>NC_137169.1:161574623-162917238 GCF_951394435.1 Stenella coeruleoalba
AGCAATTGAAGGTTTCAGAACAAGGAAGGGATATAATGACAAGCGGGACCTAAGCAAAGTTCAGAGCTAAAGTCTGAGAGATCTCAGGGATCCAAAGTAGTCCTCTTAGGCAGCTGTACCGCTTTCCAGAGGCTTCCCGGAAACAACCTGGATTATGCCAGCTGACTTCTGTCTCCTTAACTTGCTGTTACTAAGCCAGATCCTTCTCTTTTGGTTAGGCTGTGCGACCACAGTGCTGGTAACAGGGGCAGGCGTTGGTGAGATGGCCCTCCAGATGCTGGTTGGCTCGGTATGTGGGGAAACCCGGGGTGGGGGGAGTAATCAGGGAGCGCCCCTCCAGGCAGGTGAGAAGATGTGGCCAGCCCCCGTCTGAACCTAGGCTGTCCCTTCCCTGAGCCTCCCACACAGCAAGCGGGAGCCCCACTCTGTCTCCGTCACCTGTTTCCGTTTCCGAGCCACCCTTGGAAGCTGAGCCTCCAAATGTGGGACCTGGAGATGTAAAGGGATGCTAGGGATTGTCCAAAGCAAACACAGGCCACGTCTGGGAGCAGGGCCAGAGGGCCCCGTGGGAATGTTTAGCTCTCAGAGCCTGGGATGGGTTTGGGCTGCAGGCAGAGTTCCTTTCCATCCCTCTCAATCCACCACTCCCTGCCCCACCTCTCCTCGCCTCTGGCCACCCTACAAAGGGCCCAGCTTTCCTGCCTGACTCCTGCCCTGATCAAGGGCCCAACTCACCCAGTTCTCTTCAAACATACCCACGTTTCATTTGTTCATCAGGAAAAAAAAAATCCACCTACTTTTTATGGAAGACAGTAATGAAGATATTGTTATGCTTCCTTTTACAAAGGAGGATACTGAAACTCAGAGATTAAGCAACTTGCCTTCAGTCACACCTGTAATAACCAACAGAGATGACGTCCATACTTATGTCTTTCAGTCTCCAAAATCCCTCTAATCACTACTCAATTCTCCTTCCCTTTTGTCCTGCTGGACAGGAGGAAGAGCTACATCTTACACTACCCTCTGCATTGAAATGACGTGATGTCATTTGCTTCAGTGTAATCTAGTGCAGGGAAGAAGAGGTACAGAGGGGTACAGAGGAAACATACTAATTACTAAAGTTGGTGATGGGTCCATGGGAATTCCATATGCCACTTGAGTATATGTTTTAAATTTTCATAATAAAAGGATGTATACACACACACACACACACACACATATATCATAATAAAAGGATATGTAGATATATCTCTCTCCTCTGCAGAGTTCTGATCAGGGCTTGGGGGTATAGAAACAGCTAATATGATTGGAGTTTTAAGGAAGATACAGAGATTTTCAAAGGTTCCAGGACACAGAGCTGAAAGGGACTGCAGGGGTCACTGGGTCCAACCTCTGCCATACAGCAGGATTTCTGCCACCTCCAGAAACATAACCTTGAAACAAGGCCAAGATGTCCCTCCTACCAGTGTTTCTGTCTGTTAGCATGCTGGGCCAGAACTTGACTGAAAAACCTGCTGAGGCCCGAGAAGGCTGCTTCCTCCAATACATCTTTCTGTGAGGTTTTGATGGCCTGTTTCTCTGTGTTTTCCCCTTTGGCAGGTATTCCAGGCTCGGGGCAGCTATAGTTTCCTGGTCTGTGGCGTGATCTTTGGTGGCTTGGCTTTTACCTTCTATATCTTGCTCCTGTTTTTCCACAGGATGCACCCTGGACTCTCATCAGGTAAGGAAAGAATCTGTTTCTACACAAGAGGAGGAAAACAGAGCAGGGGGGCACGTGAGAGACGCTGTGGATCTTAGCACACCACAAATGCTGTTCTGTTCCAAGTAAAATGCAAGGAAATGTTTATTTTTCTACAGCTTCCTTTTCCCCTCTTCCTGCTTTGCCCTGCGATTGTCTGTGCTGGGCTCTCAGGGCAAGAGGGAACGGGATAGGCTGACTCATGGTTTCTCCATCAGGAGAGGGGCATGGTCTGTGAACTGGCTTCCTGCATCCCACCAGACCAGGGGACCGTGGGCCAAGAATCGCATTCCAGCCTGTGCTGAGCACGGAGAGGCAGAGCCTGCCTCCTTGGCTGGAACTCGGCCCAGCAGCCTAATTGGCCATTTCTTTGCAGTTTGGGACTTGACTCGAGTCCAAATCTCTTTTTTCAAAAAGAAGTCCTTCAGGCCAAGTGGCAAAGAAAAGCTCCTTCAGGGCAGAGACACCTCCTAAGAATAGCCTCGCTCCTGGAGACCCCAGGCAGGGGGAGTCCCAAAGCTGTTTTCATAACCCTGAGCCCTCACCTGCCTTTCCGCCCAGAGCTCTCAAAGTCCCAGCAACTGAACCAGCTGTCCACACAGCCAGTTCTTAAGGCAGAAACCTTCTCCTCTTCATAGAAAGTAAAATACCAATCACAAAAAGACTGCAGGGTCAGGCATCCATGGTCCTGTCTCGCAGTAGGTGATCATACACTCCCTTTAAACATCAGCGTGGGCCCCCCAGTCAGCACACACTACATCCTTGTGCCTGAGGTGGCAGGTACCAGAGTTGTTCAGTCCAGCACTCGGCACAGGGCCTTCAGTTAGGCCACCGTTCAAGAAAGCTCTGATGAATACCCAATGAGTAACACTTCATGAGTTCCCTGTTCACGGGAGACAAAAAAAACCCCACCATATTCCCCAAGCCCTAGACACTAGTCTCAGCAAACTGTCTCCACCGACTAGTCTGCCAGAACTAGTAGGTCTGACTTTCCACTCGGCCTCCTAATGTGAACCGTTGAATGGCAGAGAAACAAAGAGTAAGCTGTCGGGATGAATAAGGGCTAGTTAATCAGAACTGCTCAAACATGCTACCTGTTTTTTCTCTTGTAGTTCCTACCCAGGACAAAGCACTTGGAATGGAAAGCCTGGAGTGCTACCAGAGGTAAAACTGAGATGAAGGAGGCTGGCGAAGACTTCCGGCCTCTTGCGCACCAGCTCAGGTCAAAGGGCTGAAGAAAGCTGGGGTGGCAGCGGAGGCAACCTCTCGACGCCTTGGTTCCGATCTTCTCTAATACTCGGTTGGGTAGAAGAAATTAAATTGAGTTCTGGTACCTGGGTCCTCCCTGGGCAAATCATTAGATGTTTACCTGGCTATTCAAGTTACTCTCCTCTTCCCTGGCTCAGACTTTTGGTAAGAGCGGGCTAGGATACCCAGCTGGGAAGGAAGAAAACAGCTAGATGCTTCACTCCACTGGCCGCCTCCTTCATGGACCACACCCTGGGTTTGAAGATGACTCTTGGTTGAAGTTTGAAAAAATAAGTTGAAATTATAAAGAGCGATGATCATTGCTATATGTAGATAGACTTTAAATTAATCAAAACAAATCCCAAGTTATTCCCTGGCATGCTCAAAGGATTTATGTGCTTTTCCTTATTATAGTCCGAAGGCCCTCCAACTCCTGCTGCTGCTGTCAGTAGTTTGTCTGTCATCTAAAACATCGAAAGGAAAAGTTGAATCTTGCTACCTTTGGGGCACTTCAGTGGTATGCTGGGCTAGCTCATACCAGCTTATAAAAGCCAATTGTTAAGTATTCATTTTGAGAGCTGGTTGTTAAACCCAGCCATTATTTAAAATTAAATTAGAGAAACTTATTACCTTCGTTTTTAATGTAATTTAACTATACTCAAAACTCATCACTTCCTAACTTTTTTATACCTATGCTCTTGAAGTTATTTATTGTGCCTGCAGGGTAGAAATATTATATAAAGGTATGCTTCCGTGTATGTCTTTCCAACTCCACTTTCAGTGATAATATGTTAGCGGCTTGAGATCAGCCATGGTGGGAGTATTTACACCACAGAAATTGGCAAAAGCTAGAAATCATGGCTTTATTGTCCCCTTGGAGAGCCATCTGATAAACATTTACCAGCATACCACTGCTAATCATCAATGCTAATTGGTCCAGAAGTTGTCTGGGAGAATGGGATAGAGTTTCTGCTTTTACTGACATTGAATGGCTTATAAAAGGTATAGAAACAGCATGAAGAATTTCTCAAAAATAGCTAATTTAAACTTTACGTCTTCTATAGGGAAAAAAACTCTTTATATCACGTCAGAATTTTCTTTAACATAAAGCTGGACGACTGACCAATTCGAGCTGTGCAGTATACTGAAAGCAGTGTCTGTCAGGGAGTATCAGCTCCTGTCCAGATCAAATCCTGTAGTAATACAGAGACAGGATGCAAACTCAGCCAACTTGGAGCAGTTAAGAGTGCTGAGACTTCTGTAAGTAGTGAAATGGCTGTTACAGTGGCTGTTTGTGTGTTAGTTTACCAGCACTTTCTCTGTGTAAATACAAATGTACATGTATAAATATAAAATAAGTGGATCGTGGTTCTCAATAACCTGTCCAAGTGGAGCAGTTCACATGCCCCACACCAAAGGCTTATCCTGGAACCATCGGCATTGTCATGTTAGCCAGCTCCATCTGCCATCAGCATGGTGTCACAGTGAGAATCTGGCTATAGAGAGAGACCTGGTTCAAGCCCTGGCCTCACCTTGTAGCTATGTGGCCCTGGGCAGATCACTGAGACTCTTCCAGCCTTGCTTTTTTTTGTATCTTTAAAGTGATATTTCTATAAGAACCTTACCCTACCTCAAAGGAATTCTGAAAGAATTAAGTGAATTTGTGTAAAGCAATTATCATATGCCTGACATAGAAATTTGCTTAATAACTGTTAGCAATTTTTATCTTTAAAACCTCCTCGTTAGCAGCTTAGAAACTGTTCATATGTTTGGTACATATTTATTGTAAATCAAACAGATCCAAATTCTTTTGAAAGCTGGTGGTCTAGGGGTATAGTTTTAACTATGCCTGTAAATACTTAAAAGTATTAGACGGCAGCCAGAGTTACTTGTGCAATCTAACCAGAGTGAGTGACTGACCCGGGGAAAAAGAAAGCAGCTATATTTTTCTTGTGGTTTTTTCAAGAAAACGTCCTTTTTATACAGATTTAGAAAGAAGAATCAATAGCTGTATCTAAGGTGATCATGATTAATCTGTGAATATAGAAAACAAGATTGAAACAAATCTAAGAGTACCTTTCCTAAAATAAAATATTTTAAATTTAATAAGCATGTTGTCCATTATGAAGGACAGTCGATCCTTTTATAAAAGCTCAGAAACAAATGACCAAATGTTCCCCCAAGACAGGTCTCTCTCATACTGTAGGTTCCCATGGCTGATACTGTAGAAGAAACAAGACTCTGAGGGAGGACTGAGAACCACTGTTCCCTCTTACATATGATCAGAATAAGGGGAAGCAGGTAGGTTTTATACCACACTTCAATATCAGTTACAGAGAAAGTAGGCTTTTTTCCTGATCTTCTTTGAAGGGTGTTGACATCTCAGAGTGCTGTGGAATCACCCTGTTCCCAGATTTCCTTCTGCCACTTGGATGTGGGAATCTAACCCATCAGTATACCAGAATCTGGAAGTATACCAGATTCACAGTGACATAAAAAGTCTTTTAGAGAATTCATGTATTCATTTAAAAAAGATTTATTGATCACCTGCTAGGTTTAAAGCACTGATCCAGGTGCAGATACAGCAGAGAATGGGACAGAAGTCCCTGCCTCACAAAGACAGTAAACAAGTAACATGCCACAGGGTGAGTGATAATTGAGTGCATAAAGAAAGATAAAGCAGGGAAGGTGGATGGGAAGAGGGAATGTCAAGAGATGCTCCGATGGCCTCTCTAAAGAGGTGTCATTTATGCAGAAACCGAAATGAGAGGCAGGAGCAGCCATCCAAAGACCTGAGGTATTTCCTGTCAGGCTGGGGACACAGCAAGTGCAAGGGCCTTAGACGGAATATGCTTATAGTGTCTGAGGAACAGCAAGCAGGCCAGTGTGGCCGAGTGCGGTGAGGAAGCGGGAAGAGTGGCAAATAAGTTGGGGTGGTAGCTGGGGGCTCAGATCATATAAGCCATGGTAGGAATGTAGTTTTTTGTTTTTTTGTTTTTTTTTTTAGTTAGGTGAGGTTATTGGGAGAGTTGTGGGCAGCAAGGGACATGATCTGATTTACATGTTTACAAGTAATACTCTGGTTGTCGTGTGAAGAAGAGAGAGGCTGTGGAACAAGGATGAAACTGGGGACACCAGAAAGGGTATAATTGCAGTAAACTATGTAAGAGATGGTGGTAGCTTGGACAATGTTGGTAGCATCAGTAGTCAGAGTGATTGGGTTAAAGTATATTTTGAAAGTCAAACTGACAATTTGCTGATAAATCAGGTGTGGGGCATGAGAGAAAGATGGGAATCAAGGATAACCCCAAAGGCGTTTGACTTGTGTTATGGGCATGTGATAAGGCCATTTAAGGAAGACCTTAAATGATCTTCCTTAAGGAAGACAACGGGAGCGCTCAAGAGTTGTTTCAGGACATGTTCATTTTATGATGCTATCTTGGATGTCAAGAAGGCTGATAGATATAAAATCTAGAGGTTAAAAGAAAAGTCAAGCCTGAAGATACAAACTTCGTGGTCACCTACATATAAAGAATGTTTAAAGCCACGGGACTGAATGAGGTCATCTAGGGAGTAAATGTAGAGAGAGATCGAAGATTGAGCCTTGGGATTCTGCAACACCGAGAGGTTTGAAAAAAAGAACAGGATCCAGCAGAGTAAATGAGAGAAGCAACCAGAGAAGCAGGAGGAAGTTCAGGAGAGAATGTGGTTTCCTGGAAGGCATGCGAAGAATATCTTAAGAAGGAGGAAGTAATCAGTGCTGCTATAAGGTCCCATGTGGACTGAACATCGGCCACTGGATTTGGCAATACGGAAGGCGACCTTGACTAGAGAGGGGTTTCTATCAAATGATGTGTATTCAAAACATACGAGAATCATAAAATCAACTCTGTTCCAGCAACCTCCTTGCCACCAATGCTTGCCACCTAACTTGCACAGCTATTAGAAATTATTGTCCCTGTTTCATTTTTCATTATATAATGCCCTCTTATTGGAAAATTATTCCACATGAAGTCAACTTCATGGACTCCCTTCAGTTACAGGGTGTATTCCAGTAAGTGCAGTGCTTTGTAGTGACAATCAATGTGAAATCTTACAACTGTTAATGATTATCTCCTACCTAATAATGCCAGTTACCCAATATTAGGATATTCGTTTTATCATTAGATGCATCTGTGAAACACAGAAAGTATTGATAATTGCAAAATAGACATTATGCCTCTCAAAAGAGGACGTGTCACCAGTCAGAAAGGTTAGAAAATGGTGGATTAAACAGGTTGGTTTTTCTTTTTTGCGGTACGCGGGCCTCTCACTGTTGTGGCCTCTCCCGTTGCGGAGCACAGGCTCCGGACGCGCAGGCTCAGCGGCCATGGCTCACGGGCCCAGCCGCTCCGCGGCATGTGGGATCTTCCCGGACCGGGGCACAAACCCATCGACAGGCGGACTCTCAACCACTGCGCCGCCAGGGAAGCCCTAAACAGGTTTTTTTTTACTAAAAGATTTCTTAGAGCTTTTAATATTCTGATACGCACTTCAACTCTCCAAGCGGTGAAGACCCCATTTCCCAAACTTATTCGCCCTCGTGGGACTACCGTTCTAGGCAATGCATTTTGGGAACATTGGTTTAGGGGAATCCAGCAGTCCTCACAAGTGGTTACCACCCACCGTGCTGAGCGAACACTGCCCCATCATCTGAAGGGACATCTCACCAGGGCTAGTGAACTGTCGTCCCCTGCGGAACGGTTTGTTCCTCTTATTTTCATCTAGAGATATGAAACAGAGCTCTGATGTGATTCTGCCACCTATTAACCCCACTTTCCCCCATGTATATTTTATCAGACCAGTTCTAAAAAGGCCTAACTTCATTTGCTGAACAAACTGAAGTCTCTAGTTTCTAATCTCAAAAACTACGTGAAGAAACAGTGCCTAGAGCGGAAATAAGCAAGAGCTGCTTCTTACAAAGGACTGAAACAAAAGAACCTGATTAAAATTTAAATACTTTTAAAAAATGTAAATAAATTTTAAAAGTAAAATAAAAAGATTTCATAAGGAAAGTAATTTTTCTAGCCAGTCAGTACTCTTTTAATTCCTTTTTGTATCAACAGTCATTTTACAGTTTCCCCTTTTCACTACCTATCTCAACACAGGCTTTAAATATTTTAATGTAGATACACATCAAATAGTTGAAGGCCAGGTTTTAATGATAACCTTTGGAACTTTCCTTACCCACATTTAGCACAGACGGGAATATAATACACAAAGACTACCTCAATAGATGTGAGAGGAGGGAAATAATTCAGAAAGTCATTTTGTTAAAAATATTTATTTAAAAAAATACAATTGTCCATATCAAGTTGCACATACATCTATTAACATATCTATATAATTTTGGACTTTAGTAAATTTGATACAGTGCTTTCTTAAAGCCAGCTTGCCATTATACAAAGCAGATTCCTCTGACAATTCTTATATAAAATAGTTTTTAAAAATGTATCATCTTTCTAAAAAGATGCATATCATCATTACAGAATTTAACAATATTTTTGCATAAAACTTGAAGCCGTAGAAAAAAAAGATCACCTGATTGGTTATTCAGAGCAACCCCTTACTATGTCTGGAGGTGCACTGAGTATCAACTACACTTTTCCCTCCTAAAAGCAGCATATTATAAAGCCCTCAAAGTGCCAGCGCATATTCTTCCTCGCCAACCTAAACTCTGTAAAGTTTTTCTGCCACACGCATGTAGAGCTGAAGGCTCCAGCTACAGCCATACTAATTACCCTAAAACAACATCCCTTAGTTTCCCAACACGTTAAGTCAGACTGCTTAGCTAGAAGATGTGGCAGTTTCTCTCCAGCTGCATCAGCAATTAATGTGATTTTAATAAATGTTAGCAGTTACCATCATTTGAATTGCTTTTTTAGGAAAAAGAAAAGAAAGTGATTTTAATACTTCAAAGGTCTCCCTCATGTAAATTAAACAGATTAATCAAGACAAGTTGTTAATGACACTTTAACAATAATGCAGTCTTTTGGGTAGGTGTGCACTGGCATTATATGTAAGTATTCTGTTTATACAAAAGTAGTGGATACTAGATATTATGAGAGATAGATTTCAATAAAATAAACAAGGGGAAAAATAAACAATGAAGTAACTGTCTTCTCAGCTGAATGAATCGGAGTTTAAGAAAAGCACCCTGACAAGTTCTTATTACAGAGGCCAAACTAAGACGCTGAGGTAAAAGAATACATCTCTCTGTGTTAACACCACAGCAGACATATGCTCTCTTTCTGACTTACACATTGGGTGGGCGAAAATCAAAAGTTTAACGGTATTTAATTTTCAAGTGTTATCCGTACTTGAAGATCCAATAGGGCTCACAGAAAATTATTAGTTTGTTCTTCAAAGGACAAAATTGTACACTTTTTTAAAGCCAACTTGATTATCTAGTGTAAAGGGCAGAATTCTAAAAAACTAAGTCAAAACTTTTATTTGCCTCAAACCAAAGCCAACCAGTAGCAAAATGACTGGACTGAGTTTCATATTTAATCTTCCCTACCCACAAAGATAAATGAAACTGCTAGAAGGTAAAAGTGAAGAAATACATATGATTGTGACTAGAAAAGGTCGAATGGCCAAACCAAATAAATAGGCCTCAAGTAATCAAAAATTAATTGCATTCATTTCTATCTTTACATATATGCATCTCAGTTCACTTCACTAATACTGAACAGGGAAGCTCATACAATATGCTACTTTATCACATAAGCAATGAATGTAATGTACACTTAAAGGCCCTTGGTAATACTGCCATCAAAAACAAAAAGCATGAAATGTCTTAGAAAGGACTGTGTCCCCTACCTGACAGACAATAAGCAACAATGATTAAACAGAAAAGAAACTTAAATTTGGCGAATTCACAAAGTTGAGTATAATCCACCAACTGCAAACCATTAAAAGTCATACATTTCTACAAAGCAGAATATTAAAAGCTTGTAAATTATTTTAAAGCATCCTAGCCAAAACAGCATACCTTACAGAGCCTAGAATGGCTCATTGGGTAATCCACTTATCCCTTCTCCAAACAGTCAAGTTCCAGAAAACATGAGCAAGCAATAAACCTTAACTTCCCTGACCCTCAATATCCTCAAGGTGAAATTAAACAAAATAATCATTAAGTGCTTCCAGTTATTAAAAACAGAACAGTGCTAATAATGGTGTCCCAAAAAGTGCCAAGTGATTTCATACCAGTATATGGCATTCCCACCCCTGAACTCTAGGCAAGCTTGAATGATGGACTGGCTAGAACTCAGGCCCAGCCACAGGGCACCTCCCCACCCCCAACCCGTCCAGAAGATCCCAGGCCTGTCCTCGCAGGGCTCATAATCCTTGGAGGGGACAAGAACAAGAACGGGCCCTTATGAGATGGGAAACAAGGCAAAGTTGAGAAGACCATTCAGCCCAAGATACTCTTGAGTTCTCTGCTAATGCTTTTTATGTACAGTTCAAAAGGATGAATAAGCTACAATGCCAGAATTCCTCCACCACTTTATCAATCATGGTTAAATCTGTATTTTAGAAATACCACGTCTAGTATAAACCTCCTCTCTGAGAAACGTAGAACCCAACGTAACAAGGATTTTACACAAAAATGTAGAAGTTTTTAGAAAGAACATTCTTATTTGCTCAATAATACATGAATATAAGAAAACAGTTTAAGATGACTTTGCTTAGAGTATGTCACATGTGGCACTGTACAGTATTTCTAAAGAGTAGACAAGCAATTAGTCTTTAAGGCCTATGATTCTATGCATTTAGAAAAACAAATGTGCAAGGCATTAATTTTTAAAAAGTGACAACTGCAAAGTGCAGCCAATTTTTGTTTTTAAGTTTTAGTATAAAATAGCCTAGGAACCATCCTAGACTAGGATGACCATATGTTCCCTCTGAAAAATAGATTTATTTATACACGTACACACAAACATATACTCAGTCAATACATCAGTATATATACACACACATGTATGCACTCAGCCAATCAGAATGACTTGGAAAGAAATGCTCTAGTTTCCCAAAATATTTTAAAATAAAAACTTAAGCCTCATAAAACTTCTTGATCTATATTATACTCAAAAGATTAGAGTTCAAGAGACTATGTTTGATTGTATCCCTCATAAATTTTCTTGTTAAAGGTTTCATTTAAAACGTTAACAGCCTGAATTTCCTGGTTTCTATAGAAAGCTTAGAGCCAACCTTTCCCCTCTCACGCAAACCACTCTGATTTCCATCTTCACAACAACTAAGTGTGGATGGCAGCACCCTAGAAATTGCTATTTCTGGCAGGCTGTCAATCTACCACAATTTTTTTTTCAGAAAAGTAGCTTGAAGAAACTGGCAGCTTCAAATGGAACATTTATACTACATCAATAACTCACCTTTTCAGTTCTGCTCTGTTTACAGGTAAAAACATGACTTTCATCCTAACAGGTTCCACCAAGTACGAGAAATGAAATCAAACCGCCTTCTTTTCTTGCTTAACACACCACCACCCACAAGAATTCTAGATTCTAAGATTAAAACTTCAACTTCAGTAAGCAGAATTCTGATGACACAGAGAAATAACAGGGCACCTTGTTTCAGGCAACACCAGCAGCATTAAAAACAGTAACAACTGTTTATTTAATTGTTGATTAATTGTTGACCCCAAACCAAGAAGATAATTAACCAAACACTTTCCATCGAACTAATTCTCTGGTCAGAGTACCTGCTCAAGATAATTATGGCTGGCCTCCACTTCACTATTATGAATTGAACAATTAACTTCTCAATTCCATCCTGTCACACCCTCAGATCACAGACTACGTACTTCATGAAGAGTCTAGTTTTCCTGTTGCTGTGATCCTTCACTCAGAGCTCCAGGCTTCTGCACAGAGACCTGCACTTGTCGCCATACTTGTTTACACACCTAAGAACGGCACCTCAGCACAATTCTAGATTTCTGGCATGGGTAAATAAAATACATACAATAAATGAAGTGATAGATAGAACAGACCCATCAAGAAAATATTTATTTGTTCAGATGCCAAAATGTTACCAAAAAAAATAATAATAATAATAATAAACTTACCAATGCAGCAAGAAACTGGAGGTTGTTATGTATTTTAACATAAAGCAACTTGAAATAATTCTGAAATTGTTGGTAAAATACAACATTAATAAGGCCAAAAGAAGTTTGAGAGCAGCTAGTAAAATAAAAGTAAATTATAAAGTCACACCTAATATGAAAAGGAAAGAGACAACAGGCTGTCAAAAATAATAAGCATGAAGCTCTGGGAAACATTTGGTAATGGGCTATTTGGCAATGTATGAAAAAGAAATTTCTCATGAAAAAGAAATAGGAAATTTCAGAAAGTTGATGACAAGCTCTGCTGAAAAATTCCTAATCTCTACTGGAGATTTTACATGAAAATCAAATCAAATATGTAAAGGATTTCCCCATATATCACAACCAAAGCTTCCACATTGTATTTTTCAAGATTAGACTGACAAACAAACCCTGAGTCAGGGGGCTTTAAAGTAGAGTACATGCCTCCAGGAGAGTGCACGAGACAATCTACTGGATGCAGGAAAAAAATATTAGAATTTCTACTCAAGATTTATTTTTATGCCATCCTTAATTTCTGTTTTGTGTTATGTCTTATAGTGTATATAGGACTCTAGTATAGCAGTATATAACTTAACATATATACATATAAATCTGCAATAGGGTATTTGTGTTCAAAGCCTTTTATTGATCAAGGTGTGTGCTCAAAAAGGTTGGAGACTGCTTTTCTGAAATGCCAGTGAATGGCTCTAATGTACATAAATTCACTAGAAACATACAAAACTGCCTTTGAGAACTTTAGAATCATAACACAAGTTCTGAGATCAGGATGAAACGATGTCATTAGACTAGACATCACACAATGCCAAGTGTGAATGGCACTGAAGTGATAATATCAACAGCCTGCAGTTACAGTTCCAGAATTCCAAGCCTCTGATTTACTGTCTCCTCCAAGCCTAAGTGACACACAGTATGGAGAAAACTAAAAATGTGCCATGTAAATAGATTCAACAGTCAGTGCTGCCTTCTTTGATCTCTACTATAGTATGTAAATCTTCAAGGAATTGTAAAAAAAATCCAGTGTAAAAAAAAAATCTAGTACCCTTTTACTATAGGCTCATGGGCTTATTTTCCCCATCAAAATCTAAAGAAAAAAATTACTGTTACCTGTATTTTAACCACCAAAATGTAGAAAAATTAAACCTGTATTTTAACTCAAAGAAGCATAAGGCTGACCTTTTGAGGGTTTCTGGATTCTTCCATCATGTATAAATTTTAAAAAAATCAATGGAAGTTTCCACCTCTGAACACATAAAATATGCCATGAGGAATATTATATCACAAAAGCACTGTGACAAGCCAAAAAGAAAAAAATTATTTTAGAAATTATGTGAAAATCCACCCTAGGGTGAAATAAATGCAGTGGTTCACTGGCTGAGTGTGTGGCTCTGAGCCAACTGTGTGCCCCCCTTCTCAACTCCAAGGTGGGGGCTTAAAATCAACCACAGAGGGAGTAACTTACATGATGGGAATCAGCAAATGCTACAATTTAAGGGCCTTTTTTTCCCCTTCAGAGAGCCTGGTGGTTAAACATCTCACAGCATACAACTGACTAGATATCGGCCAGAGCAAATGAAAAGTTAAGCTAATCACAGCAGAAGTCGCAAAAACTCACTAAACCTGCTCCCCTATCTTAACTTGGGCTCCTTTGGCCAACGAGCATTCATCCTGGCAAAGTGACTAGTGATGGATACCAGCTACTGCTACCAAATATAAGTCTCTCCAGTGAATACTGATCTTAAGTGGTATGTCACCTTTTGATGCTAAGAAGAACTCTGTGGATGTTCAAAAAAATAACAAAACAGAGACTTTTCCAGGAAGGAGGTAGTTTACAAATAGAACGATCTGCCTCATACACACTTGCACTATAGTTGCAGTTTCATTTCACTTAAAAAAGTGAACACATACATACACACAAACACACACACCAACTTCCCCAAAACAGTTGATCTCAAAGAGAAAGCAGATCATCATCAACCTCCTAAGGCCCACACCTCTCAGAGACTTCTGGGAGAGGTTTATAGGCAGAGGACTCACTAAAACTGGTTCCTAGGAAGTTGCTTTGACCGAGTTTTCATGGTGCCCTTGGTTCCAGGCACCCCTGTGCTGAGACGGTTAATTATCAAAGATACTATCTATGAAAACAAACCAATGGCTTTTCTCCTTTGACTCAAAATAAGATACTTTTGTGCTTTCAAAATTTTAAATATCTAGTTAAATCAAGCCATCAATATTTACTTATCTAATGTACAAAATGTGAATTAACCTAATAAAAACTAGTCCAAAGTGCTGCTGAGCAGTCTAATTTCAAAGAGGCATGCAAACGAAATGATTCAATGTGGGAAGAAAATCCAGTATGTCTGTTCCCCATCACTACTGAACACTGCCTTTCAACACTGCTATTGCACATCTCAGGAACAGAACTTTTCAGCTGATAACCACAAATGAACCAGTAACAGTCTCCAACACTACAAATATAAAGGCAGCTCCCTGAATACTGTCCTTCTGCTACTAATGAACTAGCATAGACATCTTATGCTAGAGTTTCTCCATACTGTATAAAACAAAGTGAACTTTATGTATCTGGAAGATGCTGGTTTATAGCAGTGTCACTTTGAGCCCTCAAGTCCTTACTACTCCCTTATTCCATTTACTTCAGGTGGTTAATTATAGGAACTATTTCGAGGGTTAAAAGACTAGTTTAATGGGCAGGGTGGTGGTGGTGGTAGCAGCATATCATCTGATCCTGGACTTTAAAGCCAAGTTTTTCAAAAGACTCAACTGTGACGTTGGTATCAAATCAGTTTAGGGGATCAACAAATCTGTCTGCACCTGGCACTGATTACTATATGGTAATATTTTATAAATTTGGTAGAGATGAAGGCCTCAGTTTTTCACTACTAATATGAATAATCCAATCCCTATGTATGAGCATTGCCAAATGAACTCTGCTCCTTTCTTATTAAAAAAAAAAAAACTCAAAGAAATAAGCATATCTTTACTTCACTACAGATTTGGAGGCTTCACTTTGCTTTTCATCTTCCTAATTACATTGTTAAAACTATCACAACCTCTAACAACCTTAAATTTAAAAGACAAATATACGGTAGAAAATGGGATAAAATGAACAGAGAAAAGGGTCCTTCATGCCCGTACCTTCCAACTGAGAAAAGCCCTACATGTTGTTTCAAGTTATTCAATTGAATCTTCGACTCAGAGATGCCTCAACATTTCAAACCCCAGGTTCATCTCCCTAAAAGCCATCATTTACCATACTGTATTCCGTGGGTGTGTAATCATACCACCTAGAGAGCAGATGACATTTCTGTGCCAGATATGGGGTCCCATGTTCTCACTGGTTGTTCCAAATACTGTTTTAAGTCCCCGGTTTAAAAATCTCCCTAAGTGGGAATAAACTAGCTCCATGCTCTGTTGACAGGTTCAGACAAGATCACACATATGGCTAAGAGATCCACCCCGAATAAATGTAAATAAGATGCCTTTTTGTGGAGTTGCTTACATATGTTATAGTTCATAGCAAAACAGAATCTACCCAATAGTCCTGCTCCAATCTTACTTGGTGTGAATAGGAATGATTCTTTTTCCTCTACTGCTTATGCACAACTCAGTATTCAACAGAGCACATTAAAGTCCTAAAGATATGGCCAATTTCATTTAACTAATATTTCTTTATATAACATGCTCAAAGCATAATTTTTTTCCTGGCCAAAGGGTCCCAATAAGGCAGGAGGAGTAACTTTGTTCTTAATTCTCTTGCAAAGCATAGCTAGCTGCTAAACCCCACCAAAAATTTCTTTAACACAAAGTTCAAAATATTTTTTAAAAAGAAAGAAAAAGAGGGAGGTGGAGTCTGGACTCCAATTAAGGCATTTTTATACACAGTCTAACTTGAGTCCTATTCAAAGGGAATCCTAAAAAAGCATTTTTAATGGAGAATGGCAGAAATCACAATAGTCTATTATCAGCATTGTGATGTATCAATTGCTCACTTTAAATGTAATCATGTTGGGTGTCTCTTGGGTGTTATTCCTTGGTTCTCTCATCCCACAAGTGCATAGGTTATGTTTTCTGTAGATCTGGGGAAAATGGGCCAGGGGTGGAAGGTCCATCCAGGCCAGACAGAGTGAACGGCCCATGACTGTTCAGCACAGAAGGAAACTGAGAAAGAAAATAAAACACATTATCATCCTATTATGCAACCCTAAATTTCACTTTCTGTCCCTATTATATTCCCTGAGGCAGAACATGACATCCACCTGCAGTGGCTCACAGGACAAAGGCAGTAATTGTTTATCATGGAAGAATATGATGTCACAGAAACTTTTAAAAAATTGTTTGTCTTATATGTTAAATATTAACACCCTCCAGCGTACCTTGATGGAATGGAAAGAACAAACCTATACTTTCCCTCAGATGCTAAGGTACACAGCTTCACACTTGACTTCAAATGAAGGTTTTAGAAAGCTCAGTAAATGACAGTATGCACTACAGAGTATAATTCAATTGTATAGCAAATCACAGACTATCAAAAAGAGGTCCAGAGGAGATGCCCATCTCTTAACTGCTGCAAATAGTTGTAGGGTGCTCATCCTACAAAAGGGCTCCCCCTCATGTGTTCTGAGACCAAATGTATATGGAGATTCCAGGCTGGAGCTACATGAGCACTATGACTTTCTCTCTATAATTCAATTATCTGTTTGTGAGAGGCAAAGAAAAATGTAAAATGAAATATGGAAAATTCTCAACACTCTATTCAATAATTTATAAGTTTTTGCAAAAAACAAATTGCAGAAGTAGTAAGATTTTTAATTTTCTTTCTTTTTTTCCCCCTCACCATTCCATTTCCAAAAGAACAAATGAAAATTTAAATTACAAAATCTAAGAAAATCTCCCAGGGAGTCACCCTTGAATAAGTGAATGAATCAACTACAAGAAAGCCTACAAGTTATAAAGTCTAGATGTTCTGGGCAAAAAAATGGTTTAAAGCTGTGAGACCGGGACTTCCCTGGTGGTCCAGTGGTTAAAAATCCACCTTCCAGTGCAGGGCACGAGGGTTCGATCCCTGGTCGGGGAAACTAAGATCCCACATTCTGCGGAGCAACTAAGCCCGTGCGCCACAACTAGAGAGCCCAACTCGAGAGAAGCCCATGCGCTGCAACTACTGAGCCCGTGCACTCTAGAGACCACGCGCCACAACCAGAGAAGCCCGCACGCCACAACAAAGAGCCCACGTACTGTAACGAAGACCCAGCGCAGACAAAATTAAATAAAAATAAATAAATAAATACCTTAAAAAAAAAAGATTAATAATACCTGCCTTGCAGGGTTTTAATAAATAAAGCAAGCTGTGAGACCTTTCCTAAGATCTTGGTTAAGAGGTAATACAATATTCATTTTTTAAAATATATATATTTAAAATGCTGATGAATATCAGTTCTGAATGAGGGGGGAAATGGGAGTATTTGATACACTATTCTCAAGAGTTTTCTCTATTTTTTTAAAGTCCTCAGTTAAAAGGGGAAACCCCTCTAAAAAGAAATATGTGTATATATATATATATATATATATATATACATTTTCTTTTTTTAGAAAAGAGGATTTCTAGTATTTAAAATGACCAAAAAAAAATTGGATAGGCTCAAAATCTACTACAGTTTTAAACAATTCTTGATCTAATTCAAATGTATGGGATAGTAAACAATGAAAAGGAAACTCTGCCGTGAATATTTATCTGAGTTGTCTGCTGGCCAGAAAATTAACACTTAGAAATTCAAAAATAAATCTAAGGAATACTTATTAAGTAGAAGTTTTACAATGATTAACTGAAGAGTGGATACTGCCTTTTTGCCTCTTTCTTCATTTACCACACCCCAATTACAGAAGACAAGCTTTTATGTAATTTACCTGGAAAAGTGTGTTAGCACCTTGTAGCCTGGCTGGACTTAGGGGAGCAACAGGGCTGAGAGTACTCCAAAAGTGGATACTGGAGAGCAAGGGGCTCGGAGTCAGTAAGATGGGTGTCTGCAATACACAAACCAAAAATATAACTAAATGGCTTATCAGGATTATGTTTACCCTTGTAATACACAAATAGCTCTGAATCCAAATACTGTCCTATTCTCCACTCCAAGTATCTCCAAGTCGGAAATCTTATCATGAAGAAAAACTCAGAAATTACTTTTACAACCCAAGTAAGATAAAGGTCAAAATATTTTCTAACCCGTTTTTGGTAGAATCTTTTTCAAATAGAAAAACAAAACCAATCTGAATTTTGGTATGGAGAAATTATGGGTAACTGAGTCACAAACATATTTTCCCCTTAATAATGTGTAGGTCTAGGAGTAATCTAACTATTTAAATGTTATATGAGATGAGCAAGTTAAGAAATAGCTAATGAAAATAACTGCACAAACTTGTAAGGACCTCAGGATCTGTTGTCTTCTAACTTGAGATTATCACTGTTGTTTTATATGACCCCCCCACCCCCCCAAAAAAAGAGCGAGAGAGAGAATATACTTATTTTCTTTAGGAGAAAGTGGAAACACCAAATACTTATTTACTTGTAGAACAATGAATTTTTTAACACAATACTCCAAACCTTTTATTTTGACAATTCTAATTGAGGTGAGGAATTGGGTTACTTTCACAGGGTCATATAACCTTCTGTAAGGCAAGCCTATGTGGCCAAATGAGAACTTGAGGTTATAAATTCTGGATTTGTTTTAAAAGGTGAGTAAAAACAAACAAAACAAAAAAAACGCAGCACTAATAAGAAAGAAAGTGTTACCTGCGAAAAAAGTGCTGGCGTAAGAGAAGCCGTAGGGAGAGATGGGCTTAATATTCCCAGTGGGCTTGGATCACTGCCCGTGATCACCAGGGTTGGTGCCAGCTCTAACCCCTTGGGTTTCTTGGACCTTGATGAATTATTTGTTTTGTCCTTTTCTGGCAAAGCCAAATCCTGGTCTTTAGGCTCCAGGGACAAGTCCTCCGGAAGTTCCATTGGCTGAGAAGCCACTGATTCCATGTCTGTGTCCATGTCTGGGTTGGAACTCAGTGGTGGTGAAGGTGTTCTAGAAGGCTCCTGCAGAGGGGACACAGATGAAATAGGTGGTGTGGTGGTAAAAGCGGCAGTTACACTAGATGCAGAAGTTGGTGCTTCCAGAGAAGGCAGTCTGGGGGAAGCCAAATTCTCCAACGCTTGCATAGTTTCTTCTGAAGATGGAGAAATACTTGGGCCAGTAGAAATGGCAGCAGCAAGAGGTTCAACTGGTGGCTTTTTGGCAGGTGTGGTTACAAATTTGATAACAGATGGTGTTGGCTCCTGAGGAGATTTTTTCTCTGCCAATTTCTCAGCTGGATTCTCAACCTTTATAGATTTGAAAAGCTTCCTGTTGGAGGAGTTCAAAGAGTTGAGAGTAAATGAAGAATATAAGCCAGAGTGTATGTAGTCATTGCGGCTAGAGGTCTTGGCACCAGGCTGTGCTGGCTTCTCTTTCCCGCCATTCTCCACATCTTTGGAACTGTTGCTGCTGAGTTCACTGACGCTTAAAGCTTCGCAGTCTCCCTCAACCCTGCCCACTGTCATCGGATCCATGTTCAGAATCTCTGGGTACGAGACAAACTTGTACACAAACTTCTGACCATTCACTTTTTTAATGATATTCTGTAGATAAATAAAATAAACACTCTTAGACTTTCTTAAACTTTTCTTAAGCATTTCTTAAACTTTACCCACCCCCCATGAAAAAGCTGACCTAATGGGGTTCTCTATTTGACAGGTAGTTTACTTGAAAGCTTCAAAATCATCTAAATTTATCTAGCCATACCAAACACAGTTCCTACTATTATGGAGTACAAGTTAAAAACATTTAAATGTCTTATTAACAACTGAACTAATATGTTACATCAAAGCTGAAAGATTTTAATTGCTTAACACTGTCAGCTAAGTATCTGTATGAGGTCAAAAATTTCTGAACTGCAATCTCAAATAACTCCAAAGGTACAAGCCATTCACATGCTGAGGAAGCAAAAAGGAATTCAGAATATTACTTCTGCTAAGGTTCCTACTTCCTTCAGAAACTCCAGCTGCTTCTTACCTCATCTCTCCATACAGGAAAGCTGATAACATCAACCACTCAAAGGTGAAAGAAATTAAGATCCCAGCTTCTCACTTTAATTCTACCCATTTGAGCCATTTATTTCACTTCAGTGCCCAAGAATGTATTCAAAATAATAAGAAATTAAACAAAAAAGTTTTAACTAAGAAATCACATCGAGGTATTAACAGCTATTCTTTAAGGTATTAATTTGTGTTCCAGGTTAAACTAAAAAGTAAAAATTAAGTAGAGCTAAAAAAATGAGTAAATATGAGACAATTTTTAAAGTAAATTATGATATAAACGAGAGTATTTATTTATCCTCAAGAATCTCAAAGTTCCTTTTCCTTATTCCAACTCTATAATCATGTTTTCTTTAAAGACAACTGTAATGAGGAATAATATATGAGCAATGGGAGCTGGGTACTGAATAAGAATTTGCAGAAATACACCTGGAACATTTACATCTTTCATCCTAATTCCAAACTGCTGAAGCTGTAAAATAAATTGAATTAAACCAGAACAGTGATCATTTCACAATGTATACAAATATCGCATCATTATGTTGTACACCCAAAACCAATATAACTTTATGTCAATTATACCTCAGTTTAAAAAAATTTCTTTTAATAAATAAATAAACCAGGACATTAGTACCTCTAACCTCACCAGAAGAGAAGGATCAATTCTTGTTTTGAGGTGGATGTGTATTACCTTCACATAATAGTATCTGAGGGCTCGGCTGAGTTTGTCATAATTCATATTAGGCTTGTTCTTTCGAATCCCCCAGAGACGAGCCACCTCTTCGGCCTGCAAAAGCTTGAACTCCCCATTATTAGAGGTCCAGCAGATCATGTGATCGTTCTGAGGCTCCTTTAGGAGCTGAAGGAGGAACTGCCACAGGGTGATAGCACTGTCCATAGCAATGAGCTGAAAGAGGCATCGGGTAAGATACACAATTAACAGCCAACCGTATATGTCAGACACTGTTTTAAGTACTCTAACTGTATTAGACTAATTACTCATTTTATCCCCACAGCAATCCTATAAGACAGATACTACTGCAGCCTCATTTTACATGTGAAAAAACTGATTCATTAAAGAGTTAAGTAACTTGTCTAAGGTCACACACGTAAATGGTGGAGCTGAGATTTAAACGCAGGCAATCTGGATCCAGAGTCCAAACTCTTAAGCATGCCACGCTGCTTAAGAAAAGTCTTGCTGTGAGATAAAGCTAGTTTCATAAATTGCAGGAGCAGACTGACGAATGCCAACCAGTAGAGTATCACTGTTATTAAATTTTATCTTAAAAACTCATTGTCATATTCTCTGAGGAGACCACCATTTCAGCATCTATCTAAATTAGCCCAGCTGGTTTATTTGCCAGGATATGTTGTGTGTCTCAGGGCGGCCCAGAGGTATAGGGAATAATCTACTTTTGCTCCACTGGTATTTCTCCTCCAAATAGTTTCCATTATCATAAATGTAATTTACACACATTGGCAGCACTGAAAATTCAGCAAAATGTTCCCTAAGTTACACGTCCTGTCACCATTCTGTCCACAGGGATTCCACCTGCATAGATCCTCCTTTTATTTGATTAGCAACCTTTATTTGATTACCAAGACTGGAACTGAAATATCTTTCAGTATCTCAAGTTTTAGGATCTTCCTATTTAGGCCAGAGTTTCCTAAATTCAGCACTATTGATATTTGGGGCCAGATTATTTTTTTGTTCCAGGACGCTGTCCTGTGCATTGTAGTTTAACAACATCCCTGGCCTCTACCCACTAGATGCCAGTAGCACCTCCTGCCCAATTTGGCAATCAAAATGTCTGCAGACATTGCCAAATGTTCTCCTGGGGGGACCATATCATCTCAGTTAACAACCATTGGTTTAGGCAATGGAGCAGCAAGGAAATGTTCTCACAAAGTTATTTTCCTCACAAAAACTTCCAAACACCTTGTTTATAAGGAAGAATTTTTTTAAATATTTTTTAAACATCTTTATTGGAGTATAATTGCTTTTCAATGGTGTGTTAGTTTCTGCTTTATAACAAAGTGAATCAAGCTATACATATACATATATCCCCATATCTCCTCCCTCTTGCATCTCCCTCCCACCCTCCGAGGAAGAATTCTTTAGGGCAGAAACTCTGGCCATATATAAGCACATTCTAAAAAGTCTATAATTGAACTTGACACACACACACACACACACAAAACAAAAAACCTTCCTTTTTAAATCTATGAATTAGATCTCACTGGATCAGAACAGGACTTAAATGAAATCAATTCTGTTAAAATACTGTAAAAACAGGTAAACTGACTACATCAAAATTTAAAACTTTTGTGCTGCAAACAATACCATCAAGTGAGGAGACAATCCTTGGAATGGGTGAAAGTATTTTCAAATAATAAGGGACTTTCATCAAAAAGTATAAAGAATCCTTACAATTAAAAAACAAACTGAAAATAGGCCAAGGATTTGAAAAGACATTTCTCCAAAAAGTAATACCAATGCCCAAAAAGCACATGAAAAGATGCTCACTGTCATTAGTTACTAGGGAAATTAAAATCAAAACCACACAAGATACCACTTCACACCTATTAGGATGGCTACAATCAAAAAGACAGATGGGGCTTCCCTGGTGGCGCAGTGGTTGAGAGTCCACCTGCCGATGCAGGGGACACGGGTTCGTGCCCTGGTCCAGGAAGATCCCACATGCCGCAGAGCGGCTAGGCCCATAAGCCATGGCCGCTGAGCCAGCATGTCCGGAGCCTGTGCTCCGCAACGAGAGAGGCCACGACAGTGAGAGGCCCACATAACGCAAAAAAAAAAAAAAAAGACAGATGATTTAAGTGTTGACTAGAATGTGGAGAAAAGTGAAACCCTCATACATTGCTGATGGGAATGTAAAATGGTGCAGCCAGTTTGGAAAACAGTTTAGCATTTCCTCAAAATACTAAACACAGAGTTAACATATGACCCAGTAATTCCACTCGTAGGTATATGCCCAAGAGAAATGAAAATATATGTCCACACAGACACTTACACAGGAATGTTCACGGTGGTATTCATAATACCCAAAAAAGTAGAAACCACCCAAATGTCCTACAACTGACGAGTGGACAAGCAAAATGTAGTATAACCACAGAGTGGAATATTAGCCAGAAAAAGGAATGAAATACTGATATGGGCTACTTCAGTGGATGAACCTTGAAAACATTACCCTAAGTGAAAGAAGCCAGCCATTTATATGAAACGTCCAGAATAGGCAGAAAGTTGATCAGTGGTTGCTTAGGGCTGGGAATGGGGAATGGGTGGGGAGAAGAAAAGGGGAGTGACTGTTAATGGGGTGATGAAAATATTCTGAAGTTAGATCGTGGTGGTGGTTATACAACTCTGTGAATATACGAAAACCACTGAACTGTACTAAGTAGGTGAATTTTATGGTATGTGAATTATATCTCAATAAAGATGTTAAAAACAAACACTACAAACAATACAAAAGTTAGGCCTGAGAAACCTAACTCTAACTATGTACAACTCACAAAGGGTCAACAATGTCTGCTTCCAAAAAGGGCAAAGATGAGGAACTATACTAGAAAATATCTGAGTTTCTGTAACTTCTGAGACATTCAAAAAGTCCTCCAATTATCCTCTTATCACTTCGAAGCTGGTTATACAGAGATACTGTCATCCAAAAGTAGAGTTGGGAAAATGATAAAGAATAGAATAGGGGAGATGCCTCCCACATTTATAGAGTTAATGGAGAAACAGGCCATGAATCTAAGTCTCTTTCATCACAGTCATAATATTCTGTTCATTAGGGAAACCACTTCCCTAGATGGATAAAAGCATTCACATCACCAGTGGGTTGTAAAGAAGTATTACATTATTAGATACTAAGTGATAATAATGTACAAATATGAAATGCTACTTTAATGCTTTTATGCTCACTAGAAATCATAGTTTCCCATAGCCTCACTTAAGCTGGGTTAAAATAGAGGTTTTATATTATATCCATCAAGTATTGGGCGGGGAGGTGGGGGGGATGGTCCCTGCCATTTCTCTGACCTTACTGCAGAGGCTTTTCTTCTGATAATGCCTGTTCATGGCAAGTTACTTTTTAACTACATATGTTTCTCATTTAAACAATTATTTGTTAGTCTAAATCTGTTACAACTACTTCCCAGTAAATTTCAGCTTAACCAGAGAACTCAGTCTCCACATTTCCAAACATCATCTTCATTATCAACAATGCTTACAGCAGTGTGTGAATATGTGTGAGAGAATGGTAATGGTGATGATGTTGAAGCTAGAAAGGAGGGGAAGAGGAGAGAGGAGGAAAGAAGAAAGAGAACACGGCAGAGAACAGGAATCTCAAGACTATTACAGATTTGGTGCCTGTAATTCCATTTATTTTTGGAAAAATTCCCCAAACCAAATCCTAGAGTCTTAATGCCTATCATGCAGACAGTGCTTGAACCCTTCAGGTTTATAATGGCTGAGCAATACACGCAAAAAAAAGGAAATAACCATCAACATCTCCACAGTGAGTACACAAGTGCCATCCTGAGCAAATGGGAGGTGTTCCCAAGGTGGTGTCGGTTTACCTTCCACCTCTCCCTTTGGTTATTAGGAGAGAGTGTGTACTGAGCCAAACGCTGGTGGGGCTGTTGCATACTACAGGGCAGAACCCAACTGTGTGCAAAACGCTGCAGCTTCTCTAGTGTACTTCACAGTGCATCGGGGATGGGAAATGGCTGTGAAAGAAAATGGGCACTGTGGTTTTGGACTTACATACCGGAAAAAAAAATTTCTTTTGCGAAAAACTAACAAAGACATAAAATGGACATCCTCAGTGGGTACTTTAAAGGAATATTTTACTCATTCAATTTTGATAACAGTTTATTCTTTGGCTGAAAAGGTGGTGAACCACTGGGCATATAGTTAAGCTGAACCTCTTCATTTTAGTTCCTAAAAGTGTGCTATTAATATGAAATTCAACAATTTCTTCAGCCATAAAAGAGAATTAAAGGAAAAAAAGTTACAGAAGACAGTTATGTAAAATTACAAAGAGTGAAATAAAGTCAAAAATATTAAATACTTTTATTCTCAGTCAAAAAACCCCCAAACCCTTTATTTTTCTTCTCACGAAAATCTCAATGTTTCTACAATTACAGTTTTTTCCAGAAGTTACAGTTTTAAAAGAGATTTTTAGTAGAAGTATAATGAGGGAGGGAAATACTTAACTGATCCAAATGAAGGAATCTGATTTTTGAGGGATTAAATGTGGAAAACATAACTGATTCTAACTTAACACTTCAAAGATAGTAGATTAGTTCCTGTGCTAAAATGAAAGGAGCATGTTGAAGTAACTCATTAGGGAAAGGAAGCCTCTATTAAGTGAAAACTTTCCCACCCTAAACATGTTTATAATACACATAGTCCAGTTGCTGTGGTGACCCATGGCCCAACTATTTTTCAGAAACAGTAGCTAAGACCCCAAAAATAAATGTCTCCAAATTCAGAGTGCTGCTTAAGTAAAACAAAAGCAAATTATGAAATGTATCAAGCCTAGTTTTGACTTAAAATCATCGTAGTTGTCAAAAAGTAATCTGATGTATCTAACTGTACAGTATCCTATACTAACAGAATATTAAAAGTGTACTGTTACATTACCATAAAACTTAAAAACAACATTTCCCTAAATGGATTCCACTTAACGCAGTTTTAACATTTAAACAAAATTAAAGAGGGGAGGGTTCCTGAGGGGGAAAACTGAATCACAATACATTTTAATGAAAACACCACTGACAGTCTTAAATATTGAAGCATCAAGTTTTCCACGCAGTGGGGCGGTGAGTGGGAGACGGCAAAGAGGGAGGGAGGCTCTGATTCACCAACCAAAGAGATGGGTGAACCGTTCTGATGAGGAATAAAATTCCAGAGTCTTTCTTTAAATGCCCTAAACTTCAAATAGCAATAGCTTGGGAAAAAGCCAATTGTGTATCGTTTGACTCCTTCAGCCAACAATGCCCTTTATTTCCTGCCAAAGCCAGTTAATATTCAGCCCCCAAAAGATGTTTCCAATTGATCTTCTTAGGCATGAAGAAGCCACCAGCCTCGCGGCAGCTGTACATTAACCGGAAAGTAAAGAGGGGAGGGGGTTTGCGGGAGAGAAATAGAAAAAGAAATGAAACTTGACACCGGATGAATAGCGAGCTTGGGGACAGGAAGAGACACGGATGACCGTGTGCCCCCGAGGAGATCAAAGTCCAGGGGAAGAGCCGCAACCTCACCGGGCCTGGGTAAGCACTGAATTACTGTACTTTCACTTTCCAACTTCCTGTCACTACAGAAAGTCAGAATTGCTCCCCTCTTGCCCCCACCCCCCAAAAAAAACATCACTGCGACCTTTTGCCCCAGGGACCTCGCGGTACCAAATAAGGGGCGAAGAGAGCGGAGCGGGTCGCGCCGCATCTACCTGCGCGCCTCGGGGCTAGGGCCGCCTGAGCGGGCGGGGCGGGGCAGGGGCGGATCCCTAAGGGAGCGCGCGCCGCAGCCCCCACGCCCGCCCCCACGCGCTCGTTTCCTGTTGTGCAGCGAGCCCCTCGCCCCCGCCCGCGTTCCCCGCTGTTGGGGGGGCCTCAAGACCCCGACGGGGTGCGGGGTGGACGGGGCGTGCGGGGCTGGCCGCTCACCGAGGCCGCGCGCGGGGCTCCCTCTGGGTCTCCGCCTCGAACACGATGCTCCTCTCCGCCCGCCGCCTTCTCAAGCTGGGAGCTCGAGGATGGCGCGGCAGCCGCTGCGACCCCCGCGGCGGAGCCGGAGAAGGCACCGGCGGCCGAGCCAAGCCCGCCGGGTGCCCGCAGCCGCCCGCATCTCCCGCCGCCGCCGCACCAGCCGCGGCTCCTCGCGCCCCGCCCTCCCCGCCCCCACACGCGGCGGCGGCGGCGGCGGCGCGGGTCGTCGGGGCCGCTTCCCGCCGGGCGCGCGCTCGGGGCGTTCTTCGCCGCGGCCGAGCCTGCCAATCGCTCCGCGGCCGCCGCCACTCTCAAACCCCCCGGCTGCGTTGGGGCCCCTCCCCGACGCCGGAGCTGACGCGCGTCACTTCCGGGGGCGGGAAGGGAGGGGCCAATAGCACAGGGGCTCTGCCAGCCGCCGCCGTAGCAGATTCCGCCGCCGTCCCCATCCCCGTCCCGGTTTTGGGGGGCTAGGGGTGCGGGCGCGGCGAGGGTGCTGTTTGGGTTTCTCCGCTTTGCACTCTCCGCTGGATTACTAGCCAGTTGCTGTTTACTGAGGCCCACGACCCGAAACCGCACTCCGAAGCTGCCACATGGGGCCCCTCCGTGTCTCCCCCGCCCGAGGGAAGAGGTGGCGCTCGCCAAGCAGCCTCCAGGGGACCACTTCTGTTGTTGCAAAACTTAAATGTGAGGGCTTCTCCCTCCAGGCCTCCCGTCCTGCCTTCCTGGCTGGGTGTACAGAGAGGTCGGTATTGCCACAGCTTTCTCATCGAAGTGCCAGATCCCAGGGCACTATGAACACTTGACAAACATTAAATCAGCACTGTGGTTCTCTAGTGCCGGAACTGACAAATGGAAACACTGGTGTCCTGGGGAAAGCTCGTTCTGGCGTTGGAGTCGGAGACCTGGAATCCATCCGTGGCTCTGCCTCTCACTAACTCGTCAGTCTTAAGCAACTTTCTTTACCTCCCAAAACAGTTTCAATATACGTAAAATGGAGAGAACCCAATCTCTTAGAACTGTAATGATTAAAGGAGATAAGGTGCATAATCACCTCGCGGAGTGTCTAGCCCATAGGTTCTCATTAAATAACAATTTTTAAGGAACCAGGTCACACTTGGTACAAGAAACTGCTTGAACAATTTAGCAGCAGAAGGTATAACCTTATGCTGAACAAAACCTCCAAGAAATATACTGTGTATCCCATTTAACAGGAAACCAAGGACAGGCCAGTGTCTCACTAGCTGTGTGTCCTGCAATGAGTTGCTTCACCACTCTGAACCTAAGTCCCCTCATGTAAAATGAAGATAATAATGTGCAGCATTGCTGGGAAGATAAAATGTGATAAAGTCTGTAATGTGCTTAGTGCATTACCTGGCACATAGTAGACACCCAGTAAGTGGTGATGTCATTTATTTTTGCCTCCTCCTCGTCCCCACAGTTGAATTCATGGTTTAAAAAAAAAATTTTTTTTTTTTTTTTGGCCGCTGTAAGTAGCTTTCAGGATCTTAGTTCCCCGACCAGGGATTGAACACTGGCCACAGCAGTGAAAGAGCGAGTCCTAACCACTGGACCCCCAGGGAGTTCCCCATGGCAAAATTAATTGAACTCACTGAGTGAAATGGGATCATCTCAGGGAGCTCTAGTCAATACTCTGTAATGACCTATATGGGAAAAGAATAAAAAAGAGTGGATAGGGCTTCCCTGGTGGCTCAGTGGTTGAGAATCCGCCTGCTGATACAGAGGACACGGGTTCGTGTCCTGGTCCGGGAAAATCCCACATGCCGCGGAGCGGCTGAGCCCGTGAGCCATGGCCACTGAGCCTGCGCGTCCGGAGCCTGTGCTCCGCAACGGGAGAGGCCACAACAGTGAGAGGCCCGCGTACCGGGAAAAAAAAAAAAAAAAAGAGTGGATATATGTATGTGTATAACTGATTCACTTTGCTGTACAGCAGAAACTAACACAATATTTAAATCAACTATACTCCAATAAAAATTAATTTTAAAATATAACCGATATCATAAATGAAAAAGGAGACATCACCATCCATCCTATAGATATTTAAACATGATAACAAAATACTATGAATAATTTTATGAAGATACATATGAAAACTTAGTTGAAGGGAAAATTCCTAGAAAAATAATTTAATAAAATGGACAAAAAAGAAATGTGATCCTATCATCCCTTTGAAGGCTTTGGGAAGAGAATCATCACTTTAATTTCCAACCTCCTCCATCATAGTACAGAGTAATTATAACACATAGAGGTATTCGTGGAAAAGCAATGCCAGCTAAAGATGTTAGCTTTTCGAAAATAATTTTATGACATATTTTCATTAAGAAATATGTGTTTTATGAGACTGACATGCTGCCTACTGCGCTAAGGAGGCAACTAAGAAATAGGTGTTTTAAAAGGAACGTGCAACATCTGAAAAGCAATAGTGCTCTTGGCCCCCACTACAAGTTTTTTCCTTGAAAAACTTCCATCTTAGAAACCAAGAGGGGGACTTCCCTGGTGGCGCAGTGGTTAAGAATCCGCCTGCAAGGGACACGAGTTCGAGCCCTGGTCCGGGAAGATCTCACATGCCGCAGAGCAACTAAGCCCGTGCGCCACGACTACTGAGCCCGCGTGCCTAGAGCCCGTGAGCCACAACTACTGAGCCCGCGTGCCTAGAGCCCGTGCTCCGCAACAAAGAGAAGCCACCGCAATGAGAAGCCTGCACACCACAACAAAGAGTAGCCCTCGCTCGCTGCAACTAGAGAAAGCCCGCACACAGCAACGAAGACCTAACACAGCCAAAAAATTAATTAATTAAAAAAAAAAAGAAATCAAGAGGAAAAAATAAGAATTATTAAGGTAGGCTGCTTAAGGTACACGCATTGGAAACATTTGTTTATGGGAAGATTTCATTTTAAAGCCCCATACCAGGAACAGTTAAGGGTTGTAGAGTTCCTCTGCAAACTACCCTGCTGTGCCCAAACTAGCAGTAAACATCTGATTCAGCCTCAGGGTCTATAGTTGTATCATAACCCCGAAGACTGAGCTGCCAGTATTGTCAATTGCTATGTATTTTTGGAAAAGAGCCTACTTTGGGAGTTCTTAAATTAGTCATAGCAAGTCTGTCTGCTTTTAAATTGACTGGGTTTTTGTTTGTTTGTTTGTTTGTTTTTAAACACGGTATATGTTGACAGCAGAGAAACCAGAAGAAAAGTGGATTTCAGATTAGTGAATTGAAAAAAAAAGTTTATTAATGTGCCTGTTTTTCCCGCTCGGGATTCTATAAATACAGAATCTCTCTCCATGGGTCCTTACACAACAGATGGTTCTGTTTTTGCAAACTCCATGGTGGTTATATTGGTCAACCAAAAAGATTATGCTTTTTTGTTATCTTGTTTGTCATTTTCCCATCAGATAGATGGATTCTCATGCTTAGCCTTAGCTACTCAGGGCTATCTCACATATAATTTGCAGATTTTTTGAGTGTTTAAACACATGTCTCCTTCCTGATCTGCCCTAGATTGTATGTTTTAATCTTTACAGTTATCCCAGCCCTGCCACCCCAGTTCCCCCAATTTAATTACATTTCTAAGAAACAATAACAATAAGTTATGATCATTTCTTCTTAAGGCAACTTCCCCTTCCCTCTCTTCTATTTCACTGCCTCATCATTACACCAAGTTAGCACAGTCAGTCCTCTGTATCCAGGGGTTCCACATTCACGGATTCAACTAGCCTTCTGAAAAAAAATTCCAGAAGGTTCCAGAAAGCAAAACTTGAATTTGCTGCATGCCAACTATTTACATAGCGTTTACATTGCATTAGTATTACAAGTAATCTAGAGATGATTTAAAAGTATATGGGAGGATGTGCTTTATATTCAAATACTGCTCCACTTTATATATGGGACTTGAGCATCCTCAGCTTTTGGTATCCTTGGGGGTCCTGGAACCAGCCCTCCACAGATACTGAGGGATGACTGTATCCCTTTTTCCTAAAGAAATATTTCATGCGCTCTGACTCATTGAGCAAGCATGGAGCCATCCAGTTGCCTGGTGTGTCTTTCAGGCATGTCTCGCAGCACACGAAATAAAGAAGAGATAACCTTTAAGTCAAAAGGAGCACCAACAACCCCTAGGGATAGATGTGAGACAAAATTCACCATGTCTGAGATGAAAGAAGAAAAATCAGGGATCTCTGGGTTCTAGCCTTTCAGTCTCCCAAAGCTTGATCCTCCTGAGGAAATCCTCTTGAGGAAATCCTAAGGAAATAATATCCTTATCTTTCCTGGGCCTCACTTTCAACATTTTTGAAGATAAAAGAAAGTCATACCTTTCGCTTCTAGTCTGTGGTGCATAGAGTAAAAGAAAAAGATGGTTGATCAGACTATGCCTGGACTCTTATTAAATGATCCTATAGTTACTGTATTTGTGAGAATTGAGATCTTGATAGAGGAAAAGTTATTTGAAAATAAAATACATGTTAGTTGTCTATAGAATTTGCCAGCATTTGCTAAGCCGCACTACCTGTCAAGGGCCTAAACTTCACCAAAGACAAACAGTGAAATGATGGTTAGAAATGTCTTTTCACCAAGACTGTTATTCTGGGCAAATACGTTTCATCCCCAATAATCAGAGAATATTCAAGGTCCAGAGAAAAATCCCTGAAAATGTCCTTGAACGAGGTACTCGTGGCCTCTAGACTATGAGGAAAGCTCATGGCAACATCTTTCAGCCCCAGCTGTAATCTTCACACAACACATTGTTTTCCCAGAGAGGGAAACATGACGAGACATGAGTTATTGCAGTTACGTGCCTGGGGCATAGCAACTATCTAATACATTTAATGACCTGTCACAAACACACCTTCATATAATTTTCATCTTTAGAGCCTACACCCGGGCTACTTCTTTCCTCCTCCACTAATATTTTCAACCTAAAATAATTTTATTGGTTTTGGGGGACTTCCCTGGTGGTCCAGTGGTTAAGAATCTGCCTTCCAATACAGGGGATGCGGGTTCAATCCCTGGTCAGGGAACTAAGATCCCACATGCCGTGGGGCAACTAAGCCCGTGTCGCACGCCACAACTAGAGAGCCCGCATGCGGCAGCTACTGAGCCTGTGCACTCTGGAGCCCTCATGCCACAAAAAGAGAGAAGACTGTGCCCCGCAACGAAGAGCCCGCACACCACAACAAAAGATCCCATGTGCCGCAACTAAGACCCAACACAGCCAAATAAATAAATAATAATAAATAAAATGTAAAAATAATAATTTTATTGGTCTTTGATAAATGTGCTTTTCTCTAGGCTCATGAAAATTGATATGGAGTATGTTCTAGAGAAAGAGGAGGGAACTTTATTCCTAATTGCCCTTTAGAAAAGATATAACTTAATTGACAAAAGCTCATGAAATCCACCTTGTGTGTAACTGTATGATTCTAGGTGGCTTATCCAACTCCTTGTAGGATACATATTGCTCTGAATTTTAAATTAGAAGTTTTGTTTCCTCTCGTATATATTGTGATAACTGGCTGGAAATTTTTTTTTCAATTACAGTTAATTCAGGAACCACAATACCATTATTCAGCATAATACTAAGCTGTTTACTGTAGAGGAAACTCAAAGAGGCTTTGTTCTTTTTCCTAGGAACTTTCAGTCTTGGACCAGTGACACTGACACCCTCAGAGACCATCGTTACTATCTACGACTTCCATTGTTTTTAGAGTTCTTTCACATTATCTATGTTGATCCTATTGACATAGACAAAGAATTCAGCAAAGGATCCAGAGATGATGGGAAAAGCAAAGTCAGGCCGACAAATGAAGGGGTAAGTGCATCTCTAAACAGGGTTTCTTGGGGTGAGGAGGCATTGGGAGAGGGAGTGAAATTACCACCTCCCATTGCATTAAGGAACATTTCCTGAAAGAGGTGGAGTTCGAAAGACATGGTGCCAATTCAAAAATCTGTAATGCCAGCTTTTTTCTTCCTTACTTTTTCCAGCTGCAAAACAAAATGAGTTTTGCTGTGCTACAGAACTTAGCTAGTGAGTTGTGTACCCAATTTAGAAGTGTGACACAGCCCCCAGCTTCCCTCTCTCAAGGGAAGGAAATTTGAATTCTGTCTTGGCTTACCCTGTGAAGTGGGAAAATTGTTGGGTCTGGAGGACTTTTTTTCCTCCCTTCTTTCTCTCAGCTTCTCCCCATTCCTGAGAAAATGCAGCTGTGTTGCATATAACTGATCAAATATGTCTAGAAGTCAGATTCCAGTGGGAGAACCCTAAAGTAGAGGGAGAATAGGGGGTTCTGCCTGTGACAGAAAAGAATCCAAAGGCAAGGTTCCGTGGAGCAGAGAGTTCTGGTTAGATTTTGTTTGGAATTGTATCCCTCGCCACCCTATGTACACTTGATCTTCGTTTCTTTGCTTTCTCCCCACCTCCCACCCCAGCCGTCTCTCTCAGCCTTATTCTTCTTCCTATGTCTACTTTTCCTTTCCCTTTATACCTCTATTTGTTAACCTTGCCAGGGGCCCCTTGAAAATGTATTAGCCACGATAGTGGTCCTTGGGCTTGAGAAGATTTCATGTAAAATTTTTTTTAAGCATTAGCCATGTGCTGAACACTGCACTAGATGCTTCAGGAGACACACAGACGAGGGGGTAAAAACCACTATGACACAGGAAAGCATGTTAAATAGGGGTAAAAACAGCAGGAGGCTCCTCGGGCATCCAGGGTGCCTAGGATTTACAGAAAATTGGGGACAGGATTTGCAGGAAAAACATTCTGCTTGGAATGCCTTTTCCCCTGCCCTGCCCTGCCCTGCCCCACCTGGCTATCTTCTACTTTAGGTCTCAGCTCAGATGTCAACTGCTCCAGGGAGCCCTCCCAAACCCCAGGCTGGGTTTGTGACCTCCAGTGTCTCCCATCGTGTCCCATACTGACCCTGTCTGTGGCACTCACCACACCGACCTGAAATTTCTTATTTGTCTCTTTAACCCTTTGGACTGGGTCCTTGAGAGGTCTTGTTCCTCATTGCAGCCCAGCACCCAACACAGTCCCTACCCTGAGAGCTGCTCAATATACTCACGGAATGACTAGATCATCTGGGCAAAGGGCATGAACATACCTGACGCAGAGAAGTGCACTGGGGTTCAAGCCACCCATCCTAAGGGAACTTCCCCCTTCAACTCTCAGCCTATTTTTTCCTCTCTTTCCTTCCCTTTAGTATCAAGCTTCAAAAAATAATGGTTTATATTTGCCACCTATGGTTTCTCACCTTGCACTCACTCTTCAATCCACTGAATATGTCTATTGGCCCCACCATTGACTCTTCCCTAGTGGAGGCTACAGGCATCCTAATTGCCAGATCTGACCTCCCCTTTCCAGGCATCATCCTGTTCTCCATCTTTAAGACTAATTCAGACATCACCTCCTTAGGTAAACATCCCCTGACTTCCAAAGCAGGCTTAGATGTCTCTTCCTGGCACCTTCCCTGAAACACAGTTCTCTCTTGGCTTCCATGATTCTCCTTCTATCTCTCTGGCCAGTTTTTGTCTCTTTGGGGGCTTCTGTTCCACCAGCTCTGGAGAATGGGCTGTATCCTTGCCTTAGAGTTCTGTCTTTGGGCTGTTGTGCCTCAAGACACTCCCCACAAGGGACCTCATTCTCTCCAACACTTTGTTCACTACCCAAAGGCTAATGACCCCTAAACTTTATCTCTGACCCTTACTTCTGCCCTGAACTCTGAATCCATGTTTCCTATTTCCTACAGGATTTTTTCACCTGATGTCCTCATGACCTGCCCTCCATCTCAGAATATACAACTTGAATTCATTACCAGCACCTGCCACACCTCCCCAAATCCTCCTTGCCAATTTCAGTTGAAAGCATTACCCAGACATTTCAGTCATCTCTAATGATTCCTTCTTCCTCACCCTCCACAACTGGTCACCGTGGTCTGTTGTATCTAATCTTTGGAATATCTCACATCTGTCCCCTCCTCATGCCTGTCCCAAAGGCTCTAACCATCTCTTGCTAGGACTATTGCAGTAGCCTTCTAACTTCTCTCCTAGTATCCAGGCATTCCAACCCATCCTCCACATTACCACAAGGAAATTTACTGAAACCCACATTCAATTATGTCACTCATCCATTTTAGAATGTCCAGTGATTGATTTCTCTGCTGCTTCCAGGATAAAGTCCTAACTCTGGCCTGACAGGCCTGTGAAGAGCAAGGTTGAAAGGCCACATCATCCTTCAATGTTTCCTATTTCGATTAGTGACCCTTTACAGTCTAGCCCTTTTTCAGCCTAATCTCCAGCCTCACACACTAAAGCCCCTCAAACACATCAGGCACTTCCAGGACTCTGTGTATGTAGCTCCTTCAGCCTGGAATGTCTCCTCCATAGCATGGAATTCCTTTAAAGCAAGTACTGTGTCAATCATCTCTATATACCCAGTGTCTCCTAACCTAGTGCCTGGTACATAATAGGGGCTTTAGTAAGTACTGAATGAGGAACTCGCACTTCAAGGAAGGCCCAGCTCTCAAATGTTACTTCTCTATTTCTCCTGACCACTGCCCACTTCCACCCCAATTAGATGTGATTGTTCCCTCCAGCCTTCATCACTTAACAAAAATTTCATGAATTCCTGCGAAGTACCAGGCCCTGAGCTAAGAGAGAGAGCCATAAGGAACCTCAGTCTAGGTAACAGATGGACCAGCAAATGATTAGAACACTGAGATAAGTGCTGCGATGGGGTCCTTCTGTCATACACCTTTCCTGTAGAGAAATTAACATGAAAAGCCAAATCATGACCATCATGCTAACTGGTGAGCATGGTGTCTGGGCAGAGGAGTGGGCTAAATGAGTCAAATGTTCCACGATGTCTTAGTCCGTTCAGGCTGCTATAACAAAATACCACAGACCGCGTGGCTTATAAACAACAGAAATTTATTTCTCATAGTTCTGAAGGCTGGGAAGCCCAAGATCAAGGCACCAGCATGGTTGCATTCTGGTGAGAGCCTGCTTCCTGGGTCAGAACCAACACCTCTCTGTGTCCTCACAAGGTGGAAGGGGCGAGGGAGCTCTGTGAACTTTCTTTTGTAAGAGCACTAATCCCACTCACAAAGGCCCCACCCTCATGACTTCAGCACATCCCAAAGCCCCCACCTCCTAATACCACCATCTTTGGGGATTAGGATTCTAATATACAAATTTTGAGAGGACACCAACATTCAGACCATAGCACATGGTAACTAGATATGCCAGCTGCACAACAGGGTACTGGCAAGGGAGCCCCTTCTGAACAGCATGGGACCGATCACCCCCAACACCTTCCTCATCCGGTCCCCCCTTCAGCCTCCACGTGGCCATCTCTCTTCTGCTGACACGTTCTCCTTAGCCATCTTAAAACAATCTCCTAGGTGCTAGCCTAACTCTGCCTGCTCATCCAGATTCAGATATCTAATAGAAGAGAAAGGGAAGTGTGTACCTCTTTACGGCCTATACAACATTCCACTTTGTCTTACAGCCATTTGTGCCCTTGGGACGGGGACTTTAGTTTCTCATGCTGAATAGAGTGCTTCATACACAACAGACCAATATGTTTGGTTGGATGAATGCTCATAACAAACTTCCTCAGACTCCTCTATCCGTTACAACTGACCATCATCCATAGCTTCATATCAGAATCTCAGGGTTAGAAAGTGCTTAAAGATAATGTAGACCAACCAACCCTTAATGCTTACCCTGCACCAAGCACTCATCCAGCCCATGCTCCAGTGCCTCCAGTGCAGGGAGCTCCCTACCTCCTGAAGCAGCCCGTTTACTCTTGACTGTCAAAATCTGTATTCCTGTAACCTTCCTCCAGCCCCCTGGCCTCAGAAGAACACAGAACAACTCCATTCCTTCCTCCACAGAACAGCTCTTTAAATAGCTGAAGACTGCTCTCAAGTCCCCTGAGGAGTCTCTTCCCCAAACTAAACACATCCCCATTTCCTTCACCTTCATTGTGTAATGGGATTTCAAGTATCCTCACCATCTTGCCTGCTGCCCTTGCTCTAAACAGGAAGGACAATTATGATACTGGCCAGATTGGCATAACACAGCTTTCTTTTTCAAGCTGTTGACCCAAAGAGAAAACTCAATCAGAAGCTTTATACAAGCAAAAAGCAGAGAAGTTACACATAAGGTTTGAAAATAGGCTTCTGGTCACCTCATGACTCCAAACAGCTTCTGCCCACTCTACCCACAACACATCCTAATGTAGCCAGGAAGGCAGACGCATGCACACAAAATGTTATTTTTTTTAATTAATTTATTTAATTAATTTATTTTTGGCTGTGTTGGGTCTTCGCTGCTGCGCGGGCTTTCTCTAACTGCAGCGAGTTGGGGCCACTCCTCACCGTGGCGCATGGGCCTCCCACCGTGGTGGCCTCTCCTGTTGCGGAGCACGGGCTCAAGGTGCATGGGCTTCAGCATTTGTGGCGCATGGGCTCAGTAGTTGTGGCTTCAAGGCTCAGTAGTTGTGGCATGCGGACTCAGTAGTTGTGGCTCATGGGCTCTAGAATGCAAGCTCAGTAGTTGTGGCACACAGGCTTAGTTGCTCCGCGGCATGCAGGATCTTCCCGGACCAGGGCTTGAACCCGTGTCCCCTGCACTGGCAGGCAGACTCCCAACCACTGCGCCACTAGGGAAGCCCCAAAATGTTATTTTTTTAAAAAGGCAAGCATTACTGCTAGAAGTCTGTATTTCCAGAAATTTCTTGTGAGCTCACTGAAATTAAGGATTGGGCCAGCTCCAGCCACTCATGCCCTCAGAAGTGTGAAGTCTCAGCTTCCCAGCACAACATAGACGACAGTGGTCTGGACCAGCTCTCAAGGTCATAAGGAGGTAAAGTCTGTGGGCCTGCCCTGCCCTTCATGGACCCCACCTCCCACTGTCCCAAATGCCTCCTCCTTTCACTTTTATTTATTTATTATTATTATTATTATTTTTGTGGTACGCGGGCCTCTCACTGTTGTGGCCTCTCCCATTGCAGAGCACAGGCTCCGGACGCGCAGGCCCAGCAGCCATGGTTCACGGTCCTAGCCACTCCACGGCATGTGGGATCTTCCCGGACCGGGGCATGAACCCGTGTCCCCTGCATCGGCAGGCAGACTCTCAACCACTGCGCCACCAGGGAAGCCCCTCCTTTCACTTTTAAAAACCAAACTATGCCCATCGTGCATGGCTTGCTTCTGTCCATCTCTGAAACTCTCATTCATCAAGGACCCCCTTTCTAAGAGGGTTGGAACTATGTCTATCTTTTCACCTTGTACTCTTGCCTTCCCCCACCAAAAATTGCTCTTCAGAAAACATTTCATCAAGTCACTTATATTCTCTTATGAATTCATATCAGTATATTATTCTCCCAGAGATATTTGCATTTTAAGTATTCTTTGTAAATATGGTTTCCAGTTAAGGAGAGTCCAAGCATCAGCTAAGTAGTGAACATGGTAGGTGGAGTACATGCCACAGGAAGACGCTTCCTTCTTGGGCTGCAGTTTCATCATCCATAAACTGAGGGAGGTGTTTGATGCCCAGCTCTGGCGTCTGTGAGTTGATGATTTACCTGGTGTTACTAAGACCTCATTCTGTTAGTCACAGTTCTCCAGAGAAACAGAACCAGTAGGATTCATATACAGAGAAAGATTCATTATAAAAAATTGGCTCACACAATTATGGAGACTGACAAGTCCTAAGATCTGCAGGGTGAGTTGGCAAGCTGGAGACCCAGGAGAGCCAGTGGTGCAGTTCCAGTCCAAGTCTGAAGGCCTGAGAACCAGGAGAACGGTGGTGTAGCTCCAATCTGAAGGCCAGCAGGCTCAAGTCCCAGGAAGAGCTGATGTTTCCATTTGAGTCCAAAGGCAGGAAAAAAAGTTGATGTCCCAATTTGAGAGCAGTCAGGAAGAAGGAACTCCGTTTAACTCAGAGGAAGGTCAGCCTTTTTGTGCTATGCAGGCCTTCTGCTGATTGGACGAGGCCCACCCACGTTTGCTTTACTCCACCTACCAATTTGTGTTAATCTCATCCCCAGACACCTTCACAAATACACCCATAATAATGTTTGACCAAATATCTGGGCACCCTGTGGCCAGCAAGTTGACACATAAAATTAACCATCACACTCGTAGAAGTAGAGTATGGTCACTCAAAAGGCCTGGCCCTGGTTGTGAACAAGAGAGAGATCGGATGGGAAATGGCTTTGAAATCCCGGACATAAAGGCAAGGTCATCCTTGGTATTTAACTCCACCCCTTCCCCCTACCACCTGCCCACTACCCCTACAATTTCCTTCCACTCCCACTTCACAACTTTAATTTTTCTTTTTCTATGTTAAGAAAATTTTACAAGCATTTTAAGAAAAATATTATCCATAAAATTTACAGACATTGATAAATTAAATTAACGACTTCCTTCTATAGCATACTGAAACAAAAGTCACAAACTCTCTCCAAAAAAAATGTGAAACCACTCACACAGTATTACTAAACTGAATCTAAAGGTCAAAAAAATGCAAAGGCAAAACACAGCCTTCATCTTCAGACGAACCACCTGATATTTGAAGCAGGGGTGTTAAACTGAGGTTTTCCACTTGCTTAAAAGTAAGATGGCTTTCATTTGCCCATCGATTTTGTTTGCTTAACAACTCATTGAATCAAGTGAGCAAATTTACTGAGGACCATTGACTACTATGTGTAGCTACAGACCTAGATATGGGGCAACACAACAATGAATAAGGTGCAGCTTTAGCCCTGGAAAAACTTGCTGGGGGAACAGATTGCAAATGCCTGCTTGGGCCCATCTCATTTACCATTGCTTCTCCTGGGAAGCCCTCTCTGACCTGCTACCACCAAGCCTTATCCCAGACCGGGCAAGGGCCCCTCTATGCACTCCCCTAGCCCTGTGCCCCTTGTCATAGCATTATCACACATTCTGTAATTGCTTCTGTGTATCTCCAAACTCCTCACTGGTTGGGGACCTCCAAGAGGGCAGGGATCGTTCCTATCTTTTCACCCTGCCACAACTCTGGCACATGGTAGCTACTTAAAAATTGTTTGTGAAACGAATTTTTAGATGAATAAGCCAAGTTTCTTTTTTTAATTTTTATTGGAATATAGTTGATTTACAGTGTTGTGTTAGTTTCTGCTGTACAGCAAAGTGAATCAGTTATACATATATCCACTCTTTTTTAGATTCTTTTCCCACATAGGTCATTACAGAGTATTGAGTAGAGTACCTACCCTGTGCTATACAGTAGTCCTTATTAGTTATCTATTTTATATATAGTAGTGTGTATATGTCAATCCCAATCTCCCAATTTATCCCTTCCCCCTTTCCGCCCCCGCCGGTAACCATAAGATTGTTTTCTACATCTGTGACTCTATTTCTGTTTTGTAAATAGGTTTATTTGTACTATTTTTTAAGATCCCACATATAAGTGATATCATACAATATTTGTCCTTCTCTCTCTGACTTACTTCACTCAATATGACGATCTCTAGGTCCAACCATGTTGCTGCAAATGGAATTATTTCGTTCTTTTTTATGGCTGAGTAATTTTCCATTGTATATATGTACCACATCTTCTTTATCCATTCCTCTGTCAATGGACATTTAGGTTGCTTCCATGTCCTGGTTATTGTAAAGAATGCCGCATTGAACATTGGGGTGCATGAATCTTTTCAAATTATGGTTTTCTCCAGGTGTACATGCCCAGGAGTGGGATTGCTAGATCATATGATAGCTCTATTTTTAGTTTTTTTAAGGAACCTCCATACTATTCTCCATGGTGGCTGTACCAATTTACATTCCCAGCAACAGTGCAGAAGGGTTCCCTTTTCTCCACACCCTCTCCAGCATTTATTATTTGTGGATTTTTTGATGATGGCCATTCTGACTGGTGTGAGGTGATACCTCATTATAGTTTTGATTTGCATTTTTCTAATAATTAGTGATGTTGAGCATCTTTCATGTGCTTTTCGGCCTTCTTTGGAGGTCAATGTATATCTTCTTTGGAGGAATGTCTACTAAGATCTTCCAGTCTTTTTTTTTTTTTTTAATTTTATTTTATTTATTTTTTTATACAGCAGGTTCTTATTAGTCATCAATTTTATACACATCGGTGTATACATGTCAATCCCAATCGCCCAATTCAGCACACCACCACCACCCCCACCCCACCGTGGCTTTCCCCCCTTGGTGTCCATATGTTTGTTCCCTACATCTGTGTGTCAATTTCTGCCCTGCAAACCGGTTCACCTGTACCATTTTTCTAGGTTCCACATATATGCGTTAATATACGATATTTGTTTTTCTCTTTCTGACTTACTTCACTCTGTATGACAGTCTCTAGATTCATCCACGTCTCTACAAATGACCCAATTTCATTCCATTTTATGGCTGAGTAATATTCCATTGTATATACGTACCACATCTTCTTTATCCATTCAACTGTCGATGGGCATTTAGGTTGCTTCCATGACCTGGCTATTGTAAATAGTGCAGCAATGAACATTGAGGTGCATGTGTCTTTTTGAATTATGGTTTTCGCTGGGTATTATGTCCAGATTGCTGGGTCATATGGTAATTCAATTTTTAGTTTTTTAAGGAACCTCCATACTGTTCCCCATAGTGGCTGTATCAGTTTACATTCCCACCAACAGTGCAAGAGGGTTCCCTTTTCTCCACACCCTCTCCGGCATTTGTTGTTTGTAGATTTTCTGATGATGCCCATTCTAACTGGTGTGAAGTGATACCTTATTGCAGTTTTGATTTGCATTCCTCTAATAATTAGTGATGTTGAGCAGGTTTTCACGTGCTTCTTGGCCATCTGTATGTCTTCTTTGGAGAAATGTCTAGTTAGGTCTTCTGCCCATTCTTGGATTGGGTTGTTTATTTTTTTAACATTGAGCTGCATGAGCTGTTTATATATTTTGGTGATTAATCCTCTGTCTGTTGATTTGTTTGCAAATATTTTCCCCCATTCTGAGGGTTGTCTTTTTGTCTTGTTTGTAGTTTCCTTTGCTTTGCAAAAGCTTTTAAATTTCATTAAACAATTTCATTGTTTATTTTTAATTCCATTACTCTAGGAGGTGGATCAAAAAAGATCTTGCTGTGATTTATGTCAAAGAGTGTTCTTCCTATGTTTTCCTTTAAGAGTTTTATAGTGTCTGGTCTTACCTTAGGGTCTCGCATCCATTTTGAGTTTATTTTTTTAATTATTATTTTTTTTTGTGGTACACGGGCCTCTCACTGTTGTGGCCTCTCCCGTTGCGGAGCACAGGCTCCGGACGCGCAGGCTCAGCGGCCATGGCTCACGGGCCCAGCCGCTCTGCGGCATGTGGGATCTTCCCGGACCGGGGCACGAACCCCTGTCCCCTGCATCAGCAGGCAGACTCTCAACCACTGCGCCACCAGGGAAGCCCTGAGTTTATTTTTGTGTATGGTGTTAGGGAGTGTTGTAATTTCATTCTTTTACATGTAGCTGTTCAGTTTTCCCAGCACCACTTATTGAAGAGACTGTCTTTTCTCCATTGTATATCCTTGCCTCCTTTGTCGTAGATTAGTTGACCATAGGTGCGTGGGTTTATCTCTGGGCTTTCTATCCTGTTCCATTGATCTATATTTCTGTTTTTGTGCCAGTACCATATTGTCTTGATTGCTGTAGCTTTGTAGTATAGTCTGAAGTCAGGGAGTCTGATTCCTCCAGCTCCATTTTTTTCCCTCAAGACTGCTTTGGCTATTCGGGGTCTTTTGTGTCTCCATACAAATTTTAAGATTTTTTGTTCTAGTTCCATAAAAAATGCCATTGGTAATTTGATAGGGATTGCATTGAATCTGTAGATTGCTTTGGGTAGTATAGTCATTTTCACAATATTGATTTTTCCAATCCAAGAACATGGTATACCTCTCCATCTGTTGGTATCATCTTTACTTTCTTTCATCAGAATCTTGTAGTTTTCTGCATACAGGTCTTTTGTCTCCCTAGATAGGCTTATTCCTAGGTATTTTATTCTTTTTGTTTTGGTGGTAAGTGGGAGTGTTTCCTTAATTTCTCTTTCAGATTTTTCATCATTAGTGTAGAGGAATGCAGGAGATTTCTGTGCATTAATTTTGTATCCTGCAACTTTACCAAATTCATTGATTAGCTCTAGTAGTTTTCTGGTGGCATCTTTAGGATTCTTTACGTATAGTATCATGTCATCTGCAAACAGTGACAGTTTTACTTCTTTTCCAATTTGTATTCCTTTTGTTTCTTTTTCTTCTCTGATTGCCTTGGCTAGGACTTCCAAAACTATGTTGAATAATAGTGGTGAGAGTGGACATCCTTGTCTTGTTCCTGATCCTAGAGGAAATGCTTTAAGTTTTTCACCATTGAGAATGATGTTTGCTGTGGGTTTGTCATATATGGCCTTTATTATGTTGAGGTAGCTTCCCTCTATGCCCACTTTCTGGAGAGTTTTTATCATAAATGGGTGTTGAATTTTGTCAAAAACTTTTTCTGCATCTATTGAGATGATCATATGGTTTTTATTCTTCAATTTGTTAATATGGTCTATCACATTGATTGATTTGCGTATATTGAAGAATCCTTGCATCCCTGGGATAAATCCCACTTAATCATAGTGTATGATCCTTTTAATGTGTTGTTGGATTCTGTTTGCTAGTATTTTGTTGAGGATTTTTGCGTCTATATTCATCAGTGATATTGGTCTATAATTTTCTTTTTTTGTACTATCTTTGTCTGGTTTTGGTGTCAGCATGATGGTGGCCTCATAGAATGAGTTTGGGAGTATTCCTTCCTCTGCAATTTTTGGGAAGAGTTTGAGAAGGATGGGTGTTAGCTCTTCTCTAAATGTTAGATAGAATTCACCTGTGAAGCCATCCGGTCCTGGACTTTTGTTTGTTGGGAAATTTTTAATCACAGTTTCAATTTCATTACTTGTGATTGGTCTGTTCATATTTTCTATTTCTTCCTGGTTCAGTCTTGGAAGCTTATACCTTTCTAAGAATTTGTCCATTTCTTCCAGGTTGTCCATTTTATTGGCATAGAGGTGCTTGTAGTAGTCTCTTAGGATGCTTTGTATTTCTGCGGTGACTGTTGTAACTTCTCCTTTTTCATTTCTAATTTTATCGATTTGAATCCTCTCCCTCTTTTTCTTGATGAGTCTGGCTAATGGTTTATCAATTTTGTTTATCTTCTCAAAGAACCAGCTTTTAGTTTTATTGATCTTTGCTATTGTTTTCTTTGTTTCTATTTCAATTATTTCTGCTCTGATCTTTATGATTTCTTTCCTTCTGCTTACTTTGGGTTTTGTTTGTTCTTCTTTCTCTAGTTCCTTTAGGTGTAAGGTTAGATTGTTTATTTGAGATGTTTCTTGTTTCTTGAGGTAGGCTTGTATTGCTACAAACTTCCCTCTTAGAACTGCTTTTGCTGCATCTCATAGGTTTTGGATCGTCGTGTTTTCATTGTCATTTGTCTCTAGGTATTTTTTGATTTCCTCTTTGATTTCTTCAGTGATCTCTTGGTTATTTAGTAACGTATTGTGTAGCCTCCATGTGTTTGTGTTTTTTACGATTTTTTTCCCTGTAATTGATTTCTAGTCTCATAGCTTTGTGGTCAGAAAAGATGCTTGATATGATTTCAATTTTCTTAAATTTACTGAGGCTTGATTTGTGACCCAAGATGTGATCTATCCTGGGGAATGTTCCGTGTGCGCTTGAGAAGAAAGTGTAATCTGCTGTTTTTGGATGGAATGTCCTATAAATACCAATTAAGTCTATCTGGTCTGGTCTATTGTGTCATTTAAGGCTTGTGTTTCCTTATTAATTTTCTGTTTGGATGATCTGTCCATTGGTGTAAATGAGGTGTTAAAGTCCCCCACTATTATTGTGTTACTGTTGATTTCCTATTTCAGAGCTGTTAGCAGTTGCCTTATGTATTGAGGTGCTCCTATGTTGGGTGCATATATATTTATAATTGTCATATCTTCTTCTTGGATTGATCCCTTGATCATTATGTAGTGTCCTTCCTTGTCTCTTGTAACATTCTTTATTTTAAAGTCTATTTTATCTAATGTATTGCTACTCCAGCTTTCTTTTTATTTTCATTTGCATGGAATATCTTTTTCCATCCCCTCACTTTCAGTCTGTATGTGTCCCTAGGTCTGAAGTGGGTCTCTTGTGGACAGCATATATATGGGTCTTGTTTTTGTATCCATTCAGCAAGCCTGTGTCTTTTGGTTGGAGCATTTAATCCATTCACGTTTAAGGTAATTATCAATATGTATGTTCCTATTACCATTTTCTTAATTTTGGGGGGTTTGTTTTTGTAGGTCCTTTTCTTCTCTTGTGTTTCCCACTTAGAGAAGTTCCTTTAGCATTTGTTGTAGAGTGGGTTTGGTGGTGCTGAATTCTCTTAGTTTTGCTTTTCTGTAAAGCTTTTGATTTCTCCATCAAATCTGAATGAGATCTTTGCCGGGTAGAGTAATCTTGGTTGTAGGTTCTTCCCTTTCATCACTTTAAGTATATCATGCCACTCCCTTCTGGCTTGTAGAGTTTCTGCTGAGAAATCAGCTGTTAACCTTATGGGAGTTCCCTTGTATGTTATTTTTCGTTTCTCCTTGCTGCTTTCAATAATTTTTCTTTGTCTTTAATTTTTGCCAGTTTGATTACTATGTGTCTTGGCATGTTTCTCCTTGGGTTTATCCTGTATGGGACTCACTGTGCTTCCTGGACTTGGGTGGCTATTTCCTTTCCCATGTTAGGGAATTTTTCAACTATAATGTCTTCAAATATTTTCTCGGGTCCTTTCTCTCTCTCTTCTCCTTCTGGGACCCCTATAATGTGAATGTTGTTGCATTTAATGTTGTCCCAGAGGTCTCTTAGGCTGTCTTCATTTCTTTTCATTCTTTTTTCTTTATTCTGTTCCACAGCAGTGAAGTCCACCATTCTGTCTTCCAGGTCACTTATCCATTCTTCTGCCTCAGTTATTCTGCTATTGATTCCTTCTAGTGTAGTTTTCATTTCAGTTATTGTATTGTTCATCTCTGTTTGTTCTTTAATTCTTCTAGGTCTTTGTTAAACATTTCTTGCATCTTCTCGATCTTTGCCTCCATTCTTTTTCCGAGGTCCTGGATCATCTTCACTATCATTATTCTAAATTCTTTTTCTGGAAGGTTGCCTATCTCCACTTCACTTAGTTGTTTTTCTGGGGTTTTATCTTGTTCCTTCATCTGGTACCTAGCCCTCTGCCTTTTCATCTTGTCTATCTTTCTGTGAATGTGGGTTTTGTTCCACAGGCTGCAGGATTGTAGTTCTTCTTACTTCTGCTGTCTGTCCTCTGGTCCCAGTCATTTTTTGATTAGGTTGTTTTTTAGTTACTGAGCTGTTTGTATATTTTGGAGATTAATCCCTTGCCAGTTGCTTCGTTTGCAAATATTTTCCCCCATCCTGTGGATAAGCCAAGTTTTTGTCCAACATACATGAGTTGCACAGTAGCAGTATGTTATGGGAAGACAGAGAAGGAAGTGATTAACTTCAGGGAACAAGAGAAGGGAATTTTTAAGCTGAGGGTTGGAGAATAACCACGATTCCCATAGGCACAGAAGAGGCAGAGGGCTTTCCACAAAGAGGGTGCAGCAATGGCAAAGGCACTGAGGCTCATAAGAGCAAAGTTTGGTTGAGCAGTGGGAAGAAACTCACTATGGCTGAAGCAGGGTTTGGGGGAACCCCAGCAGGGGCTGGGGGAATGGGGAGGTGGCAATGAAGGGGATAAAGAGGTGGACGGAGCCACATGTGAAGGAGTCATGTTCAGGTGAGTCTCCTGAGGTTCCCCTGCCACCCAAGCATGGGGCTGTCAGCTCAGTGCATGGGAAACTAACTCAGGCTGCAGTACAAGCATGGACCTAATGGCGGCGGGAGTCAGGGTGAGTGGAGATTAGACCAGATAAAGGGAGATGGCTATGGTTAATGAATTGGTCCAGGAGAGGGACAACATGACAGTGGCAGTGAGGTTAGCAGTGAGGCAATCAGTGTGAGGGATATTTAGGATGTAGAATCAATATGACTTGGTGGTTTTCTTTATAACTAATGCAGGAAACCTGAGAAAATGTATGTACTATCGATTGAAGTGCTCATGTATTTCAAAAGTGTTCATTAAGTCAAAAACACTGAACTTGGGGCTTCCCTGGTGGCGCAGTGCTTAAGAATCCACCTGCCAATGCAGGGGACATGGGTTCGAGCCCTGGTCTGGGAAGATCCCCCATGCCGTGGAGCAACTAAGCCCATGTGCCACAACTACTGAGCCCATGTGCCTAGAGCCCGTGGTCCACAACAAGAGAGGCCACTGCAATGAGAAGCCCACGCACCGCAACAAAGAGTAGCCCCCGCTTGCTGCAACTAGAGAAAGCCGGTGCACAGCAACGAAGACCCAACGCAATGAGAAATAAAAAAAAAAAAAAATTAAAAAAAAAAAAAAACACTGAACTTGTTTTGTAGAAGGAAATAATCTTTCTCCCTATTAAAAAAAACATCCTCCTAGCAGTGGTTTCTCTCCCCATCTCCCTTGTACTCCTATGTATTGTTGGCACTTATCAAACTGCCTTGTACCATTAGAAATAACTTCATTTGAACATGTCTTATTTTTCTATGGGGAAACCTGAGAACTCACAGAGAGCAAGGACCACGTTTGATACATATTCATTACCCCCTTGGTTATATGTACCATGGAGCCTTATACCTATCCGGTGTTCAGTGAACAGTAATGGTTGACTAACTGATTTTGTTGGTATATTTCAGAAGGTGGTGAGATGGGTCAAAAGATGAAAGAACCCTTTTATTTTGGAATAATATTAGATTTACAGAAGAGCTGCAAAGATAACACAGAGGCTTCCTACATACCCCTCACCTCCACCATTTAAAATTGGTGACGGTAGAACAAAAACAGCCCTGAGTCAGTGTGCCCTTGGACAAGTCACATCATCTTAGCAAGCCTCAGTTTTGTCACTGGTGAAAGAAGGATAACAGGGTCCCCTGCCTACCTGCTCTCTCCACGTCACTGGGAGAAATCGTGCCAGACGGTGAGGTGGTCTCAGGGTGCGGGCGGCTGCTCACTGGCGGACCCACATCTTGCTTCCCTGGAGCCCGCTTCCTCTCCAGGATGGAGGCCCCTCAGCGGGCAGGAGGCTGCTCCCAGTCTGCTTCCTCACAGCCCCATCTGAGCTGCCAGTGATCGAGTCTTCAGTGGCACAGCCCCAGGGCACACATAGAGTCCAGCATATAGGAAGATAGACAAATATTATTTGATGGAAGGAGGGAAGGGGAGAGCATTAACTGGGGACTGTAAAGTGCTAAACAGTGTCCTGGGGAGGGGAACACAGGGCAGGGAACTGTGGAGCATGGAAGTCTAGAGCTGTGTCTGTAGAGATGGTCCATTAACCCCCTCATTGTACACATAGTAGAATGACTTGTTTTTTTGTTTGTTTGTTTGTTTGTTTGTTTTAATTTATTTATTTTTGGCTGCGTTGGGTCTTCCTTGCTGCGTGCGGGCTTTCTCTAGTTGCGGTGAGCAGGGGCTACTCTTCATTGCGGTGCGTGGGCTTCTCATTGCGGTGGCTTCTCTTGTTGCGGAGCACGGGCTCTAGGCACGCGGGCTTCAGTAGTTGTGGCTCACACGCTCTAGAGCGCAGGCTCAGTAGTTGTGGCACACGGACTTCGTTGCTCCGCGGCATGTGGGATCTTCCCGGACCAGGGCTTGAACCCATGTCTCCTGCATTGGCAGGCGGATTCTTAACCACTGAGCCACCAGGGAAGCCCTAAAATGACTTGTTGAAGGTCAAGTGCTAGGAAGGGGCAGACTGAGGTCAAGTGACCTGGTCGCCAGGGCACACCAAGCAACCTCCTAACGTGTGTGGAGATCTAGTGACAGTGTTGGATGTCAGAAAGTTCCTACTCTGAACAGCCCTCCAGCCAACAGTGACAAAACTGCCAGGCTGCTGTAATCAAATCTGATTCTGGAAACCAAGGGCTTTTTCCGCAGCTGCACAAGAAGTAACCCGAGATCCAAGCTGCCCGCCATGGGATGTTTCCACCCCTACTCTTCCTGCTCTCCTTTCTCACTGTAACCGGCTCTGCAGGGAGAGGCCCCCGGGCCAGAAAGGAAGACCCATGAATGTACAAAGATGGAGCACTGCCCACCTAACCCCACTCCAACCCCTCTTTCTCCAATTCCTGGCCTCAGACCACAAGCCAGGACCCAGGGCTCCATCCCCCTCTGGGAGATGGGCAGGATCCAGCATGATGAGGCCAGAGAGCCTTCCTCTCTCCACCACAAAAAAATCATTTTACCTTCTCTAAACTCTGTTAGTATCTTTGGTTCATGTTCTGAATTTTCCACGTACATCCCACCTGATACATCTATGAACACTTGATTCATCCATGCTTATTCCTTTCCACCTAAATTAAATTTTCCTTAAGGGCACTGGCCAGGTTGCCCTCGTCTGAGACCCCACATGAAAAGGACTCTGTAAATGTTATTTGTGACGTCTTTGAGCTTACTTGCAGTTTCCTCCTCCTTTCCAGAGTCCCCTTTCTTCCTGCTTCTTTCCTCCCCTTCTGTACTTCTTAGCAAGTTGGTGTTTCTGTGAAGAATGTAGTTTAAAACTGAGGAACTACCATTGTAAATCAACTATACTCCAATATTAAAAAAAACAAAACTGAGGTGCTACCAACACAAGGCCTCACAGCCTGTGAGCTGGCTTAGCTGGTCCCCAATATTGAAAACTTGTGCTAGAAAAGGCCCTCTGAAGTTAACTGCATCAAAGAGAGTGAAATACTTAGGAACAAACCTAACCACAGAGGTAAACGACTTGTACTTGGAAAACTGTGACGAAAGAAACTGAAGACAACAAACAGATGAAAAGATATACTGTGATCAGGATTGGAAGAATTAACATTGTTAAAATGACCATACTGGGGCTTCCCTGGTGGCGCAGTGGTTGAGAGTCCGCCTGCCGATGCAGGGGACGCGGGTTCGTGCCCCGGTCCAGGAAGATCCCACATGCCGCGGAGCAACTAAGCCTGTGCGCCACAACTACTGAGCCTGCGCTCTAGAGCCCCTCCTCCACAACAAGAGAAGCCACTGCAACGAGATGCCCGTGTACCACAACAAAGAGTAGCCCCCGCTCGCCGCAACTAGAGAAAGACCACGTGCAGCAACGAAGACCCAATGCAGCCAAAAATTTTTAAAAGTATTTAATTAAAAAAAAAAAACACACAGTGAGATATCACCTCACACCAGTCAGAATGGCTATTATTAAAAAGACAACAAACAACAAGTATTGGTAAGGATGTGGAGAAAAGGGAATTCTAGTATATTGTTGGGGATGTAAATTGGTGCACCCACTATGGAAAACAGTATGGAGGTTCCTCAAAAAATTAAAAATAGAACTGTCATATGATCCAGCAATTTCACTTCTTGGTATTTACCTGAAGATGACAAAAACACTTGAATTACTGATTTTGAATTAAAAGATATATGCACTCCAAGGTGCATTGCAGCATTATTTATAGTAGCCAAGATATGGAAGCAACCTAAGTGTCCATCAATAGAGGAATGGATAAAGAAGATGTGGTGGGAATTCCCTGGCAGTCCAGTGGTTAGGACTCCACGCTTTCACTGCCAAGGGCCCGGGTTTGATCCCTGTTCAGGGAACTAAAATCCTACAAGCCATGCAGTACAGGTCCACACACACACACAAAAAGAAGATATGGTATACATGTACATATGTGCATGCACTCACACACACGCAGGCACACACACACACACCCCACTGGAGTGTTACTCAGCCATAAAAGAAAAAAGAAATCTTGCCATTTGTGACAACATGGATGGCTCTAGAGGGTATTATGCTAAGTGAAATATCAGACAGGGAAAGACAAACACTGCATGATCTCACTTATACGTGGAATCTAAAAACAAAACAAAACAAAACCAGACTCACAGACACAGAGAACGATGGATGGTTCCAAGAAGGGAAAGGGGGCCAGGGGACAGCCGAAACAGATGAAGGGGATTAAGAGGTACAAATCTCCAGTTATATAATAAATAAGTCATGAGTATGTAATATACAGCATAAGGAATATGGTCAATAATACTGTAATAGCTTTGTATGGGGACAGATGGTCACTAGACTTATTGGGGTGATCACTGCATAATGTATGCAAATATCAAAGCATTATGTAGTACACTGAAACTAACATAATATTGTATGTCAACTATGTTTCAATTTTAAAAAAAGAAAGAAAAGAAAAGCCTCTCTGAGCCCAAGTTTCCTGTTCCCTAATGATTCCCAGTCTCCTTTTGTGTATTCTGAAACAGTTTGCCCAAGTGTTCATTCTCTCTCCCTTGGATCAGGAGAAAGAATGAACATGGCTTCTGGGCCAGGTTCTACGTTCTGGTGGCACAGACAGGCTGACATTAATTACTGACTGGTGGTTCTTCTTGCTTCTTCTCACACATACACACATACATGCTGAAAGCCTTGGGCCAGGCCTTCAGCTCTGTTTCAGTGTGGTAGAAATTAGATACAGAAGTAAAATACATATGTATGTAGATATATAAACATATATAATCTATAATCCTGAACTTGAATTGGAAATATCAGCCGAAACTCACCATGTATTTACATTAAAAGATTTTTTTCCTAGCTTTGTCCACTGAAAAGACCTACAACCAATGATCAACCTAGTACAAGTACTCCCAATGCCGATATTACGGTCTCCATGGGAAAAAACCTTTTTCCATAAAAAGCAATCAGAGACCCTTAGAGAAAATAGCTCATTCCAGGTCTATGGCAAGAAATATACAAGATGAGCCAGGGCATCTAGTCATGCCAGAAAGCAAAGCAGCGTTCAAAGACCACTTAGAAGTTTGTCAAAAGGACTCAAAGAAATCAACTTGAAGAGGCTCCCACTGGCCAAAGATGGGAAAAATTTGAACGTGAATAGCAAATGCAAAGGATTGAAACATATCACATATGTTTAAACACATGAATACATAATGACATTAAGGGGAAAAACCTCTGTCATCACTAGGAGTTAACCAATTCATTATTTTGAAAACTGGTAAATGTAAGGAAAGAGTCCAGCATTTGTTTAGGAAATAAAAGAATATCATAATTTTCCAATGCCTATGAAAAAAATGGATCTAAGATATCAATGTTACTAACATCAAAAAAGGAAGACAAGCAGACAATACATATTCCCTTCTATGGAGGTACACAAACCTATTAAGTATTCTTGCAAAAACAAAAAAAAAACAAATCTGAATAGGTCTCTGACTATAATTACCAAAATAGAAGAGCAATTACAGAAAATAGAAGGGCAATAAAAACATGTGAAATATCACTACAGGGATGCAATCAGCAAAATCCAGATGATCTATAGGACAAACAATCTAGTTCCCTTAACAAATGAATTGCAAAGAAAAAGATTAAAATTGAGGAGGTACCTGTGGATTACAAGAGATTTAAGAGACACATCAACCAACTGCAACATAAGGAACTTATTTCAGTTTGAACAAAAACTATACAAAAAAATTTATGAGACAGGGAAATGTGAACACTGGATATTTGATTATACTAAGGAATTTTTTTTTTTTGGTCTGATAATAGCAAAGTGACTATGTGTGTTTTTTTTTAAATAAGTGCTTATATTTTTGAAATACATCCTGAAATATTTAGGGATGGAATATGATACCTGAAATTTCTTCAAAATTATGTAGGAGTGTACAGAGGTATTCAGTTAAACATTTAAAGGCCTGTGTCCCTCTGATGGGACAATCAAGTCTGAATCTAACCAAGCCTCTAGATCTTATTACCAGATTATGGGGGGAAAGGGGGGAAGAAGGAACATTTTAAATAACACTGAGGATACAGTCAGCCAAACATAGAATGTAGACAATTTTGAAGGAAAAATGGCTGTTTCTTCACCAATGAATGGCATTTAAAAAAAAAAGAGGGAAACTGTTAGAGATTAAGAGAAACCTAAGAAGCATAACCACTAAATGCAAATTAATAGTTGTTTTTCTTCGATCTTGATTTGAACAAACCAGCTGTAAAAAGACATTTTCAAGGCAATTGGGGAAAAATGTACATGGGCTGGGTAATTGATGATAAGGAATTACTGTTTGTTAAATATATTCATGGTATTGTGATCAAGTTGTTTAAAAGTCCTATTTCTTAAAGATACATTCTGAAGTATTTTCAGGTGAAGTGAAATTGTATCTGCCATATGCTTTAAAAATAGCCCCCGGGGGAGGGGGTGGGTAAGGGTGGGGGAGGGAAAATAGAGGAAATAAAAATGGCAGAATGTTAATAAATGTTGAAGTTGGGTTCATTATCACCAGGCTCATTTCTTGTGTATGTTTGAAAACTAATAGAAAGTTAAACAAAACAGAACATTTTAAAAATAAAGCTAGTCCTTGCCTAGGGTGTTAACTATACTGACCACTTGAATTTAAGGGACAGGAAGGCCGGTGAAGTTTGGAGGGATGAGGAAATGGCAAGGCTGAGAAGACTGAACTTGACCTGAGCCTGGCAGGAAGGGTGAAGGAGGTGGGAAAGGGTGGGAACCGAGGCACAGTGGTGTCGAATCCTCACCCATACATGCCAGGGACTTCCTATTGCTGTGGTTGATAATGGGTGCTTGCTCCATCTCCTTGGCCACACCGCGAGCCATTTGAGAAGGAAAATGCCCCCACTCTCTATACTTCTTACTCTCCCGCCCTCTCCCTCACCCTCAAAGGGACTCCCCAATTCTGGGGAAGCACAGCCACACCCAATCGCCAAAGGACAAAAGAGTGTTGGTCTATGGCTCCACCTGCTGGTGGTGCTGGGAACTGAAGCTGCCAAAAAACGGTCCTGATGAGAAGGAAGCTGAGGATAATTTGAGAGAGATTTGGTCTTTTCTGCTCAGAAAAGACACAAAGACCAATTAAACATATAAGAAGGCTTTAATTTCATCACCATAAACATTATACTCTGATTGCTCACATACAGTATAAAATATTTACTCCACTAAATAAATAAGACATAACATTATTGCAAACGGCACTTAAAGCCCCCGGAGATAAGACCTCCTTAGCCCAGGCAGGGGGTGCTCCTGAGTTTCTGTGCTAGATTCCCCAAGCACAGATATGCCCTGGGGGCTGAGACGGATAAAGGCTCAAGGAGCCACACTCTGTGCTTCTGGTCCCAAAACAGCCCCAGGGAGAGGGCTGTGGAGCCAGTGGGGAAAGGTGGGGTTGGGCAGCTCCTTCATCAGCCCAGTCCTAGAGGGAGCAGAGGGGAGCTGGGGGGGACGGCAGGGCCAAGAGGGGAGGTGAGGCTACGGAGGCTGCTGAGACCTGAAGCCCCACCCTTCACATTTCCCCAGCCCTCCCCGCCTTGGGTAACAGGATTTGGGATATCAGTTGGGGTAAGCAGAGCTTCCAGGCTCAGGGTTAGGCAGTTCTGGGGCCAGACCAATCACTCCAGGAGAAGGAGATTCTGACAATTCTCAGCCCAATAACCAATCGTCTCAGGGGACCTAGTCATTAGGGATCTCATCCTACCCAACCCCTAAACACCTTGATTCCCCTTCTACTTAAATAAATAAGTTAATTATTTAAAAACCTGTGTCCCTGTGATGGCAACACAGGGGCCAACAAGCCAAGTCCTAATAAAATGCAGGGGAGGGGGAACAGGAGAGAGGTGGCGCTGTGGGGCTAGGCAGCTTCCCTTCTCCCCTCGGGACCGCGTCCCCCAATAACTTTCATACTTTCAAATCCTGTAGAGGAGCCGTTTCACATCACAAACTCCCATGCAACAGCGACACTGGGAGAACCTATGGGATAAGAGGCCTTGGTTGTAGGAGACCAGGTGGCTGAGTTTACTCAGCTCCCCAAATCCCTTCTCTGGGTATTTCTCAACCAGGACACTAGCTGTTAACCCTGAGCCTGGGTGATCCCCCGGCAGAGTCCTGCATTCCAGTGCACAGAGTTAATTAAATGCCCTGCCCTTCTTTCCTTGTGGAAGTCCAGACTGAAGCCTGCTGGAGAGCTTCCAGTCAGCCAGCCCTAAAGACTGAGGAGAGGTGGGAGGGAAGAAGCCCCAGTCCCCTACTTGTGCAGCTATACACCTCACTGCCACAGGGCGGCAGCAGAGAGCCACACCACTTTGGCAGCAATAGAAACTGGAAGGCCAGCCCACAGCCCTACCGGGCCAACAGGGGACTGGAATAGGGAGAGCTGGGACCCAGTGAGGCAGGTCCTCCCTCAGTGGGTTGGAAGTACTCTACACAGAGTATTTGGCCAAGTCGCTCTTGTCAAATACCACCTGTGTGACAAAGTAAATGGCAACCAGACCCAGACCTGCAGCCGACACCATATAGGCAGTGACAGACTGGCTGAGCTGAACAATGGAGCCCATAAACAGAGACGGGGCCACCTGGGACAGCAGGAAGGCACTGTCCAGGACGGCAAGGTCCAGGCAGATGCCCCGGCCCGGAACAACCCTGGCCTCCGGTGGCTCGCCCACCACTGCACGCATGGAGACATCGCAGGCAGAGGCCCCGCAGAGTGCAGGTGGAGGAGGGAGCAGGCTGCTGCCTCCAGCACCCGCGTGTCCATTGGGGAAGGGAGATCCGGCCTTAGGGCCCGGCGAGAAGCTGGTCATCAGGCTGTCCTCACTGGTACCACCTCCATCATCTCCGCGGTATTTGGGCAGGAAAACCTGGGGGGAGGGGAACACACAAGGACAGGTATGTACCCAAGCATGGGATCCCCCAACTAGGAGAACAGGCCCTGGCCTTTATCCCAGGGGCTAGAAGAAACCAGGCACGAGGCCTTAATGAAAATCGGGCAGCAGTTCAGAAAACTGAGCAGACCTTGCTTGGTCCGGGTCTAGTGAGGATTCTCCTCAGAAGGCGGGCAGGGGCCAGGAGGGGACATCTGAAACCAGAAGTCTAGGTCTCCTCTAGCCTCTCCTAGAATCAGTAAGTGACAGACAAACTCAGTACTGCAGGTTAGGAAGAGAACAGAACCCCAAGGAAAAGGAAAGACACAGAAGAATGAAGACAGGTGGGCAGAGAGACATGTCAGAGCAGAGGAACAAAGTCCAAAGGTGGGGCCCCAAAGGCCCCAAAGCCCCACACAGATGCTCCTAACCCTCCTCCTTCTGCTCGTACCACCTCACTACTGGGACACCCTTGTCAACCTCCAGAGAGACCAGAGAGAGACGTTCCCTTCCCACTGTGGGTCCCAGGCCCAGGCTATAGTTGCTGCCCTACTGTGAGGTCTGCGGGCCCCAGCCTGGGGCAGCCTAGAGGAAGCGAGGAACAGAAAGAGTCGCCCTCTTCCCGACTCCCATGGTCCAGCTGTGCTGAGGCCGAAGCCTTCTTGTTCCTTCTCACTGTCTGCCTTGGATCAGTGTGACCTGCCCCTGCCCTGCCCGCCATGTCCCAGAGCCTCCCTCCTATCTAAGGACGAGGCCAGAACTCATCTGACCGCTTTTCCAAGGCCCACTAGTGCCTAACACAGAGCTCTCAGGGTCAGCTGCATGAGCGCTGGGAGCCACAGCAGAGCTCAAGCCTGACACCCGGGAATCCCAAGGCTCGTGGTGCAGCCAGAAGTGGACAAAGCAGACGTAGATGGGGTGCGGGGCCAACCATGCCTGGAACCTCACCTCCTGCTGCCACCCCACAAAAGATCAGTGTGGCTGAAGCTTGGAGAGGCCCCTGGGGACAGACGTGTTCTCAGCCTGAAGGGAAGACCACCAGCTCGGCACGTTCCCTGGCACATGCCCAAGCCTGGCTTCTGGACACCAGCCCAACCAGGGCGGGAGAGCGTGGAGGATGATGAAGGTTCTCAATGCACTGACAGGGGACTCGGGGACCAGCTTCCCCCAAACCAAAGCCCCACCTCCACCCCCAACCCAAAGCCCCACCTCCACCCCCACCCCTGCAGCTACCTATTCGCTTAACCAGCCTCGCAGTTACCCCACCCATGTCCTACAAGGGGCAGACTATGTCTTTCCTACAGTCTAGAAGCCAGGCTGCATCTCTTTTTCCTTGGGACGCCCCAACTTCTTGCCCTCTGGGCAGAGCTCTGCACCCAGGGCTGTAGCTCAGTGAGGCCAATGGAGACAACAAAGGTGACCACACAGCCTGGTCAGGAGGCTTCCCAGAGAAGGGGGCCCCTGGAGGGGCTGGTTAGTGTGGGGCTGAGCAGGAAGGAGGCCCCCCAACTTACACAGTGCCCAGGCGAGCGGTGTCAGGCGCATCAGGCTCAGAGATCCGCCATGGGGGCGGGGGGAGGGGACGAGGCAAAGGAGTGAGGCAGGAAAAGAAAAGAGAGAATTAAACAGAAAAGGAAGACAAACCAAAAGAGGGGAAGGGGCGGTAGGGAGCTTTCCCCATCTCTGAGACCAAAGCAAGGTTTGGGTCACTCACAAGGTCCCCCCCTGAATAAGGGAAGGCGTGGCCCACACCAGACCTTTCCCACTCACTGGCTGCTGAAGCCGGGTGCCCCAGAGGTCATCTGATCCAGCCCCCTGCCTCTGCACAGAACAACTCAGCCCTGACTGAGGCCTTCTGCTAGCCTGATTCTTCAGGATTTCCAGAGAAGGATTTCACATTTCCTGCAATCATCCACTTTAAGTGCTTTATAGTCCTGACACCAGGAAGTCATTCCCAGAATCTAATCTACACCCTCCTTCCGCAGCCCAAGTCTCTGGCCCTGGGGCTACAACAGGCTTCCTCTCTGATCAAAGAATTCCTTCTCCAGCTTCTCTTGCCAGACACCGGTCCTGGGCTGGTCAGCTGCCCCTCCACCCCACTCCACTCAGCGGCCAGGGCGAGTACCTGCTTCTCCCGGTGGTAGAGGGACGCTAGCGTGTACGGCAGGATCTGCAGGGCAGAGAAGGTGAACCCAGTGAGGGCAGCTGAAGCGGTCACCACCACCACGCTGCGGGACAGGCACGTGGCGCCGGCAGCCACGGGGAAAGCCACAACGCTGGCCAGATAGACTGCCCGGGTGCCGAATCGCTGCACCAGCCGGTCCATGACCAGAGAGAAGAGCAGGGAGATAGCACACTGCAGGAACAGCCCCAGGCTGCCCATCCGGACCCCTGGAGTGGGGAGGGGGAAGAGGCCATCAGACAGGGGGTAGGGAAAAAGGACCCAATACCATGAGGGGGGAGGGGTGCTCAGAATCAGGAGCCACAGGCACCTGCTGCCCAAGACCTGCTATTTTCCGGAACTGCTCCCCAGCATCCCCCGCCCTGCCCATAGCAACGGGGGTGTAAGTTCTTCCACTTATTTTCCGGAACTGCTCCCCAGCATCCCCTGCCCTGCCCATAGCAACGGGGGTGTAAGTTCTTCCACTACCTCAGGGAATGTGGCCAAAGCCACGGGCTAAGGGCAGAGGAAGATGTTCTAAGGGCTGGCTGTGCTCAGCCTGTCAGGAGAGGTAGAGGGAACACAAAGACATTTCTGCTCCAAGATAGAATTCCAGACGCCTGAGCTGGAAGGGGCTGGCAAGGCGATTTGGAAAGTCAGTAGGGGAGCAAAGGGCACACTGAAGTTCGGGCCAGGCGAACCCAAGGCCCAGCTTCTGGACCTTAAACAAGCCCAGCCTCGTCCTCCATCAAGTTGGGGCAATGCCTGATCAAACTCCCCGATCAGCCCAAGGCCCTGCTGCGACTGCAGCAAAGCCACTCGCTCCTTGAGCAGCTGCACACGCAGGCTGCACACGGGGCCATCGTCCTGATGGGGAAATCGGGGCCCAAGGCACAGCTTCCAGCCCAGGCACAGGCTGTGGGCATCTCCCTGCACCCGAACATCCACGGGAGGGCAGCTCCCACAACAGGGCCCCGGGCTGCCAAAGCCTTACCTTCATCATAGTGTCTCCGGGCCTCGGTGCCTGGCTCAGCCCTGGGCACACCCTGGTATAGCCCCTCGCCCACAAAGTCTGTGTAAAACAGTGTGAAGGTCATGAATGCCATCCAACTGCACAGCTCGGCCACGAAGAGTCGGCGTAGGGTGCGAGGCATGCGGCAACAGAGCTGGTGCAGCCGGGGAAAGAGGGCGCGCAGGTTCCAGAAAGCCAGGCGGGCGTGGCACGGGCAGCAGTGGGGTGGGACAGACGGGACCGACAGCCCTTCCACGGGCTCGGCTGGGCCCAGCGCTGCCTCCTCAGCCACAAACAGTGTGGCTGCCACGCACGTGAGGAAGATGAGGGCGAGCAGGCCGAAGAGGCACTCTTCCTGGGTGCCCAGGTAGGGGGCCAGGGCACTGGCATCCCAGTCGATGGCAGGCAGAAGGTAGCCCAGGCAGCCCCCCAGGCTGATCATGAAGGCGTAGACGGAGAACGCCTGGCGACAGTGGTCTGGGTCCCGGAAGAGGTCAGAGAGGAGGGCCTCCAGCGGCGTGAAGCACACCTGGCCACAGAAGTCCAGCAGCCCCACGCCCAGGATCAGCAGCGCCAGCTCCAGGGGCCTGGTGTCCGGGCACAGCAGCCCCGCCAGCCGGCCGGCCCTCGGGATGAGGAGGAGGCTCAGCAGGACGCCCAGGGACAGGGCCCAGATGAAGGGCCTCCGGCGACCATAGCGCCCACGCCAGTGGTCGCTGGCCGAGCCTAGGAGCGGGACCGAGACCAGACCCAGCACCGGACCGATGCCTGCAAGGAGGGCAAGTAGTATGAGCTGGAGGCTGGGGCCCAGAAGGGGCAGGGGGAAGGGTACCAACTGCCTCGAGAAGGGTGGAAATGATGATGATATCCCATGGAGGGCCCACTGTGTACGGGGGCTGTGCTGAGTACTTCACAGGACCCCAATTTACTGCTCACAACTAGGATCACTGGTGCCCCAACTGACCGGTGATCGCCGTGCACAGGCACGGTTTCAACGGGCAGTCGGACCCCAGAGCCTGTCATCCTGACAGAGCCCCCTCTTCCTGGGAGTCACATGATGGTGACATTTGCCCTCCGTGGCTTTTACAGAATTCGTCCGCAGTTAGGAGCCCAGTCCCTGCCCTAGCGGCAAGAAAGAGCCCTGGCGGTGGGGGCCGAGGGTGGTCCCGACCCTCCTAATCAGCAGCTAAGCTACCGTCCAGCGGCCTAAGTCACCTGACGGCTTATTAGCTTCCATCATCCTCTCTGTGAAATGGGTAACCTCAAAGCGTTGCTGCAGGAATTAAATGAGACCACAGATAGGAATTACAAAGGGCAGTTTCTCCAGTGTCTCCTGTGGGCCATGCATGGCGTAGGGACCAGAGATACAGAGGTCACCAGGGAACGTCCCTGTACCCTTTTGTTTCTCTCAGACCCCCTCAGCCCAGGGTCACCCCCTCCCCAGCCAGGCTGACCCACCAGGCTCAGGGACAGCAGGCAGCCACCTCTGCCTCCAAGCAGCTCTTTGGGCAGAGGCCCTGTCGCCCTACTTCCCCAGGGGACACATATCTGGAGCAGGAGGGAAGGAGGATGTAGGGACTCACCCAGCACCATGGTCATGAACTTCTCCTCTACCCCCACTTCCAACAGCAGGGGTGGCACGTAGGTGATACCCGCAGCCAGGCACACCTCCAGGCCGAAGGTCAGCAGGTTGACCAGCAGGAGCTGGGCTTTCCGATGCCGCAGCAGGCGGCTCACCCCCAGCCTCTGGACCATGATGCGCCAGGCGGGTAGGGCTCCGGCCTGTTCACACACTCCAGGACTGCTCCATCTCAGCCTTGCTCCAGATGCCCAGGCCTCTCCTCCTTGCTGCCACCGACCGCATAGGACTCAGCCAGAAACCCATTTCTGCAGGCCCTCCGTGCAGGTCTAGCTTCTCAGCCATGCTAACCGCCTGTCTGTCGTCGTGGGGTGCCTCAGTGGGGACATAACTCAACACTCAGATCCTAAAAGAGCTGGGACAATCACACACACAGAGATTCCCGTGAATCTGATCTCCAGGATTTGCTCTGAATTCTGAATCTTGTTCACTCCCGGGCTGATGGTGTGGCCCTGCCACCCAGGTGTCACTCCCTACTGGCCAATCAGGAAGTGCATGTTAATACTAGCCTAAGGTTGACATATTCATAAGGTAAATATGATTTTTAAACCTCAGTACACTCCAGAGCCAACTAGATGTCGGTAATTCTCTGTTTTGGAATATCTTTGCAATTGCCCTTGTTTCCTAGTATTGAAGGAAAAAAAAAAAATCAAACCAACTGAATTCCCAGTTCCCGAGGCACTGTTTACCAAGGTGCCCCCTGGAAACCCTCTGCCAGGCCTGGTTTGTTCGCTTTTCTCTCTCTACTTCCCAAAGCTGGGCTGTTCAATTCCCCTTCGTTAAGAGTCACACTTCCTCTTCCATACTACCTGGCCACAAGCCATGCTGCACCATAACTCCACCCCAAGGACGAGGGCAAAGAGGAAGACCAGAGAGGCTGTGGTTCGTCGGGTTGGGTTTTAACCTCTCACTGAAACCACTTAAAAAGCGCTCCCCAGGCTTCCCTGGTGGCGCAGTGGTTGAGAGTCCGCCTGCCGATGCAGGGGACACGGGTTCGTGCCCTGGTCTGGGAAGATCCCACATGCCGCGGAGCGGCTGGGCCTGTGAGCCATGGCCGCTGAGCCTGCGCGTCTGGAGCCTGTGCTGCGCAACGGGAGAGGCCACAACAGTGAGAGGCCCACGTACCGCAAAAAAAAAAAAAAAAAGCGCTCCCCGGGAAGAACCTAGGCCTGAAAACCTCTACCTTGAGTTTCTCTCCATGCTCAACGTCCATGGGGAGGACATATTCCCACACGCGCTGCTCAACTGTCAGGGGACAGTGGGACCGGTCCCAGGTTCCAGCCTCACAGGGGCATGAAACCGCACCACCTGGCGGCCACTGCGATGATGTCAGTGACCCCGGGGCAGACTTCCTCTCTCCTCACCTGGCTCCACTCTCAGCAGACGTCCCCACAGCCCTTCCTGCTAGGCCTCCTGTGCAGACACATCCCACCAGGGGAGTACCCACCCTGGGTCCTCCACCCACAGGCAGTGGGCCTCCAGGTCTTGCTTCCTGACTGTGGCACCCACTGCAGTCCGCTGTTTACAAGTGACCACAAAAGAGGGGAAATCAAGTCAGCTATGCAGAGAAGGTATAGAGGGTGGGGCCTAGTCCCCCAACCTGTCATCCATCCCATGGCGGCGTAGACGGGTGGACAGAGCTTCACGCCACTTATGGCCAGAGTCTGGAGTGCCTTCCCTGGCCTCACCGACTCAACCCCATTGACACTGTTGAAGAGCACTGCTCCTGTGCAAGGTTTACTGCCAAGGGCCTGGGCCCACCCGAGAGCCTTCCTGGAGCACCCTCGGCCCTCACTCATGCCCTCTTCCAATCTCAGCAGCTCATGACTTGGTGCTTCAACTTCTTTTATCGTTTCAAATATCACTAAGCCCCGCAGGGACTTTTGTGTTATGAAGCATGTTGTAGGTTGCTCTCTGAGCTGTGCCACAAAGGAAACAGACGGCCATCAATCCTGGGTAAGATGTGTCCGTTCTGTAACTGCCTTCCAGGGCTTTGCAGCTTATAGACCAAGGAAGGGACTTCAGACAAGGCTAGGCAGCCGCCTCCCCCAAGTTCCACCAAGTCTGGGAGGGCCTTGGAGACTCACCTGCCCTGGGTTTTAAAGGGACCAGGTCCTCCCTGAGTAAACAGACTTTATCAGACGCAGCCTCTCCCACAACATGCACCCAAGCCCTGGTTGCTCCCTGTGGTTTAAATAAATTTGCAGCTCTCCAGCAAACGTTAATCACCCCACCTGACTTACTCCCTCCCTTAATCCAGCTCCCCACTCCCAGCACCAAGCAGGACCTCCACAGCCCACGAGGGAGAAAGGCAAAATCCTCCTACAGCCCAGCGCCTCCCCCGCCCAGCTGCTTCCCCCTCCCAGCCCCTCTCTCCACCCCCAGAGGTGCTTTACCCAGTGACCAGGGGCTGGGCCAGGTAAGGAATTCCTTGAAAGGAGTTGGGTAGGAAGTGGGCGGGCTCCAGCCCTGCTCTGCACCCCTCTCCTCTTAGGTTGCTGAGCCCGTCCTCCCTCTTTTGGGCACTCTCGCCACCACAGACTTGACTCTTCCCAGCCCAGAAGTGCCCGAGAAAAGTCCAAGCCCATAAGAATACTCTCCCTTCCAAAGTCCCCGCTTTCTCCTCCTTACAGCTTCCCCAGTGCCCCAGCCTCCCCCACTGCATCCCCACCCCAGCCCTCACGTGGAAGAAACTACAGAGGACACCCACAGCACAAGCTCAAGTCACCAGCGGCCCCTCCAGGGCCTTCTTCCCAAGGACACAAAGAGAAAAGCCCAGGCCCCAGGGTCCCAGGTTCAGAGGGGAACAGGAAGCAGTTTGTCACACCCACTCCAATCCACAGCCCCAGGGCACACTTCTTCCCAAAGCTTGAAAGTGACAGATCCCCGTTGGGTCCCTCTGTTTCAGGGGCTCCCCCCCCCTCCTCAGGAATACAGATGGGGAAACAGGATCCAACCCTCCCCTCCAGCCTCAGAGATGCTTCTGACTCAGATCCTCCTGCCCCACTGCTCCTGGAGCGCCCGGTCCGGCAAACAGAAGCTCAACCAGAAGAGCCAGCCCCTGAGTGCTCACCTGGTGGCGAGGGGGCGGGAAGAGGAGGGAAGTGGAGGTACCTGAAAGGGGGAGTCTGGCCTAACCTTGTGAAAGCAGCCTTCTAAGGAGGACAAGTCCCTCTCAAGGTCCAAATATCTCCCCCCTTTCCTGGGCCCCCTGATAACGGGACAGCAAGAAAGCTGGAGGAAACCCGAGACTTCTGGGAACCTTTAGGGAGCTCTGCTCCAGGCCATCTTCCCTCACCCTTGGGGGAGCAGAGCTCCAGCCCTGGAGACTGAGAGCCGTGGGCACGTTCGGGGAACCTGCATTTTACCTACCCAGCTCCAGACACCGGGAGACTTCGAGTGCACCCCCAGAGCAGGCTGTAGGCTCCACTGCAACTCTCCAGCACCCACCCTAGCATGAGAAGGGGCCTGGGAAATGCTTACCTACAGGATAGATGGCTGAAAGCAGCCTGGGAGTGGGAGGCGGAAGAGACAGGAAAGACCTAAGCGCCTGCCCCCATCCCCCCACGCACCAAGGAAATTCCAGCCCGACCCCCAGAGGGGGCAGCTCTCCTAAGGGTTCAAAGGTGGTGAGTGGATGGGACAGAGCCTCCCAGGCTGGAATGCCCCACCCCTGCCCACCCCGCTACCTCAGCAGGGAGCACAGGGAAATGAAACTGAGCAACAGGAACAAACTTGGCCTGAACTTTCTCCAGAATTCAAGAGTGGAGGAGGCAGGAGGAAAGGCACCTCCTGGTAGCTCCTCTGGGAAGGGAGTGTCAGAGGGATATATAAAGAGGCCTTTGAGGGCTTTCAAAGGGGCTCCTGCCACCCCTCGCGGCTGAGGTGGAGCTGGGGGAGCAGATTCCCTCCGCTGAAGGACAGAGGTCAGAGGGAGCCGGGCTGGGGGCAGCCCCGCAGTGGGCCAGTGTCAGGCAGCAATTCTATGGCCTCTTTATGCGGGCCAGCGTCCCCACAGCCGGCCAGGCACATCAAACGGCCGCACCCTGACCCCGCGAGCCGACGACCCTGCGTCCTCCCTCCACGCTCACAAAGACTGTGCTCTTTCTCACGCGGCCACTGGGAAGCCCCTCCCTGCAGAGAGGGAAACTGGGGATGGGGTAGGCCAGCCACGAGGAATAATGACTCAGCTGCAGAAAGGGGTGGGGTCACTCCAGGCCAATCTCCCTAACGCACACCCCAGCCCGGGCCATCTGGCCCAGGCCAGGACTGCAGGTGGGGAGAAGCCCACAGGTAGAGGACGTGAGACTGCACGGGAAGGGGGACCCCTGTTCCTCCACAGCGGGCTGGACCCCAGAATCTCATTCCAAGTTGTGCTCTCCCAGATCCTCTAGGTTGGGGGCACAGAAGAAGTCCTAGGGGACCAGTGCCCTTGGTCTTACCTCGTAAAACCCAGCATATGGCACTCCCAAAATGAGCTCTGCCCTCACGGCAGGTCCACAGGAGTCTTGGGACAGCCCAGAAAGAGCCTGCGCTGGCCAGACAGCAGACTGGAGATGAACATCCTTGTGAGGCAATGAGCTCTCCACCGTGACAGACCCCCTCGTCAGGGATGCTGAGCTGTGGGAATTTCTGCCTGGGCAGCTAGGGAGAGGGGGACACAGGACTAGTCTAAGCACGGCTTCCATGCCTTCCAACACATATTTAGTCTTTGTTTCTCTGAGCTCAAACGCGTACATCCAAAGAAGCAAGGGTCTGCTCCCCCCAAGCCTACCCTACCGAAGGCAACAGTGATTTGCACGAGGAGCGAAGACCCACAACCTCCCAGTGCTCCCACAGACACCTGAGAACCCCACTCAGAGTGCAACCTCTCCACCCCGACATCAGCAGAGAGGAGGCCCCACCCCCATCCAGACTTGCTCCCTAGCTCCTGCCTCCCCAGGGCCCAGAGGCCAGGGATTTAGAGTCCGCCCTGCGGCGCTGCCTTTTCTTCCCTCGGACTGGAAGGCTTCTGCTTAGCAGCTTGTCAGAGAGAGTGAGGGGCCGGCAGGCCGGGACACAAAGGGGGATTAGGGAGAAACCTCTCGGCCTGCAGAGTAATCCATCAAACTCCCTCCCGGCTGCCAGCACCGGCCCCTTCCCGCTCGATTCCCCTTCCAGCTGCTGCGGGCCCCCACCCCCTCCAGCTCCCGAGCCCCGCCACACTGGGCAGCAAAGAGAATCCCAGTCCCTGGGGGCGCAGAGGGGGCACCCTGCAGACACTGGGAAAAGGGCAACGGCTCCCTCCCCCCGCTCACCCCCAATGTATGAAAACCCAACAGGTGGCAGTGGCTTGGAGGGAAGTTGCTTTTGTTGCCCCGTCTGAGAGCCCCAGCACAGCTTCTGAAAGGAAACACATGCCAGAGGAGGTTGGGGGAAGGGGAGGGGAAAGGACAGCGGGCAGTCCCTGGAGCCTGCTCTGATCTCCCCTCCCCTCTCCAGTCCAGCGACAGGAATTCTGGGGCTGGCCTGACCCTCACCTTGGCTGGTCTAGGCGAAGCACCCCTCCCAGAATCACGTGGCCACCCCCTGCGGGTGGTCAAAACAGACACACATCTGACTCCAGGCAACTGTGTCTCCCAATCAGACTTCCTTTCCGCAAACAGCTACGACCCAAGGTCACTCGGGGTCACCTTGACCAAGTGCCCTCCAAACCAAGACAATCCGTATTCTTCAACCTGGAGCTCTCTCCCACCCCAGGTGTCACAGGCCTCTGAGCCCAGACATTCCCGAACCCAGTGCATTCTATAGGGTGACCGAGGCCTGGCATGGGTTCGCGTGCCATCTCCGTATGTCACTGTAGCTATGTGACCTTGTTAACTGACCTCCCTAAACCTCAGTTTCCTCATCTGCACTTACTAACAGCAGCTAACACTGAGGTTTACTGCATGCTAGGCCCTCTTCCAAGCGTTTTAATCTTCCAACCGCCTGACGAGGCGGGTACGATGAGTATACCCATTTGACAGGCGAGGCAACTTAGCTTAATACCACCAACTTCCCAGTCGTGTAGTGTGTTTGGAGGAAGTATGTGGAAGTTTCTGGCAACCACTTCTTCAGTTGTCTGGGCTTCCTCAGCCGAGAAACTTGGGAGGGGGTTTCTCATTCCCAACAGGAGCAGCAGAGGTCGGAGGGGGACCAACACTGATCCTCTTCTCAGCTTCCATCCCCCTCACCCACGTGCCTCCCACCTGGGCACCAGTGCCTCTTTCAGCCCCCAAAGGCAAGAGGAATGCCAGGAATGTAAATGCGTCCCCAGGTGCTGGCCCGGCAGGTGAGCAGAGGTCGCTCAGCAGACCTGCCTGGTGCTGGAGGCTGCAAAGGGAAAGGAAAGGCGGGATAAACAACCCCAGTGAGGAGACAGGGTGGTTCCCAGCCACAGGGAAAATAATCACGGCGGCTGACACCTGCTAACCGTCCAGAAGGTGTCTGCATGTACCTGCCAAACCTTCTCTAATTCATACCATTTGTACAATCCTACAAATTATTGAATATTCCTATTTCACAAGGATGAAAATGGAGTCTCAGAAATTCATTAACACACCCAACGCTGCACAGGTAAAAAGGGCTGAATGGAAAATTCAAACCATTCGAAAATTCTAGAAAGTGCACTGAAGTAGGAGCCTGGACAGTGTAGTCCAGTTTCAGCAACTCTTATAACCGTGTAGCCTAGAATAAGCCACTCTACCTCTCTGGGACTCAGCTCCTGCACCTGTAAAATGAGAGCTAGTCTAGATGCTGTCAGGTTCTTTACAACCGTGCAGCTTTGTGACCTCACACCCACGCCCCCAGCCCCAGGCAGGGCGCTCACCAGGGACAGGTGCCCACTGAGTGCTCACTGACAAGGCCACATGGCACTGGTGGGGAGGGGGCGCGGTTATAGCCTTCCACCAATGAGAGCCAAGGAGAACCAGGTAGAGAAGGGCTCCCCAGCTGCACTTACCCCATCCTTTACCTGCCTACACATTGCTCCAGTACAACAGAGTGCCAAGGGTCAGCGGTCACCTGAAACTGATCCGAGTAACCAAGACATCTGGGGGCAGAATTGCCCTCTTCCCTACTCCTTCCCAGAGCTGGACTCTGTTCCTGGCAGAAATCAGTAACTAAATTCTTTCTCTACTTGGGCCACAATAAACACTCTCCTACAAGGTGGGGGTATGGTACCAAGAAATCCCTTGGCCCAGGGTGGGGGCAGAGGAACGCAGGAGAAGAATGGGGAGCTTGGCACGTTCAGGCCACTGGGAAGTTCCCCCCGCCCCTTGCTCCCTATAGCTCCTGCAAAGTGAAACCTGAACAGCCTCCCTCCTAGTGAACTTGAACTTTGCCAGTCAGCGAGACCAGGCAGCTCTCCCCAGCCATGCACATCCTTGTCCCCTCCCTGCTGCCTGGCCTCCCTTAGAAGGCGACGGATACAGGAAGGAGGCCAGGCTCTCTCAGCGCTGCTATCCTAAGGTTTGTGACCAGCCCCATTTATCATCAGAGGGTTCTGGGCCGGACTCAGTCCTAGGGATGTGTTCTCCAAAACAGTCCACCCAGTGGTGAGCAGGGCATGAGGGGCCTCCAAAAAAGATGTGGTTTTTTGTCGTTGTTAAAGAGCCCTACTTTGCCCACCCTTGAAGAGAGTGTACCTCAGTGCATTACAATCTCACCTTCCCCAGAGAATTGTCAAAGAGACTAAAGCCTACCAACCCACCGCTACTGAGCTCCGGGCGTGTGCAAGCCCGCTGTGAAGGGGCTGGGGATTCAGAAACAACAGACTTCAGCGCCTTCAGAAGAAGGGCCGAGGTGCAGCCAGAGCACCATGAGGTGGCGCAGGGGCTGAGACCCAAGTCCTTACAGTGGGACATCTTCAGTGCCTCCAGAGCTTCCTAGAGGAGGCTGAGCCGTGAGAGACCAGTAGGTAGGAACTATGCAAAGGGTAGATGTCTGCAAAACACAGCTGCTGGAGCCTGGGATTTCTATATGCACCCACCTCTCCTTTTAGCCCCTCCCCAGTCAGGGGTGGTGCAAGGAATACCAGACCCCAAATCATGAGACATGGGCCCAAGACGGGGCTATTCATCAGCACTGGGCCTATTTTTGCTTTCAAAGTACTCATCAGTTCCAGTGACCTCCCCTGGACCTCCTCTCCCTTTCACCTGAACCCTGTCCAGCTCAAGTCCTCCACCTCCTCCAGGGCTGCCTGGACCTCGAGCTGTCAAGGAGTCCTTTCTCCCAAACCTTGACTAGTCTTCAACCTCCTTCTTGCTGGCTCATCCCAGCTTCCCAGAGACAGTGATCTCCAGAATTAACAATGAAGGGGAAAGGAACAAACTTGTACTGAGCACCTGGTCTATGCAGGCTCCTTGCTAAATATGGCGATCTCATTTAATCCTCACCATGACTTTGCAAGGTGAATATTATCATCTACATTTTACAGACACAGAAACCAAGGCCAACAGGTGAGGTATAGGCCTGTCTCCAACATCGGACACAAGAAGCCCCACAAGTCGTTCAGGGTCAGTGACAAAACTGTGGACTTCTTCCCATGGAGGAGGAAACACAGACCACGTAGCAGAAAAAGGGATTAAACAGGAAGTTCTGGCCAGACATCAGGACCATCCCGTGATGGCTCTGTCACCAGCCCCTGCCCCCAAGCAGGGACACTTAATACACTGGACAAAGCTCCACACTCCAGCTCTATTTGCTAGGAGTCAAGTGGCATCAGCGTTCAAGACACTGGGCCTGGTACCAACTGGTCCAGCCTCCACCCTTGCTATCCAACAAACAGGGCCACTGACTGTTCACAGAAAGCCAGGCTGGGTTTTTCTTCTTGACACCAGAAAGCAGTGTCAAGATACTGTATCCCAAGGGTTGTGGGGGGGTGGGGAGGACAGAGCAGAACACTCCCTCCCTCTCATACAACTTCTCCAAAAATCAGAACAAATAACCTTTTCTGCATAGAAGGCACTCAGCCTTGCAGGGTATATATTCACCTCCATCACTTCACGGCACTTTCTTCCGTCTTGAGGGAACAGGCAGGGCAGGGCTTTCTGGACTGATTAAAAAACAAACCACACACAGTATTGACAGGGGAGAGACCAGGACATCAAGTCCTTGTGTGTTCTTTGCACCAGAGCACAAGTTCAACTGCAAATGTGTCATTCACAGTTTATGTACAGTTGTATATGGTATCATTCCCTTGCTAAGAAACTTTGGTTCCTGAGTGTAAGCCACAATGATTGCCTCCATTGTTACCGAATGACAGCAGCTGACATTTATCAAGCTCTTTTTACTTGCAGCTGCTGGGCTCAGAGCTTTAATCAGCTCGTTGAAGCCTCACAATACTGCCAGGCAGGTACTGTTATCCTCATTTTACAGAGGAGGAAGTTGAAGCACAGAGAGGTGAAGTAACTTGTGCAAGAGGAAATGGGATTCAGACCCAGGCATCTGAGTGCTAGAGGCCAGTCTCAATGAGTCATACCTACTCCCCGAAGTCCAGGAGGCCTTGGTCCCAAAGAAACAAAGGTCTACAGGAGAATCCAAGAACAGATGCCCAGGCTGTGCTGCTGTCCACTGGGTCACAGGTGTAGATACAGTAGATATAGTTAATACCAGCTAATATTTACTGAGCGCTTGTTACCTATCAGGCACACAGTCCAGTGCTCTATATGTATGGTTTAATAAAGCTATAGTGTTTCTTTTACGTTTTAGATATATATAATTATATATTTACATATATATTTGTTCTATTTATTATTTAATAAGTAACAAAGCTACAGAGTAGATATTATCATTATTACTATCAACCCCATTTTGCAGCCAGGGATACTGAGACTTAAGAGAGGTTAAGTAACGTGCCCTTTGTCCCACAGCCAGTTTGGAGCAGCCAGGATACAAACACCTGACAGTCTGGGTTGTTATCCATAATGCTGTGTTATCAGGCTCCAATGGTCCAGATGATAGAGCTTAATTTCACTTTTGGAGTCCTGAAACGATCCCTGCCTCTCTGACTCCAGAGCCCTACCCAGGCTGAGAGAGGGGAATCCATGCCATCCTCCCACCACCCAGTGGCCTGGAGGTACCTCACTGGGCCACCAAGGATCACTGTCCAGCTCCTCCTTCGGGACACCTCAGAGCCAGGAGGAACAGGCGAGTTCACTATACACCCCGTGAGTACGAAGGAAAACTCCCCCCACCCCGCCCCAGTCACATCTCCACTAAGGTGGGGCCTGAATGTCCACAGCTGTACGTTCACCCACAACTGTATCTGTACCTTCAGATTCATCCTGCTGACTCGAGCTCCATTTTTCTGAGCACTTTTAGAACAACAGAGTCCCAGCTCCAGACAAGCTTGTGGGGAGGAGATAAGGGAGGAATGAGAGGATGAGACCCATCCAACAAAAAGGACTGTGACCTCAAATAACTTTGTATTCACACCCTAGAAGTTGCTCTGTAGGGAAGCCTGAGGAAATCGTCAGCCTACGCTTCCTGGCCCTGCCCTCCCCACCCCCATATGCCAGCCTGTTCCCCAGGCCTTGGGCAGGTGAGTCCAACACCAAGGCTGTCCTGCTCTGAAGTGCTACGTGCATCATGAAAGGCAGCCAGAAGCCCCCAGGGCCTCACCCCAACCCCTGAGCAACGCCTTCAGGAGCCCAGCAAGGGTCACTCTAGGCCCCGGTCCACTGGCTGTGCCCGGCTGCAGACTCCAGGGCAGCAAGACAGCAGCTGGGCTATTCTTAGTCCCTGCTCCACTGGGATCGGGTCCGTGTAACAGCTGAAGGGCAAGTCCTCAGCAGGTACCCACCATGCCAAACCCCTCCCTACCCTCCACTCTGGCCCCTTGGGAAAAAAGAAAGGGGAAGGTGTGGCCCTGGGGAGCGGGGGAAAGCTGAGCAGGTCAAGGGTGTCTGTCAGGAAGAGGAAACTGATTCAGAGGTCAAGGGCAAGATCAACTGACAGGGCTGCAGCGCCTGGGGAGAACAGGAGACTACAGGAAGGACTGACCCTCACTCAGGAGCAACCCTGCGGGTCCCTGGGGCCCTCTCCAGCAGGCCTGCCATGCGTAAGCCCAGAGCCCTGAGAAGCTGTAGTGGGTGCCCAGATATCACCTCATCACACCTGTCTGCTGATCTCAGGATTCTCACCATCCCTACCTGAGCCCGGGAGGCAAGGATAAAGACACCCTCTCTTTTTCCTCCTCCCATGAGGAATAACCGAGGCGCAGGACGGGGCACACACTCCAGCCCAACTCTCTGCCCAGAGCCAAGCCCCAAGACTAACGTCCGAAAGGGCTCAGCCACCTTTCCCTCCTTAATAACCCCTCACTCCTCCCCAAGCAAGTTGGCCCGCGCCCGAGCACCCCGCGTCGTCCCGACCGCCGACCGCTTTCCCGGCTCCCAGGTCCCGGACTGTGCGCGCCACGGTGACTCATCCTGCCCCTTTCCGGTGAAGCCGAGACAAGGGAAGAAAATAAATGCAACTTTCCAAAGAAAACTCTGACGCGGGAGGCGGCAACAGGAGCGAGCGGCCGCTGTGCCCGCCGTCTGCCCGGCCCGGGGCTCCGGGGAGGCGCCTCTCCCCGCCCACCCCGCTGCCCGGCCCGGGACGCGGGGGACCCGGCGCCTCCAGCCCGGCCCGCCTCCGCGGAGACCCGAGCACCCCGCAGCCGGCCCGGTGCAGGAAGAGGGGGCGCGCCTGGGCGCCCGCAGCCCCGTCAGCTCCCCTGGGACTCACGGGGCTGGACGCGCGGGTCCGGGACAGCCACGGCGCGGCCCCCTCCCGCGGGGCGCAAAACACGCGACACCACGGAGCTCGGCCGCGCAGCGCCCCTCCCCTTCCCGCGCCGGGACCCCCTCCCCGCGGAGAAGGGCGGGCGCGCCCCTACCTGGCCGAGGCGCGCGGCTGTCACCCGGGGCCCGCGCGTGCGAGCTCGCCCCCCCCCCGCCTCCCCCCACGCGCGCCAGCGGGCGGCTTTTAAATCTCCAGGTTACTCCGCGGGGGGAGAGAGCATGCGCGCTGGGGCGGCCAGGAGGGGGCGGGGCGAGGCGGGACGGAGGTGGGGGTGCTGGGAGGGGGTATGGAGGGGTGGGGCTGGTACCCAAGGGAAGAAAGCGGGAGGTCTCCAAGCTGTCTTTGTAGCCGCGACCGCGACGGGCAGCCTCCAAGTGGCTCCCAGACTGCCCTATCATTACCTAGGGCAGTGCGCCGCCCCCTCGCCACCAAAACATTTAGGTGAAAGCTGCCCGGCTCCGCGGGGCGCCTCTCCTCCCCTGAGCCAGTCTGCGACCATTACCCCCACGCGCTATTCCGGCCATCCCCCTGTCCCCGGTCCGAGCAGCACCCCACCCATCCAGGACCAGCCTTGAAAGGAGATGTCACATTCTCCCGGAGTTACTCTTCCTACTGTTTGCTGTTCTCTGAGGCATAAAGAGCTTCCTGATAGCTAACTCAGCCCTTCTTCCTGAAGTTAAAAGCCAAATTTCAATTTTTTTTTCCTTAAGGGTGTGTATGGGGAAAGGAGGTGATACACTGACAGTAAAATGTTCCCTTTGTCAGCTGTTGAGCAAGGTCCCAAAAGATACCTGTTTCCAGAATGCCTTGACAAGAGTGAACAATGCAAGTGGGAGATCACTGGGGGCCCAGGCTGGCCTTGGGGTGGGAGGCCCAGCTGTGTCTTTCTTCCTCCGTGGAGTTTTATTAGCGTGGAGAGAACTCCAATTTTTGTGCATTGTTGACTTGAATGCTACAAAAATCGGAGGAAGATGGCTTTGAAGGGGAGGACCTCGTTGACTGGAGCCATGGACTGCGCACTGGGGCACTGAGCTCCAGTGCTGGCCCTGCCACCAACCGGCTGTGATGTTGGGCAAGTCCCTCCCATATTCTGAACCTTGGTAAGAAGGACTTGGCCAGAGGGTCTCTAAGGGCACCTCCAACTGGAGGCAGAGAAGAATGGGAAATCTAGAAAGGAGGGGGGAATAGTGGAGCCCTGGTGGCCGTGGGGAAGAGAGAGTGGGTGCAGGAGAGAGCAGAGGGAGAAAAACCAAGAATCTACCTTCTGGGTCACTGAATAAGTTTAACTTGAGAACGGTCTCAGCATTGCGTCTTTGGGCACACTCGCCCCCCCACCTGCCAGCAGGTGACCCTCCAGTGCCCCAGTGGCTTTCCAAAGCCTTTGGCACACCCATTTGTGGACAGCAGAGAGACTTGGGTGGAGTCCTGGGTCCCTGAGCTGGTGTCTCCTTTGCCCCAGGAAAGGGGGCAGGAGTCAGAGGGAATTCCAGGTCAGCTGGAAAATTACTGAGCCAGGAGAGAGTGGATGGTGGTATTTTCCAGGCTTGGGGAAGGAGCACTGGGGGAGCAGGCGGGAGTTGTCCCACCTCAGAGGAATAGGAACCCTCCCTCCCACACGAGGAAAGGGGAGCAGGGCTTGGGAGAGTGAGCACACAGCCTACTGTGAGATACTGGACTCCACCCAGCGGGTCTGGCCACCTGAATAAGAAGTGCCAGGGCTCAGCCACCTTTCCCTCCTTAATAACTCCTCACTCCTCCCCAAGCAAGTTGGCCTGCGCCCGAGAACCCCGCGTCGTCCTGGCCGGCCACCGACCCCTTTCCTGGCTCACCCCTCCCTAATGCAGGTGACCCTTCTTTACCAAGCCAGTTGGATGTAGTCTCCAGGCCCCACCCAGCACAGGGTGCTGTAGGGGCTTCTGTTGGGAAGATGCTCCCTCCCCTTTTTCTGCTGGTGTAGCCTCATGTAATAATAGCTAACTTTTACTGATTGTGCCAGGCACTGTTCTAAATGCATCTCATGTATTAACTCATTCAATCCTTGTGACAACTCAAGAGATGGGTACCATTTTCAGATAAAGAAACTGAAGCAATCCCTCAGTCCAGTTACTACGACTACCACCATTACTGCTACTACTAATACAGACACACACACACTCACACACACAGAGTCTCTGGGCCCCAGAAACAAGGCAGAGGCAGCAATCCCTCATCTATCCTGACCAGTGACTTCCAAGCCTTAATGAGAGTCCTAACACCCAAACTACTCCCCACAATGCTGGGTCGTTCTGGATTAGTAACAGCTTCTCTGGGTTTCAGTTCCCCACTAAGTCAGCTGTAGGAAAACCACCACGTCCCTTTCCCTTCATCCCCGCTCCCTCCCCCACCACACAACGCACACCCTACTCCCTAGCCACTTCCCATTTATAGGAAATGGGGGATGACGTGAGGAGCAAGGGCATCCTTGGGGAACTGCTAATAGTCTGGCTGGATATTGGAGAAACCAAAGATGCCGGCAAAAATGCATTAGCAGCTTCTGCTCCGACCCCCACCCATAGCCCCTTCCCATTATCCTTGGGCTCAGAGCGAGCATCGTCTTCTTTCTACCGAGATAAGATACCCATCTGGGGCTGGGTAGCCTGGAAAAAGCCTGAGAAGCCATGAAGAACCTGGAGTTCCCTTGATGTTTCCTCCTCCTCTTGCTATCTCTACCACCCAAAGGTGGTGGTCCCCTTTGAGAGGGTTCTTTGCTTCTTCCCCTGCCTGTCTCAGGATGAGGGGTCAACAGTCTCTTTAGGCATAAAGGCCATCAACAGGCCCAAATCCTCACCGTGGACTTAGAAGGGGGGAGGATCGGTCCCCTGGACACAGGAATTCCATTTCTGGGATTTCTCTTATGGCAAAATAACCAGAGATACGTATATCAGAAGTATGTACAAGATGTTCATCTCATCATTCTTTTTTTTTTTTAAATAAAATTTATTTATTTATTTTTGGCTGCACTGGGTCTTCGTTGCTGCATGCGGGCTTTCTCTAGTTGCGGCAAGCGGGGGCCACCCCTCCATTGTGGTGTGCGGGCTTCTCATTGCGGTGGCTTCTCTTGTTGCAGAGCACAGGCTCTAGGTGTGCAGGCTTCAGTAGTTGTGGCACATGGGCTCAGTAGTTGTGGCTTGCAGGCTCTAGAGCGCAGGCTCAGTAGTTGTGGTGCATGGGCCTAGTTGCTCTGCGGCATGTGGGATCTTCCCGGACCAGGGCTCGAACCCATGTCCCCTGCATTGACAGGCGGATTCTTAACCACTACGCCACCAGGGAATCTCTCATCATTCTTTATAAGAGTGAAAAATTAGAAACAATTTAAATGTGGAATAATAAGCCATTGGCTAAGCAAATTACGGCAAATCCATGTAATGGAATATTATGCTGCCATTAAAAATGGTAATGACTGTAGAGAATGGACTTGAGGACACGGGGAGGGGGAAGGGTAAGCTGGGATGAAGTGAGAGAGTGGCATGGACTTATATATACTACCAAATGTAAAATAGATAGCAGCATAGCACAGGGAGATCAGCTCGGTGCTTGGTGACCACCTAGAGAGTTGGGATAGGGAGGATGTGAGGGAGATGCAAGAGGGAGGAGATATGGGGACATACGTATATGTATAGCTGATTCACTTTGTTATAAAGCAGAAACTAACACACCATTGTAGAGCAATTATACTCCAATAAGTATGTTTTAAAAAAATGGTAATGACATAGAAGAATTTTAACTGAATGGGGAAATGCTTATGGTATATTACCAACAAAAATAGCTGGGTACAAAATAGTGCACATAGTGGGATACACATTTTAAAAATTAGTTATAGGGCCTCCCTGGTGGCGCAGTGGTTGAGAGTCTGCCTGCCGATGCAGGGGACACGGGTTTGTGCCCCAGTCTGGGAAGATCCCACATGCTGGGGAGCGGCTGGGCCCGTGAGCCATGGTCGCTGAGCCTGCGCTTCCGGAGCCTGTGCTCCGCAACGGGAGAGGCCACAACAGTGAGAGGCCCGCGTACCGCAAAAAAAAAAAAAAAAAAAAAAAAAAAATTAGTTTTATACTAATGCAATGTGATATTCTGGATTGGATCTTGGGACAGAAAAGGGACATAAGTGGAAAAACTGGTGGAATCCGAATAAAATCTGCAGTTTAGTGAATGGTACTCCACCAGTATTAATTCTCAGTTTCGATTATTGTACTATGATGTTAACATCAGGGAAAACTTGTTGAAGGGTATATGGGAACTCTATTGTCTTTGCAACTTTTCTGTAAATCTAAAATTATTACAAACTAAAGAGTTTTAAAATTAGGTGTATATCTATAGAAAAGAAATGATTTAAAAAAGACACATAACCAAAAGCTGAATACTGGTTTTCAATGAACAGAACGGATGATTTTGAGGGGAGGAGGCACTAGGGAAATTTTTCTGTATCTCCAAATCTATGTGGATCATAAATTGCTTTCGTAAACAGAAAAAAAAGAATCAATAAATATTAGTTTTTAAAGGAAAAAATAAAACGAAGGAGGAAGAAAGAGGAATGAGAAATCACCCCTGGGCTGCTCCCCAGTGTGGACTCTTGCACCTCATTTCTGTTCAGAGGGTTAGGGGTTGGGGAGATCAGGGACCAGAGGAGGAAAACCACCCCCAGGGCCTCCTTAACTGAGACGTTTAGAACGGATTGGGTGAAGAAATAAGATGAAGCAGCTTGAGAAGGGTGGAGGGGGTCTACCCTCGTACTTGGACGGTATTTCCACCATCACCAGCACTCCGTGGGCACAGTGAGGAGGATATTGAAACCACTGAAAGAACTGGACAGCTGCATCTTCCCTCTCAAACCTCAAGCTTGGGAATGACCATGGCCTCTAGGTCCTGAGGTCCTCCGTACTCCCCCCTGACTATCACTGCTACAAGGCAGAGCCTTAAAATTGCTGGCGAATGAGGTCCCCCACCTCGCAGCTGGGGACAGTCCAATATGAGTGGTACCCCACGCAGGGAAGTTTTTAAAACAACAACAAACACCTTCAAGGGTACTTTCTTCAGGAAACTTCCCTCTGACCGTGAAAAAACAGAAATTCTTTTACGAAGATAACTTTCCTCTGGATTTAAACCTCCTTCTGAGTCCTCCCCGTGCCCCACCCAGGTCCATGGGGAACTGGGGGAGAGACCAAAATTACCTCCAAAGCAGAGAAATCCAGCTGAGTGGGGAGCAGAGGGAGGGAAATGCTGAGCCTGTTCTTCCATGGAAAGGTGTTGGCTTTTCCAGGCAACAGCAAAGTCACTGTCAAAAGGGAACGGCTTCAGGGCTTCCCTGGTGGCGCAGTGGTTGAGAGTCTGCCTGCCGATGCAGGGGACACGGGTTCGTGACCCGATCCGGGAAGATCCCACATGCCGCGGAGCGGCTGGGCCCATGAGCCACGGCCGCTGAGCCTGCCCGTCAACGCGAGAGAGACCCGCGTACTGCAAAAAAAAAAAAAAAAAAGGGAATGGCTTCAGAGGGCCAGCCAGCCTAGACCAGCGGAGAGAATCACGGGGAGTCAGATCATAGGTGAGTTCACAAAGGGGCAGGACCCAAGCCGCTTTCAACAGATTAAGCGTGGCGGGGACATTTGCAGGGCTCTCAGGCACCAGGTAAGGCGTGAGCCTGGATGAACACAATAGCCCTTTCCAGCTCTAAGAACCAATGAAACCCGTCCCACTTTCCTCTCAACTGAGTCCTTTAGCCTCTTAGATTTTCCTGGGGCATCAGCAGAAAGCTCCCAGTCAAGGAGCATAGAACTGGAGCCGCGATGGCTTAGTTTTAGAAACCTAAGTAACAGGAAGGATTGGAACTGGGGGTGGAACGCTTCACGGGACTTGCTCAGGGCAGTGAGGCAGAGGCAAAAAGGTGATGCTGTCTCCTTCCCCTTAAGGGTTCAGGAGTGACGCAGACGACTCCCCTATAAGTCTTTAGCGGGAGAGACAATTAGTTAACTGGGCTGTGTTCTAAAATGCCTGGAGCAAGGAGGTGATTATGTCACTGTGAATACCCAGGATTCTACTCTGGAGCTCAGACTGCCTGAGGGGCTACTGGGCTGGGTTTGGTTGGAGAATGGGGAGGGACAGCCAGATGTGACAGAGCTCTGCCAGCTCCACGCCCCCACGGAGATCTTGCACCAGCTAGCCCCTGAGAAGCTCTACGCTCCAGTGGAAAAAATGTGGGCTCTGGAATCAGACAGATCCAGTGCTATTTACTACGCATCCAGGCATTCATTTCTCATTCAACAAACATTTGTTAAATAACAATTACGAATCAGGCTCAGTGCTAAGGTATAGTAACTTTATGCCTGTGAGCAAGTCATTTAATCTCAGAGTCTTAATTCTTATGCAGGAAGCTTGTTGGGAAGAAGGCAAGGCTACTGCATAAATAATGTATTTAGAGGAGAATCTCAACCCATGTTTGTACATGCTGTCTTTTATTTTTCTTTTTAAATTATTTTATTTATTTATTTATTTGGTTGCACAGGGTCTTTGTTGAGGTAGTCAGGCTCCTTAGTTGCAACATGCGAACTCTTAGTTGTGGCATGCGAACTCTTAGTTGTGGCAGGCATGTGGGATCTAGTTCCCTGACCAGGGATTGAACCCAGGCCCCTGGCATTGGGAGCACGAAATCTTATCCATTGTGCCACCAGGGAAGTCCCGTACATGCTGTCTTATGTACAGAATCCTAAATGCGATTTAGGAGATGGGAAGGACATATGAGGTACCTCATGGAGGTTAGTCTTCTCTGGGAACTAGAAAGTGGTGGGACACATCAGCAAGTGCAAAAATGTCAAGGCCATAAACGAGTTCCAGAGGTCAAACATGATCGGAGTTCATTTATCCCATGTATCCCTGGGATAAATCCAGGGAAGCAGGGAAGTTCCAAGCTGGGCTTTTAAGGCCAGCAGGCTGGTGAAGGTGAGGGATAATTACTTGCTTCTGTGCTACACTTAAGGATTTACAAACACTTTCACTGACATCAGTAGGTTTGATTCTTACAAGTACCTCTAAGGTAGGCAGGTGCCACCTCCTTTTATGGATGGGGAAACTGAGGTCAAGTCACTTGCCCAAGGTGGCAGAGCTGAAGCAAGGGAGGGCCCGAGGCCCCTCATCTGGGTGAATCCAAGTCCTGGTTGCCTGCCCAGCAGCAGAGGGCAGAGCTCAGCGCTTACTCACTCAGCTGTGTTCCAGCAGCAGCAGGTGGACAAAGTCCAGATCAGGAGGCCGAGGAGCTCAAAGGGGATTTAGTTGCCAGCTGTGACTCCACAGTCTCCAGAGTGGGGAAGATAGAGGGGTCATGTGAGGGGCAGGAGGGCACAAGGGAAAAGGCCTCAAGGTCTTGTTCCCATTCTCCCTGTAGGGCTGACTTTTCCACTGCAAGGCAGGAATAAAAGGAGGAGACTGCTATCCCCACTGGTAGGTGCTCTCACAGTCTTTACTCAACCAGAGACAAGGAGGGCCAAACAAGAGGGAAAAACACTAGAACTGCAGCAAGAGGGATGGGAGTCAGACTGGAGGAGGGACTTCCCCGGGCATCTGAGGTAAGGTGTGAAATCTCTAACCTCCTTTCCTTAAGTGACCCCCCGCCAAGCTCTCCAAGTCCAGTGCAGTGCACAGCCCACGCATCAGGGTGAGGTGACCTGCAGCTGGCCCCATCTCCGGGGGCTGCTCTTGGGGATCCTGCTGGCTAGGCAGCGTTTCCCATTCTGGCAGGGATGGCCTGAATGTGCCAGGAGCTGTGGGCAATAGGCTGAGGCTGGAGTGACTTTTGGCAGGATTTACTGCTGTACCCGGACCTGTGTGTGTGTCTGGGGGGATAGGGAAGCTGATACTAATGTAAGTGTCTATAAAGCCATTCTCACGGTCCTGATGCAATGCTCAAGATACTAAGCCAGTGCGTAATTAATAACTAGATTGTGAACTAACCTCTTGCCTTAGGTTATGGTGCCAGTTTTGCACAATCTATCCCCAGGCCTGTGGGGAAGAGAGGCACAGGCCTGGTTCAGGTGTCTGGGCAGGGCTACCAGCCCCCAGACTCTGGAGCTCCAGAGGAAAGAAGGAATTGGTGGGAGGGGCCCATCTGCTGGGCTCCCAGGCCAGGAAATGGAGGGGTAACAAGCCACAAAATCTATATCCTGGATTTTGTTTGGTTTTTCTTTTCTTTAATTAATTTCAAAGTCCCTCCCAGGGCTACAAGGTGCAGTTGTATAGATACACGCTATTCACTTCACAAGCACAGCTAGCCAAGGCTCATGGCTGCATCTACCTTTCCCTAATTTGCATGAAAGCACTTTAGGGGCTGGCAGTAGCCCTGGCACCTATGATGGACCAGGACCAGGTACTTGGTGGGGTACACAGATCATGGACTCTGGAGTTAGGCTTGGGCTTGCTGGCCTCACTAGGGGTAAACTTGGGGCAAATGACTTTGCTGAGCCTAGGTCGCCCCCTGTAAATGGGGATGTTGGTACCCATCCCACAGAGTTGTGTGAGAATCAGAGTGCTGAGTTTCATGCTTGTCACAGAGCAGTAAATAATCACTACCCTGGTCCATCCTCCCACCAGTGTCCCTTGCCTCCAACCCCAGGCTCAGGGCCATGGCCTGTCCCCAACGCCCTGCCAGTCTTCCCTATCTTCCCCATCCCTCATTCCATGACAATAGGAGTCCTGTTTTCAAAGCACCTGCACAGACACCTTCCATGTGCTCCTCACCACTCTGAGCAGCAGACAGGAAGGCGTCAATTCTGCACTTTATAGGACGAGGACACAGCCCTGGAGAGGGTGTGTCCTTACCAAGGGTGATGTGGCTACAGGGTGGCAGAACCAGACTAGAACCCAAGGCCCACACCCTTGGTGCTGAGCTCCCCAGTGGTCACACAGGGTAGCGGGTGAGGGCTCTAGAATTTTACCAACACCTTCCCAGAATAAAGGAGGGGAAGGCGGGTGTCTCATGAAATCCACACACCAACAACCTGTTCTCCACCCTCCCAGCCCTGAGCAGATGAGCAGCAGAGAGCGAAGGACCGGGAGAAGCCATTGCACCAGCCTTGGCAGGAAGCAGACCGCCATCTCTGCCTAACTGCTGCGGCTGCCCCAGGAAGGCTGGGCCCAACCAGAGAGATACTGAGATCAGACCACGGGCAGGGGCCTGACTGTCATGTGAGGCTGTGATAGCATCTTCAGGGCCTCCCAGCTCTGGGACAGGCCCTCCTCCCTCACTAATCAAGGCCTCCAGCCCCCCTAACTCTGCTCAGGGCATGTTATGTTTAGGTTATTTCCAAGTCACTCAGCCACTTGGGCCCTGTCTCACTGTTAGTGTAACGGTAGGATCGCCCTATCTGTTGGGTGGTGTGGGCACAAAGACCACAGCTTGTTCCCCTGAACATTCCTTCCTGGACTTCATGGTTTTCAAAGTGGTTTCATGTGCAGCGTGTCATTTGGTTCTCACGATGACCTTGGGAGACAGGTAAAGGACTGAAACGTAAACTTGGAGAAATAGAAAGTGACTTGCTAGGGCCACACAGCCATATGAGCTGGAGCCTGGCCTGACCCCTGGCCCTCTGGCCATGACTGCTTCTAAGGAAGGTGAGTCACAGGCGCACAGGCTGCTGGGTGCTGGGACCGGAGCGCAGGGAGACAGACACGCTCTGTCTCTGCTCCCCGAGAAGTCTTTGGTAAAATGGACCTTTTCTTCCTTGGAAGGAGCAGAGCAGTGGTGGGTCTGGCCCCGCCCTCCCGACCCCCCAGAGATGGTGGAGGAAGGACCAGGAGAGAGACGGGGTGTCACCCTCTGCACGGAGCCCCCGCCTTGACCTTAGGACGGCGGCCCGACCCCTCCTGCTCTTGGCTTCCTGTTCACCACAGCACCCCAGCTTTTTCGAGGCCTGAGCCTTTGCATTTGCATTTTGACTCGTCACTTCCCTCCACAGCCCGCCCCCAAGGCCACACAGCAGCCTCCTTGATCTTGAGGCCCCATCAACCCTGAGTCTCTGCCAGGAAGGGGGAGCCTCCCAAGGTGATTATAAGCTCCCTGGAGAGAGAGGCCTGTCATTAAGAGCAGACTTTCCACATCCTCGAAGCAGCTAGCTCTCCTGTTTTTTTCTAAGAAGAATCTATCAGAGCTCTTGCAGGCTGCTCTACGGGGACCGGCAGTGCGGACGTGGAACAGCTTCTGGGAGGAAAGAGGGTGCCTAGGGGTCCTCCCTTGGGTAGGTTACCTTTGTCTTTGAGAGCTGATGTCCCAGAAGTTAAGCCACTTAACCTCCACCCCGCCAGATTCTAGAAGTAAAGCAAAGGGAGGTCCGAGGAGCTGCAGCCGGGCAAGGGGCTCCGTGGGGCACCCCCGTGGGGGGCCTTCTTCAGAGGCTTGCAGATGCACGGCTGCCCCCAGTGCCTCTCTGGACTCGGGGAAGTTGGTGCTGCCTCCATGACCAGGGCTGAGACAGGGCTTTCCACAGCGAGCAACAGAGAGCCCTGAAAGAGGAGCGGTCCCCAGGGGCCATGCTGTCCCTCTCCTTGTCTCCAGGCAGCCTCTCAGACCTGCCCTTTCACTTTTTAAAATCAGCTAGGGGTCCTCATACATTTTCTTTAAAGGGTCAAATAGTAAATATTTTAGGGACCATCAGGTGGCCTCTGTCACAGCTCCACTCCGCCCTCGTAGCACAAAAACAACCACAGACAACACATAAACGAGTGGGCATGGCTGTGTTCTGATAAGCTTTATTTATGGACCCTGAAATTTGAATCTTTCATACAATTTTCATGTGTCAGGAAATAGTCTTCTTTTGATTTTTTTTTAACCACTTAAGAATGCAAAAACCGTTCATCATTCATGGGCCGTACAAAAACTGGCAGTGCCCTGGACTCGGCCTGCGGGTGGTAGTTTTCTGTTTAGCCTCCCATTAGAGTTGTCCTGTGTGCCAGCCTCCTTGAATAAAAATGATCAAGCTGATTAAAGAAGTGAAGAGGTTCGTGTGAAAGAGTACCTAGGCTCTATTCTACTCTCTTTGGATAACCATGTAGATTTATTTTTATTTTTTTAGATTTATTTTTAAACCAGGACTTATTCCATATCTATTTTGTGCTTTCACATAATTCTCTCATCCTCACCACAATCTCATGAAGCCAAGTGGTAGCATTTCTATTTTACAGATGAGGAAAATTAAATGCAAAGAGGTAAAGCAACGTGTCTGGGGCCGCACAGGTAATACATGGCAAAGCTGAGCTGCAAACTTATACTTGGTTTTCTAGTCTCTGCAGCCAGCATTCTGCCCACACTATGGGCCTCTCTCAGCCCAGCTACAACCTCAGAGGATCCATCTGTCATCCAACAAAATATTGGCTAAGCCCCTTCTAGATGCTGGGGACACACTATAGGTCCTTACATCGTGCAGTATACATTCCAGAGGGAAACCACACAGACTCGTAGCTAAATAACTTCAGATGGCTATGAAGGAAGTAAAACAAGATGATGAGTTAGAGGGCCTGTGGGGAGGAGATGGGGAGGGAGGTCAAGGAAGAGAGGACCCTCTGAGGAGGTGACATATGAGCTAGATCTGGAAAATTAAGGTGGAGCCCACCCCAGGAAGATCTGAGAGGAAAGGACTAGGAAAATGGAAGAGCAAATGCAAAGGCCCTGAGGCAGGACCAGCCTATGAGGCAGATGAGTGCAGGAATGGAGAGAGAGCCAGGGGAAGAGGAGGAGGCAGAGATGGGGTTGGGTAAGTGAGCAGAAACCAGACTGTGTGGATTTCATTCTTGGGCAACAGGAGGACTCTAGAAGGAGCCAGGCAGAGGAGTGAGGTGATCTCATTTATGTTTTTAAAGGACACTTTGGGAGGTCTGAGTTTGGCAGGGAGAAGTATCAATAACTCCAGCGAAAACAGTAATGATGGTGCGAAGACGTTTGGAACAGGACCGGACTTTTGCTGTGACCACGGGAGTGGCCTGGAGGGCCCTGAACGGGGTGGGAAGGGCTCCTTGGGACCAGCTACACCCAAGGGGAGCTCTGCCTCCATCTCCCCTCTCCTGTCTCCGCCACCACCCCCACATTTGAGGAGACCCAAAGGGTCAGGGGAGAGAGAAGTGGCAGAGTGAGAAGACCAAGGCAATTGGAAGGGCCGTGGTCTGTTACCCCCTGCCCCCCAACTACCGGTTTCAAAGGCCGGGGGCTCTTCCCGGCACACCTCTGGACCCAGCCTGGTCCTGGGCGGCGCCAGAGGCAGGATGGGAACAGGGAACGGGGTGTCAAGAGCCTGTAATCTCCTTCTCTTCCTTGTTCAAAAGAAACAAGAGTAGGAACAAGGAAAGGACGGTTCTCTTTCTCCCTTTCTGGTGGCCTAGGCCTGGGGAAAGTCCCATGATGGGATCAAAAGGTTAAGCATCTTTGTCAGATCAAAGGCCGGACTGGGAGGAGGGCTGTGCAGGGGCCAGGCAGTTTCTGGAAGGCGTTGGAGGCACCAAGGACTTTGGCTGCTTGGGGTTTGGAATTTGAAGGGAGGGGTAAGTTAGTGGACAGTTTGCAAGGGTTTGGCGGGGAAGTCATTCTATCCAGTAGCCATTCCAAAGAGGGATGCCCACTGTTCATCTCAGGCCTTTAATAAAGCAAGGATAAGCTCACCTTGAAAGTGGAAACAACCAGCATGCTGTATCCAGCCAAGTGGTAGTGAAACCGGCGATCCCTTGGGCCAAGTACCATTTGCCGGGTCCTGTTCTACTTGGAGTCAACGCTGATGCTGAAGAGAGGTGCCTCATCTAACCCAGTCCACTGCTGGGTCCAACGTCCCTACCTTTGCTCAGATCCTCCCTGTTACTCTTATGCCACCCAACAGGCTTCCCTTAAGCCAGACTCCTGAGGTCTCTCCGATTAACCCCGCTCCAATATCTATTTCCCCTTACCTCTCTTTAGGGAGTGGAGGGAGGAAGGAAATGAACATTTATTCAGGGGCTGCTGTGAGTCAAGAACTTTATATACCCTGTTTTTCTTTACTCCTATTACTCTTTTTTTTTTTTTTTTTTTTTTTGGCGGTACGCGGGCCTCTCACTGTGGTGGCCTCTCCGGTTGTGGAGCACAGGCTCCGGACGCGCAGGCTCAGTGGCCATGGCTCACGGGCCCAGCTGCTCCGCGGCATGTGGGATCTTCCCGGACCGGGGCACGAACCCGCGTCCCCTGCATTGGCAGGAGGGCTCTCAACCACTGCGCCACCAGGAAAGCCCTACTCCTATGACTCTTATGAGAAGGATATTTATCTTCATTTTACTGATTGGGAAGTGGAGTCTCAGAGACATTTAAGTACCTTGCCCAGAACACCACAGCTAAAAAATGGTGATGGCAGGATATGAATCAGGTCTGCTTCCCAAGCCCCTCTTCTCTTCACTCTTAGAGCTGCCTCAGCATCCCCATGACTTCCTTGTGTATCGTTTCACACTGTCATAGGCTGCTTGTCAATTGTTCTCATCCTCACCACAGTCTTATGAAGCCTTTTGTTTCTATATAGAATCTTGCCCTCCTTGTCCCAACTGCTTAATGCCAATGATGACCATGTGTCTTTTGGTCAATTCTTTCTTCAAAGGGTGCCTTGATTTTTGGTTCGTTGTTGAAGGTAACTCCTCGCATGCACCATAATCCTCTCGTCCTCCCTCACTCTCTCCTGGACGAAGTGCTATCGCAGAATGTCCTCAGTCTCCAAGGAGCATCGACTGAGGATCCACTGTGTGCCCACTCGATGCTGTCACTGGATAGAAAAACCACGTGATGTTCACATAAAACCTGGTCACAAAAGTCCATAGCAGCCTCATTTGTAATAGCCCCAAACTGGAAACAACCCAAGTGTCCTTCCAGAGGTGAATGGTTAAATAAACTCTAGTAACAACATACCATGGATTACTACTCACCAATAAAAAGGATAAAAAGGGATGAATTATTGATGCACACGACAACTTGGATGGATCTTCAGGGAATTATGCTGAGAGAAAAGCAAATACCAAAAAGACACATGCTATGTGATTCCTTTTATATAACATTTTTTGAAATAAAACTTTAGAAATGGAGCACAGAATAGTGGCTGCCAGGAATGGGGGGGAAGGAGGGTTATAAAAGGGGGACACAAAGGATCCTTGTTCCCTGTCATGTTGTCACTTCAGAATCTGGATTGTGACTCAACATACACAGGCGATAAGATTGTATAAAACTAAACACACACACACACATGCAAGCACAGGCACAAGTAACATGGAAAATCTAGATAAGTTTGGTGGATTGTATCAGGGTCAATATCCTGGTTGTGATATTACACTATAGGTTTGCAAAATGTTACCTTTGGGGAAAACTGGGCAAAGTATACAAGGAATCTTATTGTTGTAACTGCATGTGAATTTGCAATGATCTCAATAAAAATTTCAAATATGGGAGAGAGAGAGAGATCTCCTGCCTTCAAGGGGCTTACAGTCTCTACCGTGTCCTCTGTGTCTTTTCTCTGCCTCTTTATCGCACTCTGCGTTGAATGTAGTTGAGGCATAATAAATGAGTGGGCTGATCTTCTTCACGGAGGAGACTGCTGAATGGTCTTTGAAAGGCCACAAATTCAGGTTAACCTTCACTCCTCTTCCTGATTTCCCCATTCCCGATTTCCTCACACAACATCACCGACCAGGAATCGAACCCGTGGCCCCTGCAATGGAAGTGTGGAGTCTTAACCACTGGACCACCAGGGAACTCCAACTTTGACATTTTTTAAAAGGAGAATTGGGACTTCCCTGGTGGCGCAGTGGTTAAGAATCTGCCTGCCAAGGCAGGGGACACGGGTTCGAGCCCTGGTCCGGGAAGATCCTGCAGAGCAACTAAGCTCTTGCTACTGAGCCTGTGCTCTAGAGCCCGTGAGCCACAACTACTGAGCCCGTGGCCACAACTACTGAGCCCGTGACCACAACTACTGAAGCCCACGTGCCTAGAGCCCGTGCTCTGCAACAAGAGAAGCCACCGCAATGAGAAGCCCGTGTACCACAATGAAGACCCAATGCAGCCAAAAATAAATAAATGAAACAATAAAATAATAAAAATAAAAGGAGAATTGGAGGGAGAGGCTCTTGGAACCTTGGGGGTAGCCCTGAGATTAAACGGTCAGAGAAAGGCGACAGAGAAGAGGTGGAGAGATGGTCTCTCCTGAGGCTCGGTACGGCCCGGCTCTCTCCCAGCTGAGCAGCTTCCTCCATCTCACTGCAGGTCTTGCAGAGACTGTGGCTCTCGGGATCTTTCCTCTCTGTGTCTCTCTGCGCCCATCCGTCTGTCTTTCTGTCTCTTCAGTGGTGGAAAGAGGAAAGGTGCCCGTAACCCTCACATCCTGGAATCTGCCTCATGAGTAACCTTTGCAGGGAAGCAGCAGCCCAGCTGTTTCCTGCTCCCATAACTGCGCCTCTGCATCCCTCTCACAGAGAGTCCCACCAGGGGCTATTTTCTAAAACCACCTCCCAGGGACTGTGCTGACAGGAGGGCCTGGGGGAGAGGAAGATCTTGCAGCCCTGTCCTGGGACCTCAGCCAACCTCCCCCGCCCCCACACTGGGTTGTCCTCCCTCCCCACCCTCCCCCGCACCCCCTCCCCCAGCCAAGCTTGAAGCAGCCTCCCCAGCAGCTGTACACAGCCGGGGTGGGGACAGCCACACTCCCTCTCACTCCCAGGCAGCAGCTGAGGGGCTGTGAATAAACAACTCAACTTCCTTAGGGTCCTTTCTACATACAGCCTGTATCCACCACCTAATCACATCCTTTGCTTGGGTTTCCTCAAAGCATCCATGTCACATCACAGCCAGGCCCAGTGGCAGTTGCAGGAGCTTCTGCGGGGAGGAGATAGTCCGTGTCTCTGGGCTGGGCTGGGCGCTCCTGGAGAGGCCAGGGAAGGCAGGGAAGACTGCAAGCAGCTGCTTCCTTTCTTGTCCTTCCCATGATACCCATGAAGAGGGGGCACCAGAGACCTGGGTTTCCCAGCTCAGTGGAGAAACTATTTCCTTTCATAAAGAGGCATGTAATTAGCCCGGGGAAATGGGAGGACCCCGCAGTCAACGGGTCCTTTGGCTACATTGACAAGAGAGGAGGGGCTCCAGAGGGATGAGAAGCCCCCGCCTTCCAGCCTTCCAGCCTCCAGAACACACAAACACTTGAGGCTCTGCCTGTTTCTCTCTTATACATACACACACTCAGAAAAAGAAATACTAGGTGTCCTAGAATATATGGAATACCTTTGAAATCTAGTTGAATTAGGAGCACGCCATGATGGATTCAGGAGGCAGGCAGACGCAGGGCCTGCCAGCCATAAACAACTTCCTAGAGGATGCTGCTACCTTGGGGTCTTTACCTCCCCACTTCCTGTTTCGTGTCGCTTTCCACTCACCACCAGCGCTTCCCAAGACTGAGACCCCACAGGCCTGCGCTAGGCTGGCAGTTGTAGCCTGTCCACCGAGGTATGGCTGAAACTCCAGGCCTCCCCACCCCAGCCCTCCTCCTCTATAGGAGCTGCAGCATCGGAGGGGGAGGGCTGAGTGGGAACTCACACCCCTCCCAACCATCCCCCCTCCTCTCCAGCCCACACTGTTATTGTCCTCTTTCCTAGTCAGAGCACGGATATTAGATGTTCCTCTATGTTTCCACCATGCACCACCCCCACTGCCTAACCAAGGAGATCTGACCAGCCGAGAGAATGTTGTTCTGAGGCAGGCCTGGCCTGTGTCCTTCCTGGATGTTAGGGCATTTCCAGCAGAGACCCCTGTCTGGCTCCATCCACAAGTACCAAAATGTACATAAGAAGCCTGTTGTTTGCCAGCTATCTCACAAGACGAGTATAAATAAACAGACAGTGCCTGAAGCAAGGCACTTGGGAGGCACAGAGGACAGGCAGCCAGGAGCCTTGAGACCAGCTGGCTGGGTGGTTCCCAGCCCTTCCTCCCATCCCCTCATTCACCTGGACTGCACCATCATCCCACCTGCAAGAGAAAACACAGAGAAATGTAGCGCCCCTCTGCAGCACGCATGAAGGGCTCTCCCGTTCTCAGCAGCTGAGGCTGCTTCTTGTTCGTGCCAGTGAAGCATTACTGGCTTCTCATCCCACACCCCTCCACAGCCCTGCCCCCCTGGGGGGAAACACCACCATGAGGCCTCTTGCTGGGCAGTTTCACTTATGGTCCCCATAACAACCCTGAGAAGTAGATGTTACTGACATAGTTAACAGTCTGAGAAAACTGGGACTCTGGGAAAGTAAGTGTCTGGTTGGTGGAGAACGAGAACTCAAACCCGGATCCCTGACTTTCTGTCTAAAGTTGTTATTTTTCTTCATGATATCACTCTTGTTCATCTATTTTTGGTCATTTCACTGCTCCCTGATATTTGGGCTACAGGCTGGGTATTCTGGGGAATAGCCTAATGCAATTGATCAACGTTGGCCTTAGTCAATAAAAAAGTAGCAGAAAAATAAAAGTAGCAGAATGTTGTGTTTGTCAGGAGATGTGATCTGGAGCACATTGTTTAACCATCTCTAGACCTCAGTTTCTTCCTCTGTAAATTGGGGATAGTGATACTACCTGGACCTCATGGGACTGTTGTGAGGATTCAATGATAGAAGGGATGATAAACACTCAAGAGGATTCTTTACACATAAACACTTAAAAACAAGAGGGGTCACTCTTCGTGGCAATGCGCGGCCTTCTCATTGCGGTGGCTTCTCTTGTTGCAGAGCACAAGCTCTAAGCGCGCGGGCTTCAGTAGTGGAACGTGGGCTCAGTAGTTGTGGCTTGTGGGCTCTAGAGCTCAGGCTCAAACGCGGCACGTGGGATCTTCCCGGACCAGGGCTCGAACCCGTGTCCCCTGCATTGGCAGGCAGATTCTTAACCGCTGCACCACCAGGGAAGTCCTAGTTACTAGTCATTTAACTCTATTACACTGATAAGAAAATGAATATGTGTATTCTCAATTAAGAATTTCATATGGAAAACAGGAAAAGAAACAAACATCCCATAACAAATAATCTCTTTTGAAAGTCTGATTGACACACGCAAGAACTGACTTGGTCTGTCAAGTGATTAGAGAAATGGGGCTCAAGAAAGCGGGCTCCTTATTCTTCATGCTGGCGCTTCACCACTGGATGCTTTCCTATTGAGAAACTGCCTTGTTTGTCTGTCTGCCTCCAGCCCTCATTCTGACTCTACAAGAATGTTGTGAAAGCTAAGCCTGGTGCATGTGTGTGTGTGTGTGTGTGTGTGTGTGTGTGTGAGAGAGAGAGAGAGAGAGAGGGAGAGAGAGAGAGAGCTATCCCAGTGTACAACTAAGTTTTCTTAATACCAAACTCTTAAGAGGGAACAAAATTCCAGTTCTCATGACCTTAAATGCTGACACTTATCCAAAACGCCTAATGAGGAGGAAGCATGTGTCATGCACATTAACAGAGCTCAGAGATGCTAACTGGGTTGAGAAAAGTGAAAATTTTACTAAAGCCCCGATAACCAGTTTTATCTCCTTAGGCAAGATAGCATGACAAGGGGGACTTTCAACTTCTGGGAGTTATCTTATCTACACAAGAAGCACAAATGGTGTTCTTAAAAATCTGATGGAAGAGAGTATTACAGGATAACAGGCTGCTGACCATAATTTCAGTATTTGTACAGTCCAACTGTTACTCAACTTATACAAATTGAACTTTTTAAAAAAGGTCTCTGGACTTCCCTGGTGGCGCAGTGGTTAAGAATCCCCCTGCCAATGCAGGAGACATGGGTTCGATCCCTGGTCCGGGAAGACCCACATGCCGCGGAGCAACTAAGCCCGTGCACCACAACTACTGAGCCTGCATTCTAGAGCCCTCGAGCCACAACTACTGAGCCCACATGCAACAACTATTGAAGTCCTCGCACCTAGAGCCCGCGCACTGCCACGAAGAGTAGCCCCTGGCTCACCTCAACTAGAGAAAGCCCACGCACAGCAACAAAGACCCAATGCAGCCAAATAAATAAATAAATACATTAAAACAAATAAAATATAAAAATAAAGGCCTCTTCCCTATCTGTTGAAATTGGGTCTTTTTCCCCCACAGACTGAAGAGAATTTGTGGGGGAAGAGGGAGGCATCCATCTTGCAGCCCATCCCTGGGGTTTGGTTGCAAGATGCTCTTCATCTGTAAAGATGAAACAGAAAAAGAAACAAACATCAGGGTCTCCTGATCCCGGCCCTCCACAGAAAGCGTCCTAGTGAGCCTCCAGGATCATGAGAACATCAGTTTTCCAGTGAAAACGAGTGTTCCCTCATTTGAAATGTATGTCCCATTACTAGGAATATAGTTTGTAACCACTGGGTGGAATTTTTTTTCCTATGAGAAGCTGAAGAAACACTTGAACGCCGATCAGTTCTGTGTACCTCCACTATTAAAAAACCCTTTCACTAGAGTAGGTGACTTGGGAATTACTGTCACTCTTCCTTCCCCTCTAAAGCCACCCTACATTATGGACTGGTTAAAGTTTACCCTTTTGCAAGAGTGTTCTCACTAATAAATAACTCATTTGTACTTCAAAGACAAAGCTAAAGGGATTTCAGTTCTGCAGGAATAAGGGTTTCACCGGCCCTGCACCTTGCCTAGAGGTACTTTGCTGCTTTTGAGGCCGGTTAGTCTACAAAGCCAGCAGCAACTTAGGTTCCAGGTGTTACGTGCACACAGCCTCATTCATGCTCACAGCGTCCCTTTGAAGAAGAGGAAAGTCAGTCTCTTATTATCCCCATTTTATAAAAAGGAGAAACAGGCATGGGGTGTGGAGAGATGGGGGGCTGGGTGGGTAAGTGACTAGCCCAAGATCACTCTCTAAACAGATCTGCTTCATCCACAACCAGCCACAAAGCTTCTCTTAAAGCAGGTCTCAAGATGAGGAAAGGCGATGGGGGGCTTCAGTAAAACAAACTCATGCTTTAGTAGGTGTTACGTGCTATTCTCAACTCTGCTGTTAACACCTGTTACACTTTTTTTTTTTTTTTTTTTTTGGCGGTACGCGGGCCTCTCACTGTCGTGGCCTCTCCTGTTGCGAAGCACAGGCTCCGGACGCGCAGTCTCAGCGGCCATGGCTCACGGGCCCAGCCTCTCCGCAGCATGTGGGATCTTCCCGGACCGGGGCACAGACCCGCGTCCCCTGCATCGTCAGACGGACTCTCAACCACTGCGCCACCAGGGAAGCCCTGTTACACTTTTTATACAGGTCACATGCATTTCCTGGAGTAATCCCATTTTAAATATTTCACGCTTTAGTTCCTTAAACTATAAAAATATCACAGAAATGCTAATACTCTGAGATCCAGACTGTATCTTAGACTTTTTTCCTAATGAGGAGTAGGACAAAACTCTCCATCATACCACAGGTCCCAATTCTGGGTTCGGAATATAGTCACCATAATTTTCATTATTGAAAATGGCTGGCTAATTCAGAGGTGAACTCTAGAAGCAACAGATGTAGTAGGAACTCCCTTTTCTACTGTCTGGCATTAGGAGTGTGTCCGCGCTCGGACTTGGATCTCCCAGAGCAGGGCATCTGCTTCTCAGCGACTGCTCAGTGCTGTTGACTTTGGAGTGAGTGGCCCGTGAGCCAAATATTAGGTCTTATTACTTCACTTGAGGGCATGAGAAGAGAATGAGGGAAAGCAAGATGAGGAAAGGAGTGACCTGCTTTGTGATAACCCAAGAGTGGCCCATTGTGCAAGGTCTAGGGCAGCAAGCACTCTCTTTGACTAGGCACCGTGTATATCCTGCATACCTGAGGTCACAGCAGCAGCGCCCTACAGTGGAGCTTTGGAGTCTAAGTTCTGCATTGGTCCAGGTTTAACAGGAAGTGCTATTTATCTTGTACTTGGGCCAACTGTGTGACTCTCTACAGGACAGCTGGTTCCCCAACCACTTCTAGGGCTATCTGGTTCATGTATAAACAATATATTTACCTCAGAAACACTAACGCCATAGTAACTGTTCATTCACAAAAATAAAAAAAAGGAAAAGAGAGATAGTGGTGTATTAGGTCAGAGGCAGGAGGAAAAGACCAAACAGGAGGAGCTTGGAGTTTGTAACTGAGATGTGGCATGCATTAGATATGAAGTTAGGTTACTGAAGCCCCAGATTATGTTCCAAGATCTAAACAGAATGTTAGCTGAGTCCTCTATGACTCCTAAAGACATTTAGTGTCTTTGAAAAGAGCTTTGCTATTTCATTCTTAACTACTTTAGATGTAAAACCATATTTTTTAAATGATCAGTACCTTATTCCATTAAGTCGTATTAGAGAACCAATTTATAGTCACAAAAGTGAGGACCCAGTGTATGTGACTGTCTCTATACACTTTTTGGGTAAAGACAACTGTTTTACGATTTACTTTTTATTAATTATATCACTATACACATTGAGTTCATTGATGAGAATCAATTTTTTTTTTTTTTGCTGTACGCGGGCCTCTCACTCTTGTGGCTTCGCCCGCTGCGGAGCACAGGCTCCGGACGCGCAGGCTCAGCGGCCATGGCTCACGGGCCCAGCCGCTCCGCGGCATGGCATGTGGGATCTTCCCGGACCGGGGCACGAACCCGCGCCCCCTGCCTCAGCAGGCGGACTCTCAACCACTGCGCCACCAGGGAAGCCCGAGAATCAATTTTTATCACATAACCAATCATCTAGAGTTACCAAATTGTTATTTCCCCCAAATTTTAGGCCATCCATCGTTTTTCTTGTTCCAGTGACTTTCTACCTCCTTCAGAGCCTTACCTAACTCATCCGCCCTAATCTCATGTAGTCAGGAGAGCCTTATGTATTCTTGTTCCTAGTCAAGGTGGAAAAAGTATCATCCATTAGACACATTACATTCCACATTGGCCAAGGAAGTGGTCTCACACGTTCTATTAAAAGGGTTTTTGTGTGTGTGTATGCCTATCTCTCTCTCTATATGTATTCAACTTAATAGCTAAAACATTACCAATAATAATAATATATATGTGATCTTCCTTGATCTACTACTTATTCCTTAAAGATAGATTTTAAATTTTATTTTTAAATTAATTAGCTTATTTATTTTTGGCTGTGTTGGGTCTTCATTGCTGCACGCGGGCTTTCTCTAGTTGAGGTGAGCGGGGGCTACTCTGTTGTAGTGCGCGGGCTTCTCACTGCGGTGGCTTCTCTTGCTGCGGAGCACGGGCTCTAGGCACGCAGGCTTCAGTAGTTGTGGCACGCAGGCTCAGTAGTTGTGTCTCGATGGCTCTCGAGCGCAGGCTCAGTAGTTGTTGCGCACGGGCTTAGTTGCTCCAAGGCATGTGGGATCTTCCCAGGCCAGGGCTCGAACCCATGTCCCCTGCATGGGCAGGTGGATTCTTAACCACTGTGCCACGAGGGAAGCCCCCAAAGTTAGATTTTTAAACAAATCACTTCTGGGTGCCAACTTAGAGCTAAATCAAGGCAAACTATTACTTTTAACATTTTATATTATCATATTTTAAAGTAATTATTTTCTTTACTAGGATGTAAACTCTGGCTGCACTCTCATTCTCTGACCTCAGGATCAACACAGCATTTATTTCACTATATTTGTCCAGGACTTTAATATTGAAACAGGGGTTACACCCACGAGCAATGCTGATTTCTCCTCACGGTGGCCCAGCCAAAGCATCTCGAATGGGTATCTGTCCATTCTACTAAAATAATGGAGGGAAAGAGAAGCATGCCAGCCAGATAAAGGAACACAAGGTACCATGTTACCTTGAAAAGAAGTCTCAGTATTGCTGTACACGAACATGTTACCAGTGCTGCCTGTGCAAGAAATGAGGCTTTTGAGCTGGAGGGCAATTCCAAAAGGCAACACCTGTTTCCAAACGGGGCCAAGAGTTCACAGATGCATCTTTTTTTAAACATCTTTATTGGAGTATAATTGCTTTACAATGTTGTGTTAGTTTCTGCTTTATAACAAAGTGAAATCAGCTATACGTATACATATATCCCCATATCTCCTCCCTCTTGCGTCTCCCTCCCACCCTCCCTATCCCACCCCTCTAGGTGGTCACAAAACACAGAGCTGATCTCCCTGTGCTATGCAGCTACTTCCCACCAGCTATCTATTTTACGTTTTGTAGTGTATATATTGTCAATGCCACTCTCTCACTTCGTCCACAGATGCATTTTTGAAATCTCAACATACACTTTCATCTTTTAGAACTGTTAAAAGGGAACAACACAAGCAGACAGATGTGCACGAATCGAGATCCTATTTTTGCACTTGAAATCAGAAAATATTGCTGCTGCATACACTAGGATGATAAGTGGGCACACTGATCACAGAACATCTCTAACCCAAGCAGGTGGTAGAGTGTCCCGATAACCTGTGGTCGCTGAGCCCAGGAGTCGGTATCTAAAGATGAGATGGGGTAAGCAATGGTCCCAGTAGCTAAGTATATGGAGGACAAATACCGCCCTCTACTGGCAAAGGATAAGGGCGGTGCAGTCAAGATGACATATTTTCCTCTGTATAGCCATTACCTTAAAACATAATCAAAAATAAAAAGAAATGAAAGCTTTTACATAAGTTGAAGCTTCGTATGCAGGGACCACAGGGATTTTCAAGTAAATTTAAGTATTTAATGAGAAATTTTCGTATCTCATTGAAAAGACATTTTTCCCATTAAATCTTTGATGTAACTCATTGGACTGGTTCAAGTATCACTGTTACTTAGTGATACTGAACAACAGCAATATGTTCAAAAGTTTATTATCAGTAGGAAGCCCCAAGGGACGCATTTACATAAGATAATGGGAGCTGGTTTTAGAACAGCTGTGACAATTTAAAGAACGACCTGATTCAAGCCTTGTACCACATACTAGCCACGTCAAATCACATCCTGAGCCAGTTTATTTTCTACAGAATTGGAGGAACAACACCTGAGCAGTCACAGTTGCTGGGAAAACTGAATAAGGTACTATGTAAATAAAAAAGCTTCATAAACTGCAAAGTGCTGTACAGCTACAGTGTTAAGTTACTGTAGAGTAATGCTCATGGATAGGAGTCGAGTGAGGGAGTTCTGAATGGTTTTTACCAAACCCAACCTCTATGAGTCTGTTTGTCTACCTGATGGTTTTTTTCTTTTTTTAAATTTATTTACTTTTTACTTTATTTTTGGCTGAGTTCGGTCTTTGTTGCTGAGCGCGGGCTTTCTCTAGTTGCAGCGAGCAGGGGCTACTCTTCGTTGCAGTGCACCGGCCTCTCATTGCGGTGGCTTCTCTTGTTGCGGAGCACGGGCTCTAGGCACGGTTTCAGTAGTTGTGGCTCGCGAGCTCTAGAGCGCAGGCTCAGTAGTTGTGGTACATGGGCTTAGCTGCTCCACAGCATGTGGGATCTTCCCGTACCAGGGCTTGAACCCATGTCTCCTGCATTGGCAGGCGGATTCTTAACCACTGCGCCACCAGGGAAGCCCTACCTGATGGTTTTTGAAGTCCTTTAAACCAGACTCTATTTCTTCAGCATTGTACTGAAACAGAAATTTGATAATGTTAATCATAAAACACCTGAAGATTATGAGGAAAAGTGGCTGGTTAACGTTCTTCTGAAGTAAACTTTGACCTGGGACAAACAACAATGTAAGAAATAAATGCCAAGTTAGCTAGTCACTAAAGGGTAACAGCATGCAAAAAGCACTCAATTTCAAAGCCAAGGTGAGTTTGTATGTTAATTACAATATTCAGATGACAAGGCAAGAATGTAAACAAGGGGAAGGGTTGAAAAGGATAAAATCCCTAATAGCTACAGTATCTTGTACTATATTCTCCATCTAAGAGATAATACTTAACTATAAATTGCAAGATAGTGTAGTTTTTATAGGTATTTGAAATTGAACGCAGATGTCTGTTTTATGAGTCTAAATACTATCCTTTATTATATGTGATTATTTGAAGAATTTTTCCCTCCATAAGACTTCATAACCTGGACATGAACACAAGAAGCAACGCTAACTAGGGATCCTCATGCACCAAGCCCAGTGCTCCCTTGATTAATCAAGTTAACGAATATACTGCCTCTCTTCATTCCTTACTCCGAAGTACTAATTAAGACAAGGCATACTTTTGTTACCAGCACCAGTGACGGTCACTGCTAATTTCTAAAGAATTCATTCAGATGGTGGGTTCCCCCTAAAGTCAGGCTGGACTGGGAGCTGACAGACCAAGGTGATCAGCTGTATAGTAAGTCAGTGTATTTGCTTCAGAGTATTACAAGAAGTACACAGAGCACGCATCTGGGTTACAAAAGCCCTTTTATAAAGCCATTTTTAAACAAAACAAAAAAAAAGTTTACAAAAGAAAAAAAGATACAGAAAAAGAATAACTTGCTTCATGTGTCCCAAAAAGAGAAAAAAATAAAAGGGACAATGCCAACATGCTCAACAATAAAGGGTTCTTTTTCTTATTTTTTAATACAAAATACAAGCAAAGGATACACATACTTAAAACAGAGCTCAGGAACAGACACGCAGTCCTGGAAACCCTTCAATAAGAGAAAGCAGGAATTTGTTTTTTTCTTTGTCTATGTAGATACATACAGAGACTGGGATATGTAAAAATTAAGTATCACAAAAGACCATCACACAAGTCTACCAATGCATGTTGCATCTATAATTCACGAACATGGTCAACAAAATCATGTTCACTTCAACCCCTTTTCATTTAAATTAAAAAAAATTTTTTTTTAAATAAAGTGGTTACATTCAAACTTTAACTTCCTTAGTACCATGCTGCAGATTTCAGCACTGTTAAGGTATTGCAAGAATGCCCAACCCTCGGTGTCTGATCACATGTACCCAGCAACACTGCAGTATTAAGGGATGCCCTGGTCTCAGCCCAGGGACAATTAAATACATTTAAGCAGGTTTTTCTCTTTTACCCTTCCTGCTCAGAACGTAAAAGGTTAAGGACTACAATTAAGGAAGACTGGGAATTTTAGAGCTGGCAAAATGAAGTCTGAAAGATGAATTAAGGTGAACAATTACTGAGAACCTGGCTGCTGCTTAACCTGGCAAGTCTTAAGTCTTTCCTTCAACCTTGAGGGAATCAGGTGTAGGTTTGCTGCAACATGTTCTTGGTAAACAAACTAAGTAGAGCTCTTATTTACAAATCTTGTAACAAATAATTCTGGAGGAAAAGAAGAATTCACTAATTTCCAGAAGACAAAGGTTTAACTGCCAGACATGTAACAAACACACACTCACACACACACCCACACAATACTTCAGGGGTTTTTATACAAGTTTTTATAGGGCATAAGCTGAGTACTATACCCCTACACCCCACCAAAAAAGAACAACAAAAAAAATCCCAATTTTACCCTCCCCCCATAATCTAGAAAACCCTCCCTTCACCCCTGATGTACAAAGTGTATGCACAATGGTGGCATTCCACCAGCCACAAAGCATGCTCAAACAGATGTCACCAGTTCAGTCACTCCATTGGCATGGCAACAGGCAGGTTTACAAGCTTTTTCCCAATAGTGGTTAATACACAGCACCACTGTGAATTCTGTGAATTAGGCTTTGAAAAAAAGTGTAATTTAGGGATTTGGGACTCAAAAAGACTCATTTTGTATCAAGCTTATCTCAAGAAAAAGGGAAAATGAGTTGCACATTGAAATTTGGCTCTGGGTAGTTTGATATCCCAATATTCAAATAAACTAACTCCCTTTTCAAATAAATCCAGCTCCATGCAGAGAAAAGGACAACTCTCCAACCTCAAGAGCTATCCCGTGACAGAAAGCGTCACTCCTTCTAAGTATCTGTCTCTATGCCATAAAAACCACAGGCCAGGTTTCTTCCTTTCCAAACTCCTAAAGTGATAGTTTCTTCTCCTCAGCATAGCTCCTGGCAATGCAGGCACAGAAAGAACTGCTCAAATCAAAACTCCCTTTCTTCATAAAAGCCACAACGGCCACATGACCTTTAATAAAGCTTTCCCTGTTGCTCCTGCCTTTCTAACACTCTCAAAACATCTCCTAGGGAAAGGGAAAAAAGCACTATTCCCTTTCCTCAACCACTACTCTAAAAGCCACTTGTTATTGAATGTTCATGGATTAAAAAAAAATAAAACGTTAAAAAAAAAGTGTCAAGTTCAGTTTAGTTGATCATATCCATAAGAATGTCAAAAACTACTGGATTGTAACCTCAAATTCCACTCTTGATTAGTTACCTGTAAGAAAATGCTATGTGAACCAGTACCAAGAGTAAGTATTGAACTGAGGGTTGAACCTGGAGGAAACCAGTTATTGTGAGAAAAAAAAAAAAGTATCAAAGCTCCAACATGGGAAATCAACTACTATTCTTCCAGATTTAAAGATTTTTCACTCACTACCTCCATAAAGGAGGACACAGCCATTAATTTTCCTACATGGACTCAACAGGGCATGGAGAGATGAAAGGGAGAGATGTGTTAGAAAGCAGGACAGATATACCATTACTGAAATTAAAATGTATCTTTTGGGCCCACTCCATTGATTATAATCTGAGGTGGGGAAGGCTAAAAGCAGCAGCAGGCTACAAACAGATTTAATAAGATGGAAGCTACCCATTTCTGGGGGTGTGTGGTGTGTGTGTGGTGTGTGTGTGTGTGTGTGTGTGTGTGCGCGTGTGCGTGTGTGTTGGGGAGGTCTGAAAAAAAGAATCTTAAGAACTAGAACGTAGTGTCAGTTAGCATAGCTGCCGAAATCCATGTTCCAGAGGTAAACCTAACAGAGCTAACATAGAGAATTGAGATAATACAAACAAGCACGTTCAAAGTGAATGTCCCACTTCCTGAGCACTGCAAGACAGTGAATGCTACTGCCACCTCACCATAGGCACACTAGAGAAAGAGGGCATTTAGTCAAGGGTGGTGCCAATGGCCAGTCGCTATCAGCTTATCGCTTGTAACCTGTTCTGACATCACTATCAAGCCTGACTACTGAGCACCTGTTTCCAGTTGAGACACCACAACTGTCCTATTGGCATGCATGATTTGAGGGGAAGACCAGAGTGTTTTAAATCATTAGCAAAAAGTGGAGAAAACAAAGGTCATTCAGAGCCTGTCTTTCTTGGGGACACAGATCCTTTGTCCAGTCTATTAGAAATATATAATACATTTTTCAATCTCATGAATTAATCTTTAAAAAAGGGATCCCAAACAAAAAGCCCAACCAAACGCACACAAATAACCTAGAAGATGTGATTACCCCTAAAGGATGTGCATATATCACAGAGATGTTAGTGCAGATTAATATATTACAGAGACTGTGTTACATAAAATACCAAGGCTAAAGTTTTAAAAGACACTTGCCCCCAATCTTCACGAAATATAATCTAAGGAAAGCACAAATGTTACTAGGAATGTAAGACTCAAAGTTATAAGCCCCTACAAATAGAAGTGCATGGTGGAAACACTGATAGGTTTTCTCAGTACGTGAACACAAACCTTCTTGTTAAAATACCTGAACAAACCCATATAGCAAATAGAATAATCTTTAACACCTCATTACAAAGTTCACAACTATAAAGTTAACCTTCATGAAAGATAATAATCCAATTGCTACTTAATGTTCAAGTTTTACATTTTTGGCCGAGTACTAAAATCTCCAAATTCATTCTTTAACACGCACAGTGCAACAGTGAAATGACTCTCTGCCACTGGGAGCTTTCCTAAAAAAAAAAAAAAAAAAAAAAATCACAGAATAAGGATATTCCTTACACTGTCTTAAAAATCAGAGTAAAAATATTCCTTAAATAACCTTTGTTCTATGAACATCTGTAAGAACCAGGTTGTATGAGAGAAAACTATGCTGTAACTCAATAGGTAAAAGAAAACTGCGTAGTAAATATTGAGGAAGCAAATCTAGATAAAAAGGCAGAGGTTAAATTTCACTAATTTTTCGACTTATTAGCACACTAAGACCCCCTAAACCTTGTTCCCATTAGCTCATGGTACCAGAATGTGGAGGAGCAAACCTACAGATCTGTCTTGTGACTGCCTTCATAAGGCATGTAACAAGGCTGTTATCAACTACACACAGACCTCCTGAATACATGGTTTCTCCAGCCCCTCAGAGCCCCTTAAACTCCTGCTTTAAGCAACATGAGCAGTGAGCAAGGGCACCAGTAAAAAGATAACTGCTGACTGAATAGTGTTGGAGCAGCATTTAACACACTCCCGTCAAGCACAGGATGTAATGTAAGTGAAGAACAGAGCCAGGAGAACTCATGTCCTAGAGCAGGGCTGGTAGACATTAGTGGTGGGGCTGTGCAGTAGTGTCCTATGTCCTAGCAGGAATCCAAGAGATGACTTCATACCATGTTTCTACGAAGAAATGGGAAGACAGGGGTATGAAAAGGAAAACGCTCTATCCCCAGATAAAAAGAGAGTATGGTTCATGGGATCTGAATGCACATTTATGGCATACAAGAATTTCAATTCTCTGTTTTCATAAAGCAAAAATGTCAAGTCTTTGTGATTGAGTTTCACATTAACTGGTACTTTATTTGCTTAAAACCTAAACATTGTCAGTTTGAGAAGAAATCCACTGTGATATATAGATCTCCCCATTTAAATTCTAGGGTTTCTTCTTTTGATCCTTGGTAAAATTTTATCCAAGAAACAGAATAGATACATATATATATTTTAAAACATGAACCATTAGAGAATGAAATAGAAAATCAAGAAAGATTTAAGTTTTGGCGGCCCTTGCTTTTTTTTTTTTTTTTTTTAAAGTTCCTTAAAGACTGTAGCAGGATAAAGGATCACTGGCTCCGAGTCTCTTAGAGATAACAAGTGATGAAATTAAAAAAAAAAAATAACCCACACCCTCAAACAAGGTCAGGTAACCTCAATTCCCTGTGCTGCCCCAAGATAAAAAAACATGAATACTTTTAGTAACAATTCTGAATTCATCTTTATCTCCTACCTACCCCATCAGTGGAAGTTTAAAGTCATGATTTTTCTAGACATCCATATTTTTGTATATAGAATATAAACTTGTATTAGATGACAACTGTTTTCTTAAAAAGTTCAGGTAGAGAAACAATCATTTTTAACTAAAACCTTCTATGTTTTCTGATTACTGTTTAACTTGCTACCATTTAGCAAAAAGCAAAATTTCCATAGTGTTCACCTCAGATCTTATTGCTTTACAACTGTGGCATACCCTCCATTAAAAATAAAAAGATGAAGCAGTCAATCCAGTGATTAATTTAACATGGCTTTCATTGGGAAAGAGGGGGAGGGAAAAGAGGGGGTCGTGACAAAGAGACCCATAGACAAAAAAGGTAAATTAAACATACAATGGTTTTCTTAAAAAAAAAAAAAAAAAAAGGAAAGAAAAAGAAAATGTTATTTTCAACAAAAGGAAAAAAAAAAAGCATTGAAAGCCCATGAGTCAAGCCATAGCCAAAACCATATTCTATCTTAAGTAGGTTTTCTTTTTTTTTCCCTCTTTTTTTCTTTTTTCTCTTTTTTTTCTCTTTTTTTTTAATAAAATCTCTCCCCAAACCATCATCACTTTTAATCCTCCCCAGACTGGGCTTCATCTTCAGACCCTTCATCCCCAGATTTCTCAGGTGGAGGGCTTGCAGATGTTTTCTTTTCAGGAGGGCTTTCTGGTTCCTCGTCTTCTTCTTTGGGAGAAGGAGTCTTTTCCTTTGATGCCTTTGAAGCTGTGGGGCGACCCACTTTCCCTTTGCCTTTCACAGGGCTTGGCGTCACTGAAAGAAGAAAAATACCAATTTGGGGAAGGGAAGAAAGCATCTTTAACAAAATCAGCTACTAAAGAAAATAATCTGTAAGAAAAAAAATCTATAAAGACAACACCCTAACTTACTAAAAATGAAGGTGGGTACAGGTTTCCCAACCCTTTTAACCAACACTGTAATGTTATGTTAGCAGTAATGTTTACAATAGAGAAACAGGATGCTATAGAAACTGCACATCATCCTTAGCGGCTTGTGAAACTAAAAATTGTTTATGTTTAAAACTTGGGTGAAGAAGAGGGGATGCAACTTAACCTGAATAGAAACTAAAGCCATCAAATAACTTTTAACAGTTCCATCATTACTAACAGTAAGACATGATGAGTAAAAGTTCTATTTGCTAGAATAAAGAAAAAGCAAATCCAGCTTTCTGATTTAATCACAAACTAGCTTCAAATAGGAGAATACCTGGTAGGAACCACAAGGGCCTAAAGAAAATGAATCTTTGCTGTCAAGTGTGGTTTTATTTTGCTAGCACAGAGGATGGTGTAGGAAACAGAACACAGAACTTAAATGTATTACTGTAGGTGTGTATTTTCACAATTTCAAGTCTTTACTAGCTGCTGGGATTGTGATATCAGTGGGGGAAAAGGGCAGTAACAGCTATGCTGGTGGGGTGTTTCTACCACTGTACCTGACACTAATAGGTCATTCCCAAATCTTGCCTCTCGTATGGCAGTAGTTGAAGAACAGGGCTAAGCCACCAGAATTTCAGAGGGGCTGGAGTCCTAATTAATAAATAAGTGATACTTCCAGGTATAGAACACAGGATCCTTTTATTTTTGTTAAGTACGTGGCCAATGCCAAGCCCTAATGAAGAACTTCTGTAGAGGTTTATTGGTTCTTCACATTTTTCAAAGCAGTAATTTAATCTGACTTCTGCAGAGCTCACCTGTGGCCTTTAGCCTGGGTTTGGGCATTTTCTTTTCTTTTCTCTCAGGTTTGGACTTCTTAACCATCTTTTTGTTTTTCTTTTTTGAACTGCCATAGTCACTATCATCATCGTCTTCCATTAGGAAATCCTCATCACTGCCGGAATCTTCTGAGAGGAAAGAAGAATTTCAACGTCCAACTTAATGTATACAGCCTTCCAAGTGAACAAAGGGAGAGAGTGCTAAGAATGGAGAATGGATTTGGAAGTCAAACACTCTTGGATTCTATTTGCAGATACTACCAATCTGGTTGGAGCTGTCACTGGCCCCACCTGTAAAATGGTTTAGCACGCACCATGAGGGTTACATGACTGGCTTGTTTGAAGAGTACGTTGAAAACAGGAAAAGATAAGACTTAATCTGGATAAAAACTGAAGCCATCAAGTAACTTTTGGTAGTTCCATCACTCCTATATAGTCCTGATGAGACCAGGGAAATGAAACAACTGATTTGGTGTGTTTGGCCCAAGTATAAACAAATGAAGTAAGAAAACTACATACAAAGCAGATATACATGTAATTAATTAATCTGAGTAACCTGTGAAACATCTAAATTTAGTTAACACCTTTTTTTGCAAGGAGAGGTCTACACCCTTCTCCACCAAGCCAAAATACAAATCTTAATCACAACACCCGCCATGTAACTGTTAGTCTAACAACTGTTCACTCAGTATCTGACTAGAAATGATGGACATAACGATTATGAGAATCTCTGAACCTTTTAAAATATACACAGATATCAAAACAGTCATCTCTTTTAATAGTTAGTATCTAATTTAAGCAACTGATTTTAACACTGAGCATCCACAAAAATGTGGAAGTAATCGAGGTCACAAACTACAACCATGACCAAAGTAACAAGGCAGCTTTACGTACTCTCCTGGAATGGCACCTCATCCTCTTCTTCTTGTTCTTCTTCACTGCCCACATCTTCCATGAGCATCTCCCTCTGTTTAGAGGCTGCTTTAGAGGCTGCCTGCCGTTGCTGGCGCACATTTTTATGATCTTCTTTTTCATCTTCACTGTCCTCTGCAATATCCAAGTAATAATGCAATGATCAAAGAGTTATGGGTTTGACAGCTGACTAGAAAAGCCGACATGAGATATAACCTGCAGCTTTATTTCATTCAAAAAGGGTAAATTTTATCCCTAAAAATTTCTACAAAATACACAAAAGAGCTAAAATTCAAAGAATGAGCTTGAATAAGACTGTGCACCCACTAGCACATATGAAATAACCTAGGCATGTAGTTCTAAGTAATAATAAAGCTGAATTAAGGTGTGAGCACATGTTTCCTATAACATACTTTAAACTTGTATCATTGCTTTGCCCTGAAATTCGCAATCACATTCAAACCTATCTACACAGTTTTTAGAAACTAGTTAGAAAAATATTTTTAAATAGTAGAACAGGGGAAGATTGTCTTCCAATGATATCTATTCTAAGATATAAAACATACAGAATCTAAAATAATGCCAAACTACTATCCCTTTTCAATGAATGAGGTGTGGCCATTTCAGTTTAGAGGAGATTGAGGGAAATCTTTAAAACACATATTAAAATCAATTAGATCTCAATACAATTTTATAAAAAAATTACTTTCATATACTATAGTTTATTAATTAAAAGTTCTTTTCAACACACAGTTGTGGTTGTGCATAAATCTGGTTAAACAACAGGATGCCAGCCTACTGGCTCTAGACCAAGTTATATTTTTATTAGTCTCTACCTACAGCCCTTCTCCTGGACTCTGAGGCTCCCTTATTCTGTTAAGGTTTAGCTGTTACTCTTCCAGAAACACTCGAGTCTTATAAGCTTTGCCATGGTCAGTGTTCAAGTCATCACTTTCACTACCCAAAACCTCACCTGAAGACAAATAGACACACGGAACGGAACTGACTTTGGTAGACTCAAAACTAAACGCACCTCACAGTAGCTTAACACTAGTACAGAGTTATTCATCTTGAATTGCTCAAATGCTTACAAATGTAAGAGATTCAAATTAGGATTCACAAGGCAGATGAATAAAAGTGTACGTTACATTATCACAACAGCACTAGTGCAAAAGGTTAATATAATTTATTTTCAGACAATTAGCAGACTTGAGAAAAAAACGAACGCAAAATAGCTCAGTGGAGTGAATCCAGTGGAACTCTGTCTACCCTCTCTACATATTAGCTAAATAGCAGTCTCATTTTTTTTTTTAAAATGTCGGTTCATTGGTTTGTTTATTTATTTATTTTTGGCTGTGTTGGGTCCCCATTTCTGTGCGAGGGCTTTCTCCAGTTGTGGCAAGCGGGGGCCACTCTTCATCACGGTGCGCGGACCTCTCACTGTTGCGGCCTCTCTTGTTGCGGAGCATAGGCTCCAGACACGCAGGCTCAGTAGTTGTGGCTCACGGGCCTAGCCACTCTGCGGCATGTGGGATCTTCCCAGACGAGGGCTCGAACCCGTGTCCCCTGCATCAGCAGGCAGGTTCTCAAGCACTGCGCCACCAGGGAAGCCCAGCAGTCTCATTTAAAGGGGGATCCAGGAAGGCAAAAGCAGGGGAATATAGACCACAACTAAAATGGTTGGGAGCAAGATGGATAAACTCTCAATTCTTTTAAGAGTTACATTTTAAAAAATAAATACCAATGAGTAATCAGGATTTAACATTTAATTTAGTCAGTTCCTCATTAATTCTTTTTTTTTTTTGCGGTACGCAGGCCTCTCACTGTTGTGGCCTCTCCCGTTGCGGAGCACAGGCTCTAGACGCACAGGCTCAGCAGCCATGGCTCACGGGCCCAGCCGCTCCGCGGTATGTGGGATCTTCCCGGACTGGGGCACGAACCTGTGTCCCCTGCATTGGCAGGCGGACTCCCAACCACTGCGCCATCAGAGAAGCCCCTCATTAATTCTTTTAATTTAGAATTCTTATAAAAAAACTTTCTCTGTGGCTACTGTTTCAAAGGTCTACTTCCCAGCTAAAAAGAGTCAGATTGAAACTAATCGTTGTTTGCTTTCCAACCTGGAGTCATCACTCCCCCTTATTCTTATTATTCTATTTAGTTTGATATCTTTTATTTGTTCATGTAAATGGTTTTCAATTTTGACTATGCATGAGAATAATCTGTAAATACTTATACAAAACAAAGCCCCAACATCCCACCTAGACCTTACTGAATGAGAAGTCCTGGGATGGGATGGATATTAAGTACATTATAAAAACTTTCATATCAGACTTCCCTGGTGGCGCAGTGGTTAAGAATCCGCCTGCCAATGCAGGGGACACGGGTTCAAGCCCTGGTCCGGGAAAATCCCACACGCCACGGAGCAACTAAGCCGGTGTGCCACAACTACTGAGCCTGTGTGCCACAACTACTGAGGCTTGCGCGCCTACAGCCTGTGCTCCGCAACAGGAGAAGCCACCGCAGTGAGAAGCCCGCACTCGGCAGCGAAGAGATGCCCCCGCTCGCCACAACTAGAGAAAGCCCGCGTGCAGCAATGAAGGCCCAATGCAGCCAAAAATAAATAAATAAATAAATTAGAAAAACCAAAAAAACAAAGAAACCTTCATAGGGACTTCCCTGGTGGTCCAGCGCTTAAGACTCTGCACTCCCAATCCAGGGGGCCCGGGTTTGATCCCTAGTCAGGGAACTAGATCCCACACGCTGCAATGAAGATCCTGCACGCGGCAATACAACTAAGACCTGGCGCAGCCAAATAAATAAAAATTTTTTTTTTTTTTTGAAACCTACAAACAGGGCTTCCCTGGTGGCACAGTGGTTGAGAGTCCGCCTGCCGATGCAGGGGACACGGGTTCGTGCCCCGGTCCGGGAAGATCCCACATGCCGCAGAGCGGCTAGGCCGCTGAGCCTGTGCTCCGCAACGGGAGAGGCCACAGCAGTGAGAGGCCCGCATACCGCAAAAAAAAAAACTAAAAACAAAACCTACAAACAAAATAAAACAAAACAAACCTCCTTCATAGGAAACTGCAATAAGCCACCAGGATTGAGAACCACTGTGAGCTCTTTGAAGATGAAAACACATAATGTTTGTAATGCAGCATTTACCACAGAGCCTGGCATTATAATAAAACCACTTATTAAAATGCCCAATAAATAAATATATAAATAGAATTACACCTATTACATTAAAAATTCTTTACTACCTGCTGAGTGAGAATCATCCTTCTTGGTCTTCACATCTTTTTCTTCTGAGTCCTCACTGTAAGCGGAAGGGGGAAAAGATTAAAAATCTTAGATCAAAATCCAAGTGAACGTAAATCTCTGGTATCTGACTGGAGAAGAACGCCGAAGAAAACCTCTTTTATACATAAAATATTCAAACAGATGCTGAGGAGTGGAACTGCTTGCTTGCATTATTTCCCTACTTCATAGGAATGCTGGTGATTAAGAACAATTTTATCTACTTTTAGAAAACACTGCTCCCTCTGAAGACCCAAAGGAAAAAAAGAAGGTATCTCAACACAGGCTAAAAACTTTTCACCTATGGATAAGACCTGGTTCAGGAGAACATTTACTAAGAAAAATTTTTTGTTGTCAGAGGCAAAGTATGAATATACTGAAAATAAATTATATAATGTATCAATGGTGGTAAAGTAGGCAAGTAAATGGATAGCCCCAAATATAGATGTAGAAAACACCTTTATAATTATTAAAGGAAACTGGAGTTTGGTTATATAAATTACAATATGCCTAAAAAAATTATCTAAAACAAAATGAAAACAAATCAATTAATTACCTCCTAATATTAATATTTAGGACCCAATATTTCTATACATCAGAAACCTCAACACATAGGCCTGCCTTGTATCATGGAGAAAATAAAAGCTAGCTAAAGGTCACTGCAGAGTAAAATAAGAAGTTAACGAGCTTCAATGAAAAGTTTTATAAAATAACTTTTTAGGTCACAAAGATGCACATTTTATATCTTCACAAATCTTAAATTGGAAATCTGGGTTCTAGAGTTCTGTCTTTGTCATGAATTATTTAGTTGTATGATCTTAGGCAAATCACTTGTACTCTTCAGCGCTAAAATTTTATGATTCCATGAGAAATCCTGACAAACAAAAAAAGAAAGTCACATAAAAGTTGATAGCTTTCTTTTCTCAAACAGCAGATCCTGTAAATCTCTTTTGGTATTCCTGTAATTTAGACCACACTCAAATGACCACCTATTGAACCCAAGATTCCTAAGCAAAAAGAAAAAACCGAACACATTTCTTTACTAAGTAATCTGATCCAAATATACTATAATTCTGAAACCTATGACTGTTCTATATAAATATCTTATGCAAAGTAAGCATTTAATTCACAAGTCTATTACAATGATGAAGAACGGTATCATTTCCTCTAGTTCTTTTATTATTGAGTTTATAGAGACCATTAATCCTTGAGCACCATTACAGTGAAGTCAAGTAAAAGCTAAATGTTTAAGTAGAGACCAACACAAAAAGCAACATAATATTGGTCTAAGGGAATAAACGTACAAGGCACTTAATACAAATGGCAACAAAAGCTATATTTATTTCAACCATTCCTGGACACTTAGCAGAGAGTAATAAAGCCAGATGACTGCAACAAGGAAAAATTTAGGCTAGATATCAATTATATTGATGAGACATTACAAGAGGCCATGAAGATGCTCATTCCTAGGAGAAATAAAATAAATATAATGAAAGATAGTTCTAAGTTGGGCTGCTATATAAAACTGGATTAGAGAGATATATTATGAAACTATGAAAAATGTGTCTCCCTACAGTATAATTTTGTCTTATTTTTCCTCAAAATTTCTCCAGATTTCTGAAATTCTCCAGGAAAGAAAATACTAGATGTTAGCAATTCAAGCAAACAGAAAATACTTAGGTACATTTATTAATTAGTATTATTTTTACAAACTTAGCGTTCTGTGAATTCAGAATGGAAAGATTTCTGCCTAGGAATTATAGTGGTTTTAGTGCTCAAAAGTAAATAACTTAGAAGAACTAGTGAGAATTATTATTTCATTTCTTTGAACTGCTCATACTTAATAGTATTGTTTGGAAGTGGTATAGCCTAATGGTTAAAAAAATGGACTTTGGAGTCCAACAGACATGGTTTCAAAACCTACTGGTCTATTTGCTGGTCCTTGGATAAATCACTGACCCCTCTAAGTTAATATTACTTACCCTAATAAAGGTTTTGTGAGAATTAAATGATAATGAATATAAATTAGCATATAATAGATACTGGCACATAATAATCATAAACGGTAACTATCATCATCACCACCACAACCATCAAGGAGGTCTTAAAGTTATGCTACACTGAGTACGAGAGTGAATCCATGTGTATAGCTGTAAGAGCAGAGATGAAAGCTACAATACCCTCGTCTCATGAGGCAATTACAGTTAAAAATACAACTCATCTGAATTCGTTTCTAAAACTAAGGGAAAGGAAACAGCCCAAAATGATTAAATTATTTAAACAAAGTAGAATTGACTATAGATAGTAAAACCCGGCAGGCAATGCAACATTCTATAAGCTTTAGTTATGATTCTGCCAATGATTTGTGACGGAATAGGAAAGGCCACTTATTCTTTGCCATTTCTACAATGAAAATGCCAATACTAACCTTGGGCAACAAATTATATACTTAAACAATCTTTCTGCCTGTGTTCAGAGGTTTGAAGTAGCACCAAAGTCATTCTGGCATACTTGCAGCTCATCTTGGATTCCATGACCTTAAAGAGGCTAACCTCTAGACTCAGAAGCACTGTCTAACATGAAACATGCAAAACAACATTAAGTGAACAATAAGCACTTTCCCAAAGTAACTGAAGATTCTACCAATTTAGAGACCAGACACTATCCTCATCTGAGTGGTGACAGTGTAAGAAGAATCAGACTTATGCCTCTTACCTATCTTCCTGTGAATTCTTTCCAGATCGCCTCTTATTTTTAGCTTCTCGGGGAGATGATCGAATTTTCTTAGCTGGAGGGCCCGAATCTCTTCCATAATCTTCATCTAAACAAAGTATTTTTCAAATTCAATGAACTATATTATGATTTTTACATGTCAAAATTACCACTCTATTTACTGATAATTCTCTCATGCTATTTAAAAGGTGAGAGGGCAGAATTTCCTAAATAATTTTCTTTCATTAAAAAAAAAATCTTTTCTACTCCAGTTCCACCTTAACTCAATCATTTCCATTTTTGCATATTACTCTCTAGTCCTCATGTGTATATTTTAATATACCCACAGTCAAATATCTTACTTTATATTCTAGCCTTTTAATTTGTTAAAGACTTTTACATGTTTCCACATCTTCATATTTATTTGGAAACTATTATAGTAATTTGGTTATATTACAAGCATTTTAGACTGTAAAGAACCCACAATTCTACAATCCTAACACAATTACTGTTATCAAGTAAATTACTTTTAAACTAAAGTATTATATATAGCACACTCTGGCACTTGAGGAAAATACCTCCAATTTAAAAAGTCCTATAAAACCTTAAAAAGTGACTACTCCAAAACTATTTACTACACCATCATATATAATCGTGAGTATCTAGAATAGTCGGAAGCTTCAGCAATTATTAAATGGTTGGATAATTATAAATTATGGAATACCATACAACCATTAACCAACGTAAACTTTTAGTAACACAAGAAAGATAAGTAGGGGTGGGGTGGGAGGGGCACAGAACTCAAAATTCTATAGCAAGATGTCAACTATATTTTTAAAAGGAAAAAAAGGACAAAAAAGTTAAAATGGCCATCTGTTGGCTAAAGGACTTTGAATAATATTTCTGCCTCAGTTTCCTTATCTGTAAAATGGAAATAAAAATAGTATAATCCCATTTTAACAGGAATGATCTAAGGATTAAATGAGTATGTGCAAACATTTAGTAAGCATTTAATAAATATTAGTATTACCTCTGGGAGGGTGGATTATGTTTTTATTCTTCTTTATACATTGCTGCATTTTCTAGGTTTTCCCAAGGTACATAATATTACGTTTATAAAGTAAAATTAGATTTTAAAAAAATAAAGGAAAAAGAATAGTAAACACATCTGGAAAATGAGAGTAAGGACATACTCTAAAAAGACCTTTTATGGCTACAATTTAAGATGCACTACTCACTCTGAGTTAGTTCACAAATCAAAGGTATTTCACAAAATACTCTCATCGTCCTTTATTATGCAAAAAATTTACATACTCCCTATTAAAATGTATGAGTTTTACCGTGATTATAGCAGGAGATATATTAAACTAATAAACACTGCATCAGAATTATCGCACATTTAAACTTTGGACTCCAAAACCAGGTAAGAAAAAAATTATTCAAGTGTTTATTTTCAATGATTTACTAAGGAAAAGTTAAAATCCACGCAAGTTCAACGTCTGTTTTGAGTGACACAGATTGACATAATTTATATACACCAACAGTCTAAAAATAAAAAATGAAACCTATTTCAAAAGAATAATAAGAATGTACACAAACTGGGTATTCTTCCACTAGTCAGTCGAATTTACAACTTATTGAAATCACAAAACTTACCAGCATCATCAGATTCCTGAAATTGTGAATAATCAACGACCTTCCTATTTCTGTAGAAAGAAGAGACTCTAATTAAGATCACAAAAATGTAGGACTTTTCTAAGATATCAGAACCCACATTTCTACTTCACAAACAGAATTAGAACTAGCTCTCTGAAATTTATTTTTCAACAAGCCCCTAACTCAGCCAAAAAATGTCACATTTTGTTACAGGAAAGTATAGCTTAAACCCAAAGTATTTCAAATGACAATTCTCATATTGCTCATCTGAGGCATAGCCCAAATACTATCCTTTCCTACAAAACAACCTCCCACCTCCCACAAGTACATAAAACAGCAAAATAAGCCAAACTACCATAAATATTCATTATACAGAGATGGTATCATATGCACACAAACCAAAACTGTAAATGTTACTTTATTCTTACTGATATACACACGTGTACACCTGATAAATAAGGTTAGTACTGAGTTTTTTTCACGGCAAAGTGACTTTTAATTATAATAGTTAATTATATTTAATTAACTTACCGTCACTATGGTGATGGTAAGTTAAGCCTTACATAGGAAGGGATGGAAAAAAATGGATTCATTCAAAAGATGCTCGTTATTAAAGACCTTTTTTTTTTTTTTTCTGGCCATGCCGCGCAGCTTGCAGGATCTTAGTTCCCTGACCAGGGATTGAACCCGGGCCACAGCAGTGAAAAACCTGGAATCCTAACTACTAGGCTACATGGAACTCCCTAAAGAGCATTTATTAAAGATACAAATTTATGTATTTACTTGACTGAGTGATTTTTTTTGACTCAGTGATTTTTAAGTACTTCTTACTAGGTAAGGCATCTTTAATATCTCAAACAAATTTGATTTCCATTTTCCTACTTCATATTCTAAACTTAAAAGTTTAAAATTCCTCTCTTAGAGAGATATAAGAGCTTCCATGTTAGTATCCAAACAGCCTGGAACTTAAAAGAGCCTTAGATGTACTGTAACTAAATGGAAACTGAACAAGTGAACCGAAAGAACTATAAGGGAAACATGCCACTAACTACACTTAAACCTAAGTCGAGGACTATTCCTGGTTTTATAGATTAAGACACCATTTAAATGCAAGAACAGGAGAGTCAGAATTCAAGTGCAGGCAGAACTTCTATATAATATGCAAAAAATGATAGGGTGGGGTGAATTCTGAACACATGTTTGGGGCTTAGATGTGGAGGAAGGTATAGCCACATCCTTGATTTAAGAGAAAGAAAGAAAGAAAAAAGAAAGGCTCTTAAGGAATTTTGTATTCTGTTTTTCTTTAGTCTACCAACAATGAATTATCTTCTGACTTTACTGCCTCAATGAGTCAAGATGCAAAACTATAAAATATGTTGTAACTATATTTTGTTATAAGAAACTGAGTTTATGTATTAAAGATACCATTCTATTAGTAAAGTTAATTTCAAAAATATTGCTATTAGTTCCACTTACATGAGTTACCTAATCAAATTCATAGAGATAGGAAGAAAAATGGTGGTTGCCAGGGGTGGGGTAGTAGAGGATGGGGAGTCAATGGTATGTACAGTTTCAGTTTTGCAAGAGGAAGAGTTCTGGAAATTGAGTGCCCAAAAATGTGAATGTATTTAACGCTACTGAACTGTACATTTAAAAATGGTTAAAATGGTAAATATGTTATTTTACCACAATTTAAAAAAAAAGAATAAAATAAAAATATTTTTTCTTAAAAAAAACCCTATTTGGGGGCCGCTAGTAACCAAATGCTTATCATGTTCCAGGAAATAGGGATTTTTAATGACAGATGCCATGAAAAACAGTATTATGAACACAGTGCAAAGATGACCATTTTCTGCATTACTTAGGATCAAGGAAAATGGGACACGGAACTAGGGAGAAAGGATCCAGAAGAGGGAGTTTTAAACCTTTATCTCTAACAATTATGTACAGGTTCTGAAATCGCGGGCATAATAATTTTAGGTTAGCTGGTGGAATTGCAGCTAAAATACTGGTACAATTTCCGGTATCAATTTCTGATATCAATAGATACATCCTACGAGACTATATAAAGGAGGGTAACCATATGGCAAAGGATCATATGAAGAACTACTGAATAAACTGGGATTTTTAACCTGCAAAAGGGAAAACATGTTAGCTTTGGTGATCAGATTAAGTGTGGGTTCAATATAAAGAACTTCCTAACAGTTTACTAATGATATAGTTACTTCCTTAGTCTATCACTAGAAACACTCCAAAAAGGAATTATATAGTACAAGATAAAGAATCTGTTAGTAGGAATCCTGGGTTCTAGAATTTCAAGCAAATCACTTACTTCTCTGGGCCTCAGTTCCTCATCTGTTGGAACTGATGACCTACGTTGCTTGACAGATCTAAAAAGCTGCTCTATAAAATTAAATAAAATTATCAAAGTTTAATGAAAAAGACGACTTTTTCAATTGTAAATGGTCAACTATCCTTTTGCACACCATACATCTTAACATGTACCACTGTACCATTTGTTTTCTTCACTAATCTAAGCTTCTTGAAAGTAACAATCATGTCTTATATCCACATTTCTGGTACAGAACAAGGTAAAAAGTAGGCACTCAAATGTTTTCTGAACTTTTTGCTCTTAGGACCGAATTTTAAGAGCTCTGTTAGAAACCTAATTTTAGAAAATACTCTAGAGGATAATATCCAATCTCCTTAAAGATTTTTAAGATCTCATCTCTTGCCACTTAACAAGCAAGCAACCCCAGGAGGCTTAATTCCACCAATCAGGTTGTTATTTTACCACTTGGTCATGCAGCTCCCTTGCTTAGAATGCTATTCATATCACTCTCACTCATATCAGATATAACCTCACCTCTCAACAACTTTACTCCCTTATTGATACTACATAAACTACTAAATGTCTGTCTTCCCTATTAAATATGAACATCTTGAGGACAGGGGTTGTCTCTCCTTCATCTGGAACACCAAATTCAAGGAAGGCTTGATGAGTGAATGGACTTGGACTTGGCATCTGCAGAGGATTAGTGTGGGAAAGGGAATCAGTAGAGGGGATGCATGTACCACTGGAGTTTTCAACTTATCAGACATTTAATCCCACTGCCAACGACAAAAGAAAATTTAGTTTTCTCCAAACTGAAAAACTTGTTATTTAAAATCTAAGAGATTTTAAAGGGGAATTCCCTGGAGGTCCAGTTGTCAGGACTCGGCGCTTCCACCGCGGTGGCCTGGTTTAATCCCTGGTTAGGGAACTACGATCCTGCAAGCTGCACAGTGCGGCCAAAAATAAGAAGAAAGATTTAAAAGGCAATTATTTAGTACATTTTTTTCTATCCTAGTTTTCAACACAGGAAAACTACAGAAATGTCACACAGACTATACTGACATTATATAAGTAATTAAATTAAAAAATTTCAAAACTAAATTGAAAGACTACTGCTTCCCTTGAAACACAAAATATTTTAACTTTCAATTATGTGAAAATGGCCAGAATTATCTTACATAATAAATATTATTTATCACAAAAACTAAAACCTGAGTAAAGCAAAATATGAATATAGAAGCACTCTTGCCTTAAGGGTAACTAGTCAAAAAAAAATCCATCTATAAATGCTAAAGAGGGGAAAAGAAAAAATAATTTAAATGAAAGGGGCTTCCCTTGGCGCAGTGGTTGAGAATCTGACTGCCAATGCAGGGGACACGGGTTCGAGCCCTGGTCTGGGAAGATCCCACATGCCACGGAGCAACTAGGCCCATGAGCCACAACTACTGAGCCTGCGCATCTGGAGCTTGTGCTCCGCAACAAGAGAGGCCACAACAGTGAGAGGCCCGCGCACCGCGATGAAGAGTGGCCCCCGCTTGCCACAACTAGAGAAAGCCCTCAAACAGAAACGAAGACCCAACACAGCCAAAAATAAATAATTTAAATAAAAGATCTATGATAACAAGGGTCATTCACAAAAACTCATTATAATGATTTATAATAATAGTTTGGTTCATTTTTTGCTTTCTAAAGATGCTTATTCAAAACATATTGTTTTCCACTACTTAGAGATTTACCTTATTCAGGGTTGATATACATTTTTGATGAACTTATTCCTATGCAAAGTTGAAATTAAGAAGTCAATATTTAAGTCTAAAGTCATAGGAAGTCCTACCTCTAGCTAAAAACAAAGAAACATTCTCATTTTTATTACTTAAATTAAATGCCAAAGCTAAACCAACTCTTCAGTGTAAAATGAGCATCAAAAACTGGAACTGGGAGGACAACACAAAATTTCAATATAGCATAAAAGTTAAAAACACAGATTTTTAAAACTGGGTTGAAATCCTGGCTCTGCCAGTTACTTGCCCTCACTGAACTTCAGTTTCCTCACCTGTAAAATAGGAATAACAATACCTATCTCTCAAGATTGTTTCGAGGGCCAGGTACACAATTATCCAATAAATAGCAGCCATTATTTCTTGTAAGCACTTACTTGTTCCACGCAGACTACTACTGCAATCTTGAACCCATGTAAATACACAAGTAACACTCTTATTTATTAGAACAGCACGATTAAGCTGCTCCTTTTAAAACCATTGTCTTAAAAAATAAAATAAAATAAAAACGTTATGTCTTAGAGTACTGATTCTAGTGCTATTTAGAAAGATTGTCTTTAAGAGTTTGTTGCTCATTTCATTAAAATGCAATATCAAAATACCCCCCTATTTTTATATTATTTCCAACTTTATGATAAAGTTTTCAGTTGCCATTTAGGCCAGAGAAAGTAGCAACAGTAGCTATTTTAAGTCCACCATTTAAGTTAGATCGATTTCTATCACTCAGATCAACTGGAGTTCCATCTAAGTAAGTCTAAAAGTTTGCACTAGAAAAGAGAACTGTAACCCAGTAAGGAAAACAAATGTTTAAAATAGAAACTATAAGAACACAAAAACTTCAATTAAGGGGCTTTCCTCGTGGCACAGTGGATGAGAATCTGCCTGCCAATGTAGGGGAAACAGGTTCGATCCCTGGTCCGGAAAGATCCCACGTGCCACGGAGCAACTAAGCCTGTGCGCCACAACTACTGAAGCCCGTGCACCTAAGAGCCCGTGCTCTGCAACAAGAGAAGCTACCGCAATGAGAAGCCCACACACGCACAACAACGAAGAGTAGCCCCCACTCACTGAAAGCCCGCACGCAGCAATGAAAACCCAACGCAGCCAAAAATAAATAAATAAATAAATAAGTTTAAAAAAAAGAAAAAGAAAAACTTCAATTATGTGCCTGCTCTTTTTAAAAGCTGATATAATCGCTATATTTAGATCCTAAAGGTACCTTGGTCACAAATGAACCAATTCCTGGATGATCACCAGAGGGCTTTGAGATTAAGCCCTTACTTTTGCATCAAAGTGCAAAAATGAAAGGTAAAGTTGGAAGCTAGACAAAGAACACTAAAAGATCCATTTTTGGCACCAAATGTGGATAACTCAAGCAATAGGATTTTTTTTCTTCCATTCTCTTAATCATCAACTTCTTTTTACTAAATACTGGTAAGTCTACCCCCCAAAATGCCTTTTCTTTCTTACAGCAGCAACCATCCAAGACCAAATCAATAATATTCCTGAAATGTGAGGTATGTAAAACTAACATTCTAAAGAATCAAGGATCAACAGTATTTCAGAGATGGAAACTACCACATTTTTTGAGATGATCTCATCTAACCCTTTGAACCTTAAACATGAGAAAACAACTTAAAACCACAAAATTAAGTGCTACTCTTTAACAAACCTGCACATCAAAATATGGAGAAACAATTAAGTTCCAGGTGAGGAAGCAGAACTTTAAAATAGAAACCCACATTTAATTATTGACACCCTAAGCTTTGTATTAAAGAACACAAAATCATTTTCTCAAGGCAAATCAGAGAGACTTTTTGACAATTTACTACATTATTTAGCTCAATCAAGCTATCTTCCATTTTTACCCTGAAGAAGTCCTATTGTTCTGACCAATGCAGGGAAGAAGAAACACCTAGCTAATTTTCTAGAATTCAGCAATTTTCTCATTAGGCACTTAAAGTGCACTTGAAATCTAAGTTTTGAGAAACCCAAAATAGCTAACATAGCTCTTTTCACTAATCACCTAAGTGATAAACATCTAGAACAATGTTTCTCAGTCTATTGGTCACAACCCACTATTGGGTCCTGAAATCAATTTACTGATGTATAACCAGCACTTTATTTTCTTGGCTGCGGCTCGCGTGGGATCTTACTTCCTGACCATGGATCGAACCCAGGCCCCTGGTAATGAGGGCACTGAACCCTAACCACTGGACTGCCAGGGAATTCCCTATAACCAGCATTTTAAAAGAAAAAGAAGCAAATAGAAAATATCAGAGAAAATTACACCTAAATAACTGGCAAGTTCCTGAAACTTGTTTCAGGTATTTGTATTCTTGTGTGTAGCAAATTGTAATGCAAAATGTATATCTTATAGGAACTTCATCAAAAAAGTCTGAGCCACTGCTATAGAATAAAATGATTTCCAAAGTAGTTTTTAGTTTCACCTTTACAAAAAACGATTTGTTATTAATCCACGGTCACAAAAATATAACATCTCTTCCTATTTTAATTCATTGTTTTAAGAAAACCACTTTTTTGGGGCTTCCCTGGTGGTGCAGTGGTTGAGAATCTGCCTGCTAATGCAGGGGACACGGGTTCGAGCTCTGGTCTGGGAAGATCCCACATGCCGCGGAGCAACTAGGCCCGTGAGCCACAACTACTGAGCCTGCGCGTCTGGAGCCCGTGCTCGGCAACTAGAGAGGCCGCGATAGTGAGAGGCCCGCGCACCGCGATGAAGAGTGGCCCCCGCTCGCCGCAACTAGACAAAGCCCTCGCCCAGAAACGAAGACCCAACACAGCCAAAAATAAATAAATAAATATTAAAAAAAAAAAAAAGAAAACCACTTTTTTTAAACTTAAGCACTCATAACACTTATCAAAGTTTGGTGGCCCGTGGGGGACAGAGGGAAGGGTGATACACCACCAGGTGTATTACAGCTACTGGACCTTAGACAATCTAATCCAATCTTACCCAAAACGTGTTATTCTATCAACAAATGTCCCTGGAAGGGCATGACTGAGAACCTTTCATGATCTCCCAAGGCAAATAATTCCAAGAAAACTGGATAATGAGACAGTTCTTCTCAGCAAGGTGAAATCTGCCTCTAAAGTCCACTGACCAATTCTGTCTTGTCTAGCTCCTGGGATCACCATGGTCTAAATCTAAACCCTCTTGCATAGAGCAGCCCTTAAAATTTGTGCGACAGTTTCCACTTTTTTCTTCAAGGCTAAATACTAAAGTTTCTGCATATCAAATGTCCTTAAAACTTAGGACATTTACCTCTCTCCATTCTTCTATCCCTCAAGATTCTTCATATGCCAAGTTTTCTCAGGATATAAGAAAATTAGTTCATAGAAGCCGGGATACCTAAACTCAATTCAGGTTAATTTCTCACAGTTGCTTATTTTGAGCTTCACGTTCCTTTTGGCTAAGATATATTGCTTTGACTGCATCTTGTATCATTCTGCTTTCTACAATTAAACAGAATTCAAAAACAGTCACAAGATACAAGAAAGCAAAAATTTTAAAGTAAATATTTAAAATCAAGAACATTACAGGAAATAGCTCTTTAAAGTTTTTCAAATGGAAAAAGTAAATTTCTGCACAAAAGGGGAATAAAGGAGTTCTGAATGACGAGCCAGGTATATGTTTGAGATAGCTGTCACAATGCCCTCCTAAATTTATCAACTTGCTAATATTTCAGTCCAGATGAATAAATATGAACTCTTATATGGCACTCCTTATTCCCAAAATACATTCAGTTCCACCATATTCTCTCCATATAGTATGCTATTTTATTTAAAAGTCACACACAAATTTCTGAGTATAACAAAGTATTGTGTAAATAAAATGGGCTAGGTTTTTCCCAACAGGAAGTTTAGTGCAAAAACTATGCAATTAGGAACAGAGTAAACCTCAAGCAGGTGAGATTAAAGGGGTCTCAGATGAGCACATTACCAAGTAGTCCTGTCTGCAGCAAGAGTCTTGGGACTCTCAGTGAACTCTTCCAATTGTCTTAACCCAACTACCAGGGACAAATCTGTAGCCTGAAAAAGATTTACTGACTCATTACAATAAAGGTGATGGAACATCAGAAGTGTGGAGCATCTCACCAAACAGAGGAAAACTTAAAAAGGATTTGGGGAAGGGTACAATTTAGGTGAAACTTAAATGAAGCAGTGCCTTGATAGGTTCAAAGCACAGCAGACTGTGTGAAAAGGGGTCTACATCAGGTCTAGACAGTGAAGTGGACCTTGGGTCCTATTTCTTGGCAAAGAAGTTTAGGTAGATGTGAATTTTGTGCCCAGCAACCCCTCATTTGAAGCTCTAAAAATGTTAAATCAAGATAGCTCTCTGTGTCAGAAGGAGTTAGCTTTTCCTGACAAAAGTGTGATGTTTCACTCTGATATAATTTCAAATAGCGTAAGTTTCTGACAGTCTGATTTTAGAGAATCTTTTCGTAGCAGGAAAGCAGTAGTCAAAGCAGCATTGTTATAAATCTTGCCAGTTGTAGCATATCTGTGGAAGATAGTCTGTTATCCCAGCCCAATGAATAGCCGGCTGGATTTTTACTTCTCAGTGGAGCTAAGTTTTAGTTTCTCAAGTAATTCATCTTCTGGGCCATTTTATCTTGACACATGAAATCTCCCTGAAGATCACCCTGCTTTGCAGGTAACTGAACAGGTGCACAGTTCAATAAGTAGATAGGCACTAAGAAGCACCTGAAAACATGCTATAGCCAGTTGAAACACTTTGGCAACCTGTGGTCTCTTCACCAAAAATATTTTAAAGACCTATAATTATGGCTATTTAGATACTATTTTAAAATATGGCAATGTAATTCTGTAACAATCAGTTCCACTTCCTAGAACCTAGATAGTAATATTTTTTAAACAAAACACAGGGATGCCCCATTTTGACCAAAGTGGTCATATACTAAATCAAATGTTTTCTCTTATTGACCACAACACCGCAGTCTCTAAGTGCCAAAGGGGCACTATTCACATGGACTATAATGTGGATGTAACACAGATGGTGTCCCAGAGTTACACAGAATGGTGGCCTTTTTATATTTCTGGGGAAAACAGATCAAAAACATAAATAAAATCAATCTCCCTTTCTTTATTCAAAACTACTTTCTCCTTATTAACTAGTCGTATTGCAATGATTTCAAACACTAAAACTCAACCACTTATCTTGGTAACTTTTGTCAAGTTAAATCAACCCCAATTTATTAATCTTAATTTCCTTCTAATTGTAATATACTGACGAGTTTTATAATAGGTGCTGAATCTTTTCAAATGCTATGGTTTTTCTCCTTTGGTCTTTTAATATGAATCAGTGACAGATTTTAAGTTTTATTCCCGGCACAAATGCTACTTGATCATATGTATTTTTAATACATACTGGATTCAGTTAGCTAATACTGTTTGGCATTCTTGCATCTATACATGTACGTAAAATGAGCCCATTAATTTTCTGTGGTGTCCTTTAGGTGGCTTTGGAATCTATTCACTTACTTTGGTCAGGGGGAAATGTCCCTGATTATGTATACACTTAAATGCCACTTATCTAACATTCATGTTTCCTCCCACTTTTAAAGCCTCACACTACTTCAGTGCTTTTTCCTCTACGTTCAGGTGTCTTTTCCTTTAATTAACCCCTTCTCATATTCTTATTCCTTCGAAAAAATTTTCGTTTCCTCCACCCACCCCGCCCCTCCCCCGCTCACTTTAAAGTTGGTCTTCCCCACCAAAGTCCTGCTATGAACCATAACCCCCAAATGTGCTACTACCACAAGAAAGAGTTAACACCCCGTGGCAGTGTCTGATTGGAAAGACCACACTGGCCACAACTTCTATTTGAATTCCTGCTTCCTTTTTAATGGTTAGGTGAACTGGATCAGTTACTTAATTTAAGCCTCAGCCCTCTCACATATGAAACAAGGGATAATATATACCTTGCTCAGAGTTGTTCAAGATTTTGAAAAACACGAGGAGTATCCGGCAGAATTGACACAAAAAGTGTTGCTCATTAAGTGATGGCTCTATTGAGTTTCGAGTAATTTTATTTTTTCTAAAATTGAAGGTTGAGAAAGGAACTGTGCTGTTAAAGGTCTAGTCTTCTTATCTACAATTTAGAAATTCAAAAAGTTCTGACAACCAAGTCTTTTCATAATTTATATGGTGGTAAACATATGTGGGGCAAACAAGAGGGGCTTTTTAGGATTTTCTTTTAGTGTGAAAATTCCTAGGTTTTACCACAGAGATTAATGTGTTTGATTACAGGAGCACTACCCCAGACCTGGTGATGGTACATTATATATACAGTATAGGCGCCCTGTTATCTTTTAAATTTTTTTTTTTAAATGGTACACGGGCCTCTCACTGTTGTGGCCTCTCCCGTTTCTGAGCACAGCCTCCGGACGCGCAGGCTCAGGGGCCATGGCTCACGGGCCTAGCCGCTCCGCTGCATGTGGGATCTTCCCGGACCGGGGCATGACCGTGTCCCCTGCATCGGCAGGCGGACTCTCAACCACTGCGCCACCAGGGAAGCCCCCATTTTTTAAATTTTTGAAAAAATTTGAACTTCTGAACACATATAGTCCCCAATGGTTTCAAACTAAGGATTGTGAACCTGTAAAACATTCTACGTGAATCAAATGTATGTAATAAATGTAAATCTAATGGAGAGTTAAATAGGTAAGACTCATGCAGTCTAAATCCAGCTTTACTGTCATTTCTACACCTTAGCTCCTAGACTTAAAAGTCATCAGTAGTAAATTGAAGGAACTGGACTTAATCTCAGTTCTAGTTAAAAAAAAAAATGCTTTTAATTAAAACTTATTCTGAGAATTGTTTTGAAGAGTAAGTTGAAAAAACTGCTATTTAAAATATTTTGGCCATATATTTCCCCTCAAGTATTTTCTACATAGAGCTTAAAAACCAGTGCATACAGAATGCACTCACCATTATTTGGAGATTACAAAATAAAATAGCATTTGACCATCTTCATGCCAAACACTAGGAAGGGAAGAGTGTTACCACAGAAAGAATGCCAGCATTGTATTCAGAAAATCTAGGTTCAAATCTTGGCTGTTTCACAGTTCTGTGACCTTGAGTAACATATTATTTAAGCTTATTTCATCATCTACTATATGGGAATTTTAAAAAAATCCTCTATTACAGGGTTGTAGTAAGGATAAAACAAGATAAAGTGAAATCCTCTGTACCTGACTCTGCACTTACTCTTAGTAAATGTTTATTTGGTAATTACTCCAAAAAAAAAAAAAAAAATCAAACTTTAAAGTCTTTTTTTTTTTGGCATTTTATTTATTTTTTGGCCTCGCCGCACACTGGATCTTAGTTTCCCAACCAGGGATTGAACCCTGGGCCCCGGCAGTGAAAGTGCTGAGTCCTAAACACTGGTCCGCCAGGGAATTCCCAACATTGTCTTCTTGTAATTTTCAGATTAAAGACATATATGTTGGGAAATGTTGAATACTTAAGTGTTGTTACAAAATTAACTCCCCCATTATTCAGGCTTTCCAAGTTATTATGCGAGATATCTTTGAAGGTAAAGTCTACAGAAGAGTTTATGTCTTTTTAGAAGAAAGTGACATGAAAGTAATAATAAATGTACAGATCAAAGGTTAATAAAATCACACTTCTTTCACACACAAACACACACACGACCTGGACATAGAGAATAAGATCAGATACAAGGAACCAGGCTCATCTAAAACCACATTTACTAGTATACTAAACTCTTAAGTGTCTTCCTGTGTATCATTAATTCCAAGCTACCTTGAATTTTCAGGTTTCCAAGTTTTTCCCTTTAACCGAGGGCTTTTTGAAACTAATTTTCTGGTAAGAGAAAATATCAATTTTTTTTCAGAAATCCACACACATTCCAACCGAATTCTCTTTGAAAAGAAAGCAATCTGGAATCTTGGGGAAGCTGATTCTCAACATAAATAAAAAATGACCAAAAAAATTTTTTATCAATCTGTAAAAGCCTATGCTTTCACATCTAAACTTTCAATGTTAAAGGTTCCTTGCAGTCTCAAGTACTAAACAAAAGAAGACAAGACATCAGGTACACTTACATTATAAAGAAAGGAGCAAACAGACTGATCTGAGTGATTTGGACCATTTTCAATAAGGGAGGAAGATCTCTGAAGAATATACGAAGGTAAATTTCAAAAACCTGGTTTCTAGGCTGGGCAAGTTAGTAAATCTCTGAGCTTTCTTTCAAAAGTAACAGCATTTTCTTCCCTACCTCACAAGGGTAAGAGTCATGAAAGCATTTTGAAAAGTTAAAAGTACCATACACTAAAATAACATCAACACTTATCTGGTAGAAGAAACAAGCGGTTATGTGGAAAGGGGGGAGGATGAGGATAAGCAGGGCTGTAAATTAAGAATCTAGGTTCTAGGCCCAATCTTGGCATCTACTAGTGTGTGATGCAAGGCACTTCACTTGTCCAGGTCCCCACATTAAGTCACTCGTAAAATGAATTTGCCTAATTTTTTTTCTGGCTCTAAGACTGCAATTTTACGCTATAAATTTGAATCCAAGGCCTAAAATATTTCAGCTCTCATTTATATATGAGTCAGATACTGTAAAAGGTGAAAGCAATACAGTGTGAACAAAACTACTTAGATATGTGTTGCACACGTCTACGGAAAACCCTGCTGTAGCCGGTCAGTTCATCATTCCATTCATTTGGAAACTGGTGTCAAGCAGCCATTAGTACATTTCTAAATCTTCCTTAAATGCTTAGGTTAATATTAAAATGAAAATAATAGTCACAGTAAAAAATGAAAAGCAGAAAATCCTCAAAATTATATACAGGCCTAAGGGCAGAAACATATCCCAAAAGAAGCTGCAGGGACACATTTTCCAACACATGCTTTTCTTGTTTTTGGTTTGTTTTTCAACAAGGTTGATCATTCTGATATTGGGTCAACATCTATTTTTTTTTTGTTACATTCCCTCAAGTACACAGACTCTTCAATTACAAAAGCACTTCCCTAAGACAGAACTTTTTTTATTGCAAAATTTAACAAACCACCAAAGTCAAGTTTAATTATTTCTGCTTTATTATTGGTCAAGAGTATGTTAAAGGCTTTCAAAAAAGTTACAAAGAGACTTCTTCACTAAAATATATAATCAAAAACCAAGTTGCTTTAAAATTAATAACTTGAAAGTGACCCAAAAATGCCCACAATATATTAACTCCATTCTTCAATTAGGGACAAATATACAGTTAAAATTACTTTTAACAGACTGAGCAAGAAAAAAGTTGTGCACAAATCCCAATGCCTTCAAAAAACTGATTAGAACGTGCTTAATATATTTACTCCTACCCGGTGACATTAAAAATCCAAGTTTTCAAGAAAAAGAAGTTCTGTTCGTGTTCCAGCGTCTAAATTTGGGAGCACAAACTCAGGCAAATGAGTAAAATTACAACAATAAAATTAAAAGTCATCAAAACCTAGTGAACTGCAGTTAAAAGGTAAAGAAAAGTAATAGTCCAACTTCACCACACAATAATTTACTCCCAGAAGACAGAAGATCCAATCCAGATGAAACAAATCTTTATTATGATATTGTCTATTTCTCCTGATCCTAAAGAAAATACTCTACATAAACTGATGGGATACACTGGTCATTTATTCATAAACTGATGGGATACACTGGTCATTTATTATGCCAAAAAAAGTATGCAAACTATAATTTGCAATATCTATTCAGACTCCGTGCCAAAAAGTAGGCAAAACTCTTCCCGGTGGCGATGGTGAGTTATCGGAGATGTGGGTTTAAATTAGGCAGAAAAGCTGTCAGGTAGTTAGTTAGCACTCTCCTCACGCCCACCCCGAGCGTAGGAGCATGCAGCCCCATACCCCCACCAGCCGGAGACTGCTGTTCTAGTCTGCAGACAGAACGGTGTAGCACAAAACCCTTTCCGGGGTTCCAAACCTCCCTTTAGAGCTCTAGCTCAAAATACTTCCGTTCCTCACAACTTGGAATGAAGAAGGGGAAGCAACAACTATTAAAACATTTAGAAACTAAACCTATTTATCCACAAAGCACTATGCAAAGCAGCCAATTCCTTACATTGAAAGCGCCAAGGACATTATATTAAAAGTAATATTTATTTGCAACAGCTCTCCTTCGTAAGGCCTCAACAGATTGGATTAAGCCACACCCCTCCATAAATGGCACATTCCATACGATAGCCGGGAGGACGGCCAAGGGCGATTCCACCGTCCGCTGGGGAACAGCAAACTTGTTGAAATTCTCAGAATAAAGTCTAACGATTAACCGAATCTAGCCCGTTTATTATTAAAGTTATTCGAGGTAAAGATAAGATTACAAAAACATCCGAGACGTGTACGCCGAGGAAGAGAGGTAGCGGGAACGAGAACCACACGGGATTTAGGTCGTGCAGTTAACCCACACCTCCCTGAGTAGGGACATTTCCGAGGAAGGACATTTCTAGTCGGAGGCAAAGACCGAACTCGATGCGGGGGAGCGGGGGTTAACCAGCTCAAAACTCCGAGTTGGGGGGGGGACACAGCAGTCATTTTCCAGGGCCTAGTCCCGAACTCTCTCGGCTGCGGAGGGAAAAAGAACGCGTCCCGCCCACGCCCGGCCTGATCCGAGAGGCGGGGCTCTGCAGCGACCCGGAGGACGGAGGCGGGGCCCGGCGGCAGAGCTGCCCCTCCTGCTTTGCATGGAACACCCCCGTCCGCTAGAGAAAAAGGGCTGAGTCCCCCCCCACCCCCACGCAAGCCGAGGGGGGAAGGGACAATACGGCGTCTCCACCCCCCCCCCCATTAAGGTGGGGTCCGAGACCCAGTCCGCTGGTCCCCGCGGCCGGCTCCAAGGGGCCGGGCCGGAGGAGGTGGGGCCTGGGTGGGGGCCTGACTTCACACCCCTCCCCCTCCGACCGACGGAGGTTCAGGGAACACCCCGCCCGCTCCAGTGCGGCGAGTGGGGGAGGCAGCAAAGCAGCCCAGAGCCCTGCAACGGCGCGGGGCGGGGAGGAGCGCGCGCATGGGCGCGCGGCCGCTACCCCCACGCAGCCCCGCGGGCCAGCAAGGCCCCCTACGCTCAAGGGCGCGCGCGGGCCCCGAAAAGGAGGAGGCCGCGCGTGGCACAGGAGAGGGCCGACTCTAGGCTTCTGTCCCCCACTCCTTCACCACTCACCCCAACCCCCTCCAACCCGTTCCAGGCCTCGGACTCCGCACTGACCTGACAGGCCGAGACATGTTCGCTGTCGAAACAGGACCGAGTCGAGAAGCCAAAGACCAGGACCCCCCCCACCCCGCGCGCTCGGCGCCCCACCCCCCCCAACTTCGGCCGAGGGGGCCGCTGCCGCCGAACCCCGAGCTGCTGGCTTCTCAAACTCCGCCGCTCCTTGGTTCAGGGCCCCTTAATCAGACGAGCCCCCCGCTCCCCTGTCTCTTCAAAATGGATGAATCAAACCAGCCGAAAATGCGCCAAAGCCGCCGTACAACCAAAGCCACTAGGGCCTGTGGGCTCCGCCCCAACACGACCGGTCATTGGCGGCTTCTGCCAGATGCGCAGAGCTCATTCGTCCGTTTGAATCATCACGTCTCCCAGGTTCCGCCCCACTCACTGATAGGCTCCGCCTCCTCCGTGAGGTCCTGTTAGTCAAGGTGCTCTGAGAGCGCACGGCCGCAAAACAAAAATGGTCGCTGCTCGGCCCGCCCCCTGGTTTCCACTCCAGAGTTGCAGATTCGTCTTGGCTTGCGTCTTAGGATGACTAGGAAAAAAGATTTATTAAGAGTTTCATATCATTTAATGTTAGCTTAATGATGTATCATTTCGCCTGCCTTGATCATCTAGAAACTCCACTGATAGCAAAACCCGTGGGATAGGCAGCTGATTCGTCAGCAAGGGGCTGCTTCTGAATTGGAGGGAAATTCCATAGGTTCAAAAATTTTGACCTTAAACCCACAAGCCCCTTCTCCTTGCTTAAGCATTAGACCTCAGGAGCCCAACCGCTGCTGGAGCAGGGAGGCAGGATCACAGGCAAGGAATCATTTAACCACCAATTTCCATTCTCTATTCTGGACCTTGAGATCACTTCAGGGTCATTAAAGTCCCAGACGTGGACCTTCGGGGCCTAATGATTAGGAGCATGAGCGCTGGGCCAGAAGGTTTTTCAGTTTGAACCTTAGGTCCACCACTTAACAGTTGTATAGCTTTACCTCTCTGTGCCTGCCTCAGTTTTCTCATGTGTAAAATGGGGAACAATCGTACTTAATTCATAGGATTATTAGGATTAAATGAGTTGATATATGAAAAGGCTTTTGGACAGTCTCTGGCAGACAGTGAGTGCAATGTTAAGTATTTGTTAAATTCAGTCCCTTATCCCTGGGTGGGGATGGGGGAGGGGCTGCCTCAAGACTCAAGTCAAATAACTGAGGGTAACTCAGATCATTCCATTTAAATCCATGAACATTTGTTGGATGCATAAAACTCTCAGAGGCAGAGCTCAGGATCCCTATGGGAACGGCCAAGGTTTACCTGACCATTGTAAAATAGACTTCAATCCCTATCACAGGCAGCCTGTTAATAACCAACTGAAGCTACTCTATAAACAAACAAACCAACCCATCACTATTGCCTCCTGAAAGTCTCCCCTTGTAAAATCTGGCTTCCCTAAGGGAAGAGAATAGCACAGTCCACCAGTAAAGCATTAAAAAAGTTATATAAATATCTCCTCTTCCATGTCACTCCACCCTTTCACCCCTGAATGCTATTGTTGATAGCAAAAAAGGAATGCATAACATAGAATTCACCATTTTTACATGGGTAGTTCAGTGGCATTAAGTACATTCACATCTCCAGAACTTTTTCGTCTTCCCCAGCTGAACTCTATACTCATTAAACACTAATTCCCCATTCCCTCTCTCCTCAGCCCCTGGTACCCACCATTCTACTTCCTGTCTACATGAATTTGACTACTCAAGGAACCACATATAAGTGGAATCATACAGTATTTGTCCTTTTGTGATTGGCTTATTTCACTCAGCATAACGTCCTCCAGGTTCATTCATGTTGTAGTAGGTATCAAAATTTTCTACCTTTTAAAGGCTGAATAATATATCATTGTATGTATATACCACATTTGGTTTAACAATTCAACTGTCAGTGGATACTTGGGTCATTTCCAGATTTTGGCTATTGTGAATAATTTCAGCTATGAATATGGTGTATAAGTCTCTCTTCCAGCCCCTGATTTCAATTCTTTGGAGCATATACTCAGAAGTGGATTTGCTAGATCATATAGTAATTGTATTTTTAATTTTTTGAGGAATCTCCATACTATTTTCCATAGCACGTGCACCATTTAACATTCCCACCAGCAGTGCACAAGGGTTCCAGTTTCTTCGTATCTTGTCAACATTTATTTTGCTTTTTTTGATGGGGCATAATGGGTGCTGGAATCTGTTTTGACTAAGTGTATTGTCATCCATATTATTGTCAAAATGCCAGTGCAGAGGCTGGAGTGGTGCAGTGATCACGAGTGACTTTGTTGGAGGCTCTTTTGTTAGGTCAGATTGCCATTATTTAGCAAATACCAATATTTGTTATCGTGAGATGAGGCAGAGGAATTCTTGTTACTTACTTATTAGGTAATGAAAGGAACTGGCCATAGTCTACATGTCCAGGCAGGTGGAAAGTTCAGAACAGGTCTTCCAGGCCTTGGCATTGTAGTTTACTTCAAGGCCTATATATAGATGGCCACTGAATGAAGGCTCTTCCTCTTCCAAGGTGAGGGTCATAGCCTATATCTCTCCTCATCTCAGCTTTGGCTAAAGCCTTCTCTCTATGTGCTTGTTTATTCACTCAGTATTTCAACAAACACTGTCTCTTAAGAAGGAAGTAACGTAAGACTTGAACTTCTAGTTTACTCTTTAGTGGGCAAGTACAGAGTTATGCCTACAAGAGCCCTGGCACTGTTTCCCTGCCTGTCAGGAGAACCTGGAGTGCAACCTCCAAGGTCAGATCCTTCCAGTGCATCCCCAGAGAATCTTCCCTGGACACGTCTCAAGCACAGCCAGTGTGTAGGAAACTGAAGAAAGACACTGATCATATGACAGGTTAGATCTTAGATGCATGTCGGTTAACCTTGAAGAGACAATACATGTAATAAAACTATGAGAAACTGTGAAAACGAAACAGGCTCAGGAGACAGAAAAGACAGTTATTCTTTCTCCCTGGAAATGAGATTTAATGGGCTTTGAAACCCAATGCTTAATTTCTCCTATGATTTTAGTTATATTTTGAGAAGTAGCCTTTTCCTTCTCCCCTGCATATGTTAAAGACAGTAAGAAGTGGCAGGAACTTCCCTGGTGGCGCAGTGGTTAAGACTCTGAGCTCCCAGTGCAGGGAGCCGGGTTCAATCCCTGGTTAGGGAGCTAGATCCTACATTCATGCCGCAACTAAGGAGCCCGCCTGCTGCAAATAAGACCTGGCACAACCAAATAAATAAATAAAAAACAAACAAAAAACCTGGCAGCGTGTGGGTGATGGGCCTGACGGCTCTTCCCTATCCCTATCAAAGACCCACTTCCGGGCTTCCCTGATGGCGCAGTGGTTGAGAGTCCGCCTGCCGATGCAGGGGACACAGGTTCGTGCCCCGGTCCAGGAAGATCCCACATGCCGCGGAGCGGCTGGGCCCGTGAGCCATGGCCGCTGAGCCTGCGCGTCCGGAGCCTGTGCTCCACAACGGGAGAGGCCACAACAGTGAGAGGCCCGCGTACTGCAGGAAAAAAAAAAAAAAAAAAAAGACCCACTTCCTTCAAGGCTATGCTATATTTGCCGAGAGCTTCGTAAAAATTTTCGAGCACTTACTCTGTGCTGGGCACTTCCAGTTCTGTGGCCTCATGAAAAACAGCCAACGAGGTCTAAAGATAGACACTGCTTCTACTGACCACAGGAGCTCAGAAAGGGACCTGTCTTTGAAGACCCTGCCGGGAAGTTAAAGAAAGATTCTCCAGGCTTTATTTTCTTTTTTACTCTTCTACTTCCAACCTGCTGACTCTCTGCCCCATCACAATACTCACAGGAAAGGGTGGGATAGAAGAGCTGTGTGTCTGGTTAGTCTTTCTGTAACCCCAGAGGCCAAAAACCTGCTTGGAGATAGGTGCATGGTTAAAGAGGATGCTCCCTTGCCTCAGGTCACAGCCAGAAAAAAACTGGGCCAAAGTCAATTTTCACTTTTATTTATTTATTTTCATTTTATTAAAAAAAATTATTTACTTATTTGGTTTGCTGGATCTTAGTTGTGGCAGGCGGGCTTGTTAGTTGTAGCAGGCAGGCTCCTCAGTTGTGGCACATGGGTTCCTTAGTTGTGGCATGTGAACTCTTAGTTGCGGCATGCATGTGGGATCTAGTTCCCTGAACAGGGATCAAACCCGGGCCCCCTGCATTGGGAGCGCGGAGTCTTAACCACTGCGCCACCAGGGAAGTCCCCAGTTTTAACTTTTACATTCATTTTCTCAAGTGTGTATTTCTTCTGCTCCAGACTTCCATCTTCCTCTCTACTTTTAGAATGTTAAGACCTAAGTTTAGATGGGTTTCTACCACTGAAATAAAAAGGATGTACAACTTGACATCCAGTATAAATTGAAGAAGAAACCCCAGAAGACTAATACTTGTTGCTTTGCTCACCACCAATAAAATCCATAGAAAACTTGCCCTTGTAACACTGAAGAAGACAGAGCCTTATCCATCTAAACCACCAACAAATACTTTTAAGTGAACAGTGCTGAAAGCGGAGACCCCAAGGTATAACAAAAAAGAGCACTGAACTTGTAATGAAAACTACTGGCCTTGAGCACTGTGATTTACTACCTAGGTGACCTTCAGCAAATTTTAAACTCCTGTGCCTCTGCTTCTTCACCTGTAAAATGGGGATAATTATATTGGTCCTTACAGCCTTCACATGATTGGCATAACAATAACAACAAAAAGGGCTCCCTTGCGAAGGTATAATAGTTTGGACACTGTGAAGCACTCTGGGAGGCAGCATGGATCACACTGTCTTCATTGAAGGAAAAACCCCAAATCCAACAGCTGGTTTGTTCCTCCACTAGAACATAACAATCCCTGAGCCCTGGGAACAGAGTTAACAAACACTGCCCACAGCATACAGATGGAGAAAAGGTGACAGTGATGACAGTCATGTTTGACCACGGTGAATGTCCAAGGCGTTGTCGCTCTTTCTCCACTATCTCCTAACCATTCCTAGGAGAACTGATGTATTCCGACCATGCCCAGTATGGGCATCATTCTACCAACTACTGCCAGCCCCTCTGCTTCTGAGTTCCAGCGAGTATCCTGACTGCCTAACAGATATTTCCACTTGAATACCCACAAGCTCAATTTATCTATGCCAAACAAATTATCTCCCCTACCCACATTCTTTTCCTGACTCTTGCACCTCTGCCAGAAGCACCTTCTTCTTAATCACCTGAGCTCAACCCCTTGGTGCCACTGACTCCACCCCAAGCCCTCACTGTCTTCAGTATAGAGACCTCTTGATTCTTTCTTCATTGCATTTCTCAAATTCACTTTTCACTCGCCATGTCCCTTGTCACCAGTTCGTGCTTAAACTACTGTGACAGCTTCTCTTCTCTTTTTGGAATATGTGGTAGATACAACAGACAATGCTACCTTCCTAAAGCACAGCACTCATGGCATTCCTATACTCAAATTTTCAATACGTCCTTACAGCTCCCATGATAAAGTCTGAACGCTCTTCCCCAGGCCTCATCCCGTGCTTCTAATAAAGTACCCGGCACATGGTACGTGTGCCACTATTGCTTAATTAATGACCTATATAATCTGTCCACAGTCTTTCTAACCTTATTTCCCACTGCTCTACAACATGAGCCCTTTGGTCTACTGGCTACTTCTCAAACCTGTGTAAAAATTTGAAACCCCCTTTCTTCCCAACCTGAAATCCTATCCCACCTCTTTCTAAATTGGTGTCCATCTCCTGTCCTACTTCCCTTTAAGAAACCTTTCTTGCCCTCCTTCTTTGAAGTTCTATGGCATAGATCTCTATATCCCCCACAACTCCTACTGCAATACTGGATACATAAAAGGTATGTAATCAGAAATGATTTAAGTGTAAATACAAATATATGACAAAAAAATCTTTGCATTAAAAACAATGGACTGAACACAAATTTATCAAAATGTAAATAGAGGTTTTGTTTGGGTTTTGGGTCTATAGTGGTTTGGATTTTCCTTCTTTTCTCCATTTTCCTTAATGAGTAGATTTAAATTTTTCATCATAAAAGTATTTGAAAACCTGTATATCCATTTAATAAATTACTCTTTGTTCCCACCTTACTGAATATTTATGTGGGAAAACTTCAAGGATGCCACCATCAAAACATACACATACAAAATGGTAGGCAGTGTATTATAGTAAAGGGAGTTTCTGGAGTCACACTGCTTAAGATTAAAAATCAGTTTGCCAGGGACTTCCCTGGTGGCGCAGTGGTTAAGAATCCGCCTGCCAATGCAGGGGACACGGGTTCATGCCCTGGTCCGGGAAGATCCCACATGCCATGAAGCAACTAAGCCCGTGCGCCACAGCTACTGAACCTGCGCTCTAGGGCCCACGAGACACAACTACTGAAGCCCGCCCACCCTAGGGCCTGTGTGCCGCAACTACTGAGCCTGTGTGCTGCAACTACTGAAGCCCACGTGCCTAGAGCCCGTGCTCTGCAACGAGAAGCCACCACAACGAGAAGCCCACGCACCCCAACAAAGAGTAGCCAGTGCCTGCTCGCCGCAACTAGAGAAAGCCCACACGCAGCAACGAAGACCCAACGCAGCCAAAAATGAACGCATTTATATTAAAAAAAAAAACCAGAAGCAATATTAAAAAAAATCCGTTCGCCACTCCCTAGCTGTCTAACCTTGAGCAGTTTTTATTTTTGTGCCTTAAATGTCTATATATGTAGAATCATAGGGTCATTGTGAAAATAAAAATAATCCATGTGAAGTGCTTAGAAGAATATGTATTTGGCTTACAGAAACACTCAGATGTCAACTACTGGCAACAACAGTCGAAAATAAAATGGCTGTTAAAATCCCTGTACTTGTATATAAAAAATAAAAAACAAGGTTCTACTGTGTAGCACAGGGAGCTATACTCAATATCTTGTAATAAACTACAATGGAAAAGAATAAAAACATTTTAACCCCTGTATTTGCAAACAAGAAAGCTGGTGTTCAAACTTAAATAACAGTCACTGCACTTGGGTGACATATCTTAGTAAGCGGAACTTGTCAAACATCTCAGGACATATCGGTGCTGCATGCTATTCAACCTGCACTTAATTTGGCTCCAAATTTAATTACACACGTGTCTATTCAACACACGAACATGGTCTCAAAGTCTATATAACACAAACTAAGAGTTTCAAACCCAAAAGGGGCCAGTTCTGTTTCTCTAAATGTCTGGGCTTATTTTCTAAAATAGGTGTTTCAGGTCAAATTCTTCACAGAAACCTAAATGACAGAATGGAGATGGGGAATTTGAAGATTTGCAGTTATGTCTTGGCTTTATTACGAATTCAACCAGCTGCCTTTCAGTTAGTCAAATTTTGAGATATTTGTTCCCTCAAACATAAAATGAGAACTATCTGCTTTCTTATTTCCGAGATAGTGTAAGAAGCATACACAACTCACAGAGCTGAGGGAAGAGTTTACACCAAGTCAGATATTGGTATCCAGTGCTACTGGGCTGCCCTTCTCATATCATGATAAATCATAAAATGTCTATCTTATCGTTTTCCTTTCCTATCTGCTTTCTCTTCTTTACTCCCATTAATATATAGTTAGTTCCTAATTAGATGAGTGTGAATCAAATTAAAGTTCAGTGTGAAGAAAAGTTATCAAAACAGCACCATCACATAGTAAAGTACCGTTAAGTGCAAGTAATGGTTAATTTTGTGTGTCAATTGGACTGGGCCATGGGGTGCCCAGATACTTGGTCAAACATTATTCTGGGTGTCTCTGTGAGGGTGTTTTTGGATGAGATTAACACTTAAATTGGTAGATGTAGTAAAGTAGTTTCCTCTCCCTAACGTGGGTGGGCCTCACCTAATCAGTTGAAGGCCCTGTCCTGAGTAAGAGAGAATTCTCCTGCCTGGTGGCCTTTGAACTGGAATATCAGCTCTTCCAGTCTGCCAGCCTTGGGACTTTAACTGGGACATCAGCTCCATAAGTTTTAGATTTGCCAGCCTCCATAATCACATGAGCCAAATTCTTGTAATAAATCCCTTTACATACACACACACACACACACACACACACACACACACACACACATCTTATTAGTTCTGTTTCCCTGGAGAACCCTAAACAGAGCAATACCAGTATTATACTGAAACCTGCAGATAAAACTGAACAGAATTCAGATTATGCTTGAAAGCCAAAGAGAAGGCAGGGTTTTCTAACAACAACAAAGGTCATATGTAGATATATTCTCAAGTCTCTGGTATTTATGGCTGAATCAAAAATACATGTAAAGTTCTTTCCAATGCACATTTTTTTTTATCATTGTTTTTGGTTGCGTTGGGTCTTCATTGCTGTGCGTGGGCTTTCTCTAGTTGCGGCGAGTGGGGGCTACTCTTCGTTGTGGTGCACGGAATTCTCATTGCGGTGGCTTCTCTTGTTGCAGAGCACAGGCTCTAGGCACACAAGCTTCAGTAGTTGCAGCACACAGGCTCAGTAGTTGCGGCACGCAGGCCCTAGGGCATGCGGGCTTCAGTAGTTGTGGCTTGTGGGCTCTAGAGCGCAGGCTCAGTAGTTGTGGCACACGGGCTTAGTTGCTCTGCGGCATGTGGGATCTTCCCAGACCAGGGATTGAACCCGTGTCCCCTTCACTGGCAGGCGGATTCTTAACCACTGTACCACCAGGGAAGTCCCCAATGCACATTGTCTAGTGGCTTCCTATCCATTCCAACTTGGGGGTTATTTGGTTTTAATAAATGAGTCATGTACACAGCTGAGGCCTCTTCCTATACATAGTGAACCAAGCGGGGTGAAGGAGAAAAGGGCACTGAGGTTTATTTCCCTGAGCAATCTAGTCACTAGATTTTACAGAATACCTACCATGGAGATTTTTACATCTTCTAACCATGGCCTTAGATCATGTCAAAAGCAGGCCACTGCCTACAAAAGGACGACAGGCAGGAAGAGCCTCCTGTTAGATGGGACAGTGTCCTGAGGACAGAAGAAAGACCATCTAAAGAAAACAGTTAAATCTGGAGATAAAAGGGAAAAATAAGGAACCCAAATATTCCCTAGCAATAGGAAAGGAAAGTGAGTAACAGCATCTTGGAGCAATTCCAGCTCATTAGCAGTACAAAACAGCAAACCATCACTTATGCTTAGGGGCCTTCCTTGACTTAGGGTTCCTTTCCTGGCTTGTTTGATCACTCAGCTATTCTGTTCAAAGTTGAAAGTCAGGGCAGTCACAGTCCCACAGCTCTGTTCTCAGCCTTTCCTTGGGTCTCTTAGAACAGTCTGCAGGGAATGCTTATGTTTTCTCTTTGGCCACAGACCTGGTGGATGGTTGAAGGGGTATCTTGTCTCAAATATGGAAATTTCTCTAGGGAAGGGCTACAATGATATCCATGTTCCAAACAATTTTTACCCAAGAGGTAGCATCCAAATGATAGGATCTAATTATTTTTAGTATAATCACATTTCTAACCACGTAAATATTTTCTTCTTCCTTATCTTAATTGCTTTCCCTTTTCTTTATAGATAGGAACATAAGGAGAAATATTTCACTTTCTTCTTTAATTAGTTTCAGGGCCATAACGTTGACCAACTGGGACAGAAAATCCAGAAGGGCTGGCAGGCCAGCCTCTAGCAATGCTTGAAAAGGCAGGAATATCCTGAGTCAGCAAGTGGGAAAAGAAAGCATATTCAAGTTTTTTAAATGGTCACCATTGCAGTATTTGAGAAGTTACATCAAGTTCTGAATTGGAATGAGGCAATCAGTACTGGTAAATTAACAGATAAACAGAATAACACTTACCTTCTTTTTTTTTTTTTTTGCGGTACGCAGGCCTCTCACTGTTGTGGCCTCTCCCATTGCGGAGCACAGCTCTGGACGCGCAGGCCCAGCCGCTCTGCGGCATGTGGGATCTTCCTGGACCAGGGCACGAACCTGTGTCCCCTGCATCGGCAGGCGGACTCTCAACCACTGCGCCACCAGGGAAGCCCTTACCTTCATTTTTAAAGAAGGTATTTAAAAAATAAAGTCTCCATTTCCACAATACTCTATCAGTATAAAATAACAAAGTCACATTGAAGGCCAATAACTACCATCAATACAATACTTATTTCCCATTTATTTGTGATTTTTCAGGGGTTCAAACCAGTGAATAAAAATCAATTTTATTTTCATAGAGAACTTGTTATTCCACTATTATTTTCAGAATCATTGTAATAAAAACCCTACCTGGAAAGAGTAATACAAAAGAGAACCTGAAGGTCTCAGAAGATTGTGCAAAATTTATAACAACTGGCATTAAAAACAAACAAACCACCGAAGGCTCTGATATTTGGCCTCTGAGCTCTCTTAGGACAGTGCTTTTCAAAGTCTGGTGTGTGTCAAAATCACCTGGACAATTAATGGAGCCTACAGAAGCCCAGGGAAGGCCCGGGTCTCTGCATCTTTACCACGTTCTCCAGCAAGGGTTTCCAAACCGGGCTGAGCAGAATTGCCTGGGAAACTCTGAAAAACAACAACAAATCCCCAAGCTTCATCCCTGGACATTTTGGTTCAGCAGATTTGAGGTTGGGAAACAGAAATCTTAAAACATTTTATTTTAAAATCGTTAAACTTCCCAGGTGGTTCTCATTAGTCAGATTTGGGAACCACTGACTTAGAACACTTATTTAGGTAAGTGTCTCTCAAAGAGCTCTAAGCCTGAGCTCACTAAGAATATTCATAACGTTGGGCAGGTTATAAATCACCATCCTGTGAGAATTTAACAAATTAAACTGTCTAGAAGTGATTTGATACTAAAAACTCCACCCAATTTAGCACTTAAATTACCTAATGATTTTCTATCTACTCTCCACCCCCAGGCAAAGGTCTACACATAATATTTATTTTCTATGGCTGTTAAGTGCTAGACACCCAAAGTGCTCCTAAGCAAGTTGCCCCATAGGATTTTGTTCTGTTAACCTGACCCTCTTCTTCCATTCAGACTCCCAGAGCTGTGAGGAATAGACCTAGTTCAGGGTACCACGGCCAACTGATGTCACTTGCAGCATTACGTGGCAAGACATCAACCTGCAAACCCTGTCCCCATCCCACTGGGAGAGAGACACTAGAAAACCTTAAAGTGAGAATTAATTTTTTTGGGAAAGAATCGCTCTAACAAAGACAGATCATTTAAAAGGTTAACTATTTTTAAAACCAAGACAAAAGAAAGCTAATATGACTTGAGAAGCTTAAAGAAATAGTGACTTTTGGTTTGCCTCCAGTAGCCCTAAACCCATAGATATCCAGCCCCATTTCTCCTGTATCTCAGAATCAGGTGTTTAAATTCAAAGTCCAAGACAGAAAGAATCTGAAAGCAATGGTCAACAAGGAATTTGGGAAATGACCTTTGATCTCATTTTCCTTGCAATCTGAAGTCCTATCAGATTGAGATATCAATATACATTAAATGGAAAAATATGCTCAAAAGTAGGTGAGAATTATGATCCGTAAAACACAGATGCTGACTTCTAATCCTTCCCACAAAATCCCAGATCACAAATTGAGAGATGAGATGATCTTTTTTGGACAGAAGGCACTGACTGGGCCCCGTGAGCCAGCAGCAAGTGACAGGCAACTTGCAGCAGAGGCAGCAGAAACGCCCATGGGTCCCACGTGTCTTTTCTTAGTGATGATGGCCCTCCTTACTGGACCGTCAGCAGCAGACAGTTCAAATGTACTTAGTAAAACTGCTGGGTGGGCAACCAAAGGGAAGAGAAGGATCTCCTAGAACTGGGAAGGAAAACAAGCCAAATGCTACTAGCAGCAGGCCCAGCTGGAAGAGGGCTTGGTCTGCAGGTTGATGTAGTTCCCTTGGGTGGACAAAGACATATCTTCCCTGGAATTGCTCATCATCTTCTCAATGAGGACTCTAAAAAACAAATAAAAAACAAGCCTGAGAAGCTGGATGGAGAAACGGCAGATATTATCTGTCTTGTCACCAGATGGCACTCAGTAAAGCCACAAGGTTTAAATGCCCCTTTGTCCCCAATTATCTCAGGAGAGAAGACAGCATCCCTGACCTTCAGGAGCTGGCATTCCAGTGGCTCAGTCTGTTCTTGTTTGCTCAGAAACAAGGAAAGGAGGTCCAAGGGGCTGCAGTGGAAGATGGGTAAATCTGCGTGCCTATCCCTAGAACAGCATGAGCTACTCACCTCATGGCCTCATTAATATTTTTGTTCTCCTTGACTGATGTTTCTGTCCAACCTGTGAAACCATTCTCTTTACTGAACCGGTCAACCTGGTCTCGGCTCACTGCCCAAGGGGACAGATCACACTGGCAAAGAAAATAAATAAAAGGCAACACCATAAACTTCCTGGGAATAGAAACATTGCTCAGATACGTGTGGATTTAAAACAGTTCCACCCATGGCTAGAACAGCAGCATCTGAAATCTACAGCCAACATTCTTCCCAAAGAAAGTCTCAACATCTCTTGAAAGGAGGTAGAGAAGGGCAAGTGGATACCCACAATCAGAGTGCAGTTTAGACACGCTTACTCTCTGCCCACGGATTGAGGCCAGGGGCCATTTTCCAAGATCGACCACATACCTTGTTGGCTAAGAGCAGGCAGGGCACCGGCTCTCCATTAGGCAGTGTGAGCTTGCTGTCCAGGTCCTGTTTCCATCTTTGGCTGTTGCTGAAGGTAGTGGCGTTGGTAACATCAAACATAATAACACAGGCAGAGGCATCCCGATAGTAAAGTCGGGTCATAGAGGTGAAGCGCTCCTGCCCTGGGAAGTAAGGAGACGGCTCTTGAGAAGGGATCCTGAGAGCCAGCCTTGGAACCCTCCCTGACACCCTGCCCTTTCCATCTTCATTGTGGGAAAGAGGGCAGTATGCGTAGTGGGTGAGTCCAGATTCTGCGCCCAGATCACCCAATTCCAAATCCCTGCTCTGTCATTTACTATCTATGTGACTTTAGACAAGTCAAGCTTTCGGTGCTTCAGATTAAGCATCTGTAAAGTGGGGAAACAAGCAGTAGCTTTTTATCATAGGATAGTTGTAAGGATTAATAATGAGTCAGTGAATCTAAAATGCTCAGAAAAGTGCTTGGCACATAATAAATAAGGATAGCTATTATTATTATTGTCTTCTCTTTTCTTGTTTCTCACCAAGGTCAGCTGAAAACCTAGAAAGAGCACCCCCTCCCCCTGCTGTGGGAGCATCTACCTACGGTCTAGACAGTTCACTACTTTGCCAGACCCTCACCCACACAGAGACTGCTCTACATTTATTCAGGGCAAAACATCTACAGAAAACATCTACAAAAGCTCTACATCTATTCAGCTTATATGTCCTCAGAGCAGTTCAATCATTCCAGCTTCAGGAAAAAACTTCTGGTTTCCCTGTCCCATTCTTTCTCTGAGAGCTTGTTGGTTAAACCAACAAGCTCTCAGAAGAGCTTGTCTTCCTTGTTCTTGTCCAGTCTTATCCATCCTACCTGCAATATCCCACAGCTGGAGGCGCACCATCTCTGAGTCAGACCACTGGAGAACCTTCAGAGCAAAATCCACTGAAAATTTATGTATAATATACTTGAATTAAATTTACCTTAAAAAATCCACAAAGTCATATCAAATATGCAATTACAACCCTAGAGACACACAACTCCAATCCCATTCATTCATTCATTATTTATTTGTTTGGTTACTTTTAAGCCCTCAATGGACTGAGATGAGCCCACACTCATGTATTAAGTGTGGGACAGGTAATTCACATGCATCTCTGAAGGCATCTCCAGTTTTTACTCTCTCATCAAATCAATGTATTTGATCCTACTTGTCTCTAAGGCTGGGGATAGGAGGATGGGAGTAATTATAAAAACAACTCCTAATCTCAGGTTAAACAGTTTCTGGGAGATTTAGGGGGTTTTCTCAGGGAAGGGATGATGGGGTAGAAGAGGGAAATGAGGTAAGTGGGTTGGCTTTTGCATCTTCCACATTTCAGTGTTGGTTTCTAGTCCAACTGTATTATGAGAAAAACACACCCTCAGGGAATTCTACATTCTCCATAAGGCCGTAGGAATTATCTTGGGCAGGAATGGGATAAAGTGAAAAGGTCCCAGAGGATTCACCAGGAAGAAGATACTCCATGGATGACGCTTAAGAACAGTGCTGGAATCTACTGCCACATCTGTAGATGCTGAGTCCATGAGTTAAGGCTGCGGGGGAGAGCTTTTGATAAGGACAGCAACAGGATAATTTCTGAGATTTGGAAATACATTTCTCCACGTCTATGACAGAAATAAAAGCTATGGAAAATTAAGAATAAACACTGAACAAAAAATTAGCCAGTCAATTATATTCTCTACTAAAGGAAAACTACAACAATTGCTAAAAGTTAGTGGGATACTTTTAAACCAAATTCATGAAATAGGGAAGCTCATATTTTTTTTTTTTATTTTTTTATTTTTTTTTTATTTTTTGGGAAGCTCATATTATTGAGCAGTGTGGGGCAGAATGGTCAGGAAACAATCTTTGAAACTTTTGTTTGTTTGAAACTTTAAACACTTAATTTTGATGAATGCTCTTTTTTTTTTTTTGCAGTACGCAGGCCTCTCACTGTTGTGCTCTCCCATTGCGGAGCACAGGCTCCAGACGCGCAGGCCCAGCGGCCATGGCTCAGGGGCCCAGCCGCTCCGCGGCATGTGGGATCTTCCCGGACCGGGGCACGAACCCGTGTCCCCTGCATCGGCAGGCGGACTTTCAACCACTGCGCCACCAGGGAAGCCCTTCATGAATGTTCTTAAGGAGGGTGTTTTAACTGCAATGTAAATGCATGTTAATTTAAAAAAATTCCAGAATGAACACTAGCACACAATTTCAAAACTTACATTACTGCAATTTTTTTCCTTAAAAAATGTTCTTTTAATGGAGATAAATAAATGTTTGTTACTTTCCTTCTTCACCAGCTCTTCCCATCTAAACTTCTAATTAGAAGGCATTTTTCTACTTCTGAAAAGACAGTTGAGTCCAAAGGCCAAACTGGAAAGAAAGAAATTAACTCTTTGTCTTCCCTGCCTCCTTCATCTCCCCAGTTTGAGAGAAAAAGGTGTGTGTGTGTGGGAAGATAGGTCAGAAAAGTGGTATATTTTACACTAGGAAGAATTCCTAGTCTTTATTTAAGCAATCGATGGACAAAAAACACACAGCTCTTCAGCCCTGATAAGCATCTGATTGTGTGGCCAAGGGGCCCTCCCATGCAGGTATTTCCATAACAAAACTAGGCTCCTTGAGGCCAGGTTAAACACCTTTCTGTTCCTTCAACAGCTGTCTGTAACTCCCGTGAGAGGCAGGACAACAGCCCCAACTGGTACCTAACCAGGCGCTCCAGAGGGTCTCAGCTGCTTCTGCTGATCGCAGAGATGTGCCTGTGACCGCTAGGAAGGCTGCAGGAGGAGACTTGAGTTCCCTAGCGAAACGCAGCAATCGCTCATTTTCTCATCCACCCGCCCTCATTTCCCATCGTCACAGTTTTGCTCTCTTTCCAGACAATCAGCTCAGGCTGGGAAAACTTAATTGGGGGAAACCCAAGAGTGGCATGCAAATCAAACACCAGCATGCCTCCCTTCAGGATCCCAGACACCTATTTCCAGGCCCGGGGAAGGACCCAAAGACACCAAATCCCCCGTTCCCCACCCCACTTGAGTCCGCGGCTCAAGTCCCGTGATCCCGGCCTCTCGTCTACCCCGCCCCCGCAGCGACGTCTCACCTCCCACCGTGGACTTGTAGTGTTTGCTGAAGCTGTCCTGGGAATATCGCTGCACCAAGGACGTCTTGCCCACTGCGGCGTCACCCACCACCAGCACTTTGAACAGGTGATCGCGGCTGCCCATGGCTAGCGGGATGGACGTTATACGGCGGCGGGAAGTGGGGGGAGTAACTTATTTTAAACCCTTTGGCTCGCGACCCCGCTCAAACTGAAGTTTGGCATTCCCGCCGAACCGCCCGTTGGGGCTTCTCTGACGAGAAAGCAAAAAAGGAAACTTCGCACTCAACCTATACGCGCTTCCTCCCCGGGCGGCCGCAGCCTGGGTGGGGCGCAGGGTGCAAGCTGCTAGCCCCCTGCTGTTCTCACCTTCTCCCCCTCCCCGCCCGGCTACCGAGAAACTGGATGAGGCACCACGGTGTCTCACCCACCGGGACTTCCCCGGCGTTGCTCCGGCGGGCAAATGAACCCGGGCCAGCTCATTTCACGGTCAGGGAGAAGATGGGAGCCCTCCCCGCACTGCAAAAACCAAATTCCGGGGAAAAAGACGTTCACAACCAGACTCCCCAGACCCCATACCGCACCAGGCGGCGCAGTCCCTCTCGCCTTCCTCCGCGTGCGTCACGTGCAGCGTTGCTTGAGGCACTACATTTCCCATCTTACCTCGCGGTGAAGAGAAGTAGGCGAGTGAGGAGACTCGCCCGCCTGGCCTCCTGGGAAGTGTAGTTAATGCACTATTTTTCTTTTTAAAAAAAGTACGCAAAGTTTCAAATCCTTTCAACCGTTTGGAATCTTATTTTAAAATAATTCTGGAATAGAGAAGATCCTTCAGAAGCGATTTGTTCGACATGATTTCACCTGCCTAAATCCGTCCCCAGGTAGATTTCTCACTATCTTTAAAAGTTTTATGGAGCTAAGATTAAAAATTATTCCATAGATGCCATACATTATTCCACTAATAAAAGCTCAAGCCTCATCCCTCATGCTCCAAATCTATTTCCTATTCTTTCAGTTGAATGGACATATCCAGGATCTTGTGAACATGATGAAGCCTAGCTCTTATATTTTTCCCCAAAGACCCAATATCAGTCAAATTCAAGGACAGATTAAAAGGCTGACTCTTAGGAAAACCCGTGTCGTTAAATGTTAGTTATTAATATTTAATAACTAGCTACTGCAGTAAAGACAGAAAACAACAGACGGTTCCTCATCCTCACTTCCACAATCTCTAGTCATCACATCATTTGGGCTGGAAGCTAATTGGAGTACACTGGCAGCCCTCCTCCAGTTGTTGCTGTTGCTCATGAATAACGATTAAACTACAGTTTTGCAAATACTTTTAATTTTTTAGCCTGTAACTTTTCTGACCTGCCTGCCCTTTAGGTAGCAGTTAAGGGGACATGAGCTTCACGGCAAAGAAAATAAGTTCCATTTTCTATACTTTTCCCAGGAATAGAAGTAAAAGCAACAGGGCAATGGGAAAACAGCCCTGGTTAGATCTCTTGATAGGCTACCTCTTACGTTCTGTGAGGAGAGAACATCAGCACGGTTCACAATGAATGTATTTAGCCCAAAATATTTGTTACCCAGGTAAGGAAGTTCAGGCTAGGCTACTCATCTTTTCCGAATGTCTCAGTTCCCTTTCCAATGGTCTTTTCTCAATTCCCATTGGCTTTAACATAGTTGACAACTCCTTGAAATTTGTTTCTCACGCGGCTTCTGTGACACTTTTTCTTGTTTATCCTCCTACTTCTGTGATGATCGCCTTTTTCTTTCATGGTTTCCTTCCATCCCATCACTCCCTAAGAATTTCCTAAGGCTTCAGTCTTGGTCCTTGAGCTGATCATTCTTTAAACTTTTTTCTTTAGTGAATTGCCTTGGCTTCAAATTTCTCTTTGTCTAAATTTTATTTATATCTTTATCTCCAGTCAGTTCTGTTCAACTGCTATAAAGGTGCCTCCATTTGGCTGTCGTGCCAGAGCCTCCCTCTCACTGCATCACCACAAAAACAGCTATTTCTGTCACTGGCCTCATCATTTCTTCCTTTCACTCAGGCTTCAGACCTGAACATTTTTATTTTATTGTGGTAGGAACACTTAACATGAGATCTACCTCTTAAGTTTTAAAGTATTCAATACAATACAAAAAATACAAAATTTTAAGTGTGCAAGAGAGGTACAGTGTTGTACAGCAGATCTCTAGAATTTATTCATCTTGCTTAACTGAACCTTAAGCCCACTGATTAGTAACTCCCCATTTCCCCCTCCCCCCAGCTCTTAGCAACCACTATTTCTTCCACTCTTTGACTCTATAAATTTGACTATTTTAGATACCTCGTATGAGTGGAATCATGCAGTAGTTGTCTTTCTGTGACTTGGGTATTACACTTAGCATAATGTTTTTAAGGTTCATCTATGTTGTCGCTTATTGCAGAATTTCCTTCTTTGTAATGGCTGAATAATATTCTATTGTATGCATATACTACTTTTTAAACTCATCATTTGATAGACATTTAGGTTGCTTCCTTATCCTGGCTATTGTAAATAGTGCTGCAATGAACATGGAAGTGCCAACATCTCTTTGAGATCCTGATTTCAATTCTCTTGGATAAATTCCCAGAAATAGGATTGTTGGATCATATGATAGTTCTATTTTTAGTTTTTTGAGGAAACTTCATACTGTTTTCCATAGTGGCTGCAACATTTTGCACTCCAACCAACAGTGTACAAGGGTTCCAATTTCTCCACATCCTCACCAACACTTGTTGTCTTTTTTTTTTTTTTAATAATAGCCATCCTGATAGGTGTGAAGTGATATCTCATTGTGGTTTTGATTTGTATTTCCCTGATGATTAGTGACATTCAACGATTTTTCATGTATTTTTTGGCCATTTGTATGTCTTCTTTGGCGAAAAATCTATTCAACTCCTTAGCCAATTTTAAAACTATGTTATTAGGTTTTTGTTTTTGCTTGTAGACCTTGAGCATTTAAAAAAAATTTTATTCGAGTATGGTTGCTTTACAGTGTTGTGTTAGTTTCAGGTGCACAGCAAAGTGAATCAGTTATACATATACACATATCTACTCTTTTTTAGATTCTTTTCCCATATAGGTCATTACAGAGTATTGAGCAGAGTTCCCTGTGCTATACAGTAGGTCCTTATTAGTTATCTATTTTATATATAGTAGTGTGTAGTAGTGAGCATTATTAATATTTCCTCTTACACACATTCCTCTACAGCCCCTCCGTTTTAAAAAGTCAGTCACCACATCCTACTGATCCTTCCTTCAAAGACATTTCTCCCACCCATCCTTTATGCTTTGTATCCAGTGCCACTTTCATGTTCAAGCTTTCATTATTCGCACCTGGATCATCTTCAGAAACCTGTTTATTGATCTCCCTGATTTTAGTGTTTTAAAATCTTCAGTGCATCCTGTACAACCAGCCAGGATGATTTTCCTAAAACATCATTGTTCCTTCATTGTCTACCAATTATCCAAAAATTGTCCAACCTTCCTGAATTGGTGTCCAAAGCCCCACCCTACCTAACAACTCTATCTCACCTGATCTCAAACGGGAATCTTCCCCCTCCAAACGGTGATGTTCCTTCTGCTCTTTAAAAGCCCAATTTCATTTTTTACTTTGTATCTTCGCTCAGGGTGCTTCACCTATCAGAATACCCTTCAGGCTTCTTTTCACACACCTAAATCTTACCATACTTTGGGTTCTCAAACTTTAGTGTGCATAAGAATTACTTGGGGATGCTTGTTAAATATGAACATTCTGACTCTGCAGGGCTGTGGTAGAACCCAGGGGAATCTGCCTTTTTGTCGAGTACTGAGGTGATACCCAGACCAGATTCCACTTTGAGAAATGCTGCTTTAAAGCCTGACTTATGCATCAACCGATTTAGGAATATTTCCCTTATTATTGCAGCCCTTATTCATCCCCTGGAGCATTTACAATCGGTTTGATCTGTGTTCCTTTAACTGTGTGACCAATTTAAAATTATTTAACTTATATGCAAAATAATACATTGCAAAGTAAACAAGCATTTCAAATACAAAATTTTGGCTTTGGCCCCGGTTGTCTGTAAGAGGAGCTACTTTAAGTTTGCCAAATCAGAAGTGTGAAGAGTGAGGATTTAAGAGGGAAGATTAGCAAGTTCCTGGTATCCCCCCAAGTCACAGAGTTTCTATTAAAGGAGTGACAATTCCTTTGGTGGGGGTAGGGGTATTGTATTTCTTCGATAGTAAGCTTCAGTCTCCCAGATAGACAGTCATAAATAAGAGAGAGGGAAAGCACATTCAGAGTGCCAACAGCAGATTTACATGTACATGTTTGGAACACAGCTTTTTGGAAGCTGGGGAAGTGGTCAGCCTTGCTCTGTTACTATCACACTTCCAATTGGTGCCTGCCTCTCTCCTTTTTACTTCCCACTTTTTTTTTTTAAATTTCAAACCCATAGAAATGTTAAAAGAAGAGTATAATGTATATCGGTATGTCCTAAAGCTGGATTTTCAATTACTGACATTTTGCCTCATCTGCTTTGTCTCTTTGTGTATACATATCAAACCTTTTGAAAGTAAGTAGCACACACTTCATCCCTAAATACTTTAGTACATAGGCCCTAATAATTAAATTCTCCTATAAAACCAAAATACTGTATAAGGAAGAACAAATCTGACTCCATATTAGATCTGTTTCTTTTACTTTAACCTTTGTATTCTATTACTTTTGCTGTAAGTTAAGAATGTTGCCTATCACCTGAAATATACAGGATAGTGCATTCTCAAGGCTCAGACCTTTATTTATTTATTTTTAAAATAAATTTATTTATTTATTTTTGGCTGCATTGGGTCTTCGTTGCTGTGCGCGGGCTTTCTCTAGTTGTGGTACGTGGGCTTCTCATTGCAGTGGCTTCTCTTGTTGCACGGCACGGGCTCTAGGCACATGGGCTTTAGTAGTTGTGGCACGTGGGCTCAATAGTTGTGGCTCGCGGGCTCTAGAGCACACACAGGCTCTGTAGTTGTGGCGCACGGGCTTAGTTGCTCCGCGACATGTGGGATCTTCCCGGACCAGAGCTTGAACCCGTGTCCCCTGCATTGGCAGGCAGATTCTTAACCACTTCTGCCACCAGGGAAGTCCAGGCTCTGACCTTTAAAAGTAAGTATAATACTTTTCCGTTCATATAGAGATAAAAATTTGCAGAACAGAGAATAACATTTGTCCTGTTGGAGGTTTATAGAAACATGGTGATCTGACCTATGTGGACAGCTGCAAGCACAAAGGATTACATCACCAACACCAAGACATTTCAACAACCAACCACACCACTTTCTCTGTTAGTATAAAAGAAGCCTGAATTCTAACTAGGGTAAGATGGTTCTTTGGAACACTAGTTCGTCATCTTCTTGGTCATCTGGCTTTCCAAATATAGTCGCTATTCCGTGCCCCAAGAACTCAGCTCTCCATTTATTGGCCTGTTGTGCGGCAAGCAGTAGGAGCTCGGACTCGGTAACAATACCGTTACCCTTATCACACCTAAAAAAATTAACTTTAGCTCAATAATATCATAAAAAATTTACATTTATCTATATCCCTTGAAATATTTTTTTCTCACTTCCCTTCCTCTGATCCAGGATCCAATAAAAGTTCATGCATTGCATTTGGTCATTTTGTTTCTTTAGTCTTTTTTTAATGTAGAACTATGCTGTGTCCAATACAGGAGCCAGTAGCCATATGTGGTTATTTATATTCAAATTAATGGAAATTAAATAAATTTAAAATTGGCTCATCAGTCACACTGGCCACGTTTCAAGTGCTCAGTTGCCACATGTAATAGTGGCCACTATATTGAACAGCTCAGACGTGGACTGTTTTCCTTATCACTGACGGTTCTATTGGAGAGCTTTAATCTACAGTAATCCCTTGCCATTTTTTTTGCTTTTCATAACACTGACTTTCTTTTTAAAGAGTTGTATTGTAGAGAGTCTGGGTTGTCAACCCATGTTCTGGGTTGTCTGATTGTTTTCTCAAGATTAGATTCTGGAAAAACGTTTTTGGCAAGAGCCCTACCTAGAGGAGGTGGTGTATAGCTTATTACATCACTAATTTCAGGTTGGTGATGACTACCATATGATTTCAATAAATATTTATTAAAGAAGTGACCCAGCACTAGGAAATCGCCTAAGAACTTGGGAGCTTGACTTCAAATAGAAGAGAAAGAGTTTAGGGAATTCCCTGGTGATCCAGTGGTTAGGACTTGGCACTCTCACTGCTGTGGCCTGTGTTCAGTCCCTGGTTGGGGAACTAAGAGATCCTGCAAGCTGCACTGTGTGGCAAAAAAAAAAAAAAAAAAAAAGAAGAGAAAGTTTATATAATCTCCATAGCCTCCACCCCTGTGCTAGGAAGAAAGTGGAAAAATGCTTTGTAACATGAAATGGAGACTGAAATGATACAGCAAGTGGCCCAGGAGCACGGATGGGAGGGATGGACCCAGAGAAGGGTCAGGCCATGGGGCTGCAGCTGTCCCTAAGCCCCAAACTCCAGATTCACTTAAGTAATCATAACTTTGTGGTGATTGCTTTGGGCACAGGAAGCAGAAGCACAGGAATGCCTGTGACCCAGCTAAGCATTCAGCCAGAAGTTTCTGCAGCAAGGTACCCTAGGAAACCCTCTGGAGAGAGGCTGGTGGGCTCAAAGGGCAACGTGTCAATCACTCCTCTGCGGACTTGTACCCAAGAGTCTGCAGCTAGCTTTGAGCCTGGAAGTATCCAGGGAAAACATTATAACCTAGTTTTTACTGCTTTTGTTGCCACATTTGCCTTCTTCCATGGATACCCTCCCATCCACCCCAAATAAAACCAGGGAAAGAAGATAGGAAAAGGGGTAGAGGAGAATTTTTGGTTTAAAGAGCTGAGTGTGTGGCCCCAACTGTCAACGTGTCACTGAGAAAGTTGCATCTGTATAATGAAGGCATTCCCTTCTAACACAGATGATTCTAATTTTCTATGACCTTTCAACTCTGTAAGAGGGGAGCAAGCCAGAGACTATTGTACCCATAGGCCACCCTTAGTTACCCACTGACAACCCCCCACCCCTCCACCAAGAACTTGGAAATACTGTGTTAAACTCTAAAATCAACATGTAATGAGAGGTTCCTAGGCAGAAGACTAGACTGATTGGAGTATGAACATATCTAAAGAAGAAATGTGTTGATCTGAAGGGAAGTTGGTCAGTCTTAGAAGTAAAGAAAGGAGACATTGAGAGGAGAAGAGTGGCTACACATCTCTGGCTTCTGTCTGGCAGACACCTTAGTCTTAAGGGAATATCTGGCTGTCTGTCAGGTGTCCCTATTGTGGAGACTCTGCAGCTGACTAACAAGGCCTGACACCATTATATTTTCAAGTTATAAAACAAACTTCTCTGTTAAGATTCCCAACTCTCTGAGTACCTTCTGATCACCTTTTTCCTGGGTAGTTTCCTTCCAGGGAGGGAATGTGCTGGTCAGGCTTACATGTGTGTCAGGCCCACTGACCATCTTGTCTTATGCACAGGCCTCTGTGAGTTTGTGGGCCTAAGTCAGCCTCCCTGAGATGACTTCTGGATGGGATTGAGTTTTCGGGCCACTGAAGATGAAGCCGGGTCAGGGTCACAGTGCACTTACCCAACAGAGACCTATGAACCTGGCTGGTCTGCCACACTGCACAACTTTGTCCAACTTCAACTGCACCCACGGCACTAATGAGCAGAATCCAGGGTGGGTCCGGGTCTATTAACTTCTCAATTCACTAGTTCCTTCATATCATCCCAAACTCTATATTCTGAGTATTTCTCTTCTCGTTTTAATCAACATTGTATAATAATAATAAGAGCTTCTGTTTATTGAAACTTCTGTGTGCTCAACAGCCCCACAGAGAAGGCATTGCTGTCCCATTCTACAGAAGGAACAACTGGGGATCAAAAGAGCTGAGAAAGCTGGGATTCAAACCTATGTCTACCTCTAAAGCTTGTGCTTGTTATTATATTTAAAATTAAGCTGTGTGAGGAAAGTAGGGTGATGACTTCTCAGAAGAAGAGTATAGCATCCTTAGCATGTTTTCCAAGAGTTGCCTCATTCCAAAAGTGGACATGATGAGTCTTACTTATTGAGCTCAAAAAATAAGAATCTGCCTTGATTGGAGAAGGCAGTGGGCAGTTGTGCCTCACTGGAGGAGTAGGAGAATTCTAGTGATGCCCTGGGGTATCCCAGAGGATTCTGGCCACCATCTTTGACCCTGACACAGGAAAAAGATAACGTGGATGCTAAGCAAAGCAAAAGATAGAGAATGTAGAAGCCTAGGTGGGCACGTGATGTGCTGTTCTGTCCTCCATAGCATGGGAGTCCCAAGGGAGAAGATCAGTGGCTGTGTTCCAGGCTTGGGATTGGGTCCCCTGAGAATACCTCAGGCAATGGTGACATCTCTCCCCTGCACCTTCCTGAACCTGTATCGAAGGCTGGTTTGATTTTTGGCCTGGTAATCTTAGTTAATATTTCATATTTGACTTAGTTACTTTTCCCACAGATTTCTAACTCCTAAAAACCAGGTACATACTTGATTTCTGAGTAATTTGTGAGGTAGTCAACAACTTAGGTAATGTACTTGAAAGTCACACATATGACAGTCTGTGCAGAGTCAAGGATGGATAAACATGTGGGTGTCCCAGGCAGGTCACAATTTGGAGCTCCCTTAAAGCTAGGTTTTCTATCTACTTGCTCAACGTTTCTTTGATAGGAGCTAAGAGAAAATAATTTCTGTAATGTTCAACATAAGTAATTTGTTCTAGTATGTTAAAAATAAGGAACTTATACTATGCTCTGAATATGACAAAATATTTACTTATTTGGGATTATTTTCATTTAACTTTGTAAAAGAAAACACCAATAACTGGACAATATTAGTCAACCCAACCTAACTAAACATGAATATAGCCATAAAGTCTTTCAAATTATGTTTAGAATTTTTTTTCTCTCTGGCCAACTGGTTCTCACATTCCTGCATTTTGTTTCTGTTTTTTTTTTTTTATGGGAAGAAGGGGTGGGGAGACAAGGGAAGGGGGAGCCTAGGAGAGAGCAGAGAAGCCAGTAATAGAGGGAGAGAGACAAAATCGAAGCCAAGGGAGGATACGGGTGACAGTTCATTCCTGCTCCTTCCCAAAGGAATTGAGTCTTCACTACATAGATTTTTTTAAGTGATATTTGAAAGGTGACGCAATCATCCATTCATTTGGGTTCTGTCTGGCCTTTAAATGTAATATTTCAACTGAGAGTTCAAGCTGGTAGGGGTTTGAGGTGTTTTCACGAGAAGTAACCAAGTCAGACAGTTCCTATTGTCCAAGAGACCCTGTGGAAGGGGAGAAACACTAACATTAACCACCCAGGCTAATTTTATTCCTCAGGCCCAGGGGCACCAGCCTTCTAGGCTGTTCCATTCCTCCTAGCAGGAAGGTACTCTGTTTCTGTTTTTTTTGATTTTTTTGGCCATGCCGTGCAGCTTGCAGGATCTCAGTTCCCCGACCAGGGACTGAACCCGGGCCACAGCAGTGAAAGCCGGGAATCCTAACCAGTAGGGCACCAGGGAACTCCCTGCAATTGGTTTTCTTACTAGCTTTAAAAAAAAAATTATTATTATTATTATTTTGTTTGTGGTACGCGGGCCTCTCACTGTTGTGGCCTCTCCCGTTGCGGAGCACAGGCTCCGGACGTGCAGGCTCAGCGGCCATGGCTCACCGGCCCAGCCGCTCTGCGGCATGTGGGTTCTTCCCGGAACGGAGCACGAATCCGCGTCCCCTGCATCGGCAGGCGGACTCTCAACCACTGCGCCACCAGGGAAGCCCTTAAAAATTTTTTTAATCAAGCCATATATTTTCTTGGGAGTCATATTAAAATATTTTATCTTTAGATAATGTAATAACATATAGTGCACTAAACAGCACTATACTGTGATTGTTCAGTTACTGAATTTTAGCTGGAGACAGCGGGATTTCAGGAGACTGTCAGCTGACTGATCTCAGGGTTGGTGGTGTTGCCTGTAATTATGTTGCAAAAATATCATCAGGGATAGGCTGGCGCCTGGGAGGCCTGTTTTTAAATGTCCACTGGAAGATATTGTCTATTTCTGTAGACAATTATCATTTTACAGCAATACAAGGTGTCTCAAGGGCAAAACAGATAACAGGCACAGTATTTTTGACCATTTCAGTACGTTTTAATGTTCTCTACACAGGGACACCTTGGACACCTCTTTCATCTGGCTCCAGGCATGGTGGGAAAGCACTGGGCTGAGAGAATCCTGGGTGTGAATCTATGACCTTGGGCAAGACACTTAACCCCTCTGGGCCTCAGTTTCTCGCTTGTAAAAAGGTGATAATATCTTTTTTGCAAAGTTTTGAGAGATAATATTGAAGTTGTCAATGAGGCTATTATTTAAAAGTATATCATAGAGTATAATATACTATATATTAAATATTATACAAATAATAATTAACAAGCAATTATCCTCTTTCCACTAACCCTTAATGGCCTTACTAACATATTACTGCTTTGAAGAGTTAGTCCCAGAGTCCAGGCCCCTTATAAAAGGCTGATTTCTTAAATGTTTTCACTAGAAAAAAAAGGGTAATTATGTGACGTGATAGATGTGTTACTTAACTCAATGGGGGGAAATCCTTTCACAATGTACTCATATATTAAATCACATTATATACTTTAAATATATTACAACTTTGTCAATTATATCTCAAAAAAAAGGGCTGATCACCAAGCTGGGTAATGCTCAGCACTGTGTCATTTATATCATTGTCAAGGATCCTTGGGGGAGCGTGTCCTGCTCGGGCAGTGGTTTCCAGCAGAGGCTTTGGAGTCAGACGGATCTGGGTGGGACTGCACCGTGACTCTGCCCTTCCCTATCTGCCATCTCAGAAAAACTGCTTCGTCACAAACGTGTGCGTGTCTCAGAGGGTTGTGTTATCACCCCCTGCCCTCCAAACCCCAGTCATGCGAACCATTTGTAGTTCCCCAAAGCACCAGGCTCACTTCTCTGCTTAGCTTACTGTTTCCTCTCCAGGATGGTTCTCCTCCTACATGCTGCTCCTATTCTTGTTGGCTTCCTCTAAGACTTCCCTGCCCCTCAAGACTTGGTTAGGTGTCCTTTCCGTCTGCCTGCTCCCCAGCCACCCTCGGTTTACCCCTATGGTCACAGTACTGACATTGCCTAGTCATTGGCCCACCTCCCCCTCACTTCAGAGTTGACTAGCATGTTGGGGTTTAGTGTATGCCAGGCACAGTGTCTAGTTCTTTATGTCAGTTATCTTACTGAAGTTGCTTAACGACCCTAGGAAATACGTATTAGTACAGATGAGGAAACTGAAGCTCAGAGAGGGTAAATGGTCTGCTCAAGGTCACACAGATCAATGCAGAAGATCTGGGATTTGAATTCACGCCTGACTCTAAACCCTTTGCAGTCAATTGTAAATTGCTAAGAGTTTACAGGGTTGAGCACAGTGAAAGCACGTGCAAGTACTCAGCAAAGAATGGCTATTATTATTTGACCCAAGCAGATTATAAACCTCTGGCGGGAAGGAATCTTAACCCATAGGTGCTTGCACCCTTTGCACAATACCCCAACCGAGGCTGAGTCAGTGTGTGGAGAGCAAGGACAGAGTAAGGCTTCTGGAATATGTCCCAGAGCAGCACTGATTGCTTCTCAATAAATGGCTGATGCTTTCTATCACGCATCTCTGTATTTAAGAAATATTTCTTGTCGCACTCTGGCCCCTTTCCACTTCTGTGCGAGGAGGGGGTGAGACTACAGAGGGGGCCCAAAGCAACAGTGGAAGCTGCTTTTTGATGAGACACACAGGAACCACCAGCCACCTAAATAAACGTCCTCTTTATTTTACCAAATATAATTTATCAGTTACGTTGACATTTGTCAATTCAGTTATAGTCACTATAAATAATTGTCGTAGGACACAGTTCTGTAACTTTTTAAGGATAGAAGCGTAAACCAATGTTGCTCCTCACAGCTGGGCCACAAGTCCATGCAGTTTGTGCAATCGGGGGAAAAGAAATGGATCTTCCATGAAAGTCATGAAGTCCATTTTCTTTCCCTCTCACCCCGCAGTCCTCCCTCTGCTCACACACTCAGGGGTTGGGGCACGCCTACCTTCTTGCTTTTGTGGCAAAGGACACTCTGGAATCCCCCAGGGCAGCCTGGCTGAACTCCAGAGATGAAGAAGCGGTGAGTGACTGGGGCAGGGGTGACTGCACACCACAGGGGCACAGCCTCAGGGGCGGAAGAGTTGGTTTGGTGCCTGTATAAGAGTCTGTGTGCAAATGGGTTTGGAGGTGGAAGACAAGACGAAAGAAGGCCTGAGGAAGAGCAGAAACAAGGCCAGGCTGGTGTTAATAAACTCTGCTGGACACAACCCCAGCTAGATAACCTCTATGATTCCAATTCTAAAGTTCTAGGCTCTGGAAGGTGGCCTGGGTGGAAATGGAGGGAGAGGAAAGTCTCTGGAAGTAAAGGGCAAGTTCCTGGGATGAGGCATGGTAGTGGTAAAAGTCAGGGTCACTGCCTAGTCTTCCCCTGGAGAGGGGCCCTTTAGGCTACAGAGCGGAGGGCTTAAGGGAAAGCTGTGGATAGACAGGCTAGAAAAAAACCTGCATCCAAATGCCCAGATTTGTACATGTGAGTGTGGACAACAGAATCCTGATCTGCTCACGGTAACGTGTGGGGAAGGTGCAGAGACTCCAGTGTTCTCCCAGTCTTGTGCTGGGCAGAGAAAAGTGGAAGCAGTTGGTTGATATCCAGCCTTCTAGTTCTGAATCCTCTTTTGCGTGGCTGGTGAGGAGATGGGGGGAAGGGAGGGTGAGGAAGGGGAGTTTAGGGAAATCAGCAGTGGCTGAGCAATGGGGCTAGGGGCTCTAGCCGTGGTCAGTGTTGTGCGCAAGTGGGATCCAGGAGTGGAATCTAGAGGCGGAAGCTGGCTCGGTGACAAAGATGGAAATACAGCGAGGAAACTCTCTGCCAGATTGAAAAGGGCACATGGCCTTTATATCTAGGAACGAGGCGAGGTTAGAACCGTGTTTCCCTTACTGCTGGCTAGTCAGTGCCTGTGCAAACAGGACCTGACACGTAGTAGGCACTCAACAGATAGCGCTCAACAAATGTTTCAGACCGTGCCTGCAGAAGAGCTGCTCTTGGGGAGGCTGTGTATTTGCTGAATGAATGAATGAGTGAATGAATGATGAATGTGGGCAGAAGCCAAGAGAAAGGAAAACTGACCTCCATGGCATGAAAGAATGAGCGATTTCAGGAAGTGACAGGGTCTAAGGTGACCACGTGATTATGTCTTCAGGAGAACAGCAGCAGTGAAACACCCCTGGCTGCCCTCAACCTCCCAACCATTTTTCACATACCCATTCTCCGTCCCTAATCTTGGAACCCAACCCGGCAAGCTCTGGGAAAGGTCGTGCTTAGAAGTAATTAGAAATAAAGGTTGAACAGAGATAATCAGTTCTCTGGGCCCAGGGAGGATGTAGATCCTGGCAAACTATGGGTAGACGCGGGTCAACAGGGAGACCAGGCCACTGCTCATATCTTCCTGGATGAGACAATCAATTGGAAAAAAGATCAAAGGGAGGGGCTGGTGGTATTTATCAGGCAATTGGGTAAGGAGCATGTACACAATTTAAGGAGTTCACTTCATTCTCTTTGAGAGCAGGGTAGAGAATAGGGCTCGGATTATTTGGGGCCAGGAGCAGCTGTCTCCTGCTTAGTGCTTTGAAGTTGGTCCATTTCTAGAAAAAGTATGTGTGTGTGGGAGGGGAAGGGAGAGTGACATTTATCCCTCTGTTCAACCGAAAAGAAAAAAAGAAAACAAAGACAAACCCCCAAAACCAGAGCCCACTCACTGAGGCTGAGTTTGCTAAAGCTAAACCAAATGTCCCCAGATCCCAGATGGAAACCCCTGCCCCAATCCACTTCACCTGGAGGCACCCACCATGAAATTGCACTTGGTGATTGTCTCAAAAATCTACTTGTACTATTCATCTCAGTCCATCTGTCCTGCCTGAATTCTTGCTCTACAAACTTGGCTCAATGTATAAAAATTCCCATTGAAAATAATGAGAATTCGGTATCAAAGTGAAGTCCTAGAAAGAGGTGGGAGTGTCAAGTGGGGTGGGGTGGGGGAAGAGAAACCAAAAAAAAATTTCACACAGAAAGTGCAGAGAGGTGGAGAGAAGGCCGAGTGACCAGGCTTAGTCCCCGACATCCGTGTCTCGGTCCCCAATGAGCCAGAGGACATGGAAGCTGAGTGCTAGGAGCCCAGTGCCAAGCAGGTCCCCCAGGGCCGTCAAGTACGGGATGGAGAAGTTGTCCGGGTCCAGGCCCCGGCCCCACATCCAGTGCACCATCCAGTCTGCGATGTACAGGAGAATCAGCACCTGGAGAAACAGAAGGGCCCAGCCTGCAGCCATCCCCTCTCTCCAGGGGGAGACAGAGGCCATGCCATCAACCCATTCATTGCATCACAAGGCTTGACTATCCACAGTCCTTAAGCTGGGACAGCTCGTCCCTCTGCCTCAGCAACCCCTCTATGTTCCTTCACCCCACAGTGACCACCTTGAACAGATGACAGGAGTAATTCGAGTTCTTTGGGAAGGAAGATGCCCCTACCCCGTGGAGTTTCCCACATCAGCATTACATTCTGCTCCCAAATTTACTAAACAAGAGGCTTCCTAATTGACATCCCACTGGTTGCAGGAATTCAGCCCTCTTGCCTCTAATTCTGGGTCATCCTATCCTCAGGTCACTCCAATTCTTGCCATGTTGGCCTCTTTGGGAGCCCAGCAGGGGACTGGGGGTTGGAGTTTGCCTTTCATACAGGGATTTGTCCCAGAGCAGAGTGGAATAAGGACGGCGTTTGAGGCTGCTGCCGGCACAGCTGTCTGAGTAACAGTTGATTATCCCAAGCTGCCTTCCTCCTGACCCTTCCCATTCTGCTGTTGTGGGCTCAGAGAATGCAAGTTTATTTTAACATTAGTCCTAGCAAAACAGAATTAAGAATGAGTCGGCTAAATACAAAGCAGACAGTGCACACCAATTCAAAAGACGTTTTGGATTATCTGCTGCTTTGATTTATCTGTGCCCTTGCTTTTCTTCCATTACTACAGAAAATTAAGAATGATCTAGATTAGAACCTTGCTAGTGGGCCCAGGACCAGTAGCATCAACAACAGCTGGGAGCTTCTGAAAAATGCAGAATCTCAGGCCTCACGCTGGATCTCCTAAATCGGAATCTGCATTTTAACAAGATTCACACGCACTTTTAAGTTGGTGATGAACTCGGTCTAAAAGATTCTGGTGGAGTGGGCTGGCCTGCGTCTTTGATATAGTCCGCATGATTCCTGACATTTGGGGATCCCCAAATGACTGCATCTGCGTGAGAATGAAACGGTTTCTAACGGTAAAGCTCCAACACAGTCATTTGGGAGGTTTTACTCCTGACTGTACTTTGTAAATACTGTGGTATGCAAATTCTGCCCTGAGGGGCTCAGATGCCGGAACCAGGGCCACTGGGGGATCCAGAAGCCAGAAGTGATACCTATTTTTAGGCAAACCTGGTTGCTCTCCTGTCTTCTCTCCAAGGAAGCCAGAGGTTACAGTTCTAGCACCTTCACGTTCCACCTTGCCCCACACACGGCTGCTTTGGACTCCTGTGGCCCTGGCCCCAGCCCTGGGTGAGGGCCAGCCCCCCATAACTTCACACCCTGGCCAGCAGCTGCAGAAGCATCCCAAATAAAGAGCGTGGCCAGAAGGACTTCGGGACGTGTCCCACGAAGGGAATGGCAGCAGCTGTCCCCACATTCCAGCCTCCCGAGCAGGCCCTGGGACACATGGCTGGGAGGGGGCAGTGAGGGGGTCAGGAAGAACCTTTAGAGGGGATCAAGTGCCATGCTCCGGCCCTGCACAGGCTAGAGAAGACAGTAGAGGTGAGAGTGTCCCCCAGCGTGTTCACAATGGGGAATGAAGCCGGGCCCATCCTTCCCGACGTGGCCAAGGGCTACCCTCCAGCCACAGACCCTCGGTACACACACCTTCCCTTCTCCCACCGAGTGTGCTTCACCCCAACTCACAATGCAACGTGGCAACTTGGGTAACTGCCGCGGGGAAACTGCATGTGGTTGGCCCAGCCCTTGCTAAGATGTCCTAACACACAACATTTCTAAAGTCGGGGATGAGGGGTTGGAGTTATGGATAAGGGCTTACCAATAGGGGACTGGTTAAATGAAACTGTGGCACGTCTACACAACAGGAGAAAATGCAGCCATAAAAATCAGGGTGTTCTGCTCTTCACATATGGGTGTGGAATGATCTCTAAGATGAATTAAGTGAAAAAACCAGGGTGTGGACAGTATGTATAGTGTGCTACATGTGTGTTTAAAAAAAAGGAGGAAAATAAGAAAAATATGTATGTTTGCTTCCATAAATATAGAATAAACTTGAAGGATACATAAGAAACAGATATAGATAAACAACAAGGTCCTACTGTATAGCATAGGGAACTATATTCAGTATCTTGTAATAAACCATAATGGAAAAGAATATATATATTCATATATATATATATATATATATATACACATATATATATATATAAAACTGAGTCACTTTGCTGTACACCAGAAACTAACACAACACTGTAAATCAACTATACTTCAAAAAAAAAAAAAAAGAAACAGATAACACCAATGGCCTGTGAGGAACAGAACTGGATGGCTGGAAAAAACAGAGAAAAGACTTTTCACTGAGGTTTCACTATGAACCTTACACATTTTTTGAACTATGTGACTACTATTACCTATTCAAAAAGCAAATCTGTAGAAATTGAAAATGTGATACTAAGGGTGAGTTTGGCTATAAAGGGGCTGCATAAGGGAGGCTTGTGGTGATGGAACTGTTCTGTATCTCGACTGTGGTGGTGGTTGCATGAATGTACACGTGATAGAATTGCATAGAACCACACACACACACACACACACACACACACACACAGATACACACGAGTGCATACTAAAACTGGTGCAATCTGAATAGCTTTGTGCATTGTACCAACACTGATTTCCTGGTTTTGATGTTGTGCTATAATTATGCAAGATGTTACCACTGCAGGGAACTGGGTGATCGGTACATGGGATCTCTCTACATTTTGGGGGGCAACTTCTTGAGAATATATAATTATTTCAGAACAAAAAGTTGAAAAAAAGGTAATAAAAAGCCAGGGAGAAAGCATCCTAGTATTACAGAATGGCAAGGCTGGATGGGATCCAACAGATTATCTAGTGCAGTGGTTTTGACATGTTTTCAAGCTGTGAAACCCTTTATTCAAATGAAATCTCCCAAGGAACCCCAGCATGTGAACAGAACCACATGGAGCTGTGTGGCCAGGATAGTGGGGGTGGCACCTGCCTGAAGTCCACCACCTCTGGTCCACTCCTCTCAATTTACAAATGTATCACTGAGCCTCAGAGAAGTAAAATGACTGAGCAAAAGTCACACAGCATGTTAGTGACCTTGCTGGAACTACAGCCTGTTCTCCTGAGCCTCTGTCCAGTGTTTACTGGCCACACAGTCACAGAGAAAGAGTTGGAAGACTCTTTCTGGGCCAAACCTGGACCTCCCCTCCCATCCGTGCAGGGCAGCCCTGGCCCCCGCCCCCGTGCCCCTGCCAGTCCGTACCTGGAGCAGTGCAGCTGTCATATAGAAGATGATGAAGATGAGTGTGAGAGTGGTGTGCCCGCCCTGCATACAGCTGATGGTGTAGAGGAACACCAGATGTCCTGGGACCACGAGGAGAAAGAGGACCCGGGCCGAGCGAGAATTCACATCTGGAACCAGGGGAGAGATGGTGTGAGGAGGAGAAGGGGAGGAGGAGAACGGGCTCCAAGAGGCCTTTCGAAGTCAGGAGGTACCACGCTACACTCCAGGGCAGCAGACAGCTGACTATCCCTATGTCTCCATCCCATGGTCCCCAACCCCCAGGGTGACCCAGGAAAGGACAGCCTTCCTGCCTGGGCTCTGCCCTCCAGAACAGCTGGTACATACAGCCCAACAGAGAAGGAGAACCTACGTATGCAGGCCCCAGCTGTTTCTGAAGTGATGGAGTGAACCTAGGAGGTGGGGACTCTGGCATTACCGGGACTGAAGAAGGTGGTACAAGGGCTGGGGCAGCGGCGAGGGGCTTGCGCAGAGTTCTCCCCTGGCATTCCATTCATGTGGAGGAAGGTGGAGATGCGGCTGGCCTGCACAGCCACCAGATTGCCCCCAACACCTGCGGAGACACATAAGACCTGAGACGTGGGGGTGGGGAGTGGGGAGGGCACGGCCCATTCACCAGACCCCAGGAAAAGAGTGAGACACTAAGAAGGAAGACAAAGACACCCTTCCTTCCAGGGAGTCTTCCAGGCTCCTCCCATCCCCCATGCTATGGAGAGGTGGCAGTCCCACGTACTCCTAACACGGCTGAGAGTGCAGGAAGGGACACAGGTGGATCTGCAGACTCAGGGAGCCTGCCTTCTCCATCAATGCAGAGTGTACACCTGCGGTCAGACACAGCCGAGGGGACAAGGCCCTGCCTGGCTCAGCCCCTCTCCAAAACTCTGCGTGGACCCAGGCATCCAGTGCTCATGCACTGGTTCCAGTAACCAGTTTCAAGTAGCAGTTCAAGTCGTGAACTATCTGAGCTGGACTCTCTTGCCTGCTAGAACCCTGACTGATACAAAGCCCCCTAAATCCTCTGATCCCGCCCCCTTCTTTCCCCTAGGCAGCTAATGCCAAGACCTCACCATTAATCACAGGTGTGAAGACAGCCATCCCTGCAAAGTTGGGGTCTGAGACAGTCTTGTCCAAGATGAGGCCTCCCACACTACACAGACACAAAGACAAGACACAAAGACCACTGAAGGCTTCTGTTCCAGACCTCGGGATGAGAGGTACAGGTCCATCTGGACGTGGGCAGCAAGGTGGCTCCCAGGAGTCCCTTGTCCTTCCAGTCCTCGCCTCCCCTTGCCAGACCAGCTGATGCCCCTGACATACACACTGGCGCAGCACCTGGAGCAAACTGGGGCAGGCAGCTGTCTCCTTTACCCACCTCCCAAGTTGGCTAGAGGAACCGCCTGCTGTTCTGCCTGCTCAGTATGATTTCCCCTTCTGGTAACAGTGCTGGGCTTTTCCTCAGGGAACCACCTCTCTCAAACTCAGTCACTGGTTCGAGTGACACTGCTCCAATGATGGTGAGGCCCCAGGCCCATCCAATCAGAGCAGCACATCCCTAAGGCCACAGTGATTGGTTCAGGGATAGCCACATGACTGGATGATAGCCAATGACATTCTATAATGGGACTCTGCAGAATTGTTGAGAGAAAGAATCCCTGCTGGCATCAGTAAGCGTAAGGAAGTGCAAACCTGAAGCTGCAGGCCAACACAGAGAAAAGCAGAGCTGAGACATGGAGAATACTGGGGCCCTAATGATATCATTTATGTCCCTGAATCCAGCTGTGCCTCTTTAGTTCTCTAAGCCAGTGTGTTCTGCTTTCTAATGAAACCCATTTCAGATGGCTTCTGTCACTTGCACCGGAAGGACATGTGACTGATCCAGTGTTGAAGGCATTTCTAGGGTCTGTGCCACACTTCCTCTTTCCGGGGCTTAAAAGTGAGTCTGTGGAAGGGAGGGGGGAGGGGGAGGGTGGGCATCAAGAGCCCGAGCCTACCTGCTGATGGCCATGGCAATGATGACAGGCTCCCAGCCTGAGTACAACACCTCCCTTGTGGCTGGGCTCCGTCGAGCCAGCACCACCCAGACAGGCAGCAGGGCCACGAAGAAGGCACACACCAGGGGGTAGATATATTGCCAGACATCTGAGAGAGGCAGAGATGGGAGGGAGGTGAGCACTGCGGCTCCCTGCTCCCAGCCTCCCCCTGGCTCAGCCTGCAAATGCCCCAACTGACCAACAGTAACACCACACTCAATGCCAGTAAATGTATTACCTCATTTGATGCTCACTGTACACCCGGGAGGTAGATGGGGCCAGCCTTTTCCATTTGTAGATAAGGAAACCAAGGTGAAACCTCCTCAGACATTGAACTTATTAGGGGCACAGACCAGATCCTAGGTTTCTTGCTTAGATTCCCCAGAAATCCCTATCTCCCCTCTTCTTCTTCATTTTGCAAGCAGATTCCAGCCTCTAGCTCCTTTCCTTTCCCCCTTACCCCTCCAAGATAAGTGAGAATAGACAGCACCAAGCATATTTCTCAAATACTTTCACCCCTGCTCCCGCTGCCTGCATGAATTTGAGATAAGTACTTAGCCTCACCTCTCTAAGGCAGGGAGTTATTACAAACTGTGCTCCCACCAAACAGTTAAGAACATAGAAGACATCCTTACACATGTGCAAGCCCACTACCATCTCTCCCAGTCCCACCCAGGAGTCCACCCTGGTCACACCCTTGATTGCCTCAGCCTCACCCTGCTCCAGGTAGAGTCCCCAGCTGATGCCTGAGAGCAGTGCCAAGGTGATGAGGTCTCCCAGGCTGGCAGCAATGGGCGTGGCCACATTGTCTGGGTTGATTCCAATCTTGCGAGAGCCAATGATGACTCCAATCATGATCATGCCTGGGGAGGAAGGAGAGGGGCCAGCCAGGGTAAGAAGAGATAATGGGGTATCAACCAACAAAAAGAGAGACTGGAGGTTTAGTTGACACCCCTGGGGCAGCCCTTCCTACGCCCCTGCCCCTCCCTTCCCTTCCTTACCCAGTACCAGGGAGGCAATGAAGGCCGTGGCCACGCTGCTGGCACAGAGCAGGAAGGCATGTGGGATACTGAAGTGGCCGTCAGGGATCCAGCCAAAGACGACGGCTGCGATGGACGCCAGGAAGCCCACCACCGTGGCCTGCACCTGAGGAGGGGAGTGGTAACTCGGAGAGCAGAGCGTGTCTTAGCTGAGGTCACTGAGCACTTAGCCAGACCTCTTCCTGCCCTCAGCAGCCCCAGGAGGCAGGCGGGGCTGGCCTGTCCAGTCCTCCCAGGCGGGAATGATGTCTTTATTTATTTAGTTTCACACCAGACACCAGTACTGGGTAGTGCACCCTGCAGGAACCCAGGACATGTTACTGGCTGAATGAGTGTCCCTCTGGGGATTGGGGGAGGTTCAATAGAGCCTGAGACTTCAGTCCAGACACAAGGCCTGGGACTCAACGGGGAAGACTCCCAGTTCGGAACCTGTGTGGCCTCATGGGGAGATGGGACAACAGCAGTCAAGGACCGTCAGCACTCCCGGGTCTCCTCCTGAGTCTGATCTGTGGGGACGCAAGCCCTCTGCACCACCGGAAGCCAAGAACTGACAGTGGAGATACTGGGGTCTCCCCCATCTTGGCTGTTTTCCTGGGAAATCTGGTTACCTCCTGGAGTCCCTTTGGGAGAAGCCAGCTCGGCAGGATGCTGGAGCTTTACTCAGGAGCCGGCAGGGGCTGACTTAAGCCTTTCAAACTCCTGACCAGGGAGGAAGCTTAGCCCCGCTGTCTCTGGTCCCTGCTCTCTTACCTGGATGAGGGCCATATTCCCAGCGATCAACCGCCAGAGCTCCTTGGGTGTGTCCATGTGCCCGATGTTGGCCTGCGAGAGGGAGGACGAGGGTCTGGAGCTCCAGGCTGGAAAAGGCCTGCAGCTCCATCCATTAGGACCTTGCCTGGATCAGCAGGCAGTGCATGTGACCTAAGACTCTGGGACCAGGACGTGACCCCCAGGGAAAGTGAAGCAGGGTCAAGGGGCTGGGGTGAGAGGGAAGGAGCAAAAGAGCCTTGAGCTCCTGCCTCTGGCTGGGGTTGGGAAGGGGGCTCCCAAGGCAGCCTCCTCTTCTCCCCTCCTCTCAGGACAGCCACTGAGCAGAGGCCGATTCCATGCTCTGCCCTGCTCACCTGGGCAGCTCATTCCCACATGGGTTAAAATGACCTGATCCTTCCCTGGCTCTGAAGCCAGCTTGCCATCTTAGGGGAGAAAGGTCAGCTGCTGGTGCAGGACGGAGGCCACGAGAGTGTTTGGGAAGGAGTGAGGCGGCATGGGAATCGGCCAGGAGGGCAAGTTGGGGAGGGCTAGGCTGGCTGCCACTTCTCTCTGCTGCCTTCTCCAGGCTCATGGCCGTGCAGGGACACCCCTGTCACTTGGCTCCCCTGGGCTCCTGAGTTGTACTGCTTCCTGCCTCCCACCCCATGGGGCCTGTATCTGGTTCAGTCTCCGAACCATGAAGGCCGATCTAAGAGTTTGGGGAGGTGGGAGTGATGAGAAGCCCCTCTTCATCTATTCCCTTACAGAAGAGCAGCCTGCCATGGGGGAAAGGGAATGGGATTGGAGGGGGGCTGGGAAGGCCTGGCTCTGCTCCTGCCCAGCTGCAGAGTAGGGCTGGAGATCAGAGGAGGCCCCCATCTGTGCAGGTGGAGGGACCAGCATGATGCTCGCCTGTCAAAGCTGCACAAACAGTCACGAGGCGGGTTGCGAAGCAGGGGGTGGGGCAAGAGGCCAAGGATGGCTGGGACATCCAGAAACCGAGCCTGGGAACCACTCTGGGCAGGGAGCTCCTGCCCAGGAGCAGGACAACCGGCCTGGGGTCTCCCTACTCCTTTCCACCCCAGACCCACACTGCAGACCTGGACAGTTGAGAAAGGCCTGTGGTGATCTCCTAGTCAGGCTCTGTGCTGCCCCTGAGTCCTCTGTGTGCCCCATTCCTCCCAGCCAGGACACTCACTGCGGTGGAAAGCCTTGATGCCAGGGTCATTTCCAGGTTCCCCTTAAGCCCCAGCAGTGCAGGCACCAGGATGAAGACCTCTGTCACTTTCTGGAAGACTTCCCAGTGCTGCAAGGTGAAAACAGAACCCAGGCATTTCAGGGCCCCAAAGGGCTGGCATCGAGGTTGAACGTGAAACTGAGTCCTCCTAAAAGCGAGTTCCTGTTCCAAGGTTATGATTAATGTCTTTATCCAAAACTTTAATCCCTTTCTTGTCCCTTCTGACCTCAATCCTGTGCTAACTGAACACCAATCAGCCAGAGTCAGATGACTAAGATTGCTGAGGTCAATCATAACATCATTAACGTACAGACTCAGGCTGTTTCTCTAGGTCAAAATGAGCTAACAGACCCTTGGGTCATGGACCACCGGACCATAGACTCTTAAACTCTGAGTCCCAAAAGTACAATTAAGAAATGTCACAAGATGATGATTAACCCCAGCTTCTCTGTTCTTCCCCTTTAAATCCCCCTCACTCAGAGACCAAGTGGGAGTGGATCTGAGGTTTGTCTCCCACTCCCTTGCTCGGTGCCCTGCAGTCAGCCCTTACTTTGCTGCGAACCTGCTGTCAGAGTTTGGCTTTCTGGGCTGTGGGCACACGAGCCCTTGTTCGGTTACAACTGGATAGTCTGGGAGCAGGGGCTTGAGGAGAAAATGGAATCAGCAGGGAGTGAGCACGTCAGACGCCTTTCCTCCAGGAACCCTGGAAGCAAACCAAGTCCGTGGTACTCCAAACAACAAAGCCCCCCCTCCTGCCACCCAGAACAGGGGAGACGTGGAGGGTCCCTTCCAGTCAGGAGGCCCTAGCCCGTCTCTGCTGCTTCTGCCTGCTTTGTGGAGCTGGGGGAGAAGACGGCAGGGACCCACACAGCTGAGTCACCCCGGGCTGGCTTACACCCCAGAACTCCTTTGCGATCTCCCTTCCAATTGTCTTCAGTCTGGTTTCTCTGTGGCCTCAGCCTTGAGCAGTGTTGTCTCAGCTGTTGAGCACTGGGCTCCATGGGGCTGGGGTTGAGGAGATTAGAGAGTTTGTTTGGTTTCTATCTATCTCCAAGGGCTTTGTACCTCAGCCACGGCAGCTCTCCTTTAGAACAGGCTCTGAATTAAGGCCCCCAAACCTCAGAGTGTTGGTCTGCAAGAGGTTTTTCATTCCTCCTCTGCATTCTCTCACCCTACAGACCTGCCCCAATCTCTCAGTTAGGAAAGGTAAGTGTACCCCTGCAAGGAAGAGCCCTGGACTGGGAGTCAGGAGACAGGGATTCCAGCCCTGAGACCATCAGGCCTGGCTCTCCTACCTATTTCTTCAGCTAACATCTTTTAAGTCTGTACCATGTGCCAGCCTAAGGCTCTACGTGCATTTCCTCATTAGATCCTATCAACAACCCAGTGAGGTAGGAGCTATTATTATCCCACATTGTAAATGAGGAAACTGAGGTTCAGAGAGCACTGCACTCTTTAGTGCTAAGCAGGAAAAATATAGGAGCCAGGATTGGTTATTTGAAAGCTACTTTAGTTGCAGTTGAAACTGAAGACTTGCAAAAAAGGCTGGGACTGTGTTGCCTCCGAGGGCAATGTGGATTCCTTTCCCTGTGCCTTTATCCATTTCTAGAATGGAAAGCCTTCAGGTTTGGAGAGGCGAGGGGTCAGGAGGCCAGACAGAGGTAAGCAGGCTGATCAGAGCATCAAGGTCAGGAGGCAAAGTGCTCTCATGAGCAAAGGCACTGGACTGAGAGTCGTGGGTCTCGCAAAAGAGACCACAAGGATAGGCCTCATGCTGTGTCCCCAACATCCTCCCACAGAGACCAGCCAGGGGTACCTTAGACAAGTTATAAGGGCCTTGAGCTCTTGACTATAAAAGGTACACTTCAGGGACCAGATCAGATGGTCCCTAAAGGCAATTCCAGCACTGACAGCTCTATAGTTAATGATGAGCAAGGCTGCAAATCAAACCCACAATGAGATATCACCTCATACTCATTAGGATGGCAACTATTAAAAAACAAAACAAAATAGAAAGTAACAAGTGTTGGTGAGGATGTGGAGAAACTGGAGCACTTGTGCACTGTCGATGGAATGTAAAATTGTACAACCACTATGGAAAACAATATGGCGGTTCCTTAAAAAATTAAGGAGAGAACTAATATATGATCCAGCGATCTCACGTCTGGTATATACCCAAAATAACTTAAAGCAGGGTCTCGAAGAGATTTTTTTTTTTTTCGGTACGCGGGCCTCTCACTGTTGTGGTCTTTCCCGTCGCGGAGCACAGGCTCTAGACGCGCAGGCTCAGCGGTCATGGCTCACGGGCCCAGCCGCTCTGCGGCATGTGGGATCTTCCTGGACCGGGACACGAACCCGTGTCCCCTGCATCAGCAGACAGACTCTCAACCACTGCGCCACCAGGGAAGCCCTCGAAGAGATATTTGTACATCCATGTTCATAGCAATATTATTCACAATAGCCAAGAGGTAGAAGCAACCCAAGTGTCCACTGACAGATGAATGAATAAACAAAACATGGTCTATACATACAAGGGAATATTATTCAGCCCTAAAAGGAAGGAAATCCGGTTACATGCAACAACATGGATGAACCGTAAGGACATTATATTGGGCTTCCCTGGTGGCGCAGTGGTTGAGAGTCCGCCTGCCGATGCAGGGGACACGGGTTCGTGCCTCGGTCCGGGAAGATCCCACATACCGCGGAGCGGCTGGGCCCGTGAGCCATGGCCGCTGAGCCTGCGCGTCCGGAGCCTGTGCTCTGCAACGGGAGAGGCCACAACAGGGAGAGGCCCGCGTACCGCAAAAAAAAAAAACAAAAAAGGACATTATATTAAGTGAAATAAGCCAATCACAAAAAGACAAATATTATATGATTCCACTTATACGAGGCATCTAAAGTATTCAAATTCCGAGAAATAGAAGTAGCATGGTGGTTACCAGGGGCTAGGAGGAGGGGGAAAAGGGAAGTTCATGTTTGTTTAATGGGTGTAGAGTTTCAGTTTTGCAAGATAAAAAAGTTCTGGAGATCTGTTTTACAACAATGTGAAAACATACTTCACAGCACTGAACTATACATTAAAAATGGTTAAGATGATAAATTTTATGTGTTTGTTACCACAGTTAAAAAAAAAGAGGAGCACGGAAATCAGAGGGGGCTAAGGCCAGGATTAGAGTCCAGGGGAGGCTGGACATTGGGGAGTCCTATAAAGGCAAGGACCTCTCTTTTCCTGTCAGAGTTCTTTTTGTGGGTGTGTGTGGGGTGCTGATGGCAGGGGGAGTCCCTACCAGGATCCAGGGGAAGGGCTCATCTCATTAGGGCTGGAGCGTATCTGTACCTGAGCTCCTGGCCTAGCTCCTCACTGGTGGAAGGTGCAGGACGTTTTTAGGGAAGGCTCTTTCTGAAAACTAAGGATGGGAAAGAAACCGCCTGTCCCCCAGCCACAGTTGCTGAGCTTTCAGGCACCCACAGGAAGAGCCAGGAGGGATGCAAATCCCTTTTCATCCCTGGGCCCCCAAAAAGAAGGCAGCCCCAGTGAGTCCCGTCTACGCTGGAGGAACTCGGGGACTGTTGTTCTTGGACAAGGCCAGCACATAGCTCTGGGGCACCAGCTCCCAGCAGGCAAGGCCGTGCTCAGCTCTACCTCCTCCTCCCTCACCTCAACTGGACACGCAGCTCCAGAGACGAAGAATTCTCTCTGCTCCCCTCCCCGCCCCTCATAAGGGTGGCTGACCTATAAGGGTGGTTTGGAAGCTCCGCTCAAGAGCCCAGCCTCGTATCCCCTCCTCACTGCATAACACCTACCGCTCCCAGCTTCCAAGCCGCAGGCTCTGTGAAAAGCTTTGATCTCCAGGTAGGCGAATGTAAAATATGTGTACTTATTGGCAGAGTGAAGGAGCACGGAAAGAAATACTCCAAGTGTATGCCAGCAATATTTTCTGAATTGTTTGTAAGGTATATTGTTTGTCTTTACGATTAAGGAAAAAAATGTATGAAGCTCAGCTAAGCCCCTCCAGCTGCCACTATAAATACTCCCAAATCCCTGCGTCTCCCAGCTCACAGGCACCCTCTCCTTCAACTACACAAGGACCTAGAAGGGATAGGGTTTTAGCAGCGATAAGATTCGGGACAGACAGGAAAGGAGAACCAGCGGCTGCAATGACAGCCCTATGCAGAAGTCTTCCCGGCCAGCCAGGATACAGCCTGGAACCTCACACCCCCTGTGCCCCTACCCAGCAACGCCCTGAGCTGGCACTCGGGTCAAAGTAGCCAATGCCTACACACATACTTTCTTCACCCACCAAAGCCTCTCAAAGACACAGCTCAGACAGGGGAGCCTCTGACATGTATGTACACACACACACACACACACACACACACACACACACACACACACACACACACACACGGCTCTGAGAGAGCCCGAGAAGCAGGCTGCCCTGAGGTGAGGAGTGGGTAGAATGGGCAGGGGCCCGACAGTGTCTCTCCTTCCTCCTTTGGCCTAATTCAGGCCCATCCTGTTCATCCAGGCTGGAAGTGCCTGCCCCTGAGGTCAAACCAGTCAGCCAAGCCTTCACCCACACCTTCCTGCTCTGCTGGGGATGGAAAAGGGCACGTTCCAGGAAGCACTTGGCGGGAAGCGGGGACAGAACACATCGACACTGCTTCTCAGAAATGTAGCTCTTCTTCCCTTTCCTTCTCTGTCCGTGGATACAGGGGAGTGAGGGCTCACTGGGCCCTGATATTTTGGGGCTCAGGGATGAGACAGTTCCCTTCACACTTAGAAATAATCCCAATTCAGAACAATCACCCTAAGTCTCACACCTCAGTGGCCCTGCTGCTACTTCATCCTGATACTTCCATCTTGCCTCTTCCATCCCTCACCTCTTCTGGCCTCAAAGACAGACCCCTGCCTGCCTCTGAGTGTTCTGCCCTGAGCCTTCCCCTCCAGGGAGACAGCAGCAGGGAAGAAAGTCACAGCCTGGAAAAGCTGGAGTCAAGGACATGAAGAAGACTAAGATCCCCAGCAGCTCTGAGAACCAGGCTGTAGGAGAACCTGGGAAGGTGGGCTGGAGTTACCTTTCAGGGTGAGGACTAAGTCAGCTCAGATTAGAGTAAACCCAACCTTCACCTGAGGCTTTCCCCCGCCACCTGCAGACATCCTCTAGGTGTCCAAGGAGAAGGGCCTCAGGGCAGCACCCGGGTACAGAGGGCTGTACAAAGTGTGATCAAAGGGGTGGACATGTGGAACCTGAGTGTCCTAGCCAGGAATGCCAGCAGCCACGGGGGCAGGCCAGCCATGAGAGGAACGCTTCTTTCCCACTCCACTTCCCTAAGCCCATGCTCGCCATCCACTTTCACCTTTGTAGACTCTTCTGTATACACAGCAGGAAAGAAAAGCGAGAGGAGGAGGTATTTCGGGGAGGGGGTGTCTCCTTTCCTTGGGATCCTCAGCAAGTGAGGAGTGAGTCAGGATAAGGAGCTGGGAGTCTCATCTGTTTTAACACAGCTGGGGATTCCAGTGAAGGTTGGCACACCACCTCCTGCCACCCCCATCCCTCAAAAGGCTGACAGAAGAGGGGAGTGAGATGCTCTGCGGCCGCCTAGGACCAAACCAGGAGGTGGGGCAGGGCATCTGCAGCATGGAGGCTCCCAGATCCCAACCCCCTTCAATTCCAACACTGGGCCCAGTCCTGCTTTCCTTCCCAAATGCTATGGGAACTTTCAGCCACGGTGGGGAAGTTGCAGCAGACTGCAGTCCACTTAAACCTTTCCTACTTTTGGCCAGTACGCCAGCCCCTTATCTCACTGCAGAGGCTGGTTCTACAGGCTGAGTGGAGAGGAGGGCAGATAAGAGGAGAGAGAAATGGGCCTGGGGAAGAGACTGGGGCTTCTGCAGCAGTGGGGAAAAAAGGGGGGTGCCCTGGACCAAGGAGACATCTGTACCAACACGGCCTTCTGCTCAGCTGCTCTGAGACACTGGGGATACTCTACAGCCAGCTCCTCCTGATGGCCCCAGCCTCTTAGGGCCCCAGATTCTGTCCCACTGAAGGTCATCTTAGCTTGTGAAGGGGGAATGCGTGTGAATCCTTAGAAATTGTCCTGCTTTTCCTGAATCCGAGATTGTCAGACACCGCTTTTGCCCCCTTAGATATGGAATAAGAATCTCCCTGTGGTCCCTGATCTTTCTGCTCCCACCCCTGCCATGACATAACTGCAGCCATCTGCAGGGCCTGCTCCAGACCAGCTGTGGCAGGAGGTTGGGGGGACGGGGACAAGAACAAACCAGCCATTGTCATCCATACCAGCTGGACCTTAGCTTTGGGGTGGGCCTAGGTGCCACACTGAGGGCAAATGTTGGTCCTCTGTGGGCACACTGGTCAGGCTCCAAAGATTCCCTACCTGGGTTTCTCAGTGTCTCAGGACCATGGGTGAGGGGTGGAGGTGGGCAAGGTGTCAGAAGTCTTTTCAGTGTGTGAGATGGGGGGAGGGAGGGGCCCTCTAAGAACTTTTGTTCTTTGCTCATTTTAGAATGTAACTCCAGCTGTTCCTGATTCCAGTCTATGCTGTTCTTCGGGGAAAGACAAAGAGAGCAGACCCCTCCCAGAGCCTTTAACCAACTGGCGAACCACAGCCATGGTGAAGGCCATAGAGGTTAATGGCATAGGTTCTGAGTCAGATGACCAGGGACAAGTTACCTAATCCCTCTGAGCCACAGGTTCCCTATCTACACAATGGAGATGGTTACGGTTCCTACCTCATGGGCCCACAGAAGAGGCCAACAGATGCTCCCCACTACCGTTCTTACTATCCACAAAAGAAAACAACCCCTTCCCAGGTCACCACCAGATCCTGGTTCTATACCCTTTGGAGGCACCAAACCAGAACTGGAAAACTCTTAGAATGAAAACCAAGGCCACAGGAAAGGGATGGAAGAGGTGGAGAACTGCTACCCTGGTCTCATTTCTCCTCCTCCCATTACCTCCACTCGCTGCCCTAGAAGGAGCAGCTACCAGGGGGAGGAATCCAAAGCCTGCCTTCCTAGCTTCTGGCATGAGGAACAATCCCCCAGATAACAGGTTAGGGGAGAGAGCAGGAATGACATAAATGTCATCCTCATTAGCAACCAAAGCTGCAGTGTTCTCCTAAGGACTCAAGCCAAAGTGGTCCAGGTAGACACCATTGAAAGAACCACCTAGAACCAACCACCCTGTTTCCTGGGACAAGGGCCTGGTGAGACTTGCCAGCAGGACTCTCTGTACTACCACATGCATCGTTGGTAGGGTTGGATGGGAAAAGGGGAGGGGATGCTGAACTCCATGTCCTCCTGAGAGATTCCATGAGAGATTATATTTTGTCCCCATATATGTCACACAATTAGCACTTCTATGTCTCATCACACCAACACCGCCCCCCACCCCCGCAAATCATGTATCAGACAGCATGTGCCCACCCCCAATCCCCAGCAAGATCCTGCCAAGGTTACAGGCAGACAAGCAACACAAAATGCCTTTAAGAACCTTCCCACTTAATTTGAGACCCTCTTGGCAGCTAGACAAATTCCTGCCCAGCAGGGGGATGAAGGGGAGACTTGAAACTGAGCTTTCTCCTGTGGGTATCCTTGAAACCCCAAAGTAAAGCGAAAAGAAAGTATAAAGAGGAGACCTATCTAAATGTCTCCTACTGAGCTGGGCTCAGCAGAAATGCCCAGGAGGGACAGCAGGTAACAACCCTAATTCCATCTCTCCTCTTCCAAGCCTGAGCTCTGGAACCAATTCTGCTTCTGTTAAGCAATACTGCCCTGACCACCTCCCTGGGACTACTGAGCTTCCTCAAGGCTTCTGTAGAAAGTAACTAGACGAAGAAGCAGCCAAGGACATGATCCAAAGGGAAAAGTACTCCAGGAAACAGCAGCTGCTTCTGACAGGGAGGTGGAAGAAAAGCTCCAAGAGACAGTTTCCCGGGAGGAAAAGGTGGCTCCGGGCTCAGGGTCAAGAGCTGCCCTCCCCAGGTCCTACCTGTACGATGTCCAGCACCATGCCGGCAGCCACAGTCCCAAAGCCTGCCAGAAGGAAGGGAAACAGCACTTGCAGCCCGATGGAAAAGGAGGTCTCCTTGAGCGGGGAGGGTGGTGCGGGGCCACGGTCTGTGCTGACGTCGTCACTTTCATTGCTCTGGCTCCCGTTCTCCAGCAGGGCATCCTCCTCCCGAACCCCCTTGGCGTTGGCGCGAGACTCAATCGCCACCACCTCTACCCCAGCCCCATCAGGCCCCAGGAACTCTGAGGTCCCGGCCAAGGGCTCTCGCCCGGGGCCATCCGAAGGGCAGGGTGAGGCAGTAGGGCCAGTCCCGTTCAGCTGGTGGACGTCCTTCGGCTCCGGCTTAGAGGACATGACGGGAAGGGAGGAGGAGAAGGGGGAACTCTTCTCTCTTTGTTTGCTTTCTCTCCCTTTCTAACTCTGGAAAGAACTTAGTCTTGGGGTGAACCCAGGCTTGGTCGCCGCGGGACCTCTTCCCACGGCTCTCCGCTCCTATCAGGTGCTGCAAAAACTGATCCACCAACAGGCAGCCCCATCAAGCACTGAAGCCACGAGCTGGAGGGGAGCAAGAAACTCCTCACCAGACTCTGCAGCCGGCCACTAGGGGTGCAGAAGCCTGACCCAGCTGGCCAGCGCTGTGCTTGGGGGAAGCTTCTCTGGCCTCTTAACTTCTTTGGTTCTCAGTGCAGGCTTCTCAGAGCAAGGGCCATCCAGAGTAGAAGAGCCCAGCTAAGTCTGGGGTGCCCTCTGAGGTGGCCCTTCTTTCATTAAAGTAGCTTGAGTTCAGATCTTTCAGAAGGCAGCCTCGGCCGGGGGCTGTGGCTCCTTCCCCCGCCTCTGGTTGGGCTCCTTCAGCTTCCCACAGCTCCTCGGGCTCTGCTGGTCCCAGGGCACTGTCTGCTGTCTCTCTCCTTTTTTCCAGAGATGTCCTTCCTTCCTGGGAAGACCTTGCACCTTCCCAAATCCCTGGTCCTTAAAGTCACAAGAATCTGTATGGAACACCTTATGTATGAAGAAAGAAGACAAGAAAAAGAGAATGTTATGATACAGCAAAGGACAGCTCCTACTGGGAGAATCCTCCCACAAGGCAGGTATAAAGAGTTTGCTATTTGCCTTCCTTTTTTTCATTAAATCACCCATTCCTGCCCTGTGACATCTAGATGCCCAGAGGGCACTATCCCTGCCATGTTCCCAACAGGCAACCCACTGCCTCACAGGGACCACCACTGTGGTCAACAGCAATGAGATGTGGCCAGCCTGGGATTAGGAAGATGCTGCGCAGGAGACCCTGGCATTGCCTTCTCAGCGACCGGGGATGGGAAGGGATGTCCTGGGGGAGATCCCTTCTTGAATGCGCATTAAGAACCCAAGATTATTAAGGTGTGGTCTCCCAGTGGGGTCAGTTACAAATTCAGTCACAAGCTCCCTGTAGCCACCCTGCTGTAGAAAGTGACTGTTTACAGCCACACAGGGCAAATAAGCAGGGAGAATTTGATCACTGAGTGAGGGACCCCAGACCCCTAAAAGCCCCAGCCCCTGAGCCCCTGAGGAAAAAAAACCAACAACTGGGAGGACTTCCTGGGCAATGGGGCAAGGCTGCCAGACCAAGGCCAAGAGCCAGAGGCCTACCCACTCCTGCCCTTGAGAGTCAACAGTGTTACAGAAAGCTCAGACACTGACTTGGATCTAGGCCTCTGTTCCTACTTCTCTCCCCCTGCTCTTGGCCTTGTGAGCTTGTCAGATAGGACAAGGGTGTTATCTCAGTTTGAAGGGAAAGATGGTAAAACTATTGGTTATTATGCACACATTTCAGTTCTCTAGGTTCACCCTGTTCCCCAGGGTTATTGAGAGTTGGATATAATGTAATTCTTAAAAAACAAAAACAAAAAACAAAAGCACCATCCAAATAAATAAGTAAATAAAACAAAGCAAAATAAAAAGCAAAGCAGCATAAGCCAAAATGCACTTGCTCCCATGCACTTGCATGTCTCTTTAGCTGTAATGGCCCCACTTTTTTGCCTAAAGAAATCCCCAGGCCTTGATCCCACCCTATTCCAGCTCACCAGAATAGCTCTCACAAGTAAAAAATAAATTTAAAGAGAATTTCCCTAGGAAAGATGAATAGGTCCTTAAGTATTCCAAGCACACACAATTAGTCAACTCCTGTTTGGGAAAGGGTGGATCAAACTCCAGTAACTGGCCCATGGGAACTGTTTTCTCTTTCTAGTCACTCACGTCACCAGGACTCCCTTTTCCAGTCTCCTGAAACACTGTCCTGTGGTTCTTTCAAAAACCCTCACTAGAGATCCAGGAGGAAACCTCTGAGCAAGAGAGTCCACTGCCCCTTGCCAGAAAAGTTTCTGAGTCCGTTAAAACTTGACCCTCCCTCCTCCTCCCGTCTTCCTGGCAGGTCACCTAACCTGAAAGGGGGGCTCGAAGGAAGAGAAGCCAGTCCCTCACCCCACTCCTTCCAGTGACTGAGACTTCAGATGGGCCTAAGGCCATGGGATGAAAGAAGCAAAAGTGACCCAGGATGCCCTGAGGAGGGGACAAAAAAGACCGTCTTAGTATCCCCAAACCCCGGGAGGGAGAGGTATCTGGGTGGCCCTCCCGCCTTTCCCCGATTCAGACTCAGCAAATGCGCTGCGCTCCAGGTCTCCCGCCCTCGCCACCCACCCTCTAGACCCAACAGGACTGACCTGCCCCTCGCTGGGGAGGAAGAGGGGCGCCTGGCGTGTGGCAGCAGGGACCCGTGGTCTTGGGGGGTGCAGGGATCCCCCTCTTCTCATCACTCCTCCTCGGCAGTCCTCCTCGGCCTCCGGCGTGCCCCCCACACCCCCAGCCAAGGCGAGCGTCCAGCCGCGACACCCGGCTCGCTACATTTCGCCTCTGCGTTACTGCGAGGCCGCCGCTCCGCTTCCACGAAGGGGAGGTGGTCAGGGAGGGAGTGCAGGATATACCGCCTTGCTCCCGGGCGGGGGCTGGGGGACCCGGACGGGGGACCGTGGGGCCGAGCTCACTCGCCCCCAATCGCTTCTTGGCCGGAGACTTGGGCCCGACTGGTTGGCTGCTAGGGGCAAACGTGATCTGGGGCAGACTGGGTGGCACCCCCCCCATCAAAAATAGATTCTGGATGGACAACTGCAGCAGCCAATCGGGGGCGGGGGAGGGGGCGGGCTCAGACTCGGCCTGGCCCCTTTCCTTCGCTTCGAGCCGCGGAGGCGGGGCGCCAGCAAAACGCAGTGCGAGGAGCGACTGGAGCCAGAGGCTGGCTCGCGGGTCCCAGCGCCCATCCGCCGGCTGCCTGAGGTTCCCGCTCCAGGCGCCTTGCCACCTCCCTCGGGCCCGCCCCGCCGCGCTGGGACCTTTCCTCGCTCTTTAAAGCCGTGTTCGCCTGTGCACGTCTATCCCTGCATCTTGAATGTTTCCTTGAGCCGGGGAGACTGGGAAACCTCCCCGTGGAGCCAGCCAGCTCTGACCTCCGGGCCTCAAGCAGCCATCCCCGTGCTCTTAACCCCGCGCTTGGTTCCCGGAGAGAACCGTCCCTACCTTGTTCTCGGACACAGCTCCTCTCCTGCTGGCTAGTCTCCTCGCGCTTCCGCCAGAATCCGCATTCCTCCAAGCGCGTGGCTCAGCCTGATAGAACCGGCCTTAATAAAGTCCCAGCCTTGAAAGGGGCGGGAAGAGAGGTCAGACTCACCGCTGTGGTCCCACACGCAGCAACTGAGGTAGGGGCGGGGGGGAGCCTGGCTTCCTCTGACCCACTGATCCTGGTGGCAGCATGGGAAGAGATGTCTCCGTCCCTGCCTAAACGAAGTCCAACTTTCCCTGACGCACCTTATGGGATCAAAGAGGGGTGTTCCCATTTCGCCGTTTGCCACTTCCTCCCTGGGGTATCTCTACCTCTCTAACGCAATTTCAGTACAGGTTCTTTTGGGGATGTTTTCGTGCAGGGGGTGTGACCTCCCCCATAAAGGAACCGCCTCCCCCATAAAGGAACCGCCACCCCCAGGTTTTCCCCTCTTGTCAGTGGAACCTGTGACCAGTGGTTCCTTCCTGTCATTTTCCTCCCGGAAAGTGGCTAAGGGGTGCATTCGAGCATGACTCTAGACCCCTGGATGGGTTTTGGAGTAGAGGAGTGCCTGGGGAGAGAACACAGTGCTGGGTATGAAGCTTTTGGCTGCGCTTTCCTCTTTCCGAAGTACACGCACCCCCCAGCACACACAGCAACAGAGGCAGGTGATTCCCTTGGGCAAGGATGGCAAACGTGTACAACCTAGCTCCTCACCTCCCACTCTAGTCCTCAGGATTATTCCAGTTTAGCTGCTGGGAATTTGCATCAAGGGCCTGAAGTCTCACAGCACCTAGTAGAGAAAATGTCAGTGTCAAAACTGGGGTTCTAATTTTGGCTACAAACACTGAGTCTCTCCGCCTGGAGACAGAAGTAACTGCTAGACTAGGAAACATTGGGTTTCTTCCAAAGGATCAGTTTTTCAATAGGTGGTGTAGGGATGGGTGGGGAATAAAGGTTGATGTATCTGGAGACTTTTCAGTCAGGGGCTGGAAACAGTTCCTGCTCCATTCAACAGTCTTCCCTGCTCCCTTTTCATCTTGCCGCAGCTAATCCACCTGTATGTAAAATCTTGATATGCCTTCTATTCCCTTCCCACCTCCTATTTTTTTTATCCCCCTTTAACAGTTCCCCCTTTCCTGTGAGTTTTTTTTTTTAATTGAAGTATACCAGACCTATGGGAAAGTGCACAAATCCTAAGTGTGCAGGTCAACAAATTACGACACAGTGAACATACCTGTATAATGGCCACCCAGATCAGGAATTCGACCATTACCAGCACCCCCAAAGCCCTCCGCATGTCTCCTCGCAGTCACTATGCCACCTTCCTTCCCAAATTAACCTCTATCTAATCCCATATGTTAGTTGTATCCGCTTTTGAACTTTATATAAATGAAACCATTCAGTTGGTACTATTTTTTAAATTAATTAATTATTTTTGGCTGCGTTGGGTCTTCGTTGCTGCACATGGGCTTTCTCTAGTTGCGGTGAGCGGGGGCTGCTCTTCATTGCGGTGCACGGGCTTCTCATTGTGGTGGCTTCTCTTGTTGCGGAGCACGGGCTCTAGGTGCACGAGCTTCAGTAGTTGTGGCATGCGGGCTCAGTAGTTGTGGCATTCGGGCTCAGTAGTTGTGGCTCACAGGCTCTAGAGCACAGGCTCAGTAGTTGTGGCACACGGGCTTGGTTGCTCCGCATGTGGGATGTGGGATCTTCCCGGACCACGGCTCGAACCCGTGTCTCCTGCATTGGCAGGCGGATTCTTAACCACTGCGCCACCAGGGAAGTCCCTCAGTTGGTACTATTTTGTGTCTGGCTTCTCTCACTCAGTATGTTTGTGAAATTCATGCATATTGTTGTGGTAGCAGTAGCTCATTTATTTTCATTGCTCTATGGTATGCCATTGCAGATGTTGATGAAAAAATTAATCAATAGTCAATCTAAGAAACAAATAGAAAATTTTATTTGAGGCAACCTGAGGATTATAACTCAGGAGACAGTTTTTCAGAAACCTCTGAGGACTGTTCTGCCCATTAAAGGTCAAAGCACAGTTATATACGTTTTTGAGACAAAGGTTTATACACCAAATGACATATTGACAGTTTACGCAATCCAGATCTGCAGTATAAAGCAGTGGGTCATCATGACCCCTTACAAGATTGAGAAGGAATGTTATCGCCTAAGGAGGTCTGGTTAATACAGACGCACGATACACACTAAAGGGGAAGGAGGAGGCCCAAATGGGAGAGAAAACTTTTTTGTTTAAATTTTTCCTGTCTTGGAATAAAATATGAATTTTATTTCGTCACCATTAAATGCATATACCACAATTTATTTTTCTATTATTCTGGTGGACATTTGGGTCGTTCTCAGTTTGGGATTGTTATCAATAATGCTGCCATAACCGTTTTGTTTCTGTCCTTTGATACACTTATGTTTCTATTTCTGTTGGATATATACCTAGGAACAGACTTACTGGGTCATAGGCTATGTTTATATGTTTAGTGTCAATAAATGCTACTAAATCATTTTCCAGAGTGCTCATGTTAGTTTACACTCCTGCTGGCAGCGTCTTAGAATTCCAGTTGCTCCACATCATCATCAACGCTTTGTACTGTCGATCTATAAAGATTTAAAAATGTTAGCCATTCTGGTGGGTGGTATCTCATGGTGGTTCAGGTTTGCATTTCCTTGGTAACCAGTGAGATTAAGCACCTTTTCATATATTTATTTACTATTTGGATATCTGTTCAAGTACTTTGTCCATTTCTTTGTGCACTTTCTATTAGGCTTTCTGTCTTATTGCTTTGTAGGATTAAAAAAAATTAATTTATTTTATTTATTGATTTTTGGCTGTGTTGGGTCTTCGTTGCTGTGCGCAGGCTTTCTCTAGTTGCGGCGAGCGAGGGCTACTCTTCGTTGCGGTGTGTGGGCTTCTCATTGCGGTGGCTTCTCTTGTTGCGGAGCATGGGCTCTAGGCGCATGGGCTTCAGTAGTTGTGGCTCAGGGGCTCTAGAGCACAGGCTCAGTAGCTGTGGCACATGGGCTTAGTAGCTCCGCGGCATGTGGGATCTTCTCGGACCAGGGCTCGAACCCATGTCCCCTACATTGGCAGGCGGATTCTTAACCACTGCTCCACCAGGGAAGCCCTATAGGATTTCTTTATACATTTCAGATATGAGTTCTTTGTTGGTTACGGGTACTGCAGATATTTCTATGAGTATATAAATACAGAAGGCCCCAGTTTTGGGGTCTTCCAAAGCCTCAGGGCCACTGGGACAAGACTATATTTTGATCACTAGTGTACTCCCAGCTCCCAGCACTTAGTAGGTACTAAATAAATATGTGGAATGAATGATGGATGAGACTCATTCAGGTAGTCTGCCCTGTGTTGCGCTGATTCCTAGGGCCAAACACTGAAAGGGGATAGAGGGAGCAGATTTCCTTCCAGCCCAGCCAGCTGTGACCTTGGGAAGGGGAAGACACCCAGCCCTTCCCTACTGAAAAAAGCAGAAACAGCTACAGTCTGTGAAGAGAGAAGCAGGGATGTAGGGAGCAGAGGGCGCAGTTGAAAAGACAGGAACTACAAGCAGGGAGCAAGCCAGCCAGATACTTCAGAAGGAGAGACTCGGAGGTGGAGGGGGCGGTGGTGTCAAAGAGAGACAGTAAGGGTCTCTGAGCATCACAGTGGACCTTTGTATGGCAAAAGCCTCCAAGGTCATGCAGGCGCTACTCCTGCTTACTCTTGTTTTTCTTTTGGCCGAGCTGCTCTGCATGCAGGATCTTAGTTCCCCCACTAGGGATTGAACTGGGGCCCCCGGCAGTGAAAGCACTGAGTCCTAACTACTGGACTGCCAGGGAATTCCCTCCTGCTTACTCTTTTTTGTAGATATCTCTATTGGGGTATAATTGCTTTCCTCCTGCTTACTCTTAAAGCTTGTTAGTTGAGAGAGCTCTTCTACACTTTTCCTTTCCAAAGGAGATGCCTTGAGACTGGTTGTGGCGTCTCATTCCTACCTCCCCAATAAGGAACTTTCTTCTTCAGAACTGGCTTTAACTTCGTTATGGCCTATAATATCCATCGTGAAGATGAAAGACCACTGAGTCACTGCCAGCCCCTTCATCTCCAGGAAGTCTTTCCCCAGGCCTGTTGTGTTCTCTCACAGTGTTCTGTCACCATCTTTCTCTCCACTGTCCTCTCCTTCCTCTCCTTCAGCTATAGCTGATACCAGGTCAGGTCAGAAGTCTGACCAACTCCCATGACTACAGAAGAGAAATTGCTCCCTTGCAACACTGCAAAAACCTCACAGCATCCCCTCCCTCCAGAAGACAATGAGGCTAGAAGCTGCTCCAGAATTTTCTATATAGGATAAGCGTGGGGACTTAGCAGTTTAGCCGGAGACGGGTTGATGAAGTGTCATGAAATGGCGCCTCTATAGCAGGCACAGCGCTTCGCTTAGAGTATGAGATTGTTGGCGGGGGTGGAGGATTCGGGGGAAGGAGGAGGTGTTGATCACTGGCCAGGGGCCAGTGGAGGAGCCTGGGAGGGAAGTACCTCCGTGGGCGGCCCTCTTCAGTCTTGCTTGGCACTTTTCTAATATATGGTTCATTTAGCTTCCATCCTGAGGTCCTCCAGGTCCCTTGGCCTTCTTTCAGGAACAGCCGCTATCTACCAGTGGCTTCTCCACGAACTACCTGGATGCTCATCCTGAAACGTTACAAAATTCCGGAGCCCTGTAAATCCTGGATCCCCTAACTAGCATGGTATAGTCACAAGACTAGCCTGACATGGCTGGAAAGTTTTCTGTCTTTTGTTTCTGCTGGGGAAGGGATGCCCCCTCCCATTTTTCCCTTTGCTATAACCCCTCCCCAGCTATCTCCCTCCCAGAGGTCAACTTCTTTCCTGCTGCCCTGAGCTAAGGTGATATCCCCTTCCGGCTTTATTCAGTTCTAGGAGGATGTAGTGATGGGGGTGGATGGGGAAGTGTGGCCATCTGTGCTCAAAGCTAGTTGCTCTCACCATCCCCTTTTCTTCTAACTGAGCTCTCCTTTCCCAAAGCCCCCTGGGTACTCTCCCTGGATTCCTTTAGGCTGGATGGTTCCCGGTATTTTGGAACTGCAGTTCTGAAATTACTGGGTATAACTGGGAAGAGTTAACAGCAAGCAAAATAGTCTGGTGAGCTATAACTGGGGAGATGAAGTAATCTGTGAGAGAGGCAGAGTTGCAGAGTGGAATGTGCCACAGCTTTGCAATCACATGGGTTTGAATCCATGCTCAGTCACATATTAGGTATGTGACCTTGAGCAAACTCCTTTATGTCTCTGAGCCATTATCTAAAAAATGGAGACACTACTCTCTTTCTTAGAGATGCTGTGAATATTAGTGATACCGTAGCATTTGGAACATTTCCCACACACGGTAAGGACTAGTATGATTTCACCAAAGAGGAAGAGCCACAAATAAGAATTAGGTACCTGGAAGGGGCAGCTCAGGCTCTCTCTGGGACTCACACTGAGGTCTAGACTTCACAGAGTGTGAGGGCACTCCTAACTGCAAAGTGTTAAAGATGGACCATCTCTGTCGCATGGACGTGGGTGGGGAGATAGTCTGGGGGGCAGCACTCCTGTAGTAAGTTATCGGCCAAAGATGAGTAAGCTTGATCTTTCCAGAGACAGGATGCAAGAAGATCATATTTTGCAAACCAGATTATCTAGTTTCAAAATGCCCTCTGCGTTTACTGCCCTTTGATTGTCTGCTAGCCCAGGGTTTCCTAAACAGGCTTGGTCATAGGAATCTCCTGTGGGCACTTCTTTTAAAATATAGATTTCCAGGCTTCTCTCCTGGAAATTCTGTTTCCAAAGATCTGGTGCCAGGCCAGGAAATCCACCCTTTTAATTAGTGCACAAGATGACTCCCATGATCTGACCAGTTTGGGGAACAGTGCCCCAACCCTGTGGTTCTCAATCAAGGCTACATATTAGAACAATATGCCTTTGTCATAGGAGGAAACACTGAACACTTGGAAGGCTCTGGAAGTCTTCAAAGACATGGAGATGCTTCAGTTGAATCTTCCTGTGTGGATTTACATATTGACTCATTTAATCCTAATAATTACTCTGTGAAGTAGGCTGTTTCAACGTAACAGCTCAAAACCAAGTCTGTGGATTGGAGAAAAGTAGGTGTATTCAAAAGTTATTTAGGTTAGTGACTAGGGAAATGCAAATCAAAACCACAAGGGAGGGCTTCCCTGGTGGCACAGTGGTTAAGAATCTGCCTGCCAATGCAGGGGACATGGGTTCGAGTCCTGGTCTGGTAAGATCCCACATGCCGCGAAGCAGCTAAGGCCATGTGCCACAACTACTGAGCCTGCGTGCCTAGAGCCGGTGCTTTGCAACAAGAGAAGCCACCGCAATGAGAAGCCCGCGCACCACAACGAAGAGTAGCCCTCGCTTGCCGTAACTAGAGAAAGCCCATGCACAGCAACGAAGACCCAACGCAGCCAAATAAATAAATTAAAAACAAACAAAAAACCCACAAGGGATACCACTTCACAGTCACTAGGTTGCTCATTAAAAAAAGAGGAGCAAAACCCAGAAAATATAACAAGTGTTGGTGAGGATGTGGAGAAATTGGAACCCTTGTCCGTTTGCTGGTGGGAATGTAAAATGGGGCAGCTGCTGTGGACATAGTTCAATATTTCCTCAAAAAGCTTAACGCAGAATTACCATATCACCCAGCAATTCCACTGCTAAGTATATGCCCAGAAGAATTGAAAACAGAGGAGAAAAGCATTCTATTTAGAGGAAACTGAGTGACATGGCAGGTAAGCAAGGGAGACTGTGGCATTTCCAGGAACAGCAGAGTTTTCAACGTGTGGCTGCACGCATGTAGAGAAGTGGAGGGTGAAAGATGAAATATAGTCTTCGATGATTAAGTTACACAACTTAAGACGTATTGTTTGATGTGTTGGGTTTGTTTTCCCAACTAGGCTACAAAGTCCTTGAACATAGAGGCTTTATGTTTTAAAATTTATATTAATTTTTAATGCCTTTGCTGACACCGTCTACTATTTTAAAGACTATTTTCTTTTTGGCCACACCACGTGGCTTATGGGATCTTAGTTCCCTGACCTAGGATCCAACCTGGGCCCATGGCAGTGAAAGCACCGAGTCCTAACCACTGGACCACCAGGGAATTCCCTAAAGATTATTTATTTATTTTTAGATGTTGGGGGTAGGAGTTTATTAATTAATTAATTTATTTTTGCTGTGTTGGGTCTTTGTTTCTGTGCGAGGGCTTTCTCTAGTTGCAGCAAGCGGGGGCCACTGTTCATCGCGGTGCGTGGGCCTCTCACTATCGCGGCCTCTCTTGTTGCGGAGCATAGGCTCCAGATGTGCAGGCTCAGTAGTTGTGGCTCACGGGCCTAGTTGCTCCGCGGCATATGGGATCCTCCCATACCAGGGCTCGAACCCATGTCCCCTGCATTAGCAGGCAGATTCTCAACCACTGCGCCACCAGGGAAGCCCAAAGATTATTTTTTAAGAGCAGTTTTAAGTTTACAATAAAGTTGAGAGAATGATACAGAGATTTTCCATATACCCCTTGTCCCCACATGTGCATAACCTGCCCCGTTAATCAACACCACTCATTAGTGTGGTACATTTTTCACCAAGGATGAACGAACGCCGACATCATAATCGCCCAAAGTCCATAGTTTACCTTAGGGTTCACTCTTGGTGTTGTACATCCTACGGGTTTGGACAAATGTATAATGATATATCTCTCTCACTATACTATCATACAGAGTATTTTCACTGCCCTAAAAATCCTCTGTGCTCTGCCTATTCATTTCTTTTTAGCACTAAATAATATACCATTGGCTGGATGTACCACAGTTATTTATCCATTCATCTACTGAAAGATATCTTGGTTGCTTCCAAGTTTTGGTAATTATGAATGAAGCTGTTGTCAACATACATGTGCAGGTTTTTGTGTAGATATAATTTTCCAACGCCTTTGGGTAAATATCAAGGAACACGATTGTTGGGTCACGTGGTAAGAGTTTGTTTAGTTTCGTGAGAAGCTGACAAACTGTCTTCCAAAGTGACTACTATTTTGTATTTCCACCAGCAATGGAAGAGAGTTCTGTTGCTTCACATCCCCAATACCATTTGATGTCATCAGTGTTCTGGATTTTGGCCTACAATTATAACAGGTGTCTAGTGGTGCCTCACTGTTTCAATTTGTATTTCCCTGATGACATATGATGTGGAGCATCTTTTCACCTGCTTATTTGCCATCTGTGGATCTTTGGTGAGGTGTCTGTTAAGGTCTTTGGCCCATTTTTTTTTTTTTTTTTTGTGGTACGCGGGCCTCTCACTGCTGTGGCCTCTCCGTTGCGGAGCACAGGCTCCAGACGCACAGGCTCAGCGGCCATGGCTCACGGGCCCAGCCGCTCCGCGGCATGTGGGATCTTCCCGGACCGGGGCACGAACCCGTGTCCCCTGCATCGGCAGGCGGACTCTCAACCACTGCGCCACCAGGGAAGCCCCATTTTTTAATTGGGTTGTTTGGGTTCTTATTGTTCAGTTTTAAGAGTTCTTTGTATGTTTTGGATAACAGTCCCTTATCAGACGTGTCTTTTAACATGCTAATTTAAATTTACAAATTTGGTTCTTCTTCCTTGATCAGACCCTTAGATATTGAGTCTCATTTATTCTTGTAGTGTTAATTTATGTTGCTATGTTGATGACTCCCAAATATCTTTGTCTTAGACTTTTCTTCTTAGCTCCGGACTTGGGTGCCTCAACACTTCCCACTTGTCATATCTGAAATGGAGCTCATCATCTCCTAGATATCTACTCCTTCTTCAGTCTTCCCCTTCTCAGTAAATGTAATCACTCTCCTATTTGCTCAAGTCAGCTGGCTGGGAGTCATTCTTGACTCCTTCCTCTATTTCTCCATCTCCCTACCATCCATCAATCACCAAGTGCCATCCATTGGCTCCACCTCCTAAAGACTTTTTGTTGGATTGATTTTTTTTTTTTAATTGAGGTAAAATTCACATAACATAAAATCAACCATTTAAAAGCATACAATTCACTTGCTAATGGATAAACAGCAAGGTCCTACTATAAAGCACAGAGAACTATATTCAGTATCCTATGATAAACCATAATGGAAAATAATATTTAAAAAAAGAATGTATATATAACTGAATCACTTTGTTGTACTGCAGAAATTAACACAACTTTGTAAATCAACTATACTTCAATAAATAAAATAAAAGCATATAATTCACCAACATAGAAAACAAACTTAGGATTACCAAAGGGGAAGGGGGGGAGATAAATTAGGAATTTGGGTTTAAAAGATACACACTACTATATATAAAATAAATAAACAACGAGTATAGCAGAGGGAACTATATTCAATATCTTGTAATAACCTATAATGGAAAAGAATCTGAAAAAAAATAGAATAACCTAAAATGAAAGAAAAATGTTTCACGTGTACACTATTCTGTACACGTGAAACATTTTAAATCAGTATACTTCAATTTAAAAAAATACGATCCAGTTAGCATTTAGTACGTTTACAATATTGTGCAACTATTACCTCTATTTAGTTACATTTTCATTACACCAAAAGGAAACCACTTAATCATTAATCACTCCCCCTTCCCCCCTCCCCCTAGCTCCTGGCAATCACTAGCCTGATTTCTGTCTCTATGGATTTCCTATTTTGGATGTTTCGTAAAAGTGGAACCACGTAATATGTGACCTTTTGTGTCTGGCTTCTTTCTCTCAACATAATGAGTTCAAGGTTCATCCATGTTGAAGCATGTGTCATTGCTTTTCATGGCGACTTAATAGTACACAGTATGGATACAATGTATTTTGTTTATCCATTCACCTGTTGATGGACATTTGGTTTGTTTCCACCTTTTGGCTATTGTGAATAGTACTGCTAGGAGTACAAACTTTTGTTTGAATACATGTTTTCAGTTCTTTTGAGTATATGCTTAGGAGTGGAATTGCTGGGTGATATGGTAATTCTATGTTTAACTTTTGGAGGAAACAATAAACAGTTTTCCACAGCAGCGGCACCATTTTGCATTCCTGCCAGCAAAGGCACCAGGGTTCCAATTGCCCCACACCCTCACCAACACTTGTTGTTTTCCTCTTTTTTAATTATGGCTAACCTAGTAGATGTGAAGGGGTATCTCTTGTGGTTTCGATTTGCATTTCCCTAATGACTAACCTAAATAACTTTTTAATACACCTACCTTTCTCCAATCCACTGACTCGATTTTTCAACTGTTACATTGCAACAGCCTACTTCCTAGGGTAATTATTAGTATTAAATGATTATACACACACAAATCTATCTATATCTAGATATAGATATACATAGATATAATTATTTAGAACAGTGCCTGGAATAGAGTAATCACTGTGTAAGTGTCAGAAAGAAGGAATAAAAGGAAGAAAAGAAGGATGGAAAGATGGAAGGAAGGAAAAATAACCTCTTAACTATTCTTCCCTTTCCCATTGTCCCTAAGTCAAGTTCCAGAATTCCTATCCTGACTTACAAGGCCCAAACAGGCCTCCTTTCAGTTTCCTGAAGGCAGCAGGCTCTCATTTGCACACTCTATTATGTCTGGCACATCTTCCACCGCACCCCACCCCATTCTCCCCAATTCTTTGCCTTGTTAACTCTTATTCAATCTTGAAGTCTTAGCTTATTCATGACCTCCTTACCACAGAGGCCTTCCTGATTCCTCCGACTGGGCACCATCGGGTATATAAAATAAGACCTTATCTCTTAGACCTGGGCAAGAGAGCTCCTTGCCCTGGGCTTCATGCTTTAGAAGGTACCATAGATTACAGCCACAAAAGAACTAAATCTATTAAAAACCTAGAGGTGTTTCTGTCACTTGGGATTCAGCACTCAGTGCTGGCACAGAGCACCTGTCACCCTAAACACATATTTCTAAGACTAACATAGTTCAGGCCCCAGAGAAACGCTTTTCTACATAAATTGCCCTGTGTCTTCAGAAAGAAAAAAAAATTACATCTGAAATGCCCTGAAGGTTTGTGTGTTGTGTCACTGTGAACTTTGGAGACAGACTAGCTTTGGAGTGCAGGGAGGAATTCAGCTGTCAAAGTGCTTAGCTAAGGGAAAAGAAAATTGACTTGTCAAGTCCTTCCTCTTGGATAGCATGATGGTAATAGGTTCCTGCGCGACATGTTATTTCCCAGGAGTGCTGAGCGACCATTATCTTGCTCCTCTTTGAGTCCCAATTTCTGGTTTTGTAGGAACTCATGAATTAGTGTAATATCTGCAACATTGCACATGGTGGTTGAGGAACATTTTGTAGCATTAAGTAATTTATAGCATTCTTACATTTGTAGGTCTAGATGTCACATATATGAAATGATACTTATCCTTTTTATTGATAGCCTCATGGACACTGAACACAAAAATTGCAAATAGTTTCATTGTTATTAAAATATTTAATTAGGTTTAAAATTTGAAAAAATTAATGAAGTGTCCAACTCTTCAGTAGGAACTTTGTCTCTCTTATTTCCTCTGGAAGAAAAGAATACTGGGTCTAGAATGGCCAAGTTTTCAGCAACTCAGGCTCAAAATCAAGGGACTTCAGCCAAAATTTACTCCTTTCCTTTCCCACTCTCTTTGCTTATGAATATTTTGTCTTCCTTCCAACCTTAGGGAGGTATGAGTGAGAAGCTTGAGCTAATTCCTTGATGGGGGTGTGCTGTGCACTTGTGATTATCTGCTGAAGCTCTTTCAAGGTGGACTTGGGGAGTGGCAGATGGATGAAGGTAGGGGTGGAGGAAAGTCCCAGGTTCATTGGCCCATCCTGCCCAGAATCTTAGGGCTCACGTTGTTCTGGCCAGCACTTTCAGCTGCTCTTTCCAGAAAACTTCAGGGGACAGAGGGCTGGAATTTCTGTGTTCTCAGAGACAGGATTTGGAGCAGCTCCCTCTCAAGGCTTTCCTTCCCACTCCGGGGGCTCAGAACACTATTGTTTCTGATGCTTGAAGAGAGTGGTGAGACCAGACAGGGACAGCGTTCCCTGCTCACTCTTCTCCCAGTTATCCCACAGATCATTAGAGACCTGGCTGTCCCCAAACTCAAGAAGGGGGAAGAGCTGAACCCAGAAGCAGGGGGTGGGTGTGTAAGGAATGCTGCCAGACGGACGGAGAGATGTGACTAGGGAGAGGTCAGCCAGGGGAACAGAGAGCTTGAGCTAAGAACCAAATCCAACAGTAGAACAGTCTTTGTCCTTGAGATCTCCCTGGGTCAGAATGAATGAGCCAGACACCACAGGTTCTTGGGGCAGGCAGTGTGGTGTGACTGAAAAAGCACTGGACTTGGGGATTTTTGAGCTGCATTTGAATTCTAAGGCTGCCCCTTAAGAACTGTGTAATCTGGGCAAATGACTTCTCCGAGCCTCAGTTTCCTCTTCAGTACTATTAGCACAGGCTTTGGATGCAGACAGACTCTGCCCCTAACACCTGCATGACAAATTACTTAACCTCTGAGCCTCAGTTGCCTCATCTGTTAAAAACAGGGGCAGTAACCCCTTTGGAGTGATTGTCAGTATTAAATAAGATAATCAGTGGGAAGTAGATTTCATCAGTCACAAAGGATCATGGGATAACAATGAGCTTGGGGCCAGGTGACATGGGTTTGAAACTGCCTCCAGCTAGATGCGTAACTTCTCTGAGAACCAACTCCTCCTCTGTAAGAAAAATGATGCCTTCTTCACGGGGGTTCTTATGTGGCTCCGATGAGATAAGGTGTTGTGAAAGCACTTTGTACAGCTCTGCCCAAATGTGAAGAATCCTTTTTGTTCTTCAGCTTACCCTCTAACAAAGGCTGAATGAGTACTGAATTGGCCAGAAAAGGGAGGGCGAGGGAAGGAATGTGAATCTTAGGGGGAGTAGCAGAAAACCTCAAATAATTCCTGCACTGTGTTTCTAACACTTTCCATTAGGCCCCAGCTCCTAAGAACAGCTCACATCCACAGGCAGGCAGGAGGGGCCGGGCATTGTGAGGAGGGAAAAGGAGCCCACTGCCATCAAACCCCAGGAAGGCATGGAAGATCCTTGTCTGGAGAAGAAAAAAAGAGGGAGTCTTTCAGGTCTCAGCTCCCTCTGTGTCTCCCTCCATGACCTTGACTCCCTTGTGATCCACAAAGCACAGCTCCCAGCCTTGAGCCAAGAAATGCTGCCTTTCAATGCTCCCCACCTGACAGCTACTGAGCAGATTCCAATACGCTCAGGCTTAGATTCCAGAGAAAAAAGACAGGAGCTCTGCAGTCCCCTAATGGAGGGCAGCTCGCCCCTCCCCCTGCCCCACCAGCCAGAGCAGAGCCCCTCCAGGCAGCCCCCCCACCCCATGTCCTCCACTTCTCTTTGATAAGTCTGAATTAGGACATGATGCCAGCGTCCTGCTGGTCCTGGGCTCCAGAGAGAGGCTGCCCTTCTCCTGGGAGCTCAGCCCGTGGGATGTGCAAGGGAAATGTTTCCACAGATTAGTGCCTCCTGGGGTGGGACAGCAGCAGCAGGTGGCAGGAACAGGGCAGGGGAGGGAGCAAAGCCCAGGGAGCCCTTTGGAGGAGCCCGAGGACAGAGGCTTTCTTCTCCAGGCTCCAGCCTCCAGAACCAGGAGGTCTGGGGTTCCTCCAAAGCCCCCTGCCTCTGTTTTACCCCCCAGCTGATGCAGCATAGACCATTTTATTTGACCAATTGTTATGGCAATTATGGGAGTATCATAGTTTGACTAAGTCTTCCTCCAGGGGTAGAATAAAAGGGAGGATAAGGGGAGGGATGCAGGGGCAGGAGAGGAGAGATGAAGAGCCAGCTAAACAATCCAAGATGACGGGGCGGGGGCTGGGGGAGGAAAGGAAATTACAGCAAGAAGAAATATATAGGCCATGGAAAAGGCAGCCCAACAAGCGTGCCCTAAATTAAACACTTGTAGAAGGTCAAATCTGGTTGATATTTTTCAAATCTGCATTTGTTCAGTCAGGACTTAACAAGGAGCAGTTAAATCACCAGCGTGAGACAGACAGGCCAGATACCTTCTAAGGTAGTGACAAGAAGGCAGTAAATGCCGGTTGGCTGAGGGATGGAGTTGCCGGGAGGAAGGGAGAAGCCGGGCTCCTGCTGGCCTTCCCCTTCTCCCTGGCCTTGTTCTTGAGTGTTGAGTGAGTTTAGGAGTGAGCAAGGCAGGTGGGTGAGGTCAGTATAATGTGACTTTGACCCAAAGTTTCATCAACACTGGCTTCCCCCTTGGGTTAGTCCTGGCCCAGCATCAGCCATCCCTGATCCAGCTGGCTCCCCGACCTCACAGTTCGTGCAGGTGAGGAACTGGCCTTGGGTCTGCGTCAGCATTCTGGAGGAACTCGAAGATGAACTTCACCTGGGTCTCGTAGGCTTGGACTGAGATTTTCTCATTGATTCCGTGGATGCTGAGGGAAAGAGATTTGGGCGGGAGAGTCCATTGCTCTAGTACAAGTGTTATTACAGAGCACTCCCCACCCTACATCCCCTGAAGCCATTGGCCTTTGACTGTCCAGGGGTAGGAAATGGGCAAGGTGGGAGCAGCCCTTTGTAGGAAGCGAGGTTTCATATGACATGTTGGTCATCTCTCCAGGATCCGTGTCCATGGCGAAGAACAGTGGGGGCAGATAATAATAAACTCCTGGGGACTGCAAATCATCTCCTGCTCTGGAATCCATTTGATAATTTCTCCTCTGAGGGAAAGTTATCTTTTAATTCTAAGGCCAGAATTCCAGCTAGACTTATCTCTAAGCCAGCCATCCCCCACCCCACATTACTAGGGGCACAAGTGGATAGGGAGGGCAATTGCCCAGGGTACCTATGACTTCTCTACTTCACCTAGAACTTCACCTCCAGATCCGATGCCCACAACCTGCCTCAACACAACACAACATAACCACACATGTAACCTCAAAGATGAAAGGAAATAAAGAATAGCTACCTTCCCCTACCCCCATTAAAAAATGAACACCCCCCCATGAAATCTGTTCTTAAGCTCATATTGAGATATTTTTGTTTTATTGGTAACTGACTTATGATGAGGAAATCGGAGCTGGATATGGTAAAGAGCAGAGAGGTAAATGGCAATCATCCCCCCATACCCCAGGACTAAAAATTTGCTGAAGAACCCACAAAGTAGTAATTCACATGCAGTAGTTGAAATTAGTGCGTAGGTCTCAGACTCCTACACTGTGCTTTCTTTTGAGAATTCAAAGCACAAGCCCACCTTTGACCTCAAATGTGTCTGCATTTCACTGACTGGAAATTGAGAACTCTGGAGTACCCCCTCTTGGGGGAGAAAATGAGATCCAGAGGGGAAGCACTCTCTCAAAGGGAGGAAGAGGTGGGATTAGCGCTCAAGGGTCCTAATTCTTCCAGGTTCTCTCCGGTCATCTGATTATCTCCATCCCTGAAAACAGTCACCAATTCCCACTCATTCTGGGGAGTGGCAAGACTGGTGCTCAGGAAAATTGGCCAGTTGGGTTCCATAATATCTTTATTTTAGTTTGTGCAAACCCTGGGTTTCTCCCATTCTGTGGACTGTCAGAAGAATGGTGTGGGAAAGGGACAGGTCAGATGTATCTCCTCTCTCCACCAAGCTGTCCAAACCTGTTCCATTCACTCACCTGCTGAAGCTCTGAGGCTGCAGGTAGATGGGGTTGAACCGGTAGATGCCAGTGGTAAGGTTCGTATAGTGTCTGCTGTCTGTGTTGCCAATACAAGTACCTAGAAAGGAAGAATCAAGAGGAATGGGGCTTTATGTGAGCAGCCAAGCCAGGGAAGTGGTGGCAGGTGGGCTACCTGGGAAACTGGGACCCCTGTGTCACCACAGAAGATGTCTGGCCCTTCCTTGGAAGGCTGAGACTATGAATTTTTGTCCTTTAGGCTACCCATTCTCAAAACCTTTCTAAAACACCACTTCAGCCAGGAACATGGGCTATCTTCCCAAAGGCATTCATGAGACATCCCTTGAATGGTCCAAAGTGCCCTCTCTCCGTGATGACCATGGAGGCCAACAGCATCATTTCATACCCATAGCCAGGTTACTCTAGAAATCTAGATATCCAGAAATCTAAGTACATCTTCCTTATTGCCTGAGTTTTCTTGTATATCACCCAGGTCAGAAATAAACACTCTCTGGGGGAATTTTACTGCTATAAAATGCAATCTTCTTCAAGTAGAACATAATTTCCTATTATTCTTGTCCTCTGAAGGATGACTCTGTCTTCCTAGAGTCAAACTTCAGGTTTGGAAAGTCCCAGGATACTCTCTAGTGTCCCCCTCTCCTGAAGGTAGCAGGTCACCCCATTCCCCAGTAGGAGTGTTCTTTAAAGAAAGACCCCCTGGAACATCAGTTAAAGTGTGGTGGGATGATCTGCGATGGTAATTTGTGTTTTGTTCTACTTTTCACTCCTGGTTTTAAATGGATAATCAGCCCCTTCACAATTCCTGGCTTTGGGGATTTCTGCCAGTTGATGCCTGCCTATCTTTATTCTGTAAAAGCCCAACTCTGTTGATGGGATTATGGCAGGTGCCCCAGAAAGGAGAGGGTAAGATAGGGAGCCTTTGAGGGCCAAGAGAGGAGAATCTGGGAGTGTGCAAGCGAGGGTTCCTAGGTGGTGGGGACCCAGGCCCCGCTCTGTGGCAGGAGTCCAAGCAGGTGGCAAATCTCAGAGGGTACATTCAGGGTATGTTCTTGGGTCTAGAGTCAAAGATCTCACCCCCTGGACAGGCCAGGGAATCCGAGGAAATCTGCAACCTGAAGTGACCTTGTGGCCAGGATAATGGATGTCTCAGAGGCAACCACAAGGACCGATGACCACAGACTAAGGGATCCTGATGCTATGCTGTCGCATAAGACCCCAAGGGCCTGATTCAGGTGGTGGTGGTGGTGCTTGGAGGCTTCAATAATGTCTGAGGTTGAATTTCTGAGGAGTGGATCTGATTTAAGTTGATTAAAAAACAAGGCTGCTCTTTTTCCCCACACCCGAGGAGCTTATGGGTGCAGAATTTCACTGTAATCTCTTTAAGGGCCCATGCCTAGCACAGGGGCAGGTCCTAAGTATTAATATTAGCTTAGAAAATGAGAGAATCCATGATTAAAGCTAGATAAAAGGAAAGTGAACACAGGTCTTCACATCAGAGCATCTCTTCCTCACATCACAGACCACAGATTCTCAAACTGTGGTCAGTCATCATTCCAGTGTCAGAATCCCCTGGAGTATTTGTTAAAAAGGCAGATTCCAGGGTCCTCTCCAGAGCTGGTTAACCTGAATCCTTGGGAGTGGGTCCAGGTAATCTGCATTTTAATAAATTCCCTAGGTGATCCTCTTCTCCTGTTAAATTTGAGAACCACCGTCTATACAGCATAGACTTGGAAGGTACGTCAGAAGACTGGGAAAGGGGTGTAGCGGCGCTGCTACTGGGAGAGGTGAAGGAGGTTAATTCAGATGGTACAGCCAGGAGGAGTTTCTGGGCTGCGGATTTTGAGCTCTGTTGCTGAACTGCTATCCTAGAATGGATCAAAACCAGATGGGGAACCTGGCCCCCTCTGGGGCTCCTCCAGAGGAGGGGGAGTCGGAGCCGATCCTCTCCTCCATGCCAGACTGGCTGGCCTAGGTTAAGCAAGGACCCAGGCTTGGCTGACCTAATTTATTGTTTCTGATCCTTTCCTGTTTGCTTTTTCACTTCTACTCAGAGGGGAAAATACAGCTCCAGTCCCATCAGGAGAGGAAGCAGCCAGCTGTTTCCAGGCTGAACAGCTGGGGTGGGGGTGGGGCAGTGGATATTAGACAGGATACAGTTCCAGCTCCCCCTCCCCCCAGCCACAGCTGATGAAGTCATTACCTGGGGCAACAATGTTGACTTCCGGGAAGACAGACTGTATGGTCTGGCGGAGCAGCTGGTAGCCCAAGGCCTGATCATCAGAGGGGCTGACAGGCAGGGGGTCAAAGGCATTCAACACGTGGAACTGGATCCGGTCATCAGCCACAATGTCCTTGGCTAGTTTTAGGACCTTGAGGGAGGAAACAAAGGGAGTTCGATTTATTAATCTGCTATCCAAGTACTGTATGAATTTAAACAGTCTTGATTTCTCTCCAGCAAGGCAGAGCCCTGGAGTTTACAGAGGAGACTCATTTTGGCACTGGGACCTCAATTTCAGCCGACTGGTTGTAGGAGATAGAAGGGCTGGTCTTCCTGGAAATCTACAGCATGGTAGATTTAGGTTAAATGTTTGGGAGGTTGCCTTAACAGCCACGAGGCAGGTGGGGGATTGGAAAATCAGGAAATTGGGTCCTTTCCCTTGGGTTGAGAACCATGGGCTGGGTGAAAATGTAGAAGAGACAGCACAGTGGAAATCTCAACCATCTCGAGACAGGGGGATAGATGTGATGACCTCACTTCAGCCAGGGAGAGTCTCTGACGGATGGTGACAGGGTCATATACTTTCTTTCTTTCTTCTCTCTGGGCATCCCTGCTTCCTCTTTGAAACCGACTGCACTGGAGCCAGGAAGATGAGCTCAACAGACAAGAAGTCAGGAGTTGGGGGACTGGTATTCAAGTTTTCCCTCTGTGCCTCCTTTCCTCAGGAAGGAACCTGAGGAAGCTTCTAGAAAATTCAGTCTGAAATAACTAGAGCTGAACTCAGCAAAAGTCCTGGTCCCAGGCAGGATGTAGACCAGACCCTGAGGATCAGGTCCCGTGGAGCCATGTGGGAATGGACCAGGAAGCTGACTTAGGGTGGCCCCCCAAGCCCACTCAGCCACCCAGGGAAAGTCCCAGCAGTAGTCTCAACCCATCTGATCAGCAGTTGTTTTAGAACTGTCTCTGCCCTAGAAAGGGGAGTGTCTGTCTCACAGCTTGGGGGCATTATCTCAAGAAGACCACTTTTAGGTCAGTGTCCCCTAGAAGCATGCTATGAGCTGAGTCTGGGAAGAAAATGAGGGTTCCTACTTCTGGCTTCGAAACCACCATTTAAAGCAAACCAAATTCCCTGCTGTTGGATTAGGGGTAGGAGCCAATTCACTTGTCAGAGCTTATTTTCACTCTAGCACTTATGTCCCTAATACTCTGCTACAAGAATTAATATATAGTCTGGATATATTCTTGACCCACTGGAAAGGTTCCTGAAGTCATCCCCAGAAGTGTCTGCTGCTCCCTGTCCCAACTCACTTTAAGGTTCCTGCCTCCAGAAATTGAAGACGGCACACAGATTGGACCACCCTCAATGAGCACAAGAGCCCAGGTTTCCCACCAGCTGTTAGGATAGGTCCTGACCCAAACACCTCATTTTTGTATTTCTAGTACGAAGAACATAAAAGGCATGCAATGAACGTTGGATACACACATTTTAAAAGATGTGAACCCATAAAAGTAACAATGGGAGTTGTCTCATTAAGGAGCTTTTGCCCAAGGTTTATCCAGTTGGTATTGCTGGGCTGGGTATCTGAACGTGGTCTGACTTCACCGGGATGCTGCTTTACTGCTTCCAAAGTACCTACAGGTTGAGGTGGCGTGGAGCAGAGCCAGCAAGAGCGTGGTGTGCATTTAAGATGGATTCCTTTGTGGTATGAATTTTGAGCCAGAATTTGAAGGAAGGATACGAAACTGATGGAGAAGAGGCAAGAGGCAGTCTGAGCATGGAGAGGGGCATGTACAAAAACTGAGGAGTAACACCGAACTTTGTGCCACAGACAGCCACTTACTGCTGTGTGATGTTCGGCAAGCTGCTTAACCTCTGTGCCTCAGCTTGCTCGTCTGTTAACAGGAGGATAATAGTAGCACCTACCTGGTAAGGTGGTTGTTACCACTACTGGAATATATGTAACGTGCTTAGGCTGGTTCCTGGCACTCCATGTATGGTAGCTGTTATTTGCCTGTTTAGAATGGAGGGACCACCCTGGGCAATAATCAGAGGCACAAGGATGGGACTAAGAGAAGGGACTCATCAATGGTAAGAGGGACCTCAAGGGTCACTGTAGAGCACATTGATCCCTCATTTCTCTGAGCTCTTTTCTATTTTATGCGAAGCTGTATTTTCCTCTCAAGTGAATGATAAATTCGTTGAAGGCAAGGACAATGTGTACTTAAAATTGGTAAGGTCTTTTAGAGTTAGCAAGACCAGCTTCTATCCTACTGAAAGGCTGTTCATTAGATCGTCTGTGACAGGCTGTCATCAGCTTGTCCTTGAATATTTCCAGGGGTGGAAAGCTCACCGTCATGTGTTTTAATATATTCCACCTTTGAACAACCTGTTATGAATGTCTTCCTAATAATGAACTGAGATATGGCTTCCTGTAGCATCTAACCTCCCCCCCACCTCTTTTTATTTATTTTTTAAATATTCTGTAGAGTCCACAGGATAAAATAGTACAAGACACATCAGCAGGATTTCATCTCTGTTGAGATTAGAGGCCTGTGCTCTTGCTACCTGAATGCTGCCCCCAGGTCTTTGCTCCTTCTTGGGTTTCAGTTTGATCGCTTGCTTACTGCTGTCTCTACCCACTAGCACCTAAGCCCCTTTAGAATGGGAATCTTGGCTTGTTCGCCATTTTCCCAAGTGCTTGGAAGAATGTCTAGCCCATAGTGGCCACTCAATAAACACTTGGTGAATGAATCAGTGAAGGAAGAAAGGAATTTTCTGTAAAACACTCTAGATAGGTGGACATCCAGCCTCTGAGAAGCTCATTACCATCCAAGATGCCATACTCCAAAACTCTCCTTTAAGTGGGGGCTCCCTGAAGTATCTCCCAGTGGCCTTATTTCTACTCCCTGAGGCCCATGCAGAACAAACTTTCCTTTCTACATGGAAGCCTGTTACATTTCTGAAGGCACTTGTTCCGCACAGATGGGTGCCGGAGACCTATCTACATCCACGACATGGGAGAGACCAGCTAAAGATGGAGGAAGAGGGCTCTGGGAGCCATTTACGTTTCCATCGGATCCAGCGCAAGGCTCTGCACCCTCGGCCCTCAGACCAGCAGGGAGTGTCCCTGATGCATGGAATGGGGCACGAGGGAGAGGAGTGACCAGGACAAAGAGGTGCTGCGTGCTTTTGGGATGACAGGGGCTTTGCATTCCTCCCTGGGGCAGTTGAGCAGGATGGGCCTAAGGATTCCGGAGATTTCACGAGATAGGCCGGGAAGGAAGGCCACTGTGGCAGGGGACTGGAGAGGAGGGAAGAGTGCCAGAACCTGGGGAGATGAAAGCCCCAGCTGGTGGAAAACAGCCCGTGGAAAGGGCATGGAGTTGGAATGAGGATGGAAAAAAAACTGGTGGAAAGAAGCTCAGTGAGGGGAATTCAGTGATTTCCTGGTCCCATGAGTCCCCAGGGAGAGGACAAAGGTTGGCACTGGATGAAAAGCAGCAGAGCCCAGGGCTTACACTGTCCCAGATCCCTGCCAATGCTGGGTGACTCTGGGCTGGCTGTCAACTCATCCCCCCAACCCCTGCAATGAGGGGTGTGCCTCCCGCCCTGTGTGAGGACACACAACATCCTCTGTAGGGAAGGCCCCAGGGAGAAAGGACCACAGAAGTCTAAATGTGGCAGACCCTCGATGACCTGACCCTTACCTTGCTTAATCCTGGAACATATTATTCATCTGACAGTTGTTAGGTTGCTTTTTTTGATCCTTTTCAGAAGGATCAGATTTACCTTCGAAATTCTTTTTAGCTCAACCTGATGTTTAAATAAGCTAGCCTTTCCTACAGATGTCAAACATTCTGTGTATTTCTTTTCACCCTTTAGCTTTCAGTTCAAATATCACATCCTTAGGGAAGCCTTGCCTGACCCCACAGACAAGGTCTGGTTCCTTGTTATATTCTGTGATAGCACCCGGCCCCCTTTCCTCATAGCACTCATCATGGTTTGCAATTATACATTCATTTTTATAATTTTAAAATTGATATTCATAGCAGAACATTGCAAGGCGCTGTCCGCAACCCTCTTCTCTCCAGACTTCACACACCCTTCCCGCGGGATTTTATTGGCTGTAGAGGTTTCAATTAATAATACTCCAGCCTCTATCTCTAGTTCATTCTTTCTCTAGATCTGAGGTATTTATACTTGCCTATTAATATATTAGAAGCTTCTCAAATTTCTAAACCCTTTTATTTCTCTGTGAACTTGCTCTTCTTCCTGAATTCCCAATCTTGGTTAAAGGCATCAGCACCTGGCCAACTACCCAGGTTTAAAACCGTGGGGCCATCCTGTCTTTCACTCACCCCACATCCATTACACACAGCGACCTGCTGAACCCAACTCTCACACCCACCTCTGGTGGGTACCTTCTTCACCCCATGACCACAGCCTTAGTTCAAACCTCTATACCCACTGCCTGAGATGTTGTAACAGCTTAACTGTTTCTTCTTACTCCAGGGCTTCCTCAGCATCACCACTAGCACTGTCTCCCTAAAAAAGAATCTGAGTCTATCACAGCCCTGTTTGAAGACCTCTGAAAGTTCCCTTTTGTCCACAGATTAGAGCCCAAACTCCTCGGCATGGCATACAAGGCCTTGATCCCCAAACTACAACTCCATTTTCATCTTCCATTACTTCTCCCCCAAGTTATCCAACTCTTTAGACTTTATTTGAATTCTGAATGTCTTACTTCTAGCAAAGTCCTATTTGTCTTTAAGTCCCAGTTCAAATTTCTAGTGATCACAAAAGACTTTCTTGATCCTCAGAGGTAGCATCAGCCCCCTTCTGTGCACTGGTCCTGTGGTAATTTGTTCAGCCCTATTTGTTATAATCCAAGTATAGTGTAGTGGCTAAAAGCACAGACTCCGGAACTAGTGCTGGATGTATAATCCTGGGCATGTTATTTACCTCCTCTGTTTATCTGTGCCTCTGTTTTCCCTGTTAAATGAGGATAATATATTTCCTACTTCATAGAGTGGTTGTAGGGATTAAATGAGTACATGTCTACCTGAGAACAGTGCCAAGAGCACAGAAAGTTCACTGCCTGTGTTTGCTACTATTGTTATCATTTCCTATTTGTCACTTATTATTATCATTCATCTCCCATCCCCAGACTCCAAGTTCCCCCAAGCCAGAGATCTCCTATCCCAGCCCAGCACCTGGCACATAGGAAGCCTTTGAAAAATCATTGAACAAATGAGAGCCTGGGCCAGCCCTGGGATTGCAGCTCCACCGCAGTCCCGACAGACACATCTCACTGATGCTGACTCAGTTGTCAGGAACACATGGTACGTACCTCCTGGACTGTCTGTGCAGGGTGAATTCGGAAGTTGACGGTGGCCTGGGCCACAGGGGGGATGACATTCACCTAGAGAGAGACCCACAAATCCTGGCTGAGCCGACTTCAAGCCCCCCACACCTGACCCCTGCCCAGGAAGTGCCAACTACCACCTGCAAGGGGAGAGGAAGCTGATTTGATTGAAAAATCCAAGGCTTAATTTTTTCAGTCAGCCCCTGTCTTCTCTGGGCCCTTGACATGTGTTCAACGCTAGAGGTGTGTCTCTGCTTCAGGCCAGACTTTCATGCTTCTTGGTCCTGGAGGGGGTCACAGAGAGATGCTCAGAGAAAGACTGCTTTCTCTGGGAGTGCACGGACACCTCTGCTTTGGCCCCATGCAGTGTCACAGGCAGTCTTCTGCGTGTGCTCTTTCCCAGGGCACCCAGGACATTTCTGCAGCGGTCAGCGTTAGTCCTTACTCAGGACAGGGCACCCAGAGCATCTGAGGCCCCATCATGGCTCTCAGGGGGTTGATCATGATAATGGTGGTGGTGACGGTGATGGTGATTTCCCACATCCAGCTGCAAAATTTGACTCTGTTCTCTGTTTGACCAGGAAAAATCCAAGACTAATTGGAGAAGAGAGTTAAGCTATGGAGGGAATTTTTCCCCAGAGCCCGCGAGAGAACAGATTCCCCAATTGCCTATCTTTCTTTGAACTGGTATCGTGCAAAAAAAGCACCAGGCTAGGGACAGGAGAACTGGCTGTTATAAATTAGCCATGTGATTTTGAATAATGACAACCTCTTTGTGTCTCTGTCTTTCAATTGGCAATTGGGGCAATAATCCTCTGTGAGGAGGACCAAATGGAATAACAAATGTGAAAGTATTCTGGACAGATAAAAACACCATTCAAATGCAAGGACACAGTACTGTTATTTTGGTGAACTCTCTAGGCAGCTGGTGAAGCCAGCTCGGGCCTGGCTGACACGCCAGACACACTCGGGCCTGGCTGACACACACAGTTACGTCAGGAGTGAATTCTGAGGCACCATTCACTTACACTCAACCCGGGCTGCACAGTACCAGGGCTCCACAAGGCCACACTGTATTCTAGGTGAATGGTGCTCCTTGAATGTGTGCTGGTGGTACTGGTAGAAATTGGAATGGTCTAACTCCTTTCCAGATTTCAGAAAGGCCTCAGCCCAGGCGAGCTAGCGTGGCTAGTTCAAACAGACAAGCCCCTTAGTGGCTGGTCCAACTGGAAGTAGACCAATTTGCTGAAAAGTAGTTCTTGGAAAAAAAATTATCAAAGTAGTGGTTCACCTGAAACTTATTTCTATAAAATGTAAACCTCGGGCGTTTCCTGGTGGTCCAGTGGTTAGGACTCTGCGCTCTCACTGCTGAGGGCCCGGGGTTTGATCCCTGGTCGGGGAACTAGGATCCCACAAGCCTCGCTGCGTGGCCAAAAAAAAAGTAAACCTCATAGAATTTACGTTTGCAAAGGCCACCCAATATTTACTGTATTTTGGGGAATGACAGTGTATGTATTTTAAGTGTTATGTATATCACAAATGTTATAGATTTTTTAAATGGCAGGTGAGTTTCTCTCATTCAATTCAGGGTAACACTAGGGGAAAATATATTCATCATTCATTAATTTGTGAGGTGAATAAATCTTCCAAAATGTGAGGAAGAATAATACAAAGGTGGTAGGGAGGTTGGGAATCTTTAAGCCTATGTGACCAAAATGCTAAATTAATATATTACATGTTGAATGAGTATAGGTCACAAGAATTAACTCCCAAATAATGCCTCTTCACACCAGCGTAATGGTTGTTTTTTTGAAGGGGTACAGACCCAGAGAACCTGAGGGGGCCCCTGAAATGCACATATATGAAACTTGCCCAGCAATTTCACGGAGTTTGTAGACGTCAGCTTAGAACGCTTGCTCTTGAGGCTTACCCATCTGATGACACAGGACAGTTCAGCACTGGGCCTTCCTACTATTCAAATTGTAACCAGAGAAGGAAGGAGAAGCCAGGAGATAAAGCCAAGGGATGGAGGGGTGTGTGGGAGGAACCAGGTGGTGTTACCTTGACCCCTGCATTGAACATGGTGAGTGCCGTGGTGGTCCTGACCAGTGCATTGGTTATGTAATTCCTCTCCATCAACCTAAAGCAGAAGGACTAAGGTAAGACATTGTACAATGGAAAGAAAGAATGGGTTGTTGGACTACCCCCTTTCCTGAACCTTGGAGGTCTTTAAGACAAGGAGGGATGTCCTATGTACGAATTAGATGTAGTGTCTGGTGGCTGAGGGATGGTTCGTCAGGCCCAGTTAAGCCAAAGAGAGGGGACTGGGAAGTGGGTAGGTTTGGGGTGGGGGATATGAGGGACAGAAAGATAAAACTTTACCTGCTTACAAGGGGCTGAAATAGCCACAGGTTGCTCAGGACTATGTTGGTCGGGAAGGGGAACTGAAAGGGAAAGCAGCAGGTCAGCAGGATTTCAGAGGGGTCAGCATAACAGGCTCACTGTTCTGGGGCCTGCGTCTCTCCCTACTTTGGATCTGCCTTGAGGGCACTTGGCAGTAGCCTCAAGGATGAGTGGGAACCAGCTCCCTCAGGCTGCCCGGTGTTAGATCTCAGGTTCTCAGCCTGAGCACCAAGAGCCCCAAAGAACAAGCTGGATCCCCACATCTTGGGCTCAGCCACAGGCTGGGAACAGGGGAGAATGGGCAGAGCACTGGTCAGCAGTAGGGCTCCTTTATTACTCGAAAGGCAACTTCTCCGCCACCCTTTCTTCCTCTTCCACAGCTGACAAGGGGTCTGCGAGATTCCTTCTCATACCTCGTTTGCCAGCTGCTGCAATGCCATCTTGAACGGCCCGCCTCCAAACATGTTTGGCATTGGTGTCTGCTCCAGTCTGGAAGAGAAATGGAGCTCTCAAGACTCACTCAACTCAGTCTAAGACCAGCAGAGTCTGAAGAGAAGGAGAGAGATAGGATGTTTCAACAGGCCTGGCCAGGAGGCCTCCCACTCACCTCCCCATCACCTCCACCAATCCAACCGTTCCAAGATCTCAAAGCACAAGTGGGGCTGTCCCTGTCTACCAAGCCCAAGGTAGGCACCCCCAGTCTCATTGCACCTACCACACTGCAGCCAAATTGTCAGTCTCTTTCGCTAACTGTTGAGTTCCTAGAGGAAAGGGACTGTCTGTATGCCCATCACTGGGCACAAAGTCTTGAACATGGTAGATAGTTAAATATTTAAATGAATGAATATAATTCCTCTTCCTACTCTGCAAGAAAACCGGCCAGAGGTAAGCTCTGCTGTTATAGACCCGGACCCACAGCCAGCAGCCTTTATTTGCCTTAGTTATCTTGCCAGGGCAGGTGGAGAATTTAGACAGTTCTTTTCCAGCTTGTGAGCTCTAACTTCAGGCCTGGACTTTGGACTGTTCCAGCTACCTAACCTAGCTTTTGCCTGCTGGCCCTTACTTGCCATAATGGATAGATCCTCTTCTGATGTCTAACCCACTGTCCTTCCCGCAGCCCCCATGGCGGCTTCTCAGCCCAGCTTCAGGACAAGAAGCTTAGCTTCCTCACACTCAAAGTGGGAAAATGCCAGGTCTTCCAGCCTGAGTCTGGCAAGGGAGCAGGGCCAGGAATTGCTTACCGGCTGACAGCAGCTGCGAGGATGCCAATGCTTGTTTCCTTTGGAGGAGCTGAAGAATGGCCTGGAGTCATGTTTACTTGCAGCATGAGGTCAATTGCACCCTTCTCGGAGACTGAAACCCTGTAGGAGAGGGTCAGAGAGGGCCCTCCTGACCTCCTCCCACCCTGAATGATCCCATAGGCCCCAGGCCCATCTGTGCAGTGTCCGGTGGGCCAGGAGGTCAGCTTCATGCTGCTTAACAAAATGTACTCTAGAGGAGGAAGGGAAAGGGAAGCCCAGACCTGGTCGAAGATCGGGGTGATTAAAGCAAGAGGAGTAAAATAAAGAGTTGTTTCGCATGGTCTAGAGACACCAGGCTGAGGTCAACTCTAATGGGGTGAGAACGCCTTCCAAGCTGGGGGCTGGGGTGCTTTACTCACATGGCAAAGGGCTTCTGGAGGTTGGGAATGAAACCATCCAAGATGAAGCTCCCCTCATCCACAATGAAGGCTAGCTGGATGCCCCTTGCCTGTAGGAGGGCTGAGATCTTCTGAGCCCCCTTTACCCCTGATACCTGCAGACATTGAACCCAGAGCCACAGTCCTTCTCAGCCTGACCTCCAGAGGTAGCTCATAGAGACCCATTCAGCATAGCTGGGGGCTCCAGAGCCTCCCCACCCAGGCTTCTTCCTGGGGGGCAGGGCCCTTGACAATCCTGCCTCACAGAATCCTGGAGTGTCAGAGCTGGAAGGGCCCAATGCCCCTCATTTCACAAGGGAAGAGACTGGGACCCAGAGCGTGAAGTGATTTGCCCAGGGTCAAAGCAAGTGGCATCACTGGAAATAAAACACATTCGTTGATCTCCCTGTTATTTCTCTTCCCATCACACCAGTCCTTCTCTAGGCGTATCTGATGGATTACGTGCCTGCCTCAGGTATTACCAGGGAGTCTGTTAAAAATTCAGATCTATGCATATCACTAAGTGAAAGAAGCCAATCTGAAAAGACTATATACTGTATAATTCCAACTATATAACATTCTAGAAAAGACAAAATTATAGAGACAGTAAAAAGATCAGTGGTTGCCAGGGTTTGGGGGAAGGAGAGAGGGATGAATTGGCAGAACACAGAGGCTTCTTAGGGCAGTGAAAATATGTATGACACCATAATGATACCATATATGTTATTACACATTTTTCCAAACCCATAGAATGTACAACACCAAGAGTGAACCCTAATGTAAACTATAGCTTTGGGTGATTATGATGTGTAGGTTCATCATTTGTAACTAACATACCACTCTGGTGGGGGATGTTGATATTGGCAGAGGCTGTGCATTTGTGCAAATAAGGGAAATCTCTGTATCTTCTCATTTCTGCTGTGAACCTAAAACTGCTCTTAAGAAAAAAAGTCTTGGGCTTCCCTGGTGGCGCAGTGGTTGAGGGTCCGCCTGCCGTTGCAGGGGGCGCGGGTTTGTGTCCTGGTCCGCGAGGATCCGCGTGCCGCGGAGCGGCTGGGCCCGTGGGCCGTGGCCACTGGGCCCGCGCAGCGGGAGAGGCCGCAGCAGTGGGGGGCCCACGTAACGCAAAAAAAAAAAAAAAGTCTTTAAAAAACAACAAATTCGGATCTATGGCACAGAGCCCGGGCATCTGCATTTTGGTCAAAGTCCTTAGATATTTCTGGCGACAGATACACAGAGAAGTTGGCAAATTACCACGCCATATCCTGGAGACAGTGCAGCCGGGCAAACGAGACCAGGGCGAAGCATAATCCCTCCCCCAATAGGGGACCCAGAGATAGGTATAGGATGAGGGGGTTCTACCTCCTCATCATGGCCCAGAGCGATGAAGAAAGATCTTCGGGGGATGTAGTTTCTGATCAGCAGAAGCTCCAAGGCCTGCAGGATTGCCTGGGGGACAGAAGGACAATGGAAGAGGAGAAAGGCTTATTCTCTAAGGTGTGGCACCAACGGGCATCAGAGACATTTGGCTGCTGGCAATAGGGCTGATGGGACTAGGATGTGATAGACTCTCTTTGGAGAGAACAAATTAAAATGGTCCCAGGGGATGGGATGTACGGAAGCAGAGCTCTGCATGAAACTTTTACCACCTAGAGAAAAGCATAAATTTATCAGTGTCAGAGCTGAAAGGGTACCTGGGGATCATCTGCTCTAATCCCTATTTCACACTTGAGAAATCGGGGCCTAGGGAAGTAACAAACTGATGACTGCAACCGAGGTATCCTGAAGCCTAGGTTCTTTCTACCATAGCCTCCTGCCTCCCAGGGGTTAGCCAAGCACCCCCCTCCTGGGTTAATCTTTAGGACTCCAAGGCAGAGGGAACATAGCGTTTCAAGACCATAAGAGAGTTCTTGTTGTCCAGTGTGCCTCGACCATAGATGAAGCCATCACTCTCCAACCCAGAGAACGGGGGCACGTCCCAGCCTTCGTCAGGGGCAGGCACCACATCAATGTGAGCGAGGAGCATGTAGGGCTGCAGGCTGGGGTCCGAGCCTTGGACAGTGAACAGGTGGCTGTACTCTCCCACAGCTTCATGCTGGATAAAGCTGGTTTTGAACACAGTAGGAAAGACTAGAAGCAGAGAGATGAAAAGCAATGAGAGAAAGCCAGATTCAACAGTTGCTTTTGGTTTTCCTACCATTTGATTCTCCCTGCTTTTTTCTTTTCCCTTTAAAACATGCAGCCTCCTTTAGGAAGCCTTCTGGTACAAAGCCAGTCTGATTCCTGATTTGCCCAATCTCTGAAATACCTCTTCCCTATATTATAATGTGCTATTACTGTGTAATAACCTGCATATCAAGACCCCACCCTTACGACAGATAAGAGCTCAATATCTGGCTTGGTCTGACCTCTAATGTTGTCACAAATACACGTTACAGGATGACGGAGATGAAGACTGTGTTAAATTTTAAATATAATAGGCCCCAGTATCCAAATTACTTGGAACCAAACGTGACCACTATATATATATTAAAAAATCAGAGATAGTTTTCTTTTACAAAATAATACTTTTAATGTTTGTGTTATATGGAGATAAAAGATTATTCTGTCTAGCATATGACCACAATTTTGTGTGCAGGTGTGGGTGTTCCCAGGGTCAACTATTCTGGTTATAGATAAGTATTAACACAGGCGGCCTTAGAAACATGGGAGAAAGAACTTTGATCTCCCTCTGGGCTGTGTTGGAAGAATCCATATATACCTCTGTGGATACCTAAAACCAACCAACCAAACAAAAACAAAGAATATGCTTTTTTCTTGTCAGCCAGCTTACCTAGTCTACTCTTACTGTACATTTCTTTCCTGATTTTTATTTCCTATTTAGTGAAGACTTTCAGCCTGCTGGATTGATCCCAGATCCACCCGTCCCCAGAGTGTTAGAGAGGGGGCTACTTGCCGTGCCTTTGCCAGCCCCTCCCGCCTGAGACTTGAGGGGGGCTGTTTTTTATTTGATTTAGGAAAGTGGCCTCATTACTTTCCATGAGCTTTTTCTATGGGGAGGGGGAGCTCCAAGTCTCCTTTTTTCCGTTGACCCATATTTCTTTAGCTCATGGGCAGTGGGGTAGGGGGAGAGGACTGATGTGATAGTTCAAAGCTGTCGACTGCCTAGAAGCTCAGAAACGTGTTAGTAATGAATCTGGAGTAGGGCTTGGGTAGGTGGGATGTGCACATGTGTGGGCTGTAGGTATGTGTATGGAGGTAGGAGTGGGAGGAGCATGGAGCATAGTTCTGGCAACTATGGGAGAAGGAATTCCTAGTCCTACCTTTTGATTAGATTATATGTATTGACTGACATATTTAGGGCAAAGATTGGGAGAGTTCAAACTCCAACCCAACAGCTATGTGCCTTGGTTCTTCAAAGGGCAAATCTATAGTCTCTACTCTGTGTCCACTCTAAGTCCTGGACTCTCCCTTCTATTGCTCCCCACTGTGTACAAACTTTGGTCAAAAGAGGCCCATACAAATTAGGTTGCCCGTGGTCAGTCACAAATTAAACTTCTTTATCACTTCGTAAAAGCACCGTGTCTCCAGCGCTACCTCTCCTGCCCCTTGTGCACAGTTTGTGGCTGACCTTTATGAATGTATTCTCCAAACTGAGCCAGGGCTGTCGTGTTGAGCTCCTCGGGGCTGAAAGACACTGTTGGAATCTGGACGGCACCTATCAGAGTCAGAGATGGAAGATGATAACAACCATTGATTTTTCCACAGCCCTCTGTACATAAAAAGTTCTCTTGCATTCATTATCTTATGGTGGAGGGCAATACAATCCTTTGAGGTAGGCACTGTCGTTTTCCCTTATTCGAAACTGAGGAAACAAGCTTACAGGCGTTAGGTGAGCTGCTCAAGACCGTCCAGAAACAAGCAGTAGAACTGGGATTTAAACTCAAGTTCTTTGAATTTATTTAGGCTAATATGGTTCTTAAAGGAAAATAAAGTCCGAGATGGGATGGGGTGGGGGAGGTCAGACAGGAGTAGATTTTATATCCTGACCCTGAGTGGGAAGCTGCTATAAATTGCTTCTAAGGTCTCACTCTGCCTCTGAAGCCACCCTCCCTTCAATGAATCTAAGGAGCCCGCTGTCCTGGGTCCCTACGAGAATGAAGCTTTGTGTGCTTTTCTGTACAGAGAGTAGGCATATTCCTCTTAGACTGGCTCATCCAGAGTCTCACTGTTCTCTCAGCCAAGGCCAGCTTTTTGGGCACATGATGCCTGGGAAGGGGTGGATTTAGAAGCTCCCAAACAAGCTCTTCAGTCATAAACAATCTCATCCACTCTACCCGGAAGTCTCAGTTGCTGAGTTGCCACTAGGTTGATCCCTTGGTGAAGGCTTTACATTCTTAAAGAGTTCCACTATCAAATGCAAACAGCGGGGGGGGGGGGGGGGGGGGGGGGAGGGGCGCAGAAACACATGGATCATGAAATTATTTGATTAGATGGCTGTCCGAAAACACTGGGAACAAATGCACCCAGGGCAGCTTGATGTCAAGGGAGGGCCTCTGACTTCTGTACTCAGTTTTGCTAAGAGTCAACCCTGCGTCATAGCCTACCACATAGTTGGGGAAGCCAAGGTTCAAAAAGACTAAAACTGCCTACATGAGATGGAGAGGCAGACTCAAGTTCTGAACTCAGGTGTTTTGTCCCCTGCTCAGCATTCTAAGCCATGTTGCTATGAGGCCCCTTTTTTAGGTTCTAATCTAGCTTTTGCTTTCTTCTGTGCAGGGAGACTCTAGTGAGCTGCTTGCCCAATGCCCTTCAGAGAACTATTTATACTATGATGCTTTGGGAAAGCCCTGCTCTGCCTCCCAGGCCTATCGCTCCAGCACAAACACAATTTATATTTAACAATGAGGGCTAGCTTTTGCATCTGCCGGCACATGTTTACGTAGGCAGTTTCTTTTAATCCATCACTTAATGGAAGGGAAAAGACTGGCGTTAAGCCCAATGGTGAGGAAGGATCTCATTATACCACAGGATCTAGCACTCAACAGAAACTTTCTTCTTTTCTCCTGGAAAATGCAGATTGGGAAGGTAAATAAATTTTTAGCCTTGGTTTGCGGTCTAGGGGAGAGATGTCCTTTAGGAGAAGAAATTAGGAACATCTCACACCCCGGCAATACTCCCACACCTCTTTTTGGAGCCATCTAGAAACTACAGGCACTAGATGTTGTCACCCAGTGCTTACTCCAAGGTGCGGGGTGCTGGGGAAGATCATTTAACTGACCTAAACTTCAATTTCCCTTATCTGTAGATAAAATTCAGATTATTTAGTCTTAAGTGATTTAACAAGTGAAAACTCTCAAAGTTAAAAGCTGTTGTATTTTTTTTTTTTACTCATTACACATTTATTGTACATTTTCACAATCTGGATTTGCCACAGAACTGGGGGCATGGGGTGAGGGAAGGGGGGGCAGGGGATACTGGGATAATATGAGGGGTCTAGAACACAGCACCCTCACCCCCAGCATCTCTCCCTGCCCTTTCACACCACAGCTTAGATCTCCCTACTCCCCCTCCACACAGAAACCTCGAGTGTGGGGGGAAGAGTTTAGGGGGTCCCCTCCAGTGTCAGGTTAAGGGACTGCACCCTCAGATCCCTAAAATTGTGCCATTTAAAAAGACGTTAGACCCTTCCTTTATCACTTCACCTAAGGAGGAGACCTGGAGAGGGGCAAGAATCCCCATCTTCCAGCAAGTCCTACATTGGCAGTGATCAGTACCCTCAGCCTGAATTCAAGGGGGCAGTCAGAGGAGCTGGGCAGTGATGGGGTAACACCCCCCAAATGAGGGAGGAGGGTATCCAGTCCAACCTCCAGCAGGGGTGGGGCCAGAGATTTCACGCAGGAGTTGGAGGGATTCTTTGCCCTGCCCCGTCCTCCCCAAGGCAGTGATGACCCCCTGACACACTGGCAGCCATCTCTTCCAAAAGAGATGAGATTGTGGCCAAACCCCGTGCTCCAGGCAAGCGGAGGTGGGGGTGGGGTAGTGTGGATAAGGGCAAAGTTGAAGCTTCCAGGGTAGGCTGGGAACGCTGGAGTCCCCAGAAGCCAGGTCTAGGAGAAGAATGGGCTCCCCAAGCCGGGCACGAGGTGCCGTGAATGGGGCCAGGGCTCGGCGGTGGGGTGTTGCGGAGCTCGAGCTCGAGTAGCCGACCTCTGTGGCGGCAGAAGGGAGTCGCGGGTTGGCCCGAGGAGACAGCGACCTATATATGAGAATAAGTGGTGAAGGGGACCCAGGTTCACCTTTCAGAGCCTCCTTCATTGCGACGCGCTCCTCTTGGCTGAACTGAGAAGGGATTCGCGGCGCCCTCTGATGCCCCTTGCCCTTGCCCCGCAGGCCCTTCGATCTGGAGACGGCGGCGATACCTAGCAGTAGCACAGCCGCCAGGGTCAGGAGGCAAACGTACGGCCGAGCCATGTTTCTCTCAATTCCTCGCTGCCAGTCGGCGGGCTGGAGTTTGGACCTAAATACCCAGCCGGCGATCTTCGGCCTGTCACTGCTCTAATTCCCGCAACTGCCTTAGTCTCACTCCATTCCCAGGGCTGGCCAATCATCCCTTGCCTGGAGTTGCAGGACAACCAATCCACGGGACGGCCCCGCCCCAGGCCCGCAAGGCCTTTTGGGGGTTGTGGTTTCTCGCCCTGTAGCTCGTAGCGTGGGGTTCCAGGCAAGTTAGTGCAAGGTCTTGCCTGCACTTGATCTTCTGCTTTGAGATACTCGTAAATCCCTTTCTAGATGACAACAGACCAAATAAAAGGGGGAAAGGCAAATAAATGAACAAAGTTTATCAGACCTTTATCTACTTCTCGCTTCCTCTGAAGCTTAGGGCTTGACTACCATTCCCTTAGATTCCATTGAGAAAGCTCTGCACCCCCTGGCTTGATTTCATTTGAATTGGAACAGTATTGCTCTGTCTATAGACATTGTTTTGAAGTATATTAGATGAGAGTGTTTGCGTCTGTTTAGGAATTCGCTGAAAGTGTTTTTGATATCAATGTTAACACTGCATTTTTGCAACTCCAGGCAAATACATTAAGACTGAAGGATTTTTTATTTTATTTTTTTTAACATCTTTATTAGAGTATAATTGCTTTACAATGGTGTGTTAGTTTCTGCTTTATAACAAAGTGAATCAGTTATACATATACATATGTCCCCATATCTCTTCCCTCTTGCATCTCCCTCCCTCCCACCCTCCCTATCCCACCCCTCTAGGTGGTCACAAAGCACCAAGCTGATCTCCCTGTGCTATGTGGCTGCTTCCCACTAGCTATCTACTTTATGTTTGGTAGTGTATATATGTCCATGCCACTCTCTCACTTTGTCCCAGCTTACCCTTCCCCCTCCCCGTATCCTCAAATCCATTCTCTAGTAGGTCTGCATCTTTATTCCCATCTTGCCCCTAGGTTCTTCTGACCATTTTGTATTTTTCTTTTTTTAGATTCCATATATATGTGTTAGCATATGGTATTTGTTTTTCTCTTTCTGACTTACTTCACTCTGTATGACAGTCTCTAGGTCCATCTATCTACTGCAAATAACTCAGTTTCGTTCCTTTATATGGCTGAGTAATATTCCATTGTATATACGTGCCACATCTTCTTTATCCATTCATCTGCTGGTGGACACTTAGGTTGCTTCCATGTTCTGGCTATTGTAAATAGTGCTGCAATGAACACAGTTGTGCATGACTCTTTTTGAATTGTGGTTTTCTCAGGGTATATGCCCAGGAGTGGGATTGCTGGGTCGTATGGTAGTTCTAGTTTTAGTTTTTTAAGGAACCTCCATACTGTTCTCCATAGTGGCTGTATCAATTTACATTCCCACCAACAGTGCAAGAGGGTTCCCTTTTCTCCACACCCTCTCCAGCATTTATTGTTTCTAGATTTTTTGATGATGGCCATTCTGACTGGTGTGAGATGATATCTCATTGTAGTTTTGATTTGCATTTCTCTAATGATTAATGATGTTGAGCATTCTTTCATGTGTTTGTTGGCAATCTGTATATCTTCTTTAGAGAAATGTCTGTTTAGGTCTTCTGCCCATTTTTGGATCGGGTTGTTTGTTTGTTTGTTTTTTTGCTCGGTACGCGGGCCTCTCACTGTTGTGGCCTCTCCCGTTGCGGAGCACAGGCTCCGGACGCGCAGGCCCAACGGCCATGTCTCACGGGCCCAGCCGCTCCGCGGCATATATGGGATCCTCCTGGACAGGGGCACGAACCCGCGTCCCCTGCATCGGCAGGCGGACTCTCAACCACTGCGCCACCAGGGAAGCCCGGGTTGTTTGTTTTTTTGATATTGAGCTGCATGAACTGCTTGTGTATTTTGGAGATTAATCCTTTGTCAGTTGCTTCATTTGCAAATATTTTCTCCCATTCTGAGGGTTGTCTTTTGGTCTTGTTTATGGTTTCCTTTGCTGTGCAAAAGCTTTTAAGTTTCATTAGGTCCCATTTGTTTATTTTTGTTTTTATTTCCATTTCTCTAGGGGGTAGGTCAAAAAAGGATCTTGCTGTGATTTATGTCATAGAGTGTTCTGCCTATGTTTTTCTCTAAGAGTTTGATGGTGTCTGGCCTTACATTTAGGTCTTTAGTCCATTTTGAGTTTATTTTTGTGTATGGTGTTAGGGAGTGCTCTAATTTCATCCTTTTACATGTAGCTGTCCAGTTTTCCCAGCACCACTTATTGAAGAGGCTGTCTTTTCTCCATTGCATATTCTTGCCTCCTTTATCAAAGATAAGGTGACCATATGTGCATGGGTTTATCTCTGGGTTTTCTATCCTGTTCCATTGGTCTATATTTCTGTTTTTGTGCCAGTACCAGGATATGCTATCTTTTTTAAAAAATTAATTAATTAATTAATTAATTTTTGGCTGTGTTGGGTCTTCGTTGCTGTGCGTGGGTTTTCTCTAGTTGCGGCGAGCGGGTGTTATTCTTTCGTTGCAGTGCGCAGGCTTCTCATTGTAGTGGCTTCTCTTGTTGCGGAGCACGGGCTCTAGGCACGCGGGCTTCAGTAGTTGTGGCACACGGGCTCAGTAGTTGTGGCTCACAGGCTTAGTTGCTCCGTGGCCTGTGGGATCTTCCTGGACCAGGGCTTGAACCTATGTCCCCTGCATTGGCACGCAGATTCTTAACCACTGCACCACCAGGGAAGCCCAATGCTATCTTTTTAAAATTTTAAACTTTTGCCTTTTACATCAAAGATCTTAATCCATCTGGAATTGTTTCTTCTGTAAATGGTATGAGGTCAGGTCAAATTTTTTTTTTTTCCAACTAGATAACCAATTTTCCCAGCAACATCCATTAAATAGTCTGTCCTTTCCTCAGTGATCTGCAAGGACAACTCTCTCATTTATTAAGTTTTCATGTATGAATGAAAACTGGGCTCTCTATTTTGTTCCATTGGTTGCTTTGTTTATTTCTATGCTAATATGACTGTCTTAATTACTATAACTTTAAAATACATCTCAAAGTCAGGTAGAGCATGTTTCTCCTTTAGCCTGTTAATGTAATGAATTACATTAATAAGTTTAAAATATGTAAACTGCCCTGACATTCCTGGGATAAACTCAACTTGGATAAACCCATTGCTGCATCTTCCTTTAGGATTTTTGCAATTCTGTTTGCAAGTTTGATTGGCCTGTAATTTTTCTGTTTTGGGTTTGATATCAAGTGAATAGTAGAAATCTAATTAGAGAATATTGTAGTGATTTCTAGCTGCCCCAATATTCTTTCCCCCTTTCTAAGTAATAAGAACCCTGAGTTTGAGCTCAACACATTGATACCCAGCTAAAAGAATAAATTTCCCAGACCCTTGCAACCAGGTTTGCCATGTGACTGAATGTGGAGAATGAAGGATAAGCAGATACATTCTGCTTAAATTTCTTCCTCCATTCTCATATGTGATGGCTGCAGCTCTAGCAGCCATGTTGGACCGTGATGATCTGCTTTTATGGCTGGGGGGGGGGGGGGAAGGGAAGGAGGGAGGGGGAGAGAGAGAGAGAGAGAAGGAGAGGTGGGAAGGGGAAGGAAAGGGAAATTTCTACCACATTTAAACTACTAAAGGATTGACCTTCCTCTCCACCCCGCCTTTTTTTGCATTCTCTGGAAGAGTGTGAATGTAAAGTAGGACCAAAAACCTAAGATATTTTTCTAATAATTCTAAAAAATAATGTAATTTGGACCTGGTATTTTCTCTGTGGAAAGCTTTTAAACTGCTGATTTCATTTAATGGTTATAGGATTTTTAAGGCTTTCTACTGTTTTCTTGATTCCATTTTGGTATATTATATTTACTAGCAATTTATTCATTTTGTTTAAGTTTTCAACTTTATACTAGCTAAGAGTTTAAGCTCTGGAGCCAGATTGCCTGGGTTAAATTCCTAGGCGCTCTACATTCATGGAGTTGTGCTGAGTGATCTTGGGAACCTTACTTAAATTTTTTTTTTTTTTTTGCCATACGCGGGCCTCTCACTGTTGTGGCCTCTCCCATTGCGGAGCACAGGCTCCGGACGCGCAGGCTCAGCGGCCATGGCTCACGGGCCCAGCCACTCCGCGGCACGTGGGATCCTTCTGAACCGGGGCACGAACCCGTGTCCCCTGCATCGGCAGGCGGACTCTCAACCACTGCGCCACCAGGGAAGCCCTTTACTTAAAATTTTGAGCCTCAGTTTGCTCATCTGTAAAAAGGGGATAATAACACTATGTACCTCTTAGAATTGTTGGAAAGATTAAATGAGTTAATACATGTAAAGGGCTTGGAAGAGTACATGGCATATAGTAACCATTCAATGGATGTTAGCTATTCTATTATTACTATCTCCTTTCTTTTGCTTTCTTTGTTTTTTTTTCCAACTACCATAGTTGAATATTTGGCTCATTAATTTTTGTCTTTTTTCTTTTCTAACAAAAGCATTTTAGGGCTATAAGTTTACTTTGAAGCATACTTCCCTATGTACCACAAGTTTTGATATGTAGTATTTTCATTATTGTTTAGGTCTAAGTGTTTTAAAGTTTCCATATAATTTCTTTGACTATGAGTTTTTCAGAAATGTTTTTAAAAGCTTTTTAAATGCCTATTTTTTTTTGTTCAAGTTATGTTTTTGTAACTGATTTTTTTTTTTCTTAGTGGTACGCGGGCCTCTCACTGTTGTGGCCTCTCCCGTTGCGGAGCACAGGCTCCGGACGCGCAGGCTCAGCGGCCATGGCTCACGGGCCCAGCCGCTCCGCGGCATGTGCGATCTTCCCGGACCGGGGCACGAACCCGTGTCCCCTGCATCGGCAGGCAGACTCTCAACCACTGCGCCACCAGGGAAGCCCTGTAACTGATTTTTAAGTTCAATGCATTATGTCACAAAATGTGGAATGACACCTATGCTTTGAAATTTTTTGAGAATTGCTTTAGGACCTAGTGTATGATCAATTTGTGTAAATATTTCATGTGTACTTAAGAAGTGTAAATTTTAATTGTTGTGTGTACAATTCCATCTGTTTATTAAATCAAATTTGTTTATTTTATTGCTTAACTCTTTCATACCTTACTTTTAAAAAACCTGTATGACTTAATGAGACAGTATATTGAAATCTTCCATTTTGTTGGTGGATTTGTCATATTTTCAGTTTAAAAAAAATCAATTTTGCTTTATTTATTTTGAGACTTTTATTTGGTACATTCAGGTTTAGAATTGATGAAAATTTTATCATGACATAGTGGTTTTTTATGCTTCATAATCTCTTTGTCTTAAAACCAATTTGTCTGCTAATAATATAGCTATTTCATTCTTTTGGTTAATATTTATCTTGTATAGGTTGTTTTTCCCATTTTTGTGTCCTTATGTTTTATTTAATTAATTAATTTATTTATTAGTTTATTTTTTTCATTTTAAAAACATTTTTGGCCACACTGCATGACATGTGAGATCTTAGTTCCCCGAGCAGGGATCAAACCTGTGCCCCTTGCATTGGAAGCACGGAATCTTAACCACTGGACCACCAGGGAATCCCTGTCCTTATGTTTTAGAAGGACCTCTGAATTTAAAGTTTAATCTAATCAGACAATTTCTTTTACTAATGAGATTAGTTTAGTTACATTTTTTCCGTGATTTCTTCTGTATTTGGACTTATTTCTATCATCTTCCTATTAGCACTACCTTTTCTATGCTTCTTTCTCCCCACGTATTGCCTTTTTAAACAATTAATTAAACTTTCATCGTGTGGGTTTTTTTCTTATTCTATTCTCCTCTGCCCCACTGGTTTGGAAATTATATTCTTTGTTGTCTTATGATTTACTATTGAAATTTTAGTACTCATATTTAATAAATTTGAATTTAATATTGTAACCCTTTTCCTCTGAAAAATGTGAAGACATTTGAATGCTTTAACCCTGGTCTCCTTCTCTCTATATGCTATTGTTGTTCATTATTTTATTTTTTATTTATTTTAGGTTTTAAATTTATTTTTTAAAATGTCACAAATTAGTTATTATTATTATATAGAGACAGTTTCTTTATATTTACCAGTATGTTTACCAGTTTCCTTGTTTAATCTTTCTTCTTGAATCTCAGACCTTACTTCTGGAATAATTTTTCTTTTTCCCAGTGTTCATCCTTTTGAAGCTACTTTACTGAAAGTCTGATGACAGTCAACTCTCTCAATTATTGCCTATCTGAAAATATCTTTATTTCATCCTCATTCTTGCAAGATAATTTTCTTGAGTAAACAATTTTAAGTTGATGGTTGTTTTCTCTTAGCATTTTGAAGACATTAGTTTACTGTCTTCTGGCTTCCATCTTTCCTGTTGAGAAGTTGACTGACAATGTAATTATTGATCTTTTGTAGTGAACTGTTTTCTCTCTGGCTCCTTTCAAGGACTCCTCTTTGTTTTTAGTGTTCTTAAGCTTCACTACAAGGTGTCTAGATGTCAAATTTCTTTTTTTTTTTAAAGTGTACAATTCAATGGTTTTAATATGTTCACAGAGCTGTGCAACCATTAATACAGTCAGTTTTAGAACATTGTCATCACCTCAAAAAGAAACCCTGTACCCTTTAGCCATCATCCCTAATTCCCCCCATCTTACTCTCCCTGGACCTAAGCAATCACTAATCTACTTTCTGTCTCTGTATATCAATACTTGCCTATTCTGGACATTCATATAAATGGAACCATATAATATGTGGTCTTTTGTGTCTGGCTTCTTTCACTTATATTTTTCAAGGTTCATCAATATTATAGCATGTATCAGTACTTCCTTTTTATGACTGAATAATATTCCATTGTATGTATATACCACATTTCATTTATTCATCCTTTCATACATTGGTGGACATTTGGATTTTCACCTTTTGACTATTATGAATAATCCTGGTATAAACCTTCATGTACAAGATTTTGTGTGGACCTATGTTTTAATTTCTCTTGGATATACACCTAGGAGTGGAATTGATGGGTCATATGGTAACTCTATGTTTAATCATTTGATATATTTCCATACTGTTTTCCAAAGTGGCTGTACCATTTTGCATTCCCACCAGCAATGTATGAGGATTCTGATTTCCCCACATCCTTGTCAATACTTATTATCGGACTTTTTGATCCTAGTCATCCTAGTGGATGTGAAGTGGTACCTCACTGTGGTTTTTTTTTTTTAATTTTTAAAAATTGAAGTAGAGTTGATTTACAATGTTGTGCCAATCTCTGCTGTATAGGAAAGTGACTCAGTTATACACACATATAAACAAAAAGGTCTTACTGTATAGCCCAGGGAACTATACTCAATCTCCTGGGATAAACCATAATGGAAAAGAATATTAAAAAAAGAATGTGTGTATGTGTATAACTCACTGTGGTTTTGATTTGCATTTCCCAGGTGACAAATGATGATGATATTTACATGTGCTTATTGGCTATTTGAATATCTTCCTTGGAGAAATGTCTATTTGGATATTTAGCCCATTTTAAAATTGGGTTATTTGTATTTTTATTTTTGAGTTGCAAGAGTTCTTTATATATTCTAGATACCAGATGTATGATTTGCAAATATTTTATCCCATTCTGTGGGTTGTCTTTTTATTTTCTTGATGGTGTCCTTTGAAGCACAGAAGTTTTAAATTGTGATGAGTCCAATGTACCTGTGTTTTCTTTTCTTGCTCATGCATTTGGTGTCATATCTAAGAATTTTTTTTTTGCCAAATCCTAGGTCATGAAAATTTACCTCTGTGTTTTCTTCTGTCTTATATCTATATTCTTCTAATAGCTATTTCTTGAATAGATATTTCTTCATATGTTGTTTGCCCTTAGGACCATATCTACAGGCTTAATTTTTTTAAAAAATTGTTACCAGTTTCACTGGGGAGCTGATCAGTGTAGCTCCTCACACTGTCATGTCAGACGTTGATTGTTCTAGATCCTTTTGTGACAAAAGTCTTAAAATGATAAAATATATATTCCAGTACTAAAGCCAGAATCATGTTTAATGAGAAAAAAGCAGAAACTTTAGCATTAAAGTCAGAGACAAGAAAAGGATGTCTATTATCACCACTATTATTTAGTATTAGTTTTGCAGGTACTAGACAAGACAAGTAAACAAGAAAAAGAGATTAGCAGTATAAAGATTTGAAAAGGAGATAAATTGATAATGTTTATTACTTGTACACATAGGATGTATAGCTAGCAAACTTGAAATAATCGACTGCCAAACTACTACAAAACTATTAGTACTGTAAGAGAATTCAGCAGGTAATCTGGGTACAGAGTTAATATACAACAGTCAATAGCCTTTGTATATGCAATCACCAACGAGTTAGAAAATATAAGAAGAGATTCCATTTATAATGGGAAAGGCAATAAAAAAGGTAAAAAATAACTAAGAATATACTTGAGAAATGTGTAAGATCTATATGAGAAGACACTATTTAGATTATCAAAAGGAGATTAAAATGGAAAATTATATCCTTGAATAAGAAAACTGTATCATAAAAATGTTATAGGTGGGGACTAAAGCTTCCAGATGTTACAAAATACTAGAAATCCTCTAGAATTATCTTCTATCCATCCATCCATCTATCTATCTATCTATCTATCTATCTAGTATTGGTATAGAATCAATTCTTGTTTTTATTGGTTTAAAATTCATCATTGTGTTTGTTTTGGTGCCCAAATTACCCTACATTCAGTTAGTAGAAGGTGCTTGAATCTGGTCCTTGTGATATGCCTCCATCTTTTTTTTTATTTAACAGTTCCTTGCCTTCTGGCATAAAAAGTTGTTTCAGACTCATTTTGTGCCTACCCTACCCTGGCCCTGGAACCAGCCATTGCTCTGAGGGGCCCTGGTTCTTCTTAACAAGGAATTGTATTAGAAACTATGTTTAGGAAGGCAGAGTCTTAAAATACTCCATTCCATTGTAGAATGGGGAGATGATCATCTTATAGAATTTTAAAAATTGAGATATAATTGACATATAACATTATATTAGTTTCAGGTGTACAACATAATGATTTGATATTTGTATATATTGTAAAATAATCGCCACAACGTCTAGTTAACATAGAAGTTTTGACACTACTCCCCCAAAGACTGCTAAAGCCATGTTGTAGTTTTACAACTAAAGGTAAAAATGTGTTTTAAAGATAAGTTAAAGAAATGCATCTGATTTAGATGCCACTTTTACGCCACTTGAAACTCTCCTACGAAGCCTCTTTTGGGGTAACAGTTCTGAGCAGTCTTATCTGCTGGTCTCACGCACACCTCTTCCCTCCTGTCCTGGGGGGCTTCCCTGATGCCACAGCATTGGACCCCTTTGGAACTGCTCTGTGCTCACGTCCATGCAACCCATAATTTTTGGAGAGTTAATATCCAAGGGATCACCCTTGACCAACAGAAGATGGGAATGATGGTTAAATGTTTCTCCAGGACAGTTTAGAGATGCATTTTGCAGCGCTCCTAGGAGGTTGGAGCCTCAGTTGCCCTCCACAGGGGCTATCTCAGTAACTCATTCTTTTGTTGGCCTTCCCTCCTCCCTGTTTCACTCCTCCTGCCTTTCACTCCCGCTTGCTGGGATCACCTCCCAAATACCTGTATGGAAGCTTCTGTCTCATGTTCTACTTTGGCGGGGGGAGGGGTTCAGGCTAAGATAGCATCATCAAAAACATATATAAAATTCAAAGTGGAGGGTTGCTAATTGCCAGTTTACTCAGATCTTGCAGGGCAGTTGAATAGCATGATAAAGCAAGATTAGTTTATTTTACATAAATTATCATTTTGGAACTCAGTGACTTCTCTGCCTCTGCAATATATTCTCTTCCTCCTTCACCCGTTTCTCCCTTTTCTAGCTCTCCTGATCTCTTTGTTTCCATGCATCTATCCCGCTGATCTTTCTTATCTCTAGCCCTCCATCTCTTTCCACTTCATTCTATTTCTGTCTCCCTCAAGCCTTTGCTCTTTTTCTGTGATTCCTCTTTTTATTTTATTTATTTATTTATTTATTTATTTATTTGCGGTACGCGGGCCTCTCACTGTTGTGGCCTCTCCCGTTGCGGAGCACAGGCTCCGGACGCGCAGCCTCAGCGGCCATGGCTCACGGGCCCAGCCGCTCCGTGGCATGTGGGATCTTCCCGGACTGGGACACGAACTTGCGTCCCCTGCATCGGCAGGCGGACTCTCAACCACTGCGCCACCAGGGAAGCCCGCTTTGTTGAGTATTGATGGGACTGGCCCTTAACAGACATCTCATGAATGTTGAAGAATTAGCACGTGAAGCATATACAGAAGAGATGGTGGAAGTTTGACTTCCCTGATAGCCACAGAAATCACAGAGTTGGCTCTGGGAATTGGTCCTGAGTATGGGGATCCCTTAGTCCAGGTGTCGTGCCCCAATCTCTGCTCTTCAGCTGGATCATGGACGTTTATTCCTTCTCAGGAGTGGAAAACCGGAACCTGGAGAGCAGCTGGGAGATTCAAGAAGTCTTAGCTTTCTGTTTCTTTTCCCCAGGACAGGGCAAAGCAAGCCACCTCTTCCTGGAGGTGACTGGTTTTGCCTCTCTGTAAAACCACCCGAACACATGCACTTGTTCACATTTCAAAACCACTTTATTAGCAAAATGAACAAAAGGAGAATGGTGTTTAAATTAAATAAATTACACAAATATCTCAAGAGTCCCGGTCTTCTCCAGGAACCACATCATTGCTGGTCAGTATAACTAAGAACATTCAGAAGTTTTGAAATCCTGGATTATTTGACTATCTTGCTCTCCTTTCCTGCCTCAGTCATGTCCAGTGAGTGGTCTGGGTGAATTTATGTTCTTTCCAAAGTATTCTAACAGTGAAGTTCTCTTCAAGGCCTCCCTCCACCCCAGGTGTTTCCGATCTTACATCCACTGTGGTCTCTGTGAGTACCTACACCCCTGGACATGGTTCAGGATCCCTCCTTGAGCCCCCAGCTCCAGGCCACTGTGAGTCAGCAATCACCTTTTGGTCTGGGGCTGGCCTGGGGGTTAACAGTCACTTCATCAAGTCCTCAAGGGTTCTAGACACTTGGTTCACAAGGCACCTCTAACTTGGGATGTCCTGAGGCTCTGTGCTCTTCCCACACCTCTTGGGCCTGAGCTGGACTCTGCAGGAGGTGGAGCAGGGGAGGGTGAGTTTTCATTGGCTATGGTTCTTGTCCTCTCGAAATCTGGCACTTCGGGTGCTGGGCACGGTAAATCCCAGATAACATTGTCTTCTGCCTTCCAAGTTTTGAGTTCCATTGGCAGCCAGATGGCATAATGAATTCACAAAGAAGCAATGCTTGTAGGCCAAGAATCTGTTGGCTCTTCACCAGCACCCCCTCCTTTAACTCTACGAAGACTTGCTAGCTGACCAGCTCACTCAAGGCACAGGCACACAGTGGAGGTCAGGCTGAAGTTAGGAATTCGAACATTTTTCCAGGCTGGGCCAGCCCATCCTGTTGGGCAGGGATCATTCATTGAAGGAACTTGGGAGAATCAGTGGGGAGAGGCCAAAAGGTTTTTGGTGCACTTCCATGGAAAATTTCTCAAACACTTGCACATGGAACCTATTTATTTTCAAGTCAACAGTGGGGTTTCTCTACCTTCTTATATATAGAGAGAACTTAACCCCTCTTCTCATCTCTCCTGGAAGGAGATGGCCTCAGGTCCTGAGTTTGTTAAGGAATCCCTGTGGAGGAAGGCCCAGACTGGATCAGCCCTTCTCCATGCTTGGTACCCAGCTGGGATATGCCCTTGGTGGGGTGTCCTGCCTTGCCTGGCTGAACGATTCAGGCCCCAAGCTGATAAGGGAGAGTTAAACTCATTGGCTCTTTGCCAAATGAAGAGAACAAGGCAGATTTCCCAAGTGGGGGACGCATTTCTAAGGTCAGGGAGACTGTCGAGGCCCAGGTCCCACCAGTTGGCCCTGGATTGGTACTAGCGCCCCCTGCCCCTCCACATCTCCAGTACAAAGAGGGAAAGCTTTTGTGCAGAATAACTAGTATCTGTTGCTGGGTTGCCAGAGGATTCTGCCAGCTACCCCCCTGTCCCTTCTGGCTTCCTACCTGGTCTCAAGTAGAAGGAAGCAGCCCTTGAGGGCAGGGGGAGTGATAGTGTTTCAGAAGGCTGATGTGGCTACCTTGGTGGGCTGCCCCTGGGGAGGTAGCTCTGGTAGCCACTCCCCAGGCTAGAGTCTGATGTGCTAAATAGTAGTGGAGGTCTCAGCAGCCTTAAGATGAGGAAGAAGGGGACATAGTCACCAAGACAGAGATACCTGGGTTGTGGGAGCACATGGTCCCAGGGGTACAGAGCTGCCAGAGACAGACTGGGCAGCTGGAGAGGGCAACCACAGAGTCCTAAGCAAGTTCGTCTCTGTGTCCTGTGACAGCTTGACACCATCGGACACCAAGCCATGCTGGCGCCAGGACACTTTCGAAGCTTGCACTCTACGTCAGCACACGGCTTCCTCTCTATTCCTGGCTCAGTCTTAAAGTCCAGCAGTCGGGGGTCCTGTCAGCTGCCACAGGCAGGGCGCGGGTGGGAGCGGTGGAGTGAGAAGGAGGCTTGCTTGTTGCTGGCTGGGGCCCTGAGGGTCAGCAGAAGGATGAAGAGGTGTCTCTCCCTGCCATTGAGATTGACTTGCTCTAGGGATGCCGGGAGGGGAATGAGAGAGGGGGAGGAGGGTGGAGAGGTACTGGAGTCCCGGTGGAGGTGTTCTCCTCTACCCGCCACTCTCCATGATCCCAGGCTCATCCTTCATGGGAGTCCCAGGTACCAGGTGCTCTGCAGGCAGCATGGGAACCGGCTGGGCCCTCACAGGGCGGTCAGGGTCTCTGTGTGAAACATGCTGCCGAACATCTCCTGCAGGGCCACAGGGAGGAAGTGGGAGGGGGAGAGACAGCATCAGACCTGTTGGGTTCAGAGTGGTGGCAATCGCCAGGTGACCCTATGAACCCCCGGCCAGAAAGAGGCATTTTGAGGAAGTGTGTGTGAGTGTGTGCACGTGCGTATGTGAACCGGGGAGAGGCAGGGTCAGCCTAAGAGGTGAACTGGTACAGAGGTGACAAGAGAAGATGCTTGAAATCTAACTTTGAATCACCTCTGGTGTGCTGTGTGACTTTCACAGGTCCTGTCCTCCTTTTTCGTTCCACTTTCTTTATTAGGTAAAATGAGGGTTGAGATCAGACAAGCTCTGAAGTCCTTTCTTGCTCTGATAAGCTATTTTGGTCCTACCCAGGCTTTTGGAATGTGCTGGAGATTCCACAGGGACCCAGAAATCCATCCGCCAAATCTTTGTGGCCCCGGCTCTCTTTCCTAATGCCTCCCGCATGCCCTCAGCACCCCCAGAGACATGTTTAGAGGACCATGGAACTCATACCCAAAAGAATGGGAAGAGGCACAAAGTGAGATGTTACTTCTAATAGACCCAGAGCCAAATTCCTCTAAACCTAGTGATCTGGTTTCTTTTAATTCAGGGCATTGGGGTGGGGCTACTTTTCATGTCAGGACCATAGGGCTTTACGTGAAGTAAGACTTCACACCTGCATAGCTCTTAGCTCTTAAAGCCCATCCACGTGCAGTAATATTTGTATCCCTCATATATCCCTAGAATTCATCTGATCCTACCAGAATGTAAGTTTTCCAAGGGCAGGGGTCTTTGTGTTGTTCAGCTGTGTGCCCACCCTGGGATAGTGTCAGGCAAGTAGTAGGCACTCCATAAATACCAGTTGAATTTACAGAGAACAAGAGCAACCCCCACTGATCTTGTTAGGTAGATGGGACAAGGTATTCCCCATATTCCCCTTATTTCACAATGATAAACACTGGGGCCTGGTGGTGTTATGTGGCTTGCCGAAGGTCAAGTAGCAGGTGTGTTGCAGAGTTAAGTATAGATATTAGTTATCCAGGACTTGGTCCAGTGACTCTCCCTTCCCCCATGATGCATTTCAGTGAGTGAGAAGAATTAAGATCTGCTATTAAAAGAAAGATGAGAAGGATACATTGTTGCCTTCAAGGTGACTGCTCTGGCTTGGAGATGGGAGAGCCCAGCCAACACTTTGGGTTTGAGAAGGTCTCCTTCCTTTTCCTCCTGACCCCCAGCCTTCAGCTTACCTGCTCTAAGTCCCAGCAGCTGGGACTGTCCTCCTCCGAATCATACAAAGAGAGCTCGGGGTCCACTGGAGCCTGGATGGGGGAAACAAGTGCAAAATGAGCTGCAGTAACTGAGTGACGGTCTGGCACAAATGGCAGCCTCTGGGGTGGGTGAGGGGCACCGTGTGCTCTGATGCATAACCTGCCCTCTTGACTTTTCCCTCACCTCCCTCATTTGCCTCTCAAAATACAGCACAGCTGTGGTTTTCCTCCTCACAGCAGACAGGTGTACATCAGGGTGGGCTTCCTTGGTGGGCATTTCAGAGGCAGGGAAGGTTTACCTAGCTTACAAGGATCACTGGCTAGCTGCCTGACCTGCGAATCCATTTCCCTTCTCTGGGAATCTGTTTCCTCATCTGTAAAAGTAGGATAATCAGACTCACTTTGCTGGCTCTCTCCCTCACCATGCTGTTGAAAAGGGGGTGTGTGTGTATCATTTATAGATATGAATATGTTCTGTAATAGTTAAATATACAATACATATAATATACATTTTTAAGAATATATAAACTGTAAATAGTGGACATTGTGCAATAACGGATGATGAGGATTCTTCTGGAATCTCCCTCTCTTTGCTCTGGTGACAGGGTGCATGAGGCTAGAAAGGCCGCTGCTCTCACAGTTTCCCTCTGTGTGGTAGGCAGGCGCCAGGCCCCGTGTTTCCCTGGGCAGGCTTTCAGCGCTTAGAACAGATGGCTTCACCTTCATCAGTCTCTTAAAGCAAACAGCAAATGGTTGCTCTAGGGCCAGAAAAGCCTTTCTTATGACCCACAGAGGGCAGAAGAGGTTTGTTTCATGGACTGGGGCACAGAGTCTTGGGAGGCCAAGGGTAGAAGCTGAGCTGGCAGGGGAGCCTGGGAGGTGGCGTCGGCTGGGGATGCCTGGGCAGGGACCACAGTGGGATGGGCTTTTTCTGCCTCCCAGCTTTCTGGAGTGTTATTTGTAGACAGTGTTATTTGTAGCTCATTTGCATACCACTTACTGAGCTAGTAAATTAAATGTCAAGAAGCTGAGACAAAACTCTGATCCACACTCTTCATCCATCACCAGCCTGAAATCTCCAAGCTCTGCTAAATTAAAACAGGCAGGCTTACTCCCCTCCCTTTCCCAAAGCCTCTTGTAGAAAGAGCGAAGGAATAGCAGGGATGAGCAATGCCAGAATGCCAGGCATAACCCGCTGTGCTTTGGGTGTTTGTGTGATCTGGAAATTGATATTAATAAGGATTTTGTAATATACAAAGCTCTTTCAAGTGACGTAAAAGATACAAGTATCAGTTAATCTTAAAACCAAAACAAAAGAAAAATCCCGTGGTGGATAATGTTACCTTAGAGTACCCATTCCACAGATAAGAAAACTGAGATTCAGAACCGTTAATTGACAGAATTGGTGTTGGAACCCAAACCGTCCCGCTAATTCAGTGACCCATGGCCTAGGATTCCTCAGGTGCAGGGACCTTACCCCTTGGAAGGTACGTGCTGGGGCCACTTCCCTGGCCTTTGCCTGGGCAAACAGGACTGCGTCGTGTATGCTGGGAAAGACGTGGTTGCGCTCTAGACACCCATCTTCGAAGATGCCACCATGGTTAATGTCATTGTACACCTGGGCTGGAAGGAGGGAAAGATCACCTTCAAAAGGTTAACACCACCGTGGACAGGACCTGGGGTTGGGGGAAAATGGTGAGAGGGCCTGAGGGAGATGGAGAGAGAGGCCTGAGGGCTGTGCTCTTGCTATATCCTAGAGCCTTCTCATTGGCTTTGCAGTATCATTTCTGGACAGCAGAGGGCAACATGAGCTTGAAGATGCTGAACCTTCACCCCAGGGCAGAAGGAAGCAGTTTGATTCAGGGAGTTGGTACTTCGTGGTGATTCGAGTGGGAAAGGCTAAAACGTTTGCCCATTCTGTCCCTTGAGGGTTCGTCCTTCCTGCTGTTTATCCAGACCTTTCCTACAATGTCCAGTGTGTGGAAGAGCCCTTATTCCTACCCAATCCTGGACATGATTTCCTGAGGAGTGTCTAGTGAGGGTCGGCGGGAGCTTCTGATTCTAACTCTGGAGCACACACAGAGCAGGTCACTTGCCAGTGCAGACTCTCTTCCTGAACGGAGCCTGCACAGAGCCTGGGCTGTGCTCAGGCCAGCGCCGAAGCTGGCTAGGCCTGCTGGAAGTTGCTGACCCTCCGCGGGAAACGGGGTGTGCCAGTGTGTGCCCCTTCCCTTTCTCCCGTGTGTCTGTGCGCTCTTGCTGTGCGTCCGTGTCCCTGCACTCTGCACACATGCTGGAGGTGAAAGTCCACTGCGATGTGGACACGGTTTGGGGCTGTGTGTGTGGGCCCTGGAGACTGTGTGCGTATAACACTGTGTTATCTGTGTCTTCCCTGGATGGTTATGGTGTATCTATGCTTTGTGCTTATTCATAGACTTTTGGATTTGGAGAAGATTCCCAAATTTATCTAGTCGGCCTCATTTTATGTAGGTGGCAATCGATCCCTAGACAGATGAAGTGACTTGGCCAAAGATACATGGCAAATTAGTGGTGGGCAAATTAGAATCCTACTTGTCATTTCTTAACTCCATGATCCCCCCACTCTCTAATTGAGACCTCTAGGATGTTCTCTAACCCGGCTGTAGTCTCTTCTAACTTGTGCCCGAAACGCTTATGAGCAGCCAGTAGTTTAGGGGAACATTTGGCTGTTCTCATTCCTACCCCACTCACTATTCAACATCCCACCCACCTACTCCCACCTCAGCCCCTTGCCAGCCTTCCAGTCGCCTACACGTCCTCCTTCTCTTACCATGAATGTTCACCAAGAAGACCTTCACACCGATCCTCCCGTAGGTGGAGCTCAGCTAGAGGAGTCGGGAGGGTGTTGGGTAGGGAGACAAAAGGAAAGGAATGTTCTGAGTGGGCCTGAAAACCGATTCACAAAACGCACATCAGAGGGGGAGCCAAACAAATAAGTAGCCCCGAGAGCCCTGGCAGCCAAAGATAAAAATAGCAGCAAAGCACAGCACTTCTCCCTGGAGTGCTGGCTGACTGCTCCTCTGGACAGCGGGGTGGACGTGGGGCTTTGCCAATGAGGCAGCCACTTAAAGTCCCCATGACCCCTTCTTATGGGGCCAGATCTTTTCTTTCAGTTGCTTAGAGTCCTGGACTCCACCTCTTTCCTGACGTCGTGGCTTCAGGCAGAAACTGCAGGGGAGGACCGAGGCCCAGAGAGGCTACTGCTTTGCCCGGCTTCATGCCAGGTCCAGGCTAGGGAAGCAGGTTGAGCCCAGGGCTGGGGATGGAGCCTTCTGTGCACCTGGCTGGTGATGCCATCAGCCTATGTGCTCTCTGTACCCCTCGGTTTCTCTGGGCTGCTTCTCTCTGGGCCAGCCTCTGAGGTTTACCGACTCCTTGTCATCGGAAGTGGCCGCTGAAAAGTTATCGGGTGGATACATTTATTCAAGGTATCCTGTGAGCTGTGTGTTTGGTCTAAGGATGTGAGGCACTGATATAATGTCTTCTTTCCTCTGTTGGCCAGAACCGGCTGACGCTAGAGTGTCTGGGTGAGTGTGGGAAGGAAGGGCAGACCACGAACCAGGGCCAAGCTGAATTCTACTCAGAGGATCCTGGGGTGGGTTCCTGGCAGCCTGAGAGGGAACTTGGGGTGGACTGTGTTACAGAGGGGTGCTAGGACAGGGTGGACCAGCGGCCTGGCTTTGGTATCCCTCCCCAGGCAGGCATTGCCTCGTGCTGTCTGGGCCTGCTCTGCAGAGAGCATTCTGTCCTGGTAGCATCTGGGGAAAAGGGATCTTAGGAGCTGTTAGGTTCCTTGGTGAGCTGTTTCGCTCAGTTGGTTCAAATGAGGGCTCCAAGGAAAGGGAGTGTAGTGGGGCAGGGGTGACGGTTAGGGTTGGGGGGTGGGCTGGCACTCCCTCCACCCGAGGGCCTCACCTTGGCCAGGGCTTTGATGCCCATCAAATCCACAAAGCTGACCCCACTCATGTCGAAGATGAGGGTGTGGAAGGTGACAAAGGGTGGGACGCTGGCCAGGATGTCACTGGGCTCAGCAGAGGCCGGGGGCTCACAACTGGCAGCTGTGGAGCTGTCAGGGCTGAAGGTGATGTAGGACACGCTGGCGCCATTAGCAGGCGTCTGGTTGTTGTTGGGGTCCGTTGGGGAGCCATTCTCGAAGTCCTGCTGAAGCTCCTGCAGGGAGACAGTCTGGAGGGCGGGAGTAGGAGGGCAGAGTCAGGGGCCATCACACTCAGTCAGACTTTGCTGTGGCTGAAGCTGGGGCAAGGGGCGTGCGGGTGGAGGAAACTGAACCTGGTGGTGGTGAATATAAGCCCCCAAAAGCCCATAGGACCGGCATCTCCCATAGCCCCTTCCTTAGGTGGGGTCTGCACGTTTGGTCTCCCACAACCCTTCCAAGAGAGGCACCGAAGCCTCAGCCCACTCTGCTCTGAGAGAAAGGCCCTCTGGAAACAATTGAGCTCCTTTTTCGCATTTATCCATGTCTGCCTTCTCTGCAGAACTCCCACACCTACATCCACCTTGCTAGATCTAGGTTGGCTGGGTACCCCAGGAAATTCACTGCTGCTCCCCATATGGGATTGCTCATAAGTCCACGGGCATATCCTATCTTAGCCAGAAAATGAGGATGGGCTGTGGGAGTTCAGTGGTTACCCTAAGAGCTGACAGCTCCTCATCGAAGGAGAAGATATCCACCAGGCAATACCCACTGGGCAGCGGCCACAGAGACTTGATATCTTTGACTTCAAAGATACTGGGAGGTGGGGTACCAGGTAACAAGATCAGAGACGGCAGGGGAGAGGGCATGGGCTGTTTCTAGCCTCAGTTCACCTTGTTTTTCATAAATAGGGATTTCCTCTGTTGTATGGGCAGCCTTCTCCCCTTCTCCTGCCTCTTGAGGTATTTTTGCTTGGCCAGCAATACTTTCTGGGGGTCCACACCTGTCTGTAGGGAGAGAGCAGAGAGCAGTCTTAACCTCCACCCTCTTTGGAAGTGGCCTGCTGTCAGCTCCCAGCTCCTTTTCTTGCATCTTCCAGGCACGCTCTGTCCAGCCCCTCTGGTCACCAGAGGACTGAGCCTTACCTTGGCAGTGACCTTTTGCCTGAAGATTTCCGAGTTGGCAAAGTAGAGAGGGGAGCAGTAAGTGATGATCTTTATCCCTTGGATTTCCTGGGCCTGTGGCAGGAAGACTCGGTTCAGTTAGCAGCAATATCTTTATTGGCTTTTTTTTTTTAAAACCTTTTTATTTGGGGTGGGGGTAGGGCAAAAGAGGGAGGTCACAATCTTGGATTACCCACCCTATTATAGGTCTTGGGATTCACATAAATGTCAGTGTCCACGACTTGGGCCAAAGTATAGCCATTTCGACTGGATGAAGAAGGAAAAGAAAAACATAAGAGAATGCTATTAGCGGATGGGCCTGGAGGGACACTGGGGCTGGGGGCTGGGCAGAGGCAGGCCAGGAGAGGGTCCCTTCCTCACCCTGGGGTTTTTGTGTTTGTCTTTCTGCACTGGAGACATATGCCTGATGGCCTGTGTCTGGGCTATAATTAGAGGGTTGACAGGTAGCTCCTTGACGTAGCTCCCAGTCTGGGGCTCAGGGGGGAGAAAGGGTGGGGAGTAAACAAGGTGACATTCTTACGGGGCCCTAAAGTCACCACTTCCTGGTTCTGAGTTCTCAGGAAGAGAAGACAGGGTTTCCCGGATATTCAGCATCCTTCCTGCCCTGACCTGGACCCCCTGGTCTGTTTCACTTAATTTTTAAAAAAAAATCAATTAATTAATTAATTAATTTATGGCTGCGTGGGGTCTTTGTTGCTGCGGGCAGGCTTTCTTTTTATTTGCGGCCAGTGGGGGCTACTCTTCGTTGCGGTGCGTGGGCCTCTCATTAAGGTGGCTTCTCTTGTTGCGGAGCATGGGCTCTAGGTGCGCGGGCTTCAGTAGTTGCGGCTCGAGAGCTCTAGAGCGCAGCTGTGGGATCTTCCTGGACCAGGGCTCAAACCCGTGTCCTCTGCATTGGCAGGCAGATTCTTAACCACTGCGCCACCAGAGAAGCCCACTTAATGTTTTTATAGCAAGGACGTAGCTGTCCTCTGACTTGCTGTTCCCTTGAGGTGGGGTTCCATTTGGTCTGGGGTCTAGTAGCACCCTTGAAAGGACACTGAGTCTCATCCACTTGCTTGACTCCCACTTTCTCTGGTCCCCCAGCCCTCCAAGACTGTGATGGCTTCCCCTGGGTTTTCAGGATGTGGGAAGTCATGTAGCCCAGCCTGTGCCGAAAGTCCTGGCTGGGCCAGGCTCTCCTTGGGCCTGGCAGCCCCTCCAGTGCCAGGTCCAGAAGGTGACAGTATGCAGTGGGCTGGGCCAGGCCTCACGTGGGAGCCCTTGGCAGACTGGCCCAGGGGCCCCACTGCTGTGCCTTGGGGTGAGGGGCTGTTACTTACAATTGGGTCTGGAAGATCACAACCAGGGTGGAGAAGCCGACACCCACTGCCACACCATACGGCAGGCTCAGGAAGAAGGCAGAGAGGAAGCTCACCACCCAGACGCACTGTGAAGAGAGAGACGTCAAAGCAGGCCTGGGGAGAAAACTGCCCCTTTGGGGAAGTCTTCCTGGACCAGCCTAGGTCATTCTCTGCTAGCACAACTTCAGACCCACCCTTCCCTTTTCATGCCATTTTTGCACTGTTTTATGTAACTGAGCTTCGGTTACACTTGCCCATTTCCCTTAGATTGAGTGTGGCTCCCTGATCTTGTCTGGTTGTCAATAGACAACCCCAGCATACACAGGGAGTCAGGATGGCTCAGTGAGAAGAGTATGAGTCTTGGGTCAGATATGCCTGGGTTCCAAATTTCATTCTCCTACTTACTAGCTGTGTGATCCTTAGTTGCCTAATTCACAAAGGGGGAATAATAATACCAGCTTCATGAAAGAGTTAAGGAAGATAAGGTCCTGGCCTTAGTGATGGGTGCCCAGTGAGTGCTCAGTAAACCTGAGTTCCATTCCTCCATCTGATAGTAAGCTGTGTGCCGGACACGTGCTCAGCTACATTTCCTGATCTGATAGCCTGGGGCCTGGTTGTGTGCATTTGGGGACAGGATTGGATGCAGGTTTTTTTTTTGCAGTACGCGGGCCTCTCACTGTTGCGGCCTCTCCCGTTGCAGAGCACAGCCTCCGGACGCGCAGGCTCAGCGGCCATGGCTCATGGGCCCAGCCGCTCTGCGGCATGTGGGATCTTCCCGGACCGGGGCACGAACCCATGTCCCCTGCATCGGCAGGCGGACTCTCAACCACTGCGCCACCAGGGAAGCCCTGGATGCAGTTTTGACAGTTGCCTCCTGTGGTGTTTTAGAGTCCCCCATGTTCCTCTGAAAGAAATAAATCTGCCCACACTCTTGTACAGAATTGTGAAGATCAGATGGGAACCCAAAGCACTATGTAAATATCAGGAACTATTGTCACAGTGGGGGGGATTGTTGGGATGTGATAAAAGCAGATCTTTCGGGGTGGGAACTGGGACGTCATTTTTCTCCCTATCCTCATCCCTCACTCCCTGGGGGACCCCAGATGGACCACTCATTTCTCTGGCTTTAAGGATTTCCTTCTCATACTGTGCAAGTGTACCTTCTCCCCTAGGAGACAGTCCAGTCCAGAGGTTTGGAGTCTAAGATTTGGGGTTCCAGTCCTGACTCTAGCACTTACTACTTCTGTGGCCTTTGATGTGTTACTAAACCTCTCTGAGGCTTTGTTTCAGCATCTTGAAAGGAGGTTAGTAAATCCTTTCTCACAGCTTATGGTGGGGCTCAAGTGGGGATGAGGCAGTGTCGTCAGTATATGGTAGCCTCATTTCAACTGCCCAGTGGAAGATGCGTTGGGAATGTGACTAATCAAAACAATAATTCATGTTTGCTGAGTGTTTTATGGTTACATGGGGCTTTCCCATTATGATCTCATTTAATCCTCAGAGCCAGTGTGTGACGCAGCCATGACCATCACCCGCATTACAGATGAGGAAACAGAACTCCAGAGAAGTCTGGTAATCTGCTTAAGATCCTGGTCTGCTGGCTTTATGTTCTAGGTTTTTTTGTTTTTTAAAATGATTTCATTTAGCTTTCTTTGGAACTATAAATCATAAAAATAATAATAGCTAAATTTTATTGAACACAAGATACAATTCGACAATGTGCTCCTTACTTGTATTATCTCATTTCATAAGCATCCTGAGGTGGGGGCTAGAGAGTATAAGATACCCATTTCACAGATGAGAAAGCCAGGACTCGGAGAGGTTAAGGGACTTGCCATTGGTCATAAAGCCAGTGAAGAGCTGAGTTAGGATTTGAACATAAGATGTCTCACTCCAAAACCTGAGCTGTCTGGGGCTTCCCTGGTGGCACAGTGGTTGGGAGTTCGCCTGCCGATGCAGGGGACACGGATTCGTGCCCCGGTCCGGGGGGATCCCACATGCCGTGGAGCGGCTGTGCCCGTGAGCCATGGCCATTGGGCCTGTGCGTCCGGAGCCTGTGCTCCACAACGGGAGAGGCCACAACAGTGAGAGGCCCGCATACCACAAAAAAAACAAACAAAACAAACAAACAAACAAAAAAAACCTGAGCTGTCAGCACTCGGTTATGCTAATCAGCGAGCAGCTGACCAGAGGGATCACTGACAGAAGAAATGACAGGGCTATGGGGTTGGAGGAGGCGGTAAGGGCACAACGCGTACCCAGAGGCCGCCCAATACCTACACAGTCCAGCTTGCTCTTCCTCCACAGGTAGTAGGGGTCGGCGAGTTGCTTGAGGGAGTTCTTGAGGTTGACAGCAATCAGGGCTCCTAGCACAGCCTGGGGAAGCAGAACATTGTTCCTTGTCACCTGGGGTGTCCCCTTTTTCCTGCCTTTCCTGCAAACACCTGACCCTGAAACCTGGCAGGACAGAGTTGCAGCTCTAGAACATCTCTGCTGGCAGAGACCCCAAAGCTCTGCATTCAATCTTAGGCTTGGAGTGCAGGTGCTAGAGTCATAGGGCCCCTGGCCCCATCTTTGCCCGTCCTCTTTTCCCTCATCCCCACACGGCCCGTGCCTAGAGCCCTCCTAGCCAGGCGCCCACACTGACTTGTAAACACTGCCTTGGGTGTGGACTCTGAGGTCAGAAGGCTGGAGTTTGTGACCAGCCCTGCACTTGTGAGCCTTGTCACCACAAGCAGATCACCTAGACCCTGTCAGCCTCAGTTTCCCTCACCTGTACAATGGGGAGAGTAAAACCTGCGTTACTACTTCTCAGGTTGTGACTAGGACAACGTGTGACAATGATGGCACTTGGTAATCTGTAAAGCACCACACAGCCCTCAGGGCCTGCTCTTACTGGAGTCTCTCACTGCCTCTGCTCTCGTGCTGTGCTCTTACCTTGGGGAGAGGGTAGAGATAGGACCCCAGGGCCAGCATCGTGATCATCACCACCAGGGAGACGCACAGGCTTGACATCTATTCAGAGAAAGAGTTTGGAAACAGGGCATAGGTGTGAAATTCTCGCTCTTGTTTTGTTTCCAATAGATGCCTTTGGTGGACTGGAGGCTAAGGAGGGGAGAGGAAGGTTGGAGAAGCAGGTGGCCTGGCTTCTCCGGGGCAATTGTTCTGCTACTCCCCCACCCCTCCCACACTCTCCTGGTGCAGCGCTCACCTGGGATTTTCCTCCAGCTCCATCCACAGCCAGAGTGACAGAGAGAGCACAGCAAATGACATGGATTTTAAAGAAGGAGCCGAAGAAGTTGCTGCAGCCCAGGGCGATCATCTCCTGTGGGCACAGGATTGGAAGCTGGGGCTGGGGTGCAGGGTACAGACCAAACACAGTTGGCCTTGCAAGCTGGATCTTGAACTTCAGAGTGACCCTACTGCTTTAAAGCCACGTTCTCCCAATCAAGTAGAAGGCAGCCTCTTGGTGTTAGAGTCCCCCTCTCCGCACTAGCAGGCAGCCTTCCTCACCTAAGCCCAGAGCCCCAGAACATCTCTTGCCAGGCCTCTGTGGGCCCTGGCCCGTCCTGCTCAGCCCTGCTGGGGGGTGGCCGGACCTACCTGGTTAGAATCCACGTCATAGCCGTGCTTGCTGGCCAGAGTCCGGCCCACAGCCAAGTTGATGACATAGCCCACGATGGCCAGGGAGAAGGCTGTGCCAATCATGTCCTTCCACTGTGAAACCACAGGCAACACGGGAGTGGGGAACCTGCCAAGGAGCCAGAAAGGAGGCAGGGCCCAAGGGTGTGAGGAGAGGGAGGGCACCGCGACCTTCACCAACCCACAGGGACCGGCTGGGCCCCACTCTGTGCCAGGGCCTTTACATGAATTAGCCCTTCCGGTTTGAATCCTCAGTACCACACTGCAGGGCCGCTACCGTCACTCCCCTTGACAAAGCAAAACTCCGAGGCTTAGAGAACATAACCTGCCTGAGGTCACAGAGCTAGTAAGCGGTAGGGCCTTACTTGTTCACATCCAGATTCTGGACTCCTTACGCGCACTCGTCCGCATATCCGCAGCCCCCAGTGCTGTGGGCCTTTTCTCCATGGCCTGCTCCAACTCTGCAGCATAAGCACCTCCCCTCCCCTCCCAGGGCCCAGTGTGGTGCCTGGCACAGAGTAGACGCTCAGTGAATTTTGTTAGTTCTAACGGCTTCCTTTCCACGTGGGTAAAAGAGCCAATGTATTAGAGCAAGGCAAAGAACCAGAGAGGGGCTGACCAGAGCAGCTTTGCTTTAACAGCCTCCATCAACTGAGACTTTCGCGGGGAGTGTTTCATGACTCACCGTCAGGAAACAGCCAGCATTGTGCGGCTCTTCTCCATAGTAAGTAATAGTAATAATTCATAGCTGGTCAGTGTCACAGAGTTTATAATGTACTTTCATAGAGTTCATTTCATCTCTGACTCTGAACCTGGGGGCGGTGCAGTGGGGGTGGGGTCAGGCTTCCCAGCCACCTGGACTCACCCTCGTTGGATCTCTCCCACGATCTGCATGTGATACTTTTTGGGCATCTTGCAGCCCCCAGAGATAGCTGTTGCCACCACTACCTGCAAACCCCAAAGTGGAGAATTGGGATTGGCTCTAAGTTGGGGCCAGGGCAGGGGTCCCTCTCAAGCCTTCCCTTTTCTTTGGGGACCCCAGATCCCACTCCCCTGCCTCCTTGAAGGGGGCAACCTGAGGATCAGGGAGAGTGGGAGCCATACACAGGGGGAAGGAGTAGATTCACCCCTGACTCCTGTCCTACTGGCTCACAGTGGGCGAGTGGGCCGGGGGCCGGGTGGGTAGAGGGGCTCCCCTGGCTCTGACTGGAGCCGGATTCCTTTTCTCACAGCCTCTCTTGCCTGGGCCCCAGCCCTCCACCCCTGGGCAAGGTCCTTACCACGATCATTTCTGTAGGGATGGGGAAGCGGATCTTGTGCATGAAGCGGGCGTTGAGCTCCTTCACCAGCACCAGGATCACGCTGCTGATGAGGGCGAAGAGGAGCGAGGCGATGTTGGTGTGGGGGAGGTTTTTGCAAATGTCAATGAAGGTCTGTGGGAGACAGCATCATGCTCATGGGCTCCCACCCAGCACCTGAGCCAATGAAGGGATGTCATCAGCTCTCACCAAAAGCAGAATCCAGATCCTTCTCAGGATTCCACTTTCCACCACCCTCTCCCACAGGGCATGTCTGGAGCTCATACTGGGATGGGAATGCAGATTCCCTTCCTCTTTCTCTAGAAAGAGTTCAAGCTAAAGGAGGAGGGATGGAGATTAGACATAAGGAAGGACTTCCCAGGCAGGGAGGGGTTGAGGCACTGGAACGGGGAGCTGATGGAGAGTGTACCTCTGCTTTTCTGCAGGGTTTAACCACAGAGAACCTCAGCAAGCCCTCAAGGTCATGTGTTTGACACTCCCTCCCAAAGCGGGAACTTCTTGGAATCCTCTCTGAACTTCTTAAGACAGTGAACTCGGCTCATGTGTCTGCTCAAGCCCCTCTCTATTCACAGGGGTGCGTTCCTAGACTCACAAAGACGATGGACCCTGGGCCTGTGTAGGAGGGGATGGTCAGTCCGAAGATGTACTTGAGCACGGAGATCAGGATCTGCAGGCCAGCGGCTGTCATGAAGCCCCGGATGAAGGACTCAGAGAGGTAGATGGCCACAAAACCGAACTGCACAAAGCCCAGGCCCATCTGAGAGGAGAGGGGTGGTGGGGAGAGACCAAGATGGGTCAGCAACTCCCATACCTGCCTGGCTCAAACCCAGGGCTGGAGTTCCGTGCAGTCCTGGGATAGCAGCAGCTCTAGGGAAATGAGTCCATCATGACCTTGTCTCGCCCTCTCCTGCCAGCAGACCTTTAGCCTCTGACACTTCACCTCGTTGGCCCCAGTTTCCTCGTCTGTAAAATGAACCTGGTACTCACCAGTGTTTCCTCTCTCAGTAATTGACACCCCTGCCCACCCAGCTGGCCAACCACAAACTTGGGAGCCATCATCCCTCACCCCCCATCTCCAATCTATCACCAAGCCCTGTTCATTTTGTTCCTGCCAAAATGTTCCGCAAGTCTACCCCCTCATCTCCTTGGCTGCCACCCTGGTCTAGGCCCTTGTCACTCTTGCCTGGACCTCTGCATAATCTCCCAACAGATCCCCTGCCTTGACTCTCATCTACCTCCCATCCGTCATCTTCTCCATAGTCTGAGTGGTCCAAACCGACCGCCAATCAGACCCAAAGCCACTGCTTAGGGGACGGACTTCAGACTTCATTGTCTGGCCCCTGCCTACCTTTCTAGCTTCTTCTCTGGTCCATTCCCCAAAGGCCCCCTCCCTCTGGCCATACCAAACTCCTTGTCTTGCCATTCCCTGATCAGTTCACACTCTCTTAGGCCTCAATGCCTTGGGGGTGTTATTCCCCCTGCCTGGACTGTCCCTTCCATGCCTCGTTCATTTGGTTACTGGTCAACTTCTACTCATCCTTTTAGACTGAGCTCAGATGTCACCTCCTCTCTTCGAGGAGAGGCCTTCCCTGACTTTCTCTTTGGCATTCCTGAAGCTATTGGTACATAGCCCCGTTATGTTGCTGACCTCACTGCCTATACAACTATCTGTTGATATGGCTACTTCCTCTGCTGGGCTGTGAGCTCCTTGAGAACTGGGCCTCTTTCTTACGTATCTTTGATCCCCAGAGCCTAGCCCAGTTCCTGGCACAGTGAAACAACCAAAAAACATTAACTGAATGAAGCAATGAATGAAACCTCCAAGGTTGCTTCCTGCTCTTACATTCTGTGCTGCTGCGTTTGCCTTCATAAAACCTAGCAGAGTCCTTTGCATGTGGTGGAAATGTAATTTATGTCTTGCAGGTGATGCTGTGGCTTGGAGCAGAAGAAGCTCCAAGGAGGAGGATAAGTGATGTTAGAGAAACTGGAAGACTGTGCTGGCAGAGAGCTGGGCACTGGAAAGGGTAGTGGAGAGAGGCCAGAAGTCCTTTAGACAGTCATTAGCTCAGGACAGTTTTATTAGGTGTAGATGCTGGTCTTATGCAGGGAAGGAGACAGGGAAGACAGGGAAGAGACAGGGAGACAGGGAAGGAGAGATGCTCTGAATTTTCAAGGTCATTTGTAGCCTCGAAGTGGGGAAGAGGGAGGACGTAGAGCCCTAAGTCAGCTTTAATGTCAAAACTGGGACTCTGAGGCAGGGGCAGGGTGGGCTGGTGCCTTCCTGAGGTGGGGCCCCGGCAGAGATGGAGGCCGCCCCCCTCACCTGGATGACGGCAGTCAGGCAGGCTAGCGTTGCCGACACGTGCAGCCTCTCGGCCTCCATGGCCACTGTGTCCACATGGCTCTCATTGGTGGCATTGTTGAAGACCCGGAATTTCGACTCTGGGGCCAGCTGCAGACAGATGTTACCCACCAGGATGCTGATAACGGCAAATGTACCTGTGGTGCCCCACCCAGCCAGCAAAAGTCAGAGGTTTGGACCACACCCGTGGAAACCAGAAAGGGGCCCAGGAACGCTTCCCGACCCCCATGCCTCCAAGGCTCCTCTCCAGCATAACAGTAACCGTTCACATCTAACCATGATCTACAACTCTTCAATGTGCTTTCACCCCAACTGTTAATGTTATTTTATTGGACACATGAGGAAATGGGCTTGGAAGTATAAGCAGAGCCTGCGCCAGAAACAGGCCTTGTGGTCAGGCCCTTTTTCTCCATCTCACTTAGCACCAGAGAACTCCATGTGTCCCTGAAGTGGTCCGCTGGGACCAGTCTGGGAGTTAGATGGTAATTTCCCACATCTGTTCAGCACTTCATGGCATATCTTATTCCACCAAGTCTTCCCCACCTTCCAGGGAGGGAGACCCAACAGGTCATGCTAACTGAGTTCACGGAAGCTAAGTGGCTTCTCCAAGGTCACAGAAGACCTGGGACTGACACGCACAGTGATGGTCCCTCCAGGACAAAGCAGCACTAGCTAGAGGAGAATGCAGATGGGAAATCACCCCAGCCCCCTTCGCCACCCACCACCCATCCTTGTGGTCCAGGTCAGCTGCCTGCTGAGAGGGGAGAGGCCTTACCTGGCACCATCTGGTGGATACCCCCCAGGAAGAAGTAGGTCAGGAGGGGGAAGAAGGAGGAGTAGAGGCCGTTGACAGCAGGAAGGTTGGCCAGCAGAGCAAATGCCATGCCTGCAGAAGACCGAGACAGTGAACATCCAGGGGCATGGTTGGGTTATGGAGGTCACAGAGAGTGGGGTGGGGAGAGAAATAGGCTTGCCTGAGGGGATCCCCTTACCTTGTGGGACCTGGATGGATCCACCGCTGATGCCACCCAGAAGGTCAGGGACGATGTAATCTTTGATCTTGTACTTGGGGAGCCAAGAGAGCACGGGGAACAGCCCGAACACTGCGGTTTTGATCTTGGCCGAGGAACATCTGGAGGGGAAGAGGGCAGGTTTCCGGTCAGCACTGCACAGCTTGGATGCTCTGAGTCGGGAATAGATTATAATATCCTGTTCTTGGTCATTCACCCATTCGTTCACTCATTCACGCAAAATTCAGTGAGCACCCACACTGTGTGGCAGGACTTCCTCTTGAGAGCCGTCACCATGCCCTAGGCGCTAGCTGGAGGTCTGATTGCTGACTGCTCACCTGGGAAGTCTATGAGACTCGGCCTAAAGGCATGGATTTTGCGGTGGCTGAGCCTGCCGAGGTGTCAAGTCCAGCCTCCACCTCAGATGGCCTTGCTCTGGTCTGACTGAACACAGGCCCGGGCACCCTCTTCCGGGCTCCTGCAGCATTGTGTGTACCTTGTGCTGTAATTTCTTGCTTTTCATCTATCTCTCCCACTACACAGTAAACCCAACATGGAGAGAAGTCTGGCTCTCTTGCTCAGCTTTGAATACTTCGTGCATTACACTGGGGTGCTTAGTAAATATCTGTTGAAGAAATGAATGAATGAATAAGTGAAAGAATGGGCCTGAATTGAAACTCAGTCTGAGTGGGGGCTGCTGCCATATTTCTTAGAACTTCCCCCCAAAGGAAGGCTCCACTGTCCCTGCAGGGTGCACCTCTGCTGACCTACTATCCTTTGTGTGTGATGACTCGAGTGCTGGAGTTCTTTCCCCTGTTCATTCATCAGGAGAGGGAAGAATGGGGAAACTGTTGGTTAACGCAGGGTGGGGAGAGTTGATCTCTCCCCTGTTTGCTGAGCACCTTGAGGTCCTTTCATTAGAAACTCAGGAGTGGTAAAAACAAGGGCCTTCAATCTCAAGGGTGACAGCTGGTGGATTGATGACTAGAAGGGGGGCGGGCAGGCATTTGCTTTTCTTCTCCCAGCTGAGGGAACTCAAATACTCAGGACCCATCGGGTGACTCACTGGCCTTCTCTGATTAGGCCTCCTTTCCTGCCCAGCACCAATTCCTGCTCTTTGCTCTTGCTCAACAATAGTTTCCCTGACACTGGGTCCCCTGGATGTCACCCAAAACTGAAATCAACACAGGCAATGCTTTGTACCCTGTAAAGTCTGGGTAGATTTTCTGTCCCAACCAGTGCTTCACGGAACCGCATCACCATCACCATCTGACTCCCCGGTCTCCTCTGTGGTGGGTAGTGCCTCTCCCATCCCTGAGATGCTGGATGGGGAGTTGGACTGGTAGTAGATAGCTTAAAGTATCTCTAAAGGCTTGTCCTAAGAGAGAATCAGGCCTGCAGGAACTCTCTCATGTTTGTTTGTGGCAGGGAAAACCGGACTCGTGAATGGAGAGCTGGCTGGGGAAGAAAAACAACCCACTCGAGGGCTTGTACATGCCCAGCCTTACTTGCAAGCCTGCCATATATTGAGCAAAGCAATCTGAAGCCTGAGAGAAGAACTGGGAACAGATGCCAAACACCCATACAGAGATTCCAGAAGCCAGGCGGGAAGTGGACGGAGAGAGGTTGGTTTTCTAGACATTCATTCATTCATTCATTAAACAAATATTTACTGGAGCACCTTCTGTGTGCCAGGCACTGTTCAAGGCTCTCCTGCCAGCCACATGGGAATTGTTAGCTCCCTGCATCGCCTTATGTTATCCATCATCCTAATCTTTTAGGACAACAGCAGGTACCCTCATCCCTCCAGTACAGCAACAACCCAAACTTAAACTCTTTGGGCACAAAGACTTGCAGAGCCCGCCTGCCTGAGGGACACAGCTGTGGCACCCAAGGTCTTGACTGTAACCGGGCAGAGGTGGAGCCTCCCAGGAGAGGTAGGGTTGGGCTGGGGCTTTTCGTGAAGACTCAGCTGGGTGATTCCCCCAGTCTGAACCAGTTCCACCTGCATCTCTACTTCAGCCATTGCCAGTGACCTCAATTCAGGTAACTGAATCAGCTATTTCCCCAGGGAAGTGAGGAAGAGCAAACCAGACCCCGGTGAAGCCTGAGGGAGGTCTACCAGACGTCTGGGAAGGGGGAAGATAAAGCTCGTAGCCTCAGGCTCCTGGAGTGTGGGTATAGATCCCCTTGTGGAGCCCCCTCCTCATAGGCATGGTCTCACTACCCGCCAGCACAGTGCCAGGGATCTGAGAGAGGAAAGAGCCCAGGGGCTGGTGAGATCACATCCTGGTAGGTACCCTTTAGGAGAGCCCAGGAATTTAGGGGCTGTCTTTGGGCATTGTCTGGACCAGGAGAAGGAAGGAGCACCCAGGAGGGAAAGAGGACAAAGTGCACGGGGGTGGGGGAGGCTTCAGATTTTTCTTGATAAGGAAAGGACAGGAGAAGGGACAGAAGCAGCAAAGGCTCTGCAGCTCCCCACCCGCATATGGTAGCGTGCCCTTCTCCAGCTCCCTTAAGATCCCAGGAGAGACTTGAGTGGACTGAGAATATGGCGAGACCTCACGCAGGGGGTTGGGGATGGTTTACAGCCCTTCTGAGCCTGTGGATGGTCCTTGCTTCCACTCCCCATCCTCCTTGGGGGTCTCAGTAGAGCTGAGGCATAGGATCTCACATTCAGGGTTCAGAATCTCACCTCCCCGAGGCTTCCCCACGTCCTGTCTTAGGGACACTGGTACCGGAGTCATGGCCTGGTACAGGAAGATTTTGGTGGGAAGTAGAAGAGAGAGGAGTCTGGGCTCTGGGCCACATTACCTGAAGGCATTGCGAAGTTTTTCTCCCAGTGGGTACGTCCGATCCTTCTTCTCAAACTCATCATCGAAGAGGGTGAGAGAGTAGGCAGCTCTGTCTACCACGTAGCGGGGCCTGGGCTGGCTCATGTCTGGGGCATTTACAAGCTTTGGGAGAAGCAGAGTAGGGAAGAACGAGGGGCATCCCTTCCCAGCGCCTGCCTGGGCCTTCTCTCTCTAATCCTAGCTCAGCAGACTTTTATTGTCTTCCCCGCCCCCAGCCAGCAAGGTGCCTCCCTTCCCTCTTTCAAGTCTTTCCACCAGACTCACTTCTTTTGGTGGCCTTGCCTCCCAGGCACGGATGATGCATACACTCACCCTGGCTGTTTTGCTTGGCGCCCAGCACGTGGCTGGCACTCCACACCTGTTACATCACCGTCACCCCCGCTGAACACCAGGCAAAAAGGAGGTGGGAGTGCAAGGGCAGGAGTCACAGCTGGGATTCAGCAGGTTGATCCTCTGCCCCCTCCCCCTTACCACCCTCCCCACATCGTCCCCTGGTGTCCCCACAAGCCCCTCTGCCTCCCTAGACCTCAGTTTCCCTGGCAGAATGTCTCATACCATTCAGCCGGTCAGCTTGGAAGAAAGAGAGAAAACAGCCTGCCTGGGGGCGGGGGGGGGGGGGGGGGGATGGCTGAGGTGACCTCAAGAGGACCCTTCTTAAAGGAACCGCCTAGGACTTCACCAACAGATTTCCCCAGGGGGACAATGGTGTGTTTGGGGAAATCAAGATGGTCTGCGGCGGCTGGCTCTCCCACGGCTTCCTGTGTCTAACCTTTCCTCCACCCTTGTGTACTGGTGCCTCTCTTCCTAGCTTTTTGCGCAACCTTGCTGACGTTCCAGGAGCTGAGCAGGGCAGGACTAAGTGCCAGGGCCCCTGAGGCCCAGAGGAGCTCCCTGCAGGGATCTTTCCCTCCTCCATCCTCAAACTGCTGGTCCGCTCTCCTGTCCCCTGCCCCCCAGAGCTGGGAGAAGCCCACCTGGAGGACCTCAGAGGAAGAAGGAGGGTGAGGAAAGAGAAGGGACAGGCTTAGAGGGAGACTACGTCTGCGAGGTGGGGAGTGTGGGATGGCCGTGGCCAGTTTGGCAAAAGATTCAAGATGGAGTTAAGAGTGAGAAACCACACGGGGGTCTCAGGATGCTCCCCCACTGGCTTCCTAGGGGAGAACCTGGGTGAATGAGAGGTTATCAGAGGGGAGCAGGCTGGTTGATGCCTTTTGTAGAAGAGAATACCGGGGAAGAGGTGGAAAATGCATTAACTAAGGGCCCAGAAATCTGGGTTCTAGTGCTGGCTTTACTGGTGAGGTGGAAGGGGCAGCATTGCCTTTCTGAACCTCAGATTCCTCATCAGTAAAACTGGGGTACCATAGCCACCTCACAAGGTTTTTTGAGGATCAAATGAATAAATGGACAGGAAAGCCTTGTGTAAAATGTCAAGAGTGATGCAAACGCGAGTTGCTGTTGTGGATGAGACTGTGCCCAGGTGGATGAAGGTCAGGCTGGTGCATTCCACTCGGGGGGTCGCAGGACCCTGAGGCCCACCAGGACCTGTAAGCTTGGGCTGAGTGTCTGGCAAAACCCCACGGATGCTACCCAACGGGCAGGGAAGTGGGGGAATGAGGCTGCCCACAGTGTCTGTGCCCAGGCCCTTGCCTGGGCACTTAATATGCACCCAACAAATGCTTGCTGAGTGAATCAATAAATGCTATTTCAGAGAAGACATGGGCAGAAAAGAATAAGAGCAATGGCACGGAAGGGAGGCAGGAAAGCGGGTGACGGTGTTGGAAATTCTTCTGAGAGCACAGATGAATTTGGATGACGCAGGACTGTTTCTGCCCCTGTGGGCAGGCTTTATACAAATGGGGTGAGATGCTACGGGAGTTCCCTCTTACACAGGCTGACAGAGGAGAGAAGATCCCTTGCTTTACTGGAATGCAAAATCTGCCCCTTTTCCCATACGCTCCTCATCTTATTCCAGAAATAGGGTGTTGAAGGGGAGAAGGCTCTGGGAGCTTTCCTAATCCTGAGTGTGCACTATGTACAAAAATGAGAGCCCAGCAGCCCGTCAGCCTCAGAAAGCTTGGCCCAGAGGGAACCTGAGGTCTAGGCAAGTCCAGCTCTCTCATTTTGTGGATGAGGAAACTGCGTCTCAGAGGCGGGATGGGAACTGAACCAGGCCTTTGACTCCAACTCAAGTGCTCCTGTTGGAAGGGGCCCAGACCTTCCAGAGACAACCCTGATCCTGCCCTCTGGCATCCCTGAGTGGCATCAGACAACCCTGGTGACCTTCCATCCCAGCCAGTGATACAGGACCTTCGCGAGGGCTCTGCTGGGGGTTCTGACTCCTCTCCTGGCCTTGGCTTTCCCAGGATAGGGACAGACAGAGTGGCAAATCTGCAACCACGCAACTGCCCCGGCTCCTGGTGAGGAGGTACCCTCATCATACTTACTCATTCCAAGAATAGGGGTTGAGGCAGGGTGGGGCTTAGGCGGGGAGGTTACTTCATCCCCAGCCAGTCCTTCAGGTCTAGGAGGAGAGGGGGATGGGAGGGAGAGGCGGAAAAGGGTGAGCTGGCAACGAGGTGGGGGCACCGCCTCTCCCAGATGCTCCCCGCGTTCTCAGAGAGTTCAGGGGCTCCCGGGGACCCCCAGAGAGGGCTCCTACAGTGCTAGGTTAGGGGTGGGAAGGTGAGAGAGGGGGCAATAAAGGGAGAGAGGTATAGGGAACGTGAAGACTTGATCCCTAGTTAAACAAACACAAGGCCTTGCCAAATGATGTCAGCATGGCTGAAAAGTCGAGGGCTCTATTGCCATAGGTGTGTATCACCGGCTCTGGCCTCCCGTCAAACGGTGTCAGCCCCGCCACTGCGTCCCATCCCCCACCGGATCAGGGAGAAACAGCAGGGCCATGTGACAATATTGAGGAACAAAGGGTGCCCCCGCCCCTCCCCCACTGTGGAGGTAAGGAGGGCGGGTCCTGAGCTGCTGGAGAGACCTAGAGGGGGGCCCGTGAGGCTCAGGGGAAGTAGAAGGTGAGAAGGGAAGAGGAGAGGTGGGTGCATGGACAATTCCCCAGGCTTGGCAGGGGAATGGGGTCACATCTGGGGCAAGGGGGATCTGGAAGTCTTGCAGAGCTAAGGAGCTGGGGGTGGAACAAAGGGGAAATGGACTCTGTGGGGAGGGCACAGACCAGAGCAGGCCCCCCTCTTGGGCTTCATCAAAATCTTAATTCCCCCACAGTGAACTCATTCAATAGAAAGCCCACTGGAATCTCCTCCAAGTCATATTTCTGACTAGGTCTGTCACATTGCCCATGAGAATACAGTGGGCAGAGATGGGCTTGGGCACAGTGCCCAAGTTAATGCATAGAAGGTCTTGGAATGGTGCCTGGCCACAGTACGTGAGCAACAAATTCAGACTGTTATTATTACTCCAATTATTCTGGAGGGATCTCTTCCTTGTTCCTCTGCAACCCCAGGCAAGTCACTCTGACTTTCTTGGCCTTCCTTTTCCCATCTGCTTCTACATGCCGCCCGCCCTGCCTTCCCCATGCCCTTGTTCCTTCAAAATTTCCTGGGACTGGGAAAAAAAATCTTTGTAGAAGAGGCAGGACATCTGGGGAGCAGGGAGACGAGGAACCCGTCTGTGGGGTTTCAGTAGGTCTGGAGGTGATCCTGTCATTGTGGCCCAGGTTGGCTTCCTCCTCAGCCTTGCCGGGTGAGTGAGTGTGTGTGTGTGTGTGTGTGTGTGTGTGTGTGTGTGTGAGATTGGGGGGTGTTCTTTGATGTGCACATGTGCCAGGCACGGGAGCAACCCCAGCTCGGCCAATGCAGCTCAGGCTTCTTATCACTGGTCCCTACCTGGGCGATCGCTGTGTTCTGGGCAGAGGAAAGGTCACTTTCAGGTTTCCCCTTTGCTCTAGCTGCTGGTTCCTCCCCGCCTCATCCAGGGTGGGAACCAGAGGGAAAGGGCCACCTCTGAGTGACAGCGTGGGTGGGATGAGAGCTGGAGATAGGAGAGGAGAGCTGGGGTCTCAGCTGGTGACCACATCCCTGGCAGGAAGGAGTGAGGGTATAGAGGCCTGTGAGTTTCCAAGGCATTTTATCACTACTCTTTTTATTTCTACTGTCCCCATGTTTCTCGGGAAAAGTTCCCACCCCCTCTTCACCCCAGCCTAATCCAGTAATGTGAAGGGGAGCACAAGATGTCCCTGTGCTGCCTTCCTGCTCTCTGGCTGTTCTAGGGACTGGTATCCCCTGTAGGGGAGAGAGTCACTGCTACCTGCCCAAATCCCCACTCTTTATCTCTAAGCCTGCTCACCCCTTCCTCTCTGCTTTCCCTGCTGGGGGTGGCTGCTGGGCTGAGGAAATAAGCTCCAGCAGAAAGGCATTTTCCAGCAGTGAGACCTGACCAAGGTCATGGGTCCCCGAAATGGACATTTAAGGTTAGATGCCTAGAGGTCTGTAAGGAGACTAGGGTGAGTCTCACTTGGAAGTAGGCCAGTGTACAAGGACCCCAGTAATGGGCCCGCTGCTCTGGTTCAAGGAATGAAGAGCTTGCTCAGTGCTGAGCTGGCCCCTCGTTCCCTCAGGGAGCTCACTGGAATCAGATTTGGGTTGTCTGATTCAGTTCGGCACACGCTCACTAAGTGCCTGGTATGTGCCCATCCCTGGGAAGACTCTGGACATCAAGAGATAAAAAAAGGAGTCTACCTCTACCCCCAGGCTTTATACAGTTGAGCATTCCGGACAGTCGACCAGGCTCTGGGAGGTGCCCGGGAAGCCCATCCTGGTGGTGAAGGAGCCATGTGCGCTGGTCTCGGTGCTGCCCAAGGAGGGTCCTGCCAGGTTCTGAACGCCAGGGCCAAGGGAGGGCTGGGGAGGGCCGTGGGGCTCTGGGAGAGGGGTGTCCGTGTGAGTGAAGCCATCGGGGGGATAGCCCCCCTCTTGGTCTGCCTGACTTGGGGTGCTGTGCCACCCTGAGGGGTACGGCCTTAAAGCTGGTCTTCCTCCCGGTGCTCAGACCCAGTGGAGTCAAGTGTCATGGCGGCGGGGGGTGGTGGTGGTGGTGGTGGGTTGTGCTAGAATGATAGAAGATTTGCTTGGCCTAGCCTGGGGAGCCCGTGGGCTGATTTTGAGGAGTGCGGGCACTGCCTGAGGGTGATTTGGGGCCCCTCAAAGCTGCAGGATGAGGAGTTAGGAGGCTGGGAGCCAGTGGAGCTGGTCCCACCCCTCCTGAGTTGAAGCAGGCACCTGGGAGTCGGGTCCCTGGGTCCTGCTCCTGCCTGCCTGACGGAGCCAGTCCCTTGCTCACCCTCTCCTAATCCTCACTTTCCCCTCCTTCCACCTCCTCCAACCTCTCAGGACTCATGGAGACACTGGGGACACACGCAGCCCATGCAGGGGCCTCGAGCTGGTGGAGAAGCGAACGAGTGCAAGAGGACGTCTGGGGGGCAGAAGGAGGGGGTAGACAGCCACACAGAGCAGGCCGGTGAGCCAAGCATTAAGAGCTTTTGGCTTCCAAGACTTGAAAAGAAAGGGAGAGGTGCAGCCAGCAGCTTCAAAGGCTGGCGCCCCGAGGAAGTTCCAATATTTTTGTTGTTTCCTCTGCAAAGGAAAGAAGCCCTTGCAAAGGAGCTGGCTGTTTCTCCTCACCCCATTTGGGGGTCCAGCAGACCTCCTCCACCGGACCTTCCATCCCACAAGCTCCCTTCGGCCCCCTGCCCTGCAGCTGAGGTCCTGACATGGGAGTGAGGACCCAATGGGCTTCTCCGAGGTGAAGGGCTGGGGGCTGCTCTCAGACCCAGGGGGCCCAGAGCCTCCTTCCCACTTGTGCCCAGGTTGGCAAACAGCCACCGCCATGATCGGCTCGTTCCTGTCATCCCTCCTCTCACTGCCCCCGGTGCCCGCCCTCTTCCAGGGATGACCCCCAGCCCAGGGGGTGGGCTGGGTGGGGCTTACCAGTGGGTGAGCAGAGCCGGCTGGGCAGGGCTGCAGGTGTGTCTGGGAAGCGGGCAGCCGAAAGGTGTTCCAGAGGTGTGCGAAAGGGCTCTGCTCAAATAATCCAGGGAGGCGTTTATAAATAACTTTACCTCAGGGCCACAGGGTGAGCCCCGGCTTCCGATTGGCTCAGAGGGGAAGTGGTTTTGAACACTACACCATAGCTAAGCCTGAGGAGATAGGAAAAGGAGATAAGGGAAGAAAGGTCCCAAATGAACAGCCCTTTTTTTGTTTTACCTGAGGAGCAGGGCTGTTTGATGGGAGCTTGGCACTTCCTAAATCCACCCTGAAGACAATAGGTCACATTCAGCGGGGCCCCCGGCCTCACAGGCTCCCCCAAGGCGGCCAGCCGAGGCTGAGCAGGGGACAAGGCAGACCCCTCTCCGAGCTTGCGTCCTGTTGCTTATGGGGCTGGGGTCAAGCCAAATAGCTTCCTGGACAATGGGACCCATTGAGGCCCCCAGGGAGGTGGGGTCCTGGGGCTGCTTGCTTTGAACGTTGGAGAGAGGGGGGTGTTGAAGGGGGACAGTAGACCTCTGAACACCCCTGAGGAAGGCCACAAGCCATGTTTTGGAAGGCCTTGAGGGTCCTTGAGAGGTTTGGGGCAGTGGTGGAGACCTGGTTCCCAGCTCTGTCCTCAGCCTTAGGTCACTTGTAAGCTCTGTGCCTTGATCTATCCAGCAGTGCAATGGGGAAAGTATTCCTTGCCCTCCTAACTTCCCAGGTAGGGTGCAAGGGGTGCATGGGGGTTTGGGATATGGTAAAGGCGCTCAAGAAACTGGACTTACAACAATGATATGTAAGGCGACCTGAAGGCTAGCAAATCTCTAATTCATAGGCCTCTGTCACTTCCATGAATGAATGTCCACCTCGGTTGTGGTTCTGCTCAGGCTGCTGCCTGCCTTCTGGGTTAGAGCTGCCCACCCACCCCGTGCTCACTGAGCATGGTGCGAGAACCTCAGAAAGGGCAGACAGCTGGGTTGGGGCAGTTTCTTGACATATTTCCTGAGAAGGGGAGTCCCCAGCTGGTGCCAGGAGCCCCTTCCTTCATGCATCTGGGGCTGCACTGCCTTAGCCTGAACTGTCCTCCCACCTCTCCAGAAGACAACAGAGGCTCTGAGGTGGGCTGGAATCAGTACAGGGGGCTTCAGTAAGGCACCCTGGAAGTTAAGGAGAAAGTCCCCCTGAGAAATGAGCTAGCTTCAGCACATTATAGGGACTCAATAAATATTTGTTGAATGAATAAAAGAATGAATTGTCTGCAAGCCCAGCCCAAGGGAGAGTCTGTAGATGCATTGCTTGTGGGGACTAAGGAAACACCCAAGGTCACTCAGAGTTGTCAGGGTGTACCTAGGGGCCTGAACATGACCGAAGAAAGCTGGAAGGCAAGCCACCCAAGCGTGTCCTGCCACCTGCTGAGGGCAGGTGGACACTTCCTCCAGCAGCCCTTCCCCAGGCCCCTGCGCTGGCTTAGCTGCCATGTGCCCATGGCTCCCTCTGCTTCACCATGGTAACAGTACACTGATCACGATGGATGGAAGTTATGCATTCAATTGTCAGTCTTTCTCCGAAGACTGTGAACTCCATGAGGAGGGCAGGGAAGCACCTGTTTCGTTCACTTCCGTATGCTTACCACATAGCCGAGTGCCTGGCACTTAGTAGAAGCTCAATATAGATTCGTGGAATGGGTGAATGACTGTGTGATGGAATCTTCAAACAAAGTAGAACCAGAGGGCCAGAATTTGCCCATTCATCTCCAGCACTGTCCAGTGGCATGGGTAGCGTGACCTGTTCTAAACTATGGTGGACAAGTTATCAGATTCCCCCTATAGCCAGGTGACAGTGGCCACCAAGATCAAACAACTAAGATCCCTTGCTTGGATACCATGCCTGCCAGGGAAACCCTTTTGGTTGTACTTTGGTTCCTTCAGTGCAGAGAATGCACTGCCCAATTACTGGAGCATCTGGGGATGCCTGCAGGTACATTTCTCTCTTTTAAATGACCCATGAACATTCTGGTCTACTGATTGGTCTAATGTGAGTTTTGTTCATGTGAATCAGTCTCCCCTGAGTCTGACTGACTTTTGATAATGACACTGGGTTTTCACACAGGTTATCTGGGTTAATTCTCATAGCAACCATGTGATGTAGGCATGTTACTCTCATTTTTCAGAGGAGGAAACAGGTTGACTAAAGTGAAATAACTCACCCAAGGTCACAAAGACCTGGATGGAAGAGGCAGGAATCTAATTTGGATATTATGGCTTCAAATCCTATGCTTAGTCCATATTATCACTTTAATCTTTGAACCTACAAAGCGAAGGCTGGCAGTCACCTTATGAAACTCCACCTTTTAGACACTTTCAGCCTCCCCATCAGGTATATCTCCCAAGGTAACTTGGATGAAGATGGCAGAGGCGTCCAGAATATGTTCTGGGGCTGGGAACTTGTTCACTGTCCTCCCTAATCCTTCTCCAACTGTCTCAGCAAAGTTCTGGGCAGGTAGATCTTGTATAATAGAGACAGAAAGCATAGATGAGCCACGAGGGTTCTCTGAAGTCACCAAGGGAGATGGGCGGGGGCCTCAGAGTCTGGGGACAGTCATGGGAGGGAAGCCCAGGAAGGAGGAAGCCAGACCAGAGGCTGGAGAAGCAGAGGACAGGAGGGAGAGAGGCTGATGACTCAGAAGGGTATCTTGGATAGAATTAAATTATGGGACACAGTTAGGGCTGGTGGAGGGAAAACAAAGCTATGGAGAGACAGACAGACAGATGGCAGAAATGACAACACAGAGAAGAAGAGGCAGACTCAGAAACCAAGAGCAAGGGGCAAAGAGCACATCAACATCTTAGCAGCTCACAGTCTTGGTTTTTGTTAAATCATTGCCTGTTTTTCATGGTGAAGGCATTTAAGCATCAACCCTATACCTTTCTCTGGAGCGTATAGATTCTCCTTTGGTAACAACCTACTCCAGCCTCACCCCTAGAGTTGAAAACTGTATTCGTTCATCCATTCATTCATTCACTTAAAAACCACTATCCAGTGCCAGGATGCTGCCCTGGGGATACTGAGATCAATAAGGCCCAACCCCCGCCCTGAGAAGATCCCACTCTGGGGGGAAGACAGGGAGGTGAAGAGACCATTGTCACATGGGAACACAGAGTGCCATGGCCATGCAGAGGAGAGGCTGAGGAGATGGGGTGGGGTTGGGAAAGGCTTTCCCCAGGAGAGGACATAGAAGGGCCTATCACGTCCAGAGCCTGAGACCTGAGTTCTAAACTCCACGTGGCCACTCCCAGGAAGAAGTGGGATAGGGACTGTCCTGGAAGTACTATTTTTATAGAGAGAGTCCCAGCTTGTCCCCAAGAGTCTGACTCCCCACTCCATTCCAGGTTCTCTCTTTAAAGCCCATCCCTGAGTTCCCGTCTGAGCAGAGCTCCAGCCCTGTTCTTCAACACATCTTAGAGCGCGTGCGTGTACAAACACACATACACTCATACCAAACAGATTTTGGGGATTTACTGAGTTACGCAGATAAAGCCAAAGTATTGATAAAGTTCCCTCCTGACACATGTCACCTTTGAGCTGGTCCAGTTAAGGAAGAGCTAGTTTTCAGATTAGCAAACTGAGGCTAGACCCCAAGAAGGAGATGAATCCTGCCACATCTGGCCTTATCTGCACCTGCTGGCTTCTTGCACCTGTGCCCTGCATGGGGCCTGGGCCAAGGGTGTGGGCAGGATCATGTTTTGGGCAGAGCAGCCCAGTGGCTTAAGCAAACACCTCAAGGCTGGAGACAGAAAGATCTTCAGCACATTGGCCTGCAGTGGCAGGATCTGACCTGGCCCTGTGGCTGCCAGTTTCCTGAGTGCATGGGATCTGGCAGGTCTGCAGAGATACCCAAGCAGAAGCCAGTTCTCACCTCTCTTCCCAGGGAAGCCAGGGGCTCAGTGCCCCAGTGATGAGCAGCATCTTAGACCCGTCAGGAGACAGGGGAGGCGAGGTGAGTGGCAGTGACGCCAACCTGTGTTTGGTCTTTTAACTCAGAGAACCTGAGCTCCTGCCATGTGCCTGGCACTGTGCTAGGTACTGGTGACCAAGACCTATGAAAGCCAGTCCTCGGGAGGCCAAGACTCTGAAAAGAGTAGGCAGAGGGAGGCTTCCCAGAACACACAGGGTCACAGGGCTGGGGGACAGCATTTTGGAAGGAACCTAAGGGTGGGCTCTGAAGGGTGGAGGGTAAGGACAGGACCTGTCTGGAGAAAGTCAGACCAGAGCTGGCCAAGACCCCCCAGCATCTGAGGCCAGAGGAACGGGAGTGTCGCTGAACCATAGAACTGGGAGAAGAAGAATGGGTCTTAGGGTTCTGAGTCACCTCCCTCATTTTACAGATGAGAGACCTGAGGCCCCAGAGACGGGAGGGATCTGCCCAAGGTCACCCAGAGAGGCAATGTCAGAGCCAAGGCAGGACTCGACCCAGGACCCCAGCCTAGCTCTCCAGCCTGGCCCTGAAGCCCGAACCAAGCTCTCTCTCCACAAAGGGGGTAGGAGATTACTTGGTGACCCCTCCCCCCTTCCTTCTCAGTATTGCTTGTCACTCTCCAGAGACGCTGGATATCCAGAGCGCTGGCTGCAGAGGGACTGCCCTGCTCGTCGGGCACCAGCCACTTTGTTAAGGGAGAGGTTTGGGGGAAACAGGTCTACAGTGTCGGGCCTGGGAGCCCAGGGGATGCGGCTCCCAGGTGCACTGTTCCTGCAGCCTCCGCACGGAGACGATTCTGCTCAGAACCAGAAATTGGTGGACTGGGTGAAGGTGTTCAAGGCACTTCACGCTGCCCCGGGAATGCTGCAAACGAGGCTGGAGGTGAGGAGGGGGCGAGTTCCAGGCGATTCATGTTGACTGCAATTCTGGCTTCGGGCCCGTAAGCCAAGCACATATTAACCTGGTGTAGGGGCTGCCTCCAAGGGTGGGGTATAGAGGAACTAAACCCCCAATTCTAGGAGAACTGAGATAGCTGGAGAAACATGGAATTGACAATCTTGGTTCCAGGGCTTTGCCCTAGCTCCAGGGTCTAGCTTGGGCAGCAAGAGAATTTGGTCAGAAGATGGAGTTCTGTTGACCTTGGAAAGTTATCGATAAAAATGATGCCTCCTCGTCTCCCCTTTCCTATCCCACATTCTCCAGGAGAGTAAAACTGGAAGGTATCTGTCACTCACCAGCCAGTCCAGTCCTCCCAAATCATCCTTCCCATCACCCCTGACCACACAGGCCTCTCTTCTCTAAGTGCTGACAGCTGTGCTCCCTGAACCCCAACCAGCCAAAGGTGAGATGTTCTATGTCTTCTAGGTGTTGTCTCCCTAACAGCTCTTTTAAGTCAGTGACTGTGTCACATGTACTTGAGAAGCATCAGGACACAGTGGGAAGAACCAAGACTTTAGGCTGAGATCCTGACTCTGGGTTTGCTGGTCATGTGATCGCGGGCAAAGTATTAACCTCTGTGAGGCTCAGTTTGTTCATCTGTAAAAGGGGACACATGGCAGAAAGGGAAGTGCTTTTGTAAGGCAAGTTCCTTTCCTTCAGGCATGACCGCCCGGCCGTTTGCCCATCTCTATCATCTCTCCACTACCCACTGCTCTCAGCCCTTTGGCCACACCCCAGCCAGGTGACAACCTTTATCACCTTTGCACCATGAATGCCCCTTGCTCCCTTGTCTCAAGAGCCAGGAGTGTTGAGCTCCTACTCGCAGGCCTTGCCCTCCCAGTTTCCCAGGGATGCAGCCAAGTGGCAGAATAGGTTCGAGAAGGCTCTTCTCCCAGGTTGCTGTAACAGAGCAAAACCATCAGGACGTTATCTGTACCTGGGCCTTGGAGCTCCCACCCCTATGCCCCTCCTGCCTCTGGGAGGTGCCAAGTGGAGAGTGTGTGAGTGGGAATGTGGGGGTGTGTGTCCGTGATGTGGGTGTTTGTGTCTGTGATGTGGGTGTTTGTGTCCGTGATGTGGGTGCTGAACAAGAACAGGGATGCTTTCCTGAAAGGGAGTGGGACACCCTTGCTTTTGCTCCCTCCTCATCCCACACGTTCCCCAATGACCCTCTGCCTGTGGTGCTTTGCTACGCCCTGCTGTAGCTGAGGGAGGCTGGGCTGGGGTGAGTCCCCTCACCCTCTGGGTCCTGGAGCCCTCCTGCCTAAGGAATAAACCAGACTCTCTAGGGCTGAATTGCACTCGGTGTGGGCAGCCCTTGCAAGAACAGAGTCTTGCAGCTGGGACTCCCCTCAGTTCATGTTGGAGAGAAGGGATGGTGGAGGGGAAGGTGTCTACCCTGAGTTTTTCCCCAGGGGCTGTGTTTGGGGGACAAGTCCAGAAAATTATCCCCAAAGTAAGCCTCTTTTGCTGTGTTTTTTTCAACCCTCCAAGGTCAGGGCACCCAGCACCCTGATTCCTCCCTCTCCTTCCCCAGAACCACTCACAACAGGCTCAGGCAGAGGTAGGAGCACGGTCAGGGGTAGGTTTTCAGCCCTGAAGAAAGGGCTTGTCCATTCTGGGTGGGGGATTGGGACCAAGTCAGGGCTTCAGCCTGGGACACATTCGGGGCTTCTCAGCCTGGTCAGTCCTGACCAGCCTGAACCCCATTCTCCCTCTGGGAGTCGGGGGGGTGTGAGACGTTCATGGAGTTCCCTGAGAATGTGGCCCCAGTGTGACGGTGCAGGAGGGGACCAGGGGCCAGCCCGCTGGGACCTCAGCTGGGAGCACTTCTCTGGGTCTCCCAGCTTAACAGGCAGAGGTGGGTATGACGGAGGGTGGCTGAGTGGCTCTGGGGTCCAAGGCTCAAGAAGTACACATTGTCGCCCTGGAGTGCATGGAACAGGCCACAGCATGAACGGGTTCTGTGGAATCCTCAGGACAACTCAGTTGGCCGGGGCTAGTTCCTGTCAGCCCTCCAGGGCTGCGCTCCGGCCTGGGCTGCTCACAGAGCCTCATTGTTCTCCGGGAGCCTCTTGAGCATTTAGCTTGTTTTGTCCTGCTGGTACATTCGTTGGCTGTGATTCCCACTGAAGACGTCTTCAGGGGCAGGGAGGGTGCCAGGCTTGCGGGCAGGACCTGGACTGCTCCACTGAGAAGGGAGCTCAGAGCAGTGGGGCCTCGGCCTTCGATGTGACCCTTGGGGCTGTTTGCCAAGAGCAGCAGCAAGTCCGCCTGGATGTTCTGACGCCACTGCTGGCCCTGGCAAGGAGGCTGAGAGCAGACTCTGCCACCAGAGTGTCCTGGGATTGGCTCTGGCTCCCTAGGAATAAGCGGTGTGATTATGGGCAAGTTACGGAACCTCTCTGAGCTCAGTTTCCTCATCTTCAGAATGTGAGGAATAACAGCATCTACCTCAGAGTGATATCGGGAAGATTAAGCAAGGTAACGCATGAAGTGCACTTAGCACAGGGTCTGGCAATTTCCAGAGCCCCCCCCCCCCCACCTTGTCCTTTCTCTTATATGCTGTCCCCATGCAGCTTGAAATGTTCTCCCTTCCCTTCTCAGTTCTCCAGGTCTTTCGGCTCAGACCACATCTCCTCCGTGAAGCCGGCCCTGTCTGCTCTGATTGCACTCACACTCCTGTAGTTCTCTCAGGTGATAACCACAACGAGACACTTGACCACTTGACCAGGTGCTCTTAGGGATTTGGCTCTGATGGCTCACACGAGGCTACCTTCCTGGAGTGTAGGATTTGGGTGTTTTGCTTCTCTTGTGTCCTTCACAGACCAAAATCTACTAAGCCTATTAAAATGAGCACTTACCTATTGACTGAGAGCCCATCCTGGGTCCTGCCCCAGGGCACTTATAGAAGAACCATCATTTATTGTGGTTTCAGCCTTGCTCTGTGAAGGTCCAAGGGTTCCAAAGAGGTGCTTCATTTGCAGCCACACCCCACCAGCTGGTGAGCCCATAATACTGTGACTTACCCACATTTTGCCTGCTTGCACCCCCTCCCTCTGACTCAGGGCCTGAATCCCCTCCTGGGGTGCAGTTTCCTGTGGGTAGGCTTGGGAGTCTCCGGGGGTCTCTGGGTGGCTTTTTCTGCTCCAAACTCATCCCTGCTGTCTGTTGCCCCCTCACCATGGAGAGATGGCTCCTCCGGGGAGTTCTGCTCTGCGGCTTCCCGGAGCTCCCGCCTTCGAGGCTCCAATGTCTCAGTGCACGCTGTGTCTGGCAGCCACTCCATGCGTCCCGCAGGAGCATGGGTGGTGGCTTCTCTCCAGTCTGTGTCACGTCGTGTTGGCCCAACCCTGGTGATGCCGTGGTGCAGACTGTTAGCCCTCTACCACCAGAGCCAGCATTACTGTGAGGCACCCAGCAGCAAGCTGGACTCCATTTCCCAGCCTCCCTCACCCCGTGACTGAGCCCTCGCGGATGCAGCCTAGAATGAGGTGAGTGCCTTCCAGGCCTGGGCCTTAAGGTGCTGGGCGTGTCTTCTCCACGCTCTTTCCTCCACCAGCCATACTGGTGACCTAGCACCTACCGTGCATGATGATAAAGGCCTGGCAAGTGGGGAAGGAACAGACGGAAGGGATCTGAGCTCATGAATGACCTCATGAAGCTGAGGGCTCCAGTAGCCTGCTCACCTTGAGACTGCTGTAGGAGAGAAGAACTCCTGTATTCTGCCATCCACTGTGTTGGGGTTCTCTCTCCATTGCATGGCAGTTTAGCCTTTAACGTACACATAGGCCCCGAGTGTGATGAGAACACAGCCCCTTCAGCCTCTGCTTGGCGTCCCGCACCCTGTCTGTGTAAGGGCTGGATTGATCCCCAGGGCTTGGCTCAGAAGAGAGGATGTAGAGGCCCATTTCCTGGGTTCTCCTTCTCTGCCCCAGAGACTTGACCAAAGGAACTCTTCCTCTCCTGTAAATAGAGGACTGGAGGGCCTCTGATTCACCAGCTCATCAGACACACCCAGTCTCTGGATCCCAGTTTGGGGCAGCTGGGACTCCCAGCCCTGTGTTTCACCAACAGCAGAATCTTTTTTTCCCTTTCCCTTTCTCTATTTTTTGAAAAAAAAAAATTATTGAATTATAGTTGATTTACAATGCTGTGTTAATTTCTGCTATACAGCAAAGTGATTCAGTTATATATATATATATATATATATATATATATATATTCTTTTTTGTTTTCTTTTCCATTATGGTTTATCATAGGATATTGAATACAGTTCCCTGTGCTGTACAGTAGGACCTTGTTGTTTACCAATCCTATCTATAATGGTTTGCATTTGCTAATCCTAAACTCCCAATCCTTCCTTCCCCACCCCACCTCCCCCTTGGCAACCATATGTCAGTTCTGTATGTCTCCAACAGCAGAATCTTTATAATTGATATCCCCAGTTAAGGAGAGCCTCCTTGGACGAGGGCTCAGCCCTCCTGCTTGCCTCACCTCTGTCTCCTGCTTAGAATGAGAAGATAGGGGGAGAGTTGGGAGTCTTTAGGGTCGAGAAAGAACCCTGTGGGTTGGTAGCTTCTAGTCTTGTAGTCTCCCTGGGACTAGCAAGTAGGTGAGAAATGGAGTTGTGTTACTAACTGAGATTAAGAAGAAATGGTGCTTGGGACTTCCCTGGTGGTGCAGTGGTTAAGAACCCGCCTGCCAATGCAGGGGACACGGGTTTGAGCCCCGGTCCAGGAAGATCCCACATGCCACGGAGCCACTAAGCCCATGAGCCACAACTACTGAGCCTGCACTCTAGAGCCTGCGAGCCACAACTACTGAGCCCATGTGCCACAACTACTGAAGCCCACGCGCCTAAAGCCTGTGCTCCGCAACAAGAGAAGCCACGGCAATGAGAAGCTCACAAACTGCAATGAAGAGTACCCCCCGTGTGTGGCACGCAAAGGTAACACATAATGGAGTTCCAATTCAAATCCAAGCAGTCTGTCTTAGAAGTCAGTCCTCTAACTACTTCATAATATTAATTTGCCAATTACATTAGACTACAACATTCACAAGCAAGATAGGTATACACAAATGCCATATTTTGCTTGTTTTCCTTATACAGTAAAATTATTACCATATGAATAATTAGCACCACCCTTTCTAATTTTCCTTCTAGTTTCCTCTAATTTTCTTTCTAATTTGTTCAAAATGAAACAAATGACAAATCAACTTATTTACAAAACAGAAACAGACTCACAGACATAGAAAACAAACTTATGGTTAGCAAAGGGGGAAGGGGAGGGGGAGGGATAAATTAGGAGTATGGGATTAATAGATACACACTGTATAGCACAGGGAACGATGTTCAGTGTCTTGTATTAACCTACGATGGGAAAGAATCTGAAGCTGCACACCTGAAACACAATATTGTAAATCAGCTATAGTTAAATATAAAACAAAATAAAAAAATAAAGTGAGGTGCAGACATCAGGATCCATCTAGGCCAATACGTCAGTCAGCATCATATCATGAACAAGAGGTCAATATTTGTTGTAGTTATCTTTTTCTTTCGTGATAAGTTTTACACACAACGAAACGCACAAATCTCGTGTGCCAGAGATGAGTTCTGACACACGCATATACCTGTGCAACTCAAATCCGTATCAAGCTGCAGAACATGTGATGACTCCAGAAAGTCCCCTCAGGCCCCTTCCTAATAAGTACCACCCCCCCCAAACCAAAGCCAAACAACTCTTCTGATTTCTTTCTACCATAGATTAGTTTGGCCTTTCTGTAACTTTATTCACTAAATGAAATCATACAATAGGTACTCTTGGGAAGGCTTCTTTCCCTTAGCATAATGGGTCCTGCATTCTTTGTGAAACAGTCTGTTTTATATAAAGTCAGACTTTTTTCCTAACCACCAGAAAACAAGTCCCCAAATCTAATCTTCATTACCTGCAGGGACACCGTGTTTACAAAGGCATGATCAACATCTCAGCGCCCATTCTGTGTGTCCTTGAAAGGCTAAAGGTGAATAGGGCTGCCCCCCAGCCCCACCCCCTCCGGAGACCTGAGCGTGCGGTGGAGGGAGTGCAAGCTTTCTCAACCGCAGCCTCCTCCTGCGGCTGCGAAGGAGCTGCCCTTTCGGGCACATCCACCCCTTACATCTTCCCACCCCAGGCACTGAGGACTCTGCCTTCTTCTCGTCCTCCCCCTCCTCCCTAACCCACACCAGGAGGATCTGATAACCAGTCATTTACACTAGATAACTGATAGTCCGGTTACACTGTAACTGGACCGCCTTCCACCGAGGTGCTGCCTCTACCGGTATTGACTTGTTCCGACTTTTATCTCCGAATGGGGCCGACAGGCTCCCAGCCCTGTGCCTCTCCGACTTCCACCGAGGCTCCCTAAGGACAGGGAGTCCTGACCGCGTCCCCGCAGGGGCCGATGTGCTCAGTGGGCGCAGCGTCTTTAAATACATGCCAGAGATTTTTAGTCATTCTTAGAATTAATCACGGGTACAGCACGGAAACTCTGATGGGATACAGACAATGCTGTGATGGGAGAAAGATGCGCGGCGGGGCGCGGGGGCGGATTGATCTGTCGGGTGTCGGTTCCCGTCCTTCCCTGAGGGGAGGTGTGTCACTATCCAGAGCTGACATGTAAAAAATAGTCATACTAAATAAAGGTTTAAACATACTGAGAGACCTAAAGGCAGCTGCCAGAAGACTCAAAATAACAAAAGTTAGGAAAGGGGGGAGGGGGACCCGAACAGGTTCAGGAGAAGTGTCAGGGAAGCATTGTGTGTTTCCTCAAAAGCTCATGTGAATGAGGCATCCCACTACCCCCTGTGTTGAGGTTTGTTTGTAATATGCGCCGCCCCACCCCGGCCCCCATCCCCGCCTAACACCCTGCAGAATCGCTGAGTAAACACAAGGCTCTGGGATCTGCCAGGTTTTCCCCTTGGCTTGCGTTCTCTGACTCCCCGACCCCTACCCCCAGGAGGCCCTGTGGTTGAGACTTGGGCAAAGGCGTTTCAGGCACTGGCGGGAAATGGGAAGTGGGATCCGAGGGACCCAGAAAACCACTCTAAGTCCATTCTCCTGGCCCTGAAGGGAAATTCAAGTTGGCCCTTTTATCAGGACGTTGGTTGTGGGAGAGTGTGCTAAGTGGGCTGGTCCCCTCTCTGCAAACCCCACTCCCATCCCCACCCCCTCCTCATCATAGCCTCTGCTTCTGGTGGGGGGGGGGCTGAATGAGCTGTGGGAAATTTCTTTCTGAAACAAGTCCGGGTTCATCTCAGCATCAGGAGGTCACCAGGACGGGACACAGAACTCCCTCCTCCCTCCAGTCCTTCCCTCTCAGACCTGGGCTCCCTTCCCCCTTCCGCCCTAACCCAGTGGTTCTTTCCCCCAGCCTCCGCTCTCACTTTAACCACAGTTAGGTTTGTCCAACTTGGCTGTACTTTAGAACCACCCGGAGGGTTCAGAAAATAAATGTACAGATTCTTAGGCCTTGTTCCTAGATATTCAGAGTCCCTGTGTCTGGGGGGACATGGTCATGAGTATTTTGTAAACTATTCAAATACACAGCTAGGTAAGGGAAACCCCGCCTTACCCCTAATCCGCCCTTCTTCCCTCAATAGCCTCCCAAATATGTGTTTTGTCTCCTGGCACAAGTGATGTGATTTTGATCGGTAATGGATGATTTTTCACATCATCACTTTTAAAATCAAATATTCTCTGAAACACCCCTCTGTCTCCTGTGCTGCTTCCACCCTGATACTGAAACTTGTCATCTCTGTCATCAGCGGTGTCATTGAAGAAGACATGTCCCTGTCTCCTGGAGCTGATCCTCATCTACTGAGGCTCTGAAGGCAGACCTCCCGTCAGGGGAGAGGGAGCAGTTCCACCCAGTTCTAGCCAAAAGGGAAGTGATCATACTGGGGACTGGCTCTGAACCAAGCTCCTCCTCTGAACAGCTGACCTCTCTCATTCTTTTCTTGGGAGACTCTTCACAGTCCCCACTGGGAGGGGGGCATGGGTAAGGCACACCAACCCGTACCCCCCTGATCTGTCCCCAGGCATCCTCCCCCTTCTGAGCTCTTTAAGCAGGGGAACCAATAATACCAATTTGGTCTGAGATCTCTGCAGAGAAAATATGCACCACCAACAAACCTGCGTTAAGTTGCTGAGATCTAACCCGAGCCTAACCTTCCCAGGCATTTGTAGTAGGGGGGAAGAAAAAGAAGCTTTAGGAAGAGGATGAGCAGTACCTAAGCCTAAAATAAAATTCCAAACACCAGTGAAGGAGAGGTTATTCTGGATTGGAGACATTGTTGCAGCCCCTTCCTACAGACCCTGCTGAATGGATGAAGGAACTGTAAGTGTATGTGTGTGTTTGAATGATATACCTGAGTTACAGCTTGCAAGTTATTTCCTCCTTCTCTGGCAAAGGAAAAATAGAGAAAGAGCCTACTAATACTGAGGGTGTTAAAAAAAATGATGTCTATAGAAAACTCCTTTGAAAGGTCAGTAAGATCAAAAATATTTTTTTGTTGTAAATGACCTTGTTTAAAGAGCTTCAGGTATTTTGTCCTTCACTGGTCTAGCCCAGTTCCAGGCTAGGGAGTGAGGTAGTGAAACAGACAGGGGCCAAGAGAAACACCCCGATTAGGAGCCTAGAACCCCTCATGCTACCAGTGGAATCACCTCTCCGCCAGAGCTCAGCACAGCTCCCAGCCTAAAGGAAAGTGGGAGCTTTAGCTGAGGGGCACCAGAACCCCAGGGATCTGCTTGCTCCCTGGAGCTCTAGGTGGAATACATCAGCTCCAGTTGCCCTGAGCCTTCTCAGGAAAGGACTCACCCAGTTACTGCGCACTCCAGGTACTCCCTGTGGGCTAGAGTCAGACCCGCTGCTGTTCCAGGCCCTGGGGACTTTTGACAGCTCCCTGTACTTTCTCCTCCAATTTTACACTCCCCAAACACCGTGCTTTTTCAGATCTATCATACACAAAACATTCTTTCTTTGTGTGTTATTTTTTTCTGCTTATGAAAGTAATTCCTGCTCACTGTAAAAATTTCAAACAAAATGGTAATGTGCAAATAAGAAAGCAAAAGCCTCCGTAATCTAATTTTCTGAGATAACCAGCCTTAGCAGTTGAGGATACACCCTTCCAGATCTTTCTCTAAGTGTACACAAACAGCTTACACATGCCATGCTATTTGTTTCCCCACACCTTTGCTCATGCTGTCTGCACCCTCTTCCTGGAATGCCCTTTCTTTTCCCTTGCCAGGCTTACCTTTACACACACTTCTGAATTCAGCCCACTTTCTCCATCTGTCATCCCCCAGCCTGGACCAAGTGTCCCTCCCTGGGCTCCTAGAGCCCCTGCACAGCCTTATCAGAGCACCTACCACAGTGAATGGTCAAGTCCTTATTTATGTATCTGTCTCCCTCACTAGAATATAGATTAATGGCCAAGAGGTGAGGACCGGGGAGGACCTCAGCCCCACCAGGAGCTCTGCTGACTGTCCTAGTCACTTGAGCATCCTCAGTGCCAGCACACTGCTTGGCACGTGCATGGCATTCAGTAGGTGTTTGTTGAATGAGCAAGTGAATGAATAAGTAGGTTCTGGGTCACAGCAGCTGTCCCTGCTATGGGACTTTTATGTACAGGTGGAGGACTACAGAGAGAGGCAACCACCCAAGAACAGAAGATCTCCATGTTGCCTGGTTCCAAGAGCTACCACTCACTAACTTACAGGGGCTTTGTAACTTTGGGGACGGTCTCCTCAGGATATTGTGAAGGTAAGACTTTATGGAGTGAGGTTTCCTCCCACCTCCTATAATGGCCACTCTCCCACTCCCACTTAGGAGGCAAAGGGCCCTTTTCCCTTAAGCCCAATGAAACAAAAGCGTTCAGGTCTCTAATACAGCTTGCCATGATGGGCTCCAAGGACAGAGCTCCAGATGTGTCAGTTGTGTGACCTTAGGCAGGTACCATAACTGCTCTGAGCCTCCTTCCACAACAGTAAAATTAGAATGCTACTGATTATACCTACCTCACAGGTTAGAGGAGACTAAATAAAAGACAAATGTTAGAGTGCTTTGTACATTTCACAGCTCTTTAGCCTCTCTCCCTCCCAGTGGAGTTCCCAGTGAGACCAGAGTGCTAGGCAATCGGGACTTTTAGCTCTGTCCCTGTCTCCTGAGGTGACCTTGGGCCGGACACTCCTTGCTTCCTCAACTGTAAAGTGGAGGTGGGAGGGGCTGTGGGACCTGCTGGCTCCTAAGACTCCTTCCAGCTCTAACGTTCTGTGTGCTCTGAAAAGTGAAGTAAAGTAAAATGCCCCAGGTCCTCATAGCCGGTCCATCTGGCTGTAAGCACAAAGGTCTCTGCCAGCGGCCAGCACTACCAGGGAGGGTCTCTTTCTTTCCCCAAAACCCCCAAATAGGAATTGTGAACACTGATTGGCAGGCCACCAACTGGAATGCCCCCAACCCTGAATTTCTGTGCTGGGCCACCCACCATGAGATCACCTGATACTATAAAATCCTCAGCTAGTTTCCAGGTCCCTAGAGAGGGATGGATTTGGGGATGGTTTGTGTGATGTGTCTTTTATGACATTTGACTTCTTTGGAATCTGATCATTTAAGCTGGGATCAAACAGGCAAGTCGTAGAGTTTGCACCTGGGGAGCATGGGGTCTAGGTGGGGAGAGGAGACTGACAGGTGACCCTGATTTGGGGAGCAATAGAAGAACTCCTTGCAGGCTGGAGTTTGCAGGCTTTGGGAGATGCTTAGGGTTTGGGTGTGTACAGGGAAGGTGTGAGGGTATCTGAGGAAGAGTGACGAGGCTGGGCCAGCTGAGGCTGAACAGGGGACGTCTAGTCAACAGAATGTGCATTTGACTGACCAAGCACTCATTTGATCCTCACGGGCACTCTGGAGGGGGGGATTATTAGTCCCACTTTACAGATGAAGAAACTGGGGCTCAGAAATGCCGGGAGGCTGCCTCAGCTCGCACCGCTAGTTAGCGGGCCAGGCCTCCCAACTCTAAATCCACCAGGCTGCCCAGAAGGCAGCTCCCCTCAGGTGCGGTGGGTTTGCACAGAGACTGATAGAATCAAGGGTGGATCGGGACTGTGGGACTGTGGTGAGGGTCCTGAGACCAATGGGGTGAAAGGGCGATGGTGGGGCGTTTGCTGCTCATCTGTGGGCTGGCGACCTGGAGGGGCAGTCAGGAAGCTCAGGAGCCTTGAGCTGGGCTGTCAGTTTCAGGGATCAGAATGACTCCAAAAGACAGAGAGGCAGAGACTGGAGGGATAACTGGACAGCCTTACAGGTCACCAAGGGGCCACTCGCTCCCCTTGCCCCATCCTCCCCCATCGCCCAGCAACCAGACTTCATCAACTAGGCAGCCAGTCTCTGCCCCGTCATTGCCCTGGGATGGAGGAAAACCTCTGTTGCTGCAGAAGCTGCACAGCATTTCTTCTCCTCTGGGGGCTTTCCTGCTCCTCTCTCCTCTGGCTTCCTGATGCTCTGGGACCTGAGTTGGGGGCTGGTGCGAGAGGGTTTCTGTTTCCCAAGGTGGCCAGCTCCAAGATCCTGCTTCTATTTGGCCCCCAGCTCGCCATCTGCCTCTTGCCTGGCATGGGCAGCAAGACTAGGTCTCTGCCTCCTTGTAGGAGCTGTCCACCTCTCATTCGACCCTTTGGTCTCCTGGGGAGATGGTCCATGAGCAGTATTCCTGGACCGTCAGCATCTGGGGGGCTTCCTAAAACGAAGCTGGTTGGGCGTCACCCTAGATCCTTGGAATCAGAATTTTTGAGGATGGGGCTTGGGAATCTGCATTCGAACAGGCTCCCTTGGGGGAGTTCTTAGGAATGGTAAAGGGAGAGAGCCGAGAGCCAGGGCATGCGATCATCACACTGTACCCTGCCAGGGAGGGACTCATCTCCCGGGATGCCGGGAAGGAGTCTGGGTTGGTGGCAGTTAGATAAGACCGGTTGAATGAGCAGAGTTTCAGAAACCCAGGCAGGGAGGCAATCCCCTGGCTGGAGGCCCTTGAAGCGGAAAATTGCTCTCACCTCCGGGTCCGTCCCCCCCGCACCCCAGGCTTCTTCACACAAGAGCTCTCTCCCTGGCAGAGCCAGCCAGGAACACTCAGGTTTGGGTCCAAGGAGGAAATTTGAGGAAGGCCTTGGAGATGGGCCAAGAGGAGAGCCAAGGAAGTGATGAAAGATATTTTTAGGATTACTTATTCCAGAGAAGGCCGAGGGGGCACCTTATCACCATCCAAGAACTTAGAGAGGCTTATTTATTAGACTCTTGACCCAGCAATCAGAGATTAAACGGCAGCTGAAAGGACTGAGGTGAGATGAGAGGAAGGGACCTGTGAGGTCCTGACACGGGTCCAGGAAGAGGCTGTGGAAGCTTCTATCCCGGTGTTTTTTGAGGACAGTTCATTCAGTCATTCCTCAGGTGTGTTTTGTTGTCTGCTGTATGCCTGGTACTTGCTTAGCATAGGGGGAAGCCATGAGCAAGGACTTGTCCCCCTGAGCTGGAGGTCGAGTGGAGAGTCCCTTCTGTTTGGAAAGCCTTTCTCCTTGTGGAGCAAGCTTGCCCAGGGCAGACTCCTGGGTGGCAGTGCCCCATTCCCCGCCAACTACCCCCGTGCTCCTGCAGGGAAACATCTAGAGAGTTGACTGCTTGCCAGTTTTCAGGCATGCCGCCACATTTCCACAGGGTCCTCCTTCCATATGACTAAAGACCTGTCGGTAGGCTGAGCAGCCCAGGCTGCCCTCACCTCTGACAGTCCTGTTGGGGAAATCTCCTGTCTCAGAACCAGTGCCCCTGGCCCAACTTGCCAGGCCTGTCAGGTACCCTCCCTGAGCCCCTGCGGCTGCCAGAGTCACCTGGGCACTGCTGTCCACCACTGGGCATCTGGGCTCCCAGACACCCCTGGTGAGCGCTGGGCTCCATAGTTCAGCTTCCCTGGGGAGCCTGGTGAGATCAGGGGATTGCTTCTGCTTTGCTGTCCATCTCTCAATACATCAGCCATCCCACTATTTATCTTTCGAGGGTGTCTATAGCCCAGCACTGCTAAGAGGGTGAGAGGGACACAGGAGAAACCTCTGTCGCTGACTCATAGGGTGGCCAGGACTAATAGACATGAAGTAATGAGAGAATTTTATTCAAGTCCGAAACCACAAGGAAATGGGAGTAGAAACTGGGACACCTTAGGTCTTTGTCTAACTCCCTTTCCTGAATCACTGTTAACTTCTAGTAAGTTCTGGTTCCAGTGGAACCTCTCTAGGTTCTCCCTCTGTAAAATGGGAGGGTGGTCCCTGTGCTTCCTTGAAACAAAGTGAGGGTGTGTACGGGGACAGACAGGAACAATGGCTTGTGTTTATGGAGAGCTTGTGAGGTGCTGGAAGCAGTTCTCAATACTTTGTATAGTTAACTCAACTAAGCTTCTTAACAACAACCTTGTGAGGTAGCACTGTTATTATTTCTGTTTTACAGAGGAGGAAACTGAGGCAAAGAGAAATGAAGAACTTGCCCATTAAGTGGCTGGATTCAGCCCCTGGCCCGTCTGACCAGGCTTCTCACTTACAGTAACTGGGAGAGTGAAAGGGCAGGTGGAAAAGCAGGGCCAGCTGGCTTTCAGACTCCAGGGTTGCCTCCCGAGGTTCCCAAGAGGTGCACCTGCCACCTTCAGACCTGGAAGCAGGACCCCGTGTCTCCAACCCAGCACCTGTTCCTGGGTGACAGCTGGGTGCCAACCTGAAAAACTGCTCTGTTTCCTCTTGTGAGGCGGTCCCCTCACCCCGAGCCAAGGTCCTTCACATCCCTTCAAGTAACGCTCGTGTATCAACTCATTTGCCGTTTTCAGAGCATTCTCCCACTTCACCTTCCCAGTGTTATTCTTCCCATTTGCCAGATGAGGGGACTGAGGCTCTGGTGAGATCAGAGACTTGTACAGTGTCTCCTGGTTGGTGGACTCAGTCCAGTGCCCTTCACTAAATGGAGGAGTCTCCGTAGAAAGTACTGAGAGATTCTTGGTCCTTCCCTCCCCAGGTCCCTTTATGGGGCTAAAACACCATTTTAGTCAGAATTCTGAGGACTCAAGGACCAGGCATAGCCCACACTTGATTGAATTCACTCAATCATTCATTTATTCAGCCATATTTACTTGCCATGCTCTAAGAGCTGTGCCACATGAGGGCGCAATGATGAGCTGCCTTGGGGACCTCAGAGGTCTGGGTGATGGAGGGACAAGGGAAGCAGAGAGTGAGCAGGCAGTTATAATACCAGGTGCAAGTACTGAGGAAGGACACCAAAATTTGGGAAGCAGGGATGGCTTCCTGGAGGAGGTGGTGAGGCAAAATCTAAGGTGAGACCAGATGGATGAATAAAACTAGCCCCTGAAAATTAGGCTGGGGAGAGGGAGGGAGGAATGTTCCAGGCAGAGGTAAAGCATCTGGGAGGGCCCAATGGCAAAGGAGCACATGGTGCACCTGCTATGTCCTCAGCTCCACCCGAGTTTCTCTCGCCCCAGATCTTTCCATTTCCCAACTGCCTGTGACCCCTTTCACCCCCAGAAGGCCCAGCTCCCCACTTCCCCTCTGATGGGCAAGCCTGGGAGTGAGCACCATTGCGTCTGCCTGCCCACTGCCTTGCGCAGGGATGCCTGGTGTGAATGTGGATTATTTCCCTTTGGGGGTAACTGGAGAAGCAGCAGCAGGTGAGGCAGCGGGTATAGTATCGAGGAACATCCTGGCACTGGCTCTGTCCTGGAGACCCGTGGGAAGCCTTTGTCCCGATGGCCTGTAATGGGGTTTCAGGAGAGAGCTTCAATATTTGCAGCAAACAGTGGCACAAAGGATATGGAGGGCTATTGTGGACTCTCCAAAGAGGAGCTAATCCTCAGGCAAGCCTCCTGGGCCAGAAGGGGTTCAAGTGCTGGGCGGCTGCTGGGGGGTGTTGTCATTTATGAGCAATTGTAGGAGATAATAGCAGAGAGAGAGAGACAGTCTCTATACAGATGGAGGGAGGTGGTGAGAGGCACTCCCCACAGGGAAAGAAGGGGACAGCACCTGTCCTGAAAGCTCAGGGCACAGGTGATACTTCCCCACCCCCACCCATCTGAGCTCTGTGCTTCCTCCAGGCGTCCTGGGCTGCCTTGTCAGCTGTTCTTTGCCCAGGGGTCAGATGACTTTGGAGTGGGGGCTGTCAGCCAGGGCTCTCAGGCCTCTTTCTTCCCTTTCCTTCTCTCTAGCTCTCTCTCTGGGCCTCTTTTCGGTCCACTGCACATAGACAAGTCATTGCTTGGCTCCAGGGACCAAGGAAAGAAAACCAACTGTATTTGCATATAATTAGCATAAAGAAGCTCTATTTGCATAAGTCTATTTTAAGCTCCTCCCTCCTTCAAAATTTCCCCATCATCTCTGAATATGGTACATAAATGTGCTGTCCAGCCACTAGGACAAGGGATGTCTTGGGGGCTGGGGGTTGGTAAGGCTTTTTTCTTAGGTCCCTTCCAGGGATGCCTTGTGGCCTGAGTGGAGGGAAACAGAACCAAAGTAAGGCTTTGTGATGACCTAGAGGGGTGGGATAGGGAGGGTGGGAGGGAGGCTCAAGGGGGGGCGGATATGGTGATATATGTATGCATATAGTTGATTCACTTTGTTGTACAGCAGAAACTAACACAACATTGTAAAGCAATTATACTCCAATGAAGATGTATTAAAAAAAAAAAGAAAGAAATCGGCAGTCTGGGAGTGGGAGAGGTTGGAAAACTCAAACCTGCAAGCTTTGCATCAGCACCGGGGGTTCTGCCAGGATCCCCTCACCCCAGACACCTCCAGGGGTACAAAGAGCTGAGACTGGAAATAGAGGAGGAAATGTGCCAGTACACTGATTTACATTACAATTCACATAATCTTGTGTAATTTGCATGGGTGAGGTTACTCAGTTGTCCGGAAATTTTCAAATTAGACCTTTTTGCTTCTTAAAATTCTTCCTTCTCGGAGTTTTCTTTCCTTTGCTTGTTGTCAGCTTCCTAAGATGTGGATCAGCTTCCTCTCCAGGAGGGAGAAGAGGACTGGGTAGGAGCATAGTAAAAGGGATGGGGTGGAGAAGACAGGCAGTGTAGACATCTGAACTGGAGAAAAGGGGTGGTGTAGACATCTGAGGCCTCTGCCAGGTCCCAGCAGTACCATCTCCCCTTTCTGTTGTCCCTACTCTGTGGGGATCTTCTTTCTACTCACAGATTCATGGGAGTAGAGCAGGGATGAGGCTGGGTTTGTCTGCCCATTTCCCAGAGGGCAGCCAAGGCTACACAATAAGAACCCAGAAGGCCTGACTCCCAGGCCACATTCTGGCCAAGACTGAACTGAATCTAGAAATCAACAGCCTTGCTCCTGGGGAGAAAGGGCTGGTCTTAAGAAGCATCCTCCAGACTGCTCCAGACAGCAGCAGATGGGTCCCCTCAGCCCTGGGGTTCTAGGCCACCTCTCTCTTCGGGGTAGGAAGAGAAAGGGGAAGAAACCTGATCCCTCTCACAGTGGAGCCCTGGAAATCTAGTGTTTTCCATTTACAGCCCATTATTAGTATACTGGATTGGCCAAAAAGCTCGTTTGGGTTTTCCCGTACACTCTTACGAAAAACCTGAACAAACTTTTTGGCTAACCTGGTATATAAGATAAAGGAGGCTGAATTCTGCTGAAGCTCAGGCGAAGGGAAACACCTGCAAAAATCATTTGCTGAACCACTGTCCCTACTCCCTGCCTATGTCTGCCTTCCCTGACCTCTTCTCCCCTCTGTCTCTTGTCTTCTAAACATGTTTTTAAAAAAACATTGTTATAATTACTATTCACAAACTCCAATGCTATTTAAACTACTACTACTACTAATATCTCTTCTAAAACATAATCACATTCAGATCACATTACTCTTCTGCCTGGGAGCCTCTGTTAGTCCCCATGCTCCTTTCCACAGTCTATGAAGCCCTGCACGGTGCAGATCCAGCCTTCCTTTCTTACTTCACCTCTTACCACTGTCCCCTTTCTCATGACTCTTCAGGCCCCTGGCTGCCCTACAGCTTGGAGAACATTCCTAGCTCATTCACACCTCAGCTTCTTTTCTTTGTTGGCTCTTCCTCCAAGGTCTTCTGAAAGCCAGATTCTTTTTTTTTTTTTTTTTTACATCTTTATTGGAGTATGATTGCTTTACAATGGTGTGTTAGCTTCTGCTTTATAACAAAGTGAATCAGTTATACATATACATATGTTCCCATATCTCTTCCCTCTTGCGTCTCCCTCCTTTTCATCGCTCAGGGCTCGGCTCTGCAGTCCTCTCCTCAGACAGGCCCTCCTTTGCCTCCCCACCTGGATAGGACTCCCAGAGTATCAAAGCTGTACCTCTCTTACTTATTTGATAACTTACCGGTTCTGTCTTCCATATGGGCAGATACCTCACCTGCCTCATCCATCTCCATGTCTCCAGCACATGGTAAAGCACCTAGAACATTGCAGGTGCTCATTAAATATTTGCTGTGTGATGGATAATAACACCCAGTGACAGACTGGGGTTGGTGACAGATCATAGATTTGGAGTCAGAGAGATGCAAGTTCGCATCCTGGTTTTGTCACTCCCTGGTGAATGGCCATGGGCAAGATACTCACCTCCCTGAGCCTCTGAGCCTCTTTCTGGGAACAGAGATAAGATATATTGAAGGTGAAGTGTGTGGCACTAGTAGGGGCTCATTAAATAGAGATTATTGATATGGATAATTACATCTTTGTTTCATACTTACTTTGCACATGAGTCTGTTCCTGCCCTCAAAAATTCAGTTTATTGAGAGACACAGTGACCTGCATGGCCAACTATGAAACAATGGTGAACATACTAAAACAGAGATATGAACCAAGTACCACAGGAACAGAGGAAATAACAACAAATTCCACAATCCCTGCATTGGAATAGCATTTTACAGTTTATGTACCATGTACACTTCTGTCATTTATTTGATTGGCTCCTAGACTGTTGGAGTAGGCAAGGCCTCAGCAGCTCCATTTTACAATAGGAGATCAGAGGCTCAAAGAGATGACATCATTGGCCCATGGTCACACTATATCTCCTTGCCCTGCTATTTGTATTCCCCCAAAATTCATATGCTGAATCCTAACCCCCAAGTTGATGGTATTAGGAGGTGGACCCTTTGGGAGGTGATTAGGTCATGAGGGTGGAGCCTTCATGAATGGGATTAGTGCCCTTATAGAAGACACCCCAGAGAACAAGCTTGTCCCTTCCGCCCTGTGAGGACACGGTAGGAAGGTGGCCATCTGCAACCCACAAGAGGGTCCTTAGCAGAACCTGACCATACTGGCCCCCTTGTCTTGGACTTTCAGCCTCGAGAACTGTGAGAAATAAATTTCTGTTGTTTATTAGCCACCTAGTCTAGTATTCTGTTACAATAGCCTGAACAGCCTCAGACACCCACTCTACCTTCTTCCACTACACTCATTCCTCTGGACACCTTATGTGATTATCTGTGTATGTTCCATCTCCCAGGCTAGAATGCAAGCTCCATAACAGTCTGTTTTGCTCACTGCTCCATCCCTAGTTCCTAGAACAGTGCCTGACACATAGTAGTCACTCAGTAAATATGTATGGAATGAATGAATGGAAGATAGAAGAAAGAATTAGTGAAAGGCAGGTGTAGGCTTCAAACCTCTCAAGCAGGAGGCAGAATAGCTGGCTAAGAGCTCAGCTTCTGGAGCCTGACAGCCTGAGTTTAGATCTCAGCTTTGCCACATACTAGTGTGCAACCTGGACAAGGGATTTAACCTCTCTGTGCTTCAGTTTCCCCATCTGTCTAATGGGGATGATAATATAACACCTAGTTCATAGGATTGTTGTGAGGACTAAATGAGTTAACATTCATAAAGTGCTCAGAACAGTGCCTGGTACATAATAAGCCTCAAAATATATTTGGTAGCTTAAAAACAACCAACCAACGAAGGTATTTTGACTCCAAATCCAGCATTCTCTCTCTACACCATGTTATGTAGAGCTGTATAGTTTCCAAATGACTAACATATTCATGATTTTATTTTATCTTTCTATCGTTTTTCTATCTTTCCCTGTGAAACGACCAAGAAATAATGATATAATAATTTTTTTGGCTGTGCTGCACGGCATGCAGGACCCTAGTTCCCCTTCCAGGGAAACTGTGCCCCCTGCAACGGAAGCACAGGGTCTTAACCACTGGACCACCAGGGAAGTCCTCAAGAAATAATTATTGTCCCCATTTTACAGAGGAGAAAACTGAGGCTAGGCACAATGGCTCAAGGCCACACAAAAGCTTGGTTAAAATAACCTGACTTCAAATCAATGATTCTGTCCATGATTCCACAGGTAACTCTCTCCCCTAGATCTAGCCTGAAACAGGAAAAAAAATAAAATAAAATCAGAGACTGGCAGAGATTCTCAGAAGCCCTAAAAACATCAGTCTCTCCCATTTTCAGGATTTGGAAATCCACTTAATTTTTTCCAATCATGGGCTGTCATTGTATACAAAACAAATGTTGCTGAGACTTTAAGGGCAAGGAAATCTCCCACAGATTCAAGAGTGATGGATCCAAGGCTGCAAATGTCTGGGGAGCTCCCTGTTGACCAAAGCCCTCTCCTCCCCAAAAGCAGCTCTTATGGGCCCAGAACTGTGCCAGGTGTGTGGCATAGGGAGAATGCAGTGAGTTCTTCCCAAAGGTCCTCTCTTTGGTCCAGATTGGAGGGTGGAGACAGAATCTTCCTGGGGCTAGGCTTGTCAGCTGCCTGCTTTCAGATGCCCTGGGTAGGCGTGAGAATTGGATTTTGTTTTAAGTGACCACAATGCTAACCAGGCAACTTGAGTCCCAGAAGTCACTGAGGGGAGAAGATGTGGAGGTACAAATAGGATGAATGAGTTTTTTTGTTTGTTCCCTCACTTGTTTATTCATTGCATCCTCATTTATTGTGCCCTTAACCTACAATGGTGATCCCAGAATCCTATGTCTTTATTCACTTTATTATTTAAATAAGAGATTTAAACCAACACCCTTGCAATTCTTCCTGATCCAGTAATAACCACCATTTATTAAGCATCTACTACGAGCAGGCATAGCACATGCATAACCCTTCAAGGTAAGCATTATTATCCCCACATACAGATGAGACCATGGAAGCTCTGAGAGGTCAGGTGACAGGCCCAAGGTCACACAGCTAAGAAAAGAAGGTCAGGATTCAAACCCAGGTGGGCCTGACGCCAAAGCTCAGGCTGTGGTTGAAATTTTAAAATTTGAATACTTGAGTCATTAAAAAGAATGCCTGTAACATACATCTAAGAAGCAAGGTGTAATAATAAAATGACTGCCTGTGGCTCCACAACTCTATGGAGAAATAGAACATTCCCAGCATCGTCCAGGTGCCTTGTGTGTCTGGCCCCTATTGCATCCCTCTGCTTCCCCCCACTCCGACCCCCAATCAAGGTAACCATTGTCTAAATTTGGGGTCCATTAGTCCGTTGTTTGCATGCCTTTTGTTGCTTTATGTTGTTTTACCACATGCATTTGTGATAAATACGTATGAAGATAAACCGTTTAGTTTTGAACTTTACATAAATGGTTTACAGTATGTCTTCTATGGCTTGCTATCTTCTATAAACTTCTAAGATTCACCCAGTTGATATATGTGGCTTTATTTATTTCCACTGCTGTGAAATTCCATTGTTTGAATATACCACATTTTATTTATCCAATTTCCTGTAGGACATCTAGGTCATTTCTAGTTTCTTTCTTTCTTTAAAAATTTTTTTGCTATTACAAACAATACTACAAAGAAAATTCTCTTTTTTAAATTGAAATATAGTTGGAACTTCCCTGGTGGTCCAGTGGTTAAGAATCCGCCTTCCAATGCAGGGGACATGGGTTCAATCCCTGGTTGGAGAACTAAGATCCCCCATGCCGTGGGGCAGCTAAGCCCGCACACCGCAACTACTGAGCCCAGGTTCTCTGGAGCCTGCGTGCCACAACTGGAGAGCCTGCACACTGCAACTACTGAGCCTGCGTGCCACAACTAGAGAGAAGCCTGTGCGCCACAACTAGAGAGAAGCCTGCACTCCACAAGGAAAGATCCCACGTGCTGCAACTAAGACCCGATGCAGACAAAAACAAAATGAATAAATAAATATTAAAAAAAATAAATTGACGTATAGTTGATTTACAATATTGTGTTAGTTTCAGGTGTACAGCAAAGTGATTTGGTTATATATGTGTATGTATATATCTATATCTATCTATCTATCTATATATATATTATTCTTTTCCATTATAGGTTATTACAGGATATTGAATGTAGTTCTCTGTGCTATACAGTAAACCCTTGTTGTTTATCTATTTTATATATAGTGATATGTATCTGTTAATCCCATATTCTTAATTTATCCCTCCCCCTCCCCTTCCATCGTCGGTAACCATAAGTTTGTTTTCTATGTCTGTGAGTCTGTTTCTGTTTTGTAATTAAGTTCTCTTGTACTATTTTTTAGATTCCACATACAAGTGATATCATATAGTATTTGTTTTTCTCTGTCTGACTTACTTCACTTAGTATGATAATCTCTAGTCCATCCATGTTGCTGCAGTTGGCATTATTTCACTCTTTTTTTAATGGCTGAGTAATATTCCATTGTATATATATATATACCACATCTTCTTTATCCATTCATCTGTTGATGGACACTTAGGTTGCTTCCATGTCTTGGCTATTGTAAATAGTGCTGTTATGAACTTTGGGGTGCATGTATCTTTTCCAATTATGTTTTTTACAGGATATATGCCCAGGAGTGGGATTGCTGGATCATATGGTAACTCTATTTCTAGTTTTTTAAGGATCCTCCATACTGTTCTCCATAACGGCTGCACCAATTTACATTCCCACCAACAATGTAAGAGGGTTCCTTTTTCTCCACACCCTCCCCAGCATTTATTATTTGTAGACTTCTTAATCATGGTCATTCTGACTGGAATGAGGTGATACCTCATTGTAATTTTGATTTGCATTTCTCTGATAATTAGCGATGTTGAGGATATTTTATGTGCCTGTTGGTCATATGTTATGTTATGTCCTCTTTGGAGAAATGTCCATTTAGGTCTTCTGCCCATTTTGTGATTGGGTCATTTGTTTTTTTGATATTGAGCTGTATGAACTGTTTGTATATTTTGGAAATTAAGCCTTGTTGTCTCTTCATTTGCAAATATTTTCTCCCATTCCACAGGTTGCCTTTTCATTTTGTTTATGGTTTCCTTTGCTGTGCAAAAGCTTATAAGTTTGATTAGGTCCCATTTGTTTAGTTTTGCTTTTATGTCTTTTGCCTTGGGAGACTGACCTAAGAAAATATTGCTATGATTTATGTCAGAGAACGTTTGCCTATGTTCTCTCCTAGGAGCTTTATAGTGTCGTGTCTTATATTTAAGTCTTTAAGCCATTTTGAGTTTATTTTTGTGTATGGTGTGAGGGAGTTTTGTAACTTCATTGATTTACATGTGGCTGTCCATCTTTCCCAGCACCACTTGCTGAAGAGACTGTCTTTTCTCCATTGTATATTCTTGCCTCCTTTGTCAAAGATTAGTTGACCATAGGTGTGTGGGTTTATTTCCAGGCTCCCTATTCTGTTCCATTGATCTATATGTGTTTTTGTGCCAATACCACGCTGTTTTGATTACTGTAACTTTGTAGTATTGTCTGAAGTCTGGGAGGGTTATGCCTCCAGCTTTGTTCTTTTTCCTCAGGATTGCTTTGGCAATTCTGGGTCTTTTGTGGTTCCATATAAGTTTGAGAATTATTTGTTCTAGTTCTGGGGAAATTGTCATGGATACTTCGATAGGGATCACATTAAATCTGTAGATTGCTTTGGGTAGTATAGTCATTTAAACTATATTAATTCTTCCAACCCAAGAGCATGGGATACACTCTTCCCATTTCACTGAATCTTTGTTGATTTCCTTTATCAATGTTTTATATATAGTTCAACATATAAGTCTTTCACCTCCTTGGTTAGACTTATTCCTAGGAATTTTTTTTTATGCAATTTTAAACAGTATCTTTTTTTTTTTTTACTTTCTTTTTCTGATATTTCATTGCTAGTGTAAAGAAATGCCACAGATTTCTGTATATTAATCTTATATCCTGCTACCTTGCTGAATTCATTTATCAGTTTTAATAGTTTTTTGTGTGGAGTCTTTAAGGTTTTCTATATAGAGTATCATGTCATCTGCATATAATGAAAATTTTACCTCTTCCTTCTGATTTGGATATCTTTTATTTCTTTTTCTTGTCTGATTGCTGTGGCTAGGACTTCAAATATTGTGTTGAATAGAAGTGGTGAGAGTGAGCAACATTATCTTGTTCCAGAATTTAGCAGGAAGGCTTTCAGCTTTTTACTGTTTAGTATTATGTTGACTGTGGGAGAAAATTCTTGATCATGACCTCTGGTGCACCAGCAAGGGTTGTGCATGTGCAGGGTGGAGTTGCAGGTTTGGAGGGCCTGTATGTGGTGCCTTACTCAATATATCCAAAAAAAATTGTTGTACCAGTTTACTTTGGAGCCTATAAGCTAGAGTAGTGTCTTTCCAGGGGTCAGTGCTGGGTTTAGGAAAGGGGGTTCCAGGGTGTTGACAAACTGGTAACCCCTGAGATTAACCTTGGGAAATTCCTACCTCTAAGTGTGGTAATTCACAAAGGAGTGCACAGACTTGATAGTTTATCTCCAGAACTGAGCTTCTGATGTTGGAAATGATCGCTCAGTTACTAGTTAACATCCCAGGAGACAGGATCCTCCGATAGGACACACGAGAACCAAGAGAACTTGAGATGATCTCACCACATCCCAGGGGACTTGGCATCTTGGCCAGAGCATGTGAGCTTGGAGCATTTCTTAGTCGTGTACTGTCTGGTGGCAGAATCCAAGTTTGTCAGCCTTGGATTCAAGGCCATAGGATGGACTGACTGGAGGCAGTTAGGTCCTGGTTGGAGTTTTGCTTCTTTTCCTGCTTGTACTTTTTTCCACCAATATTAATTTTCCTTCTTTTAAATTATTGATTATGTAATAATTCAAAGAGTTCAAAGTTCAAAGTATAAAATTATACAAGGAAGAGTCTTGCTCTCACTCTCGACTCCCACTTGCCCAGTCCCCCTCTGAAAGGTAATTGCTTTTATCCATTTTCCATGCATCCTTCCAGAGTTTTCTTTATGTACAGGCAAAGATGAACATAAAATCTTATTTAAGCCTCCTGTTATGGAAGAGATAGCATATTATTCCCATGATTCTGCCATTGCCTTTTCACATAACAATGAATCTCAGCTATCTATTTCATGTCATTACATAGAACATTTTATTGTTATTAAAAAAATACCTATGCAGCATTCTATTCTATTCCACAGTATTTATTTATCATCCACTATGCACCAGTCTCTATGCTGAGTGCTGGGGTTAAAATGATTAATCGAAACAGGCCCACTTCAATAGAAGTTAATTTAAAAAAAAAACAAGCCCTGCCCTCAGGGACACTACAGTCTAAGGGCAAACAGACAAACAATTATGATAAAATACTGCAGGAGCTCTTCCTTCCAAAAATATTTCTCCAGTCCCAACCCTTGTCAGGCATTGCTCTGGGCATGAGGCAGACGGTGGTGAATAAAACAAATGAAAATCCCTGCCCCCTGGCACTTCCATCCTAGTGGAGCTACTGTTCTGGCACTGTGATAAGGGGGGCTGGGGGGGCACATGGTGGGGTCCCTAACCTGGTCTTGGTATCAGGGAATCCTTACTGAAGGAAATGATGCTTTAGCTGGTAACTAACAGCTAAGGAGGAATTGGCCTGGTGAAGGACCAGAGAGGGGCCAGAGTTCCCAACAGAGGTCCCCTGCCAGGCGGGGCAGGGAGGTGAGAGGCATCCCTGGGGACTGAGAGAAAGGCCTCCCTTTGCAGCATCGAGAGAGACTGTGGCCAGAGCTGAGCCCTGACAAGCAGGCAGTGGCTGGCGGCGGTGGGCCCTTGTAGGTCACAAGTGGCACTTGTCCTGTGGAGGCCACTGCGATGGCTGCCACGTGGAGTGGTTAGGAAAGGGACAAGAGGGCAGGCAGGGGGCTCAAGGGGAAGGAAGTGTGGTCTAGGCAAGGCTTGTGATCGGCTGGACCCATTGGAGCAGAGGATGAGGGGAGAAGGAAATGAATTCAAGACAAGGACGAGGAGGTGTTGACAGGACATGGTGGGATGTGAGTGGCGGGAGAGGAAGCCTCAGTCTCCTCACCTGAAAAATGAGGCCAATGCCCTCCTCTGTGGGCTGTTGTGGAGGATTCACTGGTATGAGGAGGGCTCTTGGCAGTGTTTCTGTCCCCTCACTGCCAGCACCCCTTCACCTGGTTTTCTGTTTGCTCCCCTCCAAGCCTATGAGCTTAGTTACAATTTTTCTGTACTTCAGCAAGGGAAAACTACTGTCTGATCTTCTAAGCCCTTGCTCCCCCCACGCCCCCAGCAGGCATGCACAGAGTATCCTGGTACAGGCCGCTGCCCTCTACTGGAACTAAACTTCCTGCCTTGCCAGCACACACTGCAGAGGGAGCCTCCAGGTGCGCACGCAGCAGGGCTGGCCTCACGCAGGTCCACTGTCGCAGCTGTGTCTGCTGTGCGCGGCAGCTAGTTTTGGTGTTGCTGCCAGCGTGGCTGCTTTGAGGCTGCCCTTGGACTGTGCGCTCCTGGGAAAAAGACCCCATTGTGGGCACCTGCCACGGGCCTGACTGCGGCATCTGCCTGTGGCTGTTGCAGTGGGAGCCTCTGCTGAGCAAAGAGCAAATGCAGAAACAGCATTTCCCCAAATCCCCTTGGGCACTATGGCGCCCAGTAGGGCCTGGCCAGGTTTATTTGGCGAGAAGATCTGGGTTTGTTTGTCTCCAAGCACCATGGGTGTGTGCTGCCCAGAGCCCTGGCCTGGATTCTCTTGATTATTCACTAGCAGCCTGGAGCTGCCCCTCGGAGGAGGGCTGTAGTGGGTAGAGGAGCAGCCTGGTTGGAGCAGTCTTGTTAATCTAGGTCCTCTTCTCTGAAAGAATGCTGAGGACAGGGCCCTGGGACAGGCTGCCCCCGCCCCCTCTGCCCCCGCCAGGCTCTAGTGGGCTCCCTTTGGCCGGGAGTTGCAGCCCCACATCCTGCCTCTTTCTGCGAATACCTGCCCCTACTGGCTGGGAACCGAGGGTCAGTCTCAGACTCAGGAGTGGGGGAGGGGTGTGGAGCGGCCCACAGTGTTTTGGCTCAGTTCCATTTGCCCTGGAGACTGGTCACTAGCATGTCCCCTAGTCTTGATAGGAGGGATGCTGTGGGCCTCAGGTCCCCACTCTCCACCCTGCATGTGAACATTCAGTCCTGGCTCCTGACTCTGGGGAAGATTCAGAATGCGTGGTTTGAGGCACGTGGCTTTTGCAAAGACAGAACCTTTTATCTCCAAGCGGCCCAGGTGGGCCTGACCAGGGCTCTGTCATTCCGGAGGGCACTGAAAACATGGTGCTTACTCAGGCGCAGTTTCCTGGGTGTGTGCCACCTGCGCTCAGAAGGACCCCACGCTTGGTTTAATGATCCAGTGTCACCGTCTCGGAACTCCTCGTGATTTTTGGCCAAGGGGTGGGGCATTTTCCTTTTGGGCCCTGCCAATTACATCACTGTTCCTATTATACTCTTTGTTGTCTCTGTCTTCCCTTTTATTATCTTTTGAATTTTGAACTATGGGGATATTGAAAAAAAAAACTTTAAAAACTAAATACCACAAAAGATTAAAACGAAGAAAGACACACTTATTATTTGTTGTGCACGTTTAGAATGGTTCCTACGTCCATTGCAGCGCACGGGCTGCTGCATACACACCCACGCACCACACGTCCAATCCACAGTCCGACCGACTCCCAGGAGAGCCTGTGTGACGTGCAGGGTGCCACCCCCATGAAGGACACAGAGACAAAAGTGTGCTCCAGGCCACCTGCTCCTATGTCAGGTCCATGCCGCTGCCCAGGACAAGCAATTCTTACTTCACAGCTGGGTGGGGAGAAGGGGTTCCCCAGACTTTCTTACTGACTCCCACCTCATATCTTCAGTGTCAGATGACACTTGGAAGTCATAGGCTAACATCCCCAGCTCTGCTGGGAGCTCAGGGAAGAATACTTCTGTGTAGACAGGAGACTTCTGTGGTGGGCATGGATGTGGTCATGGGAGACCCTGTGGGGTCATCTTGCTTATTCCCTTCAGGTTGGGCTCTCTCTGTGTTGTTTATCGCCAGAAGAAAAAGAAGATTATGGCTGTAGAGACTGCAGGGACAGAGACTCCATTAGCTTTCCAGGCCCCTCTTCTAGTATTTGTCACTGATGCAGATTTCTTGCCTGAATCACTGATGCTGCAGTTTTTGCTCGTCTCTCTGTAGGCTTAAGAAACTGGGATTTTCCTGCGCCACAAATCTCGAAGGGTTGAAAATGCCCAGAGCCTGAGAAGAAGCTTTGAGCATCTACACAGGAAAACTGCAGCTCTTCATGGGCCCGTGGAGCTTCCGCTTTCTGCTCTGCTGGAAGGAAAGGATCACTGCTGCCCTCTGTTGGCCAGTTGACAGAGACTCAAGGAGTCATCCAGAGGGCGGGGTCCCCTTTGCTTTTCTCTGGGACAGCAGCTTTGAGTCCTCAGGTAAATTCATCTTTTCACTGTTCCTGGCATGCAAGTTTGTCCTCGACCTGGGGCCTTGGCCCTTGCTGCAACCTCTCCTCAGAATGTTCTTTGTCGAGTTCAGGTGGCAGCCCCTTTCTCATTCTCTAGCCTTTGAGTCAATGTCACCTCCCCAGGGAAGCCTTCATGGGCTACTTTGTCTGAAACAGCACCCAACCCCACCCCCTGTCCCTCTCTATCCCATTACCGTGTTTCACTTTGTTCGAGCACTTACCTGCTATTTGAAAATACCTGTTTACATTCTGTGTTTACTGCCTCTCTCCCTCGCCAGAATGTCGGATCCAGGAGAGCAAGGTTGGTTACATTTGTCACTGGACCTCAATGCATCGTACATAGTAGATACTCAAAAATACTTGTTGGAAGAATAGTAAATGTATCTCAACAAGAGCAACTGAGATTCAAGCAGAGGTTCTGGTCTTCAAAACCACACTGACGTGGGCAGGGCACATGCAACTCCCATTTGACAGATGAATAAGTTGAAGCTCAAAGAGAGTTATGGGAGTTGCCTGAGCACCAGCAGGGAGAAATGCACCAGTCCCCGGTGGGTTTTTCCTGCGCTCCCTCAGTCCTGCATTCTGGAGGGGACAAACAAGGGGTGTCCCAGGCCTGAACAGCTGCTGCCAGGGGTTGAGGTAGACCCTCACTCCCTGGCCCTGGTTACGAGGGAGCCTGAGCTGCACCCTTGTCCAAAGCTGTGCTGTGGCTCTTGGGGGTGGTGGTGGATGGGCTGAGGAAGGCCAGTCCATAGGAGAATATAACAGGACTCCAGAGAGAGCGGCCTGTCTGCAGAGATGTGCGTTCTAGAGCAGGGGTGTGGCTGGGAAGGGAGTGTGGTAAGAAAGCTGGAGTCCGCGAGGGAATTGTGACTCTTCTGGGGTTTGGCTGTGACATCCGGAGTTTCATCCAGGCTCAAGGGCCCAGCCCTGGCCTCTCTACACTCAGCCTGAGGCAGGGCCGCCCTCTGGTTCTGGGTCCAGTGCAGATGCGAGGGATTCAGGGCTCTGGCCGCAGAGCCTGGACTGCCATCTGAGCTTGGGTGGGCAGTGGGGCTGGTGGGGGCCCAGGATGACCAGGCCCTGCGCGTGCTCTGTCCCTGGGTGTGCAGAGCGGGAGTCTGGAAAGTCAGCAGCAACTGCTCTTGGACTGGTCTTCTGGTGAGAGCTTGATGGAGTCTGTGAGGTAATTCTCCAAGACGCTTCGATACTGGAGAAGGAAAAGAGGAGTCAGCGTTCGCATCCTGGCAGGCAGAGCTCCACCTGCCCTCTATTTCTTTTCTTTTTTTTTTTTTTTTTTGCGGTATGCGGGCCTCTCACTGTTGTGGCCTCTCCCGTCGCAGAGCACAGGCTCCGGACGCACAGGCTCAGCGGCCATGGCTCACGGGCCCAGCCGCTCCGCGGCATGTGGGATCTTCCCGGACCAGGGCACGAACCCATGTCCCCTGCATCGGCAGGCGGACTCTCAACCACTGTGCCACCAGGGAAGCACTGCCCTCTATTTCTTAATGGCCAATGGTGGTCTGGCTTTCTGTTCCCCCACCTTGTGCAGTTGGGAAACTGAGGCCCGGTGGGGAGGAAGTCTTCCCCGCCCCCTCCTTCCTCACCTCCTCCTCCAGCTCCTTCCCAGGAGCCCAGAGCAGGTGGGCGGCTGCATTAGAGGCCCAGGTCTCCTGACCTCCAACCAGGTCCCGTAACCTGCCATTCTCCAGAGGGGACAACTGAGGTGATGTTTGCCCTCAGGCAGAGATGATGACTGCCCACTCCTCATTTCTGCAGGAAACCTCTCCCTGCAAACGTCCCCACACCCCAACCTTCTCTCACCGTGCCCACCTCTCAACCTCCCACCATCCTCTGAACTTCCCATGTCCAGGGATCCCTCCCTAAAATAGACTCAATGTTTCTACCGGGGCTTTTTGCTTCCTTGCCCACCCTCCCAAAGTCTCCTGTCCCAACGAGGTCCAGAGAAAGCCCCTTCTCAGTCTAACAAGCCTCTCCCCACCCAGCTGGCCACTCCTCACCTATGACCCACCAGCTTGGTTCAAGGGTGAGGGCGTCCTTCCTCAAGGAGATGGGTTCTACACACTGAAGGGTCTCTTCTTCAAGGGATCACATCTCTTTCCTTGGCCAAGCCTCCCCCCAGTCTCCGAGCTCCCAGCATTCATGTTCTCCCCGCAGCCAGTGGTGTGTGTGTGAGGGTAGGTGGGTAAGTGGACACGCTGGTGCAGACCTGAGCTGGACAGAGCCCCCTGTGGGGCTGTCTGTCTCAAGTGCCCCTCTGAGGGGACAATTTCCAGAAGAGTGGTTGTGCCTTCACTGATTTTTTTCTCCTCCATGGCTCCTGGGCTCCGGCTATGGTGCCCAGCTGGTGAATGTCAACCAAACCCTTAGTGCCGGTGACTCTGGACCCCAGGAGGCTGTGTCAGACCTGCCTGCGGCACCCTCATGATGGTCACCCCCCAAGACACATGAGAAGGTCCCATGATGCCCCGTCACTCGCTGCTGCTGCCATACAGCAAGCAGTAGGTTAGCCTGACAGCACAGAGCTCAGGGCACCGGGCCTGGGACCCAGCCCTTCTTCCCACTGTTTGCTTGGCCTGACAGCACAGAGCTCAGGGCACCGGGCCTGGGACCCAGCCCTTCTTCCCACTGTTTGCTTGGCCTGACAGCACAGAGCTCAGGGCACCGGGCCTGGGACCCAGCCCTTCTTCCCACTGTTTGCTTCTTTTTTCTTTTCTTTTTCTTTTTTGCTGTATGCAGGCCTCTCACTATTGTGGCCTCTCCCGTTGCGGAGCACAGGCAAAGGACGCGCAGGCTCAGCGGTCATGGCTCACGGGCCCAGCCGCTCCGCGGCACGTGGGATCTTCCCGGACCGGGGCACGGACCCGTGGCCCCTGCATCGGCAGGTGGACTCTCAACCACTGCGCCACCAGGGAAGCCCTTTGCTTCTTGAAGAGCCCCCATTTCTCACCCGCTCCCTGGTAGGGTGTCCGGGCCAGCAGAGCACCAGCTACCCTTAGTCAGCCGGGATGATGGGCCTTGAGTAGCCCTCAGCAAATTCTTTGGAGCTATTAGAATTTTATTTGTTATATATATATATATTTTTTCATTAGGAAAGATTAGTGCTGGGGAGTCAGGGGCAGTGTCTCCTAATGAAAGCCTGTCCCTCTGGGGATGTCTCCACACCCCAGTTCCATCTTCCCCTCCGCTGGGGAGGATCCTAGCCCACTGCTGGCAGAGCCGGCCCAGCACACCACAGGCCTTCCCCAGCCCCTCACCCTGAAAGAGCAGAGTCCTCCCCTGAGTTTCCTGAGGCTCCTTCCCCCAGGACTGCTCAGGTCTGCTGTGCGGGCTCGGGGCTGCACCACCCGGGACACCATCCAGTCCTCCAGCTGGCCCCATCTGCAGGGCCCACTCACTCCACTGACACTCTGAGCCTCACAGGGAGAGATGAGGGGGAGCAGAGCATTGCTGTTTAAGTCCCTTTTTAAGCTGACTGATCCACTTCTCCCAGAAAGACAGGCTTTTGAAAAGATTCTCTTATTTTTTGTGTTTTCCTGGTCCCCCTCTCACCATAAACATCAAAGAGACCTTGCCTGGGATCAGGAACTCTCCTAGCTGGGTCTTTTGGACCCAGGGGGCAGGGCCTGTTGATTCATCACCCCTGAGTATGCCTCACCCTCACGTCCCCAGAAGGCCCAGCTGGGATCATGAACAGAACCTGTGCCTTGTCCTCGAGGCCAGCCTTTGGGAGGGAGAGTCTAAGCTGAGGGCTTTCTGAGCTGCTTTGCACTTTATTCGAGGAACAAACAATGCTGCCTTTGAGGGTGTGAGAAACGCCCTCGTTCATTACACACCGGCAAAGCCTGAGGTCTTCATGCCAGCTCTCTTTACCCAATAAGAGTCACATCCTCCCCAGGTCCAAGTCAGCCCTGAGCTCTTCCCATTTATGACATCATTTCACTCGATAAGGGCATCATCTCCCTCCTCAGGTTTCCTGCAAACCTTCCAAGTCACTGGCAGTCCATTATTAGATTTCCTGTGTAATTCTTTTCTCCAGACCCCAGTCATCTTAGCAAGTATGTGCATGTCTAACTGTAAAGTAACACCATAGTGTCCTAATGCACATTTCAGTGGGGATGTGACTGTGGGAGTCTGCCCCTCCAAGCCTGGCCACCTCATAGCCCTGACTCTAGATCCTACATCCTGAGGACCTCATAAAAGTCCTATAATTTCACTAAGCTTACCTGCCTGTCAGCCTGCTTCCCTCCCGGATGTGGCAAGTTTGTCTTTCTCTAATTAATCCAAAAGGAACCGGCCTCCGTGCTGCAGTTCACGCCGGGCCCCAGCAGGGATGGTATTGCCAAGTTGGTAAGAGCAAAATCCCTTCATCCCAAATCCCCCAAAGCAGGTGGGTGTCCCTTCTTTGATTATGAGGGCATTCTTAGTCATATTTTGGAATAACTAAATACCCTAATCCTTGAAAGTGGCCAGATTGGGAAACTAAAGTAACTAGCTACCTTCTCTCCTTTCAAAATGTAAACCGAGTACCTCTTCTGGCACTCTACCTGTAAGCTGCTCTTTCCATCCAGAGCTCACTGCAGAACTCAGACATTCCAAGGAACCTCAAGGAACCCCAAATGCCATGTGCTCCATTGCCTCCTCCTCGTGTGACACTTTTGCTTTCCCCTTTCTTTTCTATCTTGGTCTATAGCATCACTAATCAATCATCCCTCCGTTTGCCAAGCTAGAAACCTCGGTATCAACCTCAACAGCTCCTGATTCCTTCTCTCCTACATTTGGTCATCATCAATCCCTGATGGTTCTCCCTCCAAAGTCTCTTTAATCTATCCCGTCCTTGCCGTCTTCATCCTCTCATGCCTGGACCTTTCTGAATCACCCATCAAGCGCATCCTCCCTGCAGCATGAAACTTCCCTGCTGAAAGCCCTTAGCCATAGCTTTCATTTAAAAATAGCTACCTTTTATTTAATGCCTTCTCTGTGCTACCATATTATTTTATTTAGCCCTGGCAACAGCCCCATGAGGAAGATACTATTACTTGTACTTTAAAGGGAAGGAAGTGATGGCTTAGGGGAGGCTGTATGACTTGTCAGGGACACAGTGAGTAAGAGGTAGAGCCAGGAAATAAGCCAGACCCACCCGGCTTCAGAGCCCAGCTCTTCCTACCCCAGGCTGCGGCTCCCTCCTTATTCTAGCAGCACCTCTCACGTCTTCCTCTCCAAATACTCTGGGCTGGTGTGAATGAGCACATGACCTCCCTGGGAAGGAGGGGAGAGCTACTTGTAGGAAATGTCCTTGAAAACTCCTGTTTGATTTTAAAGTATAGATTTGGAAACTCCAGTTTCACCTTAAAAATCCGTGTGAGTTTTTACATTCAGTGCTCGAGTAATTATGTTTATTTTAGGGTGAAATGTTTCCCTTCCAGATTTCTGAATAATAGAGACATTGCTGGAAGATGCGCCCTGCTGGCCTCCGTACTGGGCCCCTGTGTGCCCTGGGAGTCTGGTAGCGGGTCTAGAGGTCATGGGCCTACAGCATGAAGTCCAAGGTCTGGTTGGGGCTCACCAGGCCTTCATGGTCTGGTGCTGTTGGCCTTGAGAGCCCCATCGCTCACCTCGGCCCAGCGGCCCCACTTCCCTCCATGCCACGGTTCTTCCTCTTACAGACGGAGCCCACAGTTGTCCCTCACGTGAGCCCTGTGGACTCACGCCTGGGCCTCTGCCACGCCCTTCTCTCCGCCCTTCTGCGGCTCTTGCTTGTGCTTTCAACGGCCTACCGTGTCCCCCACGCAAACTGCATATGACCTTTCAACCTCCAACTCACATGTCACCTCTCTGGGCAGGCATCCTTGCCCGCCTTCGCCACCAGCACCTCTGAGTCACCTCGATGCCTTGGCTGTGTCCCCTCCCCGCCCCAGCCTATGGCACCTACCTCACTCCATGACAGTCTATCTGTTTTCTTTTTTCTTTTGTAAATCTATATGTTTTGTCTTTTCCATTATGGCCTATTACAGGATATTGACTACAGTTCCCTGTGCCATACAATAGGACCTTGGTGTTTCTCCATTCTATATATACGAGTTTGCATCTGCTAGTCCCAAACTCCCAATCCTTCCCTCCCCTCCCCCCCTCCCCCTTGGCAACCGCAAGCCTGTTCTCTCTGCATGACCTCCGGTTTTGGATGCCTTACTCCTTTACCTGACCGTGGGGCCACTGAAGTCCACATCTCCAGCCCTAGCCTGACAACTCAAGAATGTTTATGGGATGGAATTATTTCCATCTTATGAGGAAATTGAGGCTCAGAGAAGTCATATGTCTTGCCCAGGGGTCCACTTGAAAGCATGAGGACGGGATCAAACCCAGGTCAGTCTGACTGCGGGTATCACACCCGTGAACGCCAAACTTCTCATCGGTAAATTTCCCCCATCATTGTGAGGGACTGACACGGGGTCGCCAATCCATTCTTTTGCCAAGTAAGGACAATGGAAAAGAAAAACAAGCAGACAAACTACCATCCACTCACATCACTGTGTCATAAAAGTGACACAGCAGGAAGGACATAGTTTCAAGAATGAAGGACACTCCTTCTCCAGAAAGGACAGTTGCTAACTACACACAGACACTGGCCGTGGGTTGAGGGAGCTTCCCCGTGACTGAGCACCTGGCGATCACTGCACTGTGTTTGTGGAGGATCAGTGATCACGTTTCACGCTATGAGGTCAAAGAGCATCCCTCACCTTCCAGGGGACGGCATGAGCAGGCACACCTGTGTCACCGACTGTGTGATAGAGCAGCACTTCTTGACCATGTGCTAGAGATAGACACCCCTCTTCTTCCTTTTAACGTGACACAGTGAGGGCTGGGGGCCGGGAGGGGAAGCATGAATAATAGCACACGGGGGCAACCTCCGAGATGCAGGCAACGGGGTGTAAGGGTGGCAGGCTCGAGCCCTCTCCCTGGGCAGCTGCTAGGGGTGGCTGCTGTCCCTCTCCTTTGTGGACAACCCACAGGGCAGGGCCAGGCAGACCCGTGACAGCAGGCCCTTCCACAGAGGGGAGCCCTCCGACTGCCCATCCTCATTCGCTCCTTTCCTCAATTCAGAATCACGGCCGTGATGACCTCCCCACTTCCAAGAAGCCCACCTTGATTGCATATGGCAGAATAATGAAACATGCTGAGCCCCTCCCTCTGCAAATCTCTCACGGACCCTCTTCAGAGTTTCTGAACTCTATATCAGAATGGCATTAAAACTCTGCTAATACTTCCAGGTGACCTCCGATCTTCCTCTTCTCTCTCCCCCTTCTCTCCCCTGCAGTGTGGGCTGTGTGTCCCTCCTCTGAGGCCCCATCACCAGTCCTTGCCCACCATACAGTGCCTGCACTGCAGCCACTCCTGTGCCGATCTGTCTCCCTTATGAGAGCAAGGGACCTCGGAGCCCTGGACGGGACCTGACACACGTGACATACTCAACACATGCTTGTTGAGAGACTGCACCAAGTGGTCTACATCTATCCATCATTTTGATTGGAGGATGTCAGCAACTCCCGCAGGCTTCATTATTCCACTTGGACCAATACTTGGCACCTTGGGGCTTCCCTCCCATCAGTGAGGACTGAACTAGAGCATTACTTTTCAAACTCTTACTAAATTAGAGTCTCCAGGGGTGAGGTATCGAACTGTATTTTTTAGAAACTCCACAAATGGTAACCAGCCGGATTGAGGGACCACTGATGATGGATTCTAAGGAAGCTTTATGCCTCTGGGATTCTGTGGTTCCAGAATTGGAATACTGTTGAGCCCATTCAACAACTGATTAATTAAGATGATGAGCAATCCTGTCCCACCCTCGTCCCTCCCAATATATACTTTTCTGGACGCTCCTGAGTTGCCCCATCCTAGGGGGCAGCTGGCAGCTGCCACTCACCCTTGACAGAGCCCGACTGGCCAGCATCTCGAAGGCTTGTACCACATTGATGTCATTCTTGGCACTGACTTCAAAATAGGGAATATCCTTCTCTTTACACCAGTCTTGGGCTACTTCCTGTGGCACCTGCATGAGGGGAAGAAATGATCACTGTTCCTGTGTCCCCATCTCCACCATCCCCACCATGACTATCACCATTATCACAGTCCCACCTTCCCCACCACCACTCTCATTTATTGAGAACCTTCCATGGGTCTGTAAGTTTACAGGTGTTATTATTATTTTTAAAATTAATTAGTTAATTAATTTATTTTTGGCTGCGTTGGGTCTTTGTTGCTGTGCGCAGGCTTTTCTCTAGTTGCAGCGAATGGGGGCTACTCTTCGTTGCAGTGTGTGGGCTTCTCACTGCGGTGGCTTCTCTTGTTGTGGAGGGCGGGCTCTAGGCACATGGGCTTCAGTAGTTGCGGCTCGCGGGCTCAGTAGTTGTGGTGCATGGGCTTAGTTGCTCCGCGGCATGTGGGATCTTCCTGGACCAGGACTCAAACCCATGTCCCGTGCATTGGCAGGCGGATTCTTAACCACTGCGCCACCAGGGAAGCCCCACGTGTTATTTTTTAACATAAGCCAATGAAGTAGCTATTGTTAGCTCCATTTTACACATGAGGAGTCCGAGGACTGGAGTGTGTGGGGCTGAGCAGGGTTTGAATACAGGCTTGGAAGAATTAGAGCCCTCTGAACTATGCCATCTTCTTAAGGCCTACACTAGGAGCTTCTTCCTGCCATTGACTCCTTCCTCAGTCCCTTCAAAGGGAGGTGGACATAACAGACACTAGCCAGGGAGGGAGGACTTCCTTCTCCTGAGCTGGCTGACCAGGCCCACGCTGCTGGGCAGAGACTCAGGTCCCTGTTAACCCTTCTTCCTCAGGGTAGAGTCTTTGGAACAGTTGATAAGCTCCCACTCTGGGCCAGATACTAGGTTAGACATCTGATCATATTAACTCACTTAATCCTCTAACAACCTTGTGAAATGGGTCTTTTTAGCTTCACTTTATAGATAAGAACACTGAGCCTCAGAGAGGTTCAGCAGCTTGCCTCAGATCACACAGCTAAGGAAGGCAGAACTTGGATCCAGTCACAGCTCAGTGGTCCCATGGCATCTGCACTGCCCTCTTCAGGGCACTGCACAAGAATTGTGCTGCTGGTCTGTCTCTCCCACCGGACTGCAGGTTTCTTGAACTCAGGGTCAGGACTTTTAGCTCTTGGCCTGGCACCATGAACCACTCAGTACAGGCTGAATGAATACGGCTCTACCCAAATGCAAACGCCAATCACAGTTTGAGGATGTTAGATTGGAGAATGCTTTGGCAGCCAGTGGGTTACTTCCAAAGACATTGGTTCCTGAGTTTAGTCTAATCAATTATTTTGGGGAAGAGGGAATGACCATATATTGATATTTGTTGTGCCTGATACTTTCTAACCATTATTTCACTTTAAGGGAGCCAAGGTTTTTCTCATGGAGAAAGAATCATTCTGCCACTTTCCTTGAACCCAGGGCAGCCAGGGGGAGATCTGAGACTGTTCCTTGTCACATTGTCTCCTGCAGGTTCTGGAAAGTCTAGCTTACTGGGATTCAAGGAACCATCACTGTCCCCTGTCTCTTTGGCCCTTGCTGTCCTGGCCTCAGGAGTGGCAGCAGGCCCCAGGGACTCATGGCTCTCTTTCACAAAGCCTCTGTTGTCCAGTGGCATTGCTCTGGTATTGTGAGGCTCGCTTCCTAAGACTGCAGGGTAGAAACTGGGGTAGCTAAGCAGCCTGCCCTTTGGGGAGCCCAGATGACACCTCTGGTCCCCCACGTTCAGTCTCCCTGGAGCTGCTGCACTTAAGCAGAGCAGGGAGAGAGTCCAGGCCATGGTCTTGGCCTCTGATCTCTGAGGTCCTCCTGCCTTTTGGGGCGAGGGGCCCCTGAACTGGCCACAACTGCTCTGTTCTGTGGAGCATAGATGTCCTTGATCTGGTGAACAACCAAGAAGCCTAACAGATCGGGGAAAATCCTGAACTATGTGGATGAAGAATCAAGGATGGCCAAGTTGCTGATTATTATTGTCCTTACTAGTAACACACAAATAAATAATCATTAGAAATTAACATGTTATAATAATACCTTGATGGCATCTTTGGAATCCCAAAGGTTTTGTATCTTTTAAAGTTCTTTAAAAGACCTTAGGGTGGGCTTCCCTGGTGGTGCAGTGGTTAAGAATCCAACTGCCAATGCAGGGGACACGGGTTCGAGCCCTGGTCCAGGAAGATCCCACGTGCTGTGGAGTAACTAAGCCTGTGCGCCACAACTACTGAAGCCAGTGTGCCTAGAGCCCGTGCTCCGCAACAAGAGAAGACATGGCAGTGAGAAGCCCGTGCACCGCAACGAAGAGTAGCCCCCGCTTGCCATGACTAGAGAAAGGCCACACGCAGCAATGAAGAGCCAATGCAGCCAAAAATAAATTTAAAGAAAGAAAGAAAAGGAAAAAAAGTTTAAAAAAAAGACTTTAGGGCAAGGACTGGACTTACCCTTCTTATTGCTCCCCCTTCTTTATATCCTACTGCCACCAGCTAATGAGCATTTTTCTGGGCACATCGTTGGTGCTCAGGAGTTGCAGTAAAAATGGAAGTAAATTGCAATGAAGTCAAGTGTCTCTGCTTCTCCAAGAGGCAGGGAGATTCTTCATATGCCATGGCATGAGAAGCTGAAGCCCAGACTGGTGCCCAAGGTCACCCAGAGACAAAGCTAGGAAGACAAGCCCACACCTACAGCCCGATGATCTCTCTGTCCCTTCTCAACCACTGACAGTGACTGGGCCTGCCCAGAGTCCGGTTATGACAGACGTTTTCTCTCACTTCTCCCCGATCATTCTCTGTCTGGTTTTTATGGAGTGATTAAATACACACTCTAGAATATCAGTTGAGATTGTGCTGCAAATTAACATTCCTTTTATATCCCTCATCTCTCCCACTCAACCTCAGAATGTCGCCCTGGGAAGAAAATGACCTACACAGCACTTTTCCCTTCCAATTCTAGTTACAGCTTCATGATTTTTAAAATCATCTTGTCTTCTTTTATTTATAAAATAACAGCTATTTATAATTTAGGCTCTGACTGTGGAAATAAACTCAGGGTGTCAGCCGTGGGGACATGGGAAGTATGAAAATTTTGAAAGTGTTACTTCCATTGATTTTATTTTGGCTGACAATATACTACTTTTTTTTTTTTTTTTTCGGTACGCGGACCTCTCACTGTTGTGACCTCTCCCATTGTGGAGCACAGGCTCCGGACGCGCAGGCTCAGCAGCCATGGCTCACGGGCCTAGCCGCTCCGCGGCATGTGGGATCTTCCCAGACCAGGGCACGAACCCGTGTCCCCTGCATCGGCAGGCGGACTCAACCACTGAGCCACCAGGGAAGCCCTATACTACTTTTTAAAATTTAATTTATTTTTATTTTTGGCTGTTTTGGGTCTTTGTTGCTGTGCGTGGGCTTTCTCTAGTTGAGGTGAGCAGGGGCTACTGTTCGTTGTGGTGCGTGGGCTTCTCATTGTGGTTGCTTCTCTTGTTGCGGAGCACGGGCTCTAGGCGTGAGGGCTTCAGTAGTTGTGGCACGTGGGCTCAGTAGTTGTGGCTCGTGGGCTCTAGCACGCAGGCTCAGTAGTTGCGGTGCACGGGCTTAGTTGCTCCATGGCATGTGGGATCTTCCCGGACCAGGGCTCGAACCTGTGTCCCCTGCATTGGCAGGTGGATTCTTAACCACTGCACCACCAGGGAAGTCCCGACAATATACTATTAATATTTTACTTTTCCTGTTACAATTTGGCTTGTTCATTAAAAGTCAGATGTTTGACAAAATTAGTCCACTTTGCAGACTTTTATTTATGATGCTTTTCCATCTCATATGCATTTAATTAATTAATTTGTTTGTTTGTTTGCCTTTGGCCACACCACATAGCATGTGAGATCTTAGTTCCCCAGTCAGGGACTGAATCTGTGCCCCCTGCAGTGGAAGCGCGGAATACTAACAACTGGACCGCCAGGGAATTCCCTAATGTGCATGCATTTATTTATTTATTTATTTTTGTGGTACGCGGGCCTCTCACTGTTGTGGCCTCTCCCGTTGCGGAGCACAGGTTCCAGATGCGCAGGCTCAGCGGCCATGGCTCTCGGGCCCAGCTGTTCCGCGGCATGTGGGATCTTCCCAGACTGGGGCACAAAACCACGTCCCCTGCATCGGCAGGCGGACTCTCAACCACTGCGCCACCAGGGAAGCCCCTATTTATTATTTTTTCCTTTTTTCTTTTTTCTTTTTTTTAACCTCTCTATTGGAGTATAATGCTTTACAATGGTGTGTTAGTTTCTGCTTTATAACAAAGTGAATCAGCTCTACATATACATATATCCCCATACTTCATATGCATTTAAAATGATCAGTTGTGTGTGTTAAGATTAGTGTACCGATACATCTTAAACCAATCAAAAATAACAAAGAAAACATAATCCCAATGTTATGAATCAGCAGTAAGTTAGAAACTGCCTGAGTGTAGAGCAAAGAATTCACATCCTAGTGAATAAATTCCTTGCAGCATAGATGCTAACAGAACTGTTCTTTCCAATAAACTAATTTTTTTTCACTTTTACCTTGTGTAGAAGGTGTAGGGGTTTTAAGAAAAATCTAAGTCAGTAATTTCTTTAAAATTATACTGGTGAGGTATTGATTGATTGATTGTGGTAAAACATACATAAACATAAAATTTACCATTTTAACTATATTTAAGTGTACAGTTCAGGGGCATTAGTACATTCACATCTTTGTGTAACCATCACCACTGCTCATTTCCACAGCTTTTTCATCATCCCACATCTAGCATATATGTTTTAAATATTCATTTTCATTTTGTTAAGTAGGAAGAGCTTCCCGATCTTCCCAGCCCACACCTTGGAGATATTAAATTAAGGAGGGTAACAGTCACTTCCATGTATTAAGATTGCCACATGCTTTGTAGGCATCATTGCCTATAATCCTCAAACAACCTCATGAAATCTGAGTCTGGTCTCTATTTCACAAAGAAGCTGGAACTGGCCAAGGACACACACGAATTTGAGCATGAATTTGAGCCCAGAGAAGGTGCCCCTTCCGGTGGCCCTCAGCTCTTATCCACTCAACCCTGTGCAAGCGGGGAGCGTCTCCAGCCTGGATCTCCAAGCCCAGGGTGTGCCTCTCAGCGACTGGTGGTGTCCCCTGCTGGGTCTGTGCCGTTTGAGGACGGCCGCTTCCCAGCCTCACCTCTAGCTCCACGATCCTGGGTCTCTGGACTGAAGTCCCTCTGCTCTCCCCACTTCCAGTTCCTCCTCTCCACTTCCCTGTGCTCATTTCATGGCTGCGAGCACTTCCTTACCTCTGTTCCTCCTGCCTGCCTTCAAGCCCTTCCCTTGTCACCTTCTCCAGTGTGGGTTATTTCCACAACCTACTCAGTACAGACCCCAGAGACCTGGATGGGCTTGCCTGGGTCTTTGCTGCTTCTTTCAAACTTTTATTCTTCCTCTCTCTGCAGAACAAAGCTCATCCCCCTGCAGCTGGGATTGGACCCCCTCTACCCCTCTGAGTCGTCACCTATGCCTCCCATCCTGCCAGGTACCCCCTGGTTCACAGAACACTTGCGATCTCGTGAAGCTTCCTCTGCATGCAGCCCCCAACGCTCACGAGAGCCTCACACTTCCTTCCCCTGTAGCCGTCTTCACCTTCTCTCCACTCAGCCTCTCCTTCCCAGGCCCAGACCCAGGGCCTCCATTGTCTGGTCTCCTTTCCCCTCCCTCCTTCTGCCCTGCTCCTCAACCTCTGACAGCCTCCTGGTTCTTCAGCCTCTTCTTGTCTCTCCTCTTTCCTCCATGGGTTCTCAGTGAGTCCCCTTGCAGCTCTGTTCTTCAGCTACTCTTGTCTGGAAAGACCTTCCATCAGGTCCCTGGCTTTTACCCCATGTACCACTGTTGAAGAAAAACACAACATAGACTCCACTTCAAACTCCTGGTCTCCCGAGCCCTTGGTGTCGCCCATCAGCTCTGGTCTTTATCCCTGACTAGCCCCTTCACCCGTTGCTCTGCCCATCAGCTCTGGTCTTTGTCCCTGACTAGCCTCTTCACCCGTTGCTCTGCCCATCAGCTCTGGTCTTTGTCCCTGACTAGCCCCTTCACCCGTTGCTCTGCCCATCAGCTCTGGTCTTTGTCCCTGACTAGCCCCTTCACCCGTTGCTCTGCCCATCAGCTCTGGTCTTTGTCCCTGACTAGCCCCTTCACCCGTTGCTCTGCCCATCAGCTCTGGTCTTTGTCCCTGACTAGCCCCTTCACCCGTTGCTCTGCCCATCAGCTCTGGTCTTTGTCCCTGACTAGCCCCTTCACCCGTTGCTCTGCCCATCAGCTCTGGTCTTTGTCCCTGACTAGCCCCTTCACCCGTTGCTCTGCAGAGTGACTGGCACAACTTCACCATGATTCTGGAGACTCCTCCTGGGCTCCCTTCTCAACAGAAGATGGTGCCTCTTATTTCACTGAGGAAACGTCGGACTCTCAGTCTTGAACTCCCTCGACTGCCCACCCCACGACTTGCAGGTATATGAAGCAAGATGTGAAATGGAAGCTTTGGCAGAGACACTACAGTGTGATTGATGCCAGGTATCAAGTTCATTGGGAGACAGACCACCCCTGGGACCGTGCACATTTCCAAACGTTCATGACCAAGAATCTGCTAGATGACTCTAACACCCCGGCATGGAATAAAAGGATTGAAAAGGAGGTTAGAAAGGATTTTTTGGGGGGGGTGGAGAGCTGTGTTGGGGGGACACCCCTCCCAAGAGGGAGACCATGTAAGGCCTCACCTCTGGCCAAAAGAGGCCACTTGGAAAGGTTAACATATGACCCCTGGAGCTTGGTGGCTACAGTGGATTGGTATCTGATTGCATCTGAGGGATTTAAGGCAAAAGGCAACAGGGCAGAGAGAGGACAGACTGCACTGAGAACGAATTACCCTTGGCCCTACAATGGAGCCAGAATGCATGGGTGTGCCTTATGAAAGAGAGGCGGGCTCCACAGAGAGCTAGCCAGCCTGGAGCTGTTGTAAACCCCATCAGGAAGAGTGTCTGCAGGAGGAGGGGACCCCATGGAGTGGAGGATGGCTCTTAAGCTCCTACATTAGGAGCTGAGGAAGAATATGCAAGACCCTTGTCAGGGGAGGTACAGTTAAATGTTCCCAGTGGAAGCTTCTTAGGACCCAAAGGAGTAATCCACCAAGAGACAAGTTGAAATACCTGTTGGGTCCGGAGAGCACAAACTATCTTAAGACAGTACCAGTCAAATAAGGGTGTTTTCGCTTCTCCTGACCTCTTATCCCTCTTTTTGCTTCATTCCTGATGGGGTCTGAAACCAAAATTATCCTGAGAAGGGGAGGAAGTGTGGACACATAAAGTTGGCAATGAGATGCCCCTCCTAGACAACAGTGTTCTCACTTGCAGCTGGCCCCAGTGGAAAGAAGAGAGACCCCTTGGCTGTGAATGAACTTAGGACTTTGATTCTTATTTGAGATTGGATATTTGTAATTAGAGAATTGACACTAAATTTGCAACCTGAAGTTCCCATAGAATTGATGACTTCTAGATTTCTATTTCCAGCACAGACTTCTCCTTTGACGTTTCATTCTTATGTGTTCTAAAGCTTACTGGTCATTCCCAATTAGTTGTTCTCCAAGCTCCTCTAACTCAGCGTGTCAGAACCAAACTCCTCTCTCTCTCTGAACAAGAGGCTCTTCTTTATGGTGGTAATAGTTTAGTTGGAAGCACCACCGTCCATTCATCCACCCACCCACCCATCATTCCAAATGATGCCTCAGTTCTCCTATCACTTTTCTCCATTTGAACACTTGTGAAAATGTGGTTCAAATATGAACCCCATTTATTTTCTCTATTTGAAACACTAAGACAACTTGTTCAGATGCTCTTTTTGGTGTCCTTTGGGCTTTGTTTGGCACAAGAGCATCTTTTATAAATTGTCTACTTTTATTCTTTTCTCATTAGTAGGCAACGATGAACAGAGCTCTACTCAATGCCACTGCAGTGGTGAACACCTACATAAGTGTGGTCACCGCAGCCATGGAGCAAGCAGATCATTTGTCAAGTGGCTGGCCAGGTGATACAGAATATGCTTAAGCTAATAAGAAATAAATACTGTATTACTACTTTCCCAGAAAATTTGTAGTTTCAAGAATTCATAACTGCAGACCCCCTATCTGACCCTGGGTAGAAATACTGTTCTACAGGTTAATTCAAATCCCACCTGCCTACTTCTGATGCCTTCATTCTTCCATTCCCTCTCTCTAGACAAAATTGCCTTCGGCTCTCGGCTCACATCATTCTATTTCTTACCTTTGTTCTTGCTGTTTCTTCAGCCTGGAACCCACTTCCTTATAGGAAGCCCTTTCTATACTCTGGGCTTAAGTAGATAGATGCCCTTTCACTATGGTCCCCAAATATCCAAGGTGTATCTCTATGATTGCTTATGATTTATCTTATTGTATCATAAGTGTCTTTAAATTATCTGCATCCATTACTAGATTGTGAAATTCTTAAGGTAAGGACCCTGCCTGATTCAACTCTGTATGTGTGGGACTTAACTCAGTGCCTGGCATATAGCCAGTCCTCACATGTTTGGTAAATGAATGAATGAATGAGTCAGCGGTACCTGCCGGTCTGCCAGATCGATCTTGTTCCCCAGCACCACCATGGGGTAGGACTGCTCCATTGGAATGGTTTTGGCCAGAACATCATCCCTCCAGGTTTCCAGGGCTTCAAAGGTCTCCAGGTCAGTGACATCAAAAGCCAGGATGCAGCCATCAGAGCCTTTGTAGAAGGTAGACACCATGGAGCGGAATCGTTCCTGTCCTCCTGTGTCCCAGATCTGGAGGGGAAGAACAGAGGCTCCATGGGACTGTGATGAGTGGCTGAAGGTATGCCCAACCAGGTCTCATCATGTCAAAGCTTCCTTTTCTGGGTAGGGGGCAGATAGCCCTGGCACAGGTGCACGAAGTCCTTTCACACATGGGCATCACACACCCTGTCACCCATGTACACTACAGAATCTCTGCAGTAATATTTAACATCCCAAGAGTACTTTCACATCTGAGTCCTCATTTTCCACCTGGGGCATCAGGACAGTCATTGTTCTTCCACCTGATAGATTTGGACCTTGGGAGTGACTTGCCCAAGTCCACTTGGCAAGTTTTCCAGGGAACCTGAGCCTTAGGGTGGGGCCTCTTAATTCTGGATTAATGCTCTTCCTTCTAGATCAGGGATCAGTAAATTTTTCCGTAAAGGGACATATAGTAAATAACGTAGGCTTTGCAGACTATACACCGTCTGTTGTCACTACTCAATTCTGCTGTTGTACTGTGAAAGCAACCAAAGAGACCGTGAGTAAACAAATGGGCAGGGCTGTGTTCCAATAAAACTTTATTTTCAAAAGCAGATGGCGGACCAGATTTGGCCCATGAATTAAAGTTTTCTGATCTATGCTCTAGACTCTTCTAGCTCCTGGTGCACATTGCTGTGTGAGTGGCCGTCCAGGGAATGTGGGGTGATATTCAGGTGTGTATGTTGAAGAGGGAATGAGAGGGCAGCTCACCTGTAGCTTCAAAGTTGTGTCATCCAGTATGATAATCTTGGAGAGGATGCTAGCTCCCAGTGTGGTCTGATAGTCCTCGTAAAATGTCTTGTGCACGAATCGGTGGAGGAGGGAAGTCTTTCCAACACTAAGGAAAAAACCCAGACACATGTGGACACACACACACACACACACACACACAAACACACACATATCCATACCTTTCTCAACATCTTACCATGACCCTCTCACCACTGTCTCTCTCTGAGATTTTGAATTTCTAACATTTGCAGTTTGAGTAGCTTGCTAATACTAGGGAATGGACACAAGAAGCAGGGACCAAAGTGAGCAGAGAAGTTTGCAGAGAGCTGAGTGCCTCACAGCAAAAGGTTCAGGTCTTTCCTGTATGTGGCAGGAGGTAGGAGGGCAGAGAGATGCTAAATGGCTTGCCTAATTCACACACCTAGTTACTGCAGAGTTAAGTGCAGAGCTGGGGTCAGAAACCAGGTAGCCTGACTCCCAGTCTCTTTCTCCCATCTCAGCTCCCTTCCCTGGGGTGGAATGCCCTCCCTGGTGCCACTCTGAATCAGAAAGGGACCCATGCAAGGTGGGAGCACATACAGGACGTCTCACTGTTCTTGGGTAGGGTCTTCTTCCCAACCCCCAGACCCCGAGCTGAACTTGGCTTACCCCAGGGCTCCGATGATGATGAGCTTGAGGTCCACCTTCTTCTGAGGATTCATGGAGGGGCTTCAGAGCCTGTAGGGAAACAGAAGTCATCTACATGCTGGCCAGAGTAACCCTGTGGCCATTGTCACTGGGGCTGGTCTCTACTTTCCCCTCGTCATGTGCAGAACTCTGTCCTGGGATCGGATGGGTTTGTTCGCCAAAAGAGGCGGATGACTCAGCAACCCTTACACACCCACCTCCGCACCCCCCCTGGGGGTCTCCCTGAGGCTGGAAGGATGGTGGCCCCGCCCTGTAGGACAGGCACACCTCTTACCTTTCAGCTCTACCAACCCCGTGGAGCACCAAGGCTGGACTGGACTGAACAGAGGCCTCGCAGACAGCCTGTGTTCCAAGCCTGGAGCCAGGGATGGAGGGAAGAGGAGATGGGGGTGGGACAAGGGGTCCATTGTTAGGACTGCTGAGAGGCTTTGGATGGAAGAGTGGCCTTCCTTCAGCCCGAGGTGTTGCTGCATTGGCAGAATCAAAAGGCTCTTCTCTAATGCAGCTGGTGGGGGTGTAACTGGTACATGTTTCTGGAAAGCTGCTTGGCAGTGAGTATTGAGAGCCTTAAACATGTCCCTGCCCTCCACTTCTAGGAATTTGTCCTAAAAACATAATCTGAAACGCAGGCAAAGCCTCTTGTTCAAGAATGTTCTTTCCCAGCGTCATTTATAAACATCCAACAATAAAGAAAAAAAAATCATGGCACACGATGAACTATTAAGCAGCCGTTAAAATGGAGTTTGTGAGCATATTATAATAACGTGGGAAAACGCTTACGCCACAGGACCTAAATGAAAAACAGAAGACGCTAAACTGTACATACCATACCGCCCCCGCCCCCCGTATTGAAATGAATGCCTACTTGCATGGAAAAAGATCTAGAAAGAAATATATAAAAAACGTAAGTGGTTAATTCTGGGTGGTAGGAAACTATGATTTTAACTTTGTTCTCTATACTTTTTAGTACGTTCCAATTTTTTTTAACAACACACATGTCAAACATGTATTGTTCCTATAAGAGAAAAATACTTGTATGTCTGTTTTATACATATAAATTATATATATATATATATTGTGATTATTAACAAGATAAAGCAAAACTGTCTCAGGGAATTATGCTTAACTGGCTCCTTGGTTCGACCCTTACGCGCACACACATATATACTATTCCCAACTCCTGGGTCTTCTGACCTTGGATGCGGTAGATGCATTGAGTTAACCTTGATCTGACTCTGCCTGGTTGAGGTAGCAAAAGTTGGTCCGCTTGAACTTGCCTGGTATTGGGAAAAAGCTCTCAATTGGACGTCCTGAGGTTTTGGTTCTAATTCTCACTTTGCCACTGTGTGACCTTGGGCCAGTTACTTCCCCTCTTTGAGTCTTGGCTTTCCAACTAGAGGATGAGCCATCTGGGCCCCAAAGACCGGAGGCCCCTTCTGGTTGAAAAATGCTTTATCTACTGGAGTGTAACTGACTGGGCCACGAGAGCCTTGCCCAGGGCAAAAGACAAAGCAAATAGGAGCCCACTCCAGGGAGTCATCAGGGGAGAAAGGAAAGGGGGGAGTGATTACAGCAGAGAGAAAATGTCAAGTGTCCCGGCAGAGGCCCCAAGAAACTGCTGTGAGAATTCAGGGCTGGGGGAGAAGCTGCCAATCCAACTGGGCCCTGAGGAAATGACACATGTAGTTGGGGGTGATATTTCCAAGGAGGAAATGAAATATCAAAGCTCTGGGAACAGGGGAGTGGAGAAGGTGGATGGTTTGCTTCAGGGAAGGGTGAGGCGAAGAGTGTGGCGAGAGAAAAGCCTAGAAAGGAAGCAAGATTAAGATGGGTCATGAATACAGACCAAGGATTCTGTCATTCATTTATTCATTCGTCAAACATTTCCCACGCTTCAGACAGGCAGAGGAAGAGAATTCAAAGTATTAACAGGGGCTGGTATTTTGTAATGGGTGTCACCGCCCAGAAGGAAACCAGCCAAGGGAGAAGTGACTCAGAAGCTTCTGAAAGGCATGTGTCTCTGAGCATCAGTTACCAGTCGGGAAGGGGAGCAAGGGTGAGCTCTTTCCTAAAGGCTTTGGTACAACCCGCTAACTTAGCCTCAAAGGCCAATAGAGTGCCCTGGAAAGGGAGTCAGAACAAAAGGGAGGCAGGGGAAGTGGGAAGGGAACCAGCATTGGCTGAGCACCTGCAGGGGCTGCTCTGTAGGGCTTAGGAAATCATGAGCTATGAGATGAGTACGACGGGGGCTCAGAGAAGCCAAGTCACTCATAACTCATCTAAGGCCCCACGGGTAGTATACGGATGAGTTAATGTGTGAGTCAAAGGCCAGAGAAGGCTGCTCTGTGCCATGTTGCCCCCTGACGTCCTGAGTTTGAACCATAGAATCTGTGTGCACAGGATCTAGGGCACTGGGCTCAGGTTTGGTGAACCCCAACAAAACCCTGGTAGAGCTGTAGGGGATTGAGAGAAAGGCAGCCAAAGTGACAAGAGCCACAGTGGAAGCCAAGGGAATGGGCTGCTGAACAGGAGCCGTCGTGTGTGGACTGACCACAGGGGTCAAAAGAGCATCCTGAGGCAGAGGGGAGCAGATTCACACGTTGCCATGTGGAGTCGTCAACGCTCACACTATAAGCTAAGGTTTACTCGCCTGGTGGTGTTGTAGAGCACTTTGCGAATATGCAAATAAACATATCATAGGGAGGTTAATAAATGAATACATTATTATACTACATTTAACACACATAGTACATTATTATAATGCATTTATGGCACTAATTAAGGGCTCAAGAAACGTTAGCACACAGAAATATCTTGTAGGATTGATACTACTCTTATCTCTGTTTTACCACTGAAGAAACAGGTGTTTAGAGAAGTTAAGTATGTAGTTCATCTCTAAAAGCACGGTCTGTAAGTGGCAGAACTGGGACTTGAATACAGGCCTGACTCCAGAGATCACGCTCTTAGCTGCTAGGTCCTACTTACCGCCTTCTGTGAAACTAGAATGAAGATCACACACCCTGCCACTTGGTGCCCCTGTCGGAGAGTCTGGGGGGCTGGATGGTTCGGGTTTGACATGGTGCAGCAGAGCTGGTGTGCGTATGAAGGGAAAGCTGGGGTTGAGGGCGGGGTAGGTGGAAAGTGCATGCGTATAACAGAGGATCAATATCCACTATGTGTAAAGCACTCTACAGACAATCAAAGACAGCACAGAACATAAAAGCGGGCAAAGAATACGAATAAGTAACCAGTAGAGATCTTATAAATGATAAGTAGTAACCCTTGGGAGACACTTAAACTTACTAATTTTTAAGGACATGCAAAGTTAAAAAATACCACTTTTTTACCCACCAGAGTGGCAAAAATTCAACAGATTGATGATAATATTTAGTGTTGACAAGTGGGTGGGGGAAAACTCTTGTTTACTGCTGATAGACTCTGAATTGGCACTGTCTTTTTTGGACAGCAGTTTGACAGTATCAAAATTTAATATGCATATACCCTAGATTCTAATTCTAGGAGTCTATCCAACAGAAATACACATATGCGCAAACATACATTTTTACAAAGATAATTGCTGAAGAACATTGTAACCTAAATGTCCATCAATAAAAGACCCTTGGCATAAATTATGATCCATACATACTCTGAAATACTAGGCAGTTTTTAAATGAGTGAAGTAATGAAGTGGAAAAATATGACAATTTAAGTGAAAAAAAATCACTGAACATTTTGTATAGTATGATCCCAATTGTATAAAAACAACAACCCTGTGTGTGTGACTATATGTTTAATATTATATGTATGCTTGTCCTGCAATACATAGAAAGCTGTGGATAGATACATACTAAATGATTAATAGGAGGTGGGGAAAGGTAGATTAGAGGCAAGGAGCTATTGTTTTATTTTATATATGCCTTCTGTTAAAATTTGTTACACAAGTCTAAGTTGTTATTGTAATTAAAAATATCAAATAGGGCTTCCTTGGTTTCTTAACAGCGGTTAAGAATCCGCCTGCCAATGTAGGGGACATGGGTTTGATTCCTGGTCCAGGAAGATCCCACATGCCACGGAGCAACTAAGCCCGTGAGCCACAACTACTGAAGCCCATGCGCCTAGAGCCCGTGCTCCGCAACAAGAGAAGCTACTGCAATGAGAAGCCCGTGCACCGCAACGAAGAGTAAACCCCGCTCGCCGCAACTAGAGAAAGACTGCGCGCAGCAACAAAGACCCAATGTAGCCAAAAATAAATAAATAAATATTTTTAAAAAATAAAAAAAGCCTGGTGAGGATTTTTCAGTGTATGTGGCATGAACTCCAGTTTCCTAGCTTAAATTCCTGGAATTCCTCACTACGTCTAAAATATATATATATATCAATCAAATAAAGACAACATTTCTTTTTTTTTTGCGGTACGTGGGCCTCTCACTGTTGTGGCCTCTCCTGTTGCGGAGCACAGTCCCCGGACGCGCAGGCCCAGCGGCCATGGCTCACGGGCGCAGCCGCTCCGCGGCATGTGGGATCCTCCTGGACCGGGGCACGAACCCGCATCCCCTGCATCGGCAGACGGACTCCCAACCACTGCGCCACCAGGGAAGCCCAACATTTCTTTATAAAGAGCAGGTGGAAGGATGGCAGCCCAAAGACATCTGAGTGTGACTTCCTGACAGGACAAGTCACTTTTGTGTCTGGGGCAGGAGAGAAAGGCCTCCTGGGACTCCGGAGTGATCATGAGTTTTGGAGTCAGAGTTTTCATCCCACCTCCATATATTTGTGACCTTGGGAGAGTTTCTTAACCTTGGTGAGTCTGTTCTCTTGTGGGTAAAATAGACATCACTCATGGCTGTGGCTGATTCTGCAGTGTCATGTTCTTGGCATGTGTCATGCTCTTAGAGCAAATTGGAAAGACCTGGTTAAACGGTTAAACATGGTGGGGGGCAGATACCTGATTTGTAGTGCCTGCCGCTTTCTGTGGTGTAAATACTCCCACCGTGGCTGATTTCAAGCTACCAGTGTGGATCATTCTCCAGTTCACTACAGAAGGACCCCAAAGTTCATCTAGTCAGACCTCCCACCCAGTGCTTGAGCCACCTGCACCATATTCATGGAAAGATGGCCAGACTTGCCCCACAGAACTTGCCTCCACTAGGGGTGGATTTCTCCTGGAAGCCACAGAAAGAATGCTCAGTTCCTCTGCTACCTGCCAGCCCTCCTGAGATTTAAAGCCTTGGAGTTTTACTTGAGTCTTTTCTTCTCCAGATTCTTATAACTCACCTCAGCCTTTTCTCTGAGCCCCCTTCACCCACCACTGCCCTAGTTCTTCCTCTGGCTGAGCCCTCAAAGTCTGCTGCCATGCAGATTCCCTTACACCCCGCCAGAAGGGCAGGGATTGGCTGAGGCTGCTATTTGCAATAGCCTGTCTCTCTCTTCCCTTCTCCACCAGCTTGGTGTGTGTGGTTGACTCTGTTCCTTGCCATGCCTTCTCACAAGACATTCAGGATCAAGCAATTCCTGGCCAGGAAACAAAAACAGAATTGTCCCACTCTCCCAGTGGATTTGCATGAAAACTGGTCATAAAATCAGGTACAACTCTAAGAGGAGATATTGGAGAAGAGCCAAGCTGGGTCTGTAAGGAATCACACACGAGACGGCCCACATATCGATGCTGTATCAAGGTCACTGGCATCTTACCATATCTAGCTGTCCACTGTCTGGACAGCAGGACATGTTCTACTGGGAAAAATGATTTTCCTCTTTGTTTCTATGCTTCTGCACTAGCAGGTTGGTTCAGTAGTAAATATGTGAGCCCTTTTGTTTGAAAAATAAAATAAAATAAAACAGCCTGGTCGTTGGTCCCAGGATAACTAGCAGCAAGAGGGTGACCAGGACTACATCACTGGCAATGGAGGGTGGCTTGAGGGTAGACACTGGATGGGCTCACCAGGGAACCACGTGCAGATTTCAGACTGTGCCTGAAGGTCCTTCTTGTAACATTTGGGCTCTGCCCTTGGCTGGGCTTTGGCAATGTCTGTCCTTTTAAACCTCCTTCCTCCCACTCAGCTGACTCAGATACTTTAAACCAGTGCATCCTCCTAGAGGCCAGACTGAGTCATCACCCTCCACTGTTAAATAACAGTGAAAAACAGGTTTGCAATGCAGGGCCCCCCTTCAGCCGGCTCAGGTCTGAACAGAGCAGAGTCTGCCGGGGACTGTTCTCCACTGCACGTGGCTAACTCTTCTCCCCATCTTGCCTGGCAGGACTTCTAAGCCCTAGCCTTGCCCATCTGCCACAGCTCAGTGTAGCTCAGTGCCCAGGGAGTGAGAAAGATGCAGTTGATGCCTCCCCAGTGCTCCCACCCCATGCAACACATTCTTTTTAAAGTCAGTCTTCTAAGAACTCTTGGATCTGCTGTGTTTTTACCTTCCCACTTTGTTTCTCTCTACCCTCCTGGCCCCAACCGGGACGCAGACACAACCTTCCGCCTAAAAGAGGTGTTGGGTGAGGTGTCATTTCTGCTGACGGGGGGAGGGATGAGAGGCAGTGAGCAGGGGGGCAGCTGAGATTTCTGAAGCAGGCAAAGCCTCCCCTCCTCAGACCATCTTACCCCACGTCACTGCCTCCCCTCTCTGCTCCCACGCTTTGGAAAATAACAAATGTATCCACCCTAAAACATAAATGGGATTTACAATCTTGAAGTAAGTTTGCCTTTGAAAAGAGGCTATCGGGGAGCATACGCCTTTATTGCCTCGCAGGAAGGCTTACAAGTCTGCCTCACCCACCCAAATCCTAGCAGGTTTAGACCTGCTCTCTCCGGGAAGTGTACCCACAGCCCTGGTTTCAGGAGGCTCAGCACTCCTGTTCTTTAAGTTCTCTGGGGGTATTAGTTCTATTTCCCCAAGTAGGCTGTCAGTGCCCAGTGGGCAGGACAATGCCTCACACCTCTCAGTATCCCCCCAAAGAGTCTGACCCATGCCGGGGATACTGAGTCTTCAATAAATAGTCATCTATCCATCCATCTTTCTGTCCATCCATCCATCCATTCATCTGTCCATCCGTCCATCAGTCTATCCATCATCCAGCACATGGACTGCATGCCTACCACGCACTATGTAGGTCTGAGGATATAGGTAAGTTACTATCTCCATGTGACCTGGGGTGGGGGATTGATCTGTAAGTCCAAAGAAATTATTTTTATTAATATACAATGCTAGCAACTATAGGACACTTTGCAGTTAAAAACATGCCATCATAGCCCGGATTTCAGAGTCAGGAACAACTAGTTTGTGGCAAGCTGAGACTAACATCCGGGCCTGTCCAACGCTGCTCATTGGCTCCCCAAGCATCACAGAGCTGTGCTGAGAGGCGTAATTACAGTTTAGAACAAGAGGGACACTCTCCTACTCCAGGGGTTCCCCCTTCCCCGATGAGACCCGTGGGTTGACACGGTTCCACCCCAGAAGGTGCCCTGTCAAAGTGGCGAGGAGACTCTGGGTGCTAGCAGGACACGGCCCTGCTGAAGGGCTCCGGTCTCTGGCTGGCCCTTCTCTGACTGTGCCGGCAGCTGCATCGCTTTGCTGCTGACAGCCGGCCGTGTAGAGCCCCGAGCCGGGCCCCAACTCCCCTGGCTGGGCAGGGAGTCCTTTCTGCCTTGGCTCGCTGCCACCCCCTGGGAGTTACTCAGGCGTGGGTGTTCTTTGGGCTGGATCTAAACCCTGCAGCTGACAGATCCTAAGCCTCCCTTGCCTCCACTCCTCCCCACACCCCAAAACCCAAATACCTCTGGGGCTGCTGGAATAGACAGGAACCGAGCAAAGCTTCCAGGGCCCTTTCAGCCTCTGATGGCAGGCGGGGATTCCCTCTGGGTCGGGGTCTCCTCTTAGAGCAGCAGTCTTGGCCGGGTCAGAGGAAAAAGGCTTTGAGAGGAAAAAAGAGTTTGTTGAGGCTAAGACACTTCCTTCTGAGTTTTCCTCCTCTCCCTCTCATGCACAAACTTGGGAAAGCTGCAAAAGAGGCTGGGCTGGGGTGACCTCAGCCGTGTGGGTGGAGGGAGTGGGAGGGTGGGAAAGCCAGGCTTCCGAGCTGACTGAATTTGGGGCCCCTTGAGAATTTAGTTTACAGGGACTCTGGTCCTGGGGGGAGTGAGGCATAGGAGGCATGAGGGTGGGCCCTTGTGGGTCAGAGGGTCTGCAAGGTAACGTACCAGTGTGTGGGCACCATAAAAAGCCTCCGGCTGCTTTTAGGAACTTCTGCCTCTGTTGCTGGAAGCCGCCCAGGAAAGGGGCCCTTTTGTTGGTTGAATTATCAGACTCACATGTGCAGTAGATTCCCTCCTGCCATCAGCCTGGTTAGGAGAGGCTCTAGTCCTCACACCTTGCCCTCACTTTAATACCGCACACACACACCACATCTACACACACACACACAAACACACCACATCAACACACACACACACACACACACACACACAGAACCAGACTTGTGAGATGGGAGGCAAGTCCTGACATCTCCCTGTGCCTCTCAGATGAGAATGTGTGACCCAACCCGAAGTTCTTAGGAGACTACAGGAAGTTAAAATGTTAGTGTGAGGCAGATTTGAGCTGCCTGGAACTATGCCTTGGGTAACTATGGCTGGCAGATTAAACGGGAATAAAGTGAGTTTAGACACACCCAGATGGATCCCTTTAAGGCTTATAATACATTTGATGCGCCCCTCCGTTCCCACAGTCCTCCTGAGATGGGGTTTTTCCTTCTTGGAGTTCCATCCTTTGTTTAATAATCCTCACCGTCAAAAAGTTCTTCCTTTTCTCCAATCTGAGTCTCTGACGCTGCTTCTTTGCTACTGTCTAGGTCTGTCTGGTCAGGTAGACTATACATTCCTCAAGGGTGGACTTAATATCCCTGAACCCACACTAGGCCACATGCATTGCTAGATACAGGCCCTGGAGAGGAGTTTTTGGTGGAACAAAAGCTCCAGTTGAAGCTCATTTCTTTGTTTCACTAGCAAACATGCCTGGAGGGAGGGTGCAGTGATTTCCATGAAGTGTAGTATTGGACAGGATACATTAAATTTGGAAAAATTCTAGGACATATTCCACTTGGTTTACTTTGGAAAGGATGCCTCCATTCGCCCTCAGGACAACCACTGGTTTATGACAGCCAGTTTGCCCTTAATTTGGTGCCCTTTGGAATCCCCTGCCCCCCATTCTTCTGCTTTTCTGAGATCAGGTTTTAAATGAACGTGTGTGTGTGTGTGTGTGTGTGTGTGTGTGTGTGTGTGAGAGAGAGAGAGAGAGAGAGAGAGAGAGAGAGAGAGAGGGAGAGAGAGGGAGAGAGACGGGTATCTGTAGAGGTATAGAGGCACATTTGAGCCTCTTTCAGAGAACATGTAAAAGTTACCATGGGCCCAACGGCTGCTGTGGGTGCTTTTGGGTAGGGGAAGTGAACTCTCCTCAGCTAGTCATTACAGCCTCTGAATATGGGACTGAAATTTATACTTTTAGGGGATGTTTGCAAACTACCCTTAACACTTTTGGAAGCCAAGTCACTAACCACCTTCAGGCTCTAGTCCCCACTTCCTCTGTCTGCATGGATCAAAAGCCAGCAACTTCCCTTCTCTTCCTCTGACACATGCTCCACTGGAAAATGGCGTCCAGCTTCTACTCTGCAGGGGAGGCCCTGACACTGTGCATTGAAGTTCCTTCCTTTCTTCCCTCTTGCACACATTCATTCAATAATCTGAGTGTGTCAGACCCTTTGGGGGACACAAAATGGATACTTGTATTTTATCAGTGGAAATAAGACATGGTTCAAACTCACCTCTGGCCCTCACCACCGCCCTGCCAATGGTGCATTCTGAGCTGCCCTCAGGCTACCGCCTTGCTGGAGGTGGCTGTGTTTGCTGCAAATCTGTAGTCAGCTTGGAAACTCACCTCCTTGTATCTATTCCCCTTCTCTTTCTTCTTCACTTCCCTTTCCCCCTTTCTTACTTCCTTTGAATTGAACTTCTCAATAAAATGTTAAATATAAGCTTCTGACTCAGGTATTTTTAAAAAAATTTCCCCTTAAGGAAACAGGCCCAAGATAGGACTCCATAAATATTTGTTGGGTAAATGAATGAATTGTAGGACAAGAGGTCAGGCTAGATAGTGTAGGATGAGAAACAGAGATACAGGAGCTAATTTGAAAAGGTCATAAATGTACAGGTCGTCTGCTTAGAGATGTTGACACAGGGGTTGTCTCCATTGGTTGCACTCAGCAGAGACACATCATCCCCGATGTGGGAGAGGGTAAGGAAATGGAGAGGGGAGAATGAGAGAGGGAGAAGAGGGCTGAGGCAGAACTTGAGACATACTCACATTTAAGAATCAGGAGAAAGGAAAGGATCCCAGCCAGAGGCCTGGTGAGGCAGAGACGACCAGTGTTCATTCAAGCCCCCTTACACCGCCAGGCCACAGCTCACTGCCATTTCCCACCCCCTATAGACAGGCATGGTCATGGACCACATTTTAGCAATGGACAGAATGGTGAACAAGACAGAGCCCCTGGTCCCATAGAGCTCAAGTCAAATGCATATAGAGAAGTGTCCCGCTGGTACTGGACCTCTTTCAAACCTGGCCTGGGAAGACTTCTTATAGGAGCTGCCATACTCTATCCCTGTCCACAGGACAGTAGAATGACTCTGAGGTCCTAGGGGATGTGGGAACCACAAGGCAGACAGATCCCAGGGTTTTGAATCATCGACTCTTCAACTGGCCTCTCCATGAACGAGGAATACACTTTGATTGTGCTAAGGCACTGTGATTTGGGGGTTTCATTGTTATAGAAGCTAGTGTCATGTCATAACCTGGCAAGTGTTGAAAAGATGAGGGCAGATGTTGAAGCTGAGGAGAGGGGGCACACTATGGTCCTGAGGCCTGGACCTATAGCTCTAAACCCTGATGTGTTTTACACACCCCAAGTGTGTGGGGTGTTGGGTAAGTTCTCACATAGCTTCTCTCCCCTTACCATCCTCTTAAGCACAAGTTCTTCTTTTAAGGGTTCCCCAGCCAAAGTCACTGAGATATGCTTTGGGACTTTCCTTAGAGAGAAGAGCAGACTTCACAGTCCGGAGGCCACCGACTCTCACACAGGACAGTCATCCCAGCCCCCCTCTTACAGTGAGATGCACGTGCCAGAGTTCTTTAGCTGAGAACAGACACAGTAGGAAGGACAGAAGGAGGGTAGCCCTGCGACCTTGGCACTCTGTGTGCCCGCCATGCACGGCTCAGTTCCAGGCGCCCCTCTGTCCTGTGGGGTCCCACTCAAGATTCCCATTCCCAGGAGAGAGAGTCTGACAGGTGTGACTTGAGGCCTGTGTCCTCCCCTGTAATGTCACTGGTGATGACGGGAACCCAGGAACCACCAGGAGAGGCCATAGGACTTAGAACAGGAGGGGAACCATTCCTCAAAGGAAGTGATGCCCGACACACAAAAACAGCAGCCTCCCCGGAACCCTTTGGCAAGGTCTTATCTCCATGTAGGAGCAGACATGAGGACACTGTTTGAATCCTTTTGGGAGTCAGCAACCATTAACTTTTCAGCAGCTTATACATTTTTATTTTAACAAGTAAACATGATTAGGGGGACTGTTTAGAATCTACCTTTCATCCTTGCCTTTGAGATATCCTGAACTGGCAACTACCTGGGTGGGGGAGGAGGATGAATCAGAAGCAGTGGATTAGGAGCTGGGAGACATGAATTCTACCTTCATCTCTACTTTTTTTTTTTTTTTTTTTTGCGCTACGTGGGTCTCTCACTGTTGCGGCCTCTCCCGTTGCGGAGCACAGGCTCCGGATGCGCAGGCTCAGCGGGCATGGCTCACGGGCCCAGCTGCTCTGCGGCATGTGGGATCTTCCCGGACCGGGGCACAAACCCATGTGCCCCGCATCAGCAGGCGGACTGTCAACCACTGCGCCACCAGGGAAGCCCCATCTCTACTTTTGACAAATGGTTTCATTGTTTTATAACCCAATTTCCCCATCCACAAAACAGGGTAAGAAAACCTCCTCTGCCTAATTTACAGATTTGTTGTGAGGGAAAGAAGAGGAAAGAAAAGAAGAGAAAAGACAAGAAAAGAACAACAAAACACCGAAAACTCCTAAAAGGATTTTAAGAAGCCAAAAGTCAAATATAAGAGCAGTCAGTTAGCAGAGCATCTGTTACGGGTTAAATTGAGTTTCCCTAAAAGATAGGTTGAAGTCTGAACCCCTGTACCTCAGAATGATCTTATTTGGAAATAGGGTCGCTGGAGGTGCAATTAAAATTGAGATGAGTTCATAGTGCGGTAGTATGGGGCTTTAATCTGATGTGACTGGTGTCCTTATAAGAGGGAAGAGTCACAGAGACAGAGACACACAGGGACGCACCATGGGATGACAGAGGCTGAGACTGGAGTGATGCAGCTGCAAGCCAAGGAGTGCCGAGGATTCTAGCCAGAAGTCTGGAACAGGTGAGGAAGGTTTCTCCCCTACGATTTCAGAGGGAGCATGGCCTTGCTGACACATTGATCTGGGTCTTCTAGCCTCCAGAACTGTGAGACAATAGATTTCTGTTGTCTTAAGCCATTCAATTTGTGGTACTTGGTTATGGCAGCCCTAGGAGATGAATACAGCATCCTTTAACAGCTCCCAGGGCACAGTGAAGCTTTGGCCAAACTTCTTGGCCCATCCCTGAGAGGTGGTGAGCTAGTATCAGACGTGGGACATGGGACACGGTCCTGGGTTTCAGAGGTAATAACCACTGATGTGAAGGTCACAAAGAGTTAAGGTCAGTTGTGGAAAACCCAAAGCAGCTATTAGGGTTAAGTAGGTTTACACAGGCAGCAGGATTTTAGTCCACACTGACTGAAAGCATCACTTCTGCCTTGAGGGACCAGAGTGCTCAGAGCAGAACTGGGTTCGGGCAGCCTTGGGACTGAGGCTGATTTCACTTCCTACAGATGTGATTGAAGCATCACTTTCATACTTCAGCCTCCACCACTCAGGCTCCTGGACCCCCAGGCTCTAGGCCAGCACATCAGGGTTGCTGCCCACGTAGAAGTCACCCTTGAGGAGAAAGTCTGCAGGATGCCCTCTAAAGGTTGGCGCCCGCCCTCACAGAGCTTGTGTTGTTGACCACTCCACTATGTTGTTTTTTTTTTTTTTTTTTTTTTGCGGTACGCGGGCCTCTCACTGTTGTGGCCTCTCCCGTTGCGGAGCACAGGCTCCGGATGCGCAGGCTCAGCGGCCATGGCTCACGGGCCCAGCCGCTGCGCGGCATGTGGGATCTGCCCGACGGACCGAGGCACGAACCTGTGTCCCCTGCATCGTCAGGCGGACTGTCAACCACTGCGCCACCAGGGAAGCCTCACTATGCTGCTTTTGACTTAATTGCTTAAATATTGCTCTGAAAGCAATAATTTAGTTTAAAAAATGTGTGTGTGTGTGTATATATATATATATATATATATATATATACAGGCAAAAAGAGAGTAAAAACAAAGCAAAAAAAGTGTGTGCATGTGTGTAGCTGTGAACTTCTTGGATCCTGATGCTTAGAGGGAAGGGGTGCTAACATTATGACCCAAGCGCTTCCATCCAGATAGGCTCAACTCTTCCCAAGAGCTCTGCAGGGAGAATATCCCAGAGACACAAAGTAATTAGCCAAGGATGCCAGATTGGTGAGGGGTGGAGCCCAGATGTAGATACAGGCTTAGGGTTAGGGTTAAGCCTGGTGTGTTTTCCACGACCTCTGCTGCCAGAAGTGACAGCCAGGGCCTGCCCCAGTTGTCTTGCCGGTCTTGGGGTGTCTCTCTTAGCACCTGGCACAGAACAAATATTTATTAAGAGAGGGTTTGATAAATAGATTGACACTGTGCTGAATGAGTTAGAAGAATGTACTGATGGGAAATCTACTGTTAAATGAGAAAAGAAAAAGGTTTCCTTACCAATAGCCATCTCTGATAACATATGCAAGAAAAAAGTCTGCATAAGATAACTTCAGATTGATAATAATGTTTATCTCTGAGGAGGGGGCTCATGGGGGACTTTCACATATTTTAGAATAAGAAAAACGCTGAAGATATTTCCATTTTGAAAAAAGCAACATTGAAAGGAAGGAAAAGAAAGACAAGTTGTTCCTAGTGGCAAAGGATGGTCCTTAGACCCAGATTCCCCATATCAGCTCACTTAGGATGGGCCCTGGTTCCCAAAGGTAAAAAGCATTTGTTCACAGCCTCTCTCTCCCTCTCTCTTTCTCTCCAACCACACCCCTCCCATATACTGTGAAATATTTTCATTTACAACAAACACATGAACACACTGCAAGGAACCAGAACTGTGGGAAAACGGGCCCAGAACATCTCTTTGTATTGAGGTCAAGTCAAAAGTTCACAGGAGCTAAATTGAAAGGGCGCCCACTGGCTAAACGTGGGGTGATCTGAGCATTAAAAAATGGCAGGAAAGTTGAAACATACTCATTATTCTGAAAACTGGTAAATAAAGGGAAAGAAGCAGGTAATCTTGCCTTTCTTGTATGAGCTGTACCTCATAGTGGACAATAGTTAATGAAAGGGTTATTTTTTATAGAAGAGTTCCAGCTAACAAATACAGGAGGAAAAATAGAATTAGAAAAATCCCTGTTTTCAGTCCCTAGTGTTAGTGTGGATCTAAGCGAGGATCATCAATGGCTGCTGAAACCTTTAGGTCAAACGCTGAAGGGAACGTTATCGTGGGTGGATGAGGCTGACAACTCGGGAACCCACCCATCAGTCCTAACGTTACAAATTGAGCGGCGCCCGGCATTATCTGTCCCCGATGGGACACAGTAGAGGTACCCAGCACCATTTATGAAGTGTTCCTTCCACGAAATAAGGCCTCTAGATCTAACTATCGTTTTATAGGAACAATGAACTCAGACAAACCTGTTACATGACAGCTCTGGATTTCAACCAGTGAAATTCAGAACGTGCAACTATGGATGAAAAGAGACATTTCAAACAAATGTACTTTGTGAACCTTGAATCCTGACACAAACAAGTCAACCATAAAAATGACCAAACATTTATGAGGCAATAGGAAACATCTGAACACGGACAGCACTTTTAAGAATACTAGTTTCCCACACAGGGAACTGTATTCAATATTCTGTGATAAATCATAATGGAAAAGAATACGAAAAGGAATATATATATATGTATAACTGAATCACGTTGTTGTACAGCAGAAATTAACACAACATTGTAAATCAACTATGCTTGAATAAAATTAACCAAAAAAAAAAAAAAAAAAGAATACTTGTTTCCCTTGCTATCTGAAAGTAGAAGTTTCCTATGAAACTATGCTAAGGGACACACCTTGCTAATGGACACACAAATTAAATCAAGATAAAGCTCAGATGCTCACAGATACAGTTCAAAGCTATGGAGGCTTGATGCCCAGATGCTGAGTGTAGTTCCCATGAAGGAGCTTGGTGGTACCACTCTCACTGCTTGGGTATGCCCTGCCTCTATAAAAGCTTGCTGCAAAACAAACACTGACTGCTTTTTTCGATTTCTGTCTTTTTTTCATAAGTGCAAAAATCCTCTTTGGATTCCTTTAGTTTAGGGAAAACAGGTACTAATGTAGGTCTTTCATAAAAGCAAAGTGGTATAAAGTGAACTTTTGAAAAGCAGGGGATACCTGTATTAGAAGGGTTTATGGATAAATATTTGATGTGGTGATTTATGATGTGATGCTAAGAATTTTACTTTAAAATAATCCAGGTATGTGGGGCTGAAGAGAGGAGTAGCTGGTGAAACAGATAAAACAGGCCCTGCCATGTGTTGATGGGTTGTGGAAACTGAGTGGGGCTGCACAGGGATTTATTGTACTATAATTTCTGCTTGTGCACATGTTCGGAAGTTTCCATAATAAAACATTAGCAGAAAGCGATAAAAAGTATGGGCATACAACTTAATTCTTCCATTATGATGTTGGTGGAGTTGGTGTGTATGTGGGTATATGAAGTATGTGTGTGAGTGTGTGTGTGTGTGTTCTCATGCTCTGTTTCATTCTAATTTGGGTTGCAGCTCTGGAAAAACTGCATTCTCTTGAAAAGAACTTTGACAGCTGTGGAGAATGTTCCAACCTAATAGGCCCAGGTGAATTTCCAGGGGGACTGGCACAGACAGAAGGCCCCTGCTTAGGGGACTGCTGGGACCAGCCCCACATGGTTATTCCCATGGTCAAAGGCAGTAAAACTGTTTAATGATACATTGCTTAGGGTCCAGAAGGACCAAGCTGGAGGTTGGATGTCAGAACCTTGAAAGCCACTGATTAAGAACTTCATTCCATCCATGAATTTCTGGAATTGGAAAGAAGAATATAAATGACGTATAGGGAAAGAAGGAAGTAGTGTTGTCTAGAGGCTGTACTGTGTAGTAGTGGTAGCTATACCAAATGGCCTTGGACAGCCGCTTTACAATTTTGGCTGGTTGGTTCTTTCTTCCGTTTCGTATACCTATACATGTTTACTCAAAAAAGTGTTTGCACAATTTCATATACGTGGGTCTTGGCTTCTAAGTTCTGCAATTTTGATAATTGTTCATCTGTTATACACCTCCACTCCTTACCACCATCTTAACGATTGGGAAAACTGAAACCTTGTTGCATGGCTGGAACAGCAAAAGGTTTGGCATTAGAAGATCTTGGCTTAAATTCTGGTTTCTTTAGTTTCTAGCAAAGCTCAACTTAATTTTTTAAGGGAGAGTAATTGCTCTGTAAGTGGCTAGCCACTGCTATTCTCTTGAGTTCTGGGAAGAATCATTGGAGTGGCTCCTTCAAGTTATAAGGCAAGTAGGTATCCATTGATCCATGAGAGGAGTATAACTGTCCCAACCTTATTTGGTTTGGTAGAGACTTGGGGTCTAACAGGCAGAAGTTGTCTTTCCAACAACCATTTGAAATTTGAGGTTGCCGATGAGGGTTTGGGAAAATTCACTGAGAGCTTCAAGAGTCTTCTTGAGAGGAAGGGGACAAAAATGCAAAGTTATGACAGTATCCTTGATGGATAAGGTGGCTCTGATCGAAAACTGCTAGCATAAAAGGACAATAGCACCATAATGGGTACAGGGAAGGGTGTGCATGTGAGCAGGGACTCACATAGGGTGAAGGGGAGAGAGTGTGGGGTGTTGGAGTGGGGAAAGGTGTATAGACTAATGAACTTGGCACAGTTGAAATGTGTAGCTTGTCCTCAGCATCATGTTCACAGTGGCAGCTCTACAATTCCTTTGTTGGAGGAGCTTAGGAGACTTGACATGAAGCTTGTGTTTTAAAGCAAAACATTGGTTTTCACTTGCATTGTCTGTTTATATCTGGTGGCTTTGGGAAGGGGTGAATGGAGATCAAGTTATGGGGGTAGGGAAAGCCCTCTGTCTACACCTTAGTGTTTCCATCCTGGTGCAGTCACCCTGATGCTGCAGATGACTCTTGGGCAAAGTTGGTGTGTTAAAGTGTGTCGCCAAAGAAATGCGATATTGAAAATTTGGGATCATAGGTTTCCAAAACACCTGGAAGTTCCCTTTCTACCTCACTCTCCAAACTTACCAATCGCCTGCAACAAGACATTTTCTTGTGTGAGGAGAATGTTAACTTGAATGTTAGAAGAGATATAACCTTATTCTGTATCCCCCCACCTCTAGCAGCTCATATCTTGAACCATTTAACTCTCTGAGTATCCTCATCTATCAAATGGGCTAATAATATCCCAGTCTGACTTGGTGGTTAAAGAGATTAAGTTTTGTCAGTTGAAAAGTCCTACCTGACAATGTCAGAAAACCTCATTAAATGGCTTGTCCAAGGTTTGCTGCTGCTTCATGGCAGAACAGGAAGTTAGAACCAGCCCAGTGGCGTTTCCGCCATCGGCAGTACCACCCCTCCCAAGGGGAATGCTTTCAGAGCTAGATAAGATGGGAGGGGGGCAAGGGGTAAAGGCACCCTGAGTACAGGCGACTGTTTGGAAAGGGGAAGTGGCAGCCGTGTGAGGATGGCCCTGTGACTTGCAGAATAAGGAAACAGTTCTCACCAGCAGGGTGTAGGCAGTTGGTTGGTGGGTGTGGGGGACCCCATTGATGGTGAAGGTGACATCCGGCAAGACACTGATGTTGACACACTCCAGAGTGTACAAAAATAGAACACAGGGGATCTATTCAGAGGCTTCCCAATTCCCCGTCCATGGGCTCTGCCCCAGTGGTCTGTGCAGTTGCCTGCTACCGCCTGAGGGGCCTGTGATGAGGGAGGTCCCTGGGTCCACAATGGCCTGTAGCCTTCGGAGAAGAACATCATGGTGCCTCCCACCTGGATTCTGAGGACAAAGGAAGCATCGTCAGCTACTCCTACCTGTTCCTTCCCCTTTCTCCCCCTAAGCTTCCCTGGCACCCCAGCAGCTCTCAGTCTCTGCTGGGTTCTCTAATCTGCTGAAGCACGTTAGTAATTTGCATTTTGGTCTCTCTTACCACATGAGTGTTTCTCTCTCTCTCTCTCTATATATATATATATATTTTTTTGACTGAAATGCATAGCAGGAAATATATTTACTTCTTGACCCAGTACACACACACACATGCACACACACAGGCAGGAAATAAAAATTTCATGACACTGTACTTAACCTTAATATATGAAGTACACTCTGATATTTTCTATTTTAGCCCATTTCATTAAAAAATGTAGGTCACGATCCCCTAAAATGATGTCGTGACCCATAAATGGGCAAATCCTTGCAGTTTGAAAAACCCTCAGTAGACAGTAAACATTGGAGCCTTTTTGGCTTTTGTATTTCTGTGCCTAGCACATGCCTGTCCCCTTGCAGGAACTTATCTTCAGCTGAATTGAAACTTGAATTACATTTCTTTGAATTCCTGCACCGTCTAGTACAGTGCTAGGTATGTGGCAGGAATCTAGTTCCACTTTCCCTGATTGCTCTGCGCCTCTGTGTGTGTGTGTGTGTGTGTGTGTGTGTGTGTAGACTCAATCAATGCCACCCCCTCCATGAAACCCTTGAGGAGTTCTTCAGATAGAAGTGGTCTTGCCCTTTCTGGTCTGGGCCACTTTGGTGGTCCATCTCATGGAGTACTGACCACCTTCTACTCTACATGGTAGTAGTTTGTGTATAGGTGTCATCTTCTGCAGTGATTTGTGAAGGCAAAATCTGAGTCCAATTCGCTTTTGCACCCCTGTGTCATTCAGCCCTTGTCTTACATGTTAATTAATGTTGAATGAGTAGTTGGCCGAGTGTTAGTATTTACTCTCTGTTGAATTGAAGATACACCACATGTACAAGAAAGGAAGCTGAGAGTTGGTACCATGTGTCTGCTGCCCCGTCCTGCCCCTCTGCTCAGCACCTCCATATTCTAGCCTCATGCAGCCAGCTCCCAGCATCCTCTCTCAGTGACCAGCAGTTTCATTCAGGTCAATTTAGTTAATCCAATTTCAGTTGAGCCTGTTATGAGTTCTTCCCTCATTCTGTAACTACTCTGTGGAGGATACTTACGTGTCCACTGCCATCTGCCAGTAGACTTGTTTGGTGACTGGGACTCAATCTATGTTCCCAGAGAGATGGGAGTGGTCCTAGCCTCTGAAAATCAGCTTGCTACCTGCACCACCTCCTGTGTCACTACATGGAAAGAAAGGCAGATTGTCAAGGAAGGGCCACTGGAAAACCTCAGGGGCGAGCCTCAGCCAGGCCCCTGCTTCTTGGTCTGGTCACTCACACCAAGTACCTAGATAGGCAGAAATATCAGCCTGCGTTTTGAGACCAGGGCTTCTGACTTCTGCAAGCTGATTAGTCGGAGCCTCTTGGGCAAACAATAGAAACAACTCTGCTCAATGATTTGTGAATATCCTCCAGCTTCTTGGATAGAAGGGGTAAGGAGGTGAGAATGGAGACCACAGATCTGATCAAGCAGAACTCATGCAGCACCAAGGCCAGGACCATCATGGGGTGTGCATTCACCACGCAACTTGAGGCACCCCCGAAGACTCCTTTGCCCCAAGTATCTTCTCCACTATTATGGTGGTGCCTGGAATTTCCACAGTATTCACTCTTTTGTGTTAGGCAAAGATGTTAATTGAACACGAAGTGACTTACTGGAGCTTGAATATTTATTAATATTGTGTTGATTTCTCAGAATATGTTCTGTCACCTAGCAGGATCCTGCAGAAATAGGACCTAAAACTGATTTGTTTTCAGGAGGAAAAGGATCAGAGAAAGACAAAACTTGGGGTCCTGTATGCAGGGCAGTAAAGGGGAAGGGAAGTGGATATCTGTGGGAAAGCAAGGAAAACAGTTTTCAAGGCACGAGGGGGGAGGAGCTGATGTTTGTTGATGGCCTTTATGCAAGGCGCTGTGCTAGGAATTTTTCCTGCCTCATCTTATTCTCATGTCAGCCTAGTGTCCATTTGAGAAAAATGAGGCTCATGGAGATGAAGTAATGCAAGAGGGGGGATTTCTATTTTTTTAAATTAATTTATTTTTGACTGTGTTGGGTCTTCGTTGCTGCACGCAGGCTTCTTTAGTTGTGGCGAGCAGGGGCTACTCTTTGTTCTGGTGCGTGGGCTTCTCATTGCAGTAGCTTCTCTTTGTTGTGGAACATGGGCTCTAGGCACGTGGGCTTCAGTAGTTGTTGCACATGGGCTCAGTAGTTGTGTCTTCCATGCTCTAGAGCGCAGACTCAGTAGTTGTGGTGCACGGGCTTAGTTGCTCTGCAGCATATGAGAACTTCCTGGACCAGGGCTCGAACCCATGTCCCCTGCATTGCCAGGTGGATTCTTAACCACTGAGCCCCCAGGGAAGTCCCAAGACGGGGGGATTTAAATCCAGGTCAGTCTGACTGCAAAGTATTCGCTGTTTTCCACCACAATTCACATCTTTCCAGGCTGAAAGGGAGCAGGAAGCTCTGAAGGGAAGAAGCGAGGTGTCCAGACGCCTGCCCTCTTACTCACAGTTCCGTCCAGGCCTGGTCTCCACTGCAATCAGGCTGGAGAGGAAGCCATGAGATGGAGGAGATTCAAAGCTCTCCATGTGAGAGAGGAGAGCGAGAGAAATGCGCTTCTGCTGAAACAGGGTAAGCTCAGGCCAAGTTTTCTTGGGAAGGAGTCAGAGAGGTAAGAAATCTCCTCCCTGACCCTCCCAGAACCCCAGGTAAATGTGTCCGAGGGCTGGTGAGTCTCATGACCTTTTCCAACCACAACATGCAATGTAAAAAATTGTATAAATCGGCAAAGAACACATAAAATCGACCCTCTTAGCCATTTTTAAGTGTACAGTTCAGTAGTGTTAAGTATATTCATATGGTTGTGCAACCAATCCCCAGAACCTTTTCATCCTATAAAATTGAAACTCTATACCCATTCAATAACTTCCTGCTTGTTCCTTCCCCAGCCCCTGGCAGCCACCATTCTGCTTTCTGTCTCTATGAATTCCACTACTGTTAGAATTTTCTTCCTCTTTCAGGCTGAATAATTTTCTGTTGTAGGCATATACTACATTTTGCTATTCCAGCCATTAATGTGTAATTATTTTATTGTCAGCTAACATTTGAATTTTTTCCCCCACCTCCTCTCACTAGAATTAAGCTTTTTGAGGGCAGGGACTGTCTTTCTTGTTCCATTGTGTTCCCAGTGCCTAGCAGCATGGTGAGCACATAATAGGGGCTTGATAAATATTTATTCACTGCATAAATGAATGTCCAGTCCCAGAGATTCTTTAATTACTCCAGTGTGGTATAGTTTACAAAGTCCTTTTTTCAACGACTTTGAGGCAAACCCCATTTTCTCAATATTCAGAGAGGGTAAGTGTTTTGCCCCAAATCACACAGCTGATACAAGACCAAGCAAGAGCTCCAACCCAGGTGTTGTGACTGCTAAGTCTAGACGTGTTGTTTTCCTATAGTCATAACCTTAACCTGGTGGGGCTGATGGGCCTTACCTACTCGTGTACACAGAAAACACGGGTAGATCCACCAGCTTCTGGGCCATTGTGTCTAACACTGGGGTCACCCTTTCAGCACAAGCAGGGTTATCCCAGGCCCAGAATGCCATAAGACTCTGCATTCATAAAGAACTGGTCAGTCTCTGTGACACTCTCTTCAAATTGCTGACCGACCTCAGTCAGTCCTTCTACCTAATGGTGGAGCCTGAAGGAAAATCACACAGATCTTTGGCAAACGGGCTCAGATTCTTGAAATCTTCTTCTGTCCTAAAGCTAATGCTTCCCCTACTCAATTTTCCTTGGTTAAATGGATACAACAATTTTTGCCATGCTCCCATCCACTTCATTTTTTCTATGTAAACATTTTTTATTGAAGTATAATACAGAAATCACAAGTGTACAGTGTTTTCACAGACGTTACAACCCCATTGCCAGAAACCCCTTTAACTACCCTGCCCGTCATTGAGACTTTCCTTAAGAGTAACCAATCTCAAAAAAAAAGACAAAACAGCAAGATAACCCATCTCTTGGCTTCTAACAGCTTATACTATCTTTGCCTATTTTTGAATTTTATATGAATGGAATCATATGGTATGAATTCTTTTTTATCTGGCTTTTGTCACTCAACGTGATGTTATTGCATGCTGTTGTAGAATTTTCATTGTCTTTAGTATTCCGTGGTATGAATATATCATCATTATTTATCCATTCTACCACTGATGGATATTTGGGGTGTCTCCTGTATTTGACTATTGCTAATAGAGCTGCTTGTACTTGTCTTTTGGTGAACATGTGTACTTATTACTGTTGGATGTATGCCTAGGAGTAAAACTGCTAGATAATAGAGTTTGCAAGTGTTTTGCTTGAGTAAATACTGACAGTTTCCCAAAGTGATTGTATCAATTAACATTTCCAATATCAATGTTTTGAAAGGTCCAGTTGTTCCATATCCTCACCAATACCAGCTGTTGCCTACCTTTTCCACTTTAGTCTTCTAGTGAATATGCAGTGGGCTACATTGAGGTTGTAATTTGTATTTCCAGACGACTAATAAAATTGGACATTTGGATATCCTCTTTTGTGAACTGGGTTATCTATAATTTTCTTATTGATTGGTAGGAGTTCTTTATTTATTCTGGAATAAAGTCCTTTGTTGGATATATGTACTACAAATATCTTCTCCCAGATTGTGGCAGATGTTTTTACTCTCTTAATGGTGCTTTCTGATGAACAGAAGATATGAATTTCAGTGTAGTCAAATTGATCAGTTTTCCCCCTTATAATTAGTAGTTTTTAAAAACTTGTTACAAAAATTTTTGCCTACCTTAAGGTCATGAAGACATCTTCCTACATTTTTTCTAAGAGCTTTATTGTTTTGCTTTTCACATTTATATATATCTACAATCTATTGGAAGTTTGATAATGTGTGAGTTAAGATCCATTTTTTCTTTATTAGAAGTCAGATTTATTGAGATATGATTTATACACAATAATTCACCCTTTTAAGTGTACAGTTCAGTGATTTTTGAAACACAAATAGTTTCTGTTCGCTAATATTTTGTTTACAACTTTTGTGTCTACATTCATGAGAAAGAAACTGGTCTGTAATTTTCATTTCTTGTAATGTCCTTTCCAAGTTTGTTATTAAATTTATGCTGGCCTCATAAAATGAGTTATGAAGTGTCCCTTCTTTATCAATTATCTGGAAGAGTCTGTCTAAGATTGGTGCTATTTCTTCTTTAAATGTTTGAGGGAATTTACCAATGAGGCTACCTGGACCTGGAGTTTTCTTTGTGGAAAGGTTTTTAATAATAGAGTCGACGTTTAAATAGATACTGGAGTATCCATTCAATGTTAAATAGATATTGGAGTATTCATTCAATGTTTAAATAGATATTGGAGGGTTATATTTTCTAATTTTTTTCTTGTGTCAGTTTTGACATGCTCTGTTTCTCAAGGCATTTGCCAATTTAAAAAAATTGTCAAATTTATCAAAATAAAATGATTCTTGATATCCTCTTATTATCATTTTAATGTCTGTAGCGTCTTTAGTAACATATTACTTTTTATTTCTAATATTGTTAAGTGTATTTTCTTGCTTTTTCTTGAACAGTTTTGCTAGAGGTTTACCAGTTTGATTAATCTTTGTAAAGAGTTCATTCCTGGCTTTGTTGATTTTCTCTATTGTGTGACTTTTCTATTGTATGAATGTTCCACTCTTCTAGTTATTATTTCCTTCCTTCTACTTTCTTTGGGTTTGATTTGCTCTGCTTTGTGGTTCTCTTGTTTTTTTATTTGTTTGTTACTTGAAATAGTTGCTGAGACCATTGATTTTCAGCTTTTCTAATACTCACATTTTAGCCTGTAATTGTTTCTTGAAGGACTGCCTAGGTGCATTCACAAATATTGACGTGTCGTATCTTCATTATCTGTATCAGTCAAGGTTTTTAATAAGAGAAACAGAGTCATTAGGAGCTATATCTAGAAAGGATTATATTCTAGATATTTGACTCTATGCAATTGTAGGTCCTGGCTAACAGAGTACATTAGGATGTTGCTTCTGCCCTGGTGCTGCAGTGTCAAGTCTACAGTTTGGACAGTCAGCAAGGGAAGGCAGATGTCAAGTGGGAGAAGAAGGGTGAATTGAACCCTTAAGGTTGAAGGGGAACGGGAACCTGCACTGTTCTCTCATCGCCTCTAAGCCTCAGTGATGCGGGAGCCTGCAGCACAAGCTGACACTGTCTGTCACAGAGGCCACCACTGCTGTCACACATGCCAACACTCCTAGCTCTGGAGTAGGGGGTAGGGGACCTGGATTAGGTCAGCTCTGCCATGACCAGCCAGCGATCTGGCAAGTCTCTTAACTGCTGCTGCGAGCTCTGCTTTCCGTCTCTGAAGCCCAAGAGGCAGATGGACTTGGAGCTTGGAGATAACTTGGGCCCTGCCTTGGGCTCCAGAAATGTTAAAAAGGACATCAAAAGGACTCGGGGACCAGCCCAGACCCTTGACCCCTGCCCCCAAGTGAACAAATCCTCTTTGGCATTTACCCACTTTCCAGGAGTCCCTCCTTTTGACCTTTCATTGGGGAGAAAGTGTGAGCCAGAAATGGCTGGAAGTGGTGAGAATTCTGGTTAGCGCTGAGCCCTGCCGTGATTTGCCCCTAACTGCCCATATGTGCCATCGGGACTGAAGATGGTCACTATGGAAACCTTACCCTGAGAGACTTCCTTCAGACCCTCCAGGCAAGCCCACTTCTATAGCACTGAGGCACAGAGAGGTTAAGTGACTGGCCCAAGAGCATGCACTTCACTCAGTGGCCAGGATAGGGACTCAGGCCTCCTGCCTTCCAGGCCAGTGATCTTTCTGCTACAGAATTACCATCATCATCACCATGATCCCTCCGTCCCCTCCCATCTTCCAGGCCACTTAGTTCCCATATCCCCTTGCCTCTGTTTGTTGTGAGTGGAGGGTGTGGCTGGCTGACACGTGAGAAAAAGTTTGTTGGTCTGTGCAGCCGTGGCCACCCGGCCACTGACTAGATCAGAGACATCCTGGATGGTCTGCGAGGAGCTCCAGGCTCTGGCTGGATCTGGGAAGTTTGGCACAGATTAGAGGCAGGAACGTGGGAACGTTTGTCAGAACTAATGGGTCTGTTATCTCTGGAAACACCCGGAACCGCACCTGCCCCGGCTGCAGGTTTCTGATCCTCCCACGCTAGAACCAAATATTGTTGTGGACGATTTGAACACTTCCCCTAGGGAACAAGAGCCCTTGGGCACGTGGGTGATGGTGTGAGTTCGCATATGTATGTATGCGTGTGTGTGTGTTCTTTACGAAAAGGGAGAGGGAAGAGCATTTGGGGTGAAATGGTACCATGTGGGAAAAAAAAGGTCATGGTACAGACAATGATCCGGTCTCTGCAGTCTGTCAGCACTGGGAGAGGGTCCTAGCGGGGGGAGAGAGAGAGAGAGAGACAGAGAGCGTGCAGCACCTCAGGCCTCAGGGATGTGGATTGGAGGCTGCTTTGGAAGCAGAGGTTTTGTGTTACCAGAACATGTGAAAGCTGTTGAGGGTGACACTATGCAGTCAACTTTTCTGGAGCTTCAGCTTCCAGAATGTAAATTAATAATAAGAGGCTGGTGGCTCAGCGCTCTGTGGAAATTGGCTTTAGCAGGGTTTGATAGTCCTGGAGACTGTGCGTCATTATGAGACATAAGCAGCACCTGCCCTCACGCTCAGCCGGCCCCTGACCACAGTGGGGCCAAGCAACCCAGGATGCTCTTGGCCCTGGCTCTGCTGACATCAGCAGCTCAGCACGGATATGACCAACTGGAAAACGTCCCAACCTCGTTCTGCTCGAAGTTGATGACTGGCGGGAAATATACTATGCGATGTGTAGTACAGCAGGAAGAGGGCCTGGATGGGGTGCCTGGACCCAGACTTGGCTCTGCCATTCACTCACCATATGACTTTGGATAGATCACTTTTCTCTAAATCCAGTTTCCTTGTCTGTAAAATGAAGAGGGTGGGTTGGGTGATACTACAAGGAACGTTTTGGGGGCATAGGCTATGTGCCAGCCTCTGCCCTAAGGATCTTACAAGCATTAGCTCATTCAGTACTCACACCAGTCCGATCAGGTAAGTATTATTTTTAAGCCCATTTTACAGATGAGGTAACTGAATCACAGAGGGTTTAAGTAACTTGCATAATGTGCCATAACAAGGCTTCAAACCCAGGTTTTCCTGACTTTCAAGTTGATGGTCTGTACTAGATAATGTCTAGCACTTGACATTCAAGAGTTTCTTCCTGGAAGAGAAAAACAGAGAGAGGATGGGAAGGAGGAGGAAAGGGGAAGAGAGGGAGAGAGACTAATTTCCTACATGGTGGAAATTTTGAGGTCTTTTAATTGTAAGAGAGAGGGGTGTGTGCAGGATGGAGTATGGTGGTAAGGAGCTGTGTGACGAGAAATCTTGTCATTGCTTACTTTTTGCGAGTGTTTCTGTTTCGTCTTCAAGGGACCTCTCAGCAGTATCATTATTGTATTGTTGACAGGTGCAAAAATTCTCCCATGCATGCCTCTGCTTGTTACCCTCCCCCACCCGGACACTGAATTATGAAAATCAAAAATTTATGGTGGTCGAACCATTTGTTTACTGCTATAAAGAGCATCTGGCACTGAACGTGTATTCTCTCCCATGGCTTGCTCTTCTTTGGTTTGGCAAAGCTTCTTGCTTTCACGCAGCTGGAAATAAGAAGGATCCAATGTCCCCAGCATCTCGCCATGTCAAGAATTCAATTAGTTTGAGTCATTTCCCAAACCGCTGTCAACTCCATTCTGGGAAAGTGCCTTTCAGACCAGAAATTGTTGGGTGTATAGTCAGTAAAAGGCACAGGCGCGGGGGAAGTTTCCCACTGGAATATTGCATGTGCGTGTGCCTGTGCATGCGCGTGCAGGGGTCCCTGTACTTGTAAGCAGGAAGAGCAGATCATGTCTCAGATTTGCCAGAGAACAGGACACACGCCAGCACCGCCAGCTTCTGTGCTTGTTACTGAGCCCAGACTTCAAAAGCAGGCAAAGCAGGGTTTGGATTTCAATGCTGCTACTTAGATGATTGTGTGACATTGGGGTAGTTTTGGAGTTTCAGACCCCTCTACTGTAGAAAAGGAAGAATGATTTCGTTGTTGGATGATGTGAGGATTCCAGGAGACCGTCCTTGGGGTGAGTGCTTTCTATGTGTCACCCAGCCCAGGGCTGGTACCCGGGCTAAACCATATGAACCGGGACAGGTACCCAACATTAACTAAGTGCCGCGCACTGCTCTAAGTGCTTTAAATATCTTCAGTCATGTAATCCTCTCAACCACCCCATAAGGTAAATAGTCCCAGAGAGAGAAAGGAATTTGTCCAAGGCCACACAGCTGGTAATGATGGAACCAGGCTTGAACCCAGGAAGTCTCACTATAGAGTCTGCGATCTTACATAACATTGCTGTCTGGAGCATATGTGTATATTACTGTGCGTATTAACAGACTGAAATTCATTGTGAAGATCATCTACCCTTATGTGTATTGTAACTGTTCAAGAGTGTTATCAAGGTTTCCACATGTCCTTAGTTTTTACTGTGTGATCAGGGGCTCAACCATTTAAAGTCTAGAAAATGAAAATTCTCCCTGATCCTTAGTTTCCTTATCTGTAAAATGGGAAAATGGGGATGTTAGGAAGATGAAATAAAAGCATTTGTGAAAATGCATGACACACAGTAAATGATCAATAAATACCTGCTAAAATTTTTATTATAAGGGAAGAGAGATTATGCTTAGGCAAACGTGGCATAAATCTGATGCCTTCCTTTGTTATCTCCCTGGGTTTTCATTTTCAGATTTCTAATGACAGGGGCCTCATCTCGGCAGTACTCCTTTCTTGACTACTTTTATTTCCTCTACCAGGACTGGACTCTCTGAACCAGTTCCCATCCTGGAATTTCCCCAAGCACCCTCAGGGTAGGGTTTAGGCTGTAGCTAAATAGAATAAAGGCAGAATTTTAATCTCAGGGTCTTATTCGAAGTGAATTTGTCTCCTCTCCTAAAAACTCTTACCTTGTTCCTGGTCCATTAGATGTTTTGGAAACCCACAAGAGGAAAACACATATTAGAGATGCAATTAAGATGATGTCTAGGGCTTCCCTGGTGGCGCAGTGGTTGAGAGTCCGCCTGCCGATGCAGGGGACACAGGTTCGCGCCCCAGTCCGGGAGGATCTCACAGGCCGCGGAGCGGCTGGGCCCGTGAGCCATGGCCGCTGAGTCTGCGCGTCCGGAGCCTGTGCTCCGCAACGGGAGAGGCCACAACTGTGAGAGGCCCGTGTACCGCAAAAAAAAAAAAAAAAAAAAAGATGATGTCTGTTCCGTGGTCTTCATTTATGCCAGGTAAACTGTATTTGAACTACATGCAGGCAGCTTTGTTTTAATCTGCTTGGCTACCTAGGTAGCTCCTTAAAAAATCTTATTGTTCAGATATTTAAGAGCCGAACTCGTTCCATTCCATTTAAAATGTTTTCATTTAGTCCTCCTCCTTTCCCCAGTTCCCTTCCTCTTATTCAGTGAACTTTAAAACAAAAAATAAAACTGAGAACAGCACATGCATCTAGGAATTAAGAGTTTTGCCAGTGTTTCTTTGTGCTGTAAGCAAGCGAGCTTATTAGGTGTTATTTCCTTAATTTATGCCTGAAATCGAAAAGTATTTCTGACTTTCTCTATGGCCTGCTGTAATAAGTAGGAGTTTTTGGTGTTTTTTTTGCGGTACGCGTGCCTCTCACTGTTGTGGCCTCTCCCGTTGCGGAGCACAGGCTCTGGACGCGCAGGCTCAGCGACCATGGCTCACGGGCCCAGCCGCTCCACGACATGTGGGATCTTCCCGGACCGGGGCACGCACCCACGTCCGCTGCATCGGCAGGCAGACTCTCAACCACTGCGCCACCAGGGAAGCCCACAAGTAGGAGTTTTATACATAGATTACTTTCAGCATCGGGCACTGAATTAGGACAGTCCTCAAATCATTGCTTGGCCCTTCAAACAGCTTAGCTAAAAGGTGCTATTTTATTTAGTACTGCAAACTTCAAGTGATTCAAATATCTTGCTTTCTGAACCAAGATATATTTACAGTTCGTTTTGGGGATTTTATGCCCAAGGAGGATTCTGCATTCCAGCATTTAAATCCGCTTAATTTTAAAACTTTTATGAAAAGCAACAGCTGGAATATACTCCCAGTCTTAAAAATAAATGCCTAATTTAAAGCAAATAGGTTATGCTGAAGTATATAAAGTTCTATACTCTCTCAAAAATGGTATTATCTTTATTTCCTAGATTTTTAAAAGCTTTTAAGAGGGCTGTAACTGTCGCTGCTAGTATTTTGTTAGGGCTCTACCAGTTTTTAGTTTTTACGTCATCCTAATGTATAGTTTCAAGTCTTACTAGACAATCTGAATTCCACTACATTTCTGTTTGGCTCCAACATTCCATTTAGCTTGACCAGTCTAATTTAAAATGTGTTTGTGGGCTTCCCTGGTGGCGCAGTGGTTGAGAGTCTGCCTGCCGATGCAGGGGACACGGGTTCGTGCCCCGGTCTGAGAAGATCCCACATGCCGCGGAGTGGCTGGGCCTGTGAGCCATGGCCGCTAGGCCTGCGCGTCCGGAGCCTGTGCTCTGCAACGGGAGAGGCCACAACAGTGAGAGGCCCGCGTACCACAAAAAAAAAAAAAAAAAAAAAAAAAAAGTGTTTGTTGGAGGTCATTAATGTTACTTGTACAATGCTGTCATTATATGACATGCATATGAATTTTGGTGTATATCACATTGCATTCAATCTGCTGTAATTATGCTTAGAAATACTACAGTAACTAGATGCAGTGGGACTTTTTTCCATTAAGAGTAAGTCAGTGGCTTAAATGTGATTATGGTCCTGCAAGGTGATACTTACTAAAATATCTAAACTTTTTTTGTTGTAACTGAATCATTTTTTAAAAATTTATAAAGCTGGAATGATCAAATGCTGTTTTTTTCATTATCAACGGTGGTGTGTCATTTTATGTATGTTCTTAATGCTTATGGACCCCTCCCAAAGTAGTTATTCAAAAAGAAAAAAAAAAGTTGTCTATTCCAGGACACCGAGATACTTGTCTGATCTTCCTTTCAGGTTTAGCAAGTTTCTTTTATCTGAGAGCCTCTAATTGGAGCTCCATCACTAAAGTCTTGGCAAACACCATTCATTTATCCGCACAAAATCAGGACAGCTAGTCTCATTGATCATATTTCAGAAACAAGAAACCCAAGGTCCTAAGGGAGCTCTTCCCTGAAAGGGCAAGATGCAAACTTAGGGAATGGAGGGCCTTCCATACCAAACTCTCACATAGATGCATCCACTGTGCTGTCCCCAGCCAGAGATGATAGTGGCTTGAAACGGACAGAGATGGAGTACTAGGAAAGAAGTGGAGATAGAACTCATAGGATGTGACACTGAATTGGATGGGGATGAAGGAAAGGAAGGATCTAGCATGACTCCTGGAATTTGTCCCACAGACACACTTAGTCCTGTGCAAAATGCTGCTAGTTCAAGGTTGTTGTTTTTTTTTTTTTTCCATTGAGCGTTGTTTGTGATAGGAAAGCTTGGGAATAAGCATCAAAAAGGGACTGTCTGAATAATTATGGTATATCTACTCAATGGAATGCTGTGGAACCAGAATAAAACAATGAAAAACTCCGAAGAAAAATCTCTAGTATATATCTTTGTGTTAAAAAATGTCTTAACAGTATGTACAGTATACTACCATTGGTATATAATAAAAGGGGAAAAATACATCTAGTCCCATTTGCTTATATATGCAAAAATATCTCTGGAAGAGTATACCAAGAAGTTGGTAGCACTGGGTACTTTTGGGGAGGGGAACTAGGTGGGTGAGGGCAGCGTGAGAAGGAGTCTTGTCATTGTACATCATTTTGTATTTCTTGAATTTTGAATCATGTGACTATGTTACTTTCTTAGTTTTCTATTGCTGCTATAACAAATTACCACAAATGCAGTGGCTTAAAACAGCCCAAATTTATTATCATATAGTTTTGTATGTCAGAGGTTTGACCTGGGTTTCACCGGGTTAAAATCAAGGTGTTAGAAAGGTTGTGTTCCTTTCTGGAGGCTGTAGAGGAAAATCTGTTGCCTTGCCTTTTCTAGCTTCTAGAGGCTGCCCATCTTCCTTGGCTCATGGCCAGCAATGTTGCATGTCTCCAATGTCCTTCCACAGGCATATCCCTCTGACCACAGCCAGACGTCCTTTTTATTCTTTCCAGTTTTACTGAGATATAATCGACATACAGCACCGTATAAGTTTAAGGTGTACAGCACAATGATTTGACTTTCATACATCATGAAATGATTACCACAGTAAGTTTAGTGAACATCCATCATATCATATAGATACAAAATTAAAGAAATAGAAAAAAATGTTTTCCTTGTGATGAGACCTCTTAGGATTTACTTACTCCTTAACTCCTTAACAACTTTCATGTGTAACATACAGCAGTGTTCGTTATATTTCTCATGTTGTACATTACACCCTAGTACTTATTTATCTTAGAGCTGGAAGTTTGTACCTTTTGACTGCCCTCATCCAATTCCCCCTCCCCCCACCCACTGTCTCTGGTAACCACAAATCTGATCTCTTTTTCTATCAGTTTGTTTGCTTGTTTTTGTAGTATAATTGACCTACAGCACTATGTTAGTTCCTGTTACACAACACAGTGATTTGATATTTCTATGCATTTCAAAATGATCACCACAATAAGTGTAGTTACCAATAAGTGTAGTTACCATTTGTCACCATACAAAGATATTACATTATTACTGACTGTATTCCCCACGCTGTACATTTCATACCTGTGACTCATTTACCCTGCGACTGGAAATTTGTATCTCTTAATCTCCCTCACCTATTTCTCCTCTCCCCTTACCCGTTCCCCTCTGGAAACCACCTGTTTGTTCTTTGTATCTATTACTCTATTTTATGTTTGTTCATTTGTTTTGTTTTTTAGATTCCACATATAAGTGAAATCATACAGTATTTGTCTTTCTCTGACTTACTTCACTTAGCCTAGTACCCTCTAGGTCCATCCATGTTGTTGCAAATGATTTCATTCTTGTTGAAATGTTGCAAAGTTTTCATTCTTTTTTATTGCTGAGTATATTTCATTGTATGTATACATACCACATCTTTTTTATACATTCATCTACTGATGGGCACTTAGGTTGCTTCCATATCTTGCTATTGTAGATAAAGCTGCAATGAACATAGGGGTGCGTATATCTTTCTTAATTAGTGTTTTTGCTTTCTTTGGATAAATACCCAGGAGTGGAATCGATGGACTGTATGGTAGTTCTATTTTTAATTTTTTGAGGAATCTCCATACTGTTTTCCACATTGGCTGTCCCAATCTACATTCCTACCAACAGTGCACAAGCCTCCCCTTTTCTCCACATCCTCACCAACACTTGTTATTTGTTGTCTTTTTGATGATAGCGGTTCTGACAGGTGTGAGGTGACATCTCATTGTGGTTTTGATTTGCATTTCCCTAATGATTAGTGATGCTAAGCCAGCCAGAGATCCTTTTAAGCACTGCTGTGATTAGATTCAACCCTCCCAGACAATCCAGGATAATCTCCCCATCATAAGGTTCTTAATTTAACCCCACATGCAAAGTCCCTTTAGCCATGTAAGGTAACATTCGCAGATTTCAGGAATTTGAATATGGACATCTTTAAGGGCCATTATTCTGCCTATCATAATTACCTATTCCAAATATTTAAAAATGCAAAAAAGAAACAATTCTTAAACTTTTCGTTTGAGCTGTTGGAGGGGATAGTGGTGTCTTTTTCTGAGTACAGGATCAGGAGAGCAGAAACAAGTTGGGGGAGGTGGAGAATCAATGTCTTCTTTGCGGCATATTAATTTCGAGACGCTGGTAGCCTTTCCAGGGGTGATAATGAGGTTGACAGTTGAATTTATGGGTTTGGTGCTCTCATAGGATTTGTTGGGGCTGGAGATATAAATTTGGGAGATGTATAGAAGGTGGTTAAAGCCATGAAACTGGCCGAGAACTCCCAGGAGTGTGCTTGGATGGAGAAGAGTAGAGCCACAGGTGGGTGAAGGAGGAAGAAGGAGCAGATAAGGCTAAGAAGGAGCACAGGGATGATGCTGGAAAATACCACCTTACCCCCTCCCGGAGGCCTCCTCCCCGCTCCCTGGTTTATCTCCATCACCCTCCCGTGTCCATTTTGTTTGCAGGGATGAGCACAATCTGTAATTCTCTTTTTTTTTTTTTTTTTGCGTTACGCGGGCCTCTCACTGTTGTGGCCTCTCCCGTTGCGGAGCACAGGCTCCGGACGCGCAGGCTCAGCGGCCATGGCTCACGGGCCCAGCCGCTCCGCGGCATGTGGGATCTTCCCGGACCAGGGCACAAACCCGCGTCCTCCGCATCGGCAGGAGGACTCTCAACCACTGCGCCACCAGGGAAGCCCTGTAATTCTCTTTTATTGTTTCTTGATTGTGTGTCTCCCCTCACTGTCCTGCGAGCTTCAGGAGAGCAGGGCTCTGGCTGTCTGGATCACTGCTGTATCTCCAGCACCTAACCCAGTGCTTGGCTCAGAGTAGGCACTCAATAAATATTTGTTGATTGAATGAGTGGATAAAAACAAACAAACCTAATCCATACATTTACCCCCAATCCATAAACAAAGAAGATGGCTCTAAAGTTTCAAAGTTAAGGAAAAAACAGTGCTGACCTTCTACATCCTCCACTGACTATTCCCCCTAGGAGGCTTGCATAGCAGTTGTCTACAAGGTATGATTTTAAAATAACCAGGAAGACACCTCTGTTCCACCAGGTGTTGGCTTGCTTGAAATTCCACCATTGTCCATGTATTCCTAGGGTAAGTCATTAGCTTCTTAGCATAGCACCTAGCACCCAGCAAGCACTCAATACATTTTAGCTATTCTTTTTATCCGGTCTTTTAGTGATGCAAATACCCCTGGGAAAGATGGCCCACTGAGTCATCATTAACTCCTTAGTAGGAATTAGTTTCTCAGCAGGAATAGTTAAGGAAGGACCTCAGGGTGGGAGCAGGGGTGGAATTGCAGAAAGGGAGAAAGGTTTCCAAAAACCCACTAGGGAATCTAAAGCAAATCTCAACTTGTGGTTTTGCTCAGGCCCACACCGACACAGCATGAAGATTGCTCTGCGAGCAGCGCCAGCCACTGGTGTTTCATTTCGGGGGGTGGTGTGTTTACCTCTGAGCCCAGCCAGGCAGTGGAGGAAATGAAGAGGCTCTCAAGGGAGGGGCAAGGGAAAGAGGCCAGGGTAGGGTGGTAGAGAGCAGGTGGTGAGAGCAGCTGCCTCTTCAGCATGGATGGCTTCTCCTGCTGCTGCTGCTTCTGGCCCAAGAGACAGGTAACCGGTTCAAGGAGGGCTGAGACTTTGCTTTCAGTTTCTTTCCTACTTGCCTGGAATCTGGGCTCAACAAGGATGAGCTGGGTGCTCTATAGCCTAAAGGGATTAGAGAACAAGAGACCTCCCCCTTCCCTTAAACTGCTCCCTAGGGTGCTGTATGTCCCAAACCCCCAAATCAGATGCATAATCTGACAGCTGTTTATGTGGACAATGGGAAAGAATATTGTCCATGTGGTTAAGGTATGTCTAAGGCTCTTAGGAAAAGGATTGAGCTGCAGGTTTAGTGCCTAATGATAAGTAGCTTGAGAACCTGCAGACAAATGTATATTTTTGAATACAAATTTCCCCCATTTGTCCTAGATCCTAAACTAGACAGCGAGACCCTTGATGGCAGGAACCATGCTCTAGTCCTAGACCTCTTAACCCAGCACAGTGGCTGGCACATGGGATTTGTCTACACCTGCGTGGTCCCACATGGTGAGCTCTTGAAAGGCGGCTAGTCTGAATTGAGATGTGCTGTAGGTGTAATGTGCATACTTATTTTGAAGACTTAGTAAAAAAAACCCATAAAATATCTCATTCATAATTTTTATATGAGTACAAGTTGAAATGATCATATTTTGGATATATTGGGTTCAAAAAATATATTATTAAGATGAATGCCATCTGTTTCTTTTTACTTTCTTTAATGTGGCTACTAGAACTTTTAGAATTACACACGTGGCTTGCATTATATTTCTATTGGACACCTCTGGTCTATCCTGCCCTGGCCTCCTTTCTCCCACCTTTTCCTGTTCTCCTCAACTCTCTAATCAGACTAGAGATGCCCTTCGTCCTGGACATCTAAAGCCCTCAGACTCTGTTATTGGCCAGAGTAGGATCTCCTGTGTATTTTTTATTTGTTAAGTCACTGATTACACTTTAGCAATGCTTTGTTCATGCATGTAGTCTGTAACCACCCCCTTTGTTCTAGGATAAAGGAATTCAGGTGGCAACAGATAGGAGGGGGACCAACTTTTATTAAGCACCAGGGCTACCAACTTCACAAATGTTGATCTCCTTTACATTTATTTTCATGACAGCTCTGTGTGGTGGGCATATTTACTTTTTCAGATAAATGAACTGAGGCTCAGAGGGCTCCTGTAAGTTGCCCAAGATTACCCACCTAGTAGGAGGTGCAGAGTCAGAACTTGAAACCTGGTGTGTTTCGCTCAAGAGCCAGTTCCCCCCCCCCCCCAACCCACCCACACCTCGACCAGTAGCACAGGCTTCATTTCTGCATCATTTGAAATGAGACTACAGGGGTTCCCCCATGCTTCTGTGGGTCCTGCCTGAACATGGAAGGGGCTCGCTAACCCCTTGTGCAAGGAACGAGCCCAGGGCTGGGTCTCAGAACACTTGGGTGCGTCCTAGTCTTGGCGCGGCCCCTAACTTACTAAGTGGCTTAGGACAGGTAGCTTTCGCCTCTGTAAAACAAAGAGGACCTTCACAGCTGTGATCCCAGTTCTGACAGCTGGGGACACTGAATTATGCTGCCCTTGTCACTTCATCACTAATTGTTCACACCTGAAATTAGAGGACTTTTTTCTATGTAAGATTTCTTTTCAACACTCTGAAAGCCTCTTACTTCCTCATGTCCAAATTTGTGTTGAATATGCTGAAAACTAAATTCCAGACAAGGGGATCCACGTTGTGCGGGTGGGCAGGAAACCTCAAGTTCTCTTTCAAGGATCGGGTGGGGGGGGGGGGCTTTTGATGCCCGCCCACACGGCAGGCACTTCCCAGAGGGGTTTCATGCTGGTGCGTGTCATGGGAATTTTGCTCTGGTATCATTGCTCTAATGACTAGAAATCCTCATTATCTGTTTAGCAGATCGGAGAGGAATGCCAATCTCTTCAAAACCTGCTTGCTAATCCTCCCTGAAAAGCCGTTTTATGAGAGCGGCATGAAAGCTGGGACGCCCTGAGGAATGCTCTCTTTAGGCCTCTGACAGCAGCCTCTCTCCTTGTCAGAGCTGAATGGAAAGAGCAAATAAAGTCCAGCCTGGGGGCTCCTCCAGCTGCAGCTCTGATGCATCCACAGGCAGTTAAGCTCCCTAAGGCCACCCCCGCCCCCCAACTCAGGCCTTAAACCTTTTTATTCAATGCCCTCTGATTGCCGCTAAAGGCCTAGGAAGGCTAATTTTCCAAACGACTTGCCATTTCTTGTTCCCAGTCTCTGAAGGGTAAATTGAAGTGTCCTGAAGTAGTTAGTTCTTCTAAATGGATTTCAGGGTGAATATAATTTTTCTCTCTCTAACTTGGCAGAGCCCTAAATTAATTCACTGATAGTCTTTGAGACCTTGATGTTTGAAAAAAATGGGCCAGGGAATAAATCCTTCATCTAAACCCCTTTGAAACTTGGCTCTGGAGTTCCAAGGTGGGGTGGGGAAAAGGGACAGAAAGAACTGCTAGTAAGGATTTCAAAACCTACTTCTTTCTTTTTTTAAATTTATTAAAAAAATTTTTATACAGTTTTTAAAGGTTACTTTCCATTTACAGTTATTACAAAATATTGGCTCTAATCCCCGTGTTGTACAATATCCTTGAGCCCGTCTTACACCCAATAGTTTGTGCCTCCCACTCCCCTACCCTATCCTGCCCCTCCCCCACTCTCTCCCCACTGGTAACCACTGGTTTGTTCTCTACATCTGTGAGTCTGCTTCTTTTTTGTTATATTCACTGGTTTGTTGAATTTTTTAGATTCCACATATAAGTGATATCATACAGTATTTGTCTTTCTCTGTCTGACTTATTTCACTTAGCATAATGGTTTCCAAGTCCAGCCATGCTGCTGCAAAGGCAAAATTTTGTTCTTTTTTATGGCCAAGTAGTATTCCACTGTATGTATATGTGTGTGTGTGTGTCTGTGTATCACATCTTCTTTACCCATTCATCTGCTGATGGACACTTAGGTTGCTTCCCTCTCCTGGCAATTGTAAATAATGCTGCTGCGAACATTGGGGTGCATGTATCTTTTCGAAGTAGTAAAACCTATTTCTTTTTTAAATGTGATTATTAGCAACAAGTGACTATTATTCGACGCATTCCATGACTGCTAACTAGTCAGGGACCCTTGCCTAACATTGTGTGGCTGTAAATAAAATGAGGGAAATGTTTGATATGAGCAAAAGCCCTGTTAATTTACTTCTGGAAAACAAACCACAAACTAGCTTTTTAAAAGATCTTTTCAGCGTGTTGACAATGGCGATGGTCAAGGCATTCTGTTACCTTCAAATTAAGTTTTTCTGTGAGAATCTGTAAGAAAAGACCACAGGTGGGTAACCTAAACTTGTAAGGCAGCAGCTTTGATGGGAAGAACAAGATAAAGATGTTTTTCAGTTTTGCTGAAGCTTGTTATTTGTACACCCCAAAAGACCACAACCTTCAGAGACAGGGAAAAAGCATCTGAAAAGACAAAGGCAAAGATGACAAAGCTTAATCTTAGCAAGGCTATAAGGGCACGTCATTACCTCAGGGAACAGTTTTGCACTTTCAGAAACTGCAGAGGGAAATTGATGTGTGCTTTTAACTGGGTCAAGAGCCTTTTAAGGAAGGGAGCACACAGTAGGCACTCAATAAATGCCGAATAAATAGGACGTGGTGAGGGGTTGGCCCTTTGCTGACTTGCCATTCTCGGGCCCTCTCGCCTGCTCCTAAAGCTGCTGGAAGGGCTCTGTGTCCTCAGAGACAGAGAAGAAAGGAGTGGGGCACACGCATGCCCATTCAGTGGTCCACAGAATGATGGGGCGACAGCGAAACACCTCTTCCTAAGGGCTCAGTGATGTCTCTATCTGGATGCATCTTGAAATCCTGACAGAGCAGGCTTGGCTGTAAGCTTGGCAGTACGCCTTTGGGTGTGCCGGGTGGGGGATGAAGATGAGGGAGGCAGTGAGAAGGGTGATGGAGAGCGAACATTGGCCATGAGGACGATGCTGCAGGTGCTCCAGGGCCTTCAGAGGGGCCTGGTAGGATGCTGACACCCCGTCCCCAACAACACGTCGGGTGATGCAGCTAGTCCTTCCTCCAAGCTTCACAAATATAAAAAGAGCCAGGCGTGCCCCGGTCCGGGAGGATCCCACATGCCGCGGAGCGGCTGGGCCCTTGAGCCATGGCCGCTGAGCCTGCGCGTCCGGAGCCTGCGCTCCGCAACGGGAGAAGCCACAACAGTGAGAGCCAGTAAATCTGGCAGGAATGTCTGGAGGGTGATGGAGGGTGGAGGCCGGGAGGATCTGGGACTGGAACCTGAGTCCTCGCTCTGGCAGAAGATTCCTCCCAAGCCACCCACGGTGCTCTCCCTGGCTCCCTCCCTGGCTCCCTCTTTCACAGCGGCTCCTCCTCTGCATATGGCTTTGAATTTCAAAATGAGCTAAATATAAAGTGACTCCAGTGAGGCGCAGGCGCTGGGTGCACTAGATTAAGATGACATTTACTGAAATGTGTTTTAAAATAGATCCCAGGAAAATGGAGATGGTCTAACCCTTGCTCATCACATATCAAAATAGATTCCTGGCAGAAAAAACAGGTTCACTGCAAACTGCTTCACTGACCTACATTAGAAGTAGCAGACGTTACTAGAAAGAGGTCAGAGTGGCAAGATAAATTAGATCTCTGTTAGATGCAAGGAGAGATGCTCCGTAAATAGAAGGGGAAAATTAGGGGTTGTGAAAAGAAGTTTTACTGTCAGGAGAATTTTTCGTTTTTCTCCTCCAGCTGCTGGGTTCACAGGCAGCTTCAGTTATGCCCAGGCTGCCTTTTGGCAATTCCATTTGCTTCTGCACACTTTGAAAGAACTATCTTCACTTTCCAAAGCTTCTGTTATCGTGGTACTGGAGGTCTTAGAGTTCTCAACCCACCCCCTCCCCCTCACTCTCCTAATTCCAATTCTCTCCTTTCATTGTTAACCTCATGAGGGCCTGACGCACCGGAGAGTGGGAACAGCTCTCTCCCCTTCTATCTTTTCTCTCCTCTCCTCCCCACTTTCAGTACAATGTACGCTCACTGAAGAAAAATTAAAAAACGCAGAGGAGTAAGAAAGGAGACTATGAAAGTCACGAGGAATCTCACCACCCAGAGAAAATGATCATTGCCAATGATGTGGACGTGGAAAGATGGCCATAATATATTGCTAGGTGGGGAAATAAAGAATACACAGTGCATGCATGCAGACATGTACATATACAGTGTATTCATTTTAATGGAGAATATTTGACATTCTATTGTGTTATCTGCCTTTTGTTGACTCGACAGTATGATGTGAGCATCTTTCCCTATCAATAAATTTGTTTCCACAGATCACTTTAATGGTTAAATCTTATTCCACATTATGGATATCCCACAACTGACACCAAATCCACCATCCCTAGGTTGTTTCTTCATCCCGAGGATGTTTCTTCACTGCTGCTCTTGTTAATGACTTGGCAGTCACCTGTCTTAACGTCCAAATCTCTGCACACATCCTTGGCAATTTCCTCAGGATAAATTCCTCCAAGTGAATTTGCTGGGTCAGAGAAGTATGGACATTTTCAGGGCTTTTTGATGCATACCACCGAATTGTTCTTGACAAAGATTGTAACAACTTGCCTGCCTGACAGAACACTTGCCAAGGCTGAGCATTTTCATCCTTTTTTATTTTTTTAAAGATTTTTTGTTGTGGACCATTTTTTTAAAAGTGTTTGTTGAATTTGTTACAATATTGCTTCTGTTTTATGTTTTGATTCTTTGGTCGGAGGCATGTGGGATCTTAGCTCCCTGACCAGGCGATCCACACCCCCTGCATTGGAAGGCAAAGTTTTAACCACTGGACCGCCAGGGAAGTCCCTCATCCTTTTTTTTTTTTTTTTTTAAATGGTTTTAAATTGTCGCTTTAACTTTCTTTAATTATTAGTGAGATGGAACTTATTTAAAGATGTATGCATCTGGTCATTTGCATGCAGGTTTGTTCAAACATTTCTTGAGCATCAGCTAGGTGCTATGGCTGGGTTTACAGCAGTGTGCAATGATTGGTGAGTCAATGGCTCCTTTTGGGAAGGGTCAGTCTAGTGGGGAAGCCAGACAATGTTACAGAAGATTTCAGCTGTGTGTGACAAGTGCTATGGTCTGAGATGTTGTGTGGGAGAGTCACCCAGCCTGGTAACCTTGAGGGGTGGGGAGTGGAGAAGGAAGACTTCCTGGAGGAGAGGACAGCTCAGTTTAGTCCTGATGGAAGAATAGGAGAAAGGGAAGGTGTCCAGGGGCCTATATACAGGCAAGGATGGACACAGCGTCTGGGGAAACTAAGAAGAGCAATTTGGTGGTAGTATCAAGTATAATAGGAACTACTAAGTGACAAGGCTGGAGGTGTGGGCAGCCAGATGGTAACAGGCTTCACATGCCTGTGTAAGGCCTTTGGACAATATTCTGGCAGTTGTTGGGAGACACTGACCCCTGGCAAGCAGACTTATGCACAATAATAATAATATGTGTGAGGCAACATGGTCCTAGAAGAGACCTGGATGCCTCACTGGCTGGCATCTGCCCCAGTCACTTTATAACAAATCACGAGAAAGTGCAGGGTTTCTGCTGTCTCCTGTGGTACCTTTGTGGGAATAACAAAGAAGTGCCCCTTTCTCAAGAAAAGTCTTTTCAAGTTAGTCGATTATGTACTTCTCAGTAATAACAAAGCAAACAAAAGTTTATTCTCCATAAATTATATACACAAAATTATCGAATACAAAATAGTAGAAAATTAGTGTTTTTAGTCACAAACATTAGGAATGCAAAACCTCTGGGATATAACAATTTGTTGTAAGATAGTTTCAGTTGTAAAGTAATTTTCATGAAAACAAAAGTTTCTGTGGCAATGTCAATGCTTGCTTGTTCCAATATCTTATTTTCCATAGAAATGGTCACTAGATTTGACAGTCTTTCTTGTGATATCACGGGTGTTAAGTAGTTTTTAAATAATTTTAAATGTGAGAATCTACATTTTCCACTGGTGACTGATACTGCCAAGGTTATTGTATCCTGAGAGCTACAATGGTTTTAGTAAAATGTGTCTAATATATTATCGATGCAAATATATTGATGCATTTCACATGAGTCAACTAGATTTTTCTTACATCAATGTCTCATCGTTATCACATTTCCTACCATGTTCCTCCATTTCAATCATGGTTTTTTTTTTTTTGCCATGCCACAAAGGCTTGTGGGATCTTAGTTCCCCGACCAGAGATAGAACCCATGCCCCCAGCAGTGGAATTGCAGAGTCCTAACTGCTGGACTGCCAGGGAGTTCCCTCAATTATGTATTTTTAATGGTTGTAGAAGTTCATATTTATCATAATTGTTTTCAAATTACACATGTCATCTAGAATACTGCATCTTGTAAAGAGCTATTGCTGTTTCCAATATAGAAAAAATTTGATTTTGATATTGATCTTTGTATTGTAAAAGGGCTGGTCTTGGGGTTCACAGTTAAAGTGAGTCTTCGCTTTCCTTTTTCTAATATTTTCTATTTTGGAGAAGGTGGCATCAATGTCAAGAGGCTACAATTCATTTGGCACCAATAATATATATTTCATTAACTGTTTTATGAACCGGGTAAAACTTTGTGTTTTTTCAAAGTGCTTCTTTTTTTTATATTTTATTTATTTAAAATTTTTGGCTGCATCAGGTCTTCGTTGTGGCAGGCAGGATCTTTCGTTGTGACACGAGGGCTTCTCTCTAGTTGTGCCATGCAGGCTCCAGAGTGTGTGGGCTCTGCAGTTTGTGGCACGCAGTCTCTCTCGTTGAGGCGCGTGGGCTCAGTAGTTGTGGGACATGGTCTTAGTTGCCCCGTGGCATGTGGGATCTTAGTTTCCCTACCAGGGATCAAAGCCGCGTCCCCTGCATTGGAAGGCAGATTCTTTACCACCGGAGCACCAGGAAAGTCCCTCAAAGTGCTTCTTAATCTGTAATGTTTTCAAATATATTGTGTACATTAACTTTTTTTTGGCTGTGTTGGGTCTTCATTGCTGCGCACGGGCTTTCTCTAGTTGCAGTGAGTGGGGACTCCTCTTCCTTGTGGTGGGCGGGCTTCTCATTGCTGTGGCTTCTCTTGTTGCAGAGCATGGGCTCTAGGTGCATGGGCTTCAGTAGTTGTGGTGCGTGGGCTCAGTGGTTGTGGCTCGCAGGCTCTAGAGCACAGGCTCAGTAGTTATAGCACACGGGCTTAGTTGCTCCGTGGCATATGGGATCTTCCTGGATCAGGGCTTGAACCCGTGTTCCCTGCATTGGCAGGCGGATTCTTTTCTTGTTTTGAATTTTATTTATTTATTTTATACAGCAGGTTCTTATTAGTTATCTATTTTATACATATTAGTGTATACATGTCAATCCCAATCTCCCAATTCATCACACCACCACCACCACCCCCTGCCACTTTCCCCGCTTGGTGTCCATATGTTTGTTCTCTACATCTGTGTCTCAATTTCTGCTCTGAAAAACCGGCTCATCTGTACCATTTTTCTAGGTTCCACATATATGGCAGGCAGATTCTTAACCACTGCGCCACCAGGGAAGTTCCTGTACATTAACTTTTGATTTTTGCTTTTTTCATATTTATGTTGTCATAAATTTGTCATATGTTGTCATAAATTTTATGCCAAATTAGTGTTGAACAAATGTATTTTTTAAAATATTTTTTCAAAAGCATAGCTTTGGCTTGTGTTTTAGAATCTATATCTTTACTAATATCAATGATTTCTAAAAGACTTTTTCATACTGCGTCTAATTGAGTTTTTCCAGTCACACTGTTTTCAACTGACTTTTCCATCGTTTATTTGACAGTTGTCTCAAATTTATGTTTGATTACTCTGTTTTCAATACTCTCCAATGTTTCACTGAATTCAAAGAGTTCTTGGATTATATAACAGGATTTGGCAATGTTGAAAGAATTTTTTGCTATATTACTTTCTACTAGGTTTAAATAATGGGCAGCCTTAGAACTTTTGGGGTAGCTTATGTTGAAATCCATTAAGTTTGTCATAAATTTTTTGTCATTGTTGTAACCCTGCCCCCTCAAATTGTTATTATAGCCTAGCTTCAGTGTTTTCTTGTTGGCGGTCTATTAAAAATCCTCCTCCGGCTATAAAATTTACTGTGGAAAAAATTTCTTTAATGTTTTCATATTTGCATTTTGAAAATTTAAAAATCTAAAAATAACTGTTTCACATGGCTTACATCAAGAGATGTGCCGGGCTTCCCTGGTGTTGCAGTGGTTGAGAGTCTGCCTGCCGATGCACGGGACATGGGTTCGTGCCCCGGTCCGGGAAGATCCCACATGCCGCGGAACAGCTGGGCCCTTGAGCCATGGCCGCTGAGCCTGTGCGTCAGAGCTTGTGCTCCCCAACGGGAGAGGCCACAACAGTGAGAGGCCCGTGTACCGCAAAAAAAAAAAAAAAAAAAAAAAAGAGATGTGCCTTAGTTATTTAATTGTGTAACATTTAACATTTCTTACAATGTTCAAAACTATTTTGGTCAACAAATCTGCTATATTTTAATTGTTCGAGTTTTGTTTTTCATTCACTAAATAATGTGTAATGTTATTTGGTGTTTGTATCCTGGATAAATGTTCTGCTTTATTGCTATTATTAATCTTCTATGATTTCTGCAAGTGGAGAAAAATCTCATTAGAATGCTCATACAGTATATGTATAACTGATTCACTTTGTTATAAAGCAGAAACTAACACAGCATTGTAAAGCAATTATACTCCAATAAAGATGTAAAAAAAAAAAAAGTACACATGCCATGTGGCCTCGGGAAGAGTTCATAATGTGACCCAAGAATAAAACAGCAAGTTAAGAGAACTGGTTTTAATTTAGAAGAGTGTCTTCAATTATCCACTAATATATATATATATATATATATATATATATATATATTTTTTTTTTACAGAGTAACTTTCTCTACCTTATTTCTAAGTACAAGAAAAGAGTATGGCATGTGATCCACAAAACCAGTATAGATACTATACTATCTGGAAAAGAAATGATAAAATGATGGTTTCAACACACACACACACACACACACACACACACACACACACACAAACGAATGCTCATACATTTTCTTGGATCATCCTCTGAATGCTAGATAATATCTTGCTAAAAACATAATTGTGTTTATTATGTATTCAACAAGAGAATGCCAATATTTTCTTTATCATACAGAATCTGTTTTGCAGCATTAATAATTAAATATTTTTCAAATCAGATTTGAAATTTGAATATATGATACTACTGTTAATGTTCATTTTAGATTCTTCATGATTACAAAAAATAATAGTGCTAAATGCTCTCAATCTTTGTGCTCTTTCTTATTTTCCAGTTGATTTTTTTCATTCTCAAATTGCTGGCAAAAGGTAGAATCCTTTGACTGAAGTGTAATAAGTAACCAGAACCTAGTGATTTTTTCCCTCACCATTTAGAAAAATTTGTGTCCGTTATATTGCCCTAAACTTCCAACCTGTGTTATCTTATGTAAAGTAAAAATTTCATACTTGACATGGGTAATTTTCAGCAAGAGTGCGCCTTTGTTTCACACTCAAACTACTTGGCCATATATTTGGGTTCTTTGCATTTTTTTCTAGTTTTCCTTGAAATCTATCAGTCATGGTTGATGATGGAATGAAAACGTAAATTCACATCCTACTCACATTTCTGTGACACATTCACTGAAACCTATGGCTCTGAACTTTTATTTTTATCTTTTTGGCATTTCACCTTTTCCTCCCCAAATTTATTCAACAATACAAAAGATTTTATTTCATTTCTTCTGTAGGCAGCTTTTCATTTTCTGTTTTTGGTTTGATATCTTTTTTCTTTCCAATATCATGGGAGCAATAACATATGAGCTTAGTATTTTATTTTAGAATGTGTAGCTTTAAAAAATATTCTGTAGCAAGCTATGAAATGTAACAGCAGTTAATTTTTGTCATAAAGAAATTTCCTTTATACAGGGAGGAAAGAAATTTAATGGAATACTACTCAGCCAGAAAAAGAATGAAATCCTGCCTTTTGCAACAACACGAATGGACCTAGAGGGTATTATGCTAAGTGAGATACATCAGACAGAGAAAGACAAACACTGTATGGTTTCACTTATATGTGGAACCTAAAAAACAAAACAAATGAACAAACATAACAAAACAAAAATAGAGTCATAGATATAGAGGACAAATACATGGTTGTCAGAGGGGAGGGGGGTGAGGGAAGGAGAGAAATAGGTGAGAGAGATTAAGAGGTACAAACTTCCCGTTGCAAGGTAAATGAGTCATGGGAATGAAATGTACAGGGATTATGGTCAATAATTATGTAGTATCTTTGTATGGTGACAGAGGGTGACTAGACTTACTGTGATCATTTTGAAATGTATAGAAACATTGAATCACCATGTTGTGTAACAGGAACTAACATAGTGCTGTAAGTCAATTGCACTTCAAAAACAAACAAACTGATAGAAAAAGAGATCAGATTTATAGTTTCCAGAGACAGGGGTGGCTGGAGGGGCAATTGGATGAGGGCAGTCAAAAGGTACAAACTTCCAGTTCTAAGATAAATAAGTACTAGGGTGTAATGTACAACATGAGAAATATAACGAACACTGCTGTATGTTACACATGAAAGTTGTTAAGGAGTTAAGGAGTAAGTAAATCCTAAGAGTTCTCATCACAAGGAAAACATTTTTTTTCTGTTTCTTTAATTTTGTATCTATATGCGATGATGGATGTTCACTAAACTTACTAAACTTACTGTGGTAGTCATTTCATGACGTATGTAAGTCAAATCATTGTGCTGTACACCTTAAACGGTGCTGTATGTCGATTATATCTCAATAAAACTGAAAGAAAAAAATTCCTTTAACAACCGTAAACAGTAGCTCTCCTTTAATTCATTACATAACAATCTCTAATTTAGGAATATAAATAATTACTTTGTATATATGTAGTGATAAATGAACATCCATTACTACAAAAGTAAGTTATGTCATAATGAAAATCTGGTAGATTAAATTTGGAACTCTGAGCTACTGTTCAGGCAGACAATATGAATTATAACGCAAAATTTTAAATTTAGCCAATACACAAATACTTACAGAGGATTTTTTAAAATCTAGATAAAAATCAAAACAACAGTTGGAAAAGCAGCTTCTTGTTTGGAAACACTAGTCATTGTAGATGTTTTAAATTAACAATGTCTTCATCAACCTCATTCTGCTTTACTTATGAAGCAAATAAATGTTGACATTGTTAGAAAAAGTCTTTTTATTTCCATCTGTCAGAAAATTATCATAATAAATGGATTTTTGTTAGATAAGATATTTTATTGTTATTTTTCAGAAAATTATTGTAGTAAGAATATAAATCATCTACCTTTGGAATCAGTAGTCAAATAAAAATGTCTATGATAGGGATAGTCCCCTTGGATGTCATGCCCTTGAGCAATAAACAACCTGAACAACCCTCCTTGGCTACTCTAAACATTTCTGTGGCCATTACAGCTAATTAAGTGCTCCCATATACATAGAAACAGCCTGTGTAGGTAATGGAGGAAAGACTAAGGGATCCTGAGACCTGTGTTTGGATACTCATCATGAGGTTTGCTGTGACCCTGAGCAATTCACTCACCACTCCCTAGGGATCCTCTATCAGTTCATCTGCAAATGGGGATAAGTATGCCTAATCCTTCAAACTGCTACATGGAGGCCATGGGAGATGTTCCCAGTTCTGAGTAGTAAATGAAATCATGAGATGTGCATGGGGTTTCCATTTTGCACTTGATAAAATGTGCTTTCTTTAAAAATTGTATTGGGCTTCCCTGGTGGCACAGTGGTTGAGGGTCTGCCTGCCGATGCAGGGGACATGTGTTCGTGCCCCGGTCTGGGAGGATCCCACATGCCGCAGAGCAGCTGGGCCCGTGAGCCGTGGCCGCTGAGCCTGCGTGTCCGGAGCCTGTGCTCCACAACGGGAGAGGCCACAATGGTGAGAGGCCCGCGTACTGCAAATAAATAAATAAATTGTATTATGTTTTTCAAATTGAATGAAGTACATGTGCAGAGCCAGTAAAAGACAGTAATACCAATGAATTTGGAATCAGTTCCTGTTAAGTCACTTGTGGACAGCTGCTGGTTTCACATGTCCAGAGGTGAGCTTCTGTAGGAGCAAGAGGCCGACATTCTGATTTTCTTAGGAAGCCAAATGTTAAGGCAATTGTTTGAAGCTTGCAGATAAGCCACCATGCAAACTGAAAACCTAAAGGTGATCTTTACAGCAACCCCCAACCAATAAATGGCTCTGTAATAAACCTCAAGAGGACACAGAGTTTCTATTTTGAGAAATGAAATTTTGCAAAAACAAACAGAAAAGCAGTTCAAGTCCCAGAAATTGTGAGAATATTTACTTCAGAGGAAGCCAGGAGGAAATTTGGTTGAACATCCTCCCCACTCTTTTCCTGATGGCCCCGCTTGATTACAACAGTACATTTGTGGCCAGCCTGGAAAAAAGGAGTGTGTCCAACCTTTCACTCACTCATTAAGCATTTACTGTGGGCCTGCTACATTCCAGGTACTGGCCTATGGGCTGGTATGAGTCAGATCAGGTGTGATCTCGGTCCACATGGGGCTCTTGAGGTCTCATTTGTGAACTGTCTTCCCCACACCCTGTTTCCCCAGGTTCTGTCCCTCCTTCCTTCTGCCATCCTAGGTGACAGCTTCCCTTCATCCTCAGGTGTCCAGGATTCCTCCTCTTATGCGTGATTTCAAATGTTCACCGAGGGAAAAGTGACTGCATGTTCCAACTGCCCTGCCTTTGCTCCTAGCACCCTGGTATGTCCAGAGTCTCAGCACTGCCTATAGAAAGGCTTCCTATCGTCCAGAATCAGCACAAATGCCACCTCCTCCATGCAGCCTTCCCTCATTGCCCAAGTTAGAAATGTTTTGTCTTTTGTTGGATGAATAGCCCTTTGTTGGTACATCATTTTAGCACTGACCACACACCTGCCTTTTCTTACAGCTGTTGGGGGTCAGTGGAGACCTTTTCTGCCAGATTGGACTGGGAGGACAGGGGATACCACTCTCCGAGCCCAGGGCTCATGTCTAATTCCTCTCTACCCCAGCAGACTGCCTTATACTGCTGGATCCATACCAAACACTAAAAACAATTTGGCTGGATTGGATTTTTTTCTTTGATTTTAGTTGCCCAGAATTAGCTTGATCAAACTCATCTGTTGGTGGCGCTCTGCCACCATGGGTTCATGCATAGCTCTTATGGTCTATATATTTAATATTTTTTGGTCTCCATACCTATTCCCCACCCCCTGCCCACAACCACCCCACCCTGCCATTGAAACACACTCTTGTTTTAATAAAATGTAACCTTCTAATGCATCTAAGTAACCATATTCTTGTAGGCTTGAACACTTGGCATTGTTTGGGATTGAACTTGCCGTTTGGCCAAGAGAATGAGACACTTCACTGGAGTTTTAGGCACCAGCAGCCAGGGTGGATTTGTTTGGGGGCAGGGCAGGTGACCCTTGGGATCCAAGGGGGAGGCAGTCAGCAGCTTGGTCTAGCACAGGATTTCTGCTTCCTCCCCCTGCTCCCTCCACCTCAGAGCCTGTTCCCCCACATCTGGGCTCTGTCCTCTCTGGCAGAGCCTGTCTACAGCTGCCATGTTGCCAGTCAGCAGGCCCCAGAGAGTTCTCTCTTCCAAGGGATTACCTGTTCTCCTTGACATATACTGCCATTTGAGATGCCCATTTCTCTTTCTCCTGCGTCTTTTGGTTTGTGCTCCTTGATTACACCCTTGGTGAAGTGCCCCTCACCTACCCTGTGGTGAAGAAACTACTTAGCCCAGCAGTTCTCAAATTTTTTGGTCTCAGCGCCCCCTTATACTCTTAAAAATTATTAAGGAGGACTTCCCTAGTGGCGCGGTGGTTAAGAATCCGCCTGCCAATGCAGGGGACACGGGTTTGATCCCTGGTCCAGGAAGATCCCACATGCCGTGGAGCAACTAAGCCCTTGCATCACAACTACAGAGCCTGTGCTCTAGAGACCGCGAGCCACAACTGCTGAGCCCACGCATTGCAACTACTGAAGCCCGCATGCCTAGAGCCCATGCTCTGCAACAAAAGAAGCCACAGCAATGAGAAGCCCGCGCACCGCAACGAAGAGTAGCCCTGGCTCGCAGCAACTAGAGGTTGTCCGGGCGCAGCAACGAAGACCCAACGCAGCCCAAAATAAATTAATTAATTAATTTTAAAAAATTATTAAGGAACCCAAAGAGCTATTGCTTATGTAGGCTATATCCATTTATATTTACCATATTAGGGAGTAAAACTAAGACAATTTAAAGATATGTATTTAACTAATTTTTAAATGGTACTATAACTATTACATATTAATATAATTAACATGCTTTTATAAAAAATAACCATATTTTCCAAATCATGAAAAATTTAGTGAGAAGAAAGGTGCTGCTTTATGTTTTTGCCAATCTCCTTATTAATATCTGGCTTGATAAAAGAGAGCTAGATTCTCAGATCTGCTTCTGCATTCAGTCTGTTGCCATATCACACATCATGTAGCCTTTGGAAGACTCCACCGGACCTTGAGAAAGGCAGAGAGCGAAAATGGCAACTAGCATCTCAGCACTGTTATGAAAGAGTTTTGACCTCACCAAATCTCTGAAAGGATCTCTGGAACCCCCAGGAGGTCCCTAGACCACACTTTGAGAACTGCCTGCCGCCTTAGACCATCGGTTTCTTGACGGCAAGGCCATTCCCTGTTCATCCTTATTTTAAGCAGACTATGGATTGGGACTCAGTAAATCTTGTTTGAAATACTTGGAAATATCTGTGTCATTGAGAGTTATCCCACCCTCACAGTCACCCCGGGAAACACTCCACTTCATCTAGTGCTACTGCTGCGGATGGCATTTGGATTCTTACAGAAGGCAGCCTCCAGAGGTGATGCAATTCTGTCGAATACCCTCAGTGGTCTCAGATCTTTGTTCTTTTAGGAGCAGTTTGATGTTTGGAAATAGCCTAAGGCTATGTGGAGGGAAATCTTGTTAATTATTTGGGTAGTCAATTGGGTAACGCTACATTTTTGGAGTTCTAAAAAGTAACACTGACTTCTTAAAATTTGGATTGCAAAGCTACTTTATCAAGCATTCCCCTAATTCTACATGTATATTCACACATGTGCAAATGATGTTTGAATACGTTTAATAATTGCATCATCCTTTGAAGAGTAAAAATTGGAAACAAAATCTTAGTGCCCACAACTAGGAGACCAGTTCAATAAACCATGGGCATCCACCGAATAGAACACTTCGCAGCTGAAAAAAAGAATGAGAAAGTTCTATACATATTGATTACAAATTAACTCCGAAGTATATTAAGTAAAAAGAGAAGAGACAGATCAATATATATAGTATGCTGTCATCCACAGGAAAAAAAAAAACTGTATTGTGTGTGTGTGTCTATATGCCTGTGTGTCTGTGTGTTTCCTCATGTATACGTAAGGTATACAGCAAACTGGGAATGCTGGTTGCCTCCAGGGAGAGGAACTAGCTGCTTGGGGTGAAGGGTAGATAAGCAGCTTTTCAAGGATTATCCTTCTGTACCTTTTAAGTTTGAAACCATATGAATGTTACCTAATAACATAGAAACTTTTAGAAGCCCCAAACTGAAAAAATTATGACATTCCCTCCTTCTTCCAAAATTAAAAATAAAAACAATTCTTAACACTTACAAAGGCTATACTCCATAAATCCATAAATGAGTTCTTAGAATTGCTTGAGCAATAGAATGATTATCAGAAAAAATACACAATGTACACGGGGGCATATGCAAAGAGGACGCTAGAAAGGGCCGAGATACATTTGTGAAAAGAACTGGTCATTTTTATAGTCATGCCTTAATTTTTTCACCCTTGCCCTGTTTCACAAATAGGGAAACTGATTCCAGGGGGGCTTAATGACTCATCTATGTCATCTGGGCTCTGGGTTCCAACTCTCGCCTTGTTAGGGGATTTCCCGACAGTTCCTGCAAATCTCTGTGGGGATGTGGCAGTGAGTGGGGGACAGAGGATGATAGATCCTCTTTCATGTGGTCCTAAACACACCTCTCTCCTCACTTCCCACCCGAAACAGGGGCTGGAGGCCGAGGCAGGATACATGTGCCTCTGATGGTGGCTGGCAGGGCTACGTCATCCTCACTCTCTTCCCCAGGGCTCCCCATGGGCCCAGGTGTAGCATCCTCCTCCAGGCTCTGCCAGGACATTGCTCTTGGTGTTCGGTTGGCATAATGCCTCTGTTTCCACAATTGGCACTTCCCAGATCAATTGTCACCTAATTGTCACACAATTTGGTTGGTTCAGATGACTGCGGGCTTTTGAAAATCGACTTCTCCTTCAAAGGATAAAGGTTTGTCATCAACTAAGGGATTCAAATCCTGTGGTGGAGACTCCCCACGGTTCTGACAGAACATGGTCAGGGTGCTCTGAAGGAGTTTTTGGCATATTTCATTCACTCAACTAATGTATGTTGAACCTATCTGTTGGTGAGGCACTATTCTAGGCCCTGGGGATACAGTGATGAGAAGGTTTCTGTTCTTGTGGAGCTTACGTTCGTGTGATGAGGAACTGACAATAAACAAGCAAACAAATAGATGGTTGAGGTAAATTCACATATTAATTAAGAGATCAGAGGGTGATGTGGCAGAGAGGTTGGGAAGCCAACTTTGGACCGTGTGCTTGGGGAAGGCCAATCTGAAGATGACTTCTTGAAGAGAGAAATGCTATCTCAATGCCTTTTGAGGCCCTCCTTTCCAGCAGTGAGAGTCTAACATTCTCTGCACCCAACAGGTTCCCGTGGAGGGATGAAAGACAGGGAGGAGAAGAGAGGTTCCAGTTCCCTGGGCTTCCCAGTCTGCCGGCTGCTAAGTACTTCTGAGAAATTCTGCTTCCAGCTAACGAGGACCACCTATCCTGGGAACCTCGGTACATGGGACAAGAACCTCCCGGGTAGACCCCTTGGCAAGATGAATTGGACCAACTATAGGTTCCAGGATTCCAGAGCCAGTGGTGACATCTTAGACAGCTTGGGTAAGATTAGCTGAAAGTGAGCCCTGGGCAAAGTGACTACTAATTACTGTTAAATAATTATCTCACCATTTAGTTCTTTAAAAACCCTATGGGTTGAATACTATGTCCATCTCACAGATGAGGAAAATGTGGCTCAGAGAGATTATGTGACTGTCTTAAGATCACACATTTAGAAGTACCTGAGACTGGGTCACGGGACCCTAAAGCTCAGGCTCTTTCATGATGTCATCCTTCATGCTTGTTCTCCTCACCCCCACCAACCCTCCTCTGCTTTTTTAGGATAGGCTCTTGTCTTTCTGAGCCTAGGTGGACACCCTCATGCTGTCTGTCATCCTTGCTGAGAACAGGTGTGGCCTGTTCTCAGCAACCCCTGGCTAGCAACCCCCAGTCAGAGCCCCAGGCTCCTGTCTCATTGCTCCAGGCTTTTGGAGCACAAAACACCAAGTCCTGTGACTTGGTACCTCATCTTGGGTAATTCCCTGCTGGTGCCATGGGCACTAGAAAGATCTGGTTTCCGAGTCCCCTCCTTACCCTTTGCCCAGAAGTTGGGCAGGAGCTGTTAAAGAAAAACTTAGTGAGGTCAGCTATCTTACTTGAAAGAAGGCAGAGAGGAAGTGAGCCATTGAGGTGCTTGACACAATTCCAACTGGCCTTAGTGCCCCAAGAGGCTGTAATTGGTACTTCCACTTTCAGATATTATGTATCGTCAGTGGATATTAAATTGCCCTAGCGATCCACTAGGTTCCCTCCACCCCACCCTAGCAGCAGTCTCTGCATCCGGGTGTCTGAGTAGCCAGCTCCCAAGGTGTGTCTGGAATGTGCCACCTGCTATAGGGGCTGAATCATTCACCTCCATTTTAAGAGGGAAGGAATAAGAAGAGGCCCGAGTGTAGGCAAGAGCGCTTCGGGTTTAGAATTGAAAACTCCAGTCCTGGCTCCAGCACTCAGCAGGGGCCAGTGGCTGACCCTAAAGATCTATACAGAAAGAGAGTTGGGTTAGAAATGTTTTAAGATTCCTTCTAACCCTGAGAATCCAGGGACAGACTATGGCTGGATAGGGGGTGGGCTTGGGGTCTTCATCCCTTGATGTAGGAGAATTTTTTTCAGTGTGGATAATATCACCATCACCTTCTCACTTGAGCATGGGCAGGTTCTCACAGCTGCCACCTCTGCCTAGTTCCAGCCCAATTAGCTGGTATCCTGACCATTCCTCACCCCCTCACGTGCCCCTCCCTGGGGACGGATCACCTGCACCCTCCTGGTTGTCTTTTTTCTGGATATCTGGTAACCCTTACTCCTTTGTAACAATGGCAGAACTCAAGAGTAAAATGATGGCACAATGGCAACAAAGTGTAGTATTCATAAACACACAATTTAAAGTTGGAGAGATGCAGGTTCAAGTCTGATTTCTGCCACTATCTAGCTCTATGACCTTGAGCAAGTCTGATCCCTGAGAGCTGGTTTCCTTACTGTAAGGTGGGAATAATAATTGTTCCTACCTTATTGCCTGTTTATGAAGCTTAAATAAGATAATGAATGTGCCTGGCATATATTAAGTCCCCAGTGTAAGGCAGCTAATATTACTGCTTAGGATCCTGTAGAGCTCATTTGTATATGTGTTGTCTTGGTCAGTTTGGGCTGCTATAACAAATTACTGTTTGACTGGGTAATTTATAAACAATAGACATTTATTTCTCATAGTTCTGGATGCCGAAAAGTCCAAGATTAAGGCACTGGCATATTCAGTGTCTGGTGAGAGCCCACTTCTTGTTCTTAGATGGCTGTCTTCTTGCTGTGTCATCGCAGGTTGGAAGGGCATGAGGAGACCCTCTGGGGTCTTCTATAAAAGAAGTAATCCCATACATGAGGGCTCCACCCTCTTGACCTACTCACCTCCCAAAGACCCCGCCTCCAAATACCATCACCCTGGGGTTAGGATTTAACATATGAATATTGGCAGCACACAAACATTCAGTCTACAGCATGTGTTAAAGAATTACTCTCGGCTCTCACTCCCTCTTGTGAGAAGACCAGAATCACAACTAGCTGCTGGACAATCATCAACAGGAAGACACTGGAACTCACCAAAAAAGAAACCCCACATCCAAAGACAAAGGAGAAGCCACAATGAGATGGTAGGAGGGGCACAATCACAGTAAAATCAAATCCCATAACTGGTGGGTGGGTGACTCACAGACTGGACAACACTTATATCACAGAAGTCCACCCACTGGAGTGAAGGTTCTGAGCCCCACGTCAGGCTTCCCAACCTGGGGGTCCGGCAATGGGAAGAGGAATTCCTAGAGAATCAGACTTTGAACCCAGCGGGAACTGACTGCAGGACTTCGACAGGACTGGGAGAAACAGAGACTCCACTCTTGGAGGGCACACACAAAGTAGTGTGCACATCAGGACCCAGGGGAAGAAGCAGTGGCCCCAGGTGAGACTGAACCAGACCTACCGCTGGTGTTGGAGGGTGTCCTGCGGTGGGGGGGGAGGGCTGTGGCTCACGGTGGGGACAAGGCAGCAGAAGTTCTGGAAAGTACTCCTTGGCGTGAGCCCTCCCAGAGCCTGTCATTAGCCCCACCAAAGAGTCCAGGTAGGCTCCAGTGTTGGGTTGCTTCAGGCCAAACAACCAACAGGGAGGGAACCCAGCTCCACCCATCAACAGTCAAGCAGATTAAAGTTTTACTGAGCTCTGCGCACCAGAGCAACAGCCAGCTCTTCCCACTACCAGTCCCTCCCATCAGGAAGCTTGCACAAGCCTCTTAGATAGCCTCAACCACCAGAGGTCAGACAGCAGAAACAAGAAGAACTACAGTCCTGCAGCCTGTGGAACAAAAATCACATTCACAGAAAGATAGACAAGATGAAAAGGCAGAGGGTTATGTACCAGATGAAGGAACAAGATAAAACCCCAGAAAAACAACTAAATGAAGTGGAGATAGACAATCTTCCAGAAAAAGAATTCAGAATAATGATAATGAAGATGATCCAGGACCTCAGAAAAAGAATGGAGGCAAAGATCGAGAAGATGCAAGAAATGTTTAACAAAGACCTAGAAGAATTAAAGAACAAACAAACAGATATGAACAATACAATAACTGAAATGAAAACTACACTAGAAGGAATCAATAGCAGAATAATTGAGGCAGAAGAACGGATAAGTGACCTGGAAGACAGAATGGTGGAATTCACTGCTGTGGAAGAGAATAAAGAAAAAAGAATGAAAAGAAATGAAGACAGTCTAAGAGAACTCTGGGACAACATTAAATGCAACAACGTTCGCATTATAGGGGTCCCAGAAGGAGAAGAGAGAGAGAAAGGACCAGAGAAAATATTTGAAGAGATTATAGTCGAAAACTTCCCTAACATGGGAAAGGAAATAGCCACCCAAGTCCAGGAAGCACAGTGAGTCCCATACAGGATAAACCCAAGGAGAAACACACCTAGACACATAGTAATCAAATTGGTAAAAATTAAAGACAAAGAAAAATTATTGAAAGCAGCAAGGGAAAAATGAAAAATAACATACAGGGGAACTCCCATAAGGCTAACAGCTGATTTCTCAGCAGAAACTCTACAAGCCAGAAGGGAGTGGCATGATATACTTAAAGTGATGAAAGGGAAGAACACACAGCCAAGATTACTCTACCCAGCAAAGATCTCATTCAGATTCGATGGAGAAATCAAAAGCTTTACAGACAAGCAAAATCTAAGAGAATTCAGCACCACCAAACCAGCTCTACAACAAATGGTAAAGGAACTTCTCTAAGTGGGAAACACAAGAAAAGAAAAGGACCTACAAAAACAAACACAAAACAATTAAGAAAATGGTCATAGGAACATACATATCGATAATTACCTTAAACGTGAATGGATTAAATGCTCCAACCAAAAAACACAGACTTGCTGAATGGATACAAAAACAAGATCCACATATATGCTGTCTACAAGAGACCCACTTCAGACCTAGAGACACATACAGAATGAAAGTGAGAGGATGGAAAAATATATTCTATGCAAATGGAAATCAAAAGAAAGCTGGAGTAGCAATACTCATATCAGATAAAATAGACTTTAAAATAAAGAATGTTACAAGAGACAAGGAAGGACACTACATAATGATCAAGGGATCAAATCAAGAAGAAGATATAACAATTATAAATATATACGCACCCAGCATAGGAGCACCTCAATACATAAGGCAACTGCTAATATCTCTAAAAGAGGAAATTGACAGTAACACAATAATAGTGGAGGACTTTTAACACCTCATTTACACCAATGGACAGATCATCCAAAATGAAAATAAATAAGGAAAGAGAAGCTTCAAATGACACAATAGACCAGATAGATTTAATTGATATTTACAGGACATTCAATCCCAAAACAGCAGATTACACTTTCTTTTCAAGTGCACATGGAACATTCTCCAGGATAGATCACATCTTGGGTCACAAGTCAAGCCTCAATAAATTTAAGAAAATTGAAAGCATATCAAGCATCTTTTCTGAGCACAATGCTATGAGATTAGAAATCAATTACAGGGAAAAAAACGTAAAAAACACAAACACATGGAGGCTAAACAATACATTACTAAATAACCAAGAGATCACTGAAGAAATCAAAGAGGAAATCAAAAAATACCTAGAGACAAATGACAATGAAAACACAACGAGCCAAAACTTTTGGGATGCAGCAAAAACAGTTCTAAGAGGGAAGTTTATGGCTATATAAGCCTACCTCAGGAAACAACAAAAATCTCAAATAAACAATCTAACCTTACACCTAAAGAAACTAGAGAAAGAAGAACAAACAAAACCCAAAGTTAGCAGAAGGAAAGAAATCATAAAGATCAAAGCAGAAATAAATGAAATAGAAACAAAGAAAACAATGGCAATGATCAATAAAACTAAAATCTGGTTCTTTGAAAAGATAAACAAAATTGCTAAACCATTAGCCAGACTCATCAAGAAAAAGAGGGAGAGGATTCAAATCAATAAAATTAGAGATGAAAAAGGAGAAGTTACAACAGACACTGCAGAAATACAAAGCATCCTAAGAGACTACTACAAGCAACTCTATGCCAATAAAATGGACAACCTGGAAGAAATGGACAAATTCTTAGAAAGGTATAACCTTCCAAGACTGAACCAGGAAGAAACAGAAAATATGAACAGACCAATCACAAGGAATGAAATTGAAACTGTGATTAAAAATCTTCCAACAAACAAAAGTGCAGGACCAGATGGCTTCACAGGTGAATTCTATCAAACATTTAGAGAAGAGCTAACACCAAACCTTCTCAAACTCTTCCAAAAAATTTCAGAGGGAGGAACACTCCCAAACTCATTCTATGAGGCCACCATCACCCTGATACCAAAACCAGACAAAGATACTGCAAAAAAAGAAAATTACAGACCAATATCACTGATGAATATAGATGCAAAAATCCTCAACAAAATACTAGCAAACAGAATCCAACAGCACATAAAAAGGATCATACACCACGATCAAGTGGGATTTATCCCAGGGATGCAAGCATTCTTCAATATATGCAAATCGAACAATGTAATATACCATATTAACAAATTGAAGAATAAAAACCATATGATCATCTCAATAGATGCAGAAAAAGCTTTTGACAAAATTCAATACCATTTATGATAAAAACTCTCCAGAAAGTGGGCATAGAGGGAATCTATCTCAACATAATAAAGGCTATATACGACAAACCCACAGCAAACATCATTCTCAGTGGTGAAAAACTGAAAGCATTTCCTCTAAGATCAGGAACAAGACAAGATGTCCACTCTCACCCTTATTATTCAACATAGTTTTGCAAGTCCTAGACAAGGCAATCAGAGAAGAATAAGAAATAAAAGGAAAACAAATTGGAATACAAATACAAATTGGATACTATACATAGAGAATCTTAAAGGTGCCACCAGAAAACTATTAGAGCTAATCAATGAATTTGGTAAAGTTGCAGGATACAAAATTAATGCACAGTAATCTCTTGCATCCCTCTACACTAATGATGAAAAATCTGAAAGAGAAATTAAGGAAACACTCCCATTTACTATTGCAACAAAAAGAATAAAATACCTAGGAATAAACCTACCTAGGGAGACAAAAGACCTATATGCAGAAAACTATAAGACACTGATGAAAGAAATTAAAGATAATACCAGCAGATGGAGAGATATACCATGTTCTTGGATTGGAAGAATCAATATTGTGAAAATGACTATACTACCCAAAGCAATCTACAGATTCAATGCAATCCCTATCAAATCACCAATGGCATTTTTTATGGAACTAGAACAGATCATCTTAAAATTTGTATGGAGACACAAAAGACCCCGAATAGCCAAAGCAGTCTTGAGGGAAAAAAACGGAGCTGGAGGAATCAGACTCCCTGACTTCAGACTATACTACAAAGCTACAGTGATCAAGACAATATGGTACTGGCACAAAAACAGAAACATATATCAATGGAACAAGATAGAAAGCCCAGAGATAAACCCATGCACCTAGGGTCAACTAATCTAAGGTAAAGGAGGCAAAGATATACAATGGAGAAAAGACAGTCTCTGCAATAAGTGGTGCTGGGAAAACTGGACAGCTACATGTAAAAGAATGAAATTAGAACACTCCCTAACACCATACACAAAAATAAACTCAAAATGGATTCAAGACCTAAATGTAAGACCGGACACTGTAAAACTCTTAGAGGAAAACATAGGAAGAACACTCTTTGACATAAATCACAGCAAGATCATTTTTGATCCACCTCCTAGAGTAATGGAAATAAAAACAAAAATAAACAAATGGGACCTAATGAAACTTCAAAGCTTTTGCACAGCAAATGAAACCATAAACAAGACGAAAAGACAACCCTCAGAATGGGAGAAAATATTCGGAAACGAATCAATGGACAAAGGATCAATCTCCCAATTATATAAACAGCTCATGCAGCTCAATATTAAAGAAACAAATAACTCAATCCAAAAATGGGCAGAAGACCTAAATAGACATTTCTCCAAAGAAGACATACAGATGGCCAAGAGGCACATGAAAAGCTGCTCAACATCACTAATTATTAGAGAAATGCAAATCAAAACTACAATGAGGTATCCCCTCACACCACTTAGAATGGGCATCATCAGAAAATCTACAAACAACAAATGCTGGAGAGGCTGTGGAGAAAAGGGAAACCTCTTGCACTGTTGGTGGGAATGTAAATTGATACAGCCACTATGGAGAACAGTATGGAGGTTCCCTAAAAAACTAAAAATAGAATTGCCATATGATTCAGCAATCCCACTACTGGGCATATACCCAGAGAAAACCATAATTCAAAAAGACATATGCACTGCAATGTTCATTGCAGCACTATTTACAATAGCCAGGTCATGGAAGTAACCTAAATGCCCATCAACAGACGAATGGATAAAGAAGATGTGGTACATATATACAATGGAATATTACTCAGCCATAAAAAGGAACGAAATTGAGTCATTTGTTGAGACGTGGATGGTTCTAGAGACTGTCATACAGAGTGAAGTAAGGCAAAAAGAGAAAAACAAATATCGTATATTAACTCATGTATGTGGAACCTAGAAAAATTGTACAGATGAACCGGTTTGCATGGCAGAAGTTGAGACACAGATGTAGAGAAGAAACGTATGGACACCAAGGGGGGAAAACTGCGGTGGGGTGGGGATGGTGGTGTGCTGAATTGGGTGATTAGGATTGACATGTATACACTGATGTGTATAAAATTGATGACTAATAAGAACCTGCAGTATAAAAAAACAAACAAACAAACAGAAAAAAACAACTAATACTAAACTTTCTTTGGGTGATTTGTATGGAGATATGTTAATATAAATGTTTCTGACATTACATGAAATTTCTAAAAATCTTATATGTTCTGGTATAATGTTTTAAGTGATAATTCTAGTTATTACTTTAAAATGTATATCTCAGAAATAACTAATAAAACAAAACAAAACAGAAAGAACTTCTCTATCCCTTTCTGCAGAGAACATCACCACCCTGAAGATGGGCACTGGCCCTAAAGAACTCAACAGGTGGGTGAGAGAAGGGCTGGCCCACGCAGGAGTATCAGGCATCTTGGAAGACGGTCTGCTTGGCCCCATTTGTGGACTGGTGTGGGTGGGACCATGGCCATGGAGGTGGGGGCAGAGGAGAGAGGCTCAAAATGGGGGCAGGAGATGGTTGGCTATTGGGGATGTGGAAGCCCAGAGGTGAGAGAGCGCCCACAGAAGCGGGGAGGCCCCAGGGCAATTTTGTGGACGATCACTGCAGCCAGCCAGGGCAGCTGAAGCATCCTCATTGTCTTGTTTGCTTCCCTAAGCTTAGGCACAGCAGCCACAGCTGTTTCTAGCTCCATCGGTGTCATGGCCCTCATCTTGCTGCTGGTGGGGCTCCTGTCCATGACTCTGAAGAAATGGAGGCATGAGAGTGAGTTGAACGGCTGGCCCTGGAGCTGGGAACCAGGAAAGAGGAGAAACCAAGGGCAGAGATGGGATGTCTTTCCTGTGAGGCAGCCTTGGGGGAGGGTAGAAGAGGGCAGGCTATAGGGTCTGTTCTCTGGAGTTGCCAGGGACTCAGCACATAGCAACAAGATTTATTTATGGTACAAATTCTTCGTGCTAAAAGCCATACATAAGCAATCTGTATAGACGTGGTTTATATGCATCAACTAAAATAAATATAGATGCCAAGCTCATCTAAATACTAACCCAAATTATAAAGTATACCAACAGTGCTTACTCCCCCTGCCTCTTCCTGGGCACTTAGCTCAGTCTCAGAGGCCCAATGGGTTAAACGCGGTGGATTTTGCATTCTGAAGTCCAACCCTAAGCCCAGTAATCAATCAAGGAGAGATGGTTACTACCTCAACTCAGGCTGACTCTGAATTTATTAATTTTTTGAGGACTATCTAAGAAACAACTGAAGCATCAGACCAATCTTCTCCACAAATCCTTGGTAAGGAAATAGTGGAGTCATACCTAGAGGGGCTCCTGGTTAGCTCTGCCAGGATTTCATGCTGTTCCTAGGTAGACCCCATACAGGGGTGGTGGTGGTAAGGCAGAGAACAGTCCTGAAAGAAATGTTCTTGAAAATCAAGGCAGATCTAGGGCTTGCTCAGCAAAAACCCAATGTTCCACTTGCTGTCCTATAGGGGCCCCAGTAGCTGGTTTTATCTTTGGAAGTGGCTGGTACCTCTAACCTGTGTCCTATCTCTAAAGGAGCTTTCCTGCCATGCTGATGCCATATATTCCAACGTGATCAACTTGGCCCCCAGGAAAGCGGACGACTTCGCTGTCTATGCCAACATGCCCCCTTTCAATCGCCCCAGGAGGACATCACCAGACCAAGTGGAATACGCCTCCATTGTATTCCACTGATGGGAAGCCAGTGAGATGCTTCAGAGAGGAAAGTCAGACCTGTGCCCCAGCTAGATCCTGAAACGGCTTTTCCTTTAGATGTGTGTGTGTGTGTGTGTGTGTGCGCGCGCGCGCGTATGCGTGTGTGTGTGTGTTTAAAATGCATAAACCATATTCTGATGGAGGTAAACGACTGGGTATTTCTTCTAATTTATTGGAAACAAAGTGCAGTTATAATGGAAAGGAGTGACATCTGAGAGACAAGGGACACAATCATTCCAGCCATTTCTCTCCAGCCCTTTCTCTCCCTTGCCCTTCCTGAGGCAAGGGCTGAGGAGTGGGGCTCGCACCACTCAAGGACCAGCTTCTGTATTTTGTCTCTCTTGTTCTGCCCTGTCAGGAATTGACACCCTGTAGAGGTTAATTCATGAGTCACACTCACGTCTGGAGACGTGAATGGCTGATTGCTGTGTCTATGTCTTCACAGCAGCTTTGCTGGACTATGTACCAAGGGTGGGGGGAGGAGGCATGGGAGAGCTGCAAGTACGTGTAAAGTCTTCTTCCTGAGGGAGTGAACGCAGAGAATGCGGGGCCACCTGGGACAGGAGCTGGGGAAGGATCACCCGGTGGAAGTGGGTACATGTCACCACCACCAAGTGTCTGCTCCGTGGGAACTTCGGAAGATGTCTGGAACTTTGCAACTGATTCATTCCTTCTTTCCTTCATTTAAAAACATGCATTAGGGCTTCCCTGGTGGCACAGTGGGTAAGAATCCGCCTGCCAAGGCAGGGGACACGGGTTCGAGCCCTGGTCCTGGACACATGCCGCGGAGCAACTAAGCCTGTGCACCACAACTACTGAGCCTGTGCTCTAGAGCCAGCGAGCCCCAACTACTGAGCCCGCGTGCCACAACTACTGAAGCCCGTGCACCTAGAGCCTGTGCTCTGCAACAAGAGAAGCCACCGCAGTGAGAAGCCTGCGCACAACAAAGAGTAGCCCCGCTTGCCGCAACTAGAGAAAGCCCGCGCGCAGCAACAAAGACCCAATGCAGCCAAAAATTTTTTTAAAATCCTAAAAAAATAAATAAATAAAACATGCATTAAACACCACCATATTCTAGACCCTGGGAATTCAGCAGTGAATCCAACAGACAAAACCTTATTCTCATGGAGCTTACCTTCTAGGAGGGGGGCAGTGAACAAATAAACAAGAAAGTACACAAACTGTCACATGGTAGCATGTGCTATGGACCAAAATAAAGCAAGTCCTGGAAGGTAGGGAAACACCAGGTGGGAGTGGGTTGCTATTTTGTATTAGATGGTCAGGTACAGGCTTGCTGACATTTGACCTGAAGGCAGTGAGAAAGTGAGACCTGAGGATAAATGGGGAAGAGCATGTCAGGCAGAAGGGACAGCAAGTGCAAAGGCCCTGAGGTGGAAGTATACTTTACATGGTCAAAGAATATCAAGGATGTTAGTGTGTCTGGAGTTGGCCGGGGTGGGGGCGGGGGCAGTATGGGGAGATGAGGTGTGTGCAACAAATCAGCGCCTGAGTTTGGGAATCAGTGGTCTAAGGCAGTGTTTCCCACAGCATACTCCATGCAGTGGGAGTACAGGGGCCCCTGGTCCTTTGGGGATCATGCCTCTGGCTGCACCACTCTCTCTACTCCCGCTGCTCACATTTGTTAATCTCCAGATATTCTCCTCATTTATAGGGGACTCCTGATCTCCGCTCCACCCTAGTCCTGTCATCGCTCAAGGTTATTTCATGGCAGTGTAGATGATCCTCCCTACCTTTGAGCTTAAAGTTTCCCAAAGTGTGTTCTTCCAGTTATGAGAGATGTTAATGGATGTTGGGATGTAGAGAGTAGGTGAGGTCTATGACCAGATAAGTTTGGGAAATGATGAATAAGTAAAGAGTAATGGAGAAAAATAATTTTTCATTTAAAACCAAACATGATAGAAGCCACTTCTGTCTTCGAAGGAGGGTATGCCATACTGGTTCACATCAGTAAGAAAACACATTCTTTATGGCTCCTTTCCACTCATAGAGACTGGAGAGGGAAGGAGGAAGTAGAAACGAAACACAAAGATTTCTAAGCCTCTGCCCTCTTTTCTGTTAATACTGGGCAAGTCCAAGGGGAAAGAGCCCTTTGTTATAGCACAGATGTAGGGTGACCACACACCCTGGTTTGTTGGGGACTTTCCTGGTATACAACTGTTGTCCCAGATAAACTATTATTAGGTCCACTTTCATTCTCAAAAGTGTCATAGTTTGGGTGATAAATTATGTGGTCACCCGTTAACAAGGCTTTGAAAGTGCAAAAGCAAGTCCAAGGCCAATAAGGAGCGGAGAGCAAAGTTGTTTTGTACAATAAAGTGAGAACAGAGTTGGGGTGGGGGTGGAGGAGGCTGCGGGGGAGACAACAAGGACGTTTTTGAGGGAAAAGGGGGCTAAAATCATGTAAAAGATTTCCACCACCACAAACCTCAGTAAAGCCCGCTGAACACACCAAGGTCTGGTGTGGGTGTTTTGGGGAAGGGGACATCATGGACAAGGGACTGAAATCCACATCTTGGTCAGCATAGAGCAGAAATAAGAGAGAAGTGGTAAGAGGTGCAATCTGAATGAGTTGGACAGTTCGGGGGAGGATGAACTCAGAGCTGGAAGCAAAAGCAAGCACACAAACCCTCTGAAAATTCTCAGAAATCTCAGGGAGGGCACCAGAGTTTCCAAAGAACTTACAATTGGGATATTAACAATGGTCCTTAAATGGATACTTTGGCCTCAGCATATATCTGTGTTGAAAAATTAAACAGGTTTCTTTATGGCGAGACTTCTCAGAGCCTCCGATATGTAATGTATTTTATGAATAGTATTCTTTAAACTCTCTTTTGTTTTCTTAGGGAGTATCCCATAGGGCAGGAAGTAACCCTTGTAACGCCCTGTGGGAAGAGCTTGTTTACGGGGACACCTGCCCAGGCGGGACTGTCACAGGGAGACCCCAGCCTAACTCTGCTTCTGATTCTATCCAAGGAGGGTGCAGAATAGTCATTATTCGTCTTTTATGTGGCAAATGGGGTAGCTGTGCCCAGTCTGAAGCAAGGACACCCCCTCTTCCAGCTTTGATCTGTACCCAACAGCCCCCAATTTTTAGTTAGCCAGCCAGAGACATCTCTCTGGGGCAGTAGCTCTCAGCTGGGAGCAATTTTGCTCCCCTTCCCAGATATCTGAAAATATATGGAGACTTTTTTTTTTTTTTTTTTTTTTTGCGGTACGTGGGCCTCTCACTGGTGTGGTCCCTCCCATTGTGGAGCACATGCTCCGGACGCGCAGGCTCAGCGGCCATGGCTCACGGGCCCAGCCGCTCCGCGGCATGTGGGATCCTCCCAGACCAGGGCACGAACCCGTGTCCCCTGCATCGGCAGGCGGACTCTTAACCACTGTGCCACCAGGGAAGCCCCTGGAGACATTTTTGATTGTCACAATGGAGTGGCGTGTGTGTGTGTGTGTGTGTGTGTGTGTGTGTGTGTGCTACTGGCATGTAGGGGGTAGAGGCTAGGGATGCTGTTAGACATTCTACAATGCACTGGAAAGCCCCCCCACAAAATAGAATTATCCTGCACAAAATGCTGCTGTCGAGAAGCCCTGCTCTAGGCTCTTCCTGGAGCTCATGCTCCGATACATAGCTAAGATGAAGATGTTGACCAGACTCTCCATGCCCCAAGCTTGGGACCCACACTGATTTCAACAGAAGTAAAATGAGCACTAAATAATGATTTAAAAACCTCAGCAACTAGAAGGATGGATGAGCAGTCATCCCGATTTGCCCTGGACTGTCTTAGTTTTAGCACTGAGAGCGTTGAGTATTAGTATTGATGGGTTCCAGGAAACCCCTCAGGTCTGGGCTGCTAGCAGCTAGGACTCTCCACTTCTGCATTTAGCCTTTGTGGTTTTAGAGCAAACAGCTGCCCTTCTCAGTTAGGATGGGAGAATTCTGGGCCTTTACAGCTAAAGCAGAGGGCAAGTGAGTTATACACTCCAAGGAGGCCCAGGTCTTGGGCACTAAGACAAATCCCTCCAGCTCACCTGCAGAAGAAGCTGTCTACAACCCACTGGCCTGGCGGATGTAGCTGTCCTCCTTCCCTTGCTGCTCCTCCGCACCCATGGCCCCTGCCTTACATCACTCTCAGAGGAGCTGCTCAGTGCATTTTGCTGTGTGAGTGAATGGGTGCTGCTCTTCTAAAGATTCTTGGGAAATTCTGTTAAATAGGCTGAGGAGCTTCTAGACATTTGGCCATGTGGTGGTTGCTGTTTCTCTTGGGAAAACATAATTCTGCAATGTTCTGAACATCCTCCAAGAAATGTATCTGTTTTAACAAGGGCAGGGATTTGGAACGTAAAACGCTTTGCAAAGTCCTGAGAAAAATCTCTCTGTGTGACTGGAAATGAGGTTCACTTGCTCCCTTAATGTTTCTTATTAGAGGATAGAAAAAGCCAGCTTCTCGGTGCCCAGCAGGCAGGAGTATTTCTGACAGTATTTGGAATTATGGTGCATGGTAATAACAAAAAGCAGACTGCCTTTAGTTGGTTTTATTATTTTTTAAATCCACTGCAGACAATGCACCCCTTGAGCGCCTGCTTCCAGGATGGACAGCTCCCACTGCCACCTGCCCTCCACCCAATCCATGCACCACTCTCTTGTCAGCTATCAGCCTTGGCCCTTCACTTACCTTGTACAACTTTGGCAAGTTAACTAATTTTTTTAAGTTCAGATTTTCTCATCTGTAAAATGGAAATAATAAGTTCACAGATTATGGAAATAATCTGTGACTGCTTTGGAGATAGGCGTTGTCTGATGATGTTATATGAAAATATTCTGTAAATTACAAGATGCTGTAGAAAAATGTGAAGAATTATTATCAACTGACATATGACAATTGATCTTGTTACAAGGAGATATTTCTCATGGATCAGGTGAATGGACTAGAACAGCAGGACGATTTTGCCATCATTAGAAGGGCGTGGCCACTATCAGTAACGTTTTTTTTTTTTTTTTTGAGAACCTGCCTCAAGTACTACGCAGCAACATCTCATAAACAGGAACTCAACAAATAAATAAATCACGTGGTCCTTAATTTTTCACTTCCTTAAGAGCCGATGATCTAAGGGGAGTTAAAGCAGACACAAAAAACAGTGGAAAAAAAATTTGTGTGCAAAGAAGGCCAGCCCAGATAGAGAAAAGGATATACTGAATGTACAAAGGTCCAAACTTATGAAACTGATGAGTGTAGAGGGATGTCCCTCATTCCAAAAGGATTCTTGTCTTTATAAGTGGGTGTATTTCAGGCTTTGTATAAATAGTGCCCTCCTCTAATACACTCTGGGCATAGATGTTTAAAACTTGATTTACTGAATTCACCAATGTTCCCTGGAAACACCTAGCTGGAGCAATCTCGACTGCACAAGGAAAGTGGGGGGACAGCCAGAGGTCCCAGTGAGTTAGAAGGATGTTCCTTGAGACTTGGCACCTGGGCGCTCCCACCCCACCTCCTGTGTCTTTGCCATGCCCTTGGGGTGTCCTTGGCAGGCTCCACCTGTCCCTCTGATATTGGAGCACGTCGGGGCTCTCCCCTGGCCCTTTGCCTTCTCACTCTACTCCCAAAGGCTTTAGTGCTGTCTGCTTGCCGACGCCCCTGAAATCTACGTCTCCAACTGTAGACATCTGTAGACACACATCTAACTGCTTACTGGCTTTCACCTCTTGGGTGTATGACAGCAATAATAATGATAAATACTTTTGTAGTCGTAACTGTGTGTAAACACTTACATAGTCTTAACAGACCTATTTTAAGTGCCTCACATATAACTCATATAAGCCTCACAGCAGCACTTGAGAAAGCTACTGTTATTCTTGTCTTCAAGAAATCGAGTCACAGAGAAGATAGGTAGCAGCAGAGTCAGTCTGGCTTCAGGGGCCCCGTCTTTAACCACTCTCTGGACTGGGCCCCTGTGTACTCACACTCAACACAACAGGCACAGAAAGCATGCTGCAGCTCCCCCATTGCCCTCTCCCTCCCCACTGGCCACCCACTGGCCCTATCTGAAAATCTATGAGTCACTTTGCCATTCTCTACCTCCCACTTCCATTCCAAGTAATTCGATCACCAAATTCTATCACTTTTACACCTTGCGTATTTTAAAAATCTGTTTAATTGCCTCTGTCTCTCCCTCTAATCTGTTCACTACGTTGCAACCAGAGTTTCTTCAAAAAACAAACTCTGAGTGGTCATTATCAGTTAACGTTTCTTCAGCTTATCAACGCACCTTCAATGGGTTCCAGGTGCCCATTGGATAAATCCTAACTTCTTAGCAGGGCCCACAATGCCCTCTGTGATCCCACCCATACGCACCCCCTCAGCCTCATCACTCCTCACTGCCCTCCCGCTCTCTCCCCTTTATCTTGGCTGGCTCTCAGTTTTCCAAATGCACTAGTTCTCTCTCTCTCCACTGAGATTTTACTCATGCTCTTTCTTCTGCCTGTAGCCCTCCCCTCACTCCCTAGGTCAGAGCTGAGTCCTTCTCTGATCAAAGACTGTGATGAGCCCTTCTGCTATATGTTCCCTGACTCCCTTTAACTTTCCAGGAGACAGCATTCATCACACCTTAGTGTAATTTCTTGTCTGAAGTCTATGATCCCAATTGCATGGGGATAGGGATCAAGTCTATCTTCTTTACCTCTGGATCCCAAGTGCAGGGCCAGGTGCATTGTCAACTATCAAGAAATATCTGTAACATGAATGAATGAATGGCAGAACAATTTGGAGGGAATAACATAGTGACCACAGTAGCAAAGCCCTTGCTATTTGATAAGATACCAGCTTTACTGAGGTAGAATTCACATACCATACAATTCACAATGCTATGGCTTTTAGTGTATTTGTAGAGGTGTGCAACCATCATCAAAATTTTAGAACATTTTCATCACCCCAGAAGAAACCCTGCACTCATGAGCAGTCAGTCACCATTTCCTTCTATGTTATTTTAAAAAGATAATAAAGCCTAGTATTTGTAGCGTGTTTCACGTGGGTTAACAGAGCCCATATGGGCTCATTGAATCTTGAACAACTCTGTGAGGTGGGCATTTGACTGCATCTGTCAATGAGTTTTAACTTCAGTTTTTGGAGGAAGATCTCTTCTTTTTTTTGCGGTACGCGGGCCTCTCACTGTTGTGGCCTCTCCGGTTGCGGAGCACAGGCTCCGGACGCGCAGGCTCAGCGGCCATGGCTCACGGGCCCAGCCGCTCCGCGGCATGTGGGATCTTCCCGGACCAGGGCATGAACCCGTGTCCCCTGCATCGGCAGGTGGACTCTCAACCACTGCGCCACCAGGGAAGCCCTCCTTAGTCTTCTTGACACACCGTTTTTCCCCCTTTAAAAATGGGGAGAGATAACTGATTCTCCTGCAGAACGTAGCTATGTTTTCCGTGAGGCGTTGCATCCCACGAATGTTGGAGGTGTTGTGCAAGGGGAGAAGGGCTTGGGAGGGATGCAGTCTTACGAAATGTGTAGGGTGTGGGAAGTGAATGTGAGTTATCGACCTCCATCAGCCACTCCTTCTTCCATCACGTGATAAGCTATCAGAAATAGCTTCCTGTTGACATTACAGATGTTATAGCTTCATTTAGGGCTGTCAGCTCAAAGCAGAGAGAGGAGGACCATATCACATCGGGCTAGGCAGATGGAGGCTTGGATGTGGACCTCCCAAGAGGCACCAGCAGGAATCCATTGACAGTGGCCTCTGGGAAGGAGCAGACTAAGTGCTTTTGTGAGGAAATCATCTCATCTTCAGCAAGTGTTTGCATATAGTTGGGCAGTGTGTGAGATGCGGGCATACCCCAGGCATGTATGAGTAACAGCACTTTAATTCATTCACTCACTTACACATGCCACAAACACCGCTTGAGCACCTACTAGACGCAGGCAGAGTTCTGGTAACACGGGACACAGTAGAGTAAGACATAGACTCTCGATTTAGAGCAGAGTCGTGGATGATTGAATCAAAACTACTTGCAATTGTTTATGAAGAAAATGTAGTCCAGAGAGGTCGAATGCCTCGGGGCTCCAGGTTACTTGGACAAGTCAAGTGGACTTTCTATTATTGCAACACTGTCGTAGTAGAGTACACACATGGAGGACCCCAAATATGTCATGCTCAAAACTCCTTAACAACTACATGATATCGTGAGCCTTGAAGAGGCATCACGGAAGGTTCTAGTCCAAGAGTGGTCTACACAGAAGAGCAGAGCAGTGTGAATGATACACAACCCTGGCTGCTGCCATGTCTGCCCCGGGTTCAGGTAAAAGGGTAATCAAGGTATTGGGTCAAAATTCTTGGCTTGATTCCTGTAGGTTAACTGTAGCTAGAGTTAATAACTGAGAGAGGGGCTTCCCTGGTGGCACAGTGGTTGAGAGTCCGCCTGCCGATGCAGGGGACACGGGTTTGTGCCCCGGTCTGGGAAGATCCCACATGCCGCGGAGCGGCTGGGCCCGTGAGCCATGGCCGCTGAGCCTGCGCGTCCGGAGCCTGTGCTCCGCAATGGGAGAGACCACAACAGTGAGAGGCCCGCGTACCGCAAAAAAAAAAAAAACAAAAAAAAAACCTGAGAGACTCTGGCAGAGTCGGGAGCAGCGAGGTGTATGTTGACAGTGTAAAGATGAACCTGGAGGGTGCTGAAAACCCAGTTAGGAAATCATTCTGTAGAGCTTCCAGGACCCCCATGCATTCCTCAACTTTGAGTAAGGATGGCGCTTCCTGTTCTTAATGTAGCTCTGCAAAGGAAAGAAGACTGTAGCTATAGACATATTTCCTCAGTGAACTGATAATACATTGTGGGTCGGAAAACACTGAGCAGCACTCAGCCCAATGGGTGGATTTCTAACTTTAATTTAGAGAATAAAAATGTAAATAGCTACCACCTCTTGTTTACCAGAGGAAAGAGCTTCTGTTAAGTGCTTTGCCTATTTATTTGTATCATTTTACTTTAAAAAGCCTTATGAGATTTAAAAAAATTAGACATTTATTATTAACTTATGAAAAGACTGAGAACCAGAGAGGTTAAGTAACTTATCCCAAGTCAACCAGCTACCAAGTAGTACAGCCAGGTTTCAAACCTGAATATATCTGACTTGGGAGCCATTATTCTATATTGGTTATCTTGTTGCGAGCAGGGCGGTGACATCACTGAGGCCTATAAAGTACTGTTTTCTTTGTTTTATCTCAGGATCATTTTATGCTCCTCCTGTTCTTTTTCACTCCCAAATTTAGGTTGTGGGGGTTTAGCCTGAGACACCCCCCAAAAGCCTGCAATTGACCTTCCTTCCCTTGCTTGGCACTGTCATACAAACTGCAACAGCCGTCTGAGGTCGGCCTCATTCAATGTTTAACGGTAAAGAAGTCCTTAAAAAATTATCCTTGGGCCTTCCCTGGTGGCACAGTGGCTAAGAATCCGCCTGCCAATGCAGGGGACACGGGTTCGAGCCCTGGTCCAGGATGATCCCACATGCTGTGGAGCAACTAAGCCCGTGCTCCACAGCTACTGAGCCCACGAGCCGCAACTACTGAAGCCCACACGCCTAGAGCCCGTGCTCCGCAACAAGAGAAGCCACCACAATGAGAAGCCCGCGCGCTGCAATGAAGACTAGCCCCCACTCACAACTAGAGAAAGCCCGAGCTCAGCAACAAAGACCCAACGCAGCCAAAAATAAATAAATAAATAAATAAAATTATTTAAAAAAAATAAAATTATCCTTGTCAGTTGCCATACGTCCCATATACACACTCATAATAATCTATGGTCGTATCACACACAGATTCAGAGATGAGGTGAGCTGGAAGGGACCTCTGCTAATACGTAGAGACCCACTTCTTCATTTTATAAAGGAAGATCATGAGTCCACTGGTGGGAAAGTGATTTGTCTGAGCTCATACGGCAAGTTAGTGCCAGAGCTGGGACTTGAACCCAGGCCTCTTGACTTCTCCTCCAGGGCTCTTTCCGCTCTACCGGGACGTGTGCATATTTGTGGAATTTAAACATTTGTTCACATGGAGGGAAAGAGACGACTAACCTCCATCGACGTAAACTGTCTGCATGGAGCAGTAGGGTAGAGCCCTGCCAAGAGAGACAGGAGGTGTTGTCTGTTGCTTCACCCCGCTCTACAAAACTGAGCTAGATTATTATCTTCTGAGCAGCATGCCCTCACCCTATTGGAAATGATGAAACATTGGCGACTGACCTTCAGTGACTGAGAAGCTTCCGGGTGGGGCTCGGGGGTGGTGAGGGAGATGTTTCCATCAGGTCATCGCTGAAACAGAGGCTGGGATCAGAACTTTCTCATGGTCCTGGGGGTAAGTATTGTCTGGGCACGTAGGATTTTAAATTAGTTTGAGGAGTGTGTGTCTGTTTGTGAACATGTATGTGTAGAAGTTTCAGAGGAGGTTCTCTGTTTATGTGTTAGAATGCCAGGGTGTGGAATTCAATTGCCATTGGCTTGGAGTGAACTTAAGGTTTGTCAGTGTGCACTTTATGGACATGAGTCTCTTGCTCCTGAGACCTGAGATCTGTCTTCAGTAGCAGCAGTGTCCTTAAGGGCTCTGGCTAGAAGGTAAATAAACTATGGATGCAGACAGAACCAGATCCAAAGAACTTTGCTAAATGTTTGTAATCCTCAGTTTCCTCATCTGTAAAATGGGTATAAAACCAGCCACCTTTCAGTGTTGCTATGAGGATTACAGAAAATATACATTTAGTGCCGAGTCCAGTACTCTATCAATAGTAGCTATAAATTATTTACTCTTTTAAAGTCAACTGGGAACCAGATCCCAGAGAATATCTCCCTGCAGGAGATATTTCCCTTAAAATTCATTCTGAGCTACAAAGAACTGGGATGTGTGGAGGGAAGGGAACCAGCCTGGCAGTTTAAAAATGTTATGAATGAGAATCAGAAAATGTACACTGTCAAAAAAAAAGCCAGGCAAACATCTGGGCAAGGAAAAGCCAACAACAGCAACAGCAAAATATAATAGCTGACTCTAACATAGAGCTTACTATGTCCCAGGAACTGTTAAGAGCATCACGTAGATTAATTCATTTAATCCTCACAACAACTCTGAAAATATAGGTGCTGTTCATAGCTTCTCTTTATGATTGAGGAAACTGAGGCACAAAGGTGTTGAGTGGCTTGACTGAAGTCAGTGACAGAAAACTCTTCAAGAATACTTTAGCATAGAAGAGTGTTCTTAGAGCAGGCTTCTCTCCATTGTCCCTGCAGCCTGGGAGCTCAGAAGTGTAGACCAGGCACTCAAGGAAGACTTGGTTATTGGTCGACTCTGCTCTTGTTTGAGGCACTGACCCTGTGTGGGCTTCGGCAACCCTACTCAGTACAATGCCTTGAGTAGGATCAGCTGTGTAATCAGCAGGGCCCCGTACAAATGGACATCTTGGACCCCTTTTTAAAAATTATTAAGAATTTAAAGATGGCAACAGCAGAGCACTAAACCCATCATGGGACCCTTCTGAGCATGAGGTCCTACTGGACTCCACAGGAGACGTGCCCATGGCCCTGAGACCCAGTAATGAGGCAGGAACAGTGCTGGAAAGTTCCATGGTCTCACTTACCCCTCTTGACAAATTATGTGAGGGAGGCCTCTGGCTTTCTAATTAGCAGAGGAGAAAATTGAGACTCAGGGACATCAAGTGCCCTCCACCAAGCTTAAACAGTGTTTATTATATGCAAACTGATTGAACTGCAATGAGTACAGAATGTTACAAAGTGCTTTTCCCCACACGTTGTCTCTAAATATTGTGCCAGGAATTGTGGAGCTAAAGTATGGACTAGACATGGTCCCAGCCACCAAAGCGCTCACAAACTGAGCATAATCTGAGGAAGGTGTTTAGTTTCTCTAAAATTTAGTTGGTCAATTCTATAAAATTTAGTTGGCCCCTCCAATTCACCTGGAGCTTTGCAGAACTAGCAAAATGACTCCTGAAGTTGCTTGCAATTCTTTGTCCTGCTGATTTAGTCTCGGTACTAAGTTTCATTCATCTCAGGTAATTGTAAAAATGCTTTCTCTCAAATCACCAAGTTGCATTCATCTCAAGTACTTTCTTGGAAAAAATGCTTTCCGTCAAATTACTAGTTAGAAATTTTGGATGACTTATTTTCCTCCTAAAAAATTGGCTGTGCCTGGAAGTATAAATCCGTGTGACTGGAGATGTGGCTTAGCTGGTTGAGATTCAAAGTTGCTATTTCTGGTTAATTTGAGTCTTATCCTTTATGTCGTTTTAGACTCATGGAATTCTCATGGAACAACAACATGTCAGAACTAAATCTATTTATCTCACCCCTTTCAGTTTCTAGACAGGGAAACTGAGACTCAGAGAGAGGAAGCAAGGTGTCCAAGGTGGCTGAGTTTAGAAAGTTGCCGAGCTGGAATGTTGATCCAGGTTCTCATTTTATAGTCCAGATGCGTCCCAACTGCCAGGGGTGAGGCCCCTGCAATGGTGACCAGAGCTGAAGGAAATCCAGAGACAATTTCTCTGATACCCAGGACAGACGTGACGCCCTAACCCTCTGTCGTCCTCTTCTCCGTGGTGTTTGTCAGACGCGATTTCCTCCCTTTTCACAGCTAGGTACTTGGACCTTCTCTGTCTCCTGGTGCGTGGACATGGTGACAGTCATAGGAGCAGGGACTGTTTAGGACCAAGGACCTCCCAGGACCATATAGCTTTGTTTGTGGGTTGCTTATACCTCCCACCTGAAAATCATGTGTGAGCCCCTGTGGAAATGGGTGCATTTATATAGGTAAGCCAATTTGGGGTTGAACGTTCTGTTCTAGTGTGAGGATCACCCCTGTTGTGCACCTATATATGCCAGGCACTAGACTAAGCTTCTTAAATACTATGTGCAGTGTGGCGAAGGCTCTCGCTCCAAACAGCCTGGGTTTGAATTCTTTCTCCTGCATGGCGGATTAGAGCCTGGTTTTCTCATATGTAAAATGGGGACAGCAATATTATCTACCACATAAGGTTGTTATTTTGAGGCTTAAATGAGATAATTTATGCAAAATGTTTTGCATGATGCTGGCATAAAGTAAGCACAAAACATGTGTGAGTTAAAAAAATGAAACAGGTGACGTCCTCATTTTTCCCATAAAACACTGGGGCCTGACAAGAGAAAGCAAGTCACAGCTAAGGAAGGCCAGAGTTGGAATCCCCAGCCCAGTTCACCTGGCCACTAAGTCCCTGTTCCTCACCATTTTCCTGCCCTTACTTGTAAGGTTGCCTGGCAGCATACTCAGCTTTCTCCCATATCATCTTATTCCCATGTGGTCAAATCTATAGTGAACTTTGTTGAAGACAATTAATTCCACTAAAACTGTCCCCTACAGCCAGGGTCGGCAGACACCTTTAGCTGGAGTGCTGTGCTCCCCACTCTCCACCCATCCATCACCCACTGTTCTTCGAATAATACCCTCTCAGTGAATCCTCTCTGAATATTCTATTGCATGGGGATCTCTTTTTCCTCTAAAACATTACGTACTATTGATAACACGCCTTCTGACAATTCATCATGCTTTGCTGTGGCATCTCTTGTATTTTTTGATTTTTTTTACACATTAATGTCTTGATTTTCCAAGTACAACATGAACTCTTGGAAGTTCAGGTAGTGTTCTTTCCTTTTCCGTGGCCATCAGGGTATTTTACCCAGGACCACACACATAGACCACTTCATAAAAGTTTGATTGACTGAAATTCAGACATTTAGCTGATTATCTCAATGTTATATTAATATGGTGAGATAGAATTTAGATGTAAATAAAATGTTTATGTAGATAAATTTGGTCTCATGCTAATTTAAGCTACTTAGAAATTCTAGACTTGTTTCCATACTCTTAAAATATTTTCCTGGGGCTTCCCTGGTGGCGCAGTGGTTGAGAGTCTGCCTGCCGATGCAGGGGACGCGGGTTCGTGCCCTGGTCCGGGAAGATCCCACATGCCGCGGAGCGGCTGGGCCCGTGAGCTATGGCCGCTGAGACTGCGCGTCTGGAGCCTGTGCTTCGCAATGGGAGAGGCCACAACAGTGAGAGGCCCATGTACCGCAAAAAAAAAAAAAAAAAAAAAAAAAAAAAAAAATTTTCCTGATTGGAAAAAATCATCCAGAACATTTCAGTACCTACTTTTGTTAACATTTAGGTATATTTTCTTCCATTTCCCCGTTTTGAAAATAGATTCCCCAATTTAATTTTCATAAATGTATATTCATGAGAAAATTTATATTTGATACGCAAAATAATTATCAATGAGTTATTCTGGATTTGATTAACTGAATCAGGCGAATTGAGGCGTGGGGGTTATTAAACTAATAGACAAAAAAATTTTAATGACCTAGAGTTTTTTTTTTTTCTTTACAAATATTCATTCTTTTTATATTTACTTTTTACAAGGTTGTGATCATATTGTATATTGTATACTGTATATATATATATATATATATATATATATATATACTGATAAAGTACAAGTTAAATATAACTGTCTTGTACTTTTTCACAGAAGACTCCTTCCTTAGATTAATTTTTCCTAAACATAATTTTAGGTGTATAATATTCCATCCTATACCTTTGCCCTAATTTATTTAATCTTTGTTTTTCAATCAGATTGTTTTCCATTTTTCACTTCTATAATCCACAGTGGGTAGAACTACCTTGCAATAACGCCTTTGATCTCATTCCAAATTGTCTGTTGAATTGTCTATTCCTCGCTTTTTACCAATTTATCATTTGGGGAGTGCTAGGATTTTTCTTAACAATTTTTGTAAAAGCAAAACGTAAAATCTTTTAAAATTGTATTGCACATACTTTCTCTAGTTTTTTTGTCTGTTTGCCTTTAAATTTTTAACATATTAAGTTTTAATATTTTAGAACCAAATCTATTTTTCTTGTATTGCTTTGTGATTTCTTCTGTTGCACATAAACTGAGAAAGTTTTCTCTCATCTGGGGATTTAATAAATATTATTGAATATGTGAATATCCAATCCTATTTCCTTCTAATTTTAATGTCTCAATTTAAAAATATTTACCTCCTTAATCCCTTTGTAATTTATTTTGTCATATCGTGTCTGAATCGAAGATATTTTCTTTTTCCCTATAGGTAGCGAATTCATTATCCTGTGTGCAAAATTTCTTAAATAACCCTTTCCTTTCCTCCCCCTGCTTCGTGAACCACTTTTATAATATATGTGTTATATGTAGTTATATTTTACAAGTCTACGCTACTTTTAAAAAGTGATATGTCTGGAACCCACTTTGTCACAATTCCTTTCCAAACAAGTTTCAACCCTTCTGGATTGTTATTATTTTTTCCCCAGATAAATTTTTGAATAATTTTGAGGTGTAGAAAATTCTCATTCTAATTTTGATTGGAATTATATTGGACCAATAAATCAATTTCAAAGTGATTTATATTTAGTCTTTTAGCTTCCCAATCTGAAACCCATGAGATGTCTTTCTTTCAAAGACTTTTTAAAAGTCTTTTAGATTTCTCAGTGAATTTCTAAAATTTTCTTCAAAATAATTCTTATATTTAAAATTATTCTTAGATATATCTGTTGCGATGCTTGCTAAGGTTCCTGGCTCCCCCTGTCCCCAATTCCATTTTCTAACTGGTTGTTGCTAGAATAATAGCAATATTATTGTTATTAATGGCAATAATTACCAGCAAAGAATGGCTGGTAATTTTAGAATATTTATCATGCCCTCAGGACTTTCCTGAGCAGTCTCATTAATTTCACTAGTTTTTCAATTGATTCTTTTGGGATTTCTAGGTATAAAATCACATCTTTTGCAAATAAGAATAAACTTGACTTTTCCTTGCTCCATTGCATCAGTTATTGTCTGAGGCTCCAGCGCCAGCCTGTCTGGGCACAAAGCCTCATTAACTCTTCTCACTATCTTGGCCAACGTACTTCTCTGTGTCTGAGTTTTGTCCTCTGTAAAATGGAAATAATAATAGTACCTACCTCCTAAGGTGGTTGTGAGAATCAGATGAATTAATACATGTGAAAGTATGCAGAGAACATGGTCAATAAATATTCAGTATTATTATTATAGGTTGGAGAAACTTCCAGCTTCATTTAAAATATTTGATTTATCCATGTTGTATTTATAGTATATAAAAGGCAGCTCCTTGTAATGATTGAGGATTAGACTTTTGAGTCAAATGGGCTTGAGTTTAAAACTTGACTCTTGGGGCTTCCCTGGTGGCACAGTGGTTGAGAGTCTGCCTGCCAGTGCAGGGGACACAGTTTTGAGCCCTGGTCTGGGAAGATCCCACATGCCGCAGAGCACCTAGGCCCGTGAGCCACAACTGCTGAGCCTGCGCGTCTAGAGCCTGTGCTCCGCAACGCAAGAGGCCGCGACAGTGAGAGGCCCGCACACTGCGATGAAGAGTGGCCCCCGCTTGCTACAACTAGAGAAAGCCCTCGCACAGAAACGAAGACCCAGCACAGACAAAACTAAAATAAATTAATTAAAAAAACAAAAAAACCTTGACTCTTCCAGTTGGGGGACCAGGGTAAATTGGTCAACCTCTCCGAGCCTTGGTGTCCTCATCTAGGAAATGGCAATAATGTCTGTTCTTGAAGAGCAAGAAGATAAATAAACCACATGGCAAATACTCAACGTTAGCTTCTATTATTGTAATAATTAATTTCCTGTATATCCCTGGAGTAACTTTTTTTAATTTTTAAAAAATCTTTTATTGGACTATAGTTGATTTACAATGTTGTGTTAGTTTCAGTTGTAGAGCAAAATGAATCAGCCATACATATACATATATCCACTCTTTTTTAGACTCTTTCCCCACATAGGTCATTACAGAGTATTGAGCAGAGTTCCCTGTGCTATACAGTAGGTCCTTATTAGTTATCTATTTTATATATAATAGTGTGGATGTGTCAATCCCAATCTCCCAGTTTATCTCTCCCCGCCCCCTCCCATTCCCCACCAGTAACCATAAGTTTGTTTTCTACATCTGTGACTCTATTTGTTTTGTAAATAAGTTTATTTGTACCTTTTTGTTTTTTTTAGATTCCACACATAAGTGATATTCTATGATATTTGTCTTTCTCTGCCTGACTTTCTTCGCTCAGTATGACAATCTCTAGGTCCATCTATATTACTGAGAATGGCATTATTTCATTCTTTTTTATGGCTGAATAACATTCCATTGTATGTATATATATATATATATATATATATACCACATCTTCTTTATCCATTCCTGTCGATGGACATTTAGGTTGATTCCATGTCCTGGCTATTGTAAATAGTGCTGCAGTGAACATTGGGGTGCATGTATCTTTTCAAATTATGGTTTTCTCTGGGTATATGCCCAGGAGTGGGATTGCTGGATGATATGGTAGTTCTATTTTTAGTTTTTCAAGGAACCTCCATACTGTTCTCCCTATTGGCTGTACCAATTTACATTCCCACCAACAGTGTAGAAAGGTTCCCTTTTTCCACACCCGCTCCAGTGTTTATTGTTTGTAGATTTTTTGATGATGGCCATTCTGAGCCATGTGAGGTGATACCTCATTGCAGTTTTGATTTGCATTTCTCTAATAATTAGTGATGTTTTCATGTGCTTTTTGGCCATCTGTATGTCTTCTTTGGAGAATTGTCTATTTAGATCTTCCACCCATTTTTTGATTGGGTTGTTTGTTTTTTTGATATTGAGCTGCATGAGCTATTTGTATATTTTGGAGATTAACCCTTTGTCAGTTGCTTCACTTGCAAATATTTTCTCCCATTCTCAGGTTTGTCTTTTCATTTTGTTTATGGTTTCCTTTGCTATGCAAAAGCTTTTAAGTTTAATTAGGTCCCATTTGCTTATTTTTGTTTTTATTTTCATTACTCTAGGAGGTGGATTAAAAAATATTTTGCTGCGATTTATGTCAAAGTGTGTTCTGCCTATGTTCTCCTCTAAGAGTTTTATAATATCTGACCTTACATTTAGGCCTTTAATCCATTTTGAGTTTATTTTTGTGTATGGTGTTAGGGAGTGTTTTAATTTCATTCTTTTACATGTGGCTGTCCAGTTTTCCCAGCACCACTTATTGAAGAGACTGTCTTTTCTCCATGTACATTCTTGCCTCCTATGTCATAGATCAGGTGACCATAGGTGTGTGGGTTTATCTCTGGACTTTCTATCCTGTTCCATTGATCTGTATTTCTGTTTTTGTGCCAGTAGCATACTGTTTTGATTACTGTAGCTTTGTATTATAGTCTGAAGTCAGGGAGCCTGAGTCCCCTGGAGTAACTTTTGATATAATATTATGTATTTACCTCTGTATTCATAAATGAGATGAGCCTGGAGAGTTTTCCTTTTTTTTTTTTGGTGCTCTGTGCTCTTTAAAAATTTCAAATGACTCACTTGTAAAACTATCTGGACACAAATTTTGAGTACATAGTTTTGTGTGTGTGTGTGTGTGTTACGCGGGTCTCTCACTGTTGTGGTCTCTCCCGTTGCGGAGCACAGGCTCCGGACACACAGGCTCAGTGGCCATGGCTCACGGGCCTAGCCGCTCCGTGGCATGTGGGATCTTCCCGGACCGGGGCACAAACCCGTGTCCCCTGCATCGGCAGGCGGACTCTCAACCACTGCGCCACCAGGGAAGCCCTGAGTACATAGTTTTTATAATGCTTTTAATTTCTAAATAATAATAGCTGCCATTTATAGGATGCTTATTACTTTGTGACAAAAGCTAGAATAACTGCTTCTCCTACTGCATCTTATTTCATTCACAGAAGTAGGTATCATTTATATTCATCTATCTAATCCTGAGAATTAGTTATTATTGCTCTCATCTTACAGGCAAGAAAACAGAGGCTTTGAGAGCTTAAATAAGTAGACCCAACTCATGCAGAGGATGAGCTGGGATGTGAACCCAAGCTGTCTGACTCCAAGTTCTCTGCCCCTAGCAGCTGGAGGGGAACTGAACTTGGATCCCAAATTGTTTTCTTGTTATTTTGCTTTGGTTTTAGTCTGTTTAAGTTTTCTGTGCCTTATGGAATCCGTTTTGCTAATTATATTTTTCTAGGAAATCAATAGTTTTATTGATATTTCACAAAAAGAAAATCTCAGGAGTCTCACAGTTTTTGACCCTCTCTGTTTCTGTGGTTATATTCATTATTAGTTTGGTGTATTTATGTTTCCTCCTTTTCTTGATTCTTCAAAACTACATATTCAATTAGGGGAGAAAAGTCTAGTAATATGAAGGAGGCTTGTTGATATTATAAAATGGAAAGAAGTATTTTTTTCTTTCAAAATATTCCATTTCCATCCAGCTATGCTTCCCTTTCCCCTCCTCCAGTCTTTAAAGAACAGAATGCTGAGGGCTAGAAAGAGCCTTAGGAGTACTGTCAAGTGCTGGGCCTAGAAAGGACTTCTACCTGTCCCAGGTCACACAGTTGGCAAGTGACAGAGCCAGGAGGAGGAGCCTGGCTCTCATCTCCCTGTCTTGTTCTCTTATAGCTCAAATTCTTCATTTTAAAGACAATAAGCTGATGAACGCTGCCAAAAAATCTTTTTAAACACTTCATAAAAAAAACCTTTAAAGCTACTTAATTTTGAAAGATTGATCAAGTCAGCTTAGCAATATTGGTTAGGATTACTTTAATCCATATGATTTTCACATAAATCATCTTCTCTTGTGCACTCTTTCCAGAATATATCTAACCAAAGAAAGCAGGCCTCAGACAGGAAAAGGTGTGTTTTTATTATTTCACCTCTTTTGTTATGCTGTACCTACGAGAAAGGCCACAAGAGAGCTCCTTTATCAGGAGAAGGGGAAACAAGAAAATGGAATTCAGCCCTATCTGGAAGGCTCAGGGTTTCCACCAGGTCTGAAGTAAACGGAAGAAATGTTCTTAGCCCTCTGCTCACGTGTGGTTTGGAGGCAGCTGGCAAGACACTGCATTAATGTGGGGCTGGGTATCCAAACCTGAAAGAGGGCAGGGCAGGACAGTCCCATCTTGATGATGGAATGAAGTGTACGAAACTCTCACATGGTCCAGGCATTTTTTCTGATCATAGTTACATCGAATTGCTCATTTCCCGGTTGTTTGGTGTGTGTGTGTGTGTGTGTGTGTGTGTGTGTGTGTGTGCACAAATGAGCAGATGTTTCTGCCGACTGTCTGATCAGCAGTCTGCAATTAGACCCTAAGGAACAACCTGCTCATTGAGGTTACGGGCCATTAGCCACTTAAATAATGATATCTGTCATCATTTTCATACCTCATCCTGCCCAGATTTTATTTTCAAACTACTCAAAATGAATGCCTAAGTTTCCAAAAATAGACAGACCCAATTTTAATAGCTCAACTCTAGTCATCATCTTGGTGCAGTGTTTTAGGGTTGAATAATACCTAATAACTACTGAGTGCTTCCCACATGCCTGCCGTTGTATTTAGGTCTTTGTAAACATAACTCCCCAAGCCCACACAAGAACTCTGTGAGGTACATACTATCATTGTCCCCATTTTACAGGTATAGAAACTGAGACACTGGGAAGTTCAATAATTCACACCTAGAAGGGAACAGAACTTGGATCTATATTGAGATCTGTTTGACTTTTATGCTATATATTGACACAGGTACTGTGTGTCATTTGGCTAGTAAGGTGCTCACAGTATATTAAAATGATAGAAGGATGTATAGGCAACATAGTTTTGTGTAAAGAGACAAAATAAGATATTGTTGTTTTTTTTTTTTAATTTATTTTTGGCTGCGTAGAGTCTTCGTTGCTGCGCGCGGGCTTTTCTGTTGTTGCAGCGAGCGGGGCCTACTCTTCGTTGCAGTGCGCGGGCTTCTCACTGCGGTGGGTTCTCTTGTTGCGGAGCATGGGCTCTAGGCATGTGGGCTCAGTAGTTGTGGCTCGCATGCTCTAGAGTGCAGACTCAGTAGTTTTGGTGCACGGGCTTAGTTGCTCTGCGGCATGTGGGATCTTCCCAGACCAGGCCTTGAACCCGTGTCCCCTGCATTGGCAGGCAGATTCTTAACCACTGCGCCACCAGGGAAGCCCAAGATATTGGTTTTAAAATAATGGAACATTTATATAATGCAGTGATTATCAACTGGGGGAAAAAGTGACTGCCTCGGGGACATTTGGAAATGTGTGGGGTCATTTTTAGTCATTTTAGTTGTTGCATTAACCTGTTACACCTGTTATTGGTGGTCCCCCAGGACACAATTCTAGACAACAAGGAACTGCCTGTCTCTGAATGTCAAGAGTACTAAAAAATACTAATAAAATGGAATAGTGGTAATCTTAAATGATGCAAAAAGCTGAAGGTGGTAAACTCAGATGCCTTCAGGGATCAATCAGGGACTGAAAAGTACATGGCCCTCCTCAGGGCATCCGCATACAAATCCTTAAAGCACATTATCAAACAAAGTCATCTAGGCATCAAATTTGGCCTGTGGGCCCCAGATTGAGGCTGTTTAATGAAGGTTTTCTGATCTGGAAATAAGTTTATGATCTGTTAAGCAAAGAAGAAGAGCTCCTGGCAACCTCCAGCTGGCCAACACCCAGCCCTGGAGAGGCAGTGGTGGCGAACCCCACAGCCTCCCTCCCCAGTTCCTGCCTCCCCTCTCTCCCAACTTGGTCCAGGTTTGATCTTGGATAGCCCCAGTGTGAGAACCACACACAGAAACAAAAATGTCAGGACAGGGCTTCCCTGGTGGCGCAGTGGTTGAGAGTCCGCCTGCTGATGCAGGGGACACGGGTTCGTGCCCCAGTCCGGGAAGATCCCACATGCCGCGGAGCAGCTGGGCCAGTGAGCCATGGCCGCTGAGCTTGTGCGTCCGGAGCCTGTGCTCCGCAACAGGAGAGGCCGCAACAGTGAGAGGACCGTGTACTGCAAAAAAAAAAAAAAAAAAAAAAAAAAATGTCAGGACATTCCACACTGCCCTTATCACTTGGAAATGCTGACTGGGAAAATAAGCCTTACCAGCAATAATAGCCTTTTCAATGTTTACCATCTGCAGGAGGACAGTGGGCCTTCTTGCGGCCCCATCTTGTGCTGAGTAAACATCATTTCAAAGGCTTTGAAACCATCCTGGCTTTTTCTTGCAGTAAACTTCATATTCAGCACCATTTTTTTTTTGACAATAAAAAATTTTTTTTAATTGAAGTATAGTTGATTTACAGTGTTGTGTTAGTTTCTGGTGTACAACAAAGTGATTCAGAATATATATATATATTCTTTCTCATATTCTTTTCCATTATGGTTTATTCCAGGATGTTGAATACAGTTCCCTGTGCTATACACTAGGACCTTGTTGTTTATCTAGTTTATATATAGTAATTTGTATCTGTTAATACCAAACTCCTAATTTATCCCTTTTCAGCACCATGTTGATGGAATTGATATGCTAATTTTTAAAATAACATACTCATGAGGGTGGAACAGTGTTCACAGACAGTCCTGGGCCTAAAGCCCAATGAAGGCACTGAGGGTGTGGGTGAATGTGTGTGCATGTGTGTGTGTGTGTGACACTGGGCTTCTTCACAGAATCTCCCTCAGTGTGTTTGCTCCTGTTAGACCCCTTTGTGCTTCCAGCAGCAGGTAAGGCTCCCGGAGCAGAGATGAATGGTTGGGGGTGTAGGCTTGGATGTAGAGCTCAAATCCAGGCCTGGCTGTATGGCCTCAGACTCCTCCCTCAGCCCTCTAGACCTCACATTGCTCCTTATAAAAGGAGGGTAGTGACATCTAGGTCACGGGATTGTGCGAATCAGGTAGGATGGCGGGTGTGCCGGGGGCTCAACCCTGTGGCGGGCAGCGAGCGAGTACCCACCGGTTGGCAGGTGCTAATATTGTTACTGCCTATTTTGTAGATTCAAAAACTGGAATCTGGGGAGAGGAAAGCAAACGACCCTCTAGCAGCCAAGACTTCCCAGGAGTCCTGACCCACTGCCTCGCCTCCGTGGGTCTCCAGGGCAGTCCCGCTCTTGGTGCTGCCTGGACACGAGGTACCCCCAGTGGTTCCATCCACGTCTCTTCCTGCTGCCCCTGAGAGAGCCCAAGCCCCTCTCGCGACCTGTGACGGCCCTGCGAGGAACTTGTCATGCTGACGGAGTGAGTGGCCCGGGAAGAGCCAGCCCAGGTTCCCATCAGGCTGATGGATGTAGCCAGCTTCTAAGTGTGCACATCACCCTCCCCGGCCCCTAAAGCCTTCCCATTTGAGAGGGAAGAGACCCAAGACACACAGCAACACCCGCAGGCTGCCTCTGGCTTGGGGCAGGGATGGGTTTGCAGCTGTCTCGGTACCTCTGCAACCTCTAACCTGATTTCCTCGTTTCCCAACAGAGAAATGAAGGTCTGGCACGGAATAGTGATCGCAGTGGTGTCTCTGGTACTGCAGGCCTGCCTCCTCACAGCCCTCAACTACCTGCTCAGCAGGCACATGGGTAACTGGCTCAACATCCTCTTCCCTCCCGGTTCCCCTCAGGGACCACTCCCAAGCCTGCAGCAAGATGAGCCCCCTTTGGAGTCCCCGAATATCACTACTTGAGGAATCCCTGGCCAGATGCCCCTTCACCCCACCAACGTCTAAGCCGGTAATCCCTACCCTGACCCAACCTATCTGCGGTTGGGAATGATGGCTCAGAGTCCTTCCACTGCCCAGACAAGCTTCTGCCTAGAGACAAGCTGCTGCGATGCTCCTGAGGGTGCGCTCACTTAACCTGAGCCTAGTGAATTTCCTTCATCCCTGCCAAGGGACTTAATGTGAAGAAATGGCCTTGAATTACAACAGAAGGGCGAATGGTATGGTTAGACTAAGAAATTAGCTTAAATTCCTGAGCTGATTTGCAGTAGGAAAGTAGGAAGCTCGGTCCAGGGAAGACATTACAATTAAGGAAAATAAAACTGCTTTGGCTGTGCTAAGACAAGGGATTGGGCAAGATGGTGTATGTCTAAGCTACTCTAGTCAATCATTCATTCAATACAACAGGGAACAAAATAAAAATCCCTGCACTTATGGACCTTACATTCTATGGGTAACACAGACAGCGGACAAGTAAAATGTGTGTTAGGTTACGGTAAGTGCTAGGGAGAAAAAAAATGAAGCAAGGCAAGGAGATATGAATTGGATGGGGGTCAGCATCCCTGAGAGGCTGACACTTGAGTCTAAACCTGAGGGAAGTGAGGAAGTGAGCCACACCTACAAAGGCCATAAGCCAGGAGAGTTTGTTCATAACAGCAGAAGCAAAGGGGCTGGGTGGCTGGAGCTGAGGTGGGGCAGGGAGAGGAAGGAGGAGTGAGGCCCAGAGGGCCTTCAGGCTGGGACTTTGGATTTTACTCCAAGTGAGGCAAGGGGCATTGCAGGGTTCTGAGCAGAGGAGTGCTGAGGTTTGAGGAGATCCCTCTGTCAATTTTCTCTAATGAGAGCTGTGCTCACGGATAGGATGAGCCTGACCTAGCGAACTTTCACTTTTGACTCTTGCCCTGTCCCTTCTAGCTCAGGAGAATGAGCGGATACTGAAAAGGGCCAAGCACAAGGTCCCCAGGCCCAGCCCTGCCCACTGCTGCCCGCCTGCTGCCAAGAAGACGAAGGAGCCTAGGGCAGAGAGAAGCACTCCCGTGCGTAAGCCCCGTTACCCACGTGAGTACAGGGGTGGGGGGAGAACGTGTCACAAAGCTTATTCTGCTCTGTCTGGACTCCCGGGGAGCCTCCCTGCAGCAGCCCTAGTCTGTCCTACCCAAACCACTAGCCCGAGGATTCCTCACACCCTCCCCAGTACAGGCCAAGCCAGGCCCCCATTTTCAGAAGGTTGTTCATCCTATCCAGTGGGGCAGATTGCATTGGGTTTGTGTGGGTCTAAGTTCTTCTCTAGCTTTGGTCACGTGTGAACGGCTGCCGTGGAGGACCGGGGGCTGTCTCTGCTCCTGTCTTTGTGATACTATGGCATCTCTTCTTCTGCCTGCCCGTTAGTGGTGGAGCCGAGATTTCAACTGCCTCTGTCTGCCCCCAGCCATGGCATCTGGGCACTTTAATAAATCTGAGTCTTGGTGATGGCTCACATCTCTATCCCCCTCTGGCAAGTGAACCAACAGGGACATCACGTTCTCGTTTTCTCTCTCTTTCAGCTTGGGAGACCCACCAGGTCACTATTCACATAGTGGAAACTGCCGCTTCCACAGCAAGAGAGTCACTCACCAGAGATTGCTCTTTCCACTGCTTCATCTTTTGGTTGATTTGAGTTTGCTCCGTCCTTCTAAATTTTATCTTTTCAGTTGGAGAAATCTGGTTGTCAGCCTTCCTCGCCACCAAGATAAGGCCTCAATGCATGTGGGAATCGGAAGATGCCATTTGCATGAACTCATGGTCTCAATGGAAGGGGAGAGGCATGGGCCTCGCCACAACCCCTGATCCTGATGCTTCCCTGAAGCCTGGTCAGAATCAAAGACTCCATGGTTGGCAGGGACCTCAGAGATCATCGTCCAACCTTCTGTGTTACAGGGGACAAGACCAGGGCACAAAAAGGAATGTAACCTACCTGGCGTTAGTGACAGGTTTAGATTAGAAGCTGTGCCTGTGATTTCTGGGGCCAGAGCTCTTTGCCTTGGGCCACAGCGGCTCAGCATGCCCCGCCTACTCCCCTTCCAGCAGATAGCCCTTCCCAAGCACAGTCCAGCCTGGTGCGCTTGGTATTACTTTTAGGTGGAGCTGGACAAAGCAGCAGTGCCTGGACTCTTGGACATGTTCCTCATTATTTTGGGAGGCTCACCTCTTTCTCTGTTCTATTCCTTTTTCCTCTTTGGGGGGCTCTGTATCTCTCTCCCCCACTCCTCTTTGAGTTCCTCGTTCTGTCTCTGTCTTCATCTCATTCTCCCTTCCATTGCCTCTATCCTCTCTTTACACCCTTTGGCTTTCTTTAGAAGAAGAACAGTTTCTATTTCACCCTAGATGACAGTGACACGTCCTCAGACAGCTCCGACAGCTCAGACAGCTCACCTCCCACCCACCAGGTAATGGACACTCCCAATGATCCGAGCCCTCCATATGCAGTCTGGGGTCACCGTGGCTCCAGAGACGGGAGTAAGGAAGGAGGTGCTTCTGGAGGCATTACATCATCTTTAGGTGAGGGTGGTTGGGCTTTCATTCCCAGGCCCGTATCAGCACAGAGCATCAAAACAAAGTGGGTCTGAGTGAGCTATAAAAATGAAGGTGCTAACGGGAAACCCCTTTCTCCCATGTCCCAGTCACTGACCAAGGTCCACTCTGAGTCCTGACCTCACTTGGATTAAGTCTCCACGTCTTTCTTCCTTAAACCCATTCATTCCCACAGGCACAAGGAGCAATATTCCTCATTGCCCTGACCCTGCTCTCAGACACAGCTACCTGGGACCCAGGTTCTTTCCCATCCAGCCTAGGGCGAGCCTCTTTGAATGAGAGTTGAGTACCTCCTCCAAACATGGTAGGAATCTTGACCAAATTTCTTTGCTTTTTTCCCCTAAGGCCACCAAGGATGTGAACTACACACAAGTGGACTTTTCAGCTCCTGGAAGACGAAGCAATGACTCTGTCCTGGACTATGAGAACATAAAGGAAGCCACAGATTATGTCAATGTCAAACCAAAAAGCCACAAGTCCAGTTTCTGGACTTTTGTGAACACTGGTGTCTTTGAGCCAGTGGAATACAGCCAAGTGGCCATGTGAATTCTAGGCTTTTTAATGGGGCGTAGTTCCTTATGCATTCTTGCACTTATTTTGTAGGCGGACTAGTGTTTGGTTATTTTTTTTGACAAGGAAATAGGAGAAAAAGTATGCCTGTATGTCAGCAAGGAATATTCGGATTAGGAAGAACTTCCAGGTTAAGTATGAAAACACTGGCGCATATCAGTAGAGAAAGTGATGAAGTCTCTCTCCATAAAAAAAATTTTAAAGATTTTAATCAACTGTAGTAGAGTTCTGTTTGACAGTCTTATGATTAAATGCCTCTCTGAGCTATTTAATTATAGGTAATAAACAACTTCCTTAAAATTTTTAAATAAAACAGCAACTACAGGTTCCTCTTTTCCTCTGGCTTAACCTTGCATCCTGTTCCTTTATCAGTATTGTATCTTGCTGAGTAATCCTGCTCTGCCCTCAGAACGTTAAATAATGCATTTGGAAAGCTCACCGTTACTTAACCTTTGAATCTGCTGTTCTTAGGAAAGAAAGATGACAGAGTAGTAAATGCCAACTAGCATCACAATCTGTTATTCCAAAAAAACTTTCCAAATTCAATCCAATAAAAATCAATATCCATTCTCGGTTTGTGGTTGTTGTTGTTTTTACTTTTACTACCAATTAGTAGTAGAAGAACACTTTCTTAACTTGATTAAGAACAGCTTATCTGAAACCAGCTAATGGCATGATATTTAACTGTAAGGTCCTAGACGCAGTCCTATTAAATCATGACCAAAGTAGGAATGTCCAAAAGCCTGACATTTCTTTACTATCTAACATTGCTCTAGAAATTCTAATCAGTGCAATAAAACAGTTAACAAAAATAAGGCTGTAACTATGGAAGAGGAGGATAAGTCTGTCATTGTTTACGATATGCTAGAGAATTAACTATGTTTTAAAATTAATAACATGCAGTTAGCAGTGACTAGATAAATATATAACTTATTTTCCCAACAGCTAATTAAGACACAAAATGAAAAAAAAAATTGCTCACAATAACTAAGCAAACATCTCAAAAATGGAAACCCCATTATAAAGCAGAAACTAACACACCATTGTAAAGCAATTATACTCCAATAAAAATGCTTAAAAAAAAAATAAAAGGAAACCCTAGAAATACTCCTAGCCAAATTCAAACCCCAGATGAGTGGCATTCAGGTCTAGAGACCATTCATTAACTGTGCGCCATCTGCTGGCTATAAATGACCTTTCTAGCCCTGGTACTGAGGGGGGTGGGGGGGAGGGGCAGGGGCAGCTTTCATCTTCCCAGGTTCCTCTTCCCCAAGATGACCTGAAGAGACGGTTTTGAGTTTCTGGGGCTGGAAACTTTTGACACATGTCCCTACACCTTTTAGCTACCACTGTTGTTCCTCTCCTACTATTGTTTGAACATTTGTGTCCCCCCTCAAAGTTATATGCTGAAATCCTAATCCAAGGTAATGGTATTGGGAGATGGGGCCTTTGGGAGGTTGTTGGATCATGAGGGTGGCAACCTCCTGAATGAGATTAGTGCTCTTAGAAATCCACAGAGCTCCCTAGCGCCTTCCATCATGTGAGGATACAATGAGAGGTCTGCAACCCGGAAGAGGACACTCACCAACCATGCTGGCACCCTCCAAAACTATGAAAAGTAAATATCTGTTGTTTATAAGCCACCCAGTCTATGGTACTTTTTATGGAGCCGTAGGGACCAGGACATCTCCCTAGAAAGCTTTTCTTCTTTTTATTCTTCCAGTTTTACTGAGATATAATTGACATACAGCACTGTATAAGTTTAAGGTGTGCAGCACAATGATTTGACTTACATACGTCATGAAATGATTACCACGATAAGTTCAGGGCACATCCATCGTCTTGTATAGATACAAAATTAAAGAAATAGAAAAAAATGTTTTCCCTTGTGAACTCTTTACTCTCTTAACAACTTTCACATAGAACATACAGCAGTGTGTGATAGATTTATCACATAGTACATTGCATTCCTAGTACTTACTATCTTGCAGCTGAAAGTCTTTACCTTTTGACTGCCTTTATCCAATTCCCCTCCCCCAACCCCCACCTCTGATACCACAAATCTGATCTCTCTTTCTATGAGTTTGTTTGTTTGTTTTTGTAGTATAATTGACCTATGCACTATGTTACTTCCTGTTACACAACATAGTGATTTGATATTTCTATACTTTCAAAATGATCACCCAGTCTAATCACCCTCTGTCACCATACAAAGATATTATGTATTATTCCCCACACTGTACATTTCACACCTGCAACTCATTTATTTTGCAACTGGAAGTTTGTATCTCAATCTCCCTCACTTATTTCTCCCCTCCCCTCACCCCTTCTCCTCCGGCAACGATGTGTTTGTTCTCTGTATCTATTACTCTGTTTATGTTTTGTTATGTTTGTTCATTTGTTTTGTTTTTTAGATTCCACGTATAAGTGAAATCATACAGTATTTGCCTTTCTTTGTCTGACTTACGTCACTTAACAGAATACCCTCTAGGTCCATCCATGTTGTTGCAAACTGCAAGATTTCATTCTTTTTATGGCAGAAAAAGATATACGCACTCCTATGTTCATGGCAACATTATTTGCAGTAGCCAAAATATGAAAGCAACTTAAGAGCCCATCAATAGATGAATAAAGAAGAAGTGGCTATATATATACATATATACATGTATATATATTGTAAATGATATATCCAGTAAGGGAGATATCCATATATTGGATTGATAGTTTTCTATCATTGATAGTTTCCTTCATGGTACAAAAACTTTTTAGTTTGACATAGTCCCAATTGTTTACTTTTGCTTTTTTTCCCCTTGCCTGAGGTGACATATCCAAGAAAAATGTTACTAAGACCGATGTCAAAATGTGTACTGCCTATGTTTTCTTCTAGAAGTTTTATGGTTTCAGGCCTTGCATTTAAGACTTTAGTCCACTTTGGATTTATTTTTGTGCCTGGTGTGAGAAAGTAGTCCAATGTGATTCTTGTGCATGTAGCTGTGCTGTTTTCCCAACACCATTTATTGAAGAGGCTTTCCTTTCTCCATTTCATATTTTTGCATTTTTTGTCATAGGCTAACCCACACTTCATATAAGTGTGGGTTCATTTCTGGACTCTCTATTCCAGGGGTCCCCAACCCCCGGGCTGCAGACTGGTACGGCAGACTGGTACCAGTCTGTGGCCTGTTAGGAACCAGGCCACACAGCAGGAGGTGAGCAGTGGGTGAGTGAGGAAGCTTCACCTGCTGCTCCCCATTGCTCGCATTACCACCTGAACCATCACTTGCATTACCATCTGAACCATTGCTCATACTACTGCCTCAAACATTGCCCTCATTGCTTGCATTACTGCCTGAACCATCCTCCCACCCCTGTCCATGGAAAAATTGTCTTCCATGAAACTGGTCCCTGGTGTCAAAAGGGTTGGGTACCGCTGTTCTATTCTTTTCCATTGATCCTTGTGTCTGCTTTTGTGAAAATACCACACTGCTTTGATTACTGTAGCTTTGTATTATAGTTTGAAATCAGGGAGTGTTATACTTCCAGGTTTGTTCTTCTTTCTCAAGATTGTTTTGGCTCTTCAGAGTCTTTTGTGTTTCCATACAAATTTTAGAATTATTTGTTCTAGCTCTGTGAAAAATGCCATTGGTATTTTGATAGAGATGGCACTGAGTCTGTAGATGGCCTTGGGTAGTATGGTCATTTTAACAATATTATTTCTTTTTTTAAAAAAAATAAATTTATTTATTTAATTTTTGGCTGCGTTGGGTCTTTGTTACTGCATGCAGGCTTTCTCTAGTTGCAGCAAGCAGGGGCTACTGTTCATTGCAGTGCGCAGACTTCTCACTGCGGTGGCTTCTCTTGTTGCGGAGCATGGGATCTAGGTGCACGGGCTTCAGTAGTTGTGGCGCACAGGCTTAGTTGCTCTGTGGCATGTGGGGTCTTCCCGGACCAGGGCTCGAACTCGTGTCCCCTGTAATGGCAGGCGGATTCTTAACCACTGCGCCCCCAGTGAAGTCCCTAACAATATTATTTCTTTCAATCTATGAGCACAGAATATTTTTGCACCTGTTTGTGTCATCTTCAGTTTCTTTCATTAGTGTCTTATAGTTTTCCAAGTACAGGTCTTTTACGTCCTTAGTTATATTTATTTCTAGATATTTTATTCTTTTTGATGCAATTGTAAATGGGATTATTTTCTTAATTTTTCTTTCTGATAGTTTGTTGTTAGTGTATAGAAATGCAACCAATTTCTGCACATACTAATTTTGTATCCTGCAACTTTTCCAAATTCATTGATGAGCTCCAGTAGTTTTTTGGTGGCATCTTTAAGATTTTCCATGTGTAGTACCATGTCATCTGCAAACAGTGACAGTTTTACTTCTTCCTTTCCAATTTGGATTCCTTTTATTTCCTTTTCTGGTCTAATTGCTGTGTATAGGACTTCCAATACTATGTTGGTTAGAAGTGTTGAGAGTGGGCATCCTTGTCTTGTTTCTGATCTTAGAGGAAATGCTTTCAGCTTTTCAGCATTGAGCATGATGTTGCTGTGGGCTTGTCATGTATGGTCTTTATTATGTTGAGGTATGTTCCTTCTATAACCACTTTGTTGAGAATTTTTGTCATAAAGGAATGTTAAATTTTGTCAAAAGCCTTTTCTATATCTATTGAGACCATCAAATGACTTTTATTCTTCAATTCATTAATGTGGTGTATCACATTGATTGATTTGTGGATATTGAAAAATCCTTGCATCCCTGAAATAAATTTCACTTGACCATGATGTGTGATCTTTCTAATGTATTGTTAGATTAGGTTTGCTAGCATTTTATTGAGGAGTTTTTCATCTATGTCCATTGGTGATATTGGCCTGTAATTTACTTCTTTTGTGATATCTTTGTCTGGTTTTGGTATCAGAGTGTGCCTGGCCTTGCAGCATGAGTTTGGAAGCATTCCTTTCTCTGCGAATAATTTGAGAAGGCTAAGCATTAATTCTTCTATAAATGTTTAGTAGAATTCACTTGTGAAGATGTCTGGTCCTGGACTTTTGTTTGTTAGGAGTTTTTTAAATTGCTGATTCAATTTCATACTGGTGATTGGTCTGTTCATATTTTCTATTTCTTCTTGATTCAGTCATGGGAGAGTGTACATCTCTAGGAATTCGTCCATTTCTTCTAGGTTGTCCATTTTATTAGCATATAGTTGTAGTAATCTCTTTTGATACTTTATATTGCTGTGGTGTCATTTATAACTTCTTTTTTCATCTCTGATTTTATTTATTTGGGCCTTCTCTCTCTTTTTTCTTTACAAGTCTGGCTAAAGGTTTATCAGTTTTGTTGAAGCTTTTCTTAATGGGAAAAAAGAGATTCTACTGATTAGAGAGGCAGAATGAAGACTAACCACTACCAAAGTCAACAACAATGACGCCGTCTTTGCAAACAGAAATAAAACTCTTTTTATTGATCTCTTTTTAAAAGAAAAAAAAAAGAGACAATTCAAGAGTGTGCTGAAGAGATTCAGATAAGTTACAGCACACCCAAGAGAGACTGGACAGAGATACTGCTGAGACAGTTCCCATACCAGGAGAGGGGACAATTGCAGTAGCATGGACAGAGCACCTGCTTTCTGCAGAATTCTGGATAGGCCCTGGGAGTTAGGAGAATCAAACACAAAAATAAGACTTGAGCATGTGGATGGGGTCAAGGCATGTATGACCTAGTTGTGGGGACAGGCAAGAACATGTACAAAACAACATGTGACAAGGGAGAATTCACACAGAGCAATGAAACCAGAGCTCATCAATGTTTAAGTAGATTGTGTATAAGAATGTTAAGATCAGGTGGGCCTGATCAGAAAGAAACATCTCAGGGCTTCCTTGGTGGCGCAGTGGTTGGGAGTCTGCCTGCTGATGCAGGGGATGCGGGTTCGTGCCCCAGTCCAGGAAGATCCCACATGCCGCGGAGCGGCTGGGCCCGTGAGCCATGGCCGATGAGCCTGCGCTTCCGGAGCCTGTGCTCCGCAACGGGAGAGGCCACAACAGTGAGAGGCCCGCGTACCACAAAAAAACACAAAACTTTGAGCACAGAAAGAAACATCTCAGAGAGAGGTGGTTTCTGACCTCAGTTTAGGAAGAAGGATGGACCATTGATGGATGGGAGAAGAGGCAGAAGGAAAGGGAGCAGGGCTGATGCAATGGAGGCACTCAATAAATTCTCCAGGGACTGACCTGAACTGAACTCAGAAGCAGTGATGATACTTGGGAGCAGGATGCTGATGTCAGAGAAAACACTGACCACCTGATTAAGGTCAATAGCGAACTTCTGCTATGATTGGCTTCAAAAGTATGACGTTCATGGCAGATAAGTATATCATAGAAGTTAACGTTAGCACTCACCCCAGTTGCTTATAAGGGGAAGGCATTCCTGGCAACTGCTGTTTAAGAAGAGAGTTGAAAGTGTGACTCCAAGTGACTTACAGAGGTTTGACTGACCATCAGTGGTGCAGATGACTTAGATGACCTGATAAGTGAAGAGGAGGACTGAGTTCACATCCTAAGGAGCTTGGGCCCATACGCTGATGACTGGGGCCAGCTAACAATATGACCTGACCCTCATTGCTAGCCATGTTACTAGAAATAAAACGGCCTTTTGTTTGTGATACCTCTGTGAGCTTAAAGGGTTAGCTGCCTAAATCTGTATAAATGGTTGCCTGTACGAGTAGTCACCATTGGAGGAGCCCAGCTTCTGGTACAATGAAGTCACTCTCTCCCATGTTGTATGTCATCAGAACATCCAGGGAAGAATCATGCTGCCCCACTCTGGGCTCCTCTGTGGATAAGGACTGGATAACATCTCTCCAAACCTATCTTATACCTGGGTACCGATAAACTGATTTGCTACTGGCAACCAGTAGAAAGTGGATTACATGCCAGTGATGAACTGGGAATACACAGTAGACTAGAGTAAATGTGACCTGTCTTCCATGAATTTTTATTCTAAAGGAGCAAGCACCCAATGCTCACTATAGAACTGAAGCAGAATTCCATGAGGGACACTAACTTATTGGCCAGCAAGACCCACAGGGTGAGGAGGTATTTTATGCTCAACACCAGTGGGATATTTGCTCTCAGATCAGGACAGTCTTCCTGGTCCAGAGGGGTCTCAAGAGGCCTTCTTACCCAGGCCCCTGGCCTCTAAACTAAACACATTATAATTTCATCATTGAGGTCCCCTAGCTCTCTCATACACTCACCCTTTCAGGAAGGAATTTCTATATCAGGCCCTTTCCCTGCAGAAGAAACCTCTTGTTCTTTGCCCCTCCTTGCCAAATACATCCTCCATAAACTTAGACGAAAAGAACTGCACGTCCAAGTATCTCAACAGAGCTGGTCAAATGAGAGATCAAGACTCTAGAACTTGAGGGAAAGGTAGTATGGCATAAGAGCTGGAAGACCCGTGTGACTTTCCCAGTAGGTCCCTGTGGGTCATTACTGTTTCAGACGCACTTTCAGCTCCACACTGCCACCGTGTGGCCCCAGGGCAAATCCCAGGTCACTCTTGTCTCCTTTTCCCTCTTAAGTGAATGTAGGGGTACCAAGAAGGTGGCTCCCCGCCCCTCAACTTTGCCCTTGGCCCTGCCCTGTTCAAGGAGATCACAGTTTTATTTTAGCTTACATATCTCATTGTCATTGCCCACAGGAAACAAAGATGCCCAGAAATCTCCTGGTTATTAAGTAGTTGTATTGGTCAATTTCAACCACTTCTGGGTTCTGGACCCAGGAGTGAGCTGCTGTGGCCTAGGCTGAGGCTATAGCCCCTCGAGAGATAAAATACCTATTTACATACAAAACACAGAGCCATCTGTAAAATTACTGGCCCGTACCAAACAACATAAAAAGCCATTCTGAGAAATGCCCACAGTCAAGCGATTAACCTCCTCCTGCCATCTTCTGCCCTGCCCACCCCCAGACCCCTGCTCCCACATGGGTTCCACGGGACTGAAGTACTGTATTTCACAGAGTCCACAGGACGGCATAAACATTTTACAAAATTGCTCAGCCCAGGGACAGTATCACTCAGTTTTTCCTGGGGTGAGCTGTCAGAAATGAGGATGACCCAGAGAGCACGGGACCTCCTTCTTGCTTCCCACAAGGCCCACCTCCCTGGACCCTATCCGAGGCCCTGGTGCTGGCTCTGAATGCCTGTGAGAGCTTCCTACAGGGACGGCAAACGCCATCATTCATAGATCCAGACAGGATCCTGCCATCTCCTTCAGGAGCCTCCTAGAATAGGCTCCTGAAGCCCCCAGCCCAGTGTCCAGCTGTTCCCCATTGGCCTCATCATAGGACAGCACTAGCTTTCCGGAAAAGGTCAATTGCAGCCTTTCCATGGGAGGAAGAGGGAGGGCCCCAAACCACCACCACAAGTAAATCCGCCCTCATGAAATGCAAAGCTGGAAATATAATAGTGGGATTATGTGCTACTCTTTGCTAGAGAAGGCACAGAGCAGGCATGAAAGGGGCTCTAGTCAATCTTGATTCCAAGTCTCTTCTCGCCTCCCTACTGTAGAGTCTCCTGGGCCCAGTGCCCTGGAAGTCACCCACGGGATGCAATCCCGAGCCCGGCCACTATCTTCTCTAGCGTCAGTAGAGTGTTGTATAGTCTACAGCCTCACATTCGTGCCCTCCCAACAAGGCGGGCATTGTTATTTCTATTTAACAAATGAGGTGCCTGTTGCTCAGAGAGATTGGATAACTTGCCCAAGTTCAAACAGGTAGAAAAGAGGTGAGATCAGGACTCAAACCCAGGTTTGGGGGTACAAGGCCGGGATCCCTTGTACCTCCCAGTCATCGTGATGAGCAAAGATTTACTTAGTACCTACTATGGGCACCAGGGTCAGGAACTGTGGTCTGAAGTGGAAGCAGAGGAAGGAGCAACTTCAACAGCTCACGGTGGCATGGGAGGCTCCTCAGCCCAGCTCCATCAGGACAGATGGACAGGGAAGAAGTGGTTGGACGTCAGGGACTGACATTAGCAACAGGGTGCAGTGAAGAGAGACAGTGGGTTCCCACATCCACCTTGAGCCTTGGTCTCACTAGGGTCTGTGTCCCGCTCTCCACTTCTCTAGTATTGAAGGGCTGGGGTGCTTTGTTCACTCACAACACTCAGCTTACGTGCTTTTCTTTTAAGGAAGCCTAATGAGACTTCTTAGAGCTAAGTGGCCTCTTAAAGAAGTGTATCCCCAAAGCCACAGTCACTCCTCAAAACTTCCCTAGGAGTGGAGGGCAGAGAGTGACTGCTCCCTGGAGTGCTCTCAGGAGCTCTTAATTAGATCAGCAATCCCTACATTAATATGGGTTCACGTGTTTAGTATGGTTCAAGAGTTTACAAACCACCTACACATGCACAGTCCTATTTGACCCTCATAATGAAGACAGCAAGGCCATTGGTGGTGGCATGGTGGTAGAACCAGGACCCAGTTCTCCTGACGTCAGCTGATGGGCTTTCCACCATCAAGACCATCGCTTTGAGTAGAACCAGAATCATGGTGGGGAGGTTATCCCATGGTATAAATCCCACTGCGGATAATGAGGTGCGGGACAAAGCCCCAGATTCTACCTGCAAGGCTCTCTTGGCATCAGCATCACAGAACTGAGGGCAAAAGTGGACAGTACGGCCAAGGCAGGAACCAAAGTCACCAGAATTGAGTCAAAGGGCATAACTGTCATTGTCATGAAAACACAACAATTCTTCCAGAGCCTACTGGTTAGAACGTCCTTAGAGAACGCTTCTCCAGTCTTGCAAAGTCATGAAAGTTTCAAGCTGGGAAATGCCTTAGAGATCATCTCTGTTCTACAGGTGAGGAGCTGAGGCCCAGAGAGGGAGGTGACTTGCCGAAGGTCATACAGATACCCCACGGCAGAGCCGAGTTTCCAGTCCTGGGCTCCTGATTTGGTCACGGCAAGCATGTGATTCGTGTGGAAGCTCTGAGGAGCCTCAAACAAATCCAGAGCCATGACTAAGTCACACTTTCTCAAAGGATGTCTCCTCTGTGCATCCCCAAGAGGCAGGAGCCATGTGGACCCCCTGAGGGGAGGAGGGAGAGCGACCAATCCCTGCTGCCTCCGAGGCTTCCTCCCACCCGGAATTTTATTGTGACCATTTTCATCTCCTCCTTTCCTCACTCTTTCTTCTCACGCTCACCCCCTGTTGGTCATTCCACTGAGAATATGCAATACTCTGCCCTGTCACCCACCCTAACTCTAAATGAGGTACATGGGGAGAAGAGAAGTAGCGTTTGCAGAGTTTTTACCAGTTACCAGGTGCTGTGCTAACCCTGCATTTCCCTTCAGTAGACAGGTGGGCATAGCAGGCGAAGCCCTCACACCTATTCACTTTCTTCATTAAGCAATCCTCTCTCTACCAAAAAAAAACCCCAAAAAACAAAAACTCAGGATGCAGACAGGGTCCTTCTCACAGGTTTTCACTCCTTCCCTCTCCTGGTTGAACTGGGATGCGCTAGTCAGGTTAGGATGAGACAAACAAGATAGGAGACCAGCCTCTGAGTCCCTGCTGCCTGTGGACCCCCAGACAGGACAGCCCTAGGCCTGTCAGATCTGGGGCACCACATCTACCGCACGTGTGGTTCCCAGACACCCTGTGAATATGGCAGGATCAGGGAAGCAGACAGTCTGATTCTCCCTGACTCCCAGCATGTGAGGTTGGGAGCAAACGACGGCAGCCATGTAACCAAGAGGAGCAGCCATTCTGGCCTCCTCGCCCTGCCTCAAACTGGGCTCCCCTAACTCCAGCCCTGCGCTCCCAGCATTTACACCCAGTGCTGAGGTGGGTAGAGACCCTCGCCACACTCCGGGGAGTGTTCTCTAAAAGATGCTGGTCTCGGTGACGGTGTCCCTGTCCACCTGCTCTTCATCCTTCAGTGGGTCTTCGGGCCCCGGCCTCTGGCTGAGGGTGGGCAGGCCACTGGAGCGGGTCAGCAGCATGGCGCGGCGGTTGGATGGGCTGCCGCTGGAGAGCTGCCTGCACATCCTGGGCCCCGGCCCCCCGCAGCAGGCCAGACGGCCGAGGGAACGCGGCCACAGGTGGCCGTTGAAGCCCATGTAGATCCAGGGGTTGCAGCAGCTGCTGAGGTTGCCCAAAAGCATGGAGATGGTGAAAGACACATTGGTTGAATCTGCCGAGAGAGAAGCACAAGAATTTTAGACCTGGGAGAGATTCCCAGTCCCTACTGATCGGAGAAGGAAATTGAATCCCAGAGAGGACCTGGGACTCACGTGGGGCTCTGTAATTAGAAAGGAATACAGCTGGGGCATGAACCTGGGACTCCTGACTCCAGAGTCCTGCCTCACTGATTGATTTGTTCGTTTTGTACTACAGGGTGATGACAGGATCCGAGGCTTGCTCTGAGTTGACTTTAGAGGTGCAAACATAGTCCGGGACAGGACCAGCCCAAATAGGAAACACTGTCTTTGTTCCAAAACCTCGCTCTTGAATCCCCTAATGGATGTAGAGCTAGGATGAAGCAACTTCTATAAAACATTCAGGAAAAATAACCATGATTCTAGCCAGGTTCAGGCACACCTCCATCCCCACTTATGTCATAGATACGGGTGCACATTGCCTTCCGAATTCCGTCCTCCTTGACCCCTAGGGGTCAGTCCCAGTCATTCTGTCATTCAGTCAGTTTGCATGTGAGTATCAACTGTGCCAAGCCAGTGATAGGGACCTGGTAGGGCGATCAGTGGAGCCTGACAGCCCTACAGGTCCCATGATGTCATCTCCAACTGTGCACCTTCTAGGTACAGGGCATCCAGGCATCCCATTCCAGACCAGTACTTGTTCTCTGTCATCAGAAATTACATCCAAAGAATGCACCATCCTTGGCGGGTAGGGGAGCTAATTTCTCTCCCGGGCAGTCAAAATGTGAGAGTTCAAAGACTCTGATAAGATTTCTTCCAGATACAATACTCTTTCTGAAAATGAAATGAAACTTCTCATGACAACAGGAAAGCTGGGAGATGGGCCCCGTCCTCCTGCTAGATGCACCACGGCTACAGTTATGGCGTGGGTTGCATACTGAGTTACCCTCCTCTTCAGTGGAGGCTGTAGCATCACTGCGCACAATGCTTAAGCTAGAAGGAACCTTAGAGGTGGAATCACCAAATACAACGTCAGAGCTGGAAGGAACCTGAAGGGTTATGGCGTAGACTTGAACCTAGGTCTTCCCTCTTCAAAGCAGCAATCCTGCACCCTGCCACCATTTCAACCAACAAACTGAAGGGCAAAGCTCAAGTGCCTGCTCTGTAAAGCACCATGAAATCTTCTGATACACAGATTCCTCATGCGCCTCTCCTGAGGGTATGCTCTCCAGTGCGGTACTCATAGCCCAAGAGAAGGGAAGATCCAGGGTCAGAATGTTTGAGAGAAGGCTTGAATCATAGAGTTAGGAAGCTGAAGACACCTGGGCCTGGATGGACAGGTCTAGGGCACAGAAGTGAGGGCAAGGAGGGAGCACCTGTAAGTGGAGGAGAGACCATCCTCAGCAACAAGCACAGCCTCCTTCAGGCTTGTCTGGGCTCTGGCCTGCTCCCCAGTTAACTTAATACCCAGGGGCTGCAGAAGACTTGGGAAGTTGCTTTGGCTAAGGGGTGGTATTCATCCCGTCTGCTCCATCGACATATATATGTAGTGCCCAGACTCGGCCAGAGACTTAGGGGTTCCAGAAGTTTCTTCACTTGGGAAGCATCTGTTTGATTTAGGCCTGTCTGAGCCAGGCCCTGTGCAGGGGCTGGAGATGGGCCCGGAGCACTGGAGTCTGCAGAGGCTTCACCTCTCAGCCCCCGAGGGCAGATCCACTACTAGTCCTGGCCAGCCGCTGCACTTCATTCTGACGGAAGCTCAGCTGACAGTCGGGGGCAGGGCCAAGGGCAAGGATACAGACAGCTTCTCACCAAAGACTCAGGGACAGGTGGCCAGGAGGCTAGTTTGCTGTGGAGAAAAAATGGGTGTACTGGAAAGTAAGTCTAAAGTAATGAATGTCAGCCGGACTCGAAGGTCCCAGAGGGCTTCCAGTTTTCTGAGGGAGCACATTTTCTGAGGGATACTTAGCTCCTGTACTTCATACTCAGTGAGGCTCTTGGTAAGCGGTAAGTCACTCTATATATGGGTCTCTGGGACAGGCTGATGATGACAGTGAGTACAGCAGGCGAGCAGGAAAGCCTGCACCGGCTGAACGGCAGGATCCCCATCTTCTTGGAGGTTCCTTGATAAAGGGGTGAATGGCCTTCTCACCCCTGGTGACATCAGCTCAGCTGTGATTGTTGGGAAGAAAGCCATGCCACGGTTAAAGCTTGGCCCATAAAGACCTTGATTCGATTCCTGGCTCCATCCCCTACTAAGCAGTGGCACTTCGGACCAGTTATTTCACCAATCTGAGTCTCAGGTTACTCAGATGTAGAGAAGGTCACCGCGAAGTAGCACAAGGCCTGAATGTGCTTGGCACTAGAAAGCCCTCCTTCCTTCTATTCTGTGCTTGACTAGAGCAGGGAGGTCCCTACAAGTGGTTAGGATTAATACGCTCATTGCTTTAAGGGTAATTTATTAAGTCTCTGGTCCAGACTGGTGTCTGAAAGGTGGTTAAGAAGGGGTATGATGGGACCGTAAGAGTTCAGTACTGCCGTCACACTTCTCTCACAGAGTTGTGTTAACATCATGAACAGCCTTCCACTTACTTCATCTCTCCAGAAAAGCAAAGCAGTTGGCTTAAGTGTGTGCTAGGATGAGCAAAATGAGATTAGAAACAAAAGCACAGGGAAGGGGGACCACTCCCTAAGAGCTGGTAGGAAGTGGTAGCCAGGCTCTGCTGGCCAGTGAACCCTCTGGAAGCTTCCAGAGGAAACTGTGCACAGGGCCTCCCTAGGGCAGTCACATGCTGCACCCATTATATACCCCAAGCTGTGCATAAGATGTGATGCACTGCAGAGGACACAGTCACCCCTCTTCACAGACTCGTCCCCCACTCTTCTTAGGGGAGCAGGAACAGATGTCTTTGAATACCTCTCTCCAACATTTTGGGTGCCCAGACACCGCATCTACCTTTCTGAGGACAAGTTCATCCCCAAATGGCCTGACCGTCTGGCAGTGTCTAAAACTTAGGAGGCTGCCATCTACCTCACTCCAAAAAATGACCAGAACAAGGCCTTCTATGTGCCAACCGGAACACAGTCCCATTTTGTTTTTCACGTAGGAGGAAGGGCCCTCTCCTCATCACTTTCAGAGCCAGGGTTCTGGGGGTGCGGGGGGGCAGGAGGATGTATTGAGGGAAAAAACAAGGAGGCACCAGGCTTGGGTTCTACTTTTCACTTTGCTGTGTGGCCTTGGGCAAGTCATGTTTCCTCTCTGAGCCTCTGCTTGCTCATTAGCAAGACAAAAGTGTTGAACTTGAAATTTCAGGGTTGTGCACCAAGGCTAATTCATTGAAAGTGGCTGTTGTAAAGGGAGTTCAACGTCATATTTAGTTGCAGGGGGGAAGGGTGCCGAGAGACGTAGTTCATGGGCCACAAATTTCCATCCTGGATGGAATCATTTGAAAATCCCTTCCAAACATCTAGCAAACTACCAGTTGCTTGGCCAAATCTACTAATGGTCATATTTTTTTAGGGCCAAAGAGTATTTTAAAACGTTTACATTAGTTACCAAAATTTTAAAAGATGGAAATTCACGCCAAAGATACTCACATGGCGTCTTTTGGCCGGAGGGGAGTTGCAGCTGTCCCTTTTCACATGGGACAGGCGCCATCTTTCCTAACTGCTCATTTGTCACCTGTGTGGCCTGTGAGCCATTGTGACCCTGTCCTAATACTCTTGTCCTCTCCTCTCCGCATTTTTCCACCTCCTGCTCCCACATCACCCCTCACCAGACCACACACTTGCCTTCATCAGGGGCATTCTCGTCCCACACAGACCACATCTGGACGCTGAAGAAAGGCGCCCAGCAGGCGATGTAGGCCAGCACGATGACGAAGGTCATCTTCACCGTTCGGATCTTGGCCCGTGAGATGGTGTTGGTGCCGCTGACCCGGGATGGCAGCCCCCGTGTGGCTGCAGATGGGGCAGAAGGAGGTGAGGGCCGGTTCCAAGTCCTCCAACCCCCTCCTTCTACCTTCCAGGCCCCGGTCTTGACTTTTAGGTTCTTACAGATTTCATGGCAGATGAGGCTGTAGCAGGCCGTGAGCATGGCCACAGGCAGGATGAAGATGGCCAGGGTGGTCCAGGTGATGTAAGCCCGTGGCCCCCAAGGAAAGCGGAAGTCTGCCCAGCAGTCCAGCACTCCAGAGCCCTGGATCACCTCTCGTAAAGAAAAAATGAAGACTTGAGGGAGGCTGAGGATGGCGGCCAGCAGCCAAGGAGCTGCAATGAGAGGGTAGGTGGACAGGCTGGGCTGCTGGAGGCTGCACAGGGGGTGACAAACGGCCAGGTAGCGGTCAAGTGTCATGGCCAGCAGCATGTAGGTGGAGGCGAACATGCTGAGCACCTGCAGGTACTTGATGGCCCGGCAGAGGGGGTCGGGGCCCTGGAAGCGGTAGGTGATGTCCCACAGCAGCTGGGGCAGCACCTGGAAGAGCGCCACACCCAGGTCCGTCAGGGCCAGGTGCAGCACAAACAGGTGCATGCGGGAGCGCTTGCGGCCTGCCTGTCCCACTGTCAGCAGCACAGTCAGGTTGCCCCCTGTCGCCAGCACCAGGACAGTGGCCAGGACGCCTATCTCCACCTTGGCCAGCTCCTCATCCCGGCCCAGCCAGGGTGTGGTGGCATTGGGGACAGAGAGGGTGCTCCCGGGGGCGGGGCTGGTGATCCAAGGAGGCCCAGGATCCATGGTGGAAGTTTGCTGGGAGGGAACGGGAGGAAGGAGAGGGATGGATGGAGAGTGTGAGTGTGAGTGGAGAGGTTGGTTGAATGAGATGGAGTGGGGAGGGGAAGTTATAAGATGGAAAAAAGGAGAAGGTTGGGGATGACAGGGAAAAGGCTGAAACTGGATGGCAATCGTTAAGAAGATGGGGATAGAGAGGACGATGGAGAAGGAGATAAGGAAGGAGAAGATGCTGACCCCGGAGAGGGGAGGGGGAACCCAGGAGCCAAGGGAAGGAGGGATCAGGGAGGCAAGGTGTCAGGAAAGGAAGAATGGATGAGGCTGTGCACGGTGAGGCCTCTGGAAGGGAAAGAAGGCTGGGGGAGCTGGCACCACTCCCAAATCCACCCCAAATCCACTCTCCCCAAACTTTTCTGGAAGCGGAAAGCGGATGTCCCTAAGCCTGGTTGTTGGCGCGCTCCCGGCCATCGGTGTCGCCCGCCGGCCTGGAAGCCCCAGCCGAGCCCACGCGCCCCGGCCGGCGTGCGGCGACCAGCGGCTGCTGGAGCGCAGCGGCTCGGCCGAGCGAGTTTTATGCTCTAGCGCAGCCCGAGCGCAGCGGCCCCTCGGCGCGCCGGTTGGCTCCTGCAGAGGAGGGGCGGAGTGACACCCACAGGAGGAAGGACCGAGAGCCTGGGGGGAGGGGTGGGGGTAGGTGTCGGGGGAGGGTCCTGGAGGAGGGACAGAGGGGGCGGTGGACCAGGGACAGGGAGCCAGAGAAGCGGACGACGCGAGCAAGCGCTCACCAGCCGGCGGGACCCACGGACCCTCAGACAGACAGATAACCTCATCTTGGCTCGCACCTGGAACCCCCGGACTGTCTACCAAGACAGGTGCACACCCCAGGGGACGGGTGGTGGCCACCCACCTATGTGGGGACTCCAAGGCTGCCTGCTCTGTTGGGTCCCCGTTAGCCCAGAAGGGTCCAAAATCTGCAGGGGTGGCCAGGTGGGCGAGGCAGGGCCCCAGACGGAGCCCTCGGCCCTTGGGGGTGACGTCCGACCACAGACTCTGGTGGAGACTTGGAGCCATAAAGGGAGGGAAGAAAATGCGAGGATGTGTTTGGAGAGGGGTCAGTGGTGGTGACGGGAGAGAGGTGGGGTGGGAGCAGTTAGACCTGGAGTCCTGGGGTTCAGGGGAAGGTTTAACCCCCAGCCCCACCCCCGGAGTCTTTCACCAGCAGTAGCCTCAAGGCAGTTAAGCACCCTGTGAGGTAGAAAACTGAGGCCGCAGACGTCACGTGACTTGCTCTAGAACTCGTAAAGCAGTAGAGGCAGGACTAGACCCAGCGCAGTGTGCTTTTCCCAGAGCAGCCTTGACTAACAGCCAGTGTGTGAGAGGCACTGGAGCAATAAAAATAGACCCCCAGGGCCCAGAGGAAGCTTCCAACTCAGCGGAGAAAGTAGTGCGTGGTAGTCGTTGTGGAATTCACTTTGTTTTTAGTACATATAGGAGGTGGGTTGTTGGGACTCTCCAGAGCAGATTAGAAGTTCCTTAGGAGTGACAATAGCATCGTCTACCACCCTCAGAAAGGCTGGGGCCCATCATCGTACCAGAGGTCCCCTTGTCTTGCCTTATAATCAAACCAGACCCCCATTTACAGTGTCATCCACCCACCCACACACCCAATTAACATCACTTTTTGAAGAGTCTCTGTCCTGAACAGCCCACACATTCATCTCCACTTCATCCCACTCCACAGTTCAAACACTCACCATTTCTCACCTAAAATACCCTAGCATCCTCCTCTTGTGCTCTGCAGCCCAAGCCCCAACTTCTCAAGGATTTTGCTCTTTATGAATAATTATTTTAAGTCTCTCTACTGGATCACTCCCATCGGCAGGCAAACTCTCCTGCCGTGCATTTAAAAAACATATATATAACCCAGCTCAGTCACTGGACCCGGAGCTCCAGCTGTTACAACCTCTTCCCCTTGACGGCAAAACTCAAAAGGGCTGTCATTTCTTGATGTATTCATTTAAAATTATATATATTTAAACATATGTTTTAAAATGTTACATAAATGATATCATACTACATATACCATTCTGGAACTTGCTTTTTAAATTCTACTTTATTTTTGAGATCAGTCCATGATAATATATAGGTCTAGTTCATTCACATTCGAGTATGTGAATATAAAACATTTTATTTATTCAGTGTCCTATTTTTATAGTTTAGGTTATTTCCAGCGGGTTTTTTTTTCTTTCTGTTTTGCTATTTATTTTTGAATGCTGCAATGAACATTCTTATATATGTCTTTGTGTTCGTGTGTGAGAATTTCAGGTGTACATAGAGAAGTATATGCTTGATATCAATATTGTTGTGTCATACAATGTATGAATTTTCAATTACATAGGACCATATCTTAAATCTTAAATATTTTATCTCTAAATTTGTTCTACTGATTTATCCTCCCCCCAGGTGCATTTGAGTTTCTCATCATCCTCACAGCCAGACTTTTTAATTTTCACCTATCTGATAGGTATAAAATAGCATCTCATGTTGCTTTTAGTTTCTATATCTCTGATTACTAATTATTTTGAGTAGCTTGCCATGTATTTATTTACTGTTTGGATTTCCTCTTCTGTGAATTGTTTATATCCTCTGCACAATTTTTTATTAGGTGGTTTTTCTTATCAGTTTGTAGGAAAACTCTATATGTTCTGATATGAATCTTTTATGTATTCTGAGACGTTGCAGATATCTTCTCTAATCGGTCACTTACCTTTTAATTTTATTTATAGGGTCATTTGCTACAAAGAAAGTTTAAATTTTAATGAAATCAATATTTTCTTTTATCATTTCTGCTTTTTGTGTCTATCTCAAGAACAGAGATAGCCCGTAGTTTTTTCTAACACTTTTAACATTTGTTTTTCACTATTTAGGTCTTTAATCCATTCAGAATTCATTTTTGTGTATCTGTGAGGTAAGAATCTAACTTCGTTTTTTCCCCACATGACAAACTAATTACTCAATTTATTGAGTACTCCATCATTTCCCACTGGCAGCTGTATAATATATTGAGTTTCAAAATATGTATGGGGCTATTTCTGGGGTCTCTGGTCTGTTCCACTGTTTTTTCTATCCCTGCTCTAATATTTCACTGTTTTAGGCACTAAAGCTTTATAATAAACCTTAATATATAGTAAAAAATAAGCCTCCCTTTTGCTCTTATTTTCAAAATGGTTTTCACCAGTTTGAAATTGTGAAGTTTGGTATCAGTTTGTCTAGTTCCACAAAAATTTCTGTTGAGCTTTTGGTTAAAAGCATTGAATTTTGAGAATAATTTGAGGGAGAACTGACATATTTATGATTTTATTCAGATCTATTTTTCTGTCCTTCAATAATATTTTATACTTTTCTTCATAAATGTTTTCCAAACTTTTGATAGATTTATTCCCACATACCTAACAATTTCTGTTGTCATTATACGTAGAATGTTGTTCCGTCACATTTTCTAATAACTAATTAGTTATTGCCAGTATTTGGGAACAACATTGATTTTTGTAACTTGATCTTAAATTCAGCAGTCTTGCTGCATGCTCATATTAGTAAATTATTTGGGACTACCTATGCGTATAATATTGTCTGCAAACAACAATCAATTTTTGTCTTTTATTCTGAATCTATTTTGCTCTTATTTCTTTTTCTTGTCTGAGTGTGATAGCTAAGACTCCACTACAGTGTTGAAGGGCAGGCAACATTGATTTCTGACTTTAGTGAAAGGGCTTCTAAAGTTTCACCATTAAGTATTATATTTGTGGTAGATCTTCTTCACTTTTTAATTTTTAAAATCTACTTAGTTTTTACATGCACATAGTATAAAGAGTCACATTATTCTATACTGGAGTTTTGACACTACCCCTAGAGGTAATAATTTTCAAATCCCTAGAGGTAATAATTTTCTTCCATTAAAATTTTTTATTAAAGAAAATTTTAATCATATACAAAAGTAGAGAGAATAGCATAAGGAAACCCCATGTTTCCATCACTTAGCTTTAACAATTATCAATAGATAGCCAATTTTATTTTATCTACCTCTTCATTCACTTCCCCTCCACCCCAAAATTGTCTTGATGCAAATGTCAGACATCATATCATTTCATCAGTAAATACTTCAGATGTATTTCTAAAGAAATAGGATTCTTAAATATAACTATAATATAATCCCCAGACTATGAATAATTCACTAACATTATCAAATATTGATCAGCTTTCACAGTTCCTTGATTGTCTAATAAAAAATGGTTGAATGCCTTAAAATTTTTTAACAGTTTGAATCCAGATTCAAAAAAAGTTCATACATTGGCACCAGTTAATGTGTCTCTTAAGTCTGTTTTTTTATAGATTCCATTTTCATCTTTTTGTTTCCTTTGTTCCCTGTAATTTTGTTTTTGTTATTTTATCCTGTAGTTTCCCACAATCTATATTTTGACCTTTGCATCCCTGTGAAGTTGTTTAATAAATTCCTCTGTTTACTGAGGACTGATAAGATCCTGGTTAGATTTTTTTTTTTAGCAAGAGTACTTCATAGGTATTATTGGATGCTTCCATAAGGGATAAAGAATGTCTGATTGTCTATCTTTTTGTGATGTCAGCAGCCAGTAGTAGATCCATTGCGTGGATCTATTAATTCATCAGGATTGCAAAATTATTATATTCTAATTCTATCACTCCTCCATTGCTTATTTAAATAATCCTATAAAAAGAATCTTCTCTTCATCAACTGTTTGGTCACCCTGAGGTACAGTTTGCACAGAAAAGACGAAATTAATGCTTAGTACTGTTCCATTATTAATAGTTTTCAAATAATGAATTGGTTCCCTGGAGTTCTTCAAATCATCGATTTAAATATATTTAGTGTGTTGCAATCACTTAGAGTTATTATTTTGATGCTCAGATTGTCCCATTTTTCGTCAGTGGGAGCTTATTTAAGTTGGCACCTGAGTCCGTTTGTATTTGTGTTGTTCATTTGGCAATAAATATTAATCATTTTAATGTACATATCTTTTGAGATATAATTCACATACCATAAAATGCACCTTTTTTATTGAATGAAAGATTCTTTAAATTCTATAGTGCTTTACAATTTTCAAAAGTTTCACACGCATGATTTCATATAATTCCATAATAAACCCCCTTTTCACCCTACCCCTATACTTCCCCTGCCCCTTTCCCTCTCCCCACTGGTAACCACTAGTTTGTTCTCTATATCTGTGAGTCTGCTTCTTTTTTGTTTTATTCACTAGTTTGTTGTATTTTTTTAGATTCCACATATAAGTGGTATCACACAGTGTTTGTCTTTCTCTGACTTACTTGGCTTACCCTAGTGCCCTCCAAGTCCATCCATGTTGCTGCAAATGGCAGGAGTTCATTCTTTTTTTATGGCTGAGTAGTATTCCATTATATATATGTAGACACAGGTTGCTTCCATACTTTGGCAATTGTAAATAATGCTGCTATGAATGTTGGGGTGCATCTATCTTTTTGAATTAGTGTACAGTTCAGTGGTTTTTAGTATAGTAAAATTGTTGTGCAACCTTCATCAACATCTAATTCCAGAAGATTTTCATCACCCCCAAAAGAAACCCCATACCTATCAGCAGTCACTCCCCATTCCTCTTCCCTCTCAGCCCCCAGCAACCACTATTTGCTTTCTATCTCTATGGATTTTCCCATTCTGAACATCTTAGATAAATGAAATCATACAATATGTGGCCTTTGTGTCTGGCTTCTCTCTCTTAGCATAATGTTTTCAAGGTTCATCCACGAACCTTGTATGTGTCATTACTTTATTCCTTTTTATGACTGAATAATATTCCATTGTATGAATATACCACATTTTATTTACCCGTTCATCAGCCTATGGGCATTTAGTTTGTTTCCTCTTTTTGGCTACTATGAATAATAATGCTATGAACATTCATGTATAAGTTTTTGTGTGGACATATGTTGTCAGTTCTCTGGGGTATACACCTAGAAATGGAATTGCTGCGTCGTATTTGGTAACTCTGACTTTTTAAGGAACTGCTGAATCATTTTGTCTTGAGTCCTTTTGACAAAACCTTAGTTTTCTTTGATAGCTCTCTTACTTTCAGGTGTGACAAGGCATTTTTTTATATAAGTATCATACTGAACACATTTTTCTCCACTTGATTTTATTTTCACTTAACATATCCTGAAGATTTCTTCATAGGAGACTACAGAGATATTCCTCTTTTCTTTTTGCAGTTGCTTAGTACTCGGTTTGTAGAAGTACCATAGTTTATTCCTCCAATCCTCTTTGATGGGCATTTTGCTTGTATCCAGTCTTGCTGTTAAAAATAGTGCTGCAATAAATTGCCTTATATATTTTTTTTCCCATATTCAGTAGATGACTAGAAATTAGATTGCTGGGTATTAAAGTATTTGCACAAACAAGTTTGCTATATATTGCCAAATTCTCCTCTGTAGGGATTGAACCAACTTTCATTCCTATTGTAAAGTATGATAGAGCCTGTTTCCCCATAGTCTTAACAGCAGTGTATTCTTAAATTTTGGATTTTTGCCAATCTAAGTTAAAAATAATATTCTCAGCATAGTTTTAATTTGCCTGTTTTTTATTATGAGTGAGGTTGAACATCTTAATGTTAAGAGCCATTCATATTTCTTTTTCTAATAATTATTGATATGTCTCACCAATTTTTGTTGACCTTTTAATTCTCTCCCTTAGAAACTTTATATACTTTGGTAATTAACTTTTGTCTGACATTTAACTTGCATTTTTTTTTCACTTTGTCATTGATCTTTTTACGTGATTTGTGGTATTTCTTGACAGAGACAACCATTCTTAACTCATTTAGTATTTATTTGCTATTAACATCCATATTTCTAAATAACAAACATATACTATTACTTCTTAGTTTTCATTTTAAGCATTATTTATTGACCTTCCCTTTGAGCATATGGTGCCCTTTCAACAGAGACCCACTGCTCACATGCATATTTCCTGTACCCCCATCTTCTCAACAGAGTAATGGGAATAGTAACTTGTGTGTCTCCATCTTAGACCGACTGTATGAACTGAAAGTTGAATCTTTATGCAGTAATAAAGATTGGTAAAGCCTTTAGCCAAAATACTTAAAACTTTAAGAAAGACGTGATTCATCCTCAAGTAATTTAATCTAATCCTTTAGAAAGGATTTGCTTCCATGGATTTGAATGTTGGTTTCTACATTACTAACTAGTAGACTAAGATGCAGAGAAATAAAAATTGAAATTGTTAGATGCCACTTCAATTAAAGAAGAAAGAAGTGCTCTGTTTTCATATGTTCAGCTTGAGCACAGTGTTTTCAGGAATAGACCTAGTGTGAAAAATAAAATTTATTTACATGTTTATCAATAACTCTTCTCTTAACAATCTTCCATTTTGGCCAAAAGGGTGAACTCAAAATCCTTCCCCCATTATTATTGGCCAGTGAAGAATGGGGACTATGTGTCCTTCTTGTGCCACACCATGACCTGGGCAGAAGAAAGTACATAAGGGGGCTTCCCTGGTGGTGCAGTGGTTAAGAATCCGCCTGCCAATTCATGGGACACGGGTTCGAGCCCTGGTCCAGGAAGATCCCACATGCCGCGGAGCAACTAAGCCCGTGCGCCACAACTACTGAGCTTGCGCTCTAGAGCCCACGAGCCACAACTACTGAAGCCCACGTGCCACAACTACTGAAGCCCATGCACCTAGAGCCCGTGCTCTGCAACAAGAGAAGCCACCGCAATGAGAAGTCTGCGCGCCGTAACAAAGGATAGCCCCTACTCACTGCAACTAGAGAAAGCCCGAGCGCAGCAACGAAGATCCAACGCAGCCAAAAATAAATAAATTAAAATAAATAAAATTTTTAAAAAATCCCCAGAAAATAAAAATTAAAAAAAAGAAAAAAGAGGAAGTAGATAAGGGCATTTTTCTCCTTAGCCTCTGGGTGCCTAGCCTGCAGAGGCTTCTTCTTGGTTGGGACTCAGAACCCTCTCAGAGTGTTGAGTTACTTGCCAGAGCTGACACTTCAGAGAGATGCCTGGTTTCTTGTTGTCACACTTGTCATCCACCAGGTGCTGGCCTTTCTGTTTCCCTGAGTAACCCTTGATTCAGTGTCCCATAAAGGTCTTGATGGAGGAAGCAGTCTGGGGAAGATAGGCCATTATGGGGACTAATGCATCTTTTACAGCCTTGGTGTTGCCACTGTCTTCTGTTAAGTTGGTTTAACCCTGAGACTGCTGGAAAGCCAATGGGTAAAAGAAGTTGATGTAGAGAATGGGAGGGTCAGCTGAACCAGTGTTGATCTCAGGGATTCTCCAAAAGTCTCCAGTTCCTCTCACCACAAAATATCTTGAAAAGTCCTAGAATGTTGGAGTTGAAATGGACTTGTACTTTGATTCGACCAAGAGGCTGAGGAGTGATGGAAAGGATCTCAGAGACCATCAAGTCCCATTCTCTCCTTTTCCAGAAGAAAGTCCAGCCCGAAAGCCAAAGATGAAAGTGAGGTTCTCAACACCACATAGATATCAAAGGTGAGAGCCTGACCAGGATCCAAATCTGTCCACGTGTTCTTTTCTCCATCGATCCCTCAGGACAGTGGTCCTCCACCCTGGCTGCACATGTGAATCGCCTGAACAAATTGTAAAATGCCCAGGCCTCACCCACAGAGAGTCTGATCCACTGCCATAAGGCAAAAGTTTCAGCACTGAAGCCGATAAAGCCAACTCAGTGCTTGACCCCTACTGGAAAGTCAATACGCTTTTGTTGAATATTAATTCAGAATTTAATGAGCACAAACGAATAAATGAGTTATCCCCACCAGGTAACGTTGTTTTATTTCTCAACGTTATTGTAGACATTTAAAAATATTCACAGAAGTAGAGAGACTAGTATAATAATTTGTATAGTATCTAATTTGCCTTTGAATAGAGGTTTTCTGGAGAGTAGATCAAAGAAGTGACTCTAATGCTGCTGAGAATTCCCACAGCCCCACTAGGCCAGGGTCCAGTTACCTGTGTGCAGTATCTTTGGGTACCTCTCAGACCACATCCCCCTGAACCTGTGGCAGATAGGGGAACCCAGTGCCCAGGCATCCAGGCGGCCAGAAACATAGCAGGCGGCTAAAGATTGGGGGCCCTTTATACAATATGCCTGTTCCGCAATCCTGGCCCCAGGGCAGACCTCAGCTCCAAGGGAGAAGAGGCAGAGTTAGTGCTAGATAGCGTCCCTATTGCTGGGGCTGTCTCCCAGAGGTACTCGGCTCTCTGCCGTGGCCTTTTAGAACAGGAGGTGTTCCTGTTATGCTCAGATAACTCTGCCTTTGACTCCCTTTGGGGCACGGTTGAAACTTTCTCCATTGATTATCATCAGTTCATGAGAAAGTCTTAGTTTTTCTTTTAAGCTCATTGTGGCTATCAGAACTCTAATAAATTTCCTTGAAGTTTAATGAAATGAAAGCAGCGACTCACCAAAGATAAATGCATAGCACAGCTCTCTCGTTTCCGGGTAAGCTGGTCCCCAGCCAACTTAGTGGACTTGATCATTTGAGGCTAGGAGCCCTGGAGAGAGGGGCCCTGGGGCGGGGGCGGGGATGGGGCAGAAGTGGGGAGGGCACAGCTGCCGAGCCCAAGAGGTGGGGAAGGTGGGGGACAGCTGCTGAATCCTGCTTCCTCCTCTAGTGCTCCCCCTTTCCCCAGAGTAGAGTCTCAAGTCTCATCATTAGCTGGCCCATGTACTTCCTCCCCCCGCACCAGCACCCCCCCACACCCACCCCATTCAGCTCTGTGGGAGGAGGGAGGCTGGCTTTCAGGGATCTGCTCTTCTTTTCCTTTACTTCTTGCTACATTCTCCCTCCATGTTCCCAACACCCTCATGCTGTGCCCAGCAGCCTAGGAATCCCCGTGGCAAGTTTTATTGCCCAGGTTGGGTGGGTGGATGGATATGTAGGTGACAGCCCATGTTACAGACATTCCTCTTTATTTCTCTTCTCATCCACACTTACCTATTCTGTGCCCCACTAATGGGGGAGGGGTGGCAGGGAGCTCATTTATCTATATTGCTAACACTTACATGTAGGCAGCATGAAATGACCAAGTATGTAATTTTTTCTTTTTCTTTTTTTTTTTTGTGGTACGTGGGTCTCTCACTGCTGTGGCCTCTCCCGTTGCGGAGCACAGGCTCCGGACGCGCAGGCTCAGTGGCCATGGCTCACGGGCCCAGCCGCTCCGTGGCATGTGGGATCTTCCCAGACCGGGGCACGAACCCGTGTGCCCCGCATCGGCAGGCGGACTCTCAACCACTGTGCCACCAGGGAAGCCCCAAGGTATCTATTATTTATCCCTGATGATAACAATATCCCCAGCTCTTACCATGGCTCTTGGCACATGGTGGGTGCTCAATAAATGTTTGTTGGAAAGATGGATGGAAGAAATGGAAAAGTCATTGGACCTAAAGTCAGGAAACCTACTTTTCCTCCTGGTGCTGTTGGTAACTCAGTGTGCCTGTGATGAAGTCACCTCATCACCCTGGCCTCAGTTTCCTCTTATGTAAACTGAGGTGGTTGGATGGGTTGATCTCTAAATTTCCTGCCGTGCCTCTTTTATGGCTCTATGCTGGCACAATTCCTGACCCTAGCTGAGCTGTTAAGGCTAAATATTAAACCCCTCAGGAGATACGTTTAAAACAGACCTGAAAAATAGCATCTAATCCAAGGAGAAGCTCTAATTCTGAAAATTCAGAGCCAACGGGGCCAAGAAATTCAAAGTCATGGGCCAGATTAGTTTTATGGGGCCTGATTCTGAGCCAGAGTCCCAGTCAGCAGCGGGTATCAGTAACTGCCCCACAGAGGATATCTGAACATCATGCAGTGGGACCAGGCTGCAGGGTGTTGTGGGAATGAACACAAGGTGAGAGACTCATCCTGAGAGGCAGTGCTGTTCTGTGAGATGCCTCCCACGCTGGCCCAGGTCCATGCCCTTCCCAAGGTTCATCTAAATTCACATCTGGTCTCTAACATATTTCTGCCTTCAGAATTGGGTGTCCTGACTGCCTCAATTCAAGGAATGTCATTGTAGAGCCATTAAGGACCAGTTTAAAATGGAATTGCTAATATACAACAGGGGCCTACTTATGGCACAGGGAATTATATTCAATATCTTGTAATAACCCATAATGGAAAAGAATCTGAAAAAGAATATATGTGTGCATATGTGTGTGTGTGTGTGTATAACCAAATCACTTGGCTGTACACCTGAACACAACATTGTAAATCAACTGTACTTCAATAAAAAAAGTAGAATTGCCAGTCAATTTCTACAGTGAAGGTTTAATGAAAAGAAGGAAGATACTCCAGACAAAGGATTACATAGGACGGTGGATTAGAGTGAACCAGTATGTGGCGAGATGTACAGACTTGAGTTTGTTTGTTTGTTTGTTTTTAAATATCTACCTGGGTGCCATCATTATACATACATTACCTCAGATTCTCACTGCAACCCTGGAAAATAAACACCATGTTATTATCCTTTTCTTTTCTCTCTCTCTCTCTTTTTTTTTTTTGCGTTACGCGGGCCTCTCACTGTTGCGGCCTCTCCCGTTACGGAGCAACAGGCTCCGGACGCGCAGGCTCAGCGGCCATGGCTCACGGGTCCAGCCGCTCCGCGGCATGTGGGATCTTCCCGGACCGGGGCACGAACCCGTGTCCCCTGCATCGGCAGGCGGACTCTCAACCACTGCGCCACCAGGAAAGCCCTCTCTCTCTCTTAATGGTGAGGAAATTGAGATGATTCAGAGAGGTTAAGTGACCTACCCACACAGCCAGTAAGTGAGGGAACAGGATTCCAGATCTTTTCCAGAAAAGACTCCAGAACTCAATCTTTCTGCTCAAATAGGCTGTTCTTATGTACTTGGAAGAGGTCACGTTATCCCCATTATCTACTTATACAAACAATAATACTAGTAACAGCTGATATTTACATACCCTTAGGAGTTGAAAAATTACCTTACATTATCTCATTTAATTCTCACCATAGTCCTTTCAGATGGGTATTTCAGTCCTATTTTTTAAGGAGAAGGATAGTGATGTTCCGAAGAGCTAATCACTAGGACAAGATCACCAGGACATAAAAATTGAGACAAGGGACAAAAACAAAAGCTCTTTGGAGTCCTCATAAGGAGTATAAAGGGATTCCGAGAGTAGAACTTGTGAAAATCACTGCTCTAAGCCAACCCTCTTCTCAACTTTGCATTTCTACCTCTTTTTTCCAATCACACAGAATTGAAATTCGGGAATCGTAGACTCAGGAGCTTTAAACATGGAAGGACTCTCAACACTGGCTTCAAAGTGGAGCCTGGAAGTTCCTCAAAGGTGCCCCAGGGGCTGCCCTGGGGGGTGAAGGGAAGGTCAGGTTGGGAGTGGGGCTCCAAGGAAAATTGTAATTCATAAAACTGGCCCCGGAGTCTCTCACACAGAATTTGCCTTGGCTTAGGGAAAGACTTAACAAACCGCAGGGCGACAGAGGTAAGACACTGATGACATGATTTGGAAGGCAGCAAGGAAGAGATGGTTAAACCACTAGCATAAAAAAATAAGCCAGGATTTGGAAAGTAAAGAAAGGAGAGAGGAGGAGGAGGGAGAGAAGGTGGATATTGAAGTTGACGGCTCGTGCTGAGTCGGCAGAAATGGCACGTGGGCTTTTTTCAGAACAGGGAAGTCTCCTTTTAGCTCTCTGCTTTTCTGCTGTACGCCTGTCCTCCCCATGCCCCCTTCGTTCCCCTACACATAGCTGCCTCATATGAGGACATTTGAGGGGATGGGGAGGGGACTGAGAAGAGGTTGCACCCTACATTTTGGTCAATGTTGAGGCAGAGAGGAAGGAGAAACCTGCAAGACGCAGAATGAGCACTTAGCAGAGCTAGACGATGGAGCCCAAGGTGACTAGGAGTAAGCAAGGGCTTGTGAACCTCATGCAGTGTGTGGGGCGGGGCCTCAGATGATCTCCTCTAGATCCTGAGGAGCAGGTGACTCGCTGCTACAAAAGCGTGTACCCCGATCTGGGCTCCTGGACTCCAAACTCCCTTCAAATGATCCCACTTTTTCTACTGCCTGCTGATTTATCCCATAACACCGTTTACGGCTCTTGCCTGTGCATGTAGCCACACGGTTTCCTGCTTAGTACATCAAATCAAATTTCTTAAGCCTGGCCTCTCCCACCATCGTCCATGAATCTTCTGCTCTGGTCAGGCTGCTCTCCCCTCCCATCCACACTGCTGCCTCTGTCCCCACACCTTGGCTTTGTTTTTCCTCTCAGCTGAAAAATGCTGTCTGCCCCTCTAGACTTACCTGAATCCCGCCAGCCTCCAAGGCTCCACCCCTCCACAGCTTCGAACAGCAGGGAAGTTTCTCCTGCCCAGTCTCAGGGCAGGTGAACTTGGTCTTGTTTGGAACTTGGAAATGCTCAATTTTCCATGCCTCCCTAATAAAGTTGTAAGTGTATCACGTGATGCAGAGATGTCTCACGTGTCTTAATTAACTGATGGCCACATGTCCCAGGCTTTCTGAGACATATTCCATTTCTTGCAAAACTTATCTTAGATCGTGCCTTCTAATTCAGGGTTCAGAAAATACAGACTCTGTGCTGGCAGTGTGATTCAAAAAATATATGTAGCAAAGGACTCCACTGTAATACTCATTACAGATTTGGGCCTCGTGGGCTGGGTATGAATCGGTAGGCAGGAGGCTGTATTTGCTTCAGGCCTTCATGGAGCATTCGTGACTAGACCCATTGGGGTTGATGGCTGTTCACAAGGCTTAGACCCTGAGATGCTGGGGATCGATGACCCTCTCTCAACCTCCCAGACATTCACCCAGATGGAAAAGGAACTCATCAAAAGAGGAAAAGATGAGAGTCAGTGTGTGCGAGACACTCAGAGCAGCAAAGCGTGGTGAGCCCAGAAGCCAGCAGGGCTGGGATGCTCAGGAGAGGAATGCTTACGAACTGGAAGAGCCCTGCCACCAGATGTGCTGGAGGACCCAGAGCAGAGGTCACTCTGGCTGGGGACCTTATAACAGATCCTAACACTGAGGCAGGCACTCAGTAGAGTGACTATGGAGGCGGGCAGAGAAGTGAGCACATCCACCTAGAGGCAGGAGCCACATCCCTGTCATGCAGGCCAAGTGGGTCAGTCCTGTGACAGGAGAGCCTTGGGGGAGGGGGAAGGGCTGAGAGGTGGAGGGAGTGGGGGATGGGGGGAGATGCCAAACCAGGGGCCTGGGAGCCACTCGGTGAACACGGGGAACCACAGACAGGGAACCTCCCCAGATGGCCAGAAGGACTACAGCTCAGAAGCACAGATGAGGAGGACACCTGAGACCAGCAGAGATTTCAAGCCTGGGATTACAATGATATTGCTGATGGGTGGTCTGAGCGAGAGTTGTTTTCTGGGTTTTGTTTTGTTTTGTTTTTGTTTTTGAGATATGTAATATTGATCAATTAAATGGAATTTATGCCCAAGAAAGTGTCAATTACCTTTAATAACTTATCTTTGGCTGGTAATGAGCTGAACAGATCACAGAGTCCCCAAGCACTTCAAGGCCTGTTTGGGGGTAAGGTAAGGTCAGCCCATGAGCACTTGGGATTGGAAGGGTCATTTCCTATGCCTTTAGGAAGAGCCTTTAGACTGAGTTTTCCTTCCCCCACCTTAGGCCCTTTCCCCTTCTGAAGCTTCATTACAAAAGTGCCCAGGGGTTGACTCTGGAATATGTGGTGATCTTTTCATGCCCTGTATTTTTCCCAGCTGCCCTTGCTTGAGTCATGGTGATGTCACAGGAAGAAGGCAAACAGTTTCCTTATCTGCCAAATGGGGACACTTAATACCTACTTGCAGGTTATTGTGAAGATCAGTGATTGCCTGTGGGAGGTGCCTGGCGGAGCTTAGCACACAGTAAGTGGTCAATGAAGCGCATGTCGTATTACTTTTTACCCCTGCTGCTGTTCTCTGCTACTCCTCCTGGCCCTGGCTCCCTTTCTCTTTTTAGAAAGTGAGCATGAAGTTTGGAAATTAGGGCTTAAAATATATTTCCATTAGCCATAGCTTCTTTTGGCAGTCCGCTGTGGAGGGGTAAATGATAGTGTGGGCAGGCAGAGATGGAAAAGACTTTTTTTCAGTGACCTGAACACCTGGGTTGTACACAGCCACCACTGACAGGACCATTTGCCTCCAAACCATCACCTTGATGATCCGCCGGGTGTGAAGTGAAAGCCATTTATAAGCACCTTCCTCCTCTTTTCTCCTCTGAATATTTAAAAAAATCACTTCAGTAAGAAACTAATCAATGACATTCTACCAGAGGCTGGGGTGAAGGAAATGGGGAACTAAAATCTTTTCAGGGAAGATGAAATATAGGTGCATTGATTTAAGAAGAACTAAACTCAATTTTTATCCATTTATTAGGTCCCTACCAGATCTAAAAGAGAACGCTTCTCAATTTTTAGTCTATAGACCCCCAGCACCACAGTCTCCTGGGGGTGCTTGTTTGGAAACAAAAGGCAGGTTCCTGACCTCACCCTAGTCCTACCAGATCCATCTTTGGTAGTAAGAATCAGGGAGTCACATTTTAAATAAGTTCCCCACCAAAGTTTGAGAATCATTACAACATAGGAAATATAAAGGAGTATAGTTTATATTTTTAGGCAGCTTACAATCTAGGTGGAAATGATAAAAAAGCAGGAAGCTGATACAATCACTGTGTGTTTTAGAAAGATTCTTCTGGCAGCAGTGCACGGGATGGACTTAATTGGGAAACTGGAGATGGGAGATTTGTTCAGAGGTGTTGGCTGTAGCCTAGAGTGAGATAAGAGCTGGCGGTGCTGAGAAGGAGGGACAGATGCCACATGTCAACCTGCGTCACAGATGTGTGTGTGGTTTTTTTTTTTTAATTACGGGCAGTCACCAATTCCTTTTGAAAGTTGGAAGGCTATAGATGACAAACACATAAAAAGTATGAAATAGTGTGGAAAGAACTGATTCCATTTATGCCAGCAGAGGCCCAAGCACTATCTTGATTTGTTTCTGCCTATTTAATTTTTTTAAACCAACATTTTCTAAAAGATTTCATCATGGGATCCTTCAAAAATATAAAGCAGGGACTTCCCTAGCGGTCCAGTGGTTAGGACTCTGAGCTTCCACTGCAGGGGGTGTGGGTTCGATCCCTGGTCAGGGAACTAAGTTCCCACAAGCTGCACGGCAGGGCCAAATATAAATATAAAAATATATATAACAGAAGTTGCAAACTAACTGACTGACTGACTGACTGAATCTGTCCCTGACATGTTTTGTTTGTTTAGAGGAGCATGTTTTAAAACTTTGAATTGGTTGCCAATATTCTAAAAAAATCAGATGATTTCACCTAAAAATCCAGATTATGAAGTTTTCATGAAAAACACTCAGATCTGGTAACCTTAGGACCTCATCCCCACAAGGCCACGGTAGCTGGGTCATTGTGAGAAGCGAGGCGCCCTCTCCAGTTTGCTAGAGTCCCCAGGACTCACCTCGTCCCCTCCCCCACTGAGCATCCATTACCACTTATCCTCACACCTGCGCTATGTTTTTCTTATAGTGAAGAGCGTTAAGAAGCATATTTATGCTCAAGTTCCTATTGAAATTGTTCTTTTATTCAGCCCGATTCACTACGCTACACATCTGGTCCCTGCTGCATTTAAGTTGGCAAGCCCTGCTATAACATCTATTCACGTCCCACAGAACCAGACGAAGGAAAGAGCTGCCAGGCTGCGTCCGCCCCCCCACCCCCGCCACCGCTCCCACCTCCACGTATTGGTGTAGAAATGCCAGAACCTACAGTACTTCAGAGAGCCTTGGGCTGAGGAGTTTCCCATTAAGTCACTTCGCCTCCCCCAGGATCTCAAGACAACCTCCAGAAAGCACGACTGGCACAAATATGCAGAAAGTTGTAATCTTTTGAGATGGTGTTATAGGTGGCTAACAAAAGAATAGGTGTTTAGTCAAGACTTACTTGGCTGTCCAGTGAGTGGTTACGACTCTGAGCTTCTGGGGCTTCCCTGGTGGCGCAGTGGTTAAGAATCTGCCTGCCAATGCAGGGGACACGGGTTCAAGCCCTGGTCCGGGAAGATCCCACATGCCGCGGAGCAACTAAGCCCGTGTGCCACAACTACTGAAGCCTGTGCACCTAGAGCCTGTGCTCCGCAACAAGAGAGGCCACTGCACGGCAACGAAGAGTAGCCCCCACTAGCCACAACTAGAGAAAGCCTGCGCATGGCAACGAAGACCCAGTGAAGCCAAAAATAAATAAATTAAATAAATTAATTTTAAAAAAAGAAAGGAACAGACTACTGATACATGCTATAGTGTGGATAAACTTCCAAAAAAAAAAAATTAAAAAAAAAAAAGACTCCAAGCTTCCACTGCAGGGGGCATGGGTTCAACCCCTGGTCGGGGAGCTAAGATCTTGCATGCTGCGTGGCTCGGCCAAAAAAAAAAAGAATAGGTGTATAGAAAGAGGACATCTTGAGAAGAGTCTACTCAAGGGTATTCTAGGTGTAAAAATGTCCGAGGGGCTCTTCCGTGGCCTCTTCTATAGCCTGAGTAAAATCTCCCTCACAGTCACTCCCTTCCTTTGGGCTGATCCTGTGCTCTCCAAGCAGCCATCTGGTTATAAGTTCCATTCGGGAAATGTATGTCTTGGAAAGCAGGTGTGAATATTCTGGTCACTGGACAGCCATGCTCAAGCATTGCTCACTTGTAGATATGGAATACACGTTTCTTGTGAGGTATGGTCAGCACAGGCCTATATCCCCCAGGACCTGAATTAATAAAACTGAGCTCCTGGTCGTGCAAAGCTGAGGACCAGAATATTGACAAACAGCAACCTCACCAAGCGACAGAGTCGCTGGCCAGCAAGCCACATGTCACCATTACAGGGACATAGATCTGTCCAGTCCCAGGGGCTCCAGCATCTACAGTTGGAGACTAGTGGGTCTAAATTTCCTGGGCTGCAGGAGGTTTCTTGGTTCATTTGCTCCTGAGCTCTCACTGTCCCTGGGAGATGTTACTGGTCTCTGACCATGATTAGTTCCTCACACTGTGCCTGACACACAGGAGTATTCTGTAAATGTTTGTGGGAAGAATTTCAAGAGGAAACATGTTAACAGAAGCCAGGTGACTGCCCGCCCTCCCAGCAGAGATACCTGAGGTGATTCTTGCTCTGCTTGGGAGGCTGTACTTCTCTCTCAGATTGTACAACTCATCTTGCTAGGCTGACTGTGGCAGAGGGCAGAGCAAGGAGAAGCGAGAGCAGCGCTGGCATTTGGCCAGTGGGCTGTCTAAGGCAGGGCTCGGAAATGAAAGGGCAGCATTGCCCCAGCAAGCATCTCTCAGCTTCCTGGTAACCAGAGGCGCTCTTCTGGGATCCCTGGATACCCAGGAGAGGGAGAGGAGGTGGGGGAAGGAAGAAGGAACACGTTGATCAGCTCTGTTTTCCTCTGAGGCAGCAGGTGGCAAGGTTAGAGCAGCGCACGGAGGGGATCCTGCCTACTCAGATAAGACAGGCAGGAGGGGCCCAACACAGGGGTGGGGGGGAAGATGTGCATGGGGCCAGCCCTGCCCATAATGTTAAAAAGTGCTATACATCCTTTGCCCTTCAGTCTAGCTTGGTGTCCTGCCAGCCCCCCGTGAGTGGTGAGTGGAGAGGATGTAGCAGACTCCCACTCCCTGTGTGATCTCAGGAAAACTGCACCGATAGACCTACTCTTATGATGATGCCTAGGAGTCCTACAGTGTTAAGCTCTGCTTTTGCACTATTCAGAACGAATATTATAATGAACCCTATATAACCAATACCTTTCAAAAATATATTTATTTATTTTTGGCTGCGTCAGGTCTTGGTTGTGGCACGCGGGCTTAGTTGCCCCACAGCATGTAGGATCCTAGTTCCCCGACCAGGGATCGAACCCGCATGCCCTGCACTGGAAGGCGGATTCTCAACCACTGGACCACCAGGGAAGTCGCCCCACCACCTTGATTTAATATGATTTTTCATTTTGCCATATTTGCTTCTTTTTAATGCAAATTCCAGACATCATGGGATATGAAGCTTTAAAAAATAAGGACATTTCCTCACATAACCATAATACCATGATCATACCTAACAAAATGAATACTCAGTCCATATTCATATTTCCCCAGTTGTGTCAAGAATGAATCTGAAAAAGAAGAAAAAAAAAAGAAAAAAAAATTTAAAAAAAGAATGAATTTGTATGGTTGGTTTGTTGGCATCGAAGCTTTTTAAATAGTGTTCCCACTAGCCTCAGGCTTCTGCACAAATATCTCAGAGACCAGCAAGGGTGAGGCTGAGGGGGAAGGAGGCCTCCACCCCTGCTTCAGCCAGAGCAGGTTTTATTATTAGGAACAAAAAGAGTTTTCTCTTGAGAAAAAAAAAAGAAAAAGATTAGAAAATCATTTCCACAAGGCATTACTTCTCTCATATTTTTAAGGAAAATGTCTGGTGCTGTAACCGCCTTAAATCAAGGGGATAAGTTCCTAGTGGTGGGATAGCGGGAACCCAGGGTCGGGGGCAGGGGGAGTTGGCAGAGAGTCCAGTGGCTATTAAAGGAGAGATTTTAGGGCTTCCCTGGTGGCGCAGTGGTTGAGAGTCCGCCTGCCGATGCGGGGGACACGGGTTCGTGCCCTGGTCCGGGAAGATCCCACATGCCGCGGAGCGGCTAGGCCCGTGAGCCATATCCACTGAGCCTGAGCGTCCAGAGCCTGTGCTCCGCAATGGGAGAGGCCACAACAGTGAGAGGCCCGCGTACCTCAAAAAAAAAAAAAAAAAAGGAGAGATTTTATTCCCACTGGGCATGAACCTGGACTCACAGAGCAGACCTTGTCAGTACCTGGAGTACTTTGGGTCCACTTGGTAGCTTCTCCCTGGGGTACTAACACATCTACCACTTTGCACTTTCCCGTTTTAGATCTCACTCTATGAAGTTCACCTAGTTCTTGCTCATTCGTAGGGCAACTTGGAACACTCTGAGGCCAAAGAAACTTGAAACCCTCCCCTGCTCAGTTTCTACTTTTGGCTTTCTTAGGTACTCTCTAAAGAACCGGATCTGGGAGGAATGGTCTTCCAAAATTCTAATTGTTACAGTTTGGCATTACAGAAGCAAGATTAAATACAAAGCATCAGCAACACAGACCTAACAGTTGCAAAGCTAGAGGTATTGAATCACAGATGCAACACACAAGCAATCTGACCCAGCAAGGGGCTGCAGCTATTGTTATAGCAGTCTAAAGAAGACAAGCCCAAATAATGAGCAGTCAGAGACTCCATGAAATGCTGATTTTTTCAGAGAACCTCAATAATCACGGCTTTCAACAATAAACAGCTCAAGATCTTTCTCCTCCTTCAGGACATATGCCCAGATTAACCTGCCAAAATACTCAATTTGCTTTTGAGATTCTTGGAGTATATTTCAAATGATGATATATTTCTATCGGGTCATTCCTGTTTTACTGCAGAATTGTAAGCTCCATAAAGATGATGACAATGTCCATTTTATATATATATATATATATATATATATATATATATATATATATACATATATATACACACACACACACACACATCAATGAACACATGTTTATCCACTAATATGTAGATTATACACAAACAGTTTGGGCAGAGGAAAAATTGGGGAATATTTGAATTGAATCATCTTTTCCCAACACCAATATTTTTGTAATTTCTCAGTAGGGGCTTATAAAACTCTAGTTTGCCTTTTATTTTTTAAATTTTTTGGCCATGATTCGTGGCTTTTGGGATCTTAGTTCCCTGACCAGTATTGAACCCGGGCCCTGGCAGTGAAAGCGCCGAGTCCTAACCACTGGACTGCCAGGGAATTCCCAACCCTAGCTTACCTTTGAATCTAACTAATACTTATGAATATCTACCAAATACCTAGTTCTTTTTGGATACGAGATATGCATGAACTACCTGCCCACAAGAAAGATTAAGTCACATAAGCGAGTATATACACTCTTGCCTCCTTCTATTCAAACATGGCCCTGCCTTCAAAGTCCAATCAAATCTTCCCCTCACACTAAAGAGTCATCATTCATTCCAATACTCAACTAGCCTTTACTGAGGACCTACTGAGTGTCAACTGCAGTCAGTATTCAGGAACCAGAGATACCACAATGAATGAGACAGCCAAGGTTCTGATTCTAACACTTAAACAATCTTGAAAAGTTACTTAAATAACATAAATGTTACATATGTAGGTATGCTCTCTGCTAACAAAACAGCAAGCTCCTGAAAGATAGTGGCCATATCTTACATTCTTTTGTCTTCCCCTCACCAGCTCAAATCTGGACATGACTAAAGTTTGAAAGGCTGGGTTGTATGGAATTTTCAGTCAACATGAAAAGCTATAAATTGGTAGTAAAATCTTAACACAGGGAAATCTTAAAACACTGAGAACTCTTGCCTTCCCTTTGAAACTCATATCAAATGTCACCTTCTCCAGGATGCCTTCCCTCATTTACCCAGGCAGGCTTAGTCCCTCTCTCCTTTCTGAGTCCATACGACTTGGTGAAGACTGCCACAGATTAAAATATAGCATGGTTACTGTAATGATTAGTTTACATAAGTTTCCCCCAAGACAACCAGCTGGGGGTTTAAGGCAAGGGGTGGGGATCCCTTAGCCTGCCCAGGGAGACAGCTCCTCCCTGTTTCTTGGATGGAGGGTTAGTAGAGGATACATATGCCCAGCAGGCTTTTTTTTTCTGATAGGATGGCAGACATGCAAATAAACATTTGCATCATTACCACTCCCTGTAAATATATGACAGTCCTCCCTACTCTCTTTTTCCTGAGAATATAAGAATAAAGTGTTCTGGGAGGAGGAGAAAGGGAAAGGTAGCAGTCAAAGGGCACTAACTTTCAGTTATATAAGATGAATAAGTCCTGGGGATCCACTGGGTAGCACAGTGCCTGTAGTAAATGATGCTGTACTGTGTACTCAAACATTTGCTAACACGGTAGATTTTGTGTTGTGTTCTTAAAATACACACACAAACAAAGAATAATAAATAAAAAGGGTGGGAGGAAACTTTTGGAAGAGATGGATGTGGCATAGAATGTACTGATGGTTTCATGGTTTCAACGAGTTGTCTCCAAACTCATTAAGTTGTGTACTTAAATATGTACAGCTTTTTGTATGTCAATTATATCTTAATTAAAAAAATTTTTTTGGAAAGAATAAAGAGTTCTAGGCCTTTGTGAGAGGGAGATGGTCTAACCAGAGACTGCAGATTTGGAGGTTGGACTCACCCACCAGAATGAGACCAGGAGACTTGGGAGAGGGTTCACTCAGCATCGTCCAAAATGAGGAAGAGAGTAACATTCGGAATGTTGGCTGTCAGGAGAAGGGGGCAACATCTCAAAAGAATCCACTAGTAAGGGCCAGGGAAAAATTTCATCTGAGAAGGTAGGCACTGAGAAAGAGGGGTCTGGCAGCCACAGACAGTGGTTTAGCTGACAGGCCCAGTGAAAGGGAGGCTATGGCTGTGAGCTGAGGGTGGCATCTAATCTCAGGAGCTGGCAGTCAGAGATGAGACAGTGCCCAGAAGGATCAGAAGAAACAAAGCAAGACCCTGATTCCAGGAACTTAATTACCAGACAATTAACCCAGGCAGGAATTCAACCGTGAGGGACAAGGAGGGACCCAGACACTGCAATTGGAGAGGAGGGCGCTATGTTATAGGGGGTTTAGAGTGCAGCCTTGGAGTCGCATGGACAGGCCAGTCATTTCCTAAACTTTCTAGGTTCCAATCTGCATCTGATAAGGTGAGGCTATTGGATGAGGCTATTGAAAGGAATAAATAAAAATATGCACAAATAGGGCTTAGGACAGTGCCTGCAGCATAGCAGGTGCTAAAATAGTAATTGCAATAGTAATGGTAATTGTGAAGGCTCACAGGAGTTAGTAGTGTAATAGTAGAGTAATAGTAGTAGCAGTGGTGCTGGTAATAATAATGAGAAACTAGTTAAGTGTCTCATGATGGAATTGAGAGAGCTGGGAATTGGCATTGAACTTGAAGTCAGGACACCAGATTATAATCCTGTTTTTGTAGAATGCTAGATATGTGACCTTCTTCAAGTCAATCAACCTCTCTGATCCTCAGTTTCCTCTGCTGTCAAATGGAGGTGTTGACACTGGTTGTGCCCTCCTCCCAGAGTTCCTGTGAGGATTTCATCAGACCCCGGATCTGCCACCACCAACACAGTCCCTGCACCTAATAGAGGCTAGTAGATGAATGTGGCCTGAATCGGATGGTTAGGACTCACCAACGCTGACCTGAGGCTGAAACAAATGCTCTCACCTTTCCTTGCCTGAGAAGGTCCAGGGTTTGGGGCAGGTTGCACTTGCCAATGTTTAAGTGGTTTCAGATGAGGGACTGTGGTTTTGGGCTGGGGTGGGGGTCAGAGAATTAGGCAGGTCCCCGTTTTCCCCTTGGTCATAAGCCACCTCCAAATGATCCTGGCTGGGACTATTAGAAAGCTTAAACTCACTCTTGAAACCAGTCTTTGAGTTAAAAGGCACTTGTGGTTGTTTCTTTGACTTCCTTGGCTGTTTAGGTTTTAAATTCATTCACACATGTTTGTTTGTGAGGAAGTCTGGAGTAGATGATGGTCTGGGTTTGTGATTTTAACCTAAAGCCAAACTTCTGGGCTTTTTTGTAGCATACCCAGCTAACTGGAAAATTTGAAAGTAAATATGTTTTGAAGAGGAAAAAAAAGATAGAAGTCCCTGATACTCTCTGATGAGGCCTTTGCAACCTGCAAATGGTGTCATTGTTTTGTTGCCTATAAAAAACTGGACAGAAAGTTCTATTTTCATTTTCTTCCAAACTATTTATGTGACTAGGAAGGTGATAGTGGGTCTCTAAGAATATTTTCTTAACTGTCTTGGTGCCTCCTTTTGAAAAACAAAGCCAAATTTCCACATAGAGCACGCAGTGAGAGGGCTCTGAGTAAGGCCCAGCAGTGTTTGCTTTCTGCAGATATCTGAAGTGGGAGTCATGGAGACCAGGTTTATCTGGTGGCCTCATATGTACCCCCCAGGACTTAGGGGAGCCATCACATGGATATTGGAGTAAAGGCCACGAATGCACTTATTACACTGTATTCATCTTCTCTGGTGGATCTGGTGTCTGAGTTGAAAGAGTTCTAAAGAGACGGGGGACCACATGTCCTGGTTGCCAGGACTAAGGATTTCCAGTAAATCTGGGACAGTCTCCCAGTTACCTCTGATAGGGGCCACCTTACTAAAGATCATCCGTTTTTCCTACTGGTGATGCCCACAAAAGGAGACCATATGAGAAGAGGTGAGACAGCACAACCTTTTTTAACGCAGTGCCTGAATCAGAATCACCTGGAAGGCTCATTAAAAGCAGGTTATTGGGCCCCACCACCAGAGTTTCCCATTCAGTTCGTCTAAGTAGGACACAAGAACTTGCATTTTTAACAAGTCCGCAGGTGGCACTGATGCTGCCCGTCAGGGACTCTATTTAAGAGCCTCTGATCTAAAACACTGGAGTCTTAGCTACACATTGGAATCACCTGAGGATTTTATAAACCATACTGGTGGTTGGGTCTCACTCCCAGATGTTCTGATTTAATTTCTGTGGGGGGGAATTGCTAATCCTCCCAGGTGATTCTAATATGCAACAAAGTTTGAGACCACTGCCCTAAAAGGCTCTGCTACCCATGAAGTGCTCTGACCTGGATTCATTTCCTGACACTCCTTCATTTGACATTTAACACATATTTGTAGAGCAACTACAATGTACCATGCACTGTGTCAGAGGCTGGTTGATGAAAACAGACATAATCCATCCTTCCAGGAGCTTACTATTTAGGGGGAAACATAGAATAAACAAGTAAATAAAAATATTGTACAATTAAAAATAAATTGGAGAATCAGAGCAGGGAGTTAGGTGTAAGAGAGAATAAGGGCATGCTGGGGGAGCCATCTGGGACAGAGAAGTCATTGAGGATGTCTCAAAGATGATGTTGAAGCTAAAACTTGAAAAATTGGGAGCCAGCGGGGCTGAGTGTGGGGAGAGGATGCTGGTTACCAGAGTCAAGGTGGCTGAGCTTGCATCTCCATTGTGCCCTGTGTGGGCCAATACACCGGATATTAAGTAACACACATCAGTTTAACACCTCCCACCTCTTCTCTGAGCTGACTTGGTCTGGAGGCTGTTCTAATGAGGGGCCGGCTTTGCAGTTCCCTGCTAGATGAGCTAGAGGTTCCAGGGCTGCTGGCCAAGCAGGGAAGTCCAAAGCCAGGCCCTGTGGCCCAGGGACTCGGGAGTCCCAGGTGCACGGCCATCTGCAGGGGCCCTTTGCATTAGGTGGAGATTTTTAATCTATTGCCCAGATGGAGGGTTGGATTACATTTTCCTGGAAGGTAACCAGAGACCCGAGGAGGGAGGGTGGCAGTGGGGACAATCTTTGGAAAACCCTGTCCTGAGAGAGCAGGTGATGATGTCCTCAGGGCAGGAGAAGGGGACCATCTCTTGATGCACACATAAACTCTTTGTCACTGGAAAATAATTGCAGAATACATTTGAGCCAAAACTAATCCCTTCTAACGAGTAAATGAATATGCCTCACGCAGCCTTGCATAGCCAAGAACTTTCACCTTGTCCTAAACTGCATGCAAAGGAGGAGAGAAGGCAGGCCTTGCTTCACAGTTTTATAGTCAGGGAAACAGAGACTCAGAGGAGAGGGGACTGCCTTAGGCTTCACGGATGGGGAGATGGGATGGATGCCAAAGCTCCCATTTGCCATCCTATCCTAGCCCCCAGTATTCTGCCAACCTCTGGGAGCAAGGACTTTGTTCCAGGGGTGCAGCTTGCCTTGGGCCTAAGGAAAGCAGAATAGGGGTGAGATGAGCGAAAATGGGCCTGATAAATGGGTCCCAATCATGTACTCAATAAGCATTTACTGAGGGTACCGGGCTAGGTGCTGGGAAGAGGAGAGATCCCACCCCAGGCAAGGGAAAGAGAAAGAGTCACTACTTGGGCACAAGGACAATATTTTACTTATCTCTGTATTACTAATGCCTGTCACATAGTAGACCCTCAACACATGGTTATTGAAAGAAATGACAAAGACTTACTGAATTCACTGAAGTAGCCCTGACTGTCAGTAGGCAGGGCTATTTTTCAAACATAGTAAAGTATTTTCTTGACAGAGGACACTGCATAGGAGATCCCTGGGAAGAAAGACACCAAGTAGAATGGGTGAGATGATGAAGGTTTGGTGAGAAAAAAAATGAGATGAGATGATATCACTTACATGTGGAATCTAAAAAACTGATACAAATGAACTTATTTACAAAACAGAAATAGACTCACAGACATAGAAAACAAACTTATGGTTGCCAAAGAGGAAAGGGGCGGGCAAGGGATAAATTAGGAGTTTGGGATTAACATATACACACTACTATATATAAAACAGATAACCAACAAGGACCTACTGTATGGCACAGGGAACTATACTCAATATCTTGTAATAACCTATAAGGAAAAAGAATCTGAAAAAGAGTATATATATCTGAATCACATTGCTGTACACCTGAAACTAACACAACATTGTAAATCAACTATACTTCAATTTAAAAAACAAACAAATGAGCCACACACACACATGCACACGCACACACACAAAGAAACTATTTTGTGACTGCAGGCAAGTTCTGTTCATTAAATGAATAAGTTTTTTTTTAAAATGATGTGAGAATCAAAGCAAACAAAATAAGGAAAAAAGAAAGAAATGTAGAAACTTGGTGGAGAAAATCTAGAGAAGAAAAGAAATGGAATCAGACATACTACATGTTCTGGGGTCAACAGGATTTCAGGGTTATAAAAGCCTAAACACTATATTAGGTAGATGGAAGAGAGGAACTGGGCACCCATAAGTGTGTGAAAGACTCATCTACCATAGCTGGAAATAAATAATGTCTAAAATTGAAAAATCAAGACAAAGTTCTAGATGTTTATCTTTCAGATATATGAAGGGCAAAGAGTTCAAAGTGGTTGCCTTGAAGGAAAGGACAGGAGATGCTCTAAAGATTTCCTCCACCCCTAGGTTAGTCCACCAGCCCTAACACTCTCCTCTGTTCACACCCAGGCGGCAACCAGATCTGAACCCCTCACAACCAACCCCATCCAAACAGAAAGAAGAGGCTCAGACAAGAGCTATAAAGTGGAGAAAAAGGACAGGCCTTTGAATAGAGGGGGATCTTGAGGTACCCCAGGCAGCTGCAAGGCTAACTTCCAAAGTCAAGATCTTTTAAGATGGTATTTGATTTTCTGGGTTGAAAGGGAAACTTCAACCAAATAAAAAATACCTTCCTTGGGCAACAGCTGAAATAATGGAGGAAACCACAGGAGGGAGGACAGGTCAGGGTAGGATCAAAGCTAGTCTTCTGGTTGCTCCTTGCTCAGATGGCCCAGTTTGCCCCTGTTTGAGCTTCACACAGCTTGAAGACAAGGGGAAGAGGACCTTAATAGAGAAATCACAAAATAGATGCAGAGAACAGAATGCCAGGGTTGGTCTGGTCTCAGCGACCATCTAGTCTGACTCTCTCTTTTCCTGAATTGTGGAGTGGTGAAGTTCAGTGCAGTTGGACGCAGAGGCAGACAGGGCAGAGTCTGACTCTTGCTAGTTCTCTTTTCTCTCACTACACCACTAGGGAGAGAGGCAACATAAGCAGAACTCATTCTATACAATGAACACTGGTTGGAAAGCAGGAGACCTAGATTTCAGCCCCCAAGCTAGTGAAAACCAGTTGTTTAAACTTGGGGAAAATCACTTAACCGTGAGACTGAATTGTCTCATTTGTGGGCTAGATGACATTCCATGAGGTTCTGGTTTCACCCCCAGAAAGCTGAGTTCCAAGCTTGGAGAGAGATATTTTACTCTCATGTCATGCCCAGAAGGTTCAATTCCATATCTAGTAGACCAAAGAATACACATAGAAGCCCAGATTCCACAATCAGAAAGCCAGGTTCTATGCCTGGAGAGGTAAGATCTACATCAGGACACATTTTCCAAGCCTAAAGTCAGATTGTTTAGGCCAAGTTCCACGTCTATAGGGCCAGGCTTCACTTGGAGGGCCAGATTATATGCACGATAAGGCAGAATTCACACCTATGAGAGCTAAATCAATGCCTCAAAGTCCAGAGTTCATAGGTAGAGTGCCTGGGAGACCAGATCTCATGAATGTAGAACCAACTTCTATGACTCAAATACTAGGTTCCATGTCTGTAGTTTCATGTTCCATACTTATTAGGCCATTTTCCATGACTGGATATTGATTTCCACACATAGAGTGTCAGATTCCAAGCTCGTAGATTAAGATTTTACATATGGAGTACCAAGTTCCATGCTGGTAGGGGAAGGTTTGGTTTTCTTGAGGAGCAAATTTCTATTATTGAAATTCCAGGTTTCAAGTCTAGAGTTACAAATCCCACACTTGTAAGGACATGCTCCATACTTGGAGGTTGAGTTTCTATACATGGGGTGCCAGTTTCCATGTTTGTAGGGCCAGGTTCAATTCTGGGAGAATGCCAGGTTCCATGCTTATAGGGATGGATATCATATGGAGGACCTAACTGAATGCCTATAAAGGTAGAATTCACATGTAGAATACCAAAATAATGCCTGAAAGTCCAGATTTCATACATGGAGAACCAGGTTCCATGCTGGTCATGCCATCTTCCATGATTAGTGCTTGAGATTCTATACATGTAATGCCAAATTCCTTGATTTATGGTCAGGTTCCATGCTTGAGTATGGAGGTAGCCCCCTCAGACAGAAGTGGAAAGGCCATTCTGGGTAGGGATGCCACTGCCACTGGAGATGAGGAGACCTCTTCCACTGGCAAAAAACAAAAACAAAAACCTCAGAATTTAGGGTCTCAATGTCCCCAGCTTCATAAGGGTCTTTCTGTAAGTTTCTATTCCAACTTATACAATCCCATATCTTCCCAACCAATGCCTTCACTTTAACAGTAGATACCCTGCAAGACTGGGAGTTCAACTTGTACTATAATTCAGCCAGTCTCAGGATGAAGTTTTGTGTTTTCAGCAATTTCAGTCTTGTGGCTACAGGAGATAAGGATCTCTTTCAGAGCAGATATTGAAGCTCTTAGGTCATTTATATGGTGCTTGAGCTGGGAATTGGAATCTGTGAGCTCATCTTTTCTTTCACTACTCTGTGCAGTAACATTAAGAGCGCCAACCAATGTCATTATATTCATTAGTTTTCCAAAAGTGTTCAAAAATATTATAAACACCACATCAACAGAAGAAAAGACAAAAACCACATGATCATCTCAATAGATGCAGAAAAACCACTTGATAAAATTCAACATCCATTCATGAGAGGAAAAAAAACCTCTCACCAAAGTGGATATAGAGAGAACACATCTCAACATAACAAAAGCCATTTATGACAAACCCACAGCCAACCTAATACTCAACAGTGAAAAGTTAAAAGCCTTCCCATCTAAATTCTGGAATGAGGTGAGGATGCCCACTCTCACCATTTCTATTCAATACAGTATTGGAAGTCCTAGCCACAACAATCAGACAAGAAAAAGAAATAAAAGATACCCAAATTGGAAGAGAAGGGGTAAAGTTGTCATTATATGCAGATAACATGATACTCTTTATATAAAACCCTAAAGACTCCACATAAAAACTATTAGAACTGATAAATGAATTCAGCAAGGTAGCAGGATACAAATTAACATATAGAAATCGGTTGCATTTCTTTACACTAACAATGAAATATCAGAAAGAGAAAAAAAAATTTAATCCCATTTAAAATCACATCAAAAAAGATAAAATACCTAGAAATAAACTTAATCAAGGAGATGAAAGACTTACACACTGAGAGCATTGGTAAAGGAAATTGAAGATGATTCAAAGAAATAGAAAGATAGTGCACGCTCTTGGATTGGAAGAATTAATACTGTTAAGATCTACAAAGCAATCTACAGATTTAATGTGATCCCTATCAAATTATCCATGACATTTTTCACAGAACTAGAACAAATAATCCTAAAATGTATATGGAACCACAAAAGACCCAGAATTGCCAAAGCAATCCTGAGGAAAAAGACCAAAGCTGGAGACATAACCCTCACAGACTTCAGAAAATACTACAAAGCTACAGTAATCAAAACAGCATGGTATTGGCACAAAGGCAGACATATAGATCAGTGCAGCAGAATGGAGAGCCCAGAAATAAACCCACACACAGTCAATTAATCTTCAACAAAAGAGGCAAGAACATACAGTGGGGAAAAGACAGTCTCTTCAGCAAGTGGTGTTGGGAAAGCTGAACAGCCACATGTAAGTCAATGAAGTTAGAACATTCCCTCATACCATACACAAAAATAAACTCAAAATGTTTAAAGATTTAAATATAAGACATGACACTATAAAATTCCTAGAAGATAACATAGGCAAAACATTCTCTGACATAAACTGTAGCAAGATTTTCTTAGGTCAGTCTCCCAAGGCAAAAGAAATAAAAGCAAAAATAAACAAATGGGACCTAATTAAACTGATAAGCTTTTGCACAGCAAAGGAAACCATAAACAAAATGAAAAGACAACATACCTAATGGGAGAAAATATTTGCAAATGATGCGACAAACAAGGGATTAATTTCCAAAATATACAAACAGCTCATACAACTCAATAAAAATACAAAAAAAAACCCAGTCAAAAAATGGGCAGAAGACCTAAATAGACCAATAGGTCTCCAAAGAAGACCTACGGATGGCCAACAGGCACATGAAAACATGTTCCACATCACTAATTATTAGAGAACTGCAAATCAAAACTACAATGAGGTATCACCTCACACTGATCAGAATGGCCATTATCAAAAAGTCTACAAATAATAAATGCTGGGAAGGATGTAGGGAAAAGGAAACCCTCCTACACTATTGGTGGGAATGAAAATTGGTGCAACCACTGTGGAGAACAGTTTGGAGGTTCCTTAAAAAACTAAAAATAAAGTTACCATATGATCCAGGAATCCCACTCCTGGGCATGTATTCAGAAAAAATGAAAACTCTAATTTGAAAAGATACATGCACCCCAATGTTCATAGCACCCCAATTTACAGTAGCCAAGACTTGGAGGCAAGCTAAGTGTCCATCAACAGATGAATGGATAAAAAAGATGTGATATATATATATATATATATATATAATGAAATATTATTCAGCCATAAAACAGAATGAAATATTGCCATTTGCAGCAACATGGATGGACCTAGAGATTATCATACTAAGTGAAGTAAGTCAGACAGAGAAAGACAAATATATGATATCACTTATACGTGGAATCTAAAAAAAATGATACAAATGAACTTATTTATAAAACAGAAATAGACTCACAGAAAACAACTTATGGTTATCAAAAGGGAAAGGGGAGGGATAAATTAGTAATATGGGATTAACAGATACACACTACTATATATAAAATAAAAAACAAGGACCTACTGTATAGCACAGGGAACTATATTCAGTATCTTGTAATGACCTATAATGGAAAAGAATCTGAAAAAGAATACATATATATATATATATATATATATATATACATACATATACACATATGTATAACTGAATCACTTTGTTGTACACCTGAAATTAACACAATATTGTAAATAAATTATATTTCAATAAAATTGAAAAAAGTATCATATAGAGAGTCGTCCAGCTCCTTGCTTCTTATAAGTGGTTAATTATATTCCCTGCAGATATTTTGCGTATCTCTATAAACAGTTCACACTGTGGACTATCAGTACTCTATTTACTACAGGAAATAGTCATTAGTGTTTTAAATCTAATCAGATTAGAGAGTCAATTCCAGAAATCCCAGACCAATTCAGAAAGTTCATCCTTAAAATTCTGTTTCTCTAGAACACACTTGGTTCCAAACTCTGTATTAGTCAGGTTCTCCAGAGAAGCAGAACCAGAAAATAGAATCCTATCAGATACACATATATATGATAGATGTATATAAGGAGATTTATTATGAGGAATTGGCTGAGGCAGTTAGGGAGGTTGAGAAGTCCCATGATCTGCCATCTGCAATTTAGAGACCCAAGAAAGTCAGAGGTATAATTCAGTCTGAGTCTGAAGGCCCGAGAAGCAAGGAGCCAATGGCATAAATTCCAATCTGAGGACAGGAGAAGAGATGAGAAGTCCCAGTTTAAGTAGTGAGCTGGGGGTAAAGGGATGACTTCCTCCTTCCTCCACTTTTTGTTATATTCAGGCCCTCAACGGATTGGATGATGCCCACCCACATTAGGGAGGGAAATCTGCTTTACTAAATTCATGGATTCAAATGCTAATCTCATCTGGAAACACTCACAGATACACTCAGAAATAATGTTTTATCTGGGCACCCCAAGGCCAGACAAAGTAACACATAAAATTAACCATCACAGGTTCCATACACATTGTGCCAAATTCAGTGCTAATAGTGCAGGTTCCATGCTCAGAGACTGAGACTCCATACTTGACAAGTTAAGATTCAAGGCCTAGACGGTCAGGTTCAATACCTGGTGGGTTAGATGACATTCAAGTTCTAACTAAATGCCACAGAAGGCCAGGTTATAAGCTAGGAGGGAAAGATATCACACAGTTTAGTAATTCATGGCATGCCTGAAGGCCTAATTCCATGTCTACATGGCCTGAAGGCACACATAGGAGCACTGGTTCTGTACCTAGTGTGCCAGGTTACATGCCTGGTAGGCCAGTTTTTATGCATGGAGAATCAAACTTTATGACTGAAATGCCAGGTTCCGTATCTGGAGTTCCAGCCTCCAGATGTGTATGGACATGTTCCATGTTTGGACATTGAAATTTCATACATGGAGTGTGAGGTTCCATACCTGTAGAGCTGATCTCCATGCTTGAAGGTTGAGATTCCACATATGGAATGCCAGGTTCCAGTTTTGTGAATGGAGGGTCAAATAATTACTTTGAGATTTGCTTTTCCACATTCAGAAGTCCAGTTTTTTCACATTTTAAGCCAAGTTACTTATTTGGAGAACCAGATTCTACTTCTACAGATCAGTTCTTATGAATGTAAGACCTTATATCCTACCTAAAATTCTAGGTTCCATACTTGGAATTCAAGATTTCATGCCAAGGTGACTAAGTTCCATGCTCAGTGTGCCAGATGACATGGCTTGAGGTTCAGGTTCCAACCTAGAAGGCCAGGTTACAAACTTGGAAAGAGAGGTTTCACACAGGCTTCCATGAAACGACTGTTTTGCCTAATTCCATGCCTAAAGCATCAGGATCCACATATAAAAGTAGAGGTTCCAACCCTAGAGTGCCAGATCTTATGACTAGGGAGGTAGGCTCACACCTGAAAGAGTCTTCACGGATGGAATGCAGAATCCATGTTGGAGGGCCAGGTTCCATGTTTGAAGGGCACATTCTATACCAGGAGGGCAATTATTCATGCTTAGATGTCTAGGTTCCATGCCAGTAGGGTTGGGTCTTAAGGACCACCACAATATATGACTGGAAAGACACACTTCACCTCTAGAACACATAAATTAATACTTGAAATTCCAGATTTCATACATGGAGTGCTATGTCCCATGCTTTGGGAGCCAATTCCATGCTTAGAGATTGAGATTCCTTTCATGGAATGTCAAGTTCTACAATTACAGCACCAGGTTCCATTTTGGGATATTCTGATTCTGTACACAGAGTGTCAACTTCCATGCCTGGGTGACCAGGTTCCACGTCTTAGGCAGCCAACTCCTATGACTGAAACACCAGATTTAATGTCTGCAGTGCCAGGTTCCACACTTATTAAGCCACATTCCATACTGGAAGACTGAGATTCCACCCATTGTGTGCTATTCCATTCCTGTAAGTTTAGATTCCATGCTTAGTGATAGAGATTCCTGTGTGAGGTGCCAGGATCTGTGTTTGTAGGGCCAGGATCCATTCTGGAAAGTGAGATTCCATACATGGAGCACCAGATTCCATGCTTGGATATTGGAATGCCATATTAGTCATATTTTATGCGTGGAGAGGCAGGATTCACAACTGGAGAGATATTCCATGTTTGGGGACTTGAATTCCATAGTTGGAAAGCCATGTTCCATGTTTGAAGGGACACATTTTATACCTGTTTTACAAGTTTTCATGCTTAGAGAACTAGATTCTATGCTGGGAGGTCCAAGTCCCTTTCCTGTTCAGTGGATTATCATATGGAGGATCAGATTATATGCTTGGAAAGGTAACATTAACACCTGGGCTTCCCTGGTGGCGCAGTGGTTGAGTCCGCCTGCCGATGCAGGGGACGCGCGTTCGTGCCCCGGTCCGGGAAGATCCCACATGCCACGGAGCGGCTGGGCCCGTGAGCCATGGCCGCTGAGCCTGCGCGTCTGGAGCCTGTGCTCCACAATGTGACAGGCCACAACAGTGAGAGGCCCACGTACCGCAAAAAAAAAAAAAAAAAAAAATTAACACCTAGAAGACCTAAATCAATGCCTGAAAGTCCATATTTCATATAGGAGTGTCAAGTTCTATGCTTAGAGATTGAGATTTCCATACATGGATTTTCAGTTTCCAACCTTGGAGAACAGTTTCCATGTCTTAGATTTTTAAGAGAATCAATTCCTGATTTCCTAAATTCTGAAAGTACTCTTTCTTAAAATTAATCTGCCTTATAGCACGTCTGAAGTCAAGGTGTCATACTGGCCCACATTTTCCATCTCCTCTTTCAGAATTGCTATTCTCCATTTTATTAAAAATGAATGAATGAATGAATGAATGAATGACTAGTACTCTTACTGCACTTAATTATGGTGCATTGTACCGGGCTGAAATAACCTCCAGGGTGGTAATGGGCAATTCGATATTTTGTAGTTAGGGAAGCCTTCTTTATTCAAGACACTGTAATCCTACACTAGAGCTGTGTGTCTTTTTCTATCTTACCCGTATTTCTGATAAGGGTGAAATACAGTATAGGAACAAGGTGGTTTGGGATGTCCTGAATTCATGTATATCGCAGGGTGAAGTGGCAGGAGTGATGGCAAATTTTGTTCAGTGATCTTCCATCCCCTGGTTATTGTCGAAGAAAACACTATTATTATGGAAGAGTTCTGTGAGATCAAAGCAGAGAGGATCAAGATATTAAGCTTAGCAGAGCCATTTCATCTAGGCAACAAACTCATGGCAAAGCGAGACTATGCCTTATTCACCCTCCCTGCTTCCCTCCCTCCTTTCCTCCCTCCATCCTTTCTTCCCTTCCTTCCTTTCATTCTTCTGTCTTCCTATGCAGCTTCAAATTAAGATATCAAAATTTGTAAAATTTATGTTGGAGAATAGCAGTATGCTACAAAACTTCACCTACATTCACTCACATCTCATGAGAGTTTTGCATTATTTCAAAGAGAAGATGAGAAGTCTCAGGTTTATTTCCAACAGATCAACATTAGATCTTCAAGCTAGGAAAAGATATTAAAAGTAAGTAGAGCCACTCCATATTTCCTTAAACATTCATTCAAACTTGTAGAAGAAACATTTCATTCATTTTGGCCAAAAGATTATTGATATCATAAACCCATATTCCGTTTTTACTGGGGTGCAGTCTCCTGCTGTTCCTCATTAACCACTATTCCACTGGTTTAGTCATTCGTATTATGCGCTCACTAGATTTAGATTAACTTAATGGAAATATATTGTCAACCCAACTGTAAATAATGCACTTAAAATCATAATTACTATATCTTTTGTAAGCACTGCACTTACCAGTAGCTCAATCCCTTCTTTTCCTTTTGCTATGTATTTCCACAACGTAATTTAAGCTGCAGTCTCAATGGAACATTTACCTATGTAGAACAAAATGTTCCTAAAATGCAATAAAGTATTGTAATGACCTGAACATTTTAGAAAACCAGCTTCATTAAATTTATTTTGGAAGTACATAAATTAAAATGTTTAAAGATCATTATATTAAAGGATATTAGGTCATTTGCATAATAAAGTATGTAATAACAAAATGATTTTAAATACAAATATTTTGTTTAAATCAGCACATGATCAAGGATTGCATTATAATATTCATTTTACTATAATCTTTACTATAACATTGAGATAATTTTCTGCTTTTCCCCATTAACAAATAATGCAGGCTCCTTGATTTACCTTAAATTAATAGCATGAAAAAGAATGATTCGTTAACAAATAAGTCTTAAAAAGACATGTTCTATAGTGTTTGGTTTGGGGTTTGCATTCTAAAACAGACATTGAAGTTCAAGGTTTGATGTTTTATTCTTTCATTCGGCCTTTGAGAAATGGATTTACTTTTACAGATTTTTTTTTCAAAACAAACAACTTTTCACTGAAGTATAGTTGATTTACAATATTGTGTCAGTTTCAGGTGTACAGCAAAGTGATTCAGATATATATATATATTCAAGATTTTGGATTTTTTTTTAGATTCCACATATAAGTGATATCATGTATTTGTCTTTCACTGTCTGACTTACTTCACTTAGTATGATAATCTCTAGGTCCAACCATGTTGCTGCAAATGGCATTATGTCATTATTTTTTATAGCTGAGTAATATTCCATTGTGTATATATACCACATCTTCTTTGTCCATTCATCTGTCAATGGACATTTATGCTGCTTCCATGTCTTGGCTATTACAGAGTGCTGTTATGAATATTGGGGTGCATGTATCTTTTCAAATTAGAGTTTTCATCTTTTCCAACTATATTCCCAGGAGTAGGATTACTGGATCATACGGTAATTCTTTTTTAGTTTTTTCAGAAACCTCCATACTGTTCTCCATAGTGGCTGCACCAATTTACATTCCTACCAACAGTGGCGGAGGATTTCCTTTTCTCTACATCCTTTCCAGCATTTATTATTTGTAGTCTTTTTGATGATGGTCGTTCTGACCAGTGTGAGGTGATACCTCATTGTAGCTTTGATTTGCATTTCTCTAATAATTAGCAATGTTGAGCATCTTTTCATGCGTCTGTTGGCCATCTGTAGGTCTTCTTTGGAGAAATGCCTATTTAGGTCCCCACTTTTTGACTGTTTTTTTTTTTTTGACATTGATATTTATAGAATTTTTAAAAGTGAAGTAGTTGTCAATCCCACTTTAAGGATGGTAGCTCCTGTGACAACATGATAAATCTCTCGGGTGTCATGAGCCACTAGATTAGGAAACATTGCTTTACTCTTCTCTGGGAAGTACTTGAATCTCAACTTCCTGCGGCTTCCTGAATCAGCTTGTGACACAGTCACAACTGGAATGAAAATAACTAATCCCAGACTTGCCCTGCTGCCTGAGGTCCAGCTAGTCCGTCAACCCCTCTACCTTATCTTTGCCTGCTTGCTGTTGAAACCATATTACATGCTTGAGCTGGGCGCTGAATAGATGCGTGGGGCCATTTTGAGTGGCAGGCTTCCAAATTTACAAAACAAAACAAAACAAAGCATAAAACTGGCCCAAACCAAGAAATTAGAGGACTCTTCAGAGCCAGAAATACACAGTGGCTCCAGAGCACCCGCAGTGTGGAACTGGAACCCTAGACTTCTGTGCTGCAGGGTCAAGGGCAGAGGGGCTCAGGTGGACCCTATAACAGCCTATTCCATTTGGCTTTTCACTTACTGGGAATGAAGACTCTCTACACCCACAACATGCTATTTGCCAAAAAGTGCTTATAAATAGCAGCCTGAAACCTTTTATCTTATTTGTTCATTTAGAAACAAAACAGTCAGAACCTTATCTTTACTTAATGCATGTGGTATTCCGGTTGTAACCAGTGACCTTTTAGTTAAAGAAAGTGATAGCAGCTTTTGCTTTCAACCAACTCATAAAATGGAGACGAGGGCATAGATTAAATACTAAACTAGGGACCTAATCCCTTAACAGCCCTGTGAGAGTCAGAAGTGAAGGCTCCTTCTACTGAGTAGACACCTCTTTGGGGTGATGAATGGATACATGTTAGCAAGGATCCCACCTTATCTACCACTTCTCCTCAAGAAGTCCCCAATCCAGAGCAGCCAGTGCCTGTGATATAGATGGTGCCTAGAGAGGCTGAGAGCACGTCACTGGCTTCACTCACCAAGTCGGGTGCGGAGTGTGGGGCCATCTGCCATGTGGTGGGACATGGACCCCGTGTCCCCATCATGCCCTAAATCTGCCACATTCAGAGGCCGTCAGCAGCTCTAAGACACGCAAGGGATATCTGCCCCTCCTCCCCCTTCTAGCAATATAGTTGGGGAGATTGGAAGGTACCAAATAATTGTTCTTCCAAAATTTATACTCACTGGGACCTCCCAGGCCACTCCACCCATGGCCTTACTTATTATTATTATCACCCATCTGCACTTTTGCTTAGATGCTTTAACAGTTGCCTTCCTCCATTCAGGCCTCAGACCCCTTTGAGAATCCGATGAAAACTCTGACCCCTCTCAGCTAAAAATCACACAGGCACAATAAGCACCCCATTTTATATGTAATATACAACCCTGCGAAGCTCATCTATAGCTTTCGGCTCTCATCCTAATCCTTTCTAAACTGTTCTCCATATTGCTGCCAGGACAAACTTGAAAAAAAAAAAGTGGGCTTCTAGGCTTCCCTGGTGGCGCAGTGGTTGAGAGTCCGCCTGCCGATGCAGGGGACACGGGTTCGTGCCCCGGTCCGGGAAGATCCCACATGCCGCGGAGTGGCTGGGCCGGTGAGCCATGACCACTGAGCCTGGACGTCCAGAGCCTGTGTTCCACAACGGGAGAGGCCACAACAGTGAGAGGCCCGCGTACCACAAAAAAAAAAAGAAAAAAAGAAAAAGAAAAAGTGGGCTTCTAAGTACCATCAGGGAAAACTCCAAGCTCCCTAGCATGATGCTGACCCCTTCCACACACTTCTCACATCCCCTCGACCCACTATTTTACTCCAGCCTTTGCTGCAGCAACTAGCCGTATGCACATGTGACCCTACCCCAGCCCTCCTCAGCTGTCCATCCCTCGCTTCTGTCCCAGGCCTTCTCCAACAATGTTGTCGTGTGGGATAACTGGGAACCTGCCCAACTACCCTGTGCATGTGAGACTGGAAGTACGAGGGAATTATCACCCCTGGGATAACAACTCTTGTCCAAGGAGGGCCAGGAACTGGTAGATAAACACCCCCTCTTTCAGTTCTCAGGCAGACAGCTCTGATCCTTGTGGGATCAAGGCCCAGTGGCTTTCAGGGGAGGCCAGCTCCATACATGCCCTCAGATTGATTTTCCCTCCTTTCCTGCTTTACCTTTTCAGTTTCTCACTCCAGTTCCTTGGGAACATCACAAGATAGACCACCTAAACACCAACCCTTTTTCAGGCTCTGCTCTTGGGGAGAACCCAGGCCCAGAGATAGCATGAAAGGTCCTTCATGATGTGGCCCCTCACCGCCTTTCAAATCTCATCTTCCGCGGCTCCAAGCATCACACAGTAATTGTGCATTCTCCCATTGTGCGGAGCTTCCTACACCTCAGCTGAGACGTGCCACTGCTCCTCCTCGGGATGAATTATTCCTTGTCCTTCAAGTTATAGCTTCTGTCACCTCTTCCAAGAAACGCCCATAAGCCTCTCCCCAGTTTGTGTTACCTGCCCTTCCTTCGGGGTGCTGTAAATGTCCACGCCGTGCTGTAAACATCCATCTGCCTATCTACTTCTCTCATTGGACTGAGAGCTCCGGAGGCAGAGCCAGTGGGTTTTCTCTGTTTATCCTTCTCAAGCCTAGGACAGTGTCTGGGACTCAGAATTGGAACTGAGTCATTATTTGTTGGCTGACAGATTGAAAGAACGATGTATGAGATTTCTGAGACGAGCTGGGGCAGGCAATATTTGGGTCTTTATGATATCTGGGCCCGAATGAATCCAAGAGGAACGTCCAGGCAGGTTGCATGCCCCTGGGGACTGCAGAGATGGGTCCCAGTCTGACTGGCCAGTGTGCAGGGCAGGCCTCTTTTACAGGACAGCTGGTAAAAACCTGGTCTGGATATTTTTTCCCTAGTGGGCCTCCTGGGACTTTGCATGTCTTACTGTGCGAAGCTGATTTCAACACAGGATCTGTCAATGCTGTGTCCTTTCCAGGTCCTGCTTCATAAAAAAATTCAAGAAGTCACTTCTTCAGGTTTTCCTTAACAGGAGCCCATTCGGGAGCCAACTTTGAAAGGTTGCAAAGGTGCAGGACATTTGGCTTCTTTACCATTTATTTGCTGGATGCCTTTGGGCGAGTTCCCTGAACTCTCTGGGCTTCAGTGTCCCCATGTGCATGTAAGCCAAATGTTCCTGGGCCTCCCACGCCCATGGACACCAGTGAGGCCTCGTTAACATCAATGCTAGATTGTGTTGACCACCTGGCCTCCAGCAGCACAGCTGCATGATCTTAGGCTGTTCCATCTCCCCTGTTATTTCTGAGGCTGATGGGAAGTCTGTCACTGTGCTTGCGTTCTGCTGACAAGCTATCTGTGGAGGATCCCTGGCCACCGTCTCTGCTACCATGGCTGAGATCTGATTTAAATAACAAAAAGTTTATGCGGAACTTTTCTATTGACAGAGCTTCAGTGAGATCACTCTTATGATGTCTTTTCAAGGGATAAGAACTTTTAGGTAGAAAACATAAAAACCTAGACATAAAGAAGAGGCCTAAATATACAAGCACAGCATATTCAGACGAGGGCTTTTGAACAAGACCTCATCTTTTCCAAAGTTGCTTCTGGCTTAAGAACAGCAGGTGGCAGCAGAATCAAGCTTTTTCACAGCAAGAAGCTTCTGGAGCTTCAGATGGTTCTCAGAGGAGAGAAGCAGCTTTTAGTAAAAATCTTTCATCTAAAAACCTAAACTCAGCTGAAGAACGAAAACAAAACAGAGTGTGGAGCCAGCGCCATTAGCCTCAGCCACTAAAGATCAGGATGTCGTTCCTTGGCTGCCATCCACACAGCCACATCTTGTCCTTCCAAGGAATCCTGAGATTGCCATGGACAGTGGCCTGGAAAGGAACCTGGGGTCTGTTTCTCCTTGAATAGGGTTCCTGTCCTGATAGTGCCCTTGTCAGATGTTAAAGCTGGTTCACCAGGAAACAGGCTCTGGTCAGGGATGGGCTCCCTGGAGAGGTCAGCCCAAATTCAGAACAAATTTATGCATGAAAAAGGGGTTTTTTAAAAAGGAGATCTTGGATGTAATAAAAAGAAGTACATTACTGCTATGTGCTATAACACAGATGAACCTCAAAAACATCATGCTAAGTGAAAGAATACAGTCACGAATGCATGATACCATTTATAGGAAATGTCCAGAATAGGCAAATCGAGGGACAGAAAATAGATTAGTGGTTGTCTAGGGCTGGGGAGGTGGTGATTGAGGAGTGACTGTTAATGACTACAAGGTTTCTTTTGGGGTGACAAAAATGTTCCAAAATTAGATTCTGGTGATGGTTGCATAGCTCTAGAGATATACTAAAAACTACTGAATTGTGCACTTTAAATGGGTGAACTTTATGGTATGTAAATTATCTCAAAACTGTTTTAAAAAGAGAGAAAAGGGAAAGTATACTTTGATCACTAATATATTTCAAGTGAAAATAAACCTCAGATAACTATTCTGAGCAGGGAAACCGAGACAGACGCAGACGGGGAGAGAAAAAGACTCTGCAGCTGCCACAGAAAAGAATTGGAGGTTGCTTAGAAATATGACTCCGGTTCATTGGTGGATTTTACTTTTCGTTTAGATGCTGATGTGATAATGGTACAATATGCTTCCTGCTTCGGTAACCCACTTTCTATTCCTAAGGACTGCAAATACTTCCTCACCTTAAAGAGTGACTGGATGACGGGGGTGGCCATCTCACTGTTTTAAAGGATGAAGCTCTTCCTGGAATAGGCCAGTAGAAATAGCAAAACTCTGAAGTCACACAGGCCTGCTTTCAAATCCAAGATCCTCCTCTTATTAGCTATGAGGTGTCGGTTCCTTTTCCATATCCACATCTCAAGGTTGAGTAAGAATGATTTAACACGAAATATGAAAGCGCCTAGCCTATAATAAACATGGAACTTATGTTATTTTCCTAGAATGTCCAGCCTCACTGGCAAGAAGACTTTTTCTCTTAAAACCAAGCTGTGTCATGCTTTCCTGTTGCTCCTATGGCTTTAAGTCTCTGTAGGTCTTCTCTACTGCCCCCCAGTAACCCCCCAAGTCCATTTTCCATTGACAACCTTATTATCACTTTTTACAGCAATGGAAACTCCCTGAGAATGGAAAATTAGTCAATGACAATACTGTATTGGGAAGCATCTGAGTAGGAGGGAACCCCTGTCCCTGGCTGCCTAAAACACAAGGCTAGTCAGTAATATATGTCTATAATATAACCTTGGATACCAATGGTGCAATGGAAACTCTGCCCCCACCAGAACAATAGTGTTTATATTAGAGAATTTGAGGTGTTATAATCAGAAGCATTTCTAGAAACTACGGAATATTGGGATAAAATGTCAACACTTTAGTCAAGATTTTACTTAAAATCTATGCACGTTTTTAACTCCATAGGCATCCTAGGAGCTTTGGGGGAAACTTATACTCTGTTCATAGTGTAATGGATGAGGAAATGGGCTAAGGAGGCTGCCTTGTTTCAAAGCTTGGCTCTGCCTTCTGTGAAACCAGGGCATCGACTTATCCTCTCTGTGCTTGTTTCCTCACACATCAATTGAGGGAATAATAGTATCTATTTTATAAGGCTATATGAGGATTCTGTACGTTAATGTAACATGCTTAGAACAGTGCTTGGCACGTAGTAAGCATCAATAAATCCATTAATTCAACAAATGTTTATTGGGACTTGCCTGGCGATCCAGTGGTTAAGACTCCATGCTCTCACTGCCAGGGCCCGGGTTCAATCCCTGGTTGGGGAACTAAGATCCCACAAGGTGTGGCAAAAAATAAATTAATTAAATTTAAAAACAAAAATATCCCACAAATGTGTATTGAATATAGTTGTGGCTCAATATGTGACACTGTTTTATGCTGGGAATACTAAAGTCAATAAAACAGAGTAAGTCCCTGTCCTCATGGAGCTTACTTCCTGGTGGGAAGAGGCAAACAACAACAAAAAACACATACACACACACACATGAATTGTGTCCTCTTACCCCATTCCTCTCCCCCAAATCATATGTTGAAGCCCTAATGCCCCCCACCCCCCGCCCACCAAGGCAATGGTATTTGGAGGTAGAGCCTTTGGGAGGTAATTAGGGTTAGATGAGGTCATGAAAGTGGGGCTTTCATGATGGGATCAGTGCTGTTATGAAAAGAGAGACACCGGAGCGCTCTCTCTGCCATGTGAGGACACAGTGAGAAGGTGGCCATATACAAGCCAGGAAGAGAGCCCTCACCAGGAACCAAATCTGCCAGCACCTTGATCTTGGACTTCAAGCCTCCAGAACTGTGAGAAAGAAATGTCTGTTATTCAACCACCTAATTCATGTTGTTTGGTTATAGCAGCCTGAGCAGACTAAAACAGATTTGTTTGTAAATACATATTTGAAATAGGAGCCCTGAATAGGCACAGAGCTGGTTTTACCGATGGAAAGAGCCTCATACTAAACTATGGTGGGGAGCTTGCATTCCCATTTTAGCGATGATACCCACTCTCCACAGAGTAGCCGTGGAAAAGTCACTTGATGACTCTTATCTTAGATGTCTGCATCTATTAAATGATGAACTAGATGATCCCTGAAATATTTGGTTCTGACCATCTTATGGTTGGAATAGCAATTCACACATAAGTGTGCTAATACTTAGGGTGGCAGAGAGGGTGATTTAGAGTAGACACTGATTATCTCGATTGCACTTTTCAAATGGAAGATTAATTAAATCCTAAATTTGGATTTGGCTTCCTAGTTAGCAATGTTTCCTTCCTGGAAAAGAAATAGCATGTGTCAAAGAGAGCAGCTCCTTTGGATAACTTTTTTCCTTCTTCCCTGGTTTCTTGTGAGCTCTGACTGTGCAGTTCTCTGGGAGCCTCTTCCTTCCCAGATAACAGCTGAGACAACAGAGCTTATGGTTTTCTTGAGGTTCCTTTGATAAATGGCTAACATCTCATTGATCCATTCTCATTTCACGCGTTACTTGTACAGAAAAACTGTAGAGAGTGTAACAGCACAGGAGAATAATTTTTAAATTTTTCAGACATTTTGTAAGATTTGATTTTTCTGCTTCTCTCACCTCTGAATGATTTCACTGGGGTATCTTGAATGTAAAAGATTTCTTCAAGGTCTTTTGCTCTTGGATCCTCCAATTCTCTGAGGAAGTGACAGCCTCTAGAAATGCATCTAAGGGGCCTCCCTGGTGGAGCAGTGGTTAAGAATCTGCCTGCCAATGCAGGGGACATGGGTTCAAGCCCTGGTCCAGGAAGATCCCACATGTTAGTGGAGCAACTAAGCCCTTGCGCCCCAACTACTGAACCTGTGCTCTAGAGCCTGTGCTCCACAACGAGAGAAGCCACCACAGTGAGAAGCCCGCGCACCCCAACGAAGAGTAGCCCCCGCTCGCCGCAACTAGAGAAAGCCCACGCACAGCAACGAAGATCCAATGCAGCCAAAAATAGTAAATTTAAAAAAAAAAGAAATGCATCTAAGGAAAGATCATATCACTTCCATTTTTTGACCCCTGGGCACCTTCCACTACCAAATACACTAAAGAAAACAAGAGTCTTCTCCTGTTAGCGCTGGTGCAGTGGAATTGAGGGACAACCACAAAGAAATCAGAGTATATCCTATAACGGAGATGTCAGGCAGCTTGTGATGGCAGAAATATTGTTTTTCCTGGTGATGAGACTGGAAGGATCTTCATAAACCAGCGGATGTATCATTTTCATTCCTGAAAGTCCATTTTATAATAGATTATTTCTCAAAATGGAAAAAAAATGAGATTTTTGAAATATTTTAAAAAATGCTCAATTTTGCTCTTAAGATAAAAACAAATAAAAATTACAAGAGGATACTTAGCAGATTGGCAAAAATTTTAAATAACCTCTTCTGTTGGCATTTTCATGTAAAGGTATTAGGAGTATAATTTGCTGAACAGAAGACAACTTGACAATATCTATTAAATTTTGTAGTGCACAAAGATTAGAGTAGTAATTACTTAGATCCAGTAATTTCACTTCTAGGAATTTATCCCACAGATCTTCCAGACATGTGCTCAAAGATGTAAGTATAAAGGTAATTATTGCAGAATTATTTGTGAGAGAAAAAAAAAAAAAAAGAAAGAAAGAAACTTAGAGGTCCATGAAGAAGCCTGGGTAAATAAGTTAGTAAGCTAGAGTATATCTATATAATGGGATACTATTAAAGAATAATCTACATGATGTACTGCTAGGGGAGAAAAGCATACAGAAACATGTAGGTAATCCCATTTGTTTAATATTCAGAAACAAGTGACACAGGTGGCATCTGGGGAGGGAAATTAGAAAACAGTTTTTCTTTTATACCCTTATTTTTCATTGTATACTTTTTTTAACATTTAGATTTTGTACCATTTGTGTGTATATTTTAAAAAGTAATTAAAATTTCAACACCCACAATAGTGACACACAAAAAACTCTATGGGAAATAGCTTACACACATTGAATTTTGCTATATGTCAGGCACTGGTTTTTTTAAAACACTTTACATGTATTATTTGATTGAATTCAACCAGGACCTTGTAAGGTGACTACTATTATCATCACCATTTCACAGAGTGGGAAAATTGTGGTAGAGAAAGACTGAATAGGATTCACACCTAATCAGTGACAGAGCTGAGATTTGAACCCAGGCACCTTTGTTCTAAGACCAGAGTCTTAGCCACCATGTTCTACTGCTCCTATGCAATCTCAGACTTCCATGACAAACCCTTAATTATACTGTAGCCAATACAAAACTCAGAAAACAAACTCAGATATGCAAGGACGTTTATATTTTCTTTGAGTCAACTTAAAACGGATTCTGAGTCCCCATCCAGCTTTATTGGGAGAGAATATAATCTTAGTCATTATTGGGGCTCCCCTCTCCAAGGGTTGTGCAAGGTCCTGGGATCTTGCCTGGTAGAGACCCTGACAGTTGTCAGCCAACCCTGGTCACCGCGGAGATGTCCACTGACCCATTTCAAGACTCTCCAGCCACAGCGTGTAGTCTTACCCACTCCCACCTCTACATTTCAAGCTTCTTCATATTCTTGGGAGGTTTTCTCCTTCCCTTTTCCTGCTGCCTTCAAAGGCATGGAGAATGCTCTCTTCAATGAACTCAGGTTTTATCTAAAGACAGCGAGATCATTCTGCAAAAAATCTCTAAGGTGAGAAACTACTAAGGGCCTATCTAACTTGCTTAGATCAAAGGGGAAGAGAAAATATAGGAAGAAAACAGAGAAATTCATATTTCAATAAATTATCCTGCCACAGAATCATAGCCACGGAAAACAGGATAATTTTGGATTTGGAATTTACCTCCATCATTTCATCCGCAAGTGTTTGGACTTGTGTGGTTCTGGAATGATGACTATAATATATAAACAAAACCATGTCTTCCACTGGTAGATGTGGACTGAGACACAAGACATTTAACCCCTGCAATTTGAATGCAAAGGCATACGGAGTATGCTTTGCAAAAGGGACAAAAATCTGATGGGGGACTGGGGATAGTCCTCTTTTATACCTTAAAAGTCCTTAAATAAATATCAGTCAAGTTCCTGGCCCCTGCTCAGCTAACCAACAACCCATAAGTGCAGAAAAAAAGGCAAGATTGGAATCTAAGGAAGGAAGTGTTAATCCAAGGGCCTGGAATCAAAGAGAACATATTCAAATAGAAACCAGGTTGATACCAGAACTTTAGGAGGGTTATTGCAGGCAGGAAAAAGATGCATGATCTAAGCATAGGATTTTTGGACTACGGGAGCCTGGGTAAGAGGTCTGCCCCAAATTCCATCTGCCACCAATGAAAGCAGAAAGGAAATGTGTAAAGTGAGCCAAGCCATGGGGAAAGAGTCCAAGTCGGGTGTGCCTCCTGTGTGTTTAGTAATCGTGTCCAACTCAGCAAAGCTGAGTTTCTTTCTTCTTTGGACTACTATCCATTTTAATGAGCAAGGAACATTTGATCTGAAGCAGTTTCAGAGACCCAAATTTCCCCCAGCCTTTGTCTAAGTTTTGTAGAGGAAAAGGAATAGCTGCAAATTTGCTTGTGAGCGCTCCCGGTCAGCTAATTCCTGGTCCTTTGCTCCACCTAGTGGATTTCCATGCTGGAGAGACTGAAAAGAAACCAGAAGAGAAAGGTGTACTTTTGCTGATCAATCTGGACTTCAGTCATTTTCTTTAAAGACAATACCCTGTTCCACCCCAATCTGTCTTTGTTCAGATTGACTGAGCTCTTTGATTTATTTCCATTAAAGCCAAAGGTGTAGCTGTGAGTCAGCAGAATCTAAAGCACTCCTTTTCTCTGTTCTTAACATATAAATAGCATTATATGATCAGGAGACTCATATCAGCACAGAAAAGCATATTCCACTCATAATTATATCCTCTGATGGCCAAACTCAATCAAACCTTGACAGGGCCATTTCATTAAATAATGGCCTGCCTACTTGTTAACCCCCAGGAGGCTTCTTTGAGCAATAATTGGTTAGTCTTAGGACCTTTTCAGGAAGTTACACATTCAATTATAAAAACAGATGAAAACATTACAAAGTACAGCAAAGCTAAGAATTTCAGGTAAAAAGGGATTCAGAGCCGATTCTTACACAAAATCAATATGTGGAGGTAAAGATTAGTATCACTGTGGGTTTAAGCCATTAGAATATACAAAATAAATTCAACAATCTATATTTATTTGCTAGCTGATTGTGCCCCTGTTGGTCATCAGCCTTAAAATCAATCAAATAATTATTCTTTACCCCTTATTACTAGTTGATGTTTAATTGCTGTTATAGGTTGAATTGTGTTCCCCAAATATTTATATGTTAAAGTCCTAACCCCCAGCATCTCAGAATGTGACCTTATTTGGAGAAAGGGTCTTCAAAGAGGTCATCAAATTAAAATGAGGCCATTTGGGTGGGCCCTAATCCAATATGACTGGTGTCCTTTACAAAGGGGAAATTTGGAGACAGACATATGTAAAGGAGGAACACCATGTGAAGATAAAGATGGCCATCTACAAGCCAAGGAGAGAGGCCGGGAACAGAGACCCTTCTCTCACAGCCCTCAGAAGCAACCAACCCTCCCAGAATCTTGATTTCTGACTTCTAGCCTCCAGAACTGTGAGATAATAAATGTATGTTATTTTAGCCACCCACTTGTGGTACTTTGTTACGGCAGCCCTAGCAAACTAACACAATTTCCTCTGGCAAATGAATAAGAATCTCTGCAAAAATGAAATTAATCCATAGAATGCTAGAGTTGGAAGGGAATCTCAGAAAACAACTTGCTCAGTCCCCTTGTTTTAAAATAAGATGCCTAAGGTCACACAGCAAGTTGGTGACTTTGTCACCCTCTTAGCTCAGCCTTTGGTCCTTCCATGTCTCTCCTAATCTGCTGGATATTTCAAAGATGGTGGCAAAATCAGCCTATGATGGTGATTAGATCCAAGACTTTGTTGGAAAGAGTTTCCTTGGGGACAACATGCAAGCATGGACCCTTTCTAAGTATTTGCTAATGAAAGCACATGCTAAATAGGAGAATTAATTGCTGGTTGCATGCCAGCCAGAAGATTGATACCCGGTGGAACAGTGAGACAGGTAACTTGACCTTTGGCTGGACTGATAGGATCCATCATCCTTCCAGACAGGCACTTGGCTGTGGTAAAGGTCTAGCTCTGGCTGGAGGGTTGCCCCCATCCCACAGAGGATGATTCACCAGAGTGACTTAATCATCTATCAGTCAGAAGCTCAGTTTCATGTGAGTGGGGTGGGGGCTGGGGAAACAGAGTCTGGCTTCATGGTGGGTGTGGAGACTTGTTATGATAGTAAGCACGCTGTTGATTAAAGTACATGACACAAGTAATTGCCAGAGATCCCAAACCAGCTATCACCTAGGATTATGGAGATCTGATCTAATCTGAGACAGAAAGCCCAGTTTCGACTCCGCTGCAGAAACCTTTGAAAAGTGTCCAGGAGTAATTGGCATTTAATCAATGCAATCATTATCCCAGCACATGGCTCCTGCAGCTTCAGGCCCCCTTGCAACCACTGAACTGCAAAAGGGAGAATATATCCGTTTAATTTCACCACCAACAACATTTGATTTACAGTTCCAGATGAGGTCCAAGTGGAAATATATTCACATTTTTATATTTGAGAAACACAGTAAGAATTCAGTCTTGCATCAATGGTATGGTATAAACAGTGATGGGCATTTTCCCCTTACAGAGGCCTGATCAGCATTAATTTTGATAGACAGGAGAGTAAAACTACAGTAGGGTGCTAAGCATTTGTTTTTCATTTAATCTTCTCTAAACCTTCCATGAAACATGGGGAAGAATATGACTGCTCTTCTCTCCCAGAGATATGGAAGGAGTGTATGCTACTTATAATTAGGAGACAAATAAATATTGACTTTGCTTTTGGTTTTGCTTCATAAAGTGTTATCATTGGGCATCAAGTTAGGTATTTAAAGGAGAACATACTTCTCTTGAGACACTATTTGCAGGCCTATATCCCCTCTCCTTTTCCAGGCAGGAGTTCTTAGTTCACTTTCACCCACCCTGTAAAGGGCAACTAGAAAAACAAGAGAAGGCCCAACTTTCCCTGTCAGCATCTCACAATTCTTTTCTGTAGGATCCATAAGAGGAAGTGGGGAGGGAAAAAGAAGTATTCTTGAATTTAAGGACCTATAAAATGTTTTCTTAGATCGATAGTAAAAAATTTCATTGTTTTTCGAAGGGTACTCCCAAATTACCCACTTCAGAATGACCTAAAGAGCTTGTCAACAATGTAGATTGCCAGGCCTCCTTATGTGTTCTGCATCAGAAGTGATGACGGGGGCTTCCCTGGTGGCGCAGTGGTTGAGAGTCTGCCTGCCGATGCAGGGGACACAGGTTTGTGCCCCAGTCTGGGAAGATCCCACATGCCGCAGAGCGGCTGGGCCCGTGAGCCATGGCCGCTGAGCCTGCGCGTCCGGAGCCTGTGTTCCACAATGGGAGAGCCCACAACAGTGAGAGGCCTGCGTACCGCAAAAAAAAAAAAAAAAAAAAAAAGAATTGATGACGGTAGGGACCCGGAATCTACATGGTTAACAAGTGTCTCCAGAGATCCCAATATACACTAAAATGGATTCTACTCATCTTCCCTATGTCTCAACATTGCTGTTCCAAGTTTAAGTCTCTTCTCTGTCTACACTTACTCCCTCCATAGCATCAAGTCTCATGCCTTTAAATGTTTTTATAGGTAAATAGCTCTCAAATTTATATCTGCAGGCCACACCTCTTCCCCCAAACACCAGAAGCCTATATCTAACTGCCTGATTGATATCTAATAGTCATATTAAAAATAAAACTCTAGCTTTCTCTCTGAATTTGTTCTTCCTCATCTCAGTAATTGAGATCACAAAACCTTGGAGTCATTCTTGATTCCGTCCTTCATATCTTCCTCACTTTCTCTCATACTCACTTCCAGTCTGTCAGAGTCCTGTGAGCTCTTTCAAATACCTCCCAAATCTTCCTCTGTTCCATAGGCTACTACAGCAGCCTGCTGTTTGGTCTCTCTGCTTGCTTTCTGTATCAGTCAGAGTTCAGCTGCAGATAACAGAAGCCATTCTAGTTATCTGAAGCAGAAAGGGATTTAATACAGTTGTAGTAGATTCATGTTACAAAAATCCTTCCCATCCCACATAACTTTTTGCAATGTGACTTTGCCACAACTCCCCAAAAGAAATGGAGTCTATATTTCTTTTCCTTTAAATCTGGGCTAGCCCTCTGATTAACTTTGACCAATAAAATGAGGCAGCAATGATGTTGTGTGACCCCCAGACCTAACCATAAGAGGCTTTTGCAGCTTCCATTTTCACCCTCTTGGAAGGCAGCCTTCATATAAAGCAGCTTAGGCTAAATTACTGAATGATGAGAGTCCACATGAAGAGAGAGGGCTCAGACTTTTAGGCATCCCCGCCAAGATCCCAGACGTGTAAAGGAGGCCATCTAGGACCTTCCAGCCTAGCAGAGCTGACAGCTAAATACCACTGCATATGTGAGCCCAGGTGATATCAGCAGAAGCAGCACCCAACCAACTTATGTTTGGGGTGTGTTCATTACACAGCAAAGGTAACTGAAATGTCAGTGAAGTTAGGGCTTGCAAAACCTTTGAAGGGCTGTAGGGGCATGCTTTAGGCTAGGCCTCTAGGAATGACTCCCAGAATAATACTGCAGAACTGGCCTGCCAAGGGAACTACTACTTCTGCCATAATCTAAGGGTCAGGAAGCCACCAACCACTTTTTAGTTCCAGAAACACATCACCTTAGCCATGATCTGGGCATCAGCGAGTTGTTACAAGATCTGCTGACTGCAGATCTATACCACAGTCATTTTACATTAGCAAAATGAATGACTAATGTGCCTTTTCCCCACTTAAGTAAGTTCTGAATTCAAGATGTGTGCAAGTACAGGTATGAAATTAAGCACAGAATTCGTTTGGTATTCTAGACTACTTTGTGTGACTTACAAAAATTTTTTAATAATAAATCTTTAAGAAAGACCTCTCTAATAGGTTTAGAGAAACAGAAAAAAAAAAAAGACTTGTGCAAGTGCATATGACTGGCAAAAAGTAAATTTTGTTTGAATCTCTAGCTGCAAGAGAGTCTTGGAAATGTAATTTTTAGTTTTTTAGCCTATGTGCTGCTGAAAGGCACAAAAGGATTTTTAAAAACGTTTTGTACACTGTTATAGCACCTAATATAATGCCTGCACATAAGTGATGGTCATTAAATATTTGTTAAATGACTGAACTAAAATTTGATAAAGGAGAGGCATGATTGAGAGATGATTGTCTCTAGTTAGCCTGGAGTATGACATTCGGTTTGCCTAAACCCCTGTTTCTGTCATTCCTTTTCCTGAATATATCCTGGAGTATCAAGAAAGATCTATAATTCAAGAATTTTTTTCAGTCTACTATTTGCCATCTTTACTGTCACTGTGCAACCATCTTGAGTCAAACACACTGGGTTTTTTCTTGTGTAATACATTTTCATTAAAAAGGTGAATTTGGGAGGATGGAAAGAAGTTTTTGAAGGGCGAGCTCTTTAGTCTTTCCTGCTTCCCATGGCTTTGGCCGCCATCTCTCTTTGAGGGCTTGTTCTTCAGGATACTGACAGCTTGATTTCTCTGGGTAACATCATGCAAAGGAAATTAGCTCAGTATGTCTTCTACTGAATTCCATCTGTAGTTCAATGTTTTAACGTATTTATGAACAAGGCTACAGAGCAATTTTGATAAGACAATGTTCCAGTCTCTGAGAATATTTTTCCCCAAAAAATGTTTTTAAAAATACCACTGAACAGCCTGGAAATCCACCCCCACATGAGCAATCTCCAGAAAACTTTTCAGGTGTCACAGCCATAATAGCAGGTGGTTCCTTTGGGTATAAAAATTATGACAAGGATAAGAGACAAAAAGCAAACTGTTTTGATATTCTGGGTACAGCTTTCCCCAAGTGAATCATTCCCATATGCCTACTCTTACCATGGGCCCCTTTCCAGAGGAAGTGGGTTGTGTGAATGGAGGTGTAGAGAGGCATTCTGGTGGGCAAACTTCGATGGTGTCCATATTTGGCAGATCCAATTAATCTTTAGATATTTGTCAACCCACTCTTCTACGAGTCTCAAAAGGCAAAATTTGACTATGGATTTGATACCTGTTTTCACTCCTCTCATAATAAACACTTAATCTTGTTATGAAGATTCAGTAGTGCTCATTTGAGGCAAGACAGCTTCTGAAATTCCATAGTAATAGATTTTAAATACAAGCTTGTAAGGAAGGCTGAGACTAGAGCAGTTTGCAAAAGGTGGTCATTTAATTCACTTTTCTATTATGAAATATTTGAGACATACAAAAAGTTTAAAGAACAGGTATTTACTCTCTAGTGAAATGTTGTCGCTTGTAAGATAAAAATCTGGACTAGTAAAAAAGACTTTGTTTCCAGATAGAAATGCAGCAAAGCTGGAAATTAAGAGTTTTGCATAGATTTATTTTTTCCTTTCTTTCTAGTTATAAGATTAGCATTTTTTATCATTTACAGGCACACCAAGTCTCCCTTACTGAAAAGGGAGATGCTGTTGTCACCATCTTAATTTAAATAAAAAATCTACCAAGGGAAAGATGTGTACAGGAAGATCCCTGATGGAAAACTTGACTTTATTTGGATAGAAGACAACCACTTTAAAAAATAAAAAGGAAACATAGTCATTAAGCTAATTAATTCTGGCTTTTCCAAATCTTAAGAGGGGTGCCATTTACTAGCTGTGTGACATTGGGCAAGTTTTTTAATGTCTCTGTACCTTGTTTCCTGAACTGTATGGTGAGGATAACAATAGGATCTACCTCTTAGGGTCGTTAAGTGTGAAATGCGTACAGTAAGTGCTTAATAAATGTTAGTTCACTTTCTTCTTCTTCCTCAACAAAATGTTAGCTCCACATGAGAGCAGGGACTTTGCCTGATTTTGTTCTGGATCCTCAGCTTCTATTTTGCCCACAGTAGGCATTCAATAAATACTTGTTGAATGGATTAATTGATGAAAGTAGCTAGTTTTGAGGCTAAAAGTGAAAGAGAATTTGTCCTAAGTTTTATAGCTAGTGAGGGAAAAACAGACCTCAGGTTTAAGATAGGTTAGGGAGGTAGGAAAAAACCCCTAAACTAAGATGAGAAGACCAAGATTTAAGTTTAAATTCTTCTAACTCTCTGGGTGTTGATACCAAGGTTTTCTTTCTCGATTTGTAAAATGTAACTCCGAAGGTTATTCTGAGGATTAAATTAAAGTGTGTATGAATGCTCCCAATAAAATATATAGGGATATACAACACATGGTATTATTAATTTTTATCTCAGTAAGTTTATCCATTGGATGACAATCAAATGATTCTATGAGAGTCTTGGAAGAAAGAATCTTTAGCTAAAGATTTAAGTACTAAAAATATTCAACCCCAGAGGTACCACAGACATAGACTAATTTTTTCCATCTGTGCAGTTTAGGGTAGATTTGGCATACACTCAATACCAGGCAAGAAAGAAACTGGTTTAGGCTGCTTTTAAAGTTTTAAAAAAAGGCAGAAAAAGAAACTATTTCCTCTTATAAGCATGAATGTTAGAATAGAGAAAGCCTTCATCAAGTAATTCACCACTGAAGCAAGCATATTTAATCCACATCCTCTCCTACCTTTTCCCACTCCCCATTTTTGTTCTAATTATTAGTCATTTTATATATCATGATTTATGTATTATGTTGGCTTCCCCGTCACCAAAGAAAAGTAAAATAGGTTATTCTTTATCAGCCACATGTGACTCAGAGGTCAAAAGGGCAGTTCTTTGTAGGGTAAACTTCCTAGATTAGCAGTATTTAAAGACCTGGTTTTCAGAGCCAGGGATTACTCAGAATATTATGGCTTTAAGATTATACCCCACCCAAGATGCCTCACCAGAGCCTGAGTCTGAGGCTGAGAAACTGACTTGAGGAAAAAGATAAAAGAGCAAAAAAAGCCATAGTGGGTGAGCTGATGACTCACCGCCCCTTCCTTGAACTTCAGGAATGACAAGATGGAAGAGGGGAAGAAAGGCAGTGCCCCACTGCAGGCCAGAAAGACAAGAAATTTCAAGAAAGACAAGAAATTCAGGGAACTTAAAAACTTATATATGTTCTTAGGGTAAAGGCAACAAATATAATTTCCATGGTCAAGTTACTGAGTGCATCAAAGAAAGGAAACTAGGAACACTAAATTATTTTTTACCATCAGCACTATCACCCTAAACCTGATCATTTTATTCCCCTGATTAAAAACCTCAATAACTCTACATTGCTACTGGATCAAGTCTAAACTTACCATGGCATAGAATAGTCTTCATAACATGATCCCAACTTTCCTTATCACCTTCATCTTCTAATTAATTCTTATTACATATCTTGGAAGGTATAGGGGACCACTTATAATTTACTAAATAAACCAGATACTTTAAAACTCCAGTCCACTTGTTTACACTATTCTCTCTGCTCAGAACTCTCATCCCGGCTGGCAAGCCCCTAACGGACTTCAAAGCCTGTCTCAAGTATGATTTCTTCTCTGTAGCTTTCTTAACTTCTGTTCTCTCCTACTACTTAGAATGATTGTTCTTTTGTCTACCCAGTCATTAAACTGGAAGCATCCCACTCACTAAGTAGACTCATAGGGTTCTATCCTCTCCCAAACTTACTGAATTCTCTATATGGGCAGTCGTGAGCCTGTCACTGTGCAATTCTTGGCACACCATAGGAGCATAATATAGTTTTGCTGAATTGAGTCAAATATTAGAAGACCAAAGCATAAATAGATTTTCTAGGCCTGGGAATTATGTTAGGACTAGAAAGTGTATGCTAAATCCACATATGAGATTTTGCTTTTGCTCTTACCAGAGAGCGTGTAATTTACTTTTATTAAAAAAAGTGTCATGAATGTATTTCTCTAGATAAAACATTATTAATCCATTTTTGGCTTAGAACTGGCCTTCCCATAACCCAGTTAGCCAAAAGGTAGCTGAGTAATTTGAAATACTCTCCAGCTGGGGTGGGATCACATTTGGGGTTTGCTTCAATCAGTGAACCTCTGTCTCGTTTTGCTCTTCAAAGAGCTGCTCAGTCAACCATAGCATTTGAAGGCCTGAGCAGAACGGAAACCAGATGAACTCTGTTGAATTCCAAACTTGCCACATTGCCTACTCTAGCATTAAACTCTTCTTCTCTAACTGAACAAGTTAACTGAAGAAGTATATAATGTAGTATCAATTTATTTTTTATCTTATCCATTATGCCACCTTGTTCCAGAGTCTTTAGGAGAGTTTAAAGAAAAAAAAAACCCAAATCCAAACCAAATTGTTCCACACTCACCCCTTTGGTTCTTTTGGTGACCTTCTGTCAGTTTTGTTAGTCAGGGTGAAAGACTTTTGGAAAAGTTTTCCAGTACTAGTAACAGCATTTCCTGAAGCATCTTTTATCTTTCATCTTTCATCTTTATGCAGCAAATGATCCTGTCAGTGCCCACAGGTCAGTTTTACCCTAAGATCCAGTGAGTTTGTTCAACCTTAAAATCAGTCACTGAGGCCCTCACCTAGAGCACATAACAAGGTAGTTGTTACCCAGCATGTGTCCCAGCTAAATAAAATCATAGCTGATTCATGTCTGAAGGTGCTCAGGGGGTACAGCATAATGATTAAGAACAGGAGCTCTGGAGTCAGTCTGTCTGTCTGAATCAGGCCACGCCTCTGACTGGTTATGTGACTTTAGACAAGCTTCTTAACCTCTTTATGCCTCACCTGTCTTATCAGTAAAAAAGAAATAATAATGATACCTACCTCTCATGGGTTCCTTGTGTGGAATAAGTGACTTAAATGTGTAAAGCACTTACTGGTACATGGTAAGTATGCAATAAATGTTACCTCTTATCCTCTATACTTTTATGTTTTTAGGTAAGAAAAGTGGGTACAATAAGAAATATTTTTCTCTATATTTTTAGGTAAGAAAAGTGGCTAAAATTAAAAATTGAAGGAAGGCTGATCATCTTTAGAACAAAACTTTATTTACAAAACTGTAACTTGGTCTGTTTTGGTATTACTATTGACAAAATGCCTTTGGCTAAAATATTAGTTAAGGTGATACACTGATTTTTAGCTTTTCATAAAACAAGAATCCAACACTATCCCAGTTTCTTATTCCTGTGTGGCTCTGAATGCAGATAAACAAAACAAAACAAAATTTAAAAAAACCTTCTTCATAATGTACAATGGCTTAAGCAAACCACTTCTTTAAATTTTTTCTATTTAAGGGTTAGGACTGAGACTACTCATCTAAAATTTGCTATTCACAGAAAAAGCCCTGGAGAATGAGAAAACTTAACGATGGAGGTTATCTGGCTTTCATAATACAATATCCATATGACTTTAGAAGAATGTAAATAAATAATATTAGTAAACAGTATATATTGATAATTTCCTGGCAAATTCATTTATCTAACATCATGCTGAGGAATCAAGAGGATTTCTCCATACATTCACAAAGTCTTGTTCCATATTAACATAGTTATCACCAATATAACATATGATAACCAGTACCCATGGAAACCTAATAGCCTATTTTTACAAAGTCCCTGTTAAGCTTTAATTCCCAGCTGTGCTTCACACATATATACATGCTTATATGCATGGTTATGTGCATAGATTTATGCATGGATATAAGCATGGTGATATATGTGTGGATACTAATGCCCCTTATTCAAATGTAAAATTAACAGCATCTGGCATCTAGCTGTAAGAAAACCGCAAACTGTCCCCAGATTGGGAGAGAGTTGAGTGACACATGAAAGATTCTTCTACTATCGGAATTTAAGAGTACACCTATACTGGGAAGAGGGATGGAGAGAGGAAGGGTAGAAGTAGAAGCAGAAGTAGAAGAAAAGGACTACATTGGTTCAATAAACTCAGGTAATTAATTTGAGACAGAAAATAAATAAATCAACAAATGTCCTATTTTTGTTTTCCAAAAAGATAAATCACTGGCAAATCCTTACTAACAATTTTTGAATTGGTCCATTAATATATTTTTTACATAGGAAAAAGTTTAAATATTATATATATTATAATTCTATTCATCTAATACACTCCTCTGCTGAGATATCTGACATGTCTTCATCTGTACTCTCTTCTACCTCTGGCAAGTTGCCCCAAAGTAGGAAGTTTACACCTGAAAAGAAAAGCTCATAAAATTATTTGGTGCTGACTACTGTTACAACTCACAACACGATATATAAAACCTTATATGTTAACATTCTTACATCAAATCACAGTGTTAGCAGTTAAGAGAAAAGCTATTAAAGAATGAACCACAAATAACACGATCGATACCTAGATATTAAAATTATCCAACATCTAGAATACAATCATTCTTTAAACACTTTTAATTAAGGGCTTGAACTCTAGAATCTTGGAATTCAAAAAGATCTCAGGAGTCCATTTCCTCAAACCTTGCCTCCAGCTACATTATGCCATAATCACTCTACACTGAGAATTTTCAAATCTATTTTAATGATTTTTTTTTTTTTTTTTTTGTGGTACGCGGGCCTCTCACTGTCGTGGCCTCTCCCGTTGTGGAGCACAGGCTCTGGACGCGCAGGCCCAGAGGCCATGGTTCACGGGCCCAGCCGCTCCGCGGCATGTGGGATCTTCCCGGACCGGGGCACAAACACGTGTCCCCCGCATCGGCAGGCGGACTCTCAACCACTGCGCCACCAGGAAGACCTATTTTAATGATTTTTAAGAATGGAGATCTCATAACATCTTTTAGATTACATTTCTCTTGGAGGGAGCATGGGAAAGGCCTGAATAAGTCTCCTCATCTCCTCAACAAGTATGGAAGTCACTGGTGCCTTTCTTCTGGTTAAAAAAAGCAGGGTTTTGGAGCCAGTTATAATATGAACAGTAATCCTTGATATACATGGGTTTTAGGCTAGAGGCTGTCAAGGTAAAACTATAAACTTTAGGACCAGGTTGTAGCTGTCAGTACAATAAACAAAACGACAGTCTAAAGCCTCAGTATGAAAGAACAGTCAAATATCATATTAAAGAATCCAGCACTGGTATACGATACAAGTCCACATATATGGTAGGGGATAATAAGATGGTTTATTATGGGCATGTACTATATTATAACTTGAAAGCACTGAATTGAAAAAAAATACCATTATTAATTGACTTCTTGGAGAGCCAATAAGAAAGCAACTCTCAAGCTGTCCAGTTGTCAGTGTGGGCACAGGGAAGACTCAGCAACTCTGGGCATCCACTCCACACATACTAAGATAGTGGTCACGTGGTAGAATAGAATGAGCCAGGGTTTGGAGATTTGGTTTGAATCCAGTTTCCACCACTAACAGTACACCATGGATGTTTTTTACTACTTTTACTACAAATGTATATAACCACAAGCAATATATATTATTGTTTTGTGTATATAAATTTTTTATAGTATGCTATTATATGTATCTCTTCTAATTTGCTTTTTTCATTCAACATTGTTTTTGAGATTTGCCTGTCCATATGTGTAGATTTAGCTCATTTCTTATTTCTGTTGGGCATTCCATTCTGTGAATTAAAAACAAAAAAACAATATATATCTTAAATATGGCCCATCACTCGTCCTTTCCTCTAACTGCCTATTTTGCACAGGTGCCCAAGGAGACATGTATAAGGATGCACACTGTTACATTATTAAAATAGCAGAAACAATGAACTGTCTCTCTTGGGTGAGATACTGGAGTTTAATCAGGCAAGAAATTAGCATCTATTTGATGCATATTGATGTCTATCATATTATTTTCTGTAATTTTTTTGTATGTTTGAATTGTTTTCAATAAAAAAACACTTCTTTTCCCCGGAGAATGGATGATGTTCTGCTTTTGAAGAGATGACAGGATAGAAAGGAATCACTAGGCAGAAATCTAAGGGAGAATTAGAACCCATAAAGGTGAATGGAGAGCTGAAGACAACTTTCCTTTTGAGGGCATTTGCCAGTCCCACGGAATCTGAACTGAGGTTTCCCAAGCCTCCACAGGAGAGTCTCAGAAAATCAGGTCTACACATGAAGGCTAACCTAGAACATAGACTTCCTGGGGCCCTTTCAGTCTAAACATTATAGAATTTTATAAAGCTTGTGTACGTATTACTTTGATGCTGCTGATTCAGGTGATTCAAGTACAGTTCCAATGCCATGAGAATTCCTGTTTTATACGAAGCATCTAGAAAAATCTTCCTCCAAATCATAATATTAGGGTTACAAAGGAGAAGTTTGATATTCTTGGAGTCGATACTCAGAGACATGAGTGGCTCGGCACAATTGGTTCAAAGGAGAAAAAATAAACTAAGAGACTGGATCTGACAGAAGCAGCACCTTCCTTTCTCTGTTAAGAAGGGAGGAAGGAAATCCTGTGATACATCTGTTTCTCATGGATTAGATTCAGTGCAAATGGAAGAATGCTGGGCTTTTATCTTTGAAAAATTGACCAATATTAAAAAGTAAATCAAAATTGAAAAACCTCCGCCCTGTGTTTTGAATTCTATGAAGCAGGAAAAATAGTATCAAAGCAGAAACTTCCTTTAATGTGTCCCAGGAGCAACACAAATATAAGACCGGAGGCCTAAATTAGGAAGCTATATCTCACTTAGGGGGGTTCAGATAAGTCCTTGCTCAAAAATGGCCTTCTTAACATACTAGAGTATTAAATTAAGGCCTCCAAATGATGGGTTGAAAGCCACAACTGAACGCCAGGTGATTAAAAAAAAAAGTTAGAGTCTATAAAAACCCAAGCATAATTGGGGGGTTTAAAGACACTGACAACCTAGCTTACAACTCATGATCTCTTAGTCTGTGAAGGCAAATCATACTTCAAAAAAAGAAGTATATTTTAAGTTCTGAAGAAGACTAAGACATACATTTAAAAACCTGAGAATGTTAGTGCCAACTTGGATTGTCAAGTTCTTTAAACTTGTTCTGTATACTAAAGTTCTGTAAACTTTAGTTCCCTAAAAAAGTCCCACTAAAAGTCAACTTTGTATTAAAGTCAACTTCGTATTCTGTGTAAGCAGATATTAGACATTGAGAACATGTGTCCTATAACAAAATTGAAAGGCTCCAGACAATATAAAATGTATTATGTAAATATCTTTTAAGAATAGGTTGTGTATTTTTCTACTAAATAATCAGTAAAACATACTGGTATTAAATATTTCCCTTGTCTGAAATTTCATCATAATTAATTAATATAGATGTCAAAATGGCTATTTTTATCCTGAAGCAACATTACCAACTACAGAGGTTACCTAGTTTTCCTTCCTCCCAGCTCCCCATGACCCTAGCCTCCCCTCCTCCCTTTTCTTACACACACACACACACATACACACACACAGACCCATACACACAATTGACTGTCAAATCTAAATTCTTCCAAAATTCACTGGAGCCATATTATATATCAAGGCAGAAATTTAGAGCAATTAAAATATTAATTTTAAAAGGCCAAGAAATCCAGCCAAGTTTGAGGCTCCTAAATACGATGATGGAAATAGAAATGCAATGAATTTTGGCTAGTAGTTTCTGTAAGTAAATGTTTGGGATAAAACGATCAAAGTTTCACTCTAGTGGATCCAACCCAGGTGAGAAAGTCTCAGAGGGGATCCTGAAATGATCTATGGAGAGGTTCACTCAAGTCTTGGTAGACAAAAGTTAGAGGAATGTCTGAGTCTGTTGTTTCTTACCAGTAGAGTCTAGTCTGTTAATACCATAAACTGCCTGGCTGTGAAACATCCAAAAGTGTCCATTGTTGCAGGAAAGAAGGCAGGAACAACATGGAACAATCACATGATAACCTACAATGTTCCCACTAAAAAGAGAAAGTAAATATTATTAGATACAAGGTAATATCTGACCATGTAAGCATTTTTATGTGCTAATGTAAACAGACAGACCATATAAAGATCTCATTTTCTCCTAACAACCTCCATTGCTGGGATTTTTGGGATGGGAGTTACTCTGATAATGGTTACAGTTCTACTGCCAAGTGGGAAAATAGTCTTTAAGTGAAAGAAGAGTGACATATTCTCTGTTTCTTTGCTAGTATTGTTTATGCATTCCCCCTTCAGAAGCTAGTTTCTAAATGCCATAGGGTTGTGATTTGTCCAAAATTGATGGGCTGTATAGACAAAATACATTAAATAAACTCAGACCTGTGGATAAAAGGTTTTTGCTCTCCCCAGGACTGTGGCAAGTTGGGTTCTTATATGTTTCAGGTCCATGCCAGCACCTAAAAACTGTTTCAACAGATGGAGGAGTAGGAAGACAGCATGAGCCCATGAAAACCGAACACAAGCTGGCTGATCTAATTTTAGTCTCAGTGTTTTTGAAGGAATTCAGAAATGAAGCAAATCCATAGCTGCTAGAGAAAGTTGCAAAAGTTTTTACTGTCTCCAGGGTTATCCTTCTGATTAGAAATAACTCACTCTTCCATAGGTTTTTTTCCTATCTGGTCACTATTAAATAGAATGAATATACAGGGAACATTTTAGCTAGAAGTTTTTTTGTTTTTGTTTTTAATGACCACATGAACTGCTTACACCTTGAGTTGTAAAAATTCCTGTTTATAGCTTGTTCCTCCCCTGTGAGATGTGAGTCAGTCATTTTTGTGAGGCCCTACAAAAAATACTATAAAAGGTACCAGCCCACCTAAAACATGTCTTCTAATCATAATCGGCTTGAAAGGCAAACAAATGAAATCAAAAGATGTTCTTGGATTAGGACTGACAGTTATTTATAAGGCTATATTGTAAGAATAAATTCTACGGCTTTAATTACCACCTGTATTCATTCATTCATTCACTCATTCAGCTAATGTTTACAGAGCATCTGCTATGTGTCAGGTACTGTTCTAGGTGCTAGGAATAAAGTCCTTGTTCTCATGGAGCTTTCTAGTAGGGACACCTCAGATCATTTTGCTCCCTTGTTAAAACTCCTTCAATAGCTTTCCACTGGTCAAAAATGAAAACCCAAAGACCCTTCCTACCAAAGTTTAGATCTGTGCTATCCAAAACATGGCTATTAAGTACTTGAAATTTGGCTAGCCTGAATTGAAATGTGCTGGAAGTATAAAAATACACTAAATTTCAAAGACTATGAATAAAAAATAAGAATGTAAAATATTTCATGAATAATTTTTTATGTTGGTTATATGTTAAAATGACAATTTTTTGAATCTATTAGATTAAGTAAAATATACAATTAAAATTAATTTCACCTGTTTCACCTGTTTCTTTTCACTTTGTAAAATGTAGTTACTCGAGATTTTTAAATTACATATGTGGCTTGCACACATCTATCGGATGGCGCTGCTCTAGATTATCTGGGTTCTGACTGCATCACTAATCTACCCATACTACTCTCACCTGATGTTCACAATCTCTCAGCCACACTGGCCATTGTCTTTTCTATTCCTTGAACGTGTTCTTCTTTGCCTTGGGTTCTCTGCCCTGGCTGTTCCCTCTGCCTAGAACATTCTTCCTCTGGCTCCTCCCTGTCTCATCCTTTAGGATTCAACTCCAGTGTTACCTTCTCATGAGGAGGCTTCCCTGACCATGCTATCTAAAATAGCTCTTATCATTCTCTCAAGCTCTATTATTCTCTGTCATTTATTATTATTATTTCCTTTGGAGTACTTCCCACCCTATTCAAGATCTTATTTATTTAAATATCTTACTGATCGATTGTCTTCCTACTGGAATATAATGTCCAAAGGTCTATGACTTTGTCTTCTTTATTGCCGGATTTCCAGCCTCTATAACAATGACTCGCACATGGTGGGACCTCTGACTTGTACTTTATAGTTTACCAAGCCTTTTAATATTCGTAATTCACTTGATCTTTACAACAACTCTGTAAGGTAAACACAAAAGATATTTTAATTTCTATCTTAAGAAGATACCTATCTATCTTAAGAAGATACCTGTCTTCTTAAGATATAAATTAAATAAGGAAACAGAGTTTCAGAGGTTTAGAGATTTAAGAAGTTTACTCAAGATAACAAGAGAATAAGGGTAGGGCCAGGCAGGGCTCAAGCCTGATTTTTATGACTGTAAATCCAAGTGTTTTGGGGTTTTTTTTTCCCTCTAAACTACATTGCCATTTTCTGAAAGTTAAAGCAGATATTTGCTAATGCACTTTGAAAAATTGTAAAATCACATACAAAGGTAAAGTGTCATAAGACCCTTTTGAAAAACAGTTCTAAGTAACAAATGGTTTTTCAACGGTTCATTGCATGGGTGATAAACAGTGCTCGATGCAGCCCACTGAACCCTTCTCTGTGCTTCGGTGTCAACATCCATCTCCCAAACCCAGGGCTATTTGGAATATTGCCACACATTACCATTTTAAACATGCGATGTCCTTCAGTTTACATTTGCAAATTTCAGTGAAATAGCATCTTCCAATGAAGTCCACTGCACTGGAGAGGGAAAAGTATAGAGATAGTCAAATGTATTGTTAAAAAAATGTTGTGCAAAACACATAACATAAAATTTACTAATTTAACCATTTTTAAGTGGACAGTTCATAAGTGTTAAGTGTATTCATATTTTTTGTGCAACAAATCTACAGGCCTTTTTCATCTTGCAAAACTGAAAGCCTATACCCATTAAATAACAACTCCCCATTTCCCTCTTCCCGCAGCCCCTGGCAACCACTACTTTCTGTTTCTATGAATCTGACTACTTTAGATACTACAGATAAGTGGAATAATACAGTATTTGTCTTTTTGTGACTGGCTTATTTCACTTAGCATAATGTCCTCAAGGTCCATCCATGTTATAGCATGTGACAGGCAGGATATCATTCCTTTGAAAGGCTGGATAATATTTCATTACATGCATGTATCACATTTTGTTTATTCATTCATTTGTTGATAGACATTTGGGCTGCTTCTACCTCTTGGTTATTGTGAATAGTGCTGCTAAGAACATGGGTGTGCAAATATTTCTTCTAGATCTTGCATTAAATTCTTTTCGATATATATCCAAAAGTGGTATTGCTGGATCATATGGTAATTCTATTTTCAATTTTTTGAGGAACCGCCACGCTATTTTCCATAGTAGTGGTACCATTTTACATTCCCACCGACAGTGCCCAGGGTTCCATTTTTCCATACCCTTGCCACAAAATGTACTTTTGATTATGATTTAGCATGAATTTTGTAGACTCAAAGAGCTGCAAGAGACCCTAAAAGAAACTGTAAGAGAAAGTTAGTATATTTTGTAAGGGTAAGTTAATATTTGTGAGCTCACTATAAATATGACAAACCTTCTATTCAAAAAATCTTATGTGTTCATTGATTCATATACATCTTAGCACATTAATCCATCACTATTATAACCCCTACATGGAAGAGAAGACAAGAGGAAAGACCTGATTGTACTCCAGACTCTGGTCTAACCTTTAACAATTCACATATCTGAGCTCTCCTTATGACTATTTTATACTTACCATAGCTATTGCAAAGACGAATGGGTTAATATTTAAAACTGTTGTTTCCGTATGTGCTACTAAAAAGAAAAGGCACTAGACAATAAATCATAGAAACTTTGCAGTAGTAGGTTCTAGATTTATTGTCTAGTGCTTTTTCTTTTTGCAACACATACACACGCACAGAGGTACTTATAATAGCCCATTTATCTTTGCAATAAATGAGGGCCTTTGGCTTTGCCATTAGGCATGACTACACTTAAACCAATGAAGATAAGATTTCAAGGGAGGAAGAGTCCACAGCTTTGAGTATATTTAATTTTTTAAAAAGTTTCTATCATTATCATGAAATTCATTTTAAAGTAGTCTGATTATTAGTGTGCCTTCTCTGGCTCTGTGTCCAAAGAACAGCTGTCTATGTGCATTTTGGATAATTTCTCTTTCACTTTAATGATAAAGTTTCAATAAAGAGCAAAATCTTGAAAAGCATGTAAAGGCACATATATGTTGACTATAGAAAGAGAAAGTACCTTTTAGAGCTAGAAAAAGGTACATTTGAGTCAAATAAAATGGCTATTTTTCCAAATGGAAGCAAATTCTTAAGGACTCTAAACCTAAAAGTGGGTAGTGACTGAAAACAGAATTTAAAAGGATTTGAGTATGCAAACCAATGCATAATATCTAAAATAAGCTTTATGGGTGACAGGGATTATTTGAGGGCTAAGTCCTGTTTCATCCCGTAAAAATATATATGTCTCTCTCATTCAGAAAGAGAGAGACAGGGAGATGATAAGAAAAGAATACTGAATTAGGTGGACAATGGATCTGAATCAGCATGCCAATTGCAAAAAATTCGTAGAAAGCTGGGGAATGTTTTTTTGGAGTAAAACTTTAGGAACAAACATCAAAAACACTTAAATGACCTCTCTTCTCCAACAGTACCGAAAATCTTGCTTGAATTACCTACCGTCTCAGTCATGGACTTGATCCAGTAAGAGGAAAGTCTGTCAGGGCACGGTAGCCAGGGATTCAACTGAAGGGACCACATGACTATAACTGAACTAGAAGCATTACATCAGGACTGACCACTCTGGCTAAACCACAGAGTTTGTCCAGACAGTCTGCCCCCTTAGTTAAACTCCAGAGGGATCATCAGACTGCTGGGAGTGGCTGGAACACCAAAATGATAACCTCCTTGTTGACTCCCAGAGGTTCAAGCCATACACTTTTCCCATCTAGTTAAAGGCTACCGTTGCCCGCCACTAGCATGACTTACTTGGTAGGAGGGATGTCTGTAGAGAAAAGGTCTATTTCAGTGTCAGCCAGCAAAACAGCCTTCATTCCCCTAGAGCTGAGCACTTGTTTACAGAATTTGCAACACAGGATGGACACGCGCCGGTCATTGAAACTACAGCTGCTCGTAGACATGGCGTCCGGGGAAGGATGAGGTGTGGGATTTTGAAAATAGAGCAATACCCTCCCTAGTTTGATTCTCCCAGGCGAAAAATCAAATTGCGAGGCCTCGATCTTTTCTAAGCCCGGAAATTGAGAAGGAAATGAGTTCTTTTCTGTTTTCCCGTGGGAGGGTAAAAGTAGTATTTATTGAGTAGAAACCGGGGAGAAGCAGCAACCTTGGCTTTCTCTTTAACTTTCGGGGAAGGGAGAGGAGTTTGAAGTGGGGAGGAGGCAGGCTTCAAGGTGCCTCGGGAACTTCTCTAGTTTTCCCTTTCTCCAGTCTGAAGGATCCTCTACTCTTTAGCTCCTGCTCCTTTTGCAATTCCCTTAGCTTCTCCCGTACAGGCTCTTTTATCTAAAGCTTCCCCCTTAAGCCCCTCCCTCGGAGCGCTCCAATTCCTCTCTCGGATCGCGGACTAAGCGTCCCTACCCACGCGTCCTCTTTGGAAATCTTTCTCCTCTCCCCAGGATTCAGAAATCCCCTCAGCTTTTCCCACCGGGCAATCCCGGGTGTTCCTTAATCCTCCCGCGACCCTTCTCCGCTCTGCTCTTTCGCGGGCCGCCCGCTTCACTTCTCTCCTGGCAGTCCCCAGCCCTCAGCGTGCGGGCTCTCGCGTCGTTCCTCTCGCGACTCCCTCCCCTCAGCTTTCCCTCGTGCCCCGAGCCGTTCCCTCAAGTCTTTCCCGAGCTGCCGCTCCAGAGGTCGCGGTGGTGCTGGTGGGGCGGGACAGAGGTCGCTTTGGGGTCTCCGTCGGCGTTGGTGTCTCTGCCACTGAACAAGTCGTTTTTCGCTCCCTCTTCCACTCTCTGCCTTTCCAACCGGCTGTCAGTTTGAATTGCCAGCGCTGCGCACCCATTGGGAGAACCAGAGTTCGCCCACGTCCCGCATTGGAAGGCTCGGGAGCCTGCCCCTGACGAGATTTTAGTGGCCAGGAGATCTACGCCCCGCCCCAGTAACGGTGCCTAGATAAATTCGGCTTGCTGGTTGGCCGAGCTTGGCCCCTCCTCCGATCTCATTGGTCAGCTCCGGGAGGTTTGGGCGAAACCTACTCCCGCCCCAGTGAAAGCGGCAAGGCACGCCCTTCGCGCTTCTCATTGGAAGACGTTCTACAGTCCCCGCCGTTCTCTACTCTGTATTGGCTAAAATTCTCCGCAACGCCCCTCCTCACTACCCCGGTCCAATTGGTCGTGCCTTCTCTCAGAAGTATGTGTTTGGCTGTTGGTTCTATCTTAATCCCGCCCATCAGTTCTACTTTGGGGTTCGGCAACCCGGGGAGGAGCTTACTCTGTGACCACGCCTCGGTTGTGCTAGTCACACCTCCAAGTTTCGCCAGCCCCTCCTCCTCATTCCTAGCCTCTTGGGATCACCTATTCCTATTGGCTACAGGCCCCATCGGTCGATAGAAAGTGGGCGGTGATTGGCAAGGGGGTGGGCTCTGCTTCCCGGCGGGGTCCTGCGGAGTTGGCGGAGGCTCCTCAGGGGACTGGGGGACCGATCTGCGTAGACGCGGGTGGCGGGGAAGAGAGGGGAGGAGAGCTCTGAGTGGGAAGCGGAGCCGGGGGCCTGGGACCCGTCGCGTCAGAGCCAGGTAAAGGCTCCTTCCCTCTCCCCTTTCTTCTTCCCCGCCGCGGAGCTGGAGCCCTGACTGAACAAATCCGGGCAGAGGCGGGAAGGAGAGGGCGCGGATGCTGCTTTCGGCGTCGCCTTAGCGTTGCCGCCCGAAATCCCTCAGACCGCCTCCCTCCTGACCCACTCCCAATCTCCCAGTACAGCCCAAATACTTCTTTAGGACTGCATCTCCGCCCTTTACCGTACTGCCTGGGACTCTGCCTTGGCTCACATGCCGCCGCGCAGTCTGCACCCAGCCCCCTCCCCAAGTCCTCTGCACACTGGCAGCCTTGGTCCACCTTCGGGCAACCGTCGTTGGCATCACCCGTAACCATCGGCTGCTCTCTTTCTCTGTCTCCAAGTCCTGGCAGACAGTCGGGTTACAGCCCTGGACCCAGAAGGATGGGTGTTCCGCACTGCTTCCGGGGCTTTTCCCCTGCCCCAGCCCCCGGCCCGCCTGGAATGGCTCCTCTTCACGCACTCCCGCTCCCAGACCTATATCTGGGTCCCCAAAGTTGCTAATATCCTAGTACTCCATGTAACATCGCGGCCCACGATAGTCTCCTAACTTCCCCCTCACCCCCAAGGTAATCCTCCCTTTGCCCTCTCCTCGCCTATCAAGCGTGTGCAGAAGCTCCAGTTATCCCCGGTTCCCGTGCAGCCTCAGGACCCCACCTCTCACCCCCCTCCCCGCTTCCTGCCTGTCTGAACCACCACGCCGCTCCTGCTCCCTGTTTCTCCCTCGGTGCGGCCCTTTCTCCAGGCGCGGGAAGTGGGAGACTCCCGGCGCGGAAAGGGAAAGGGGCGGCCAAGGAGGGAGGGTCGCCGCTGCGGCGCGTCCGGGAGCGAGACGCCCGGCTCTGCACTCCCGTCCCAGTCCCTCCCACCTCCTGGGCCTGGGTTGGAGCGGGATCTCCTCGGGTACCTCCTGGTGCGAGGAGTTGGGACTGCGACCCTCAACGACCTTCCCCCAACCCCCAGCCGGGGATTGGGTGCGGTATCTGGGATCTCTGGGCTTGGGTGACCAATTGGGGATGGCCTGAGAGGCGGTGGCTGCTTTCCTCCCCCCCCGCCCCCCATCCCCCGCCTTCCCGGTTTTCCCGACTCCGACCCTCGCCTCTAACCCGTTTCCTGCTTCTGCCGACCACATTGTTTTCCTGGATGTGTCCCGTGCCGAGCAGGCTTTTTCCTGCAGATCACTCCCCCCTCACCCCCCAACATTTTGCTGCCAAGAGAAGCTAGCAACCAAAAACAAAACAACTGGGAGGAGGGGCGCAGGGGAAGAAAAGTTGTGCCCGGGTGGCTTGTCCCTCCCTGGCTTTGATCCCCTTTTAAGTCAAGGGAGTTGCCCCAGCCGGGGGTCGGGGGCCGTATCAGAGGCAGGGCCAGGAGGGTTCCCTCCGGAAGCCGCTGCCCAGCGCTGGCAAGGTTCGGGAGGTCGCCGAGGTGCCGCAGTCCCCGCCCGGAGCCCCGCGTTCCCGCCGCTAGTCCCCACCCCAAGCCCTCGAAGGCGGCTGCTCCAAAGTGTTTTCTTTCAGCCTTAAAACAAAATCCGGAGGGAGCTTCCTTCCTCCCCACCTCGCTGCGCCGGGCTCTGCGGGCCGGGCGGCGTTTGGCTGAGATGAATGGGCCCAGGCCAGGCTGGAAACGGCTTCCCTTACCCCACCCCCGCATCGATTAGGATCTGTGCTGGGGCTGATCGCCCCCTCCTCTTTTCCCTGCATTTACAGGCAAGTGAACCGGAGCAAACGACTTCCGATCCAGTCTGCGCTGCTGCGGCTCCCGTTTGGGATTTGATTTGCAGCATCTTCGAGGCTGTGCAACAAAAAACCGCGAAGCACGCCCAGCCCTCCCCCGGCACCCCGATACGCACCCACTCCCTCCCGGGGACCCAGCTGGGCGAGTCCACATCCCCGCGCCCCCCACACCATGTTGTGCGGAAGGACTTCCACTCCCCGCCTGTGTCGTTGATGTCAGACCCCAGGCCAGCCTCCGGGCGCTGCAGTTCTCCCGGCTAATGCTGAGGCTGCGGCTTGGGCTCTAGCACGGGAACCAACCGCCGCCGCGCCGGCCCCAGCGCCCACCGTCTGCATGTGTCCGCCGTAGCCGCCTGCCCAGCCCGCAGCCCGCGCTCCCCGGAGCGCTGGAGACCACCGCGGGGGGCCCCTTCTGCCTTTTGGAGAAGCGATCTTGGAGGTATTGATTTCGGTGGTTGGATTTTTCCCGTGGATTTATCAATTCACAATTCGAATTTGGAAGAAAGAAGGAAAACATGACGTCTCCAGCCAAATTCAAAAAGGATAAGGAGATTATAGCAGAGTACGATACTCAGGTCAAAGGTAAGGGCTTTGAAAAATAGCATAATGCATATTCTCTGTAGACCATGGAGACATGGATTTCCACCCTGATTTGCAAGATGTTCGTTTCTTTGGGTGGAGCAGGTGGGGGCAGGCTGACCCCAGAGGTGGTTTCATATGTGGGTCTGAGCCTCCGAGGGATTGGCCATGCCAGGGGCCACAGGCTCTGGAAAGGAATTTTCGGAGCGGGCTGTAGATTTATCTGTAGGGCTGGCCATTATTTTGGCAGTCCTTTTCCCCTAGCTAAATAGGATGGGGGGAGGGGCAGGAGGTTCTTGGAGAGAGAAAGGCGGCAATTTGCCTCTGGGTGTCTGGGTCAGGTTTCCTTGAAGGACAACTGAAATCTGACAGGTGTTTGGGAATTTATTTCAGAGGTTGAAGAGGAGTCCAGGCAGAGAAAGGCAACCTTGAGAAGGTGTACCATTTGGAGAGCCGTGGGAGACGTGGGTTTTTTTTTCTGATGCACTATATCAAAACATGACACTCGCTATGGCATCAGGCACAGAAAGTCTGTGGCCACCTTGGGTGCACCTTGTACCTGCCTGGTCTCTGGTTGTCTGCATTCAGAGATCAGAGAACAGAAAGAATAAGGTCACTCACACCCGGTCTCCGCCCTCACCTAAACCTGAATGGAGTTGGGTTGCTGCTGGGTGGTGCTGAGTCTGGAGAATGGGAAGACATAATTGTTTAACCCTTCTGTGTTGTCCTCTGCTCCAGAATACATGCTTTTAAAGGCCTGCTTACCTCTCTGCAAAAATATGAGGGGTAAAGCAAAATGTGGACCTAGAGAAAGCAAGTGACCTGCTAGCACATCTAGTCCACTGCCTGACTTGGTGCATGAATCAAAACCCCTTCCCAGATAGCCTTTTTTAACCAGCAATTCCCATAGAAGGGGTTCCCGCCTGTTAAAGAGCCCCAGCATATGGTTATGCAAGGCACCGTCCCTTCTTGGCCAGTCACTGGAAAGAGCCATGTGGCTCTAGCCCACTGAGACTTCAACTGGGTAGTGGGAGAGGTGGGTGGCCTTGAATGTTACACCACATGGTTGGAGCTCTGGGTTTTCCTTTGTTTCGGAGTACAGAGGGAGGGGCCTCTCCTTCTCTCCCTGCACCAATGTGAGAAGACCTTTTCCTATCATAGAGGACTTGGGAAGGGCCATGCCTCCCCTCTAATGATTGCCGGGGGTGTGAGTAGGGCTAGAGTTTGAAATGGGCAGCTGCTTTATCTCTTGGAAGGTTGGAAGGTAGTTTGAAGTCCCCACTGTGCCTGTAGGATCTTTTTAATGTCATCAGGTTGGTCAGTGCTGGAGGTGCCCTGAGGGACCTTCTATCCACTGGGCTGCAAATATTGGTGGGTTTATTACAGAGATGGGGGAGTTGACTGATGGATAGCTTCAGTTGAACTGGGATTGGGAGAGGTATGGTTGTGAGGTATAATTGAGGTCTTGGCCTCTTGTCACTGTTCATAATCCGGGCCTCTTTTTGTAAACAATAAGCCACTGGCCTCAGTGTCCTGTCCAGATGCACTGCAGTTTGCTGCTGGAATTCCCCCCTGCAGTTTTAACCAGATATGTCATTCTTTTTTTTTTTTTTTTTAATACATCCTATTCTTAACTGTTGCCATAGGGAGCGTTAATAACTTTGACTCTCCCAGATTTCTCTCCAGAAGCACGCCATTTGACTAAGGTGCAAAGTGAATTTACATGTTTATTTTTTGGAAGGTTCGGGACTGATAGGTATTAATAGAACTGTATCTGCTGATTCTGTATTGGTGAAGGATTTCTCACAAGTGTCTCAATTACATACTTTGTGTATTTACAAACATTACTCATTGAGATGATGTAATGCAGCTGACTATTTGGGGTTTGTCTTTACCCTTGCCACAAGTAGGGGACTCTTTTGCTTTGCACTGATATCTTTTCATTAACACTATTCAGGATCATAGAATTTTATAGGTGGCCGAGCATGATGTCTTACTCAGAGAAGGTGCCCAATGAATGCTTAAGAGACTAATTTGAATGGTTTAGTCCCTCATTTACAGCTGAGGCAAGTATAGAGAAATAAAGAGGCTTGTCCAAGGTCACACAGCTAGGTGGTGGTAGATCTGAAACTAGAAGCAGGTTACTGACTCCCAATTCTCTATTCTATTCTATTCATAATTATTATGAAACATCATTTGACCAGAGTAGGGGAAAAAAAGCTTAAGAAGCCAAAGTCTGACAATGGATAATAGTAGTAATAGTGATAATAATAGATTCCATTTTGGGTGGTCATTATGTTCCAGCCTGTCCCAAGTGCTTTATAAGAATTGTCTCATTTAATCTTCACTTAAAACGTGGAGGTGAATATTCATCCTCTATTCACTGCATGAAGAAACTGAGGCTTAGAGAGGATAAAGAAGCCTTCCCAAGGTCACACAGCCAAACCATAGCAGGTGGACGCCACTTCTTTATTCATCAACTAATTACTGAGTGCCTTCAGTGGGTTCTGGGGACTGATGATGTAGCAGTGAACAAGAAAAAGTCCTCTCCCTCATGAAGCTTGCATTCTAGAGTCTGTGTTCTCCATGGAAGATCATAGAACTTGGAGACAAAGGACCCGGGTTCTGGGTTGGCTCTGCTCCCCTACTAGCTGGAAGCCCTTGGACAGATTTATGATGTTTCAGCTTTTTATGTGTTGTGTGGGACTCATAGTGCTGCCAGTCTTACTTGTCTTATAGATGCCAAGATAAAAAAGAAAATTGCTTTTTTGGTCTGGTGGTTAAGAGCGCAAGTTTTTGAGTTAAAGGGATCCAGGTTTAAATCTCAGCGCTGTCACTCGCTTGCCTCGCTCCTTGGGCAGGTTACCTGACTTGTCCAAGCCTCGGGATCCTAACCTGGAAAATAGGCAACATAATATGTGTTTCCTAAGGTCATTGTGAGGATTCAATGAGATAGTATATCAAAATCATTTAGCACAGTATCTGGCACTTATAAATGCTCAATAATAGTAAGGTCTGCTGAAATGGGATGACCATTAAGGCCGCATTGCCTTTTCACTCCCAAAGTGCCAGTTATAATGATAGGAAACAAGTCTAGGATGAAACTTGAGTTCTAGCTTAAGTTCCTCCAGTAGTAGTGAAAGGTATCTTGGTTCAGTCACTTAAACCCTCTGGAACTCAGTTTCCCATTCTGTAAAATGAACAGGTAAACTGTCTAATTGTTGACTGCTGTTGTTCTATATGTCTCTGACCAGAGTCCTGGGTCTTGCTTTTCAGTCAGAATGGTTTGAATCAAGGGGACCCTTAATGGACTTTGGGGGACCCTGTCTATCCTGTGGTTTTGGGTCCCTTTAAACCACCTGCTTGCATGTGCCCTGAGGGACTTCTGAGACTGCAGCCCCAACCCTACCCCAGTGTGGTTTTATGAAGGGTGTGACTCCTTAGCCTGCCTTGGAGCCGACTTCTTAAAAACCATCATTGTTTCTGGTTTGTGGGTGTTCAGATTCCTTTGAAAGTTCATGCCTTTCAATCTCTGACTCGAAAGTAATAATACTCTTCGTATTTGTACATGGCTCAATTTACAAAGTGCTTCATATACATTAATCTTGGCAAATTCTTGACAGACTCATGGTCAGATTCGTGGTCATAACCTGAGGCCTTTTGGCCTCTAGTTAGTTAGCTTCTTTTGGGATTGGAGCAGCAAAAGGCGGTAAGGTGCAGGGCATAACCATCACAAGAGGTGATAATCTAGCTGGCATTTGGATGAGTTCACATCACAGCAAACCCTCCCAGCTATTGTCCTGACTTTGTTTAAGGCTCCCTTTCCTGTACCCTCTCCACACCTTGAGTTTTTACTGTCCCCCAGAAAACTTGAGATTGACAGTTAATGCAAATATTCTAGGAGGAATCATCTGAAACAGAGTGGCACTGTGTGCTGAGCCGTCAAATTCTCTTTCCTGAGAACATTAGGGGTCTTGTCTTTTTTTTTTTTTTTTAAATGTCTTAGAAGAACAGTGTGTGAGCACCACAGAGCTGAGAAGTGAAATTTTGTAATTTCCATCTGGAGCATTTTGATAGAAAAGCCTTTGCCTGGAACAGTTTAACCCTTTCAGGACGCTTTCAGAGCAGGAGATGAAATTTAAAACTTTAGACATATTGTGTGTGCACACACACTTCCCCGGGGAGGTGTGAGCGGTTCTTCACTCCTGCCAATAAAGGTCTTCTCCGAAGCTTCTTTCCTCCCAGCCCCCATTCCTCAAGGGAGCTTTAAATATAATCAGTTTGTGAAAAGCTGCAGTAAAACATCTCGTTGGAATCCCCAAGCAGATGCTATCATTTTCCTGCGAGATGATTGAAGGCACCTCTTCCTTTGCTCAGGGAAAATAGGAACTCTAAGTAAGGTGAGCTCCTGGAAGAAAATGAAGCTCTTGGAAAAATTAAAGTACTGTACTCTCTATCTCCAAGTTAAAAGGCCCTGGAGGAAGGTGGTGGGCAAGGAGCTGGGGATGCTGTGTGCTGTGCAAAGTCGCAATGGTTAGAAACAAGGTTTGTGAGGGGTCCTTAACTTTTCCAATTTCAGGCATTCTCTTGGGGAATGGGAACAGAAATTTCCTTTGGAGGAGCTCATCTGGTAATTATGCACCACACAGGTTGACGGCCCAGACAAGCCCTAATCATTTCTCTGTTTTGAAGTTTACAGGGTCTGACCTGGCCCTGATATGTAGGGTCCACACCCTTTAAAATCAGCAGGTGCTTAGCGCCTGACTCCTAAACTCCCACTGTTCACTCTAGATAAACGTGGGCTGCTGGTGGCACCTGTAGGGGTCTCCTTCCAGAAGAGAGGTTTTCTTCATGGGAATTGTGATTACTTTAGACCCTAGACCTCTGAGGGCTTTGTTAGGAAAATATGATGTCATGTTGTAGGGAAAAAGAAGTTGATATTTAGATTTCTACTGATAATACAATTCAAGTGAATAGTTTTAACTGGTCAGCTACAGAATTGGCCTTTTGGGGAATCTGGGTGAGTTACCTTCAAAGTTGTTTGATTTAAAAATAAATAATGAGAGCACTTAAAAATGTCTTTGAAAATTACAAAATAACACCTTTACTGATTTTACAATAATATGTAGGAACTCTCATCTCTCTCTCTCTTTAATTGTGGTAAAATACACATAACATAAAATTTACCACCTTAAGCATTCTTAAGTGTACAGTTCAGTGGCATTAATTACATTCACATTGTTGTGTAACCATCACCACCACCTTTCCACAGAACTCTTCATTTTGCAGAGTTGAAACTCTGTACCCATTAAACAATAACTGCCCCCTGCCCACATTTGACAACTCTAGGTACCTCATATAAGTGGAATCATACAGTAGCTGTCCTTTTGTGACTGGCTTATTTCACTTAGTATAATGTCTTAAACGTTCATCCAGGATCTGTAGCATGTGTCAGAATTTCCTTCCTTTTTAAGGACATTATATGTATAATCCACGTTTTGTTTATCCGTTCATCCATCCATAGACACTTGGGTTGTTTCTACCTTTTGATTATTGCAAATAATGCTGCCATGAACATAGGTATATTCCTATTTTTTTAAAATGCCCTCTACACCAAAGTTTTACAGGCCTGTGTATACATTTCTATATAATCACCTGTCCTCATTAAATTTTTAGAATTAACCTTTAAATATACATATTTTCATATTATGAGTATATATTTATGTTGGTAGTATAAGTATTATGTATTAATTTTATACCTTTTAATAATTACGTGAATGACTAAACTTTTATTGTTTTTTTTTTTGTTTTTTTTTTGTGGTACGCGGGCCTCTCACTGTTGTGGCCTCTCCCGTTGCGGAGCAGAGGCTCCGGACGCGCAGGCTCAGCGGCCGTGGCTCACGGGCCTAGCCGCTCCGCGGCATGTGGGATCTTCCCAGGCTGGGGCACGAACCCATGTCCCCTGCATCGGCAGGCATACTCTCAACCACTGCGCCACCAGGGAAGCCCCTTTTATTGTATTTTTAACAGCTTTACTGAGGTTTAATTGACATACAATAAACCTCACTTTTTTGAGGTATACATTTGATAAGTTTTGGCATGTTGTCTACCTATGAAAACATCACAATCAAGATAAGTGAATGAAACCATCACAAAGTTTCTTCATCATAATGTGTTAATAAATGAGTAAGATAATACTGCATTATAGAAATGACATTAGGTTAAAAATAAATAAGTAAAAGCCAGATATTATCAAGTTTTAAATAATGATCCAAGCCACCTAGATTGGTCCCTGGAAAATTTATTTAACCTTAGTAAATAAAAATAAACAATCTCCCAGGGAAGTTGTGTTAATAATTGTGTCTCAGCTAGTACCATGTTTAGGAGAGAGGATACAGGATAGGGGAAGAAAGAAAAGAAAAAAATCTTGGATAAGTTACAAGTTGAAGAATGACAGTATCTATTTTCCTATAGTCTTTGCTTGAACTAGTCCCCTGAGCCTCAGGCCTCTTCTGAACCTGGTCACAAGTGAGCCAGATGCCAAGGGTAGGGGCTGGGGGCTTCCATGGGAGATCTGCTCAGAGTGTTATGAATGTGGCTTCTTTCCTCTAATGATTGATTCCCTATCATCTGTTGAATAGAGACCACCTTTCCAAGGTGAATATTACTTGGTCTTCAATCTGGCTGCAACCTATCATGTCAACCATACTTTTTCATTTTACTTTAAAAGGACTGGAGGCCTATCTGCACTATTTGACATTCTTTATTTTTTTTGGTCACACCACGTGGCTTGTGGGATCTTAGTTCCCCAATCAGGGATTGAACCCGGTCCCTCAGCAGTGAAAGTGCGGAGTCCTAACCACTGGACCACCAGAGAATTCCCTATTTGCCATTCTTTAGACACATATACTATTAACTAATATTTTGCTGTTTGTTTGGGGCTTAATGTACTAAGCATTATGCTAAATACTCTACATAAATTATTTCATAATTCTTACACCAGTTCTAGGGGGAATATACTGTTATTATCCCATTTTGCTGATGAAGAAAGTGAGGTGTAGGAGATTCAGCAACTCACCCAGAGGCTGCAGCTAGTGAATGAACAGGAATTAGAACCTCGGCCATCATCAGAGTCTAAGTTCTGAGCACTGTTCATGGAATACCTCTTTCTCCCTGCCCAGCCCCACATCTCCACCTACTGAGATCTCACCCTTCTAGTAAAGCTCAACTTTTCTGGGATGCCTTCCTTGGTCGCACTGATCAGAAATGACCCTTCTCTCTAGTTCATTCACGTAGCGCTATGGCATTGATCTTGTACTGCCTTAGATTTTAAATATTTGTCTTTTAGTCGTCTCTCTACTGCTAGACTTCTGGTAGGAATGGTTTGAGGTTGTGTAGTGCAGTGCAATGTGAAGAGCGTAGGCTTTGGAAGTAGCTCTCAGTTGGAATCTTGTCAGTATCACCTCCTTGCTCTATATCCTTGCTCACTCAACTTCTCTTCTGTGACACAGAGATAAGACCAACCTTTCTGGTTTATTGTGAATGTGTGTAAAATGCTAGCTCCATCATGTATGGTAAGTATTAAATGCTAAATAAGTAACTCTTACTATGGGGGGGCCCCTTCAGATAGTAAACATGTCTAGAATAGTGTTGTAGCCTAAATGGTGGCTCTTAGTAAATATATACTGGCTGTAATGATGAATGCATAAATGAATGACCTGGACTACTAAAAATAATTTTTTTAGAAGTAGTTTCTTAATTTGATCTTGATAATATATCTTGCATAATACCACCAAAGTGATTTTTTTAAAAACCAGACTTATTGTTCTGCTAAGGTCATAGCATAGACTGTTTACATCCATCACTTCCCAATTACCTTGATCACATTTTTTACCACTAGAAGGCTAAACTGCCTCTCGTTCCCTTACTGCATTATGTTATTTCATGCTTCATGCTTTATCCATGCTGTCTTCTGTTTGGAATGGGTCCTTTTCCTTGAACCTGGAAAACTTATCCTTTAAAACCTAGCTCAGATGTCACCATCTCCAGGAAGTGTTCCCTGCTTATCCCTACTCTCTGCATAGTGACCCTGTGCAAGATGCCAAGCAGGATTCCTTAGCATCTCTGCACTGGGTTACTCAGCCCACCCTCAGCATCTCCTCAGCAGTGTCTTTGTGCTTATTTTTTATATTGCACTCATCATATTACATTGTAATCTCTTCATTTACACCTCATTATTTATAACTAGCTGAGTACCTGGGGGACGGAATTGTCTTTTATTCATTTCCATGCGTCCAACTTCTGGCATGGAAATGAATAAATACTTATAAATTGAATGTGAACCTTTTCTGAGTTGAGGTTGGATTTGACAGTGCCAGGATTGCCTTGCTTCTGCATTTCTCCTCCTACTCCAATAACAAGACTTCTCCTTATGTTAATGTTATTGAAATTCAAAGTAGATTAAGCATTGTGAATATTATCATCATACAGGGACAAGTACAAACTATGTAGCGCTGTGGAGGTTCCCCAGTGGGGTTAAGTTTTTCCTTATTTACTACCCGCTCTGCCCCTTTAGAATCATTGCCCTAGAGCTATACTTGAGTTCTTCAATCATGTCTTTCCTTAAAATTCAAGGAAAATATTAACTCTGAAATTTGAAAGAGTTTAAAACAAAAGTAAGATTTTTCTGTAATTGAAGCAAAACACATTCTACATTTGTCCAGGATTTATTCATCATTTAAAACAGATATTCCAGGTCTAAATTTGAGAAAGTTTAGGTCTATTTTGACCAGGAGTTAAAACAGAATTGACCTGAAGAAGAACTGCTGGGATACTTTTTCGAGGCATGGTTTTGGAGAGAGCTATTGCCTTATTAGAAGCAGCTGCATGGTCTGTGGTAAAAGGGGAAGAAAGGTCCAAAGTGACCAACAGAAAAACTCTCCCCGCTGGTTTTTCTAGTCATTTGGTATTAAGTAGCCTTGACTTTATTTATATATTGTGAAAGAAGGGTTCTGAACTTGAAATATACATTCATGAGGAAGGAAGAGCAGCTGGGAAGTGCACCTCCTCCATTTCTGTGAGTATTTTAGGATGCCATCTGTTAGGGGGAAGGCAGAGCCTTTTTTTTTTTTTTTTTTTTTAACCTTTTCTTCTAAAAATGCACTAATCAGTGGGCAGGTGACCCAAAAGGCATCATGAAAGTTGGGACCTTGTCTTTGCTGCCTGAGCCCAGATTCTGCCTTTCAAATCATAGTAGGGTCTGAGTGCTCACCCTGGAGAAGGTGACCTCACCAGCCATGGGCTCCACAGGAAGACAAAGCACAGAAAACAAAGGGATCCAGGAGCGTGAGCTGGCCAAGACATGATATGCCAGGAGCTTTAAGAAATACATCCTGTTTCTGAAGAGTTGGCACCAATTTCTCCAAACGTTGAAACCCCTTGGAGATCTGCTCCTCTTTCCCACTAGTCTTTTTCTTGTGTTTATTTATTTATTTTAGGGGGGTGAGGGTAATTGGGCCAGATCTTGTCAGATGAGTAAGCTGCTCTTTGGGAAAGCATCTTGACTGAGATATCTATTTTGGAGCAATACTTCTTTGGGGCCATAACAAACTGAACTACAGGGCAGCATGGTTCCCTGGGAAAGAATGCTGGATTTGGAGTCAGAAAGCCTTGGTTCTAGTTTGGCTTTGCCATTTACAACTGTGATTTTGGGGGTAACTCACCTCAGGTCTCAAAATTCCTTGTTTGTTTCCTCATCTGTAAAATCGGGACAACAGTTCTTGGCCCTGGCTAATGGTGATGGTGATTATGGCGAAGATGGCTAGCATTTAGTGAGTACTTCTTATGTCTAAATTGTGTTTGAAGTGCTTTACGTGTAGTCTTAACTCATGAATCTCCCAACAGCCCTATGAGGTAGCTACTATTATTATCCCCAGTTGACAGATGAGAAACAGGGAGGTTAAATAACTTACTCCAAAGCACGCAGCTAGTAAGTGATGAAGGCAGAGTGGGAAACCAGGCCCACTCAACACTGTTGTGAGGCTCCAATGAAATAATTCATTAGAAATGCCTTCGAAACTATGAAATGCTGTGGACATTTAGTTGATTGTTCTCATTCCCTAGTATCTTGATGCGAAAAGGAGTTCTAAATGCAGTGTTCTAAATGTCTTCCTAGTATATACCTATTTGATCTGCCTACACCTTGGTTTTCTCATCTAGGAAAGTGGGGTTAAATTAGAAAATTTCTAAGGCCCGCCCCAGCTTTCATGGTTCATTAGTTTTGCTTATTTAAGATATTGAAGGTAACAGTTTTGCCCCTATTTAGCAGGCACACTTGTAAGTACAAAACCTGTTGTATTCTCTGAATGACACTCTCCCCAGCCCCAGGGCTTGCCATGTCTCTGTGGCTGCTGCACACATGGAGCGTGGACCCCTGTGGTGGCACAGTGGCAGCTGCTCTGGAGAGCATCTGAAGTGACACTTGGTTAGGTGTCACGATCTGATAGAAAGGTGAGCCTCACAGCTGGAGAAATTGAGGTGAGGGATAGTTACTTGATTGACCTAGAGGCGGACTTGTGACTGGGTTACCAGGGACAATAAATGCTTTAATCAGGATAAATATATTAAACCTAGGACTTCCAGTAAGCTCAGAGACTTACAGAGTGAGAAAATTCTCTCCTGATACTGGTGTATATGGTTTTCCTCATCAATGGTCATGGGCCAGAGGTGGAACTTGTGTAACGCTGGGTATTATAGAAATTTATGTTGTGTGCAGAACTTGAATTGAAAAGAGAAAGAAAATGGAAGTTGGGTGATTGTCTTAAATTACAATTATAGAATAAGGAAGTAGGAGGTTTTTAATCCCTGACATCTGGTCTGGGACAAACTGGGCGGAGGTGGCATGGATGTGGAACTGGGTAGGGTTAATCTAGACATCTGGGCTGTGGGGTAAGGGACTTCAGCCTCTCCCAGGATGTAAGATGGCCTCTTGCCTCTTATATTCCTCTCCATATGTTAGGCCCTTTGTCAACTAAGGGATTTCTTTGTGGATTGTGATGAGGTATGCTGTAACATGGAGTGGAAGTGTTTCCACGTTTGTGTTTGTTTTCTTTCCACCTAATGAATAGGCTAAGTAACAGTCTGTCGTTTTAAAATGAGTACCATTAATAATGATGACAGGGCTTCCCTGGTGGCGCAGTGGTTGAGAGTCCGCCTGCCGATGCAGGGGACACGGGTTCGTGCCCCGGTCCGGGAAGATCCCACATGCCGCGGAGCGGCTGGACCCGTGAGCCATGGCCGCTGAGCCTGTGCGTCTGGAGCCTGTGCTCCGCAACGGGAGAGGCCACAACAGTGAGAGGCCCGCGTACCGCAAAAAAAAAGAAAAAAAATGATGACAGCTCATATTTTTATCAGTACAGCATTTAAAAAATATCATTCACAGGGAGGGAAGGAGGGCTGTAGGGCCATGGAGGACTAGCTATGGCATGTTGGACAAGTCCTTCCACTTTTGGGATTCTCAGCTTCTCAGCTAGAAAGTAGAAAGATGGATTACTATTGCTTCGTCATTTTTAGGACATACGATCCAAAATGGTTATCTTCAAGTGAGTTGACACATAGAGTTTACATGTTCATAATTGTCCTAAGAGAAGGCTAGAAACCACAGAACAGATACTGTAGGTTCTTCCTACTCATCTCTCCTACTCCTGGTTTAAGATTTCATCTTTTTTTAAATTTTATTTAATTTATTGGAGTATAGTTGATTCACAATGTTGTGTTAGTTTCAGGTGTACAGCAAAGTGATTCAGTTATACATATATATATATATATATTCATTCTTTTTCAGATTCTTTTCTCATAGGTTATTGCAGAATACTGAGTAGAGTTCCCTGTGCTATACAGTAGGTCCTTGTTGATTATCTATTTTATATATAGTACTGTGTATATGCTAATCCCAAACTCCTAATTTATTCCTCCCTACCACGTTTCCCCTTTGGTGACCATGAGTTTGTTTTCGAAATCTGTGAGTCTGTTGCTGTTTAGTAAATAAGTTCATTTATATCATTTTTTAAAATTAGATTCCACATGTTAAAGTTTTCATCTTCTTTTTTTTTTTTTGCGGTTCGCGGGCCTCTCACTGTTGCGGTCTCTCCTGTTGCGGAGCACAGGCTCTGGACGTGCAGGCTCAGCGTCCATGGCTCACGGGCCCAGCCGCTCCGCGGCATGTGGGATCTTCCCGGACCGGGGCACAAACCCATGTCCCCTGCATTGGCAGGCGGACTCTCAACCACTGCGCCACCAGGGAAGCCCTAAGTTTTCATCTTTAAATGATATTAATAGGCTTAGTGTTTTAGATGTCCTTGGAGTCAGTTGTGCTGTATCTCTTGATCTCTCTTATTTATTCAGTGATTTGTGGTGATGTAAGTTATCTCAATGCTTTGCTGTCAGCAGTTTTAAACAAACGTTGAAGCATTTTGCATAGATGATATCTGTTGATTTGATTAATGAGGTTCTTGATCTGGATATTTCAAGACCAGTGACAATACAATTTTAAAACACCTAGTACTCTTTAAAACTACAGTAGTGTTCCCACTGCCAAAGCCTGAAATCGATCGATACCAGTTAGTTCTTTCTGACAGTACATGTGTGCATGTGAGCTTTCTTTCCCTCTTGGGCCAGGGAGCAGGACTGCCAGTCCAGAAATGCTAGCTCTTCTGGATTCAGCAGCAAAAAGAGTTAATCATTATCCAGGCAGAGACAAACCTCCCAAGTTTTTAACCTTCCATTACCTAAAGTCTTCTCCTTGTTCCTCACAGAAGACGAGGCACTCCTGAGCACAAGCTTGCGCGTGCACATATACGCGCACACACACACTCTCTTACAAAACTTAATGTAAAACGATCTCATGTTTATGAGAGCTGGAATTGCTTGTGTTCTGCAGGCTCAGTGGGCATGATGTGAAAGCAGGGCTATTTGGCCTGTGGAGATTGCAGATAAGACCATGATATGTAATTGAATAAGAATTTGAAAAATTATACGATAACATTAGGAGCAGCAAAGCACTCGCTTGTGCTTTTTTTTTTTTTTTTTAATGCTCGAGAACTATTTGGAGGAGTTAAGGAGCTGCTAGCATTGTTTTCGGGGTGTGGGAACCCCCTCCCGCCCCATGAGCCAAATCTGTTTGCCCAGAGTGTGAGGTCTCTGAGAGATTCTAACAGATCATTTAGTATATTCTTCTGCCCCCGGCAATTCTTCAGTCTAATCATGTCAGGAAAAGGGCTGTCAGCTAACCTTTAAAATCTTTTCCGGAAGAGTACACTGTAGCCTACCTTTCCATCTTGTTCCAGTGACCCAAACTATAAATGGTCAATTCTTTCATTTGCGGAGCTTGAAACAGGATAAAAAAGGAGGCCTGATAAACTGAACTCATGTTTTTGCTACTGCCGCCACTCCCTCTGTACAGACCTTTGCTTCATCTGGGTTTTCAGTGGCTCAGGGAAGGAGGAGGTAATTGATGAAACTTTCAGGGCATTGCCTCATGGCTGCTGGGGTGTTCTTCTTCCCAGTATTCTCCCCTCCCCACTGCCACCAGTTTTGGTTCATCTGGTATTGAACAAGGAAATCATGAGCTAATTTCAATCCAGCACCCATTTATTGAACACCTACTATGTGCTTGTTATGTACTGGGTTGTGGGCATCTAGAGGTACATAACAAGGTTTTGGGTTTCAAGGAGCTACAGCCTATTAAAAGGAATGGACAGGTTACACAAATACAGTGACAGGACCACAGTGGAGGGATATAGAAGGCCCAGAAGGGAGAGAATAGTCTGACAATGAGTAACATTGATGAGGCTGGTGGAGGAGGAGGATTGTGATTGCCTCCTGGTATTAATAGAGCACTTGACAGTCTGAGAAGTGTCTTTCCATACTTTATCTCATTTAACCTATGACTGGCACGACAACAGGGCAGTTTTGGTTTTTGTTTTCTGGGCTTTTTGGAAATCTTTTATTTTGAAATAATTACGCATTCACATGCAATCGTCAGAAGTAATACAGAGAGCTTGCACATACCCTTTACTTAGTTTTCCCCCAATGGTTAACATCATGCAAAACTATAGTACAGTATCACAACCAGGACACTGACACTGATAGAGTCAAACTGCTGAACGGTGCCATCACTAAAGGGGTCCCTCATGTTGACGTGTTGTAGTCCTGTCTCCCCCTTCACCTCATCTCACCTCCCTTAGTCCTTATTCCTTAACTCCTGGAAACACTAATCTGTTCCCCATGGCTATAATCTTGTCATTTCAAGACTGTTAATGTACATGGCATCATATAGTATCCAGCCTTTTAGGATTGGCTTTTTTTCACTCAGCATAATTATCTGGTGATCCATCCAGGTTGTTGTGTGTATCGCTAGCTGATTCCTTTTTATTGCTGAATAGCGTTCCATTGTATGGATGTACCACAGTTTGTTCACCATTTACCCATTGAAGGACAGCTGGGTTGTTTCCAGTTTTTGGCTGTTAAGAATAAAGCTGCTGTGAACACTCATGTACAGATTTTTGTGTGAACAGGTGTTTTTTAAAAAATGGAGGTAATTTTTTTAAAATGGAAAGATTGTAGATTAGAAGGTGGAAAATCTAGGTTTTGTTATTCACTAGGAAGTGATGTATATATTTTCCTAAAACTGATCACTTAACTTCTTGAGTCTCAATTTCCTCATCAAAAAAATGGCATAATATATGTTCTGCCTACATGCCAGAGTTGTATAGATAAGCTGAGATAATATATGGTAACAAACATTATAAACTCTAATAAAATATAAACATTTCTAAGTAGGACAAGATACCACCTCACTGTGTTTTCTGGGAGAACTGAGCTGGAAACGTACCCGGAGCAGTTCTTGAACTGCAGTCTAGAAACAGCTCTTTTAGGTGGCCTTTCTTTTTCTTAATATTGACATGTGGGTGTTTCTTATATATTCTGGATACTTATCTTTTGTTGGTGATATGGGTTGCAAATACCTTCTCCCAAAGTTGGCTTAACTTTTCACTTTTTATTGGATTCTTTGATGTATAGGAAATTTTAAATTTTAATATACTCAAATCTGTCTAGCTTTTCCTTTATCGTTTGGGCTTATTTTAGAATGCACATACACACAACCTTTCCTATCCTGAAATCATAAGGATATTCTCCTATGTGTTCTTTTAAATGTTTTCAAGTTTTGCTTCTCACAAATCTGACTTGAATAAATGCGGAATTTATTTTTGTGAATGGTGTGAGGTAGGGCTCTAACTTTATTTTATATTCCTTATGGGTAACCATTTGTTCTGATTTCATTTGTTGAAAGGGGCCATCTTTTCCCCCATTGATTTATAATGTCATGTTTGGACGTGTATTGAATTTCCACATATTTGTGGGCAAGATGAGCTTGCCTTCATGCTGTAGTGGTGTTAACACTGTTGCCATCTGGAATGTGCCACAGGGGCTGTTGATGCAGAGTTGCATGTCTCCCTCCTGAGGTAGGCAGCGGTAAGCTGTCACCATGGCTCCAACCAGAACAGCTCTGCTTTTATGTTTGCTATATTGGGTGTCCACCTCAGATTTTATTTGATGAGCTTCTTACACTTAAAATCTTTTTTGGAAAGGTTTTAAAACTATAGTAGTAGCAAATTATGTGTTGGAAAGTGTTTCAGAGATAACCAGGGGTCTTCTCTCTTGTTTTGGGTTGGATTTCAAGGGTCAGCCATGCAGAAGTCAGGACCTAGCCAAATAAATACATGACTTTGTGATTGTCAGTAACCCTGAACTTATCACTTATGCCACCAATAATTAATATATAGTTTCCACGAGAGATTTTTAGAGCTGTCTAGAATTTAGTGGGTATCCTCTACAATCGCATAAACCAGTGGAGAAAAATTGCCAACGTATACAAAGAGTAATAAAAAAAAATTTAACCAACAGCAATACAAGAAATGACATCAGCCAGTGGATGACTAGAAATGAGTAGTGTTGATAAGAACTTGAGGAATTCAGAGATGGGAGAGGTGTGGGCCAGAATGAATAAGACCTTGACTTATGGAGTAGGATTTGGCTAACTGGAGGGTAGGAGGAAAGAACAGAGGCCGTGTGTGCACTTCCCTTGGTGGTGTTCCCACAGCCCCCACCATGCTCACCCCTCCGGCATCACTTCCTACACCGTAATACAATGATGGTTCTATCCACCCTCACCCCACCCCGTGCCCCTTCCCGCAGATACACTCTCCCTACCAGAAAGGCGCTTGTGAGCTCTTTGAGGGTGGGCAGCCTTTCACCTTCACATTCCCAGCATCCAGCAGCATGTTGGCATGTGGTAGGCACCCAAAAAATGTTTGCTGAGTGAGTGAGTGAGTAGACCCTGGCTAGAGCAGAGGAGTTAAGAGACAGGGGAGTAGGATGGGGCTGGATGGATTTTGATGATCTTGAAGATCAGCCAGAGTCTGACTCTGTGCTGCCGCGGTCAGAACAATAGAGGCCGTCTGGGTTGAAGAGTGGGGCCATGCAGTCCGGTTTCAGAGACACTCTGGTTGCTCTGGACTGGGAAGGGAGGCGCGCTCCTGCCCACACAGTGTAGACCAGTCTGTGCCCGGCCCGGAAGTGGGCGCTGTGAATATGTTGTTAAATATGACCAGTTCTTAGTGCCACCGATGAGGGGAGTGTGATTCTCCATTTACTGAACTATCAACTATCAACTGTGCTCAGACAGGTGATCTAAGGTGACAGGTGACCTGGGGTGGGGTGGTAACTGAGGCCCAGGTCTGTTGGGCTCCAAAGCCTGCTTGTTCTTTTACCCTTAGTACCATGTTTGTCCACATTATAGTCAGAGACACTACTAAGGTAGGAAAATGGGCTACAGAGATAGGAGCCAGGGCCGAAGTAAGAGTCAGGAATGCCTGAGGTTTCTAGCTTGGGAGACAGAGAGGACAATGGTGGCGATGTCAGAAATAGTCATAGGGAAGTCGGGGCGCCGCGCTTGCCGAGAGAGGGAGCAGGGAGCGTTATTCTAGACATCCTGAGTTTGAGGTGACAGTTCCATTCAAGCAGGAATTGCATCAGGCAAGTGACAGTGCCATCCCTTCCCCACTCCTGCCACCCCACTTTCATTAAATCTGTCATTGTCCTTTCTTCTAAATTGGGAATGTTGCAGAGAAACCGTGAAATAGATGGCACCTCACTCCCATGCCAAATACCTGACCTCATTTGCAGCTTCTTTACATTTCAGTCTGAGAAATGTTCTCCCTTGAAGGGGGACTTACTGTTTGTGTTCAGGAATTAATAGCATTTTCTTTCCCCAGTCCCTGTAGGGGATGAGCACAGCTAAACAAGGAAAGGAAAAACTTGAGCTCCTAGCTGCCCTGTTCTCCTCTGATAAACCTCTCTCCAGCCAGAGATTCTGTTAGAGGCCCCTTTTGAGGGTCAACCTGTGAATTAAAGAAAAGTCAAGTCAAACCCCACCACCACCCTCCACCACTGGAGCTCTCAGGGGTTGACAAGGAGCTGGCAAAGGAACAAGTTATTTTAAAAGCATCCCAAGAGAGTGTGGGAGAGGCTGAGTTCAGCGCTACTTGACTGGGTGGTGCCTGGGCTGTTTCAAGGTGTGGGAGCAGAAGTGGCTAATTGTCCTAATTTGAATAACTTTTCGATGGTGAATTAGAGGTCTTGATTGGAGATTGTGATGTGGAATTTGTTGAGAGAGAAGATCAGACTAAAGCTATTTATGGGAAAACATATTTTCGATATTGGCAGTTGGACGGAGTGGATTCCATCATCACCTCCAAAGGCTTTGAATTCTTAGTGTTATTTCTATTTTGAGCAGAATGGCCTGTGATTGCTTGTCATCCAATGTGCTGGACACAAGGAGACTGTAGGAATTATTATAATCTCCTTTTTTAAAAAAAATTCTGAGTAACAAAGATTATCCACAGTTGGCTTGGGAATTTTAAGCAATTTGGTAGGAAAAAAAAACACCCAAATGGAGGTTTGAAGGCTTGCACACCAGTCCCAGCTTTGACCCTTAACTACATTAACTACACGGCCCTGGGTAAATGCCTAACCTCTCCTGGCCTCAGCTTCTTCAGATATAAGATGACCATGTAATAAGCATACCTAGGGGTTGCTGTGTTGATTAAATAATATAATGCTTGTGCATCTGCTTTGTAAATTACACAGTCCAAACAAGTATACATTAAGATTTTATTTGCTGTGACAGAAAATGGTGGATGGTCTCCTGGAGTTTGTTTTAAGGAGACTTGACCTGTGTAACATTGACTCAGGATGTTTGTTAAAGTGAATCACCCGTTGCCTTCTGGGCCATAATTGAAACGACCTGCCGTGTTACAGTGAACCTCTTGTGTACCGCCCCAAGTTTAGGTTTGTTCTTACACAATTTGGGTGAGATTTATGTGCACACCCATTCTTCCCCATAAGAACAAAACAACGACTTGCGCAGGGCAGACATCAAGATAGTGACTTAGCAGACAAATAAATATGTGATTAATAATGTAGATTTGGCCTAATATTAGTGTGGGCCTCTGTGTACAGATGGGTAAATGATAAACAGCAAGTCTGCCAACTAGAGCGTGTTGGGGAACCTATTGGCTTCTGTCTGTGCTTGAAGTATACTATGCTGATGCTGTACTTGGTGTTTAACTAAATACATTCATACCAGTTGCATTACTTTGCACTTATTTATGTGTACATCTTTCTCACCTACTAAACTGTGAGCTCCTTGAAGGCAGGGACTGTCCCTGTTTATGTTTGTTTTTCTGGCATCTAGTGTGGCGCTTTGGCACACAGTAAATGTTTATTGTTTTACTGGATTAATGAATGAACGAAACTCTTGGCACTTTTATTCAGTTAAAAGGATTTTTGTGGAAGGTGTAGATGTGTGATTATTTGTGTTGTCATCTGCTAATTTTATAGATGTCTCGACTGGAGACCCTCACTGTGGAGGAGAGACCCATATTTATGCAAAGCTGGGTTGTGGCAGTTGCCGCCTCCTCCTTCATCTGCCTGCAGCCAAGGTGCCTTGGCCTGATGGTGCAGTGGTGAGCACTGACTCTACACTGGCCTGTGGTCTCTTAATAGAATAATGGCCTCCCTCAGCCCCTATCCCCTTTGCTTTCTGTCTGCCTCAGGCAGTCTTCCTCATGCACATGGTTGTCTTCATCACACTTCTTCCTTCCCTTCTCTTTTCCAGTGCTTATCCATTATCAAGGAAATCTTTCCAAACCCTTCTTGCTGATGGTGTATTCTTCTTCATGAGTTAGAGCCCAAACTGAACACCATCCTCCAACATACCTTAATCATGGCAGATGAACTGGAAAAGCACTAGTGATGAACCTGAAAGGAGAAAAGCCCCTCCACAAGGCTCACAGTGAAATGAAAGCAATAAAGCACCAGTGCTGCCAATGTTGAAAGCCTCTAAAAGTGCCCCTAAGCCTCCTTTGGAATCCCTAAAAGTTTCCATTTACCTCCTCATCTTTCTCAGGCATCAGTCTAAAAACAGCAAAGCAAACAAAACCCTCCACAGCCTATTTCTTATTCTGTTTTGCACCAGTGGAAAGAGAATGGGATTTGGAGTCGGTAGGCCAGTGTTAGGGTCCTATTGCCACTTAGTAGCTCTGTGACTTTGAAGAAGTTTCTAGGCTTTCTGTGCCTCCATTTCCTCAACTGTTGACAACATCACCATGTTCTACCAAATATCACCTATCCACAGAGTCATGGTGAAGTTTATGTGTATGAAAAACTCTTTGTAGCTAACAAAGCACCATATACATGTCAGGTATTTCTATTGTTACACTGTTCTTTCTATATCATGTTTCATTTGCACATACTGGATATTTCAGTTACGCTGTGGGCTGAGTCAGTTTTCTACCAGCCTGAGAACTGAAACTCTATCGCATGCCTTTTATGGGGAAATGTGTTTGTACTTCAAACACAAACTTACAAATAATCCTGTTATGCGACATACTCTTGGTAAATTAATTGAGAGCTGTCTCTACATTGTTAGGTGTGTATGATAGGAACTCTATTTTATACTTCTTTTGTACCTGCCCCTGATGTTTTGCATAGTGCTGGGCATTTAAGATATACTGTTGTTGATAGCTTGAAAAGCAATCTTTTTAAAAAAAATTTTTTTTAACTTAAAAATATATTTATTTTTTTATTTGGCTGCATTGGGTCTTTGTTGCTGTGCGTGGGCTTTCTCTAGTTGCAGCGAGCGGGGGCTACTCTTCGTGCGGTGCGTAGGCTTAGCACGGGCTCTAGGTGTGTGGGCTTCAGTAGTTGTGGCGCACAGGCTTAGTTGCTCTGCAGCATGTGGGATCTTCCCGGAACAGAGATCGAACCCGTGTCCTCTGCATTGGCAGGCAGATTCTTAACCACTGCGCCACCAGGGAAGTCCTGAAAAGCAATCTTAATCATGACCTAGAATCATTCTTATTTAGCAGCAATTTCAGTGTCTTGACTTAATATAAAACTAATTTATTTTGGAGCCAAGAATGGGAAATTGGAGGACCTTCTTCTGTATCTATTTTGGCCTTGCAAACTCCAAAGTTGTATACATTTGAGTAAAGAAAATCAAATCTACTTGCAAAAACATTGTCCAAAAGAATGACATATGTCTGCCAGTTCCTTAGTATGATTTTTTTTTTCTTTTTTTTTTAAGATGACATTCTTTCTTAACTAGCCAAGGGAACCATTTCCCAACTTCTTATCTTGTTGGGGGTGTTTCTGAAAAATATACCAAGTGTGAGAACCTGTAAGCATGGAGTTTATTAATCTGCTTAAAACCAGTTTTCCTTCAATTAGGTGCTCTTTAATGTCAACCATTGTACTTTTGTCTGTAGGAAACAACTCAAGTTTAGTCCTGTCCTGCTCAAGTTTCGTCTACAGTACAGTTGGACTGGGCTGTAACTCAAGCAGTTTCTTAAGTCCAACTGTAAGCAGTTGAGGGGTAGGGTTGAAAAAGAAAGGCTATTGAATACGCTGCTCAAGAGGGTTTAGAGAAAAGAATAGAATACTTTTTTAAGGAAGGGTATGGGGTGGGGGTGGCGGTGGGGCTGCTTCTGAGTGGAGGAAGAAGGCTGGACCATAGCATCTTGCAGTCTTAGTTCTGTTTCGGAAGCTTCCTCAATTTGTGCCAAAGTTGTGTAATGACATTCACTACTGTTGAAGGTCTTCTTGGTTTGATTTGGTTTCACTGTTCTGAGGTTCCCTTTGTCTTATCTTGTGAGCATATCTCAGCGAATACTTAAATCATCAATGACTCTTTTGGCCATTTTCATTATCTGCCAAACTGAAACCTGGGTGTGGTGGAAACCTGTGCAGACCTGCTTGGCTGGGCTGCACCTAAGCACCTGAGTAGCTCCTAGCATCTTAGCTGTCAAAAGGCCACTGAATAAACAGCCTGATTTTAATAGGAGACCGGATCACTGCAGATCCTTGAAAAGGAGACAGAAGGCTAGTCAAGGGTGGCTCTCTTCAACCTGAAGGACTCTTCAGCAATTAACACCTTGCCTCTCTTTTTTAGGCAATGTCTTTTTTTTTTTTTTTCCCTCAGAGACTGTATTTGGGTTTGGTTTTTTTTTTTCTTTCAGGATTTCTATAGCTTCTTTCTTTCAGAGACTCAAAGTGCTTTTAGTTCTGTCATCTGATTTATTCTCTGTAGGAGCAGGAATTAGGGGTTGATGGAGGTGAAGTGGTACATCACTTACTGGGCTGTGGAGTCCGTGTTCCACGGGCAGTTACAATAGGAGTTCTTCTAGTTACTTGTTGCCCAATATATATATATATATACACACACACACACACACACACACACACACACACACGGACATATATACACACACACACATATATACATCTTACCTTATTTTAAACAAAATGGATGACTGTCACAGTTTAGTGTCTCCTAAAAGAGAATTTTACATCTTAGTAATTTTCTGTGTTTTAAATATCTAACTTATGCCTCATAAGGAGAAGGAAGAAAGGAAGAAAGAGAAAAAGAAAGGGAGAAAGAGAGAAGGAAAGAAAGGAAAGACTTTTCTACTTTTGACATGAGTTGTTGAACTTATTTGTCCCTTGGTAAGCTGATCAGTTGCCACTTGGGTTGAGAGAAAGATGTTCAATCAGTGTTTCTGCTACATTGGCATGCTTTGTAATGGAAATGAAAACGACAGCATGTCTTTGTCAGTTTAAATAAATAGGTTTCCTTTAGATTGATGCTAGAGTTGGTATTAGAGGTAACTCTCAGCCTATGAACTCTGATGATTAATTATGGAAATGCCTAACGGAGGCACTTGATTTTACCTCAGCGTCTTATTTCCCTGTTAGTGAAGTGTGTGCCAGCGTTGGCATTTCTTGTGAGTACAGGAGTGAACCAGGACACCGTCTCTGTGGGGCCTACCAGAGAGCCTTACCCTGTCTTTAAAGCCTTCAATTTGATTTCTTTAAAAGATATTCATTCATTCATTCATTCATTCATGCACTCAACATGTGGTGATGCATGTCCACTATGTACCGGGCTGTGGTCTGGTGCTAGAGACAGTTACCAACAAGACAGAGCAACTGTCTGCTTTCATGGAGCTGTAGTCTTAGTGGGAGAAATGTACAGTAAAAAGATAAATGGATCAATTAATAGGGTAATGAAAGGTAGTTGAGTATTCTGAAGGAAATAGAGAAATCAGGTGGTGTGGGAGTTCCCTGGTGGCCTAGTGGTTAGGATTCTGGGCTTTCACTGCTGTGGCCCAGGTTCAATCCCTGGTCGGGAAACTGAGATCCTGCAAGCTATGCGGCACGGCCAAAAAATAAAAATAAAAAGAAATCAGGTGGTGGATTCAAGAGTGGCTGGCAGGGATCAGTGTGGGAGGAGCTTACTTAACCCATGTGTGGTCAGGGAAGGCCTCTTGGAGGTGACTCCTGAAGATCTGGGGGCAAGGGAGCAGCAGATGCTGAGGTCTGAAGGTGCTTGTTTGAGGAATAGAAGGAAGGTCTGTGCAGCCAGAGGTACAGAGCAGATGGGAGACGGATGTGAAGTGAGGTGGACTAGGCAGGCAGGGTCAGACCACACGGCCTGGAGAGCATGGTCAGGACTATGCATTGATTCCGGTGGGTGCAGTGGGAGGCCACTGGAGGGCAGCCGCAGGGGAGTAGAATGTCTGATTTATATATTTATTTTTAAGATCACGCTGCTTGCTGAGTGGAAAACAGACGTTAGCTGGTAAAAAGTGGAAGCAAGGGTATTAATTGGACTCTTGGCAGTAATCAAGTGAGAGATGTTGGTGGCTTTGACTAGGTGAAAAGTAGACAACTGTGAGACTTGTTTTCTCTCTCCACCAGGTGAAACTAGAATGAATGGTATTCTTTTTGGTTTAATGTGTATATATATATATATTCTTAAAAAATTTTTTTCCATTATAGTTTATTATAAGATATTGAAGGTATCTTGTGCTATACAGTGCTGCACATTTACTATGCTTGTGTATACTTGTGCTATGCATTTACTATGCTTGTTGTTTGTCTATTTTATATATGGTAGTGTGCATCTGTTAACCCATGTTCCCAATTTATCCCTCCCCTTCCCCCTTCCCGTTTGGTAACCGTAAGTTTGTTCTCTATGTCTATGAGTCCGTTTCTGTTTTGTTAATAAGTTCATTTGTACTACTTTTTAGATTGCACATATAAGTGATATCATATGGTATTTGTCTTTCTCTTTCTGACTTACTTTATTTAATATGATAACCTGTAGGTCCATCCATGTTGCTGCAAATGGCATTATTTCATTCTTTTTTTAATGGTTGAGTAATAGTCCACTGTGTATATATACCACATCTTCTTTATCCCAGAGTGAATGGTATTCTCCAGATGGATTTAAAAGGAGCATTTGCAAGGATGAGTGGAAGGACTGTATGTGGAGCTCTGATTCCCATTTATGCAGGGTGGATAACACACCTTTCTACAGGACAGCATTGCCATTTACAGCCCAGGCTCTGTAGGATGATATGGCAGGCCTGCAGATAAGACCTACAACTCTGCAGGCCCACTTGAACTTCTTTGTAAACCCACTTGAACTTATCTGGAACAGTTTCAAGCTTTAGTTCTCTGTTTGCCTGAGGCTGGGCAGAAAACCAGCTATTGGGTGTGATTCGGGGGCTGTTGTCAAGGTCCCCTGTGGGGGGATGGGCTGAAGATTTCTCTTCCACTATTAGCTTTACCTGTTTACAATGGCCTCTTCCCTCACATTACTCAAAAGTGCTATTTGTGTATTTATACTTGAGTGTGAGATTGCATTTGTTTCCTATGAGAGGTTTTGATAAGGGTCTAAGCCTACTAGATGCCAAATTAGGGAAGGAGAGCCTCTCAGGGGAAAGTGACCATGTACATGTGGCCAGAACTAGAAGGTTGTGGCACCTGCAATTGAACCTACTTAACAATTTTGCTTAGGGAATTCCCTGGTGGTCCAGTGGTTAGGATTCAGAGCTTTCACTGTCTGAGGGCACGGGTTCAATCCCTGGTCGAGGAACTAAGATCCCGCAAGCCATGTGGCGCGGCCAAAGACAAAACAAAAAACCAGTTTTGCTTAGCCTTGAACTCTTGCCCTCTCAGAGAATTAGTTTTCTAATTTTGATAATGAAGAAGTTGGATTCGATGATCTCAGTCCCTTTTAGCTAATTTTAGCAGGGGAGTTTGTACCTAACCGCCCAGGCTTCCGAGTTTTTCCCCTTTAGTCCTTCTGTGAGAAGATCCTGCATTTTCTTTCCTTTTCCTCTGCCTGAAAGGGTGCTCTGTGGCCACGGGTAAATGCCAACTCACTAGTTTCCCCAGGAAGGGGAGTGTGCATGCTTCCAGAATGGTATCTGCCATGGTGTCTGCATTCTGGTCGGATGGCCATGCTCAGTAGCTGTACTCCATGTTGGGAGCTTATCTGTGGGAACCAGAAAGGCCCACACGCCCATAGTAAGTGACCTTTACATAGCGAAGAGGTGGGCGAGCAGAAAGAATACTCAGGTCAAGGTTTTCCGGAGGGAAGATTTTTGAACCATCAGCTATTAATTAGAACAGAATTTCCCTCCGCATCTGAAGATCATCAGGAAATATATATAGCAAGGAGGTCCCAAATGCCGGGAAGCAAACATAATTACAGTTACCTCATAACGGCTTAGCATTTTGTGCCTTTTGAAATTGGTTCACATATATAATGTCATGTGACCTTAAAATCCTGTGAGGTAAGCAGGGCAGAAATTATTAACCTCATTTAACAGATAGGAAAAGTGAAGCATTAGGTAGGTAAGTGACTTGTCCAAGGTCCCACATTTAATACAGGTGAATTAGAATTTAGAATGCAGAATTTTCTTTTGAAAACAACTTTATTGAGGTGTGATTTATATACTTGAAAATGCACCCACTTAAAACCTAGAGTTCAGTGAGTTTTGACAAGTGTACACACTTGTGTAACCGCAGTTGTAACATGCTGAGCATTTCTGTATCCCCTCAAATTCTCTCCTGTTCCTTTTGCATTAATTAATCCCCCCTCCAAGATCTTTTGATGTCTAATCCAGTGCTCTCTTCATTGCCCCATACTCCGATTTGACAGCCTTTTTTGCTCTATCCTGCTGCAGAGAATACAGGCTGGTAGCCAGCCAGCCTCATCGCGTTGAGTTATGAGAGTGGATGGGAAGCCAGTAGATTGGTTACTCCAGTGTTGGTTCCTCCTTCCCAGGCTACAGAAAGTTTGTGTGGGTTCTCCTCTCAGGAGAGCTTGAAGAACAGGACACCCACTCACCTGCCTGTACTGGCTTCCCTGTAGTCTGCAGAGGGGAGCCGGAGGTGATGGGGTGATGGAGGAGACGACCTCTAGGGGATGCCTGACTCCCGGATCGTCTGCTCAGTCTCCTCCATGGAAACCAGCTCTCTGCTGCTTAGTTGCAGTTCCCTAAGGCCTTAAACAATCCGAATCCCATATCTGATGAATGAATCCCCAACGGTGTTGAAGATCCCAGCTCTGAAAAATGAGCAAACCCTGAATTTCATAGTTATGTAGGGCGGGTCTGGGAGAGAACTCTCCCTTTGCACCTGAGCTAGGTTCTGAGGAGAGACACTTCCCGATATGCTGTTCCCAAGTCCCGGATTTTGACCAGAATGTCTGGCACACTCCAGAGGGTTCGGATGTCTGGCCAGGTTGCTGTGTAGCATCCAGCAAAGGAAGAGAAGGGGCCTGCCCCTTTTCATAGCCGGCATTGCCCCCAGACCAGCAAGATAGAAGATGGTGTCCTACCTAGCTGAAACCCTAGAGCGGCCACAGGGGGTGACCCAGAATGCAGTCTCTGCTTTTCTAAGGTGACATTGCTCTCATTTCACCACCCAGTTGGGGGACAGCCTGTGTTCTATTAGCAATGATGATAATCCCTTCCCTTCATTTGTTTTGGGCTGCGTGAGTTTATAGGGCCCTTTTCTATCCATTATCTCCTTGTTCTTCTCAATAAGTCTAGTCCCTTCTGTGAGGGTAAAAGCCCTGTCTCATCTGACTAGGACAGCTGCAAGGACAGAACAGACTCAGATTTCTCCTCTGCAAAGGCTCATCTTAAAATCTAGGGCCCTACAGTATTGATTTTCTTCTAGTTATCTTTGCAAATTTCTCTGGCTTTGCTGAAGGGGGAAAAAGTCACCAGGCTGCATGCTTGAGCTTCAGGTTTCTCCGTAGCTGGTAACCCTGCCAGAAAAAAATTCTTGTTTAAAGAACTGAGCCTCAGGCACTGTTTTTTGCCTTGTATGCCCTTAAATGTCTAGCTCTCAACAGCTGGTGGCCATCCCTCGCCTCCATCTTTAGTTTGCTGTTGACCTCAGCTCGGTGAGTCCCTGGTGTTGACTCCTTGACCTTGCTGCCCTCCTGCAGGGGGCTCCTGTACCATATGGGCTTAGAAAACAGTGGGCTTCCTGTGTTTTGTCTACCAGCAAAGCTGGGTACCCAAAGGCCCCTGTGACAACGCCATGTGGCTGACTCCAGTGTGCTGTGAGAAGACAGTGTTAGAACAAAGACTTAGTTGAGAGCCCCAAGTGTGTACATTTGATGTGGTTGCACAGAGATTGGGTCAAAGGTCAGCTCACATCTGCAGAGAGAGGGACAACTCCAATTTTGCAGAGGTTACAGGTCGTAGTGATGCTGTTTCTTGCATATCCCATTGGAGTTAGCTTTCTAAAGGTCCATGAAGGTTTCATTCCTTTTCATGCCCCAAGAGAGCTTTCCATAGCAATGAAAGAAATGCAGGAAATGGGTAGGATTTCAGATGGCCAAAGAAGGTTGCCAAGAAAAGAAAAGTGTCTTTTAAAGGAAAATTTTTTGGAGATGCTCTGTGGGTGCTGCTGGTCACCTGGGGAGACGTTGGATTTATTTGACAATTCCCATCTTCCACTTAGGCTTCATGTATACACTCGTTTGGGAACTAGGGAGGGGAATAATACCCTCCCCAAGGATCTGTGGCTGAGTGCGTTGTCCCCAGGACCAAACGGAGCTGTCACAGCTGACAAACAAATTGGCTGAGCTCTCCCCAAAGAGCTCAGAGCTGTGTGGTTATTTCCTGTCTTTTTCCCCTTGTATTTTCCTCTTTGCAGTTTGAATTTTCCCTTTCCACAGGAAGTCTCAGGTACCTAACCCCCAGCTTTCCCCAGGCCCAGATGGACTGCTGCCTCTCTCCTTTTTCTCTCATCAGCCTAATCACTTCTTCGTAGACTCTCTTGGAGGAAAGAAGGGTTTTGTTCACCCGCCTCTTGGAAGGGCTGCACCCTACCAAGACAGATGGCGGCCTAGCCTATTTTTATCTGTCTCCAGGGAAGAAGATTCCGCAGCCTATTTTGAAACCTGTTCCACTGATTGACAGCTCTCAAATTAGGAATTTCTTGCTGATATCTGACTTAAAATTCGACAGCTGTCATTGAAACTCATTTCCTTTTCTTCCTTTGGAAGGAGAGAGATCCTCGAGGTCATTGGGGCCGACCCCTAATGAAGGAAATGAGACCCACAGATTTCCTGACTCCAGATTGAAATGGAAAATAATTTCTCATCCTCTCATTGAGGATCCCATCAGTTTGGGGATATGCCTTTGAAAGCACACGTTTGGGTGCCATTGTGTGAGAATCAATTTAATTTTCTAGGGGAAAACATGTGATTCTGGAGTGGGAATGGAAGATGTAAAATGCAAGGCATTAACTGCCTTACTCTATTTTGTTTCTAGTGAGAAAGTTAAATGATGCTTATAGAATTACCTTGCCTCTGTTGGCAGAGAAAATAAAAATAAACTCAGGTCTCAATATACAAAGGCTTCCCCAGTTCGTTTCCCTCCTCTCATACCAATCCCGTGTCTTTAAAGAGAAAAAAAGCATTGGTATTTTTCTCTCCTCCATCAATGGGATCCTCCATATGTTAAATATGTGTTTTAAAAATATTGTCAGGAGACTGAAACTCGCTGAAGCCTCCCTTTTGCCTCGGCTTTCTGCTCCTGCAGACTTCTTTTGACATGAGGCCCCGTGCTGCTTTCCCTTGACAGATTGCATCTTGATGGCATAAAGCTCTGGTGGAAAGCTAATGATGTCGGTTCAGTTTCAGTGCCTGGAATCTTGTTATGTGCGATAGAAATCCAGCGTTCTATGCAAATTAACAGAAATGTATTAGACGGACTATCAAGGGGTCCTGGGAAGAGTTCTCACGCCTCCTTGATAGTTAGTACTTGTGTCTTTTCTCAATAAAACATCACCTGAGACATTTCTTCTTGCAGAGATGGCATCACGTGCCAAGACCTGTGACCAAAGCTGAGGTGGCATCTGGGACATCCTTCATCTCTTGGTCCATGCTTCAGGCTACGAGTAGTCAGTGTGCAGCTCATGCTTACAAGGGTTAGCATCTCAGTCTCTGGAAATTTGGCTAAAATTCCATGCACTTTGTCTGTTTGAGAGATGTTTAATGGGTCTATTTTATAAAATCCCAGGTCAACCTTCTATGCTACCAGGTTACATTGGAACGAGGGAATATAAACTCATTTTGCTATTGGCCTAAGAGAAACAGGCAGGTATAGCGGGGACACCTTCTTATCTGGGCAACTGGACCAGTAGTTGGTCAGTCAGTCCCAAAAGTCAGTTACAGCAGAGAATCTTTAAAAAAAAAAAAGATACCGTCCCTAAGCATTTTATTTAAACTTCAAAATAAATAAACGTACATATATTCACAAATCTTTTGATGTGGGCCAGGGCTTTTTCTTAGAGTGAGGTTCTCCTGAGTAGAGTTCTGTTGACTTTCTTTCATAAACTGCACACTTAACACATTGTCTGTGATTTCCAGTTTGTCTCTTTAAGTGAGTTCTTCAATACACTTGAGAAATAAAATGCATAATGTTTCTAGATTTTTTTAGTTCCACCAATACAATTTTTTACCGTTGTCTTGCCCACACCTAATTCATTGGCAATTTTTTTTAGCAGCTTGTCTTTATCAAGTTTTTCCAAAGCATTCAGTTTATTTTTCATAGAAACACCTTTTTAACTCATATTTACTCACTTTATATAATACATAATTAAAATAATATCTGTTATGAACAGACTACTGACCCTGGGGAAGCACCCAGCCTGGCTGATGGGGCAGAAGGGAGCAGATACACAAGAAAAAGGCCTACTACTAACAACCCAGCCAGTGTAGTGTAGAGAGCAGTTGAAGTATGTCACATAAGCTGGCAAGTTGGTTAAGAGAGCATCGTCTGTATATATCTCTCCTTTTTGCATCCATTGCTTGATATATGGAATTTTATCTTAGCACCTATAATCGTAATTCCTCTATTAGACTATAAGCTTAGGGAGGACAGGGCCCATGTCTTATTTATCTGTATATCTCTAGTTGCCTAATATAATGCCTGGCCCATAGTAGATGCTTAAAAGTGTAAATTGTCTGATTGATTCTACATGTGTGTGTGTGTGTATCTACACACACATATTTAGTGTAGTGCTGTACACATCGTTGGTGCCAGACAGCTCTTTCTCAATAAATGGATCTATATGTGTATCACTGCACATAATGTACTCAAAATTCAAATAACAACCTTTAGAATGTCTATTGTTCAGATTTTTTTTCGCACTTGTTCCTTCTGTTTGCAGGAGAGACTGAAATTGACTGTGGAGCGTTTACCCTCGGGTTAGAATGACATGCCTTTTAGGAAGGTATTTTCTTTCCTTTTTAAATTATTTTATTAATTTATTTTTTGGCTGTGTTGGGTCTTCATTGCTGCGTGCGGGCTTCAGTAGTTGCGGTGCGTGGGCTCCGTAATTGTGGCACGGGGGCTCTAGAGCGCAGCAGGCTCAGTAGTTGTGGTGCACGGGCTTAGTTGCTCTGTGACACGTGGGATCTTCCTGGACCAGGGCTCGAACCCGTGTCCCCTGCATTGGGGCGGATTCTTAACTGCCTCACCACCAGGGAGGTCCCTAGGAAGGTATTTTCTTAATAATAGCTATACTTCATTCTTAGAATAATAAAAATAATATTAATAATAATTAGTATTTACTGAGTACTTACTATGTGTCAGGCACTGTGCTAAATGTATATTATCTCAGTTAATCGCCACAACCCTGAAAGGAGACACAACAAAGAATGTTGTGTTATTATTCCTACTTACAGATGAGGGACGTTTGGAAGGCCTAATCTAGGAGCAGTTGAGTGATGAGTACCGTTTGTTTTCAGAGTGCTGCTTCTTATATGAGGGGTTTGGTCCCTCTAGGTGGGGTGAAAGGAATTCTTGAATCTAAAGAGAAGGCCTAGAGGGAGAAGCTGTACTTGCTTTTGGCTTTCTGGGAGCCAGAGTAGGCACTCTCTGGACTCCAGCGAATAAAAAGGATCCTTGTGACTGCGCGTTGCTCAGAGTGTTTGAACGGCTCCTGGCAGGTGGTAAGGAAAAGCCAAGGTGGCACTGAGAACAAGCTACTGCAGGACATTGGATCCTGCCTGTCACTTCCCTCCCAGGCCTTTCACTTGTCGGCGGGCTCTTCTGAACTCCTTCTGCTCCGCTGGTCTGGGTGTGTGGGAACAAGCTGCTTGCAGGCCAATACAAACAGCAGTGTGGGTCCCGGGAGCCTGGGCTGGGAGCTGGGCAGAGGGTGGAAGGGCTCGATTTTGGAGCAGTGATGATGGAAGTAATTTTCCCAGCTGTTGGCATGAGATTGCTTCTGAGCTGAATTTAAGAGAGAGGTAGGATCTTTGGTCTATCTACACTTTTGGGACCCAGCAGATATCACAAACCTCGTCTTCACAGATGACAGAAATGAATCTTAAAAAGTGCTAGTCCGTGGGCCTGTTGGTCAGGAGGGGGAGAACAGCAACAGCAGCAACAAACAAACAAAACGCCCATGGACTGGCAAACAGAATTTCTTCTCAAGGCTACGTCTGAATGTTGGACTCATCCGTTTTTTGTAAGTTGGAAGGAGACAGCATTCAGAGTCCACCTTCTCTAGTCCCCCTTTTCAAAGGAAAAGCTGTAACTGATTTTGTGGTTGACTTTAAATTAATATAAAGACACCTTGGCCCGGAACTTAAATGAAAGGGTTCTTGATGTACTTTTCAGCCAAAGGGCTTTTATGCTGCTGTGTGGCCATCTTTTTTCTACTTGTCTGCAGCAATTACAATTTTTGACAGTTGTCTTGACAAGAGTGTAGATTTTATTTGAGGAGGGTGATTTCATTTATTAGCAAGGTTGACTTCATGTTAGAATGAATTCTCTAGATCCTTCTTGGATTACTTTATGTTCCTTGACAAGAAAGATGTTGACTACCTTGAGTTTTATTCTGAGCTGGATAAAGTTGTCCACCTCAGGAATTCTAGAGTAGGGAGAGAATTTTGTGTGATGTGGGTCCTGTCTCTGGAAAGTGCTGTGCCCATCACGGTGGAAGGCTTCTCCAGTTTGGCCTTAAGCCCGCGAAGCTGGTTCTCTGAAACGCCAGCATCCTAGCCATGCATGCAAGCAGAAATTGTTCATACCTGGGCCATATTTGGATGTCACTCTTCTTCAGTTTCATATCCAGTTTCCGCTTTCCTGAGACAGAATGAAGTCAAATAGCCCTCACAAAACCACTGGCCTTAAAAGCTCCCCCAAACATCATCCTTACAAGAGCCTTGAGAGGTGGTATCATTATCCCCATTTTACAGAGAGGAAGCTGAGGCTCAGAGAAATTAAGTAACATGCCCAAGGTCATGTAGATCCTAGGAACTGAGATCTAGGATTCCAAAGTCTGACTCAAAGGCTATGCTTTTCCCACAGGGCTTCTGAACTTGACCTCAACCCTTTGCCGTTTATGTTGCCTTTTGCACTCCTTGGAAATAAATGAACTAAAATGGGTGTGAGGGAGAAAAAGAGAAATCTAACTGTGAGCTTTCAGATAGGTGCTTGTGGGGGACCCTCACTGTCAGAGAGGAGCAGCCAGCCCTGTCATTTTCGTTTATGTGGACAGACTTCTTTCTCCTCTGCTGATGGCCACTGGGTAGAAATAAGGATGCTGCACAGAGGAGAGAAGCTAAATGTAGTTTCCTGTGATTTACATAATAAAATTAGAATCTCCCCAATGGCCCTTTCCTGTCTGCTGGTGGCCATGATGGACTGCACCACCCTGGGGACAGCTTCACTTATGGGCCTCCCTGGGGTCATCAGGCCCACAAAGGGTCTTGGGATCAAATGTGCAGTTAAATTGATGAGATCAATTCATTAGGATAAAGACTTCCTCTACTTCCAAAGCAGTGCGGTGCTCAGGCCAGTCTCTCTCCTTTCGAAGTAAAATGTATAGATAAAAGATTTCATATTGGGAAGAGCTCTGTGCTGCCCTTTTTTCAGAGCTTTGATTATTTGAAGCAAGGGAAAGACTTCCTGTGCCTACATCAAAATATTCAACTTTGAAAGATGAATTGTTTTGACGTTAGTTTGCTACCTGCTGTTTATTTTAGAAATGATTTTTCTATAGATTTAAAAGGTGACCCAAGTGACTTTTTTAAGTCTGGGAGGAGTTTTATAGACTGTGTGTGTGTGTGTGTGTGTGTGTGTGTTTTACCTCCTTCAACTCTGACCACCTGGCAGTCAGTCTAATGTCTTCCCTCATCTTGATCCTTTAATTCAACATTTAATTACCTATTTTGGTGCACATATGAATTCGATATTTTTTTTCTTTTTCTGAACTCATAAAAGGCATTCTAGCCCCCAGAGGAAGTAATACTCCCCCTCCCACCCCAGTGAATACTCTTTTCCTAAAGACAAATAGAAAGTGGTTTGGGTTTGTCCCCTTTGCTTTAGTTGATAAAACATCTTTCACTTCCTTTGTTGCTGATAGTCTTGAACTTATAAAGTAAGGAAAATCAATTGAAATCAAAAGATATTAAATTGAGAGAGAAAATGATGCTGCCATACTCCCAGCTAGAGGCAGGCTTTTTAATCCATAATTTCAGACTCATTTGATTATAAAGTATAGTGACCCCTCTATTTTTTTTTTTTTCTTCTGGTTTTCTTTCTAGTTCTATAATCAGGAGTCTGCTATTCTCTTTCTAGGGCTATAATTAGTAGTCTGGTCTAAGACATAAGAACCTTAAAGTTCTTAACAGGAGCACTGCTTACTCGCCTCATTTTATAGAGAGGCCACTCAGCCTCTATGTGTCATTCAGTTATTCAACAAACATTGGGCACTGACTATGTGTAAGAACTGTGCTAGATGCCAGGGGTCAAAGACAAAGAGAACATGCTTCCTGCTTCCGAGTGCATCATCTGATCGTGAAGCCCACATACAAACAACCAGGCAAATTCAATGTGAGAAATGTTGTAATCAAGCTACACTCACAGTTCTGATTTTGTACTTGTCTGTAGAGTAGCAGTTTCTATTCTGTGTTCCATTTACCTGTTTACTTGCTTGTTCCTCTGTGAGCTCTTGAGGGCCAGAAATGGATAATGGATGTGGATATGAATATGGATATGGAACAGATGAGGGAAAGGTCTGTTACCAATGCCAGGCCTGTCTTACAAGGGGTGCCGTAGCTTTTAACCTTCCTGCAAAATGTTTTAACTCCTAAAGACTGATAGGAAATGGTCTTGGGTGGAGCCACCTGGGAAATAATGGATTTTGCATTCTTGCTTATTGCAAAATGTCCGATTTGCTTTTTAGGATTCTCTTAGGTTAAATCATATGAAATCATCATTTTGTAGGTAATTTCACATGGTCCAACCTAATAAAAAGAGGCCAATTTTACAGCCTTCTGGTCTTCTTTAGGTTTAAGACAGGCACAGAGGTGAGGTTCTGGGCAGCTATAGTGCATCCTAAACACTGCCACCAGTTTCCCAGCTCGGAGTATGAGCCTCTATTTGGAGCTTCAGAGAGGGAGGGAGCTTGTGCCCCAACTGTTCCTGTGACACTCAGCTCTGGAGTGGAATTCCTCCGGGGAGTGCCTTTTTGTAGACTGGACAGGGAATAAAGCTGCTGCTCTGTGCCCATTTTAAAGTATTTTTGTTTACCTTGGAGAACGTACAAGAACAGGGTTTCATGCATATATAAGAGAAAACAGCAAGTGAAAAAGATGTGTACACAGTGGCATGAATGGGGAGCTATTCTTAGCTGGGACTCTAACCTAGAGAAGCACAGGAAACACGATGCTTCTGAATGTGGACTCCGGCTGCCCCAGGCTAGAGCCAAGGGGCTTTGAGTCATAGAGAAACTCATGGTAGCTGCTAGTGTCCTCCAGACCTTCCTCTTTCGGTAAAAAATTTTACAGTCGTGTGTCTCACACTGAGATAGAGGAGGGAATGGCTTTCTCTTTTAACAGATCTGGAGAGAAAGTAGAGAAAGGCTTGGGAAGTGGGCCTCCTACCTGTGCTACTTCTTCCATAGGAACGATCCACATCTATGTGGTAGATGGAGTAGCTCCTCTCACTCTGAGTGGTTTAGCTTCTGAGAAAGAGAGGGTTGCCTTGGCTGCCTGGATTAAACCTTCTTCAGAAACTTGTGTTCTTTGGTTTGTTGTTCAATCTCTCACATTGGGGTCAAACCTGATTTGCCTTTGTAAGACCAATACTAGAAATGCCTGATGTATGTTATAGCCACAGTGGATGCCAGCCATTTTCTTGTCACCCAGTGACTGCTAATTGATTTGAATATATCAGGGTCTGGAAGCTGGACCAATCATCCAGCTTCCCTATCTGAGGGTGTGATTGATAGGAGGACTGTTTCCAGGTAGCATTTTCCTGGATTAGGATAGTGATGGTGTTAGCCAGGATCTGTGTTGTCACTGTCATTACCACTGAATGATCTTTATTATGAACGTTCTTAGACCGGGTGTAGGAAGGTGATACACCTGTATATTTATTGTCTAATATTGACAATCGCTCCAAGTCAACATTTACAAGAGCATGTCTTTAGTCAGAACCCTATATGAGATGGGAGTTCTTCAAGGAGGGCCTGAAATTGTGGCATTACAATTTACAGACTCTCTAAAAGGGATAGGGCCTGTATAGAAACCATTCCACTTCCTCATTTCTCTAAATGGAAAAAAAATCTCATTTCCTTTCTTTCTTTCTTACTCAGAACGCTAAGTCCATTCAGCTACCCCAAAAGTTATTATAGGCAGGTCACCCCTCTTAGAAGAAAGAAAAAATTTTCTTCCTTTAGAGTGGTACATGGGAACCTCAGAGTCGCCTTTTACCTCTTTCCTGATATGATTAAGATTTGTGCGAAATGAGTGTAGGGAAAACATTGGCTATAGACCTGACAAGTGGTTCACAGCTTGTTCCTGTTTGTGGTAAGTCTGTGCTTTGACTATGTGAGGTCCCCATATTTTCCAGTTGTCACACTATATCACTGCTACAAGTTAGCCTCCTTAGGTAAGGCAAGTGCCAGTTAGCATCATCTGTTGGGGAGGAGGAGGGGAGAGAACAGAACTGTAAGCTTCTCCATTAAAGTGGTGAACATGTCGGTGCCAGGTCTTGGAGACCTGGCTTGAAAAAGCATGGAGGTTACTGCCAAGAGCCCCTGTGGATCCGTAGACCTCACCATCTTAGTGCTGAGTTTGATGAGTCACACAGCCTTCAGGTAAAGTCATTCCCAAGGGGTTGAGAGAATGTGCCCCTCTTGGTTTGGATTGTGTCACATTTACTTTTTCTGGCTTATATCTGCTACTGACTTTTTTTTTTTTTTTTTGCGGTACACGGGCCTCTCACTGTTGTGGCCTCTCCCGTTGCGGAGCACAGGCTCCGGACACGCAGGCTCAGCGGCCATGGCTCACGGGCCCAGCCGCTCCGCGGCATGTGGGATCTTTCCGGACCGGGGCACAAACCTGCGTCCCCTGCATTGGCAGGCAGACTCTCAACCACTGCGCCACCAGGGAAGCTCATCTGCTACTGAATTTTTTTGCATGATTTCTTCCCCGCAACTGCTGTTGATAATTTACGTGACACCAAAAATTCCAGTGAAGGTAGCTTTCTCTAAATGCTGTGGAAGCAAGAGGGCAGAGAATTAATTGATCTTGCCCCTGATCTAACAAATCGCGATCAGTTCTGTTGAACTTGGTCAGGCCTGGTCACTTAGGGTGTGTTCTGGGAAATGTGAGGTCTGACATGAGGTATGTACAAGAGAGGCTGGACAGGGAAATGGCTTCACAAAATAAAATAAAATATTCATATTGATGCGATCCCAAAGAACTTGCCTTTTGGTTTCGTGATGGCAAGGTGCTGGATCGTCTTCTGTGTGGATCACAATATGTGAAGCCAGCTGAAGTGAAGGGGTGTCTAGACAGGAGAAATGATGAGTTGAAGTTTTATCAGAGGCTGAAGATCTCCTGTTGTTCTCTAGCAAAAGTTCCTCTGATGTGGAATTTCTCTGTTTTGTGCAGCTAATTGGAATTATAGTCTGGTTTCTGTCCCTAAAGACACTGATGTTGGGCTTGGATTGCCTAATTCTCTTTGCTCATCAAATTGATGACATCAGTAGTAAGGCATGAGATCTAATGTCTAAATATTAGTTTGGTTTTGGATGATAGGTTCCTTGGGTTCTTAAGTTAGCAGAGAGAAACCAAGAGAGGCAGTATGGTGTAACTAGAAACAAACAAAACCACAAACAACCAGCTTTAGTGTCAGAGAGACCTGGATTCGGATCCTGACTGTGCCATGTATAAGCTGTGTCGCTTTGAGCACATCATTTAATCTCCTAGAACCTTAGTCTTCTCACTGTAAAATGTGAGCAGAATAACTGCCTACCTTGTGGGGAGGTTGTGAGGTTAGAAGGTGGAATGCCCAGGAAGGGCCTGGCATGTGGAGGCACACATCAGCTTCAGCTGTTTCTGTTATTAGCAATGGACTTAGCAATGTACGCATCTGTCCCTCCATGCTTCCCACTTTTCCATTTGTAAAATGAACTTGACATTTCCTACTCAGTGGTTGACAGGGAGCCAAGTGAGCTATCTGAGCTGGTGAGGATGGATCCTGGGTCCAAAATTGGGGTTCTACAAGTTGCGCTGTCTGTATAAGTTGTAGAACTATATTAAAAACATACCCTGCTTGTTTCCTCTTCTTGGTCTCCCATTCAGAGCAGGGCTCGCTGGCTTTGTGCTTTAAATAGTCCTCAGATGGTGACTTGAATAGTAGATGAACACAATCCTTGTGAATCCATTTGCCTTGTGCTTGGGAATTCTAAGACCACAATCGCCGGAATAGAAAGCCTCTAACCTGACATCCCACTGGAGCCACGTGTGCCTGCTAATGGGTTTCTTTGGGAAGCTGGGACAAAGGGCTGGGTCTGCTTCTGTCGTTGAGTAGGCCAGGTAGGGGGCAGTCCATGAAAAGCCAGTCACCTAATCGTCTGCAGTTTATGAGTCTGGCTTACCTGGGGATGTCCACATTATGATCCAATTAAAGTTCAGCCTGTTTACTCTGCTCCAGTTGAGGGGTTATAGGAGAATAAAGGCAGATAAGATATTTATGGCTGAACCCTTTCCTGTTTCTTTTTTTTTCTCTAGATCTGTGATTAAAGGATTAATAGCACTTGTTATTTATTGAGCAGAGCCCTGGGAGGGAGGAGGGCTTTGGCACTTATTTTGCTCCTTCTAAGAGCCCAGGGCTGTGCCAGCAGCATTTCGCATCTTACTTCATTTATTCCTCATTATTTTTAGCCCCATAATACAGAGGGTCAGGACTTACCCAGGGGTCATGGTCATGGGCCTTCTACTATTTCGTACCTTGCATGCCATCTCTCCTAATAGATAGGCAACAATGTGGTCATGTCTGGAAGATCCTGGTGATTTAAAAGCATCACTGAATGTTCATTAAACATCTGAATGTAGTTATTATATATGTGAGAATGGGTTCACCATAGAGCTCCTGACATTATCTGCAGAGAGGCTGGCCCTGACCCTGAGTTTGGCATTTTATGCAGTATTTTGGTTGCCCGACTCTGGAGCCATGATGCTGGGAGCCTCCATAGTGTGGGGGTGTTTCTAAGAGCAGACATTGCCCTCTGCTCGTGGAGTATCTTTCTCTGGGAACTCTGGAGCTCCCAGAGACAAGATCTCAGCTTCATAACATCCCTGTCGAAAAGGGGGGAGGGGGTCTGAAATCATTTGCTCTCCTTTACAGCAAGTGGGAGATTCAGGCACAGATGGGAGACAGAGGCACAGAAGTTAAATAATTAGTCTAAGGTCACATCAAATGATTTCCAACTCAGCTGGCAAATCCATCTAGGACTTGGTCTCCCAAATGTTGCAGCTTCCCTTACAGTGTAATCTGGTCTCCACCACTTTGCATGGCTTATCTTTCTTCCTCCTTTTTCTCATTTGGTAAATAAGATGTTTCTTGCACCTACTTCCTGATTAACGATGGGCTTTTTTAAATTTAGCCCTTCAAGATGATCAATGACTTTACCTAGAAAACTGCTGCCAGAATGTGGTGTATAAAAACATACCTTTGTTGTGATTTCTTCCTGATGCTGAATTTTCTGCCCCTATATTTTGCACACTGTCAGTTTCTGTGGGTTTTAAGAACCTTGGGACTCTCAAGGGTAACCTTGACAGAGAAGCTGCTGTAGTTGAGAATTGTCGCGTTTTTCAGAGCAGTGCTCTTGGTGGTGGGGGGCTCCTAGAAATTCCTGCCCTGAACTTCGCAGAGGAAGGGCAGCTCGTTCAAGGATAGCCTTGTCCTGCAGGAAGAGTACAGATTTGGCTTGTGTTATTTCTTGTTTCTTCTAATAATGTTGTTACTTATAATGGTACCTTTCTAGTTACCCTCATGACTCAATATTCATTAAAACATATGAGATTACTCATGAAATGTTTCTCCCTGTATTTTATTTTATTTTATTTTATTTTATTTTTTTTGCGGTATGCGGGCCTCTCACTGTTGCGACCTCTCCTGTTGCGGAGCACAGGCTCCGGACGTGCAGGCTCAGCGGCTGTGGCTCACGGGCCCAGCCGCTCCGCAGCATGTGGGATCTTCCCTGACCGGGGCACGAACCCGTGTCCTCTGCATCGGCAGGTGGACTCTCAACCACTGTGCCACCAGGGAAGCCCTCTCCCTGTATTTTAGATGGGAGCTGTGAGGTGGTGTGATTACATATGGCCTCTTAGGAAAATGGCTGAGTTGTTCAGATTCTCAGCTACATTATGTGATGTTTTTGGTCAGCTTCACTACTTACCACTGCAGAGTTATAAAGGGGAACTTTTTACAAAAAGAGATAGATTCACCCAGGGGAGGGGATCCTTTGTTAGTAAAATAGGTCTAATGCCAAATGCTTTTTGTTTCCTGAAGACCTATCCAACTGCAGATCTTCTGGCTTCATAATATATTCAGTTCACAGTTACTCATTCAACATTTTCTGTATACCCATTCTGTGTCAGGTACCACGTTGGACATTGAATGACAGAGATGGACAAACTCCTAAATCTTAAGATCTTACGGTAGATGTTGGAATTTAGTGTCATTTAACTTCATTAGATTCTGCAGTAGTTCCAAGATTTCCCAAGATCCTGTCCCACAGTGTCCTGTTTACTTTAGAGTGTGTCATTCTCTGCTGTCCTCCATTCCCCCCCACCTCCCCCAACTGCTGCTACCCTGGGCCTAGCTGCCATCACCTCTCACCTGGACTATCTCAGCAGCCTCCTAACTGGTCTCCCTGCCTCCACTCTTGCCTCTTTCAGTCAACTCTCAACACAACAACTACAGCAATCTTTTAAAAATGGAATTCAGATCATGTTACTCTGTTCAAACCCACCAGTGGTTTTTCCATTCTGTGCATGGTTGGGCCCCCACTGTCTGCTTGACCTTGCCTTCTACTGTTCTCCCCCTGGGACTCCTCTTCACCAATATTGGGTTCATGGTGTTTGCTTTAACATGTCAGCCATCCTGGGCATAGTCCTGTCTTAAGGCTCTGCTCTTCTCTCTACCTGGAACATTCTTCCCCTGGGATCTGCATAGCTCACTGCCTTAGATCTCCTCAAAAGTTACCTTATCAGCAGGTCCTTCCTGACCAGTCTCTATAAAAGGTACCCCCACCTTGTACTTCCCATTTGATTAGTGTCTGATTCCTCTTTCCCCTCACTAGAATATGAGCTCCATGAGGGAAGGGATTTTGCCTGTTTTGTTCATGGCTATAGCCCTAATATGTAGAAGATGCTCAGTGAATACCTGTTGGCCAGACTTCCCTGGTGGCGCAGTGGTTAAGAATCCGCCTGCCAATGCAGGGGACATGGGTTCGAGCCCTGGTCCGGGAAGATCCCACATGCTGTGGAGCAACTAAGCCAATGTGCTACAACTACTGAACCTGCACTCTAGAGCCTGTGAGCCTCAACTACTGAGCCTGCGTGCCACAACTGCTGAAGCCCACGCGCCTAGAGCCTGTGTTCTGCAACAAGAGAAGCCATTGCAAATGAGAAGCCCGCACACTGCAACAAAGAGTAGTCCTGGCTCGCCACAACTAGAGAGAAAGCCCGCACGCAGCAACAAAGACCCAACGCAGCCAAGATAAATAAATAAACAAATAAATAAATTTAAGAAAATGAAAATACTTGTTGGCTGAATGAACGAATCAGCCTATTGCTGAATCACTCAGTGAATATCCTCTGTAGAAGGGGCTCTTGGACAAGTGGTGCACATCTCTTGGATGGCGGGTGTGGGGATAACGTGGTCAGATTGGCTCTGCCTATGTGGAGTAGAGTTCTTCTTAGCATCATCCCAACTGGCTCCTATTGGGTTGAAGCCTACAGTGTTAGCCTTGTTAGTATCACTTTTTAGTTGTAAAGTCAGAGGATGTTAAGATTGGAAGGGATCTGGGACACCATTAGGTCTACTTCTCTCTTACTGATGTGAGAATAAGAGTCTAAAGAAAGTGGGTGAGTTACCCAGAGTCATAAAGCTGGTTAGGGTTAACCTGAAATTAGGCCTCTGACATCTGGTTCCATAGTCTTCACTACATCTAGTCTCCTCTGGCTGAGAGAGTTCATGGACTTTCAGATTTGACAATTTCTCTCCAGACTCCAAACAGGAGCTTTTATCTGGACTTTCTGGGTGAGTATAGATGGATGATGACCCTGTAATATGTGGAAAAATCCCAAAGACTGACCAGTGTGAATGGGAACTACTCCAGATGTGCCAGGAGCACCACAGGCAGGCTCGCTCTTCCGTTGGCAGGAGCTGCATAGGGTGGAAAGGAAACCAGAATCAAGGTCCTTTGCCGCTCCAGTTATTTTATTACATGTCACAGTCAGAATGTGTCTTCCATTTAAATTCAGAGTTTTTGATGAATGGCCAGACCAGCTGCAAGCCCTTTAGGCCAGAAACCTTGATCTCACCAACTGTTCATTTTCTCGATGGACTTCCTTATTTCAGGCATTTGTGTCTAGCCGGCCTATTGTGGACTTGTCAGAGGGGTGTAGAGCCCTCTCTTTGCGACAGTCAGTTCCCCCCATGCAGCATGTGTCCTAAAGCTGGCCTGCCTCCATCCTCTTTTTAAGTGTGTGTGTGTGGTCTTTTGTTAAGCAGGATGAAGTGAGAGAGGACCCTCGAAGAGAGAAAAACTCCTTCAGCATTTGCTAGAACGTGTTTGTGAGCTGACCGAGCTGTAATTGGGATGGCAGAAAAAAGGCTTAAATTTATTAATTTCCTGTCAGCTGTTTTGTCATATAAGGTGCCCCGATTTTAGAAGGCACTTTGATCATACATGAAGAATGTGTTGTATTAATTCTACTCTTGGTGGCCTCTTTGACCATACCTATCAAACATGCAAAAAAGCCCATGTTTTTGCTGCTTCTAGTTTTGCTCAAGCAAAGGTTCTAGACTTTCTTAATTTATTTCAGCATATTTCCAGTTTAGATATAAAATGTACTCTGGGGATGCTGACTTCCAGGTAGCCATTTTGGGGGTCAAAGGAAGTTAAGAATCCTAAGTACAGTAGCCATATTAGCTAAAAAAGCTTCATTTTGGCTTGGCTGCAAATTTTATTTTAGCTTAGTTTTCTTACTTTAGGTGGGCAAAATAATAAAGGGCAGCAGGTTTAGAGCTGTGCCCTAAGACACTCAGCAAAACAATAAGACCTAGAATTAGGAATCAGGAGTGACTCTGTTTACAGATTATTTCTTTTCAGGCTGGGCTAGTGGAGTTTCTGAGCACCACTGAATTCTCCCTTCTACATCTTCAGATTTTGTAAGGTTATGTTTTAGCCCTTTGGGGTCAGATCCGGGTCACCGTCACTCATGGGAGCTTGGTCTGGACAAGATGGACCTTGAGTAGTTGAGTTCACACAACTAGGGCAGTGAGAGGGTCTCTCCTCTTGATTATTGTACATTTTCTTACCAAAGAGCTAGAGGAGCAATCTCAAGGTCAGGGGAACTCACCCTGATGTCTTGGGTTGTTTGGGATTATGCTGGATTCTGACCTGGGTTCTGTCATCAAATACAGAATGCTCTGATCCTTAGGGGCAGAGGTAACTCTTAAGCCTTTGGGTTCAATAACCAGGAAATGGAATTCTTACCCATTCTTGTTTTTTGTGCTAGAAGTTATTACTTTGAGATTTGAACCTGCCTCTTTTTTTCTTTCTCTCTCTCTCTCTTTTTTTTTTTCAGTAGCAGTTTGAAATTGGCTGTTCATTCAGACAAAAGCAAAAGGATGTTTACCCAGCCTGGGAAATGAATGTGAACCTACGTAGTCTTTTCCCAGCTTTTTTTTGCTCTTTTGGTAGCATGTTAATTGTATTTTCTCTAGTAACCTTCCCCCTCCCACCCCCCGTTCTTTTGGCAGCCATTATTACTTGAATTGGAAGAGCAGGTGAAGAGCTGTTTTTAGGACTCTCTGGAAGAGTACAGTACAGATGACAGTCTCAGCTAATGGTAACCAGAGCCAGGGAGCTGGGGTCAGCCTGAGCTGGAATCAGTCAAATTAGCACAGCACTGACTCTGAGTGGCAGAAATACAAGTGACCACAGAGTGTTAAACACATCTGGAAGAGGAGTCTGACATCATCCCCGGCATCTGTGGGGAATACACAGAGCCTGTAGACCCATTCCTCTTTGACCCTATAAAGATTCTTTAAAAAGTAATGCCCCTGAGTGGTTTTCTGGCCAGCTCGCCTGCTCATTTATCTTGGAGGAGATGGAAGGAGACAACCAGCTTGTGAGGCTCCTCGGGCCCCAGAGGCAGATGGATTCCGCATTTGAAAGTGCTGAAGCTAAGAGACTGGGTCTTAGGGGGCCCTGAACGGTCTGCTTTTCCTCTACTCATTGTCCCTACAAAACTTTTCCTGGCAGCCGGCATTGCTGTTTAGACGGTTTGTTCTCTGCTTGCTGTTTAAGTTGTTTGGCAGTGGTGTGTCAGGATGCGGGTTTTCTGAATGCTTTCCCAGCTGGTTACTTGAGTGGCGGTTAGGGCGGGGCGTTCCGAGCTGCTGAGGCCAGTCTTCTGTCTGGACACTCTCAACTGGACCAGTGGGAGAACGTCATCTTCATTCTGCTGCCTCTGGTGCTGTTGTGGGTGGCTCTTGAGATGCGGCTAGGGTGAGTTGGGGGAGTGATAGGTCTTTTTTTGTTTCTTTCTTGTTGGTGAAGGAGTCCAGACTACAGGAGTCAATGTGACTTTTACCATTATTCTATGCATAATTCTCTGCTAGCCGTTGCCCCCTTCCTCAGCCTATAATTTCCCCAGCTCCTCTTGGTTGAATTTATTTAAGGGCTCCATTTTCAAAAGCAGGTTCCTTTTTTAGTTCCTGAGCCAATTATGACTGAAAAGTAAGTTCTATAAGCAGCCTCAGGTCCACCACCTTGTAAACCGTGCTGCCAACTGGACCTGGGATCTGGGATTCTAGATCAAGGGCTGGGTACCATGACGCCCCTCTAACTCCCCACATCCCTCTAGTTGGCTCAGCCCATTAGGGCTAAAATTGCCACTCGTATCCTGGTCTCTCTTAGAGGCAGAGACCTTGCCTAAACCCTAAGCTGCTTGACTCAAGTTCTGAATTGCTCTTTTTTTGGTGGTGGTGGTGGTGGCAGGGAGAGGGTTCAAATATACACACAAGAAATTTAATGAATCTCCATTTACCCAGCACCCAGATAAAACAGTTATCCCCATTTTGCCAAATTGTTTTCATCTTCCCCAGACCCCTTAAACATTTACTGTTATACAGGAAAGGCTGAATAATTACTTAACTCCCCACCCCATCTACCTTTTAAAATTGCTTTTCAGCATAATGAGTTAGTGACCTAGTAATTTCCAGTGGTGACCAACAATTTTTTTTGTTTTCTTAAAATGTTATTATGAACTCACATTTATTATGTTATCGATGTGCTTCAACCCATTGCATTCATTATTCATTCGTTGTTTTGGATGCTCACATTGTCTCATCTTAGGTCAGTGGACATCCCTTCAAGTTCATCCCATGTTCTTTGGACATGACCCCACTGAACTTTGATAGCTTCCTTGCTTTCTGGCACAAGATGTTCCAAGCTGTATATCCTGCACCAGATGTAGAATCAGCCATTTCTCCCGGGGGCCTTGATTTCTTTTGGTAGAGAACACAGTCTGGGCTCTAGGGCTAAATTACTTTTGTCAACTCTCAACCTTCTCCTCGGGGACTATAGCCTGCTCCCCTGCTCGTAGCCAGTGTGAAGTTCTTGCTGGGAATCAACAGATCGATAGTCACCCATTGTGGAGTTCTGCCTCACTCTGGTAAGGATTCATCTCTGAGAATCTGGTGTTCTATCCCCTGGTTTTGACACTTTTGCTTCAATCACCCTGAATTTGGCTAGTGCTATGTATGCTGTGCCTTGGACTGCCAAGCTATTCTCACTGGGGCCAACATCCCAGGCTAGAATAGTTGCCCCAGCCCATGCCTAATACCCTGTAAGCAAGATTCTATCGGGGCTCAGCTTAACTTCTGCCCCTGTGGGCCTTGTGTTCCACCCGTTCCCAGCATTCCATTCATCTGAAACTCTCCCTTTCCTCATCAAAATCTTATCGGGTCTTTAAAGATTGACTGCTGCTTCTTGGGTGCTGAAGAACCAGCTCAGGAGTTTCTGTTTCAGTCTGAGAACCTATAGGTCTGTCTCATGAGGTGAGTGTCAACCCGGCTGGGATTAGGCAGAGTCGGGGCGGGGGTTAGAGGGTGCTGTTGGCACAGCACATACCTGGCTGACTTATTTTCAACTTTTTCTTTACTCTTGTAATCCGTGCATTTCAGCACCTTCTAAGTGGCGTTTGGTAGGTTATCCTGTTGATTTTCAGCCAGGGAGTAGGATGTTCTGGCTCTGTACCATTGGCAAAGGGATTTGAGGATAGGTAATGGGCTACAGTTTTGTTAAATGGGACAGTATGAGGAGATGGCCTTGTAAAGAAGCTGGGCCGTGGGGCCCATTTGAACAGTTGGTTCTTGACTCCCATACTGGCAGATCCTTGACAGGAATTTTGAATGGTTCCAAATCTAACAGATCGCTTGTACTTAACTTTAGAGGAAAGTCAATTAGTTCTCAAGGTTGACTGTGTACCTTGAATGCAGTTTTGTGAATCTCTGGAGGTTCTGTGTATAAGGTTTACCCATTCTGTTATTTTAGTTTTGCTTGTTTACATGGAGACCATAAATGTTGGAGAGAAGCAGACATTAGGATTGAGAAACCCAGGAGCCTTGTTCCCTCCCATCCCCTACTTGGGTTCTGCAACGGGACCCATTGGTGAGTAGTAAGGAGCTAGGCTCAAAATGAAGTAAGCCCAGATCTAGCTCTGCTTCGTGCTTGCTCCAGTCCTCAGTCAAATTTACTTCAAGCAACTCAGAGTAGCATGTGGAGTGGTCATTCAGGACTGCAGTAACTTGCACTTCGTTATATCTGGTGGGAGACTCAGTAATTTATAGCCTATCATTTCTGGAGTCTGGAGATGGCTTTGCTGAAGCAGATTCTATTACATTAGAAGAGAACCTAGCTGGCTGCGTCTAAGACCCGAAGCTTTTAGATGCTAAGTAAGGAGGCCATATGAAGGGAACAGAATGACTCTGGAACTCAATCCCCCACCTGAGAAAGACAGTAATAACATTCTGGGTTGGCCTCTTTTCATTTCCCTTTGATTCTGAGTAATAAATTCCCTCCCTACTTCCCAGATGAACAATTTGGGAGCCTGTATTACCTAGAAAGACTCTGTTCTCGCACCCATCAGATTGCATTAGGTGAAAACTCCTTGGCCTTAATGAATGTTGAAGGATTTCAAAGGGCTAATGGAAATTCTTCTAGAAGTAACAATTTCCATTCTATTGCTAAGACAGTTCTGCAGAAATTCCCCAAACGTCTTCGGTTATTTTATAAAGTAAAACAGCCAGCATCGGGTTTTCTTTGCTAATAGATGACAGAGAGAATGTGGACATTTGGAATTCATGGAGACTCCCTGAGTTGCATTTTAGCTCAGGTGTTATGTCACCTTTCCTAACCCTTTTACCAGAGCTGCTCACAGGAAAACAGCATAGATAGATTTGCTTTACTTCTCTCTTTGCCTCCTCCTACCATTCTTTTAGAAAACGGTGGGTGGCTGCCTGCCAGGTAGAATCTGGATGACAAAATCCAAGACTAGATTCAGAATTGTAAGCATAACCCCTGCCCAGGTTGCTTACAAAGAAAGAAAAGGAAGAGTTTTGTACAACATCTTGCTTCATTGGCTTTAAATATGGTATTTATTGAGTTATCACATTTTAATTTAGCCTTGTACTAGTTGCTGTGCCCCTTTTGATTGATCGATTTCATTCTACATTTATGGAGCGCCTACAGAGTTCCTGGCACTCTGCTGGGGCACCTGAAATGAAAAGATGAACAAGACATGGTCCTTGCCACCTGGAGCTCACAGTCTAGTGGGAAAGCATCAGAAGGTACAAGAAGAGCCATAGTAGTCTTGCCACATACTTTACATGTGTATCCTAAAGCCAGTTGGGAACCATGGGATTATTTTAAGCAGGGGAGTGACATGATTCAGTTTATATTTTAGAAAGATCACTAGTGGCAGTGAGGATAAAGTGATTTCGAGGGGGTGAGGCTGGAGGCAATAACAGTTCAGACAATAGATGTTTATCGAGCCCCTGCTTAGTCCTAGGTGTAGTTCTAGGTGCTGGGAACCTAGGGGTGAACAAATCAGACAGTCTCTGCCCTCAGGGAGCCTATATTCTAGTGGTGGTGTGAGGTCGTGTAGACAGACAATATGAATGATATTTTTCAGATGGTGATAAGTAATTCGAAGAAAATAAATAAATGGAATCTAGAATGAGCATCAGGGTAGGTGCTGACCTATTGGGGTAGTTAGTGAGAACCTCTCTGAGGAGGTGACATTGGAGCTGAGGCAGCTACAGGAAGATGTGAGGAAGAGTGGTCCTGATGGGATGAACAGCAAGGGCAGGGACCCTGAGATGGGAACATATTGGCACAGTGTTTGAGGGCCATAAGGAAGGTCTGGGGGGCTGGAGCATAGAAGGAAGGGCAAGTGGTACTGAGGTGAGGTTGGAGGGCCTTGTGGGCCATGGGAAGGAATTCAGATTCATTCCAGTGGAGTGAGAAGCACTACAGTTAATTAAGTCAGAGATTGGCAAACTATGGCCCTTGGGTCAAATCTGGCCTGCTGCCTGTTTTCATAAATAAAGCATATTGGAACACAATCACGGCCATTGGTTTACAAATTGCCTATGGCTGTTTTTACATTACAAGAGCAGAGCTGAGTAGTTGTGACAGAGAACATATGGCCCAGAAGCCTTAAATATTTACTAACTGGCCCTTTATAGAAAAAGTTTGCTGACCTCTGAATTAAATGATCTATTTAAGTTTTGAGAAGACACTCTGGGTGCTATGTAGAGAATGAATGGTAGGAGAAAGAGTATATCTGAATAGGTCAGATAAGAAATTACTAGATGTTGAACACCAGAAGGCAGAGGTCATTCTGCTTTTATTCTGTTTAAAAGCACCTAGCTCTTATCTGTCCTCTCTAAATATTGTTGAATGAATGATGAGGTACAGATTAAGGCAGTGACAGTGCAAATATAAAGGAAGCAAGGCTTTGAGAGATATATAGGAGGTTAAAAAATCAGTACAGCTCCTTGCTGATGAGTGGATAGACGTAGGGGCAAGGCAGAAGGAGTGCAGGATACCCTTCAGCTTTCTGGGTTAGGTATCTTGGTGCATGGCACTGCCATTAACTGAGGCAGGGAGAGTGGATAGAAAGGGCATATGTTGCCAGGGAGAAGGACATGGGGCACCCAGGACATCCAGGTAATGATGTCCAAAAGATAGTTGAAAGAGGTCTGGAGCTCAGTGGCATGAGACTCCACTGGTGGTGACAGGTATGTTGGAGTCACTAGCTAATGCAGGCTCTCCCAAGAAGAGGAGGGCAGAACTAGAGCTCAGGGCATTTATTTCCTCTACAGACTTGGATCTAGAGAAGAGGCAAAGCTACAGTAGCTGTCTGGACGGTTTGCATCCGTTCGTCTGGTCGTCTCGTGACTACAGGATATGTTTTCTGTGGAGACTGGCAGGCTCCCATGAGGGCTTGCCTAACTCACTCTCCTGGATGCCAACCTCTTTCCCTTAAGTGGGGTGACTGGGGCAGCTCTGGGGGCTCTTCCTTCCCAGACTCCCTGCTAACACGGGAACATGTGGCCTTTTAACTCTGCAGTTGATTCGTGTCTGCATTTATCTTGTTGAGGATCTGGATAGGTAGGAAGGTCTTAGCTGGCCTAGGAGTTTTGTTAAGGCAAGAACTCTCTGACATCAGGGTTAGACAATTGTTTGAATTTTATTCATTTTGGTGCCAATCCTCTTAATCCACAAAGCTAGATAAACCCCTGATGTGCCCCTCTATTTCTCCCTTCTTCTTGTTTGGGGCAGGGAAACCACAGAAGTGATTTATAAAAAAGCACTTGTATTGAAAGTGGCCTTAAGATAGTTGTAATCCTAGACTTGGATGTAAATCTCCCCTCTTCACAAAAGTCCATTATGAAAACCCAAGAATAAAATCACAATTGTGAAAAGAGGAAGGCCACTCTCTACCCTGTTCTACCCACAACCCCGTTTTTAGCATAGTGTCACGTTTCTGTTGTTTTTGCACATTTTAGAAGGCTGAGTTAACCCAGTCTTAAGTATAATGTTCAGATTTTTATGGGCCCTCATGTTTTATCGGTTTCTCCTTCCCTAAGGAGACAGTCAAGTAATATTACTCCTCTCACCTAAATTATTACTGCCCTGAGGTTAGTGACTCCAAGCAGGCCCAGGTAAGAAGTCTGAAGCCTGGTTATTTGACCCCAAAGTGGAGGCAATAGAGCCTTCTAACCCTTATTGCCAAATTAATAGGTAGTAAATATAAATTAAAGACATGGAAAGTTATTTTTAAATGTATATGTTGAGAAAAATCACTTCCATCTCAGCTCTGGTCCGCCCAAGAGACCCCCCTGCCCCTTATTACATGCCACTCAGTAGTTTCTTATATATCAGTATAGTATTTCTTTATGTAAATACAAGCAAATAGGAGTATATATCCTTATTTCCCTCCTATTCTTTTGTACAAAAGGCAACAAGTTATTATTTTATTTTATTGTTCTTTGTTGTCATGGAATTTTTTTTTATTGAAGTATAGTTGATTTACAATGTTGTGTTAATTTCTGCTGTACAGCAAGGTGACTCAGTTATACATATATATATACATTCTTTTCCATATTCTTTTCCATTATGGTTTATCCCAGGACATTGAATATAGTTCCCTGTGCTATACAGTAGGACCTTGTTGTCCATACATTCTATATGTAATAGTTTGCATTTACTAACCCCAAACTCCCATTCCATCCCTCCCCTCGCCTTGGCAACCACAAGTCTGTTCTCTATGTCTGTGTGTCTGTTTCTGCTTCATAGATAGGTTCATTTGTGTCATATTTTAGATTCCACATATGAGTGATATCATATGGTATTTGTCTTTCTCTTTCTGACTTACTTCACTTAGTATGATAATCTCTAGTTGCATCCATGTTGCTGCAAATGGCATTATTTCATTCTTTTTAATGGCTGAGTAATAGTCCATTTATATATGTACCACATCTTCTTTATCCATTCATCTGTCCAAGGACATTTAGGTTGTTTCCATGCCCTGACTACTGTGAATAGTGCTGCTATGAACATAGGGGTGCATGTATCTTTTTGAATTATAGTTTTGTCCAGATATATGCCTGAGGGTGGGATTGCTGGATCATATAGTAATTCTATTTTTAGTTTTCTGAAGAACCTCCATACTGTTTTCCATAGTGGCTGCATCAGTTTACATTCCCACCAACAGTAGGGGGGTTCCTTTTTCTCCAAACCTTCTCCAACATTTGTTATTTGTAGATTTTTTCATGATGAAGGCAACATGTTTTATAATCCATTCTGTAACTTGCTTTCTGTCCTTAACGGTGTGTCTCAGGGATCTTTCCATGTTGGTACAGAAGGAGCTTCCTCATTCTCTTCTCAGAGCTGCATAGTATTCCACTGTGTGGATGGCCACCTCCTAGTTTACTGAACCAGTCCCTTAGAAATGGACGCTTGCATTGTTTCCAGTGTGTGCTGTTACAGGCACTACCTCAGTGAACAAAGGCAGCCTTTTAAAGGATTACACAGCACTGCATGTGCTACTTAAAATGAGATTTTTATTTCTCATTCTTAGAACACCGGTTGGTTTTATTGGTTGATAAATTCCCAATTAATGGTATTCATGAGTGAGACATTGATGACGGGACCGACATCCCTTCCTAACCCTAAAATCATTAGTATGACTGCTCCATGGAGGCATACTGCTTTATCTCAGGTTTATTTTAATAATAAAACCTTGGGAAATTTTAATAATGAAACCTACTTAAGGCCTTTTGCTCAAGAAGTCTGAATCACTGATCAGTGCAATTACTGCTGTGGCGGTAGAGCAATTTAACAGGATAACAGCGAATAAGATAAATTACTCTGCGGATTGTTAATGGATTGATACGCAGAAGTATGCAAGGGAAGATGGGGTGGGGGAGGAGCGCTGTCTGAATTTCAGTGCATTGCTTTACAAAATAGGGAACTGGGCCATTGTAACCATTACTACTTGGGATGAGTCATTCCGTACCAACCTCTGGGGCTCTGTGGTGGGTAGAGCATCCTGTTTATTATAGACAACAAATTGAGTTAATTCTCTTGTTTGTGTGCCTCTGTGGAGTTTCTAGGTGACTTGCTAATTATCTTATTTGCAATATTCCCCTTTCTGCTAAGGAATTAGTATCTTTGGTGTGAAAATAAGGAGGCAGACCCATTTTACAAATAACTGCTGGCCAGGGGAATAACAGTTTCTGCCAGGTGAGTGGTTAAAAAAAGGCAGACTGGAAAAATAACTGTGGGGCGGTAAGTGTTCGGCTCTTATTTACAAGGCCAACATAGTCTGCCTGTGTGTTGGGTGTGGGGGAGGGGACGGATCAGTTAAGAAGTAAGTACAGTGCTTGCTTTGTGTGTCCCTCAATTTGTGTTTAGGGGAGAAGAGTGGGGATTTGGGTCACATGGGGGAGAGGGGCTTTCAGAGGAACCAAAGGAAGCAAATCCAGGAGACTTGGCTGCAGTTCCACCCTTATGGACATTCCTTGGCACCTGGTCACATTGTGGAGACCTTAACATCTTTGGGGTATTGATCTTGTACCTTCATTCTCAGTACAAAACACTTAACACCCATTATCTGGTTCGTGCCCACCAAAGCCCTTGGAGTAGGAGACAGCAGAAGAATGAGGCCTTTTCTTTCTCAGTGGTTCATCAGCATTAACACACCTTAAAGTGCCGTTGGATTTGGAGTAGTGTTGTGTTAATATTAAAGCAAACTAAACTGTCTTGGAATGTAGAAAGTCCTTTTGGAAAAAGGAGCAGGGGTAGAGCTGAGAGAACCAGACAGGTAAGGATGCTCCTCTGAGCTGGAGAAGGGCTGAGCCCAGGGAAGATGCCTCAGAGACAGTCTGGTCAGAGAATTTTGTGTTCAAATCCTAGTATGCCCTTTGGCTAAATTATATAACCTTTGTTTTATAATTATTTTCATGTGTAAAATAAGGAGAATGATATCTACTGTGCAGAACTTTAAAAAAAATGATTAAATGAGATAATAGATACAAGTAGGCTCTAATAGGTGGGGGCTGCTACTAGTATTAGCAGAGAGTCTTCTAAAGGGGCTCTTTTATAGATTTGGAGAGAAGGAAGGTACTTTCTCTTGCATGAGGAGACTTCTGGCAGTAAATCAAGAGGGCTGCCTTTAAGACTGGGAAACATATTGACAGTTGGGAGGAAGGTGTTAGTTACCATGGCAACTTGGGAATTCATTTGGAGAGAGAGTTGTGACTGGAGGTTATCTCACTGTGAGAGTCTGACTGGTGGAGATAAAAAAAGGCCCGTCTAGCAGGAATGAAATCACGCTTTATATTGGCAGGAAATACCAAAAGACGAGCTCTAGGGAAAGTTCTGTACGTGGGTCAGAACGTTGTGTGGGCCTTCCGCGGTAATGGGGTAGGGGGTGTCTTTGTGGGTTTAAATGCTGCTGCCAGTTTACTGCTTTTGTTCACAGGTATTACTTGGATTAAAAAAAAAAATCTATGAATGGGATTTCAGTGAGGTTTTTTTTTTTTGTCATCTGAAAACATGACATCAAATTGTTACACCTTTTCCTGCTGTTGGTTATCAGTCCCCAAGAAGGGGGAACTTTCAGTTACAAAGAGCATGAGTACCGAGTGCATCTTAATCATTTAGTTTGTTCCTGAGGTAAATGACATGATGAATACAGGTATTTCCTCTTGATTGAGCAATTAAGACATATTTTCTTTTTATAAAGGCTTTTCCGGTAATATCAGTCGATAACTGATTGTGAAAAGCTTTTTGATATGATGTATGTAATGTCCATTGTTAGTTTGATTCTTTAGTACATCTGTTACCTTCTTCTATTTGCAACCTTGCCCAGACACAGAGGAATGGACCCAATGAACCCCCTTACAACAACATGAGTCTAGATGTGCTATTTAATTCTCCATAGGCTTCCAGTGCTCATATCCACTTTTCTTTTTCCCTTTGAAGTTAGATGTGGCCGTGTGACTTGCTTTGGCCAGCAAATGTGGCCATACATGGTATTTCTGAGCAGAAGTAATTGTCAGTATGAGACAAAGCAGTGTTCTTTTTTCCTGCCTCAGTGATATGAAAATTTGTGACCAGGTAGAGCCTCTGTCAGTCTGGGTCCTTGAACTACAGCAATGGACATATTCTCCCCTTTTAATTCATGTTGAACACACAATATAAGCAAGAAACAACCTTTTGTTGTGTCAAGCCACTGAGATTTGGGGGATGTTTGTTACACAGCAGAACCCAGCCCATCACCACTGCTTCAGTATTTACTTAACGTGTATTTTTTGAGTATTTGCTACAGGCTGGGCACTATTAGGTTGGGATATAACAGTGAACAAGACAGACAAACCTCTTCCTTCATGGAGCTTACATTCTATGAGGGAAACAGACAATAAATACGTAAACAAATGAATAAAGATAATTACAAGTTGAGATAGATGCTATGAAAGAAAATAAATGAGGTCATGTGATAGACAAGTCTCCAGAGAGCAAAGATGTCATGAGAAGGAAATGGGAACCCCCCCCACCCCCCACCCCCCGCCAGAGCTCTTGTTAATGTTCTTTAATAGTTCCTGATATTCTTAAGACACTGGGTGCTTCCAGAGTAGTTTCAATTGCCATGGAAAAAAAATAACACTAAAAGAGAGAAATTTGTCGTATTACTCGGTAGCATTGTGACAAAATTAAATAGCTAGTATATTCCAAAATAAAATGACAGCCAAGAGTGATATCGGTTTGCTTTTCATCTTTGAAAACTCATTAGTATCCCACTGGGTTTACTGGGAGATGAAATCTGAGTTTTGTTTATGTGTTGTGTTAAGTCTCTCACAGAGAGCACCCATTTTCAGCAGTCAGACTGTCCCGATGTGACATCTGGTTGCTTGGTGGACACTGGTCCAGTTTAGTAGTGTTAACCTGGCTCTTATCCTGAGGAGAAGTAGAACAGAGATGGATGCATATTCCTTATATCTTACCTAATACAATTTTGAAAGAAAATAGGATGATGAAATATTTCCTTAAAATTTCCATAAATGTCCCCAGTGAAAGTTTTGAGACTGGTTATAGTTTTTCTGAAAGAAGCATAGGGATAGAGCTCAGGTCTGGTTGTTGAGGGACATTGGTTCCATTGCCACCTGGCAGCGATTTATTTTATGTGACCATAGGACTGGAAGAAATCTCTTGGTACAAGAGTGGGCAACACCTATTCTGCTTTGGTGTGAAGAAGTGAGAAAAGTGGTGCTTGGGTGTTGTAATGGGGAAGGAGAGCTTTGTCTGCTTTTCTTTTCTCTCTTTTCTTTGGGACAAACCAAAGCAATCAGAAAGGAGGAAGGTCAGGAGAGGAGGCATGTTTAAATGACAGTTAAAAGAACGATTCATTAAACGACTGGGCATTAGGTGAGTATGGACTGCTGGATTCTATGAGCTAATTCAGAAAAATGCTTTTGCAATCTCAATGCAAAGGAATCCAGAGGGTTGTGCATGGTGACGTTTGCCCTTCATCAGTCAAACTAGTCTTATGATCATCCTCAGAGGTAGACTGAGAAACTCTAAGCTGGACCCCAGACCTGTTTTTTTCCATCTTGAATATTTCAGTCATCTCACATTGGCATATGCTCTGAAAATCCCATCTGGGTGAAACTTCAGGGAAGTAGAAAAAAATGGATAAAAGTAAGAACTACCCTGCATCCTTGCAAATATATGGGTATGTTGGTGCAGTGTAAATTTCTGTGCCAGGACACATGCCAACAATTTAATGATGTGTATAGCAAAGCCCTTTGTTAGCCCCATTCAGAAATCCTAAAATGAGTTGCAAGGCTGAAAGTATTGAAGCCTAAGGCCAAAAACAACTATCATGTTACCTAGGGTCTCATGAATAATTCAGCTGAGTTTAATGCTTTTTCCATGGTGAAAATAAAGCTGAAATATTTGACATAGTGTAGGCAAATTATACCCCCTTTTGGTGGGGGGATTGGTTATGAGGAATGTGAGGAAGGGTGGGGAAGATTAAGGAATCTTTTCATATTTCTTTTAACTAAATATATAGAATCTCTCAACAGTCCATCTCTAAATAAGTAAATATATAAAAATTCAAGTTGGAAGTTTAAAGATGTTTCCTTTGAATGCATATTGATAGCTGAAGTTTTGGGTTGGGCTTGAGAAACACTCCAAGAATTGCCCCGAAAGTCATAGAAGGGTGGTCAGAGAAATACCAAAAAGGAAGGAATGTCTGATATTCTTGGTGATACACAAGCCAAGGAGTGTTGGTCTGTTTTAGGAAAATAATAATAAAATTATAGTCCTTGGTCATGAACAAAAAGAGCTTAGAGATGTTTTTGAAAGTTGTGTGCAAATTGAATTACTGTAAATCAAATAATAATTTAAAGGTATTAGGAAAACATTATAACAAGACCTGATAGACTATTGGAATTATTTTTCATAAAGTGAACATATTTCCTTCTCTCCAACCTAATTTTTAAATCTAGGATTTAGTATGTTGCTTTAACTTAAACTGGGACCTTTTCTACCTAGGGGATAAAGCTCTGGACATTCTGTATCTTCAGACTCTTGTTCTTATCTCCTAAATAGGTAAATTCCCCTAATTTTTTCTACTTTTCTCCTAATAAGACAAGTAAGTTAATAGACTCTAAGAATGTTCAAGCTGGAAGGAACTTAGAGATCATCTAGTTCAAGTCACTCATTTGACAGAAACTGAGGCCTGGAGAGGTTATGTGGCTTGTCCATAGTCTCCTGTTACAAAAGAGAAGGTGACTTATTATGAATAGGGCAAAAAGAACCCAAAGGAAGAAAATTCTTATATATTAAAGAATATTTGGAAAGAGAAATAGACCTGGCTTGTGTGGCACATTTCTTTGATGCTCCATGCTTTTTATTGCTTGAAATACGATGTGATGCCTGGAAATTTAGTTGCCATTTTGTGATACAAAGTGCCATGCTAATCACTAAAGAATAACAAATGGAGCCCTGAATCCCTGATGACATCATTAAGTTACTCACCAGCTCTGCACTTCCAGCCTCCAGGCTTCTTCATTGGAGCGCTTCTGCATATCATGGACAAGGTAATTCCACATAGAACAACAAATAGGACAGAATTTTAAAAATCTGTTTGAAGTCATGGAGAGCCAACAAAGCAGTAAGACATTATGGGGTCAAGATCCTGGAGAAGAGGAAAACTCAGAGTGGCCCTGGAGCAACTTTTCTTCTAGGGACACCTGGAAGATGCGGCTAAGAGGCTGGAAGCCTAACAGAACTTTTACTTCTCGGGCTAGGAGTAAAAAATTGTATTCAGGGGCTTTCCTGGTGGCACAGTGGTTGAGAGTCCGCCTGCCGATGCAGGGGACACGGGTTTGTGCCCCGGTCTGGGAAGATCCCACATGCCGCGGAGCAGCTAGGCCCATGAGCCATGGCCGCTGAGCCTGCGCGTCCGGAGTCTGCGCTCCGCAATGGGAGAGGCCACAACAGTGAGAGGCCCACGTACCGCAAAAAAAAAAAAAAAAATTGTATTCAGGACCTGCCAAGGAGAGTGGGCTCTAGTAAATATCTTGAGCTTTGGGTTGATACTCTGAAGGGCTGAATTTTAGAATTAAGCATGAACTAGAAATTGACTAGCCCTCCCAGGGACTGAGGCCCAGCTTCATACCCTCTAACTGCCTAATTGGATTAAGGATCCTGATTGGATGTCTGTGCCTTAAATTATTTCTATAATTTTTTCATATAAAATATTCAGTAGACAATAAAAAACAAGCAGATATATAAGGTAATTTGAAAATATGATTTGAAAGCAAGAGAAATAACAGACGATAGAAGCATTCACAGAGGATACAAATATTGGAGCTATCAGACATGGATTAAAAAATAGCTTTGCAGGGCTTCCCTGGTGGCGCAGTGGTTGAGAGTACGCTGCCGATGCAGGGGACACGGGTTTGTTCCCCGGTCCCGGAGGATCCCGCGTGCCTTGGAGCGGCTGGGCCCGTGGGCCATGGCCGCTGAGCCTGCGCGTCCAGAGCCTGTGCTCTGCAACGGGAGAGGCCACAACAGTGAGAGACCCGCGTACTGCAAAGAAAAACCAAAAAACCAAAAAACCAACAAAAAAAATAGCTTTGCAAAATATGTTTAAGAGTAAGAAAAAAATTTGATGATTTTGACAGAGATCTGAAAGCTATAAACAGGATAAAATGACAAATATCAAACTAAAAAATGTAATAAATGAAAGTAAGAATGTATTGAATGGGTCTCATGTAGTTGAAAAAAGAATTAGTAAACTAGTGATATACTAGAAGAAAATAGCCAAAGGAAGCATGGAGACCAAAATTCTCATTTTAATATAAAAAAGACACTAGAGGTATAGGGAGCCACATGTGGAAAACATCTAACAGGCTAGTAATTGGAGGCCCAGAAGGAGAGGCAGAGAGACCAGGATAAAAGCAATATTTAAAGGGATAATGTGGAGTCGTTCTCCAAAACTACAAAATATTCAAACTATACGTTCAAGGGGCTTCCCTGGTGGCGCAGTGGTTGAGAGTCTGCCTGCCAATGCAGGGGACATGGGTTCGTGCCCCGGTCCGGGAGGATCCCACATGCCACAGAGCGGCTGGGCCCGTGATCCATGGCTGCTGAGCCTGCGCGTCCAGAGCCTGTGCTCCGCAGCTGGAGAGGCCACAGCAGTGAGAGGCCCGTGTACCGCAAAAACAAACAAAACAAACAAAAAAAACTCTACATTCAAGAAGCTCTTTGAAGCATGCAGAATAAATTAAGAAAAGCACACTTTGGGCACATCATGGTAAAACTGCCTAAGAAACAAAGACAAAAAGAAAATCTTAAGAGGAACCAAAGGAAAAAAAAGACCTATTCAATGGATACTCAATAGGACTGACAGCTGAACTTTCAACTGGGGAAAGAAAAAAATAGGAAGCCTGAAAAAAATGGATTAATATCTTCAAAGTGTTCATGGAATATAATTAAAGATAGACAAAAGCAAAGGTAGAGATAAGAACAGAATAATAATAGAATAAAGTGTGTAAATTATACATATATTCTGACAAATAGAAATAAACCAAATAAAAATGAGGAGAAGAAGAGAAGGGACGTAGAAGACATTACTATTGTCACAGAGTTAATAGGTAGGAGTCCAAGGATTCATTAAAGCTGTAAAGCAAATAGTAAGAGACTAAGTAAGGAGAAAAGGGGGCTATGGACACTACAAAAGTATTAGTATAAAGATAACCACTAGAACGAAAATACCTACCCTCCCAAATAGGAAAAAAAGACTATAAAATGAATATAGCATAGTAGAAACAGTAAAAATGGTGTAAAACAATATAAACACAATAAATTTGTGTTGTACTCACACAGAGGAATACTACTGCAGTTATTGATAAGAATATATGAAGTAGAAGTACCTGTAACAACATGGATAAATCTCATAATCATGCTGTTGAACAAAAGAGGCAGAAAACAAGAGTACATGGTATATGATTCCATTTAAAAATTTTTATTCCATTTTGATTTCAGATTTATTGGCATATAATTGACATGAAAAATTGTAAAATACTTAAAGTCTATATTATGGTGATTTGATACAAGTTTACATGGTGACCACCCCCCCCCACCCCCCATCTAGTTAATTAACACATTCATCATCTCACATCTTTATCCTTTTTGGAGGCCGGTGGGGGGATGAGAACATTTCAGTTCTACTCTCTTAGCAAATTTCGATTATACAGTTTATACAATACAGTGACATAAATGATTACTCTCACCATAGATTCATTCTGCCTGTTCTAAATTTCATATAACATATAATGTTACATATGTAATATGTTACGTGGAATATGAACTTCATATATGATATGTGAAGTTTCTATATATGTAATATATTATGTATGTGCAATATATAATATAAAAATAATATATGAAGCTTAAGAGCAGGCAGAAGGAATCTATGGTGACAGTGATCAGGATCTTGGTCCTCCTTTGGGGAGTGTAATGACTAGAAAGCTGTGCAAAAGAGGTTGTGGAGCCCTAGGGCACTGTTTTTCCATCTGAGTGTGAGTTGTGTGGTTTTGTTCCCTTTGTGGAAATTCTTTAAGCTGGATATTTGAGTTGTGTCCTTTTCTATATGTATGTTACATTTTAATAAAAGGCCTACATTTGAAAATATAAACTGTTTATAAATAAAAGACAAAGTGTAGGGTCAAGTCTCATGCAATATTGAACTTAGTCACTGGAGAGAATGATTTTAAATTCCAATTTATATGAACACTGTCTCTAGGCTATTGAAGCCGTTTCCTTTTCCTTATGATGTGTCAAGGTTGCTCCCTAGATTTGTTTTTGCCATATCCAAATTAAAAATAGAATCTAGAAAAACAGGATAGAGAATTCAGAAGCAGATCTAAATACACACAGGCATTTAGCATAGATTAAATGTGGAATTTCATATTGGTGGGATGGGAGAGAGGAATGGATTTTTCAATAACTGGTTTTGAGACAACCGGGTAGCCATTTAGAAAAAATTTTTTATTGGATCCCTATCTTCTTTATATGAAAGTAAATTTTAGATGGACTAAAAATATACATGGAAAAAAAGAAACCATAAAAATACTAAAAGAAAACATGGGAGAATACTTTTTAAAACCATGGACTATAATCTAAGCATGATTCAGAAAATTCAGAAGCTATTTGAGAAAAGATTGATAAATTAAAAAAATATATAAAGTCAAAAGAATAAACTGGGAAGAATATTTGCAACCCATGACAAAGGGCTAATTTCTTTTATAGATAAAGTGCTCACAGTCAACAAAATGTGAAAAGAGGTCAGAATCCAAAAGAAAAAATGAGCAAAGATACTACCAAATGTAAAATAGATAGCTAGTGGGAAGCAGCCGCACAGCACAGGGAGATCAGCTCGGTGCTTTGTGACCACCTAGAGGGGTGGGATAGGGAAGGTGGGAGGGAGATGCAAGAGGGAGGAGATATGGGGACATATGTATATGTATAGCTGATTCACTTTGTTATAAAGCAGAAACTAACACACCATTGTAAAGCAATTAATTATACTCCAATAATAATAAAAAAAAAGAACATGAACTGTTCCTTCAAACAAACAAAAAGCCAGAAAGACGTTGCAACATACAATGCAGGAAAAAATGCCCAGATCTCACTCATAATAGGGAAATACAAATTAAATTATAGCTACAGCACGTTATCATTTTTCACATATTAGAAAAAAAAATTGCTAATACATTGCGTTCTCAGGGTACAAGGTAGCAGGCACTTATACTCTGTTGGTTGGGTGGTATCTGAAAGAATTTAAAATACGTATATCCTTTGACATAGCAATTCCCTTCTTAGACTTTATTCTATAGATATTCTCATATCTGCATTTAGAATGACATTGTTTATGGTGGCAAAAACTTGGAAACAATGACAAGGATCATCAAAAGGGGACTAGTTGAATAAATAAAAGCACAACCATCCAGTGGAGTGCTAATGTGAAAAATCTCCAGGATATACTGTTAAATGAAAAAAACTTGGTAGAGAGTCAAGGGGGAGGGGAGTATACACAGATGTTTGTATACACATAGAATCTATCTGGAAGGATATACAAGAAAATATTAACAGTGTTTCTTTAGAGGTATAGAATTTTAAAGCAGGGTCAGGGATAGGAGGGAAACATCTCATTGTTTACTGTTTTGCACTGTTTCTACTGTTGGAAAGTGTTTCCCCAGGTGATTGTTATACCCCTTTAGGAAAACATAAGACAAAACAAAACAAAACAAGACAAAACTGCTTCTACTGTCCACAATAATTCTTAGCAAAGATGCTGTTTGCATTTTGGGTGTATCTCTGACCCTTTGGACTAAATGCCAGTAGCACTTCTCCAAACATTCTGGTGACCAAAAAATACCCCTGTAGATTTGTGAGCACCCAGGGTGTGGGGTGGGGGACTGCTGTTTGAGTTAAGAATCTACCTTCTCTTCAGGGTTTCTCAGTTCCCAGGTTCTGCTACACTAGCAGGGTCTTACCACGGGCTGCTGTAGACCTTTGCCTGGAGAGGAACCTAAATAAACTTCCCTTCTATAATTCTGGGTTTTTAGCCAGTAATGGTAGACGTTGACCAGGGTCAGTGACTGGTTAGCGAGCTCTAACTAGGCAGCGTTGCACCTTTGCTGGGGAGAGACATAGCCCTCAGGCTTTGGTAAAAATGGCCAAGAGTTCAGGAAGGAGGATTTTGGTTCCCTTCTCTTAAAAGGCATGGAGGATTGGTTGTATCCTGATAGGACTGGTCCATTTTTCTGGGGTGCGCTTTTTAGCTTTTTTTTTGTAATGACAAAATCCTCCTGCACTATTCTCTGCCAGCAGAGTTTTCTGAGATGGAAGGCAACAAATGTTTCTGTTGAAAATTGGCATCTGTCTCTCCCCTCACTGTGGTGTGCGCTTCCTCCAAGCCTGGGCCCACGTAGCACTGAATTAACATTAGAAGCCTCTCTCAGGAGTCTCGTGACGAAGAACCCATCAGGCCTTAGTGTTCCTGGAGGCCACGAGGAGAGCAGAGATGGAGGGGGAGCTGAGGGCTCTCTACCACCGGGGTGGGGGGACGGTGCTCCTGACTTGTCTGCTTGGCAGTGGCCAAGAGCTGTTTCTGACCCTCCTGAAACAGGAGGCAAGCTTTTAAGACATTAGAGAAACGCTAAGCCTTTAGGAGTCTTTAGTCTAGCAGTCTTTAGTCTTTACAACATGACACACCCAGGGGTAAAAACATCAAGGTAGAAATCTGTCTTCTTAGAACATACCCAGAAATAGTGATTCTCTATTTTGAGTCTTTTCTTGGGCAGCACACTAACCAGGTGCCTTCTGTTATAAATTCGGTTTTCTCTAAATGTGCACACTAAATCATAGGAAATTCCCACCCTTTCCCAACCCCTTAGCTTTTCTCCTTTTTTAAAAAAACTGGATTTTCTCTCTCTCAGCCTCCCATCTCCTGCTTCCCTCCCCCCACGGGGCCCCCCCAGGGACTGTCTCAGAGCATTCTGGATAGTGCTTATACTGATTTTCCAAAACATTTTAAGTGACATTTATTCCTCTTTTCTAATTAGGAGAGCAACATGTTTATCATAGACAATTTGTAAAATACAGTAGAGCAAAATAAAGAAAATAATTATCAAGAGAGACTTTTAACCTTTTCTTTTACACTGTCATTTTCTCTCCATCTTTGAAGCCACAAACTCCTTCGCTCCACTTTTTGCATCTCTGAGGGTCTGGGATTTGGCACACACAGGGTCAGAGACTTGTAACCTTGCGCTATAAGGGTACCCGAAAACAGCAGGCGGCCCTAGCTTGGCTTTAAAGCCTTGCAGAATGGGAGAAGGCAGTGCGTCTCTGGAGGACGTTTGGCTTTGGTCACCTGCCAAGGAGGGTGGTTTCTGGGAGGAAGGACAGGAGTGGTGTGTAACTAGACTCTGCAGGAGTTTTTCCTCCCTATACCTGGTCAGCTTTTGCTCTTGGACAGGGGAAGAAGATATCTGAGGATGTGTGTTTTCTACCAAAATTCGAGCTCTGTCACCTTGGCTTTCCTCTGTGTTCTTGCGTTTTGAGGGTGGAACCTCTTTGTTGTGAAATACAGATTGTTCATGCTGTTGGATTTTTCAGCGAAGAATTGGGACCCAGAGAATCCTTTTGCCTGAAGGCTTTGGACTTGTGCTTGTTCCTGGCGGATAATGACAGTAGGAATAAGTGGCAGAGAGGGCTGATATCACTTCAGTTGCAGACTGACCCAGACCCTGGAGCAGCCCCTATTGAGGAGAGCAATGTGAAAGCTCAAAAGAGACTGTCCTTGTTTTGATGACCCTCAGAGTTCAGGCTTCTGGGGAGACTTTTCATTTTCACAAAAACCCTTCTGAAGTTGAGAGATGAGAATTTATGAGCTGTTCCAATTGATGGCGTTTTTTGTGATATCAGATATGTGTTTCTATGAAGACAATTGGAGGTCGGGCTTGGGAAGGTAGACATCGTGTGGCAGGGAGCTTTGCAGAATTCCCTTGCTCCCAGTTTCTATGATTTTTCCCCCCACCCTTTTACCCAGTCAATTCTGATACCCCAGTATCTTTTCCTTTATCCCAGATCAAGAGGTACTTTTATTCCTTATTCTCTCTGAAAATTCTGTAGTTTTCAGAACAGGATAGAGGAAAAGGGAGAGAAACAGGCTTATAAATGGCTCTGGAAGTTTAAAAAAAATCTCGGTGAATGACTGCCCTTGAAGATTGTAAGAATATGATGTAAAGATTCTTTCTACCACCCTTCTTGCCAGACGACTCATCAAGAAACATGTATGTGTTCCTCGTCGTTGCTGGCAACCCCCTGAGTTCTCCCTGCTTCTGCCTTGCCTACTTGACTTTCTTCTTTGTCCACTCTGGGGATGGGGGTGGCAAGTAGGTGCAGAGAAACCGTTAAGAGTGACCTGGAGGTAGGTGCAAGTTCTTTCTTGTCTATCCCTAACCAAAGGCCTCTACTAGGCTTGCCCAAAAGTCCCCTCCTGGAGCCTGAATAGGAGCCTGCTGTGCTGTAGACTGATCAGGGCTCTGACCCATAATTTTTTGTCTTCTCCACAGAGCATAGTAAGAGCGCAATAAAGAGTTGTTACATGGAAGTGGTTTGAATTAAATAGGATTTGTATGTAATTTTATATTCAGTCTGTTCCTAGTCTGAGTTACTTTTCAAAAATTATATATTGCTGCTCTGAAGATTGTCATTTCCTGAATTTTCCTTTCTTTGTTTCTTTTCACCCACTTGCTTCCATTGTTCCAAATTTAGGCATACTGGAAGTGAGACTAGGTGGGTGTGAAAATAACTTTGTTCAGTCAGGGGAAGGTAGGGGAGATGGATTACTAAAACCATCAAAATCTTTTGTTTAAGTTTTAGGATCAGAAAGTGGAAACTGTGAAAGGACCAAAGTGACAGTAATACCTTGCTTTGCTTTAAGTCCCCGTTTGCCTTAGATCATCCATCTGCAGCGTGGTGGTGGCAGGCCTTCCAGAGTCCTTGGGTTTAATGCCCACAGAGAACAGCTCCTGTGGGGTGGGGCAGTCTTCCCCAGACCTTGTACACCTACCGCAGCCCTTTTCTCCTCCCTTTTTAGCATTTGGCGCTGGGTTTCCCATGTCCATTCCCCACACCCCTCACTCCATGAAAGTGAGGTAAATAAAGCCATTAGCTTTTTGTCTGCCCTGCTTTTCATCACTTTGCCAAGGCAGTAGCAAGTGCAATCCCAGTCCCTTTCAACCCCTTCTATGTGGGTGTTAGACTGAGTGTTTAACTTCTCCTTCTTTATGAAAATGCACATTAGCTATTCAGAGACTTAATCTCCTAATGATTTGTGTATGTTGGTAGAAAGGAAATGCCATCATCCCTGGCTGGTACACTCAGATGTTCCTTTTGGTACACTGATGGCAGGATTTCAAAAGTGAAGGACCATTTAATTTAATTTTGCACATGGCAGGAGGTACTGCAGGAAGCTTGGTTACAATATGCCCCCTTCAGGGAGAGTGGCTTCAGTAAATTCAGGTTGCCTGAGGGGCTTAGATATGAGGAATCTAACCCTCTGCCTTCTTTCTCCCCCTCCTTCATCATAAAATGTGTTTTTCTTTGGTGGGGGGGTGGGGAGGGAGAGTAAAGAAAATTGCCTGGCTTGAAAAGCCAGTGACTGATGTGAGATTGCCTTTTGCAGCGATGCTGCTCTAGGCATATGGATTATGATCAGCTACAGATTAACCTCTTCCCTCTTTAATTGTTTTATGGCCTCATCCTTCTGAAATTGCCCCCTTGTGGCCTGAAATCCTTTCTGGGGTTTTCCTTAGGCTGGGGACTGTGCTTGCTGGTGGGAAATACATCTACCCGTCTCCTCCTCAGTGACACGGAGGAGGAGACCAATGGGGAAGCTTCTTTGAACTTTCCTTATTTTATTTTTAGGCTGGTAACTTCCCACAGAGAAGCAGGCTCAGGATCCTGAATTGTTATTGCACAGCGGCTGGATATTTGCTGCTGAGTTCTGTTAAATTTCAGGATTGGAAATTTAGGCTGTTGGCTTTTAAGCCCGCCCCCCAAATGTTCACATATCACCCTTGGGGCCAGTAGACACACCCAAAGTCTTGGTGGTTTTCACAGTCTGGCCTCTTCATAAATCATTCTAGAGGGAGCTATAGGCATTCAGAGACTTGACAAAAACATCTTCCTAAAACTTCTGTTTGTTCCTTCTCTGGTTAAAGGTAAATAGAAATGGCTCATGGATAAGTTGTGAACTTTTAAAAGTTTCTGATTTTCTGTAAACCTCTCTCCTTTCTTGGCTCTTTTCTCCTTTTGTGGTGGCTGTCATTCTCACCTGCAGAAAAGTATTCTGTAAAAACAGAGGAGGGTCTGATAGTATTAATTTTATACTGTTGGTTTGACCATTATCCTTTAGTGTAAATGAACATTTGTATTTCAGTCATTCATCTCCATCTGTGAATAGAAGGCCCTGTTCTTGTGTCAGCCATCACCAAGTAGGTGAAGAAAGAGCTATATTCTATACTATACATTTATTCATCCCTTTATTTACTCACTCACCTATTCATTCGACAGTTATTTTGTTGATCGTCTGTCAGGTACCTGATCCTACTCTAGGTGCGTGGTTTATGTCAGTTAATAAAACAAAGATCTCTGTGAGTTAACATTCCAGTGGGGCAAGATGGAGATAAATAATAAACATGATGGATATGTAAATTACTTAGCATTTAAAAGGTCAAAAGTACAGTAAAGAGGATCAGGGTAGTGAGGTCTGGTTGCATTTTAAAACAGGGAGTGGCAAGCCTTTAGGTGAGGCCTTATAAAGTAGGTCACATTTTTTTTTTTTAATTATTATTTATTTATTTATTTTATTTTTGGCTGTGTTGGGTCTTCGTTTCTGTGCGAGGGCTTTCTCCAGTTGCAGCGAGCGGGGGCCACTCCTCATCACAGTGCGCGGGCCTCTCACTATCGTGGCCTCTCTTGTTGTGGAGCACAGGCTCCAGACGCGCAGGCTCAGTGGTTGTGGTTCACGGGTCCAGTCGCTCCGCGGCGTATGTGGGATCCCCCCAGACCAGGGCTCGAACCCGTGTCCCCTGCATCGACAGGCAGATTCTCAACCACTGCGCCACCAGGGAAGCCCAAGTAGGTCACATTTGTGCTAAGATTTGTGCAAAGATTTGGAGGAGGGGAGGGTGTCAGTGGATACTAGGGGAAGGAAGAGCATTCCAGGCAGGAGAAACAGCCAATGCAAAGGCCCTGGGGCAGGGTCAGAGGCCCAAGTGTGCTTGGTGTATTTGAGGAATAGCATGGAGGCCTCTGTAGCTAAAGCAGAGTGGTTTGGTGGGATGGGGAGGAGTAGGAGATGAGGTCTGAGAGGAGCGGCTATAGGGTCTATAGGGGAAGATGATGTTTGATCATGTCATGCCATGAAGGCCATTGGCTTTTACTCTGTAATTATGTGTATATCTCTATCTATACATCTATATACATAAGTACATCACACTAGGTACCATCGGATCTTATAGTTTTGTATCTCTCCCATCTTCTTAACTCCATAAGGTCTGTCTTTAGGAACTGGGGGTGGGAGGGAGGTTGATTATGAGGGAGAATGTAGAGAAACTTATACCAAAGCCTTACTAGAGACCTGAACCTGGGCTTTTTGAGACGTGGTCCTTTGGTAAGGTTCCTCCCATCCACCCTTCCCTGGCACACAGAACAGGAAGTCCATATATTTTTCTTAACCCAGCGTCTCCCCTTCTTCTGCTTAAGAATTCTTCTGCTTCAAGAATGATTTTTGGCATATTTGGCATAAATATGCTTCAGAGAGCATCCTGAAACACTTTTCTATGCCACCAACACAATACTTTCTAATTCTGGAAAGGAACTTTCCAATAACGTTTAAGTGAAGAAATAGACGTGGAAGCCCTTTGAAACTCAAACTCCAGGAAGAGATGGTCAGGCTGCATCACTAGAGAGCCTGCATTACCCACCTTCATACCCAGAAAACCACAGCCAGAGCAATACTCTTGGACAGGAGTTCTCTCTTGGTTGGATATTGGGCATATCTGGATCCAGTCCAGCCCTGACTTTTTTTTTATCAGTACCTAGTCCCTGTGTTTCTTTGTGCTAAGAAGTCCGGTGGTGGCATAGTTTTCCACGGGGGGATATGGAATGGTTTATTCTAGATGAGAATTTCATCTTGTGTACCTGATTTTCTATTTGTTTTGTTTTCAAGAGCTGTTGTGTTACTGCCTAAAGTCTCCAAACGTATTTTGAAAACACTGACAAAAGCCCTGTCTGCAGACTAGTGTTTTCTGACTGCAGAAAAATTGTCTTTGCCAAGCAGGTCATGAAACCAATTTTATCACCCACTCACCAGGTTTTTTTTTTTTTTTTTTTTTTTGTTGCTGCACGCGGGCTTTCTCTAGTTGCGGCGAGCGGGGGCTACTCTTCTTTGGGGTGCACGGGCTTCTCATTGTGGTGTCTTCTCTTGTTGTGGAGCACAGGCTCTAGGCACCCGGGCTTCAGTAGTTGCGGTGTGTGAGCTCAGTAGTTGTGGCTTGTGGGCTCTAGAGTGCAGGCTCAGTAGTTGTGGCTCATGGGCTTAGTTGCTCCGCAGCCTGTGGGATCTTCCCGGACCAGGGATTGAACCTGTGTCCCCTGCCTTGGCAGGTGGATTCTTAACCACTGCGCCACCAGGGAAGTCTCTCACCAGCTTTTTGAAAATGTAAATGGAATAGTAGTAAAAAAAAGGATAGAAAATATCAAAGTGCATTGGATGTAAAAAGGATAAATATTGCATCAGTTTTTTTTAGGGGTGTGTGTGTGTGTGTGTGTGTGTGTTTGTGTATATGTATACTGGGGCACAGCGTAACATGTATTGCTCATTATGGGTCACGGTCAAAACAGTTAAAACCCTATCTTAGATTGTCCAAATGTTGTATTTGCTTATTATGGGACTGGTGAGGATAGAAGAGAAGTGAATGCCTTGGAAGGTCCTAGCTCTGTGAGATAAATGTAGAAGTTGGAATGACAGTTTTTAGTTAGAAAAACAACCCAGATTGGGTTTGTTACTCTTCTATGACGGTAGAAGTTATTGTGCTAGAACATAATGCTGTTCAGGTCAACAGGAACTAAGCTGGCTGTTTCTGTCTGCACAAAGAGTTGTGCAATTTCCAGTGGGAACTCCCTCTGGAAATGGAGAGGGAAGGGGAAGGAAGAGTGGAGAAAGAGGCAATTAGGCAGAAATCTTCATTGTGAGTCTAGCTGACCCAGGATCTGCCTCTGAGGCTTTGTTGGAATCTGCCAAAGATATACTGTGGAAGACACGGAAAGCACAACTCATTTCTATTTATTTCGGCTCAACATTTATGCCAGCCTCGCACTAGGTGCTGGGATGTAACAGTGAATAAGACATGGTCTTGGATTTCTGGCGCTCCTAGCCTGGCAGGGAAAACAGATATAAATTGCTTATTACTGTACATTGTGCTGAGTGTCGTCATAGAAAGTGTGTATAAACTGGTCTTATGAATTAGAGGAACTGTGCTCTCAGCCTTTCATTCTGAGAAATGTGCCATTTAAGAAAAAAGAACTAAAATAGGGTTTTTTGTTTTTTGTTTTCTAAAAGTTGGGGAAGTTACTCTATTGGAAAGGAAAATGAAATTTCTAAGCACATTGGGTTCATCTAGTCAGGCTACTGTGTTATTTCATGTCATTTACTCTAAATGTATTTTAATGTCTTAAAAAATATTTTTAAAAACACTTTTTGGCATAATCCCTGCCCAGAAAGTCTGGAGACACATAAAATAATGTAAAACGATTTTCTAGAATGTCCTTTAAAAATCCTGACAAAACAATAGGAACTTGAGCGCGTTTCTGATGCAACCCACAGCACGGTGCTTTTACTTTCTCTTTGATCTTTAAAGTCAGTAATAACTTTTGGGGACATGTAAAGTCATGACTAATTCAACAAAAGAAATAGCAATGCAAGTCACAGATCTAGAACCTGGGTCTTCCAAATGCAGGCTAATTTACTCCAGTCAGCTTCATTTGGACCAAGCCTATCCCATGACTGTGGAACCAGACTGAATCAAGAGCTGAGTTTTAATGTCTTTTCTTTAGTTTTTATTTTATTTATTTCAGTATTTTTTCAATCATCAGCTGACTTGCTCTGAATTTTGTTCCCGCTGACAAATCTGAATAAACCCATCTATGGGTTTGAACAGTGGAGTATTTTTTCAGAGGTGTGAAATGATTGGAAAGCCTTTTAACTGTACATTATGAAGCATTTACTTCTTCTTGTCTCTGGGATTGAATAAAAGCAGCTGGTAAAATCCTTTCCACTTAATTGTTCAAGACATGGCCTTCAAAGGGTGTGAAGTGGGTAGGCAGAGGATAAATACTTATCACAGTTTCTCAGATGAGGAAAGTGAAACCCAGAGACCTAAATCTTCTGACTCATGCAGATACCCTGCTGCTGCCTCTAATATCTAAATGATGGCACTGATCTACTCACAAGATCGGTGCATGTGGTTGTTTTTTTGGCTAATATTTGGAAGCACTAGGCTTTTTGTGTTTTGTGGGGTATTTGCATTTTGCTTTATTTGGAATATTCAGGTTGAGGGAGTCATTATAAGAAGAGTCTCAAAAACCTTAAACCCTCTGAAAATAAAAAGTCTCACATTTCACTTCTACTTTGGCTCTCAGTTGGAGTGGAACACTTATGTCATTAAAAACACTGTAGTTTGCTTATCTAATTTCTACTCCATGTGTTAATGGCTTCCCACTGCTCTTAGGAAAAATTCCATTCTTCTTCAGACTATTTGCAGTACTCTCCAGGGCTTGATCCCTGCCTCTCTTTTTAATCAGTCTCTCTCTTTTTTTTTTCACCCTCTCACTTAAACTCTGTGCTTCAGCTAATCTGAATTTCTTAGATTTTTTTCAATTCCTTGCATATGGCTTCCTTTGTCTTGCCTCTGGGCCTTTGAACATGCTGTTGCCTGTGGGCTGGAGCACTTTTCCTGCCCTCTTCCTCTGGCTCACTCTGATCCTCCAAGACCTCTGAGAGCCCCTTGCTGAGCCCTAGACCAGTTTGGTCTTATCTACTGTATATTCCTACAACACCCTCTTTTCTCCTCATTCTGGGCTCATCACACTGCAGGAACTTTTATAGTCTTTCTCTGGTAGATTAGTTTCCTTGGGAAGGCAGGCACAGGGTCAAGAGAAAAGAAGTTCCTTAAAATTACTGGGGTCTGATCAAAAAGTTTTTTATATTAGACTGGCATTTTGTAACATTTTAGAATTTATGAACTCCTTTCAGAGTAATATAATTTTGTAAACCCCCTCAAGAATTTAAAAGATAATGTTGTCACTTTTATAAACTATGATAAAGAAGTAAATTTAGGTAAAATGTTTTCTTTTATATCAACATTATTAAAATTATATTATAGTGTACAGTTTATTTTAAAATAGACTTAAAATTTTAATAACCTCCATTATATATCAAGATAATTTTTTTTTCTCAGTTAGCAAGTGATATGCACTATTTAATTTATTTAAATAAATTATGAAAGAGTGTGATTTATCAAAATAAATTTAAAGATAAAATATTGTGCTTAATTTGGGACCAACTTCATTAAAATGTAGTTGGAAATTTAATGACTTGCTAATATAGTTTTTTTTAAATAAGAGAAACAATGTTTGGTTTGCACTCTTAAAAAAATGACTTCTTCTTAAATGTAATTTTAAAGTTTTGTTTTTAAACTTTGAGTTACCACAGATGGTTTCAACTACATATCTTACAGGGAATAACACATTGTAGGTATGGAATGTCTGTCTTCTAACAATTGAAAAGTCAATTTGGTTATGGTTATTCCTATGTCTTGTGTCTTTAACAATGGATTCATAAGATTGAATGACATGAATGCTACATAGTGACCTGGTGAAGACCTTCTTGATGTGAACTGGATGACTTGATACTTATACTTCTAATTGACAATTGCATTTCATCATTTGTATTCTTAGGCTTCTTGTTTTCAACCCATAGTCCACTATGATTATAAATTTTATGATCTGTGGCAAAGAATTAAAATGATGAAAAACTGTAGAACGCTCAAAACCACCTTTGCGTAAATAGAGGTTGCCAGGGACTGGAGGGAAGGGAGAATGGGGAGTTAGTCTTTAATGCATATAGAGTTTCAGTTGGGGAAGATGAAAAAGTTCTGGAGATGGATGATGGTGATGATTGCACAACAATGTACTTAATGCCGCATTAGAACTGGACACTTAAAAATGGTTAACATGGGCTTCCTTGGTGGCGCAGTGGTTGAGAGTCCGCCTGCCGATGCAGGGGACACGGGTTCGTGCCCCGGCCCGGGAGGATCCCACATGCCGCGGAGCAGCTGGGCCCGTGAGACATGGCCACTGAGCCTGCGCGTCCGGAGCCTGTGCTCCACAAAGGGAGAGGCCACAACAGTGAGAGGCCTGCGTACAGCAAAAAAAAAAAAAAAATGGTTAACATGGTAAATTTTATATTAAGTATATTTTACCACAATAAAAAATCACCTTGGCCTAATTAATGATGTTTAACTTGTCGCTACTAACCATTGTGCACACTCGTGTGATATACAGAGGCTCTAAACTTTCTAGTTTTAAAGGGAAAACAATTAGATTATTGATTAAAAAAAAATGAAGTTGCTGCTCTGACTGCCATTAGTCATGTGAAGACCCTAGAACACATGTGTCAACTGCTTGGGATTCGCAGTCTACTGCTTGGTCAACAGCCTTAGAAAAATGTAGGTGGACGTATTAGGAGACCAGGGTTTGAATCCTATTTGGGGTAGGTAACTTCTGCGGTATGTCCCACAATGCCAGATCCCTAGTCCACATTTCCAGAGTGGACGGGCTATTGCTGCTTTCTTCCTCATCATGAAAAGAGCGGAAAATGCAGGGAACACTGGAGGTGAGGATATAAGGGAGAGACACTGAAACCATGGCCTAGCTTTGTGTGCTGTTCATGCCTTGTATTTGCCATTGGGCCTCACTCATCAGTGACAAGGGGTTGGTCCTATGCTCTCTCCACTTTCCCCGGGGCCTCTTGGGGGCGGAAGAAGCAGGTCACTCCACTTGCTGAATGACACTGCTGGGTGTTGCTGTGGGTTGGTTGGAGGCACAGGAACTTTTCCTGGTGGTATGTGTGTCAGGGGGGCTCACAGGGACCCTTTTAAATTCTTCTCACTGGCCCCTGTGATTCTGTGACCCTGGTTATTACATGTTCAGAAGTGTCAGCTTATTTGAAAGTGATACGTTTATTTTCTATGTAAGTATTACTGAAGGCCATCATACTTTCGTTTGCAGGATGCTAACAGACTCTGGCATCTAGATTATGGTAGCAATATTGAAAAAATATTATAGTGGGAAGTGATATTTAGGAAAACCTTACCAATTTTCATTCTCACTTGGGAGGCTTGTCTTTGCACTCTTTGGTCAGTCCTGGGCAATTAAAACTTTTGTTCCAGTAAAGTTTCCTCCTAAAAAGTTTCATCAATTATGAAAAATGCCCGGTGAGCATTACACTGTGAACTCTTTTGTGGCTATCATAAATAATGGGGCAAAAACACTTGTCAAAATATAGTAGAGCTGATTAGATAATACATCTCTCCTTTTATTTTTGATTGGTTTTCTGTTTTAATTTTTAAAGGAATAGCTGTCGCTTCCTTATAAAATAGGAAATGCTCATTAAAAAATATGCAAAACTGAAAAGTACAAAGAAGTCAGCAATAAATTGTTCCAACTTCTATTACACCAAAAGAGTTCTACGTTCATTCATTCAATGAGTATACATTGAGTGCTTTCTATGTGTGAGGCACTGTGACACCAGGGATCAAGTCCCTGCTGTCGTGAGGCTTATGTTCTAGTGGGAGGGTAAGATGATAAATACATAACTAAGTAGATTTATAAGTGTCATAAAGAAAAATAAAATGGGGTAAAGGCATAGAGAGAGTCAGGGCCTCTTTCAAATGGAGTGGCCACAAGGTTGCTCTGAGAAGGCAACATCTGGGCAAAGAATTGAGTGAAGTGAGGGAGCTAACCTTGTGAATGTTGGGGGGAAGTGTGCTTCAAGCCGAGGGAAAGTATATGCAAAGGCCCTGAGGTGGGAGTGTGCTTGGCATGTTCTGTGAACAGACAGGCCAGTGTGGCTGGAGACCAGTGAGTAAGGTGAACATAACAGATAGACTGGAGAGATAGCCAGGGGTTAGGCCATGTAAGGTTTTAGAAAGCCTGCAGCTTTTTTCTACAATGTGAAGCTGTTGGAGGATGATGAGCAGGGAATAGACTGTAGGGGAGTGAGGGTGGCGGCAGCAGGAACAGTTAGGAAGCTACCACAGTAATTCAGAACAAAATGACACTGAGTTGGACTAAGTTGGGAATGGTAGAGGGGATAAGAAGTGGTTTAATTCTGGTTGAATTTTGAAGGTAGAGTGAACAGGATTTGCTCATGAATTGGATTGGGAGTTTGAAAGAGAAGAATCAATAATAAATCTTAAGGTTTTTGGCCTGGCAGGTGGTGTCATTACTAAGATAGGGAACATGGGGATCAGGGTGTGTATCAAGAACTCAGGTTTGGGCATGTTAAGTTCTAAGTATCTGTTAGCCATCCAAGGGGAAATGTTAAGTCAGTTATAGGAGCCAGGAATTCAGGGAGGGGTCCAGACTGGAGATATAGATTTGGCAGTCACCGGGCACAGAACCAGAAGAGATCTACTGGGAAGCAAGTAGAGATGGAAAAGAAGCCCTAGATGGAACCCTGGGGTGTCAGCAGTTGGAGGTTGGGAGAGAGGAGGAAGGTCCAGTGAAGGAGACTGAGAATGTGTGTCCAGGGGCATATCAGTAGAGGGTGTTGTCCCGGGGCCAGAGGGTGATCCCCTCTGTCCAATTCTGGTGGTGGTGGAGGAAGCTGGGTGTCGAGAATTGTCTGTGTTTGGCAACATGGAGATCGTTACTGCCCACCGCGAGAATAGAAGAAGCAAGAGCCTGATTACAGTGGGCTAAAGAGAAAAAGGGAAGAAAGGAAGTAGAGGCTGGGAGTATGGACAACCATTCTGAGTTTTATTGTAAAGAGAGGGCAAGATGAAAAAGTAGCTGGGGAGGAAGGGGGAGAGCAAGGAGACTGTGTTTCCTTGTGGGGGAATATAACATGTTTGTTTGTTTATGGGAATGATCCGGCAGAGAGGGGAAAAGGATGATACAGAATATGAGTGTATAACTTTAGGAGCAAGGGCCTTGAGTGAGCAAGAAGGTGTGGGTTCTAGTGTGCAGGTGGAAAGATTAACCTAGGCTAGGAGCTGAGATAGGGAGGGTTGTGAGGGGAGGTGGGGGTGGTGGATTTGGTGCCAGGCATGTGGACTTTCTCTTCCAGTGAACACTTTCGGTGCATGGAAACAGAATGGTGGCTGGAGAGAGTGAAATAATTTTATAAGATTGGCATTATGCCATATGTGCTTTAAAAATAAAAACAATTGAATTTAATTTTACTTGAATCTAACATAAGAAAAAAAAACTGAAGTGAAAGTAAAGAAACTGGTGAACTTCAGATAAATGTTTCTTCTCCACAAAAGATTGTAGTCCTTTAAGTTCTCTCTAACGTTAAGAAAATGATTGTGAAAATCATTAGGAGGCTGAAGTCATTGCTGATATTTTAAACTACATTTTTAGCTAAATCTTCACTTTTTGACAAGACTGGCTGATCCCTTGCCTGGAAAGATTAGGTGATTCATTTTCTTGCCCTTCCTTGTACCTCTCTTTCCCATCTCCCAGTTTTTGTAGCTTATCTGGCTTTATTTCCTTGGCAGTGTTCCTAACGTTTACATTCTGACCTGAACTCTCCCGTTTTGGGGGTCTTTTCTTTTACTGCTTCTTTGTTCCTGTAGTTTTGTTTTGATTGAGCTACTGGGTTCAGGATTTCTGTCTCTCAGGAGGGGTTCATGGGTCTATATTAGGCTGAGATCTTTCAAGTTGGCGAATGGCTGAGCCTTTTTCACACTTGAACTTGAGGTGACTCAGCTTGCCATAAATTCTTGGATCACAGTGGCTCTCCCTTAGAATCATTTTAGAATGTGGCTTCATTTACTTCAGGCCTCAAATGTTGCCTGGAACAATCTGAAAAAATCTGAGACCATCCTGATTTCTGCCCCCCTACTTTGTTAGACAATTTGCTTTTTCTCCATTGATTCTTAAATAATTCTTTCTTTATCCTTGAAGTTCAAAAATTTAAACAGTATCTGTCTTGATGTTGATTATTTTATGTACATTTCCTGGTATGTAGTATCCCTTTTCTACCCACAGATTTAGTCCATCCATTTTAAGGAAATTAATTGCTCTGTATTATATCTCTGGGTATTCTTTCTATTTTGTTGATCTTCCTTTGCCTTTACTATGTGTGTTTTTAAGTCTTTTTTTTAACATGCCATTAATTGGATTCTTTTTTTTAAATAAATTTTATTTATTTATTTGTTTTAGTTTTGGCTGTGTTGTGTCTTCGTTGCTGCACGCGGGCTTTCTCTAGTTGCGGCGAGCGGGGGCTACTCTTCGTTGCAGTGCGCAGGCTCCTCATTGCAGTGGCTTCTCTTGTTGCAGAGCATGGGCTCTAATCACGCGGGCTTCAGTAGTTGTGGCACGTGGGCTCAGTAGTTTTGGCTAACGGACTCTAGAGCACAGGCTCAGTAGTTGTGGTGCATGGGCTTAGTTGCTCCGCGGCATGTGGGATCTTCCCGGACCAGGGCTCGAACCCGTGTCCCCTTCAATGGCAGGCGGATTCTTAACCACTGTGCCACCAGGGAAGCCCTATTAATTGGACTCTTTTTTTTTTTTTAACGTCTTTATTGGGGTATAATTGCTTTACAATGGTGTGTTAGTTTCTGCTTTATAACAAAGTGAATCAGTTATACATATACATATGTTCCCATATCTCTTCCCTCTTGCGTCTCCCTCCCTCCACCCTCCCTATCCCACCCCTCCAGGCGGTCACAAAGCACCGAGCTGATATCCCTGTGCCATGCGGCTGCTTCCCACTAGCTATCTACCTTACGTTTGTTAGTGTGTGTATGTCCATGACTCTCTCTCGCCCTGTCACAGCTCACCCTTCCCCCTCCCCATATCCTCAAGTCCATTCTCCAGTAGGTCTGTGTCTTTATTCCTGTCTTACCCCTAGGTTCTTCATGACATTTTTTTTTTCTTCTTAAATTCCATATATATGTGTTAGCATACGGTATTTGTCTCTCTCTTTCTGACTTACTTCACTCTGTATGACAGACTCTAGGTCTATCCACCTCATTACAAATAGCTCAATTTCGTTTCTTTTTATGGCTGAGTAATATTCCATTGTATATATGTGCCACATCTTCTTTATCCATTCATCCGATGATGGGCACTTAGGTTGTTTCCATCTCCGGGCTATTGTAAATAGAGCTGCAATGAACATTTTGGTACATGACTCTTTTTGAATTTTGGTTTCCTCAGGGTATATGCCCAGTAGTGGGATTGCTGGGTCATATGGTAGTTCTATTTGTAGTTTTTTAAGGAACCTCCATACTGTTCTCCATAGTGGCTGAACCAATTCACATTCCCACCAGCAGTGCAAGAGTGTTCCCTTTTCTCCACACCCTCTCCAGTATTTATTGTTTCTAGATTTTTTTGATGATGGCCATTCTGACTGGTGTGAGATGATATCTCATTGTAGTTTTGATTTGCATTTCTCTAATGATTAATGATGTTGAGCATTCTTTCATGTGTTTGTTGACAGTCTGTATATCTTCTTTGGAGAAATGCCTATTTAGGTCTTCTGCCCATTTTTGGATTGGGTTGTTTGTTTTTTTGTTATTGAGCTGCATGAGCTGCTTGTAAATTCTGGAGATTAATCCTTTGTCAGTTGCTTCATTTGCAAATATTTTCTCCCATTCTGAGGGTTGTCATTTGGTCTTGTTTATGGTTTCCTTTGCTGTGCAAAAGCTTTGAAGTTTCATTAGGTCCCATTTGTTTATTTTTGTTTTTCTTTCCATTACTCTAGGAGGTGGGTCAGAAAGGATCTTGCTGTGATTTATGTCATAGAGTGTTCTGCCTGTGTTTTCCTCTAAGAGTTTGATAGTTTCTGGCCTTACATTTAGGTCTTTAATCCATTTTGAGCTTATTTTTGTGTATGGTGTTAGGGAGTGTTCTAATCTCATACTTTTACATGTATCTGTCCAGTTTCCCCAGCACCACTTATTGAAGAGGCTGTCCTTTCTCCACTGTACATTCCTGCCACCTTTATCAAAGATAAGGTGTCCATATGTGCGTGGGTTTATCTCTGGGCTTTCTATCCTGTTCCATTGATCTATCTTTCTGTTTTTGTGCCAGTACCATACTGTCTTGATTACTGTAGCTTTGTAGTATAGTCTGAAGTCAGGGAGCCTGATTCCTCCAGCTCCTTTTTTCGTTCTCAAGATTGCTTTGGCTATTCGGGGTCTTTTGTGTTTCCATACAAATTGTGAAATTTTTTGTTCTAATTCTGTGAAAAATGCCCGTGGTAGTTTGATAGGGATTGCATTGAATCTGTAGATTGCTTTGGGTAGTAGAGTCATTTTCACAATGTTGATTCTTCCAATCCAAGAACGTGGTATATCTCTCCATCTATTTGTATCATCTTTAATTTCTTTCATCAGTGTCTTAAAAACCTTTAATTATGAAAAATTTCAGACATACGCAAAAGTAGGGAGAATAGTGTTGTGAACTCCCATATCCCCATCACCCTGCTTCGAAAATCCTCAGTTCATGGCCAGTCTTGTTTTATTTATATCCACTCCCCACCCCCACCGCCCCACCCCCCGTCACTCCCCTCCATCACTTTGAAGCAAATACCAGACATTATTCATCCTTGAATATTTCAGTATTTATCTCTAGGAGATAAGAACTCTTTTTTTTCAACTTAACCATTAATAAGTTTCATCTATTCTGTTTATAATCCATTTGTTAAATATGTAATGACATTGCCTTTGTGTTAGATCAGTAGCTTTTTTGCTCTGAAGGTGTGACGGGTTATCATAGTTGCTGGCCCTCAAAATCAGGAAGACAAAACTCAAAGGACAAGCCGGAGAATTCTCCCTGTTACACAGTGGTGACACATTGGATTGGGCAACAGTAGCAGGAGTTGCATAGACAGGAAGTATCCGTTGGTTCCTTGGTGTTCTCTGAACTTCTAGTGTTCATGTGAAATGTGGAAGGAATGGGAGGAGGACCCGGAATGTACAGTTTCTTTTCAAGCAAGAAGTGAAACTTAAGCCCTTTCTGATTTAGTAATGACCATGAAGAAGGAGCTGAGTGGTTTGAAGACTCTGTTCTAGTTCTGCCTTTGGTGGCCATGTGTTTTATTCCATAGCTTTTTTAATCTTCAGGTCAAGACCTTCTACTAGGTCATGAAATCAAATTAGTGGGCCACAACAAGTATTTAAAATGTAAAAAAACAGACTTTATGGAATATGTATTGTTTCATGAAATTGTGTTTCCTGTGTGTGTATGTTGGCTTGTAAGAGTTAGGAAGCCACTAATTTATTCTATTCAATTCCTATCACTTCCTATACCTTCTTGTCTAGAAAGTTAAAGGATTAAAGAGCCCATGAGACAGATTTGATTTATGTATTTAACCAAAGCATATATGGTATTTTCAATGTACCAGGAACTATTCTAATTACTTTACAAATGTTAACTCAAAAACTCTAGGAGGTAGGTACTATTATTAATGAACTTTGACACATAGAGACATTGAGGCACAGAGAAGTTAAGTAATTTGTCCAGGGTCACACAGCTAGTAAGTGATGGAGCTGGCATTTTGAGCCCAAACACTCTGTTTTCCAGTTATAGGCAGGCACGTCATATACAATCAATAGTGATCGTAGATGCCACTTACTAAATACTTTCTTTGTGCCAAGGAGGCTCAGAGAAAGTTGAATCGTAACTCAGATTTTGCTCTGCTGCCTCTCCAGTTGATAGCATCTCTAGGTGGGCATGGACTTTTTGCTACTATTTCCTTCAAGAAGAAATGATATGAAGGTGTTTTCCCACTCCACCGCAACACAAATACTTAAATACTCAAAGTTAAGGCAGTAAGAATGAGGACTTTTGTGTGATAAGCTGAAGAAATTCAGGGATCCCAATCAATATTGCCAGCTAGAACTATAGGATTCCAGTATGAAAGGCAACTAAATGAGTCCATATCTCAGTTTCATTAAAAAAAATATAGGAGAGTGAGTAAGAGCCCTGTTTTAGGATTGAACACATCTAGGTTCAGATCCTGTCGTGATCTGAAACTGTCTTGGTGACTTCAGGCGATTAACTAATCTCTCTGAACCTCAGTGGTCCCTATCTGTGAAGTGGGTGGAATCATGATTGACTTTTAATAGAATCTTACTAGGTACCTGGCATATAGTAAACACTTTACCTATTTTATCTATGTTATCTCTTCTATGCTTTACAACAATCCACAGGTGTGGCTGCTGTTACAAACTGTATTTTATAGATAATGAAACAGACTTAGAGAGATTAAGTGTCTTATTCAAGGATACACAACTAGCATGTGGCAGAGCTAGAATTAAAGCCAGGTCTTTCTGAGTGCAATGTCTGGGCTCTTAACCATTCTGCTTTATTGCAAACTTATCCCACTGGGATGTTTTGAGGATTAAATGAGATAACATACCTTTACACTTAAATGGTGACTCAACTTTCTATGAGTCACATAGAAAGTATTTAATAAATGGCATCTGTGATCACTGTTGATTGTATACCTACCCATAACTTTTGTAGAGACACTTTACCTGTTCATAGAAAACAAACTGTAGTCAACTAAATCAGTTCTTAGAACCAACCAATCACTTCACAAATATGTTGAGTCCTTGAAAAATAACTATTAGTTAGCTATTCTCAACACTCTGCTAAGCAGATACTTTCGTTGGGGAATAAGTTTCATCAAAGAAAAGATGATCTATCCAGCATCTAGAACAGTGCCTGGCCCATGGTAATTGTCTTAGTCTGGGTTCCCTAGAATTAGAGCTCTAGAGGCAAAAGCTTACACTTTATTTGTGAGAGCCATCACTGGGAAGCAGGAATGAGGAGAAAAGGGAAGCGAGAAAGGGAGGGAGGGAGGGAGAACAAATATAAGGGACTGCTTAGAGGCTGGCCACAGCTTCATGACAGGCTGATCATTTGGTCCTGTGGGACATCTTCAGAGAAAATATGTGAAGCTACTACATCTCTGAATGGTCCACTGGGGAAAGGAGGGAGAAGATTTCATTTGCCATCCCCCATCCCCAGGGGTTGATGTCCTAGAGCTTCAATTCCCCTGTGCTTCTTCATGGCCTGGCTGGTGGCTGAGCAGGTCCCTCCAAATCCCATGCTGCAGTGGCGACAGGGAAACCCTGGGGTGGGAATTGAGAGGCGTGTAGCACAGGTACAAGGCAAGGGGCTGTCAGGGCGGCCCACCAGCATGAAGGACTGGAACAGTCATAGCAACTGGAGCCGTACAGGCTGACCCAGCCTGTCAGCAAGGTGGTTGTGTTCATCTTGGGTGATGCATAGCAGGCTCTCAATAATGATCGCCCAAGTTAATAAACTCTTTGCCCTGCTGTTTTCTTTAAGTGATTTGCAGTTATTGACACCTTGATACATCTCTTTCCATTCTCACTCTAGTTTCCTATCTCCTCTTCTTTTGCTTTCCACCTAAATGAGGGTGTCCCCAGGCTTAGGCCTACTTCTCTTTCATTCTCCATGCTTTCTATGGGCAGCTGCATTCGCTTTCATGGTTAACTTCATACTCCCATCTACTTGCTGATGGCTCGCAAATGTCTCCCTCCAGACTTGACCTCTCCTGAGAACTCCAGACTGGAGAACAAAACTGCATTTTCCAATAGGAAGTTCTACAGGCACTTCAAAGGCCGAGTGAATCTCCTGGTCTTCTGTAGTCATCTTTGTCCCTTTTCCCAACAACTAATAGGGGCTTGGTCCATGCTGGTGGAACTAAATCTGAAATGATGTGCCAATACTGTAGGCCAAGCTGGGTCCTACACAAAATGAAGTAAATCCTCCAGAGCCAGCTCTCTAGGAATTTAGGGTGTGGATTTTAGGATTGATCTGGTTTGTTTTCCATTCAGTTGCGCTGGAGCCTTGAGCAGCGTACAGTTTACCGTTGTCCATTACTATAGTGGACATGTTGAAATTGACGCTTAGTCTTTTTAGGAGTTGAGTTCAGGGAAGTCCTTGGCTTTTTGACTCTTCTTATGCTGTCCTTCTGCTTTTCAAGACCCTTACCTTGCTTTGTACAGTTTACAGATCCCTTTGGAACAGTGTATCTGATCTGCTCATCGAGCATGTGCACTCTTTCTTGCTTTTCCACCCCCCTCTTTCTCTCCATGCTCTTCTGAATAAACCTTCAAATCACTGTGCTGTACTCACACAGGCTCCTGGGCTTGATCTGCCCATTTCTGCCTCCTCACCTTTGCCCTAGTAATCACAGCGCTCCTTCCTCTATAACCCTTACACCTCTTTAAATCCTCCCCAGTTTCAGGCCTGAAGACTAACTCAGGCTGATCCTGGTTTATACTGATCTCCTCTCTGAACGTAATCTGGGACCATTATTTTGGCACTTAGCACACACAATCCTATACAGTTGAATGCTTTTGCATTTAGCCTCCTTTTTTTTCCCAATTGGATTATAAGCTCCTTGAAAGCAAGACAATGTCTTATATTTTCTTGTGTGTTCCAATGATTTGTCACTCAGATCTTTGCACAGAGATGGTATGAGATGAATATATGCTAGATTTGTTGGTTGGCTATCATGGTCCTTGGGAATTCACTTCTACTTTGTCTCTAGCAATCAATCAGGGGCATCAGACTAGGTAACATTTCCCAGAGGAGCCGTTGGTCATCTCATTCCAGATCTTTAGTTTGTAGTACAAGTTAATTCTAGACTTTGGACCTCAGGAATTCTGTTTCTTAAACATCTCAGGCAAGGCCTAGGAGGTAAAATTACTACTTTGGCATTTGATGTGGCAGCTTGTTCATTTGGGAGCCTTTTGTCTTTGACTTTCTATTGAGTCACTTAAAAGAACCAAGGCGGCCTTCCAAGAGCAGTCCTGATGATTAAAGTTCATTGAGATATTCCCCTTCACACCCTCCCGTCTCATGGGCTTTATGAGGCTGCTTTCTGTGTCTTCACTTGGGGACTCAACAGTTAATAAATGGACGTCCTTCGGAAACTCTTAAGGCCATTTTTCTCCTTCTCCTTCCCCCTGGCTGGTTTCTCTTTGTCTCCAAAGCTGCATGCATTGTTCTTAGGTAGTGTGGAGTTAATGCGAGGGGAGGAAAGGTTCTTTCTTTCATAACTTTGGGGAAATCTACTGCACAGGGCAGACAGTTTTGAAGATGGCCAAACTTAAAGTTCGACACAAAAAACTATAGTAAAAGGAAAGCCGGAGAGGCTAGCACTCCAGTTGCCACCACCCCTCCTTCCTCCCACCAAGGTAACTGTCTTACCTTTGAACCCAGCGATCTCTCTTACATGTCGAGTTTGCTCACCACTGTATAGGAGGGGATAGCTTGGACTCACTAGCTTTAGGATCAGTGGCTCTAAAGTATGTATTATTACTAGTGATTAGTGTTAGTATGTGTGGGGATTTTCCACTCATGGAATCCTCCTATTCTTTTTGACCTCTGTACTACTTCAGCCTGGATTGCTCATTAACGCTCACTCCATCTCTTAATTTAGAAGGCCTAGGAACCCATCCAGCAGACCTCCTCCACTCTGATCTTCCTTCAGCTCTGTTCCCATCATGACACAAACTTTCACCAGCTCCATTTCTGGCCTCTTGAAATCCAAACTACCCTGTTAGCCTTTGGAGCTGCTCCTCTCTGTGCACCCTTATCTCTGACCTACCCTTACGTTGCCTTTTGTTCTGGTGAGGCCAGCCTCCTCACTATCTCATAAAAAGGCCTCGCTCAAACATTCCCATCTCTCCGCTTATGTTTTCCCTTCTTCTGGAAGATTGTCCCCTCACCCTTCCATTTATTGAAATTTTACCCATCCTCAGAATACTAGTTCAGACGTCTCTTTCCTCCCATTTTCTCTCTTTATCCTCTCCTTCCTTCCACAAATTTCAAGCCCTACTATATGCCAGGTATTGTTTTGGGTCTAGGAGTATGTTGTGAGCCAAACAAACAATTTGTCCCTCTCAAGTTTAGTCTTTCTCAAGAAGCCTTATTTTAGCAATGTTAGTCCCCACTGCTTTGAGTCCTTAAGACTTTTACTTGTAATATTTCTTCTCAGTTTCATTCTTGCAGTATACTATAATAAAGATTTATATATTTAATTATGTATCTTGCATAATTATGTAATAGGTAAATAATTATGTATTTTTTGAAAATGTATTATATATTTTGATCATGTTTTCACAATTAGATTGTAAGTTCCTTGAGGACAGGGACCTTTATGCTTCTGAATACTTGAGAATTCCCTACTTAGTCCACTAGGAATCCTTTGTTTGCAAGAGACCAAAACCCCAATGCAAATTATTTTAAGCAAAAACGGAATGAGTTGGCTTGTATGCTGGAAAGGGGCAGGGATAGGGCTGGCATCTGGCCATGATTGATCCAGGGGCTCAAGTTTCCTTTTCCCATACCTCAGCTCTGCTTCCTCTAGGTTGGCTCCATTCCACTCGTGGTGGCAAGATGGTAGCACTGTCTCAGACTGACATTGTCCCCAGGTCTTGTAGCTCCTAAACAGGGCCTGGAGGTAACATCTACCATCTTTGGAGAGGCCGGAGGTGGAATCAGCTTTGTCAAAAGCACTAAGAGTCGGGGAGGATATGGATGCAAGGAAGGGAAAACAATAAGTATGTCACATCCACATATTCTGGAAGCTTAGTAGCTATTTGTTGATTGATTGTTTGGATTAACTCATGTTTGTTTCTATGCTATATTCAATAGGGTAAAGTAGCGAGGAAAAAGGCCACCGATCACACTCTTTGAGGGAGAATATTTGCTGTTTTCTAGTTTGCTAAGAGTAGCTTGATGGCTTTTATTGGCATACTGACTACTGAGATAAGTAATAATGTCAGTCACTGAAAGATGTGGTATAGGAAGTTGATTGAGGGTGATACGTGTCTTCCTTCTCTCTGCTGTCACGACACTGTGTGCATACCTCATTTATTTATATTATTGTTTCACTGTGTTTGTTGTAGGTATTTTACTTGTCTCTTCCTGACTGCTCTGCTAACATTGACAGAGGACTTTGTCTTTGTACCTGGAAGGTGCTCAAATAAATATTTGTGACAAGAGTAAGTAAGAAAGAACTTTGGCTTAGGAACCCAGTGACCCGGGTTCCAGGCCTAGATCTGAAGCTTAATAGCTGTGTGTGATCTCCAGAAATTCCTTCCCCTTCTCTGGGCTCTGGTTCGGTTGTCCAAGAAAAAATGTAAAGGCCTTCCCATTACTGAGTTTGTAGAAAGGCAAACCTGCAGGTAAAGAGTCAGACTTGGCAAGGTATTCCAGCATTCTGTTTCCCAGGGAATAGTTCTGAGAGGAGCCGATGACCGTTGTGATAAGAGGTCTTGGTAAGAGATATGGAGGATAGAGCCTGGTGAAAGCCTCAATTGTCTTCTTATATAACACTTGCTGGAAAGGTACTAGGAATTCATATTCCTGAGATGGCTGAGGTGACATCATGTGTTTGTGAAAGGCTAAAAGCAGGAGAGGCAGATTTTGTGGAAAAAGACCGGCATCAGGCCTGGTTCCCAGTGGGGAACCCAGGCTGACCTCATGCTCAACGGGCTCTGAGCACAACCTGTGGGAGTGGCAGCTCTTGTCCCCTAGGTGCCAGCACGTGAAGGAGGAGGGAAGGACGTGCCTGTGTTGATCTCCTGAAAGATTACATCTTTCTCCCGGCCTCCCCCCAGCCCCCATTTTCTCCTCAGAGGTAAGGGATTCATAGGAGGGGGTTCCATATGACTTAATCAGATAGAATTCCTAAAAAAGGAGGTGAATTTTGAAAGAGGGAAAGAAAGGGTTTAATATCTTTGGATTGGAAGCAGTGAGCTGAGCAGAATCCCCCAGCACTCTGCTGACTGATGAATTTCCTGGGTGTTCTCTGAAGTGAGGACAGTTTCTAGAGGACTGTGTCACCTGCATTGGCAGGTGTTATATAATTTTAGAGTCTCCATGTTGTCGCTGTGGCAGGCCCTGTTTTTGTTAAATGATCAGTATCCTGTTAGGTCTAGTTTTTCTTTGAATTTCATCCGTTTTGTGACCCTTCAGCTTCTTTCTAAAAAGGAGATGAGCCTCCTTCTAACTCCCAGGACAGGTGTAGTTAGGATCTCAGCTATAGCCAAGCATGGACAAGGAGTCAGCATATCCTGGGGGGAGCTCTTCTGGATGTGTGTGCTGAGCCTGCATTTGAACTCATACATAAAAACATTCCTTGCCAGGTTTTGATCTGACACCCTTCAGAAATGATGGAATGGTGATCTGCCAGTGGAGTTCAATGTCCTGGACAAGCTTCCTGTCCTGAGGGACAGCTTCTAAGATTTGCTTTAAGAATATTCAATGCAGGGCTTCCCTGGTGGCGCAGTGGTTGAGAGTCCACCTGCTGATGTAGGGGACATGGGTTCGTGCCCGGGTCCGGGAAGATCCCACATGCCGCGGAGCGGCTAGGCCCGTGACCCATGGCCGCTGGGCCTGCGCGTCTGGAGCCTGTGCTCTGCAACGGGAGAGGCCACAACAATGAGAGGCCCACATACTGCAAAAAAAAAAAACAAAAAACAAAATTCAATGCAGAACTGAAATTCAGCCCATACAAGTGGAGAAATGGAAACCAAGAATTCCTTCCTCCTTTTGGTGCCTGTTTGCTGGACCATTTTCCCCTTAGTTGGCAGGATGGCACTCAGCAGGACATGCTGTTTTGGTGGGGTTCAATTTTTGTAATGAGATATAATTCACATACCATAAAATTTACCCCTTTGAAGTGTACAATTCAGTGGGTTTTTTGTTTTTGTATATTCACAAGATTGTGCAACCATCGTCATGGTCTAGTTCCAGAACAGTGGAGTTACATTTTGACTTGAATCTTTGAATGAAATGCTAACCAAAGGTTAACTCTGATTTTCAAGAAACTTGTTCTAGAACTTTGGCCCCTTTTGCAAGGGAAGCTGCAGTTTGTATTCAAGTGTCATTTTTATAAAACATAATAGAAAAAGAGTCAGGGGACATTGAAATGTTCTTAGGCTTGTTGCCTAATATCTTTTGCCTGCTACTGATGATTTTTAAATCTTTGGTCTTTAGGTGGGGGCTTAATACCATGGCTATCTATAATAAAGAATATTTGAAGCAAAAGTAATGAGACTGTCTTTGCTTTCTTTTCCTTCCTCTTCTTGTCAAGCCATGCTTCATTAGGGCAGGGCTTGGGGCTGTTTTGTCCTCTGTTGCCATCACCTAGCACAGGGTCTGTTATACAGTAGGGGCACAGTGAAGATTTGCTGAATAAATGGGCTGTGTGAGGTGCCCAGGGGAGGTCATTTTTGGCATGTATCATCACTCCAGGTCGTTCATTGTGACCTTTGTACTTTGGCTTTCTGGATGGCCATGAAATACATTTATAGCCCTGAGATATAGCTGCATGTAGAACGTGAGAACTTGACTCCTTCAGTGTAGTTCTAGGGACAGAACCTACAAAGATCCCATCATCCCCAGCTCCCAGGAACTCTCATCCAACTATAAACTGAATTTGCAAAGGCTTCTTGGGTTGATGTGGTGAAGCACTGTGGGTGGTATGATTGTGTGTCTTTGCGTGTATACACGTGTGCACGTGCATTCTGGCCTAAGCACACGATGGAACTGTGTGGATGGAACTGTGAGGAATTCCTCCATGTTTTTATAAATTGCCCCTTTCTTCTTTCTGCCCTTGTAGTTTATTGGTCGGCCAGGGTACAGAGGGGCCTCCAGCCTGGGCACATGGCCCAGGCGTGCTGGCGTTCAGTGGCCTATTGTTTCCTGCCCCTCATATGCATGGACAGAGGACTGGGGCTGGCACAGCTGCCTTCTTGGGGACCATTGTTTGTCTTTGCAGCAAAAGCAGCAGCAGCAAAAGCCTGGACAGAGCACATTTTGCCCTGGACAGAGCAGCCATTCTGTCTTGGAGCTGCAGGCCTGGAGATGGGGGTAGTTGGAGTCTCCCTTAAGTGCCTGTGCAGAGGCTCTGAGGGTGGGAGCCCGGGCGGCATCTCCTTCCATGGGGAGGGGTGGGGGAGGGGAGATGCTCAGTGGAGTCGCATCACTAATTAACCACAGTGGCAGGTGGTATCTCTTAGCAGAGACTCTCCTTTTCCTGGATTGGGGTGGGGATATCGCATTCTCACTTCCTTCAAAGCTGCCCTGTAGAGGAGATCTAGAAAGCAGGAAGGGATCCAGCCCAGTTGTGGACTAGTCGAAACATGGGCTAGTTAGTGAGTCACCGGGCTACTTCAAACTTGACTCTGGGGGCCTGAGTCACCACCTCATCTGGAAGGTGGGGAAGGGGACATTCCAGGGTTTGGAGCGAGAGAAACTGTGATTCCCCCAGAAATACCTCAGAGACCCCAGACTCTTGTTCGTTTCTCTTGTTTCCCTGCCCCACTGACAACCTCTTTGACAAATCAAGGCAAACCTTCATTTGGCTTCAACCCCACTTGCACCTAATTGTATGAGCCTTTGGTAAATTACTTGTCATACTTCAGTTTTCTCATCTGTGCAATCAGGACAATTGGGGATACCAATTATGGCCTAGTAATAAAGGTTAAATGAGGTGATGTGTATAAAGGTGTTCAGTAAGCACGTGCTCCCTTTCCTTCAGGGGCCCGGAGGGGATGCCTGAGGTTGGGGTGCACTTTGGGTAATGCTGCCCATTTGTTGAGACACCTAAGGAGGTCAGGGTGGAATTCCATGCTGGCTGGATGCACGTTGGACTTCTTAGATTAATTCACGTATCTTAAAGGCCTCCTATGAAGTGCTTGTTCCTCAGACAGGACAACCCTGGAGCGGTCTACCTCTGGAAACTTATGGGTATTGTGGGAATTTGCTTAGCCTCCTCTTTTTATGGCGAAGGTGGGCATCATCCATCCTCCTGTGCTCCCTTTCTGCTCCACTAGTTAGAGAGTTTATTGAGGCAAAGTCTTAAATGAATTACAAGTGACTCAGAGAGGGCTGACATCCCCTTGCTATCCACATCCTCTTGCACATCTGTTACTGACTGGGTACCTGGAAAGCCTTTTCACCCTAAGATGCCCTGATTCTTATTTATTTTATTTTTTTTTGTGGTACGCGGGCCTCTCAGTGCTGTGGCCTCTCCCGTTGCGGAGCACAGGCTCCGGATGCGCAGGCTCAGCGGCCATGGTTCACGGGCCCAGCCGCTCCGCGGCATGTGGGATCTTCCCGGACCGGGGCATGAACCCGTGTCCGCTTCATCGGCAGGCGGACTCTCAACCACTGTGCCACCAGGGAAGCCCCCTGATTCTTATTTAATGGACAAGTTGTAAGTAATATCAATGAGCATTGTGAATGTCCTCTCCACCCACAGTCTGCCTACCCAGTGGCTACTACTACCAGCTACTACTTCTATCTATCAAAGATAGAAAGAGGACAGATGCCTCGAGGAATAGTCTCAGCAAGGGCTGTTGCCTTTAAGAGGCCCAGAAATCCCTGGCAGGAACCAGATGCCTGGCATGCCCTCTACAGATCTTCCGCCCCCAACACCCCTGTAATCAGACTCCAAAAAAACACAGAACAAGAGAGCTTTGATGAGGTAGGCGGCTTTTCTGCGCAGCCTTCTGTCTGCTTGAAACAATCCTCCGGTGCTCAGTTTCAGTTCAGGTGAGGTTACTGCAGGCCTGGTTGGCATTGGTGGTTGGCACGGGAGGAGGCAGGGAGCCGAAGAGGGTGAGAACTACACTCACAGATCACCTGAGATCACCCATAAAGGACCAGATACTTGTGGTACATCCCGATATCTGTAAAAACAAACAAAAATGAAGATGGGGATGGATGATGGGCCCGAAGCTACTCCAAGGCGAAGCCAAATGTACCATTTGCCCATCCCTCATTGCTTCATAAAAGGAGTGGTTGGCAGAATTTTCAACATCATAGCTTCGTTCCTGGATTTGCCTCTGATTTATCTGCAGCTCAGATGAAAACTAGATTCCACACCCCCACCCTATGCATTACAGAGCATAGACTGAAAGCACTGTTACAACTCTGCTGTTGGGGAATGAATTTAGAGCATGCAGAGGAAAGGCGTAATAATACAGGTGCTCTTTTTCCCTGGGATTGGAGTTACTGTCACATCCTAAGCTATTGGAGCTGAGCAGGCTTGTGGGGGTGTGGGGAAGAAAGGGATGAAAGAAGTGACTCCACTGTGACTCTGATGGGGATTGGGACATAACTTCAGCAGGATACACACTGCAGGCCTTGCAGTCTGGCTTTGGCAAGCTGCTTCCTGAGGGTGCCAGGTCTCTTGTCAGTAACGAATGCAGTATTGCATCTGAGGCAGATCTGGTTGTATCTGGAGCTGCCATTGCTGCTAGTTCCAGAGAGGGTGTTTGCTAACCCTGTACGAGCATTCTGGCCAGCCAGAAAGCTGCCAAGCGAGAGCTTAACCAGAAATATTTCTAGCTTTGACACAGCAGAGGCTCTGAGCATCCGTGAGGATGAAGCATCAGAGATATGAGTGATATTTGTTGGTGAAAATATCAGCTTCTCGAAGATTGATTACATTCAGTGGTATTGGAAACTATGGAATCCGATTGACAGTTAATGGTTTGCATGCCTAGCGGTCTGGGTGCTTGTTTCATTCCTGACTGCCACTATTTGCCCTTGGGCAGAGCCCTTTCTATCTCCACTAAAATATCCTGACCTCTCCCCCTACTTCATGAAGATGTGGAAAAACAGTTTGAAATAATGGGAGAAAGTATAAAAAGTAGGACTTTGGGCTCTGAAGTGAAGCTATTTGGGTTTGAATCCCGGCTCCACCACCTAATAGCTTGACTTCTTTTTAAGAATCAGTTTTCTCATCTTTAAAATAGGGATGAAAGTAGTACTAACCTAATAGGATGGTTGGGAGATAATTCATTTGGCTCCCTGCCAGAAGGGAGCCTACATTCTGACACTGCTGGAAGCACAATAAATTGCTCATTAAGGGGTAGCTCTGAGTATTATTATGTCTGATAAGCAGTTTCTTTTAAATGATTTAGCAGATCCCTGGTTTCAGTGTTCTTTAAGGGTCTGAAAAGAGTTGGTGAGTTTTGGTGGTGCCTCGTATCACATTTTAAAAATTAAAGCCTTTAAGTTCCCCATAGCACAGGGAACAACTAAATGGAAGGGGTAAATGTTGGTGTTATGGTTTTTTCCAGGGATCTCTGTCTGACTGCCTCGCCTCGCTTTCATTGCAGAGATCCGTGCTCAGCTCACAGAGCAGATGAAATGCCTGGACCAGCAGTGTGAGCTCCGGGTGCAGCTGTTGCAGGACCTCCAGGACTTCTTCCGGAAGAAGGCTGAGATCGAGATGGACTACTCCCGCAACCTGGAGAAGCTGGCAGAGCGCTTCCTGGCCAAGACGCGAAGCACCAAGGACCAGCAGTTCAAGTAGGGATGCTGTGGCTGTTACTTTTAGACACCTTGAGAATGGGGTCCGGGATGGAGGGAGGCAGGGTGTGCCACCTCCATCGAATTGTATTTATGAAGCAGGTGACCTAGTGATTTCAAATTGGCTGAGGGTTGAGAGCCCTCAAGGACTTCTCCTTTTCCAGATCAGTCTTACATTCAGTTCGATATCTTGGAGAGATCAGAATAGATGATGAACCACGCTTATAATAACAGCAAACGCCTTTAAAGCTCTTCCTATATGCCAAGCATGGTTCTAAGGGCTTTTACATATTTGTTAATTCACTTAATCTTCACAGCTCCATATATTAGTTATTGTTATATCCCCAACATACAGATGAGGAAACTGAGTCATAAAGTGATTAAGGAACTGGCCTAAGGTCTCTCTCTCTCTCTTTCTCTCACACACACACACGCCCCTAATAAATAAATAGCAGAATAGCAGAGCTGAAATCCAAACCCAGGCAATCTGGCTCCAGAGTCCGTGTTCTTAACCATTTCACCAAACTGTCCTTAACTGGAAGAAATGAATGTTTTAGCCATAAATCTAAGTCGCTGTGCAGACAGTTGCTAAAGCCTATTCCTTCTACATTTACAGTATTTTATACAACTGGCCCCTTCACTTTGTTCTCACTGCCATTGCACTAGTTTAGATCATCATCATCTTTGCCTGAGTGAGTGCAATATTTACTGTATCATCTTTAGCAGAGGTTCTCAATCCTGGCCACACATTAGAATTCCCTGGAGAACTATTTAAAAATACTGAAATCTGGGCCCCACTCCAGATCAATTAAACCAGAATCTCCGGGAGTAAGGCCTGGGTAACAGTGTGGTGTAGAAGCTTCCCAGATGATTCTAACGAACGACCAGCATTGCAGACAACAGTCTTCAGCTTCTCCCCATTCCAATCTGCCTGATCCATTATTATCAGATTTAGTCTTCCTGGAACACCCTGGGAATCAGGCAGTCTCTCTGTGCAATGGCCCCCCGATGTCTGTGTTCTTGATACTGAAGATGTGGTCTCCCAAGATCAGCACCGCCGGGGTTTTGGAGATGCAGAATCTCAGGTCCCACTCCCAGTCTGCTGTAACAAGATCCCCAGGTTGCTGTTGAGAAGTGTTGCTCTGTTCACAAAGGTGTACACTCCTTGGCTTGGTCTTCAAGCCCCTCTACATCTGGCCCGACCAGCTTTCCAACCTTATTTCCTGTTTCTGTTCTGCTATACTGCAGCCAAACAGAACACTAACTCCACTGGGCCTTTGCTTATCCTGTTATATGAACTTTTGTGCCCATTCTTCACGTCTCTGCAAGTTGAAGCCATACCCATGTTTTAAGACTGAATGCAGATGCAACCTGTTTTAAGAAACTTTCCAGATTCTCCCAGGAGGAAGAATGTTCTCCCTCTTCTAAATTCTTACAGCAGTTCTTTTTTTTTGTTCTTTTATTAGGACATTCAGAACTATCTGCCTTATATTATCTTCCCTCAGTGGACTGTCTAAGCTTTTCTGATTCATTGTTCAGTCTCCCACAGTGCCTAGTGTAATATATAATAGATGCTCACTAAATATTATTGGATGAGTAAATGAATGAGTGAATTTAAGAATTAATGCCAAGTGTATCTTATTTCCCTGTTTTCTATTTTTGTTTATCGCCCTAATAATTTGGGACACAATTTATCCTTTACAAGCCAGCTCTGAGCAATGAATAAGTAAGGAGAAAATACGACACTTTCAATAGAAGCCAGAAAGAGAATTTCCTCCAGATGTTTTGTCCTCTGAGTCCCTTATCTTTTGCAAGTCCTGTTCTCTTTATGATAAGCAATCCTGAGAGACTAAAATGTTATTTTAGTATATGATAAATGAAGATCAGTGGGGGAATTGTTTGCTTTAGAAAAATGATTCAAAGTTGGATTTATTCTCTTGATAAACTCCTCCTAAATTTAAAATAGCATTTGATTTTTAGTACTATATTATATTCTCAGCTTAAGGACACATTTACTACAAATTAAGGTACAGATGTGCTGAACTGCTCTAAGATCACATACAAGAAATAGGGTGTTTTCTCCAAGACTGGGAGAATTGATTTCCCTTCTGATAAAGTTGGTACCTGACTTCATTTTTTCCAGACGACAAGTGAGTATTTCTTGAGAGCCAGCTATGTGCTCTGTGTTGTACAGGTATTGGAAGATATAAGACAGGTTTATTGTGTGTATCCATAGGGAGCCATATCTGGTTGGGGAGAAAAGATTTTTAATATAGGAAGCAATTAGAGGATAAAGCAATAATGGTCTCATTAAGAGATCATTGGTTTTATGTAGAATATAGATGTGATAAGAGGTCAGTGATAAATCATCAGAGACAAATAAAGGATGTGGAGTAGTCAGGAGCATTTTCATGAAGCAAGTGGGATTTAGGTTAGTCCTTAAAGGTAGATTTGTGTAGGAGAGAATAGCATGTGCAAGAGAGAGGAAGCAGGAGTGTTTGGTGGCGAGGGGTAAAGGGGCTAGTGAGGGATCCAGCTTTATTACAGGAGGTTCATATGCATTCATTCAACAAATGTCCATTGTGCATTCCTTGAACTCCTTCAGACCAGACATTGTACCCCGGGATATAACAATGAACAAGCACCATCTTCCACATGGCACTTATAACAGAATGAGGAAACAGGCACTGAACACATCACATAGTTAGATGAGTTGAGGTAAGTGTTGCGGAACAAAAGAACAAAGGGCTACAAGCACTCATAGAGGAGCCTTTGCCACTCCTTTGCTGTCACTTTATGGCTAGGTTACTTTAATAGTTTCTTGTCGGATCTTATCCTGAGCAGCAATCTATTGATACTTATTCAACAGACCCCTTTTAAATGCCTACTGGGTACTGTGTTCTGGGCTGATTTCTTCAGAGACTGAGATAAGCTCTGGAATCTTGGCTAACAGGGAAAAGAGACGTGTAAACAATATAATGTAAAAAGGACTTTAACAGAGGTATGAGCAAAATATTATGAGAACACAGGTATTTCCCAAAGCAGTGGAAAATAGGGTTTAGATAAGTAGACACCAAATAACAGTTCTTTGACAGACAAGCAGGGTGTTCAAATTTGATGTGGCAGCATGGTAGAGAGCCCTCTGGGTTCTTGTGTGGGGAAGGAGACATGAGGAAAGATGGTAGAAGAATGAATTTTTATGCCAGAGAAGGCCAAGCTAGAGGTTTTGGGGGGATAATCCATGTACGATGTGAGAGCAAAAAAGAATAGAGAGGAAGGCATATATTCAATAAGTATTCAAGAAACTGAAGAGGACTGGGTAACTGATTGGGTAAAGAACTGTAATGGTCAGAGGTGACCCAGTGTCTCTAGCCTGGTGTCCTGGAAGAACTGGGGCATCTATGATAGAAGTGGGGCTGTTGAGGGAAGACCTGGTTTGAATGGTGAGCCTGCTCTGGGCATGTTGGGTTTGGGGCAGTGGGAGGGCTGTCCAGTGGAGATGTTGTACTATTGAGGTAAGAGGTGAGGTAAAAAGTGACTATGGGGGCTTCCCTGGTGGCGCAGTGGTTGAGAGTCCGCCTGCTGATGCAGGGGACACGGGTTTGTGCCCCGGTCTGGGAAGATCCCACATGCCACGGAGCGGCTGGGCCCGTGAGCCATGGCCTCTGAGCCTGCGCGTCCGGAGCCTATGCTCCGCAACGGGAGAGGCTACAGCAGTGAGAGGCCTGCGTACCGCAAAAAAAAAAAATGTGACTATGGAAGATATGAAACTATATGAACTCAGGGAAGAGAAAGAGAAGGACAGAGAGCTAAACCCGGGACCCAAGGCTTGGGCACACCCAATTTTAGGGAGTAGTAAATGTTAATTACCAGAAGTAAAAGTTACCAGGGGAGGATGGGGGAGGGAAGGCAGAGGGGAACAAAGGAGGGAGAGGTGATTTTTTTTAAGCACTTAAAAGGATGGAAGGTATGTAGGATAGCGTTGTCTTATGGAACTAGCAGGCTTTCAAGTAGAAGATCTGTAAAAGTTAATCCCGCAATTTCTTATTGATATTCTCCCATTATAAGGCATTGCGAGAGGCAAAGATAACTAAAATGAGTCCCAAACCCAAGAGTTTTCAATCTGTTAGAGTGCGACATGAAATTGCTGATTTTTGGAAGACACAAAATGTCACATAGTGACAAATTCATGTGGTACAGCCTAATAGAAGAGGCAATGAGACATACATACAAGTGCATGTAACACAGGCAAGATGGTGAGAAACTCAGTAAGGGAGTCCAGGCAACATCCTACTTTCATACATAATTTATTCCTTACAAAGTACAGGAGTTTTACATGGAGTAGGTGGGTTCTATTACTATAAGTATATATGTGAAATTCTGAATTACACCTCACCTGTTGAACTTTGAGCATTTGTCTTTCATTTTCTTCTTTTTGCCACAATTAAACCCATGGTCTGCTTGCATAAGTCCAGGGAGCATTTGAGGAATTATGGTGACTGATGATTTCTAACCTTGTCTTGTTCATCCAGGGATGAGACTCTACTTCTCAATGTAACACTAGCAGCAGCACTTGCATTTTTCCACTTTCCACTCATCTCTGTGCTGTAAAACGGAACCAAGTATTCTGATTTTTGCATGTACAAGTGTTACTGTACAGAGACAACCACGATGCTGAAACGGAGCTGGCCCTTGGCAGACAACACCACCACGCTTGAAACATTTGTTAGCAACTGAAAATTGACATTTTTGGCCTAGGAAAGGCTTTTTAGGCATGTCTGTTTTAGGTTTGGCAGACCCAAATATTTGGGTCTTTAATAGACCCAAATAATAGTATCTTACATTAGATGGAGGTTGATTTTTCTCTCGTGTAATCGTCTGGGCGTTAGCCATCCAGGGCTGTGTCAGGGTCCTTATTTCATCCCAAGAGTGTTGCGCTTGTTCTGTATGACCCAAGATGACTCAGACCACCATGTCCCCATTCCAGCCAGCGGGAAAAGCAAAAGGGCCAGGGGCAGGCACATCCTTACCCTTTAAAGGTACAGTCTGGAAGCGGCACATATATCTCTTCAGCTCACATCTGACTGGCATGGTTCTACTGAGCTGCAAGGGAGGCTGGGAAATGTAGTTATTATTCTAATGACCAGAAAGTAGAGTTTCTATTAATATAGATGGAGGGGAAAGATAGTGGGGGACAATTAGCAGCCTCTGCCACACTATATGTGATATACAAGTAGGCAGGTGTATGAAAGACCATTCTGCTCATCCACTTTGTAAAGTGCCATAAATGCACAGAGAAGAGTGGGCTTTACGGAGATGAGGTTCAGTGGATGGGAAATGGAAACACAAAAGTGCCAATGCAAGGTATTGGTTTTATAAGCTTAATTCAATTGAAACGATGCAGAAGTTGTAGAAGGAGGGTAAAAAGATGGGGAAGGAAGCATTTTAGGCAGAGAGAACAGTGTTGATAAAGGCATAGAGCTGGGAAAAACAAAACTGGTAGGTAACTCATCTGTTTTACTAAAGAACAGGAGTAATAAACGTGATAGTGACTAAGTCTGGAAAAGTTGGTAGGCACCAGATTACAGTGGTCCGTGAATGCCAGGTGATAAGAGTTTGGGCTTTATTCTGTAAGCATGGGGGACCCACTGATAGTTTTGGAGCATAATTATGGATGGCTGCGATTTGGAAAGGTAACTATGGCAACAGTGCATAAGATCAGCTGGAGCAGAGGGACTGGAGGGAGGAAACCTGTTAGGAAGGGATGGCAGTGAGCCTAAGGTTAATGGGGGCCGAGACTGAAGTCGTGCCCTGGGAACTAGAAAGGATGGGTCAAACATGAGGGCAAGAAGCAATTAAAGTCAAAGAAGCTGGGACAGAGGAAGGGCTTTGGGTTTTCTGGGTTTCTGGAGTGGCAATTGTATTTTCATTCAGCCAGAGAAGTGTAGCCTCGATTTCGCTGACTCCAGGGCTGGTCCCTAGAATAGTTTATTCTCTGCCCAGAGCATCTCAGCAGGCACTCGTCACCTCCCCCAGAGCTATAGCAGCTGTTGGCCCAGCAATGCCATGAATTTGTCTCCCTGTGCTGCCAGGAGAGCAGCTGCCAGCAGGAGCCCTGGACAGACACATCTCAGGGACATGGAAACTATTCAACTTGGGATGGGGTAGGTTAGCCAGGGCTGAAATTGGTCTACATGACTTGTCCCACCCTTTTCCAGGCCAGTTTCTCAACCTGGCTAGATTTCAGCCCCTCATACTGGGGTAGGTTGGGTATTTTAACTTATAGTCTTAAGTGACCGCATTTAGGGACCAACGTTGCTGAAGTGCTGTTTTCATCTTCTCTTGGACAACTTCTTACCCTGGAAGCCATTACCCTGTCACTCTTTGGCTTGGCTTCCTATTCTGCTTTTCTCCTGCTTACCTTTTGTCCTCTCCCACACGGTCTCAGTGCAGACACCTTCACTAAATCTCACACAACTCTGACTCCATTGCAAAGTCTGACCCCGCAGTCCACTCCCCCTCCTTCTCTCCCCCCTATAGATAGAAGTATAGTGATTATTTCTATTTATCTTATTCTGCTTTGTTTAAGATAGGTTATATGGCTTCCTCCATCCCTTTGAATTGTGGGAGGACCCTATTAATGTCTGAAATTCTATCTGCCTGGTTTGATTAAGAGCAGAGATATTATGAGAGGGTAGGAAGTCTTCCTAGGGAAGAAGTTCTTGCATTTTCTTTGGCTCCTTGAAGAGTCTAAATGTATTCCTGTTTGTTGCTAAGCCTTTGATTGTCTCTTTTAAGTGGAATCTGTGTTAATATTGCCCAGCAGGACTCTAATTGATAATGTGTTGGCTGGGTTTTTTTTGTGTTTTTTTTTTTGCACAGACTTGCTGTAAATTACCTTTCAATCATAGCTCATTTGGTTTTGATCTCCTACTTTTAATAGCTCAGTTCTATCTTTTATTTTGAGGTAGGGTTATGGTGTTTTTTTTTTTTTTTCTTTTCCTGTTGAGTTTTAGAGGAACACTCCTGCAATGCTATCCTGCTGTGTTCCTTACAAAGACCTTATGGTACTTTATAACCCACTGCCAACATCTTGTCTTTCTTCCAGCTTTTCCTTCTCCTCAACAACAAATATTTGTTGAACATTTTTAAGGTATTAGTCTAGCCTCTTAGAGGAGAGAGATTCAAAGTAGAAGTAGTGGTTCTTTCCCACATGACTTTATAATCTAATCAGGGACAAATTATGCCTGAACATAATAACACAGATATTCATTGTAGGGCAATATGGGGTAGGTACCAAGTGCGTGCTACAGAAGGCATGATGCACAGTTGGTAGGTCAGGAGACTTTCAAGATGGGGAATGGGATTTGAACCAGACCTTGAAAATGGCTAGGATTTTGACACGTGGAGAGAGAGGGAGGGGAAAGATGCTACAGCCAGGAGGAAAGTACAAAGCACTTTCGGGGTACAGTGAGTAGACTGGTTTGGTTGGGGTAATGAGTGTATATGGAGGAACTGGACAAAAGTAGATAGGACCATATCATGGCGAGCCCTGACTCTTGAATAAGATTTGGCTCTCTGCTGTGGACACTGGAAACCACTGAAGGTAGGAACACCAAGTGTCCAAGCTGAGGTTGTGAACTCTACTTAAGGAAGATTAACCTTATCCTTAATGGTGATGGTTTGCTAATTCACAAGGAACTTGAGACAGTGAAACCAGTTGTCACAGTAAGTAATAAGGATCTAAATTAGGGTGGGAGGGTAGGGATGGAAAGGATCGAAATCGATTCTTCAGTCCATTTAGCAAGCATGTATTGTGCTCTTACCATGTGCCACGCACATGCCAGGCAGACAGATACTGCCCCCTGCACTCCTGGAGCTTACGGTCTAGAGACAGATGGAAAACAGCTGGTACGGGAAGACTACAGGAATTACTGACTGATGGGATTTGTTTATTTATTTTTTCGGCTGCGTTGGGTCTTCGTTGCTGCACACGGGCTTTTTCTAATTGTGGCGAGTGGGGGCTACTCTTTGTTGTGGTGCGCGGGCTTCTTGTTGCAGAGCACGGGCTCTAGGCGCACAGGCTTCAGTAGTTGTGGCACACAGGCTCAGTAGTTGTGGCTCGTGGGCTCTAGAGTGTAGGCTCAGTAGTTGTGGCGCACAGGCTTAGTTGCTCTGTGGCATGTGGGATCTTCCCGGACCAGGGATCAAACCCATGTCCCCTGCATTGGCAGGCGGATTCTTAACCACTGTGCCACCAGGGTAGTCCCGACTGATGGGATTTGGGTTTCAAGTAATCTTGGCAACACAAAAAAAAGAGGGCTGTGAAGTTTCTTTTGGACTTGGGTGACTGGTAAATTAATGGTGCCTTTAATAGAAATACCAAAGTTAGGAGAAGGAGCTGTTTTTGAAGGTCTGGAATATGAGAAATTTGGTGTTTGGTTGTTAAGTTTAAGACATCAGAAGGATATTGAAGCTGAAGTAGCTGTAACTGACAGAAAATGAATAGCTGTATTCAGGGCTAAAGATCTGGACCATATTCAGAGCTAATGTGTGGGTTGTTGGTAGAGAGTGGGGCAAGTTCATAGAGAGATAATGGTTGAGGCTGTGGAAATGTTTGATTTCCAACAGTAAAGGTTTTAGGAGTTAAAAGAGGCGACGATTCTTTGTATTGTCTGTGGTACTCAGATTGCAAAGGGTGAAAAGGGATTTAAGAGATATATTTATTTGTGTATTCATTCAGCACACATTTGGGGGACCTAATTATATACAGACATTGATCTAGGTACTGGGGATAGGAATAAGACACTATTCTATTCTCACTAACATTAAATTAGCAGTATATTAAGGAAATACACATGGAAAGTAAATCTGCTTATTTGCCTGATTATGAGTGTGGAACTTATTGGAAGGGATGTGAGGGAGGGAGCGGCACTCAGGTATCCCAAGAATCTGGTAGATGTTCGACCTGCAATACTCCTTTCAGTGGGAGGTTAGGTACACAGTTAATTAAAGAGAAATTCTTGTAGTGTCCATGTTCTTGGCCTTGGGCCCAGTGTTTGAATGTGCACAGTCTCTGCAGTTACATCACCTATTGCTGATGGATTTCTCCTCTGGAGTTGAGTTCACAGTTGTTCATCAGCCTCACAGGACAGCATTGGGTTGAAAAACAGAGTCAGCTGGCCATGGAGAATGTTATAGCTGTGATTGCAAATCAGAAAAGAGTGGAGGACCAGAAAGTTCCTCTTTGAATATGGGGTGATTTTGAGGAGGGAAGTAGGAGGAAGCCTGAAGCTGCCAGAAGGAAGAACCCCTTACTTCCTGGGACCAGTGTGTCACTCATTCATTTTGGATGTATTTGGGAGTTGTTTGTTCCTTCAGGGAAGGTTTTGCCGAGAATTAGCATCTGGTGTTGAGCAAAGGTTGGCTTCCTTTTGCCATGGCTCAAGCTGACTTTATTTAGAAACTAACAAAAGGTCTGTTGGTGAGTTTTTCACTGGCCCAGTCCATATAGAACTTTCAGTGGTGGTTGGGTCCTTTTTGGAAGAGTTGGGAGGTCTCCTCTCATGTGGACAAAAGAGGATAGAAGCAACACAGGCACTTTGGGGAATCAGCAAGACAGAGTGGTGGCCTGTCTTTTGAACAGAGAAAGAATTCATTTGAAAGCTCTTTGGGAGGCTTTACAGCTTAGCAGAAAAAGCTGAGAGCTTTAATCCAGACAAATTTGGATCTTCCGCTTACAGCTGTGTGACCTTGACCAAGTCACTTAACCCCTTTTCGCTTCAGTTTTCTCATCCTTGAAATGTGGAGAGTAATGCCTACCTTGAAGAGTTGTTCTAAAGATTAGATATAATATATGTAAAGCACTAGCTGAGTGCCTATAACTTACTAGATGCTCAAAAAATGGTAGCCGATCTAATTATCATCACCACAGAAGGAATATAGCTGTGATTGTCAAGATCACAGACTCTGGAACCAGATTTTCTGGGCTCTGATCTTGGATTTTCTACTTACTAGCTGTGTGATTTTACAAGAAGGTTGTTAGTTGCCTCAGTTTCCTCATCTGTAAATTGTGGATAATAATAGTGTCTACCTCATGGAGTTGTTATGCTGATTAAACAAATTTTAATATATGTGAAGCCCTGAGACAGTGCTTGACCTAGAGTAAATGTAAGTAACAGTGACAATTTTTCTTGTCCTCAGGAGTTGGGACCAAACATAGCTATACCAGGTAAAACACTAGTAGATTAGATTCACCATTTATTCCCTGCACACAGTTAAGCGTTCTTAAGCCTGGCCCTAGGTAATAGTATGTCAGTCTCCATTCACTTCAGCGACCCCCATGGGCCCTCCCGAATGACAGACTCTTCCTGCCCCTTGATTTTTATGATATGGCTACATTGGGAGGAAATACGCAATTCAGTGACTCTATATAATTGTATGTCCAGTTCTTATAAAAACTCAGCAGTTGTATGTTTTGTCCTATACGGTGTCTTATTCACAAGGTGTCGTGAACTACCTTGAAGCAGGTCATTAACCCTGGCGTGTTATTTTTAGATCCAGGCTCATAATCGTCAAGAGGAAATTTGTCTTACAATCACCCTCGGATGTCCTTGTCCTCACGGAGGTAGTAGTTAGCACTAATTGCCAGGTCATTAAAGATGCAGTGTTGAGACCCACAGGTCCCAACCGCGCCCCAGGGGAATAAAAGAATGCCAGCCCTGTTCAGCCTCCTGAGCGGCCACCGTCACGACCAGCAGGCCAGGGCAGCACAAATCTGTCATGAGCATAACAGACTGTGGTTTACAGGGTTGTCTGTCTCATGAGGCCACACAGAGGCTTACAAGCTTCTGCATAAATGGCTTCATATCATCCTTTTAGGGCAGGGAATGATAGAGGACAGGTCGGGAGCAAAACATGCTTTTATGCACAGTTGGGAGGATGTTGGAGGCTGGGGCATTCCTGTGTCTTGCTGGCTGTGCCGTCAGAATGTCACCAGGACACACCTTGGGCTTTCAGCTTGCCAGGGGCACAGCCCTGGTGATCATGTCCCTTAACAACAGTGCTGGGCTCAGGGAACTTTTAGTATTCATTTTCTGGGCTCTTGTAAGTCCATAATAATTCCACAGTAGACACAGGAAGCAGTGTGCGGCAAGTTCTTTAATTTTCAGAAATTCATAGCCAATTAAGTGAATTGACTTGGATCCAGTTCTTTTTTAAAGGCAAAAGCCATGTCATCTTTATTGCGAGCTGACTGTGTTAAGTGAGAGGGTTTACAAGATAAGAAGAAAAGACAGTCTCTACTATAAGGACGCTCATAATTGATATGGGGAAAAATCAGACAGGCTGGGAGAGAATAATAAGCACACATGTGCGCATGGGCACACGAATCTAAAAATAGGACCCCGTGTAAAGCAGGTTTCAGTAGTCACCGGGAAGGGAGGGGAGGTGGAGGGCTCGGGAGGCACTCGTGCTTGGCTCAGCCAGGGAGAGGTAAAGGATAGCAGTTATGTTCTCAATTAGATTTGGTCCCAAGTTAATTGAAGTAAAGACTTTAATATCTAACTTCTGTGCTGTACTGAGGTATCATGCTGTGAAGAGAAAGAGAGTCATGTGGGAAGAGCTCAGTGTTAATGAAGGATTTAGGGAGAATAAGAAAAAAGTAGGGTTTGGGTTTTTCAGAGTTGAAATCCTTTCCAGAGTCTCCTGCCCTTATACACCTCCACCGATCATTGGATCATTGCCCCTCGGGTTTTAATTCAGGGAAGATTGATGAGCACAGCTCTGCTTCCTAACATGTTTTGGGTACAGCTAGTTAAAGAATCAGGATTAGAAAATGAATCGAACAAACTAGGATTATCTTCAACGGGAGGATGCTGAGCTGTTGTTTGCCGATTTCTGCTTAAGCAGTTGGGACAGGGCATCCTTGCGTGGAATTCAGACATCCCTCCCTGGCAGCCTCTGTGTTAAAAGTAGAGGTTGCAGAACAAGTCTGGCAGCTCTCAGCCTGAACCCTTGTAAACAACAGATGTTCGTAACTAAGTTCTGGGGGTGGGGGTGGGGGTTTCTGTTGATGCTTGAAATTCTTTGAATTTACAGGCAGCATCTCGAGGATTTAGCAAAAGGAGGAAGTTGTACAGAATCCATGCTGCAGCGTACAGGTGGAAATGATGCCTCAAACATTTCCTTTGGAAGACAAAAGCACAGGCATTGAGTGGACTTTGAATAGAAAGCAAATAAACCCAGGAAGGCAGGCACAATTAAGAAAGGTTCAGTTTCTTAGGTTTATTGACTTTCTGCCCTTCTCCCCGCCTGTGCCCCGCCCCCCTCGCCTTTTTATACATGGACTAGATTTGTCAGCCACCTCCTTGCTTCTGTTTTCTCTGGTCCTGCGTGGAAATGTGTGCCCTTCCCTATCACTGAGTTCTACATATACTATGCGTGCACACGCTCAGGTAGGTGTGCGGCACATTCTTCCACTAGCACCTCCTGAAGCCATTCAGGTGCTTCTAGTATACGGATTAAATGGTATTGTTCGGGGCTTTGTCTTAGATGCTAACCTGATTCTTGCACATTCTCAGTGTTGGTTTTGCCAGGTCTCCTTTACATCATTAACTGGAAGTGAATGAAGGTAATGTGGCTTACAAAGAATTCAGTGATGCCTCTTTTTTTTTTGTCCTCACCCTACTCCCGGCCCCCAGATACACGTACTGAGTTTCCAGACGGCTGATGAATGATTAGGAAACCTACTTTACAGCATAGTCCAGGGAAGCCATATGGAAAAAATATATATAATACAAAAAATATATATATAATGTAAAAGTGATTTATCAGATCTGGACCCGTTTTTGAGCCATTCTAGCCAGAAAGAATTGGTTTGAAAATCTTGGATAAGGTTTCTTGCTTATTATTTTGGGGGCTGAGAACATCCTTGTGCTATTATTTCTTCTGAAAAACAAGTCCACTCCTGGCCCTCTTGTGAATTAGCATAGAAAGTTTTGGTGAACACCAATCCTACTATGCAAGGCTCACTTATTCTTTCAGCAAACATTTATTCAGCACTTATTCTAGAGCTGTTCTAGGAATTAAATATGCACAGAAGACTAAGCCAGTATTCTAGCTTATAGAAGTTACCAGTTAACGTGAAACATTTAAGGTTGTATATATAGGCGTGTGTGAATGTGTGTGTCCTAACAGATATAGAGTTCAAGACTGAGGAGCCAGAATTGTAGAGGGACCTTTTTAGTCACCTGTATTACATGTGATTCAGTAATAGACACTCGGCTGCATCTTCATCATCAACAATGATCAACAGGTTCTGACAGGTGCTGGGGTCACGAAGATTTATAGGACCCAGCCTCTGCCCTCAGGAGGCTCGTTGTGTCATGTGGAAGACAGAAGGTTTATACGAAGAAAGATAACACAAAGTAGCATATATTTACTGCCAAAGGAAAGAAAGATGGGAGAACTGATACCCTTTTCATCCAGAATGGGATCTTTAATTTTTTTTTGGACATAATTTTAGACTTACAGAAAAATTGCAATAGGTCAGAGAATTTCTGTATACCATTTACCCAACTTGTCCAAAAATGTTAACATATTAACATTTGCTTTATATTTCTCTTTCTTTCTCTCCATATACAACTCATGCACATACATATTTTGTTTTTATGAAACACTTGAGCATAAGTTACAGACATGATACTCCTTTAATCCTACACACTTTAATGTGTATTTACGAAAAATAAGGTTGTTCTCTGACCCAATGGTAGTATAGTTATCAAAATCAGGGTGTACATATTGACACAATAATGTTATATAATCTACAGACATTCAGATCTACCATTTGTTTCAAATATTTTCTTTTTGGCAAAACAAAGTCCAAGATTATGCATTTCATTCAGTTGTCTCTTTAGTTTCCTTTAATGCGGAAAGATTTCTAGGTCTTTCTTTGTATTTCATGACATTGACATTTTGGGGGAGCATTCAGCCCAGCTATTTTGTAGAATATTCTCTAATTTGATACTTCTGTTAATGTCTAACATTTCTTTATTCGGGTTATGTACTTTGGGCAGGAATACCGTAGAAGGGATGTTGTATTCTTCTCAATATACCATGTGAGGAGGCACTTGTCAATGATTTGTCCCATTTGAGACCAAGTAAATATCATGTTATTCTTCAAACCTTATACCCACTAGTTTTAGCATCTATTGATGATTCTTGCTTGAATCAGTTATTACTATGATGGTTACCAAATGGTCATTTTTCTAGTTTCCATCATTCCTTCTACATTTATTGGTTGGGATTCTACTGTAAGGAAGAGGTTTCCATCTCCCTCTATATTTGTCTGGTGGTTTGTTTGTTTATATCAATGTGGACTCATGGATTCTGATTTTATTCAGTAGTTTATAATCTTTTAACATCTTTATTTTAATGCTCATATTGTCCCAGATTTGGCTAGTAGAGTCCCTGCAGGCTGGTTCCTGTGTCCTTTTGATATGCCCCCATCATTCTTTGAGTACTTCTTATACTTCCTGGCGCAACAAGATGTTCTAGGTACATCTTGTATTTTCCTTGTTTCACCTCTGGAGCCATTTCTTCAAAGAGCCCTGGTTTCTTTTAGTGAGGAATGGTATTTAGAAACCATGGGTGCTAGGTGTGCTCTTTGTTACTGGAGTACCATTGTTTATAGTCCCCTTCAGCAGACAGAGGTAGTAAATAGATGTATGTATGTGTACACACATTTACCCACATACTTCTATATCAATTTCTCTATCTGTCTGTGTGTTATCTATATTGAAGCCTATGAGTTCACATCGATATCTTCAATTCCAACCAAATACTACATGTTTTATTCTATTTTCCCCCCTTTCCATATTTGTAACTCTGTTCTCTGAACACTGAGAAACCTGGTACCCATTATCCATAATATATTTATTTAATCGCTCATTACTAGAGTATACACAGAGTTTCAGAATTGCTAACCCATGCTCTGAAACAGGCATGACTACTACTAACTAGATTTCAATACTGGTTTGAAATTTTTTTGTTTTTGTTTTTAGCCTTGAGGACCAAAACACAGTGTTCAAAAGTCCAGACAAAGCATACACTGAGGACCATCCTGTGGACACCCCCCACCCCCCCATCCCTGGGCCTGCTGTGACTCTGGGAAAGCCATTTTATGGATTGGGACCCTTGCTGCTTTCTCCTAAGACTACTCCTCTCCTGTTCTCCCTAGCGTTCTCCGTGATCACCTCCGTTGCATTTAGGGAACCAAGAATCTAGCTTTCATCTCAGTTCTAGGCTGTGATTGTGAGGACTGTTTATCAGTAGTTCATGTAATATGCTTGATGTAGGACCTTTGGATGAGCTCCATCTGGTCCCTCAGAGGTGAAGCCTCAGGGCACTGCTCATTGACACATGAACTTGTAGAATTTTCAGCCCTGTTTGCTAACTCCCAGTTCTGATGGGTCTGCTGCTTCTCCTCCTTGGCCTTCTTCACTCAGATGCCCTGGCCTCTCTAATAGCTCTTTTGCATCATCTCTGACCTGGACATTTTCTCCTCTCTGTCTGGGGATGGCTTCCAGATTCCCCTTCCTCTGCCCCATTTAACCCTCTTTCCACACACTCATTTTATTTCTCTCCTTCCTCCAGACACATATAACATGGTCAGCGCTGCTGATTCCAGCTGTTCTGAATCTTGCCTACAGCTTAAGTTCAAAAACAGATGGACCCAAAGCATCCTAGATGCTGTGCCAATATCCACCACATGAAAACAAATTACTGAAAAGCATCAGGGAATTTTAGAATAGTTTTGAGGTTTGAGTCTCTGTCTTCTCAGTGGTCCTCCCTGCCTGCTCCCCCATCTCCCCCTGCCCCCTCCCATGTTATATCTTGCCACCCTTCCGTCTCTTCTCCATATGCCTCGTTTGGCAAGGGCTGGTTTCTAAAACCTTAGCCCCTGTGTTCACCCTCTCTATATGCAGATAGCTCTAACCATTGGAATGAGACTGTGTTGACAATCAGGCTGGGTTGTTGCTCTTTTTCTAATTGTTTTTGCCCTTTTTGAATCTTCCATCAAGGACTAAGGAATTTCTGTCCTTTTGGTCACGTAGAGAAAGTGAGGCTGCGTCTCTCTGTCTTTAAATGTGGGTATTGACAGGTCAGAGAAGTCGCTAACTTGGGAATAAAGTATATGTTCCTCTAATGACCTTATCAATAGGGGTGCACAGTGGTGCCAGTCCCACAGGCTGCCCCTGCGTATTCTAGACAGGGAGCGTGTTCCTCAAGTAGCAGTGACATTGTGCCCACACCGTCGCTTTCAGAATCCTTATTCTTGGAATTTGCCATCAGCTTTCTCCTAGTGTTCTGTAGAACATTGTTTAACTTCAACATTTCTAGTCACCCTAAACATAAGGGGAAGGGGATCAGCATGGTGGAGCCACATATCTTACAGGTGCATCTTGCAGACACTGGCTGTCGTTTACAGAGCATCAGGAGAAAGCTGTTGGCATAGTCCAGTAATATCAGGCATCTACTGTGACCAGAGTATTAGACCCTGTAGGAAATGTCCCCAAGAGAAGTCCTCAGGGACCCCTGACTCATGCAAAGTAAGATGTGTATGTACATAACATCCTCCTCCCTCCCTCCCTCCCTCTATCCCTCACTCCCTCCCTTCTTTCCTTTCTCCCTCTTTCTCTCCCTTCTTTCGAGGTGAATACTTTGAAGAAATCCTCAGATTCTCAAAAGGGTCTGGGGTGTGTAATCACCCCCCCAAATATCTTATATTGCAAGCTGGAATACAGACATATGTATATTTTAAAATAAATAACTAACAACAACATTTTTGTAAAACAAAACCTAGGTATCTTTGCTCTATGTGATGTACTCTGATATTTTCCACTTTGTTCTGTGTTATTCTGTTCCATTGTTTTCTGTTTCATTTTCTGAAAAATGCTAGCTGGTTACCCGCTAAGTTGACTTTTTTTAACCCCACTAATGGGTTGTATCCCCCAGTTTGAAAAACATTGCTTTTAAGAACATTGGTTCTTAAAATTTTGGTGTGCATAAAATAACCTGGGATGGGTATTTAAAATGCAGACTCTTGAGCCTCACTCCACTTGTAGCAAATCAGAATCTCTGGCAAGAGGGGCACAGGAATCCAGATTTTAAACAAGCACTACAGGTGATTCTGATGCAAGGTGAGTTGGGGTCCTGAACACTCACACTTAGAGAAACTACTCTCTTATGGACTTAGGAGTGTGGCTGCTCAAGGCTTCAGGTCACATACTTGCCTGGAGATGGTAGATATTAGTGAGAATCACCTGAATCCAGACTGAGAATTTTCCCCTTACAGAGTGATCCTGGTCACCCACACTCATTCCTGGACCTTGCTGTCCTTTGATCGTCCTCTTTTCCTGATATCTGTTTTGGCCCTCATGAAGGCAGAGAGGGAGTTAACTGAGGCCACAGAATAGGGAGCGAAGGAACTGAAGGGTCATTTTACAGAGTGGCTGGGGTGTGGCTCAGCCCTCCAGTAGGTGACCACAGCCAATCCCAAATTAGAATTGGGTGGGATTCAAAACTACTTTTCCTATTCACTTGCCTTTCATGTGTAACCACATGCAGTGTGTCAACATGCTTCCCGGCGCCATTAGGCACCAGCAGTTTTGCTCTCTCTGGGTTCATGGACCCTTGGTATTCCTGTTATGTGTTGTCTTAGAATAGCTCTGTGCTCTGGGGCTTGGGCAGCTGAGCATTGCCCATTAACTCTTTCAGCACCAGTGCTTTATAGATGCTAAGAGCATCTTAGTTGAAATAGAGCAACAACCACAATAAAATAAGAAAATGATTGCTAGTCAAGACACCTGGTTCCTTGCCTTGTTCTGCCATTATCTCTGTGACTCCAGGCTCCCTGAGCCTCAGTTTCCTCACTTAGAAAATGACAAGTTTGTTCTAGACTCTAGACCATCTTGAAAGGCCCTTCTAGCTCTGAAATACCAGGATACTATTTTTTTTAATTAATAAATTATATTTATTTTTGGCTGTGTTGGGTCTTCGTTGCTGTGTGTGCGCTTTCTCTAGTTGCCACGAGTGGGGTCTACTCTTCGTTGCGGTGCGCAGGCCTCTCATTGCAGTGGCTTCTCTTTTTGCAGAGCACGGGCTCTAGGGCACACAGGCTTCAGTAGTTGTGGCACATGGGCTCAGTAGTTGTGGCTCGTGGGCTCTAGAGCGCAGGCTCAGTAGTTGTGGCGCACAGGCTTAGTTGCTCCACGGCATGTGGGATCTTCCCAGACCAGGGCTCGAACCCGTGTCCCCTGCATTGGCAGGCGGATTCTTAACCACTGCACCACCAGGGAAGCCCAGGATTCTGTTTTTTATACCCTCTGGTGTTTCTCTTTGCACTTTAAAAGTCTTCCCTTTAAAGCCTCTCCTAGGTCTCCTCTCCACAGGAGATTCACTGAGGTTGGGAATTTCCAGAGAACCAGATGATAAATTAATAGCAACAACATGTTTTCCTATTTAGTGCACGGACAAAGTATGAAATTGATAAAGCAAGTTCATTGCAACTTGGGTAATAAGGCCTGGGAATTTGGGGACATGTTTGTCTTTTTAGACATGACTCTAGCTACTTTGTTTTGTGTGTGTAAATACATTGTATGGACTGCCAAGTAATAACATAGCTATAACAATAATAACACATGATGACGATACTGATATGTAGGTGTAGAACATTTTATGATTTTTTTTTATGGACATTACCTCATGTGATTTGATATTCATAATAGCCATGTGAGTTGGGCAGGGCAGGTCTGCTGTCCCCATTTATTTTTTTTTAAGTAGATGAAGAAATGTTGAGGTCCAGAGTGCATCTGTGACTTATCCAAGATTACCTGGCCAGCAAGTGGCAGAATTAAGACTAGACTATAGGTCGTAAGCATGGTTCAGAGTGCTTTCCACAGAATACCACCTTGCTGAGATGGGGTATCATTGTTCATCCAGAGTCCTTATAGACCAGTAGAACTCAGTAACCGACTAACCTGGAAATTGACCAAGGCGTCTTTTACTCCACCCGTCCCTTTAAAATTTTGCCAGCAAAGTGTCGGCATGGTTAATAATATGCTGTAATTTACAGCACACAAACCAGTGGGTGAACAAATTCAGTCACTCAGCAGCCTCCCAGATTCATGCTGCAGTAGTTGATTAGGCAAGATTAATGGAGGCCGAAGATATTAACTATTCATTAAATGAATTGTCTTACTGTGCTCTACATTTAACAGGATTTCTGTGGCTGTGATATCTGTCATTAGTGGATAATGATTAACTACCCACCCATTGTTGGTGATAGACGTTCATCGAGTATTCCAAACTATCCCCTGTCCTCAAGAGGCTTCCTTCCAGTAAGCAAGATAAATATCAAAATAACACATGAGAACTGATAATGATGCAGGCCGCAGACCTGATGACTATTTAGACTTCATTCCATGTAGCTCTATAGTTTCACAGAACCAAATCATTTTACTTTATTTCTCCTTTCTCATTGTTATCATGAGCCAAGTAAGGAAACATATTGTCTCATTAACGGGTATTCTGGAGGGGGAGGTCTGAATCTTAGGGATACCCTTTCTTCTCAAGTGGCTTGTTGGTACTTGACATGCTAAAGGACCATTTGCCAGGCAAGAGGAGTTACTGGCTGTAGATCAAGCTTCTCCACTCCTGCCTGGTGCCTGAGAGATGCTTGCTCCCAAGGTAGTGGTTACTGCTTTGAAGATGTGTGTGGATTTCTGAGTGACATCATTCCAGTTTGGCACAAACAGGTATTTATTTTTCTAGAATGAACTACCAGGAGTAAGCCAAACTATCTGTCTCAGTCATCTCCCAAAATTTCATTCATTAAAAAAATCTGCTAACACATCTGCATGTATTTTTTTCTCTCTGTGTGTTTGTCATGTGCTATAATTACTTATGGGGTTTCTGGTGACATCTTAATTAACTACAGAAGAAAAAACTGAAGATATAACTGTAGAGTTGTTTGCAGGTTATTCTATGGAATATGTGGATCTAACTTAATGTAGATGGTTATAAAATCTTTTTAAACTGAGAAACATATATGACTCTTTTGTTCCTTGGTCATCAATCACATGTCTTTTGCTCTTGCTATGATATTTCATTTTAATTAAGTGAATTAGTCAGCTCAGACTTTTGAAAGATCACAGCCTATTTGGGGGGGTGGTTGACAGGGGAAATTTTAATACATAAGTAAATTTCTAGGCCCTTAGTTCTATGGATCATATTGGCATAGTTTTTGTTCTCCAGCATTTTGGTTGTACTCAGAGTACACAAGGAGGGTTTAGTAACCTCTTTGTTTGTACCTCCCTATAGTTCTGAGAATGCTAGTGGCAGGACACGGGATATAAATGAAGGGAAGGACCCAGGTCTGCGGAAGCCATGAATGGGCTGGTGGGAAGGTAGATCTTCTAAGTCAGCCAAATCAGGGTTTCATGATGGGCCATCCAAGCCAGTGTACACTCAAGCATCAAGACTGGGGTAGGATGTGGGTTATAGCTAATCGACAGTTTAGGAGCAGGAAAGTCATATCTTGGATCCAGGAGGTCTGTAAACATGGGAGAAGCAGGTCAGAAGCAAGAATTTTGCTCCCTTTAACCCTCGTGCCCAGAACAGTGCCTGGCACATAGTGGTGCTCAATCAGTATTTGTTGAATGAATGAACGAAATAAGACTTTAGAGATCGGGGACTCAGAGAAGAAGGCTGGACAATAAGCTGTCAGAAATCTAGGCAAGAAATTGGGATGGAAAAGCTTCAAATCTTGTGTCGACCCTGGCCCCCCGCCCCCACTAAACCAAGTCTCTTCTCACGGGGTCCACAGAGCTGTCTTGAGTGAGCCTCTAACCTTCTCTCGCCATGAACATGGGATGGGGTGGGGGGTGCTTGAAGGGCAGGCCAAGTCTCTCACCTGACATAAATTGATGGAGATATTTCCATTTCGCTTCTACAATGGCTCAGATTTGGGAACCACTCCCAGTTCTCTGACCTGACTCAGAGGAACCTTGGCCCTACAGTCATTCAGGAAATAGTCATTAAGATGTCAGACACGTGCTAGTCCAGTTCTCAACTTCAAAGCAGATTCCTAAGCTCCCGGATCTTGAATATGCCATTATCCCAAGGGTGTGGCTGGGCTCCTTGGAACTAATCCAGAGCCACAAGAATTCCATTTCCATACAGCTCTTCCCCCAAATCTGATTATAGGGGACAGTTTAGACTATTTTGAGTAAGGTGGGTACACCACTGCTTGAATCCTTTCTAATCATCTGTCTAGGCTACTGAAGACAATTTGTGGTATTAACTTGTCCCTGAAAATTTGAAAGCTGGTTTCTCCATACATAGAATATACATTTTTTTGCCTTTGGCCCTTTTTTCTTTCTGTCTCTGAACTCTCCTACTCTGATCTCATTGCTGGCAAAACTGAAGCTGTAGCTGTGATAAGCCCAGGGAAGTGTGCCTGCCCCCTCCCTGCCTGCCCGCCTGCCTATCTTTGAAAGATACCTCCAGGCTGCCACTGTACCACTGGGTCACCCAACCAGCAGCAACTATTATAGGCAGAATCTTTTTCAAGTCAGTTCTCACCTTGGTGATTTTTTTCCCCTCCTTCTTTTAACACCTTCCGCAGCAAATCCCAACCATCCTCTGGCTTATCTGGGTCAGCAAGGGTCTGATTTTATGCATGGCACTGTCAAGCCATAAATCCGCTGCGGCTTTGCCTCTCTATCCAGCCGGTCTGCTTCTGTCAGCATCAGCAAAATGCATAATAGAAAAAGTAAGCCAGAAAGGCTAATAACACTCATCTGAATAAAGTAATCTCTTTGGCTGCCTCAGTTCACTTCATTTTAATCAAGGTACCAGGCAGGAATTTAGGTTTAAAAATCTAGCCTCCTCCTGGTCACTAGTTTCCTGTCCAACTATCACTAAATGATCCCTTTTATTTTTTTTTATCCTCCTCATAGTTGGGTACTCAATAATCTATATTGAATGATGTATTTGTTTAACTCATCTGGGTGTTTGTAGACCCTCACATGTATGTCTGTTTTTAAAAGTGAGAAACCGCATTCTTCTTAGATGTATTGACATTTGCCATATTTATATACAGACTGACAGGTTTGATAGGAATGTTGGGAAAGGGGTCTCGGTGGAAGCTGCAGAAGCATCTAGGGTTCTGGCAATCTGGGCTCCCTTTGGCTTCTTTCCTGTCTACCTCAGCACAGTTTCCTGTGTGGAACGCAGGACTGATCCTTCCACCTTGCCCCTTGGCAGAAGGACAGTGGAAGATTAAATTCTGCTCTCCTGTTGGTATCTCCCTCATGTCTTCCCAGAGACTTACAGCTGCTTGCTTAATTGCCTGTTGCTGCGGTCTGATCCCAACCATTATTTGCTGAGGGCTGTGCATTTGCAGCAGGCTGAGCTCTTGGCCCTGACCCAGGGCCGGGTGAGGAGCATGTTGGAAATCGATGAATGCTGAATCCTAGTTTGTTTGGAAATAAAAATAATAATACTTCTTCACATTTGTATAGTGCTTTACATTTGAGCCACACAACAGCCCCATGAGGTGGGCGAGTCAGAGACCATTGGCCCAAAAGGAAACGTACCTCAGTAGAACAATGCAGAAGCTCAAGCCATCCGGTAATGCCAGGCTTGTGTCATGCAGCCCATCTGCAGAGCTGTGAACATAGTCATCATTAATTAAATGGCACCTTAGGCCAGGAGAGCGTGCTGGATTTTACAGTCATGCTTTGAAGATCTTTGGGGAGCTAGATGTACAACAACAGGACATGTATCCATTTTATAGATGAGACAACTGAAACTGAACAGAGGGGAGATGGAAAAAAGGGAAGTGTTCTGTCAAGGCCAATTTGGACCTTTATGGAGTTAGCTCTTCACCTTAGGTATTTTATTATTTATTTATTTATTTAGTAGTACACGGGCCTCTCACTGTTGCGGCCTCTCCTGTTGCGGAGCACAGGCTCCGGACGCGCAGGCTCAGCGGCCATGGCTCATGGGCCCAGCCGCTCGGTGGCATGTGGGATCTTCCCGGACCGGGGCACGAACCCGTGTCCCCTGCATCAGCAGGCGGACTCTCAACCACTGCGCCACCAGGGAAGCCCCGGGTTTAGCTCTTTTAGATCATTTACAATGATCATTCTGTGGATGCATAGTTGGCTCGTGACTTTCTGAGCCTCCTTTTTCTCCTGGTTTTTTTTTGACTCCAGAGTCATTCCCTCTCAATTACAGTATTACGTTTTCTTGATCTTCCTCCTGAAAAAATGTTTAAGTAATAAAAATACTTCTGGATATTTTGTCTGCTTTTTAGGGATTAGTGTTTGAGGAGGTTTGCAGCTGTTCAGCACATGCCTAAGGGATGCAGACCCTTTTCTTTAAATGCCTAAGTATCACACAACCTAAGACTCTGTGGGTGGGGGAAGTAAGGAAACTGTACAAACAAATGATAGATGGAAAAGATATAAAGACAAATTTCAATCTCCTGACCAAACGAAGCTCTCTTGGCTCTAGCAGCCCCAAATAAAATCAGGCTGCAAAGCTGCTGAAGCAGGAAACCACTCTCGCAGAACCTTAATTTGCTCCCTATGAAATCACGTCTCGTTGACTTGCTCATTTTCCAGCCTGAAGTGTGTTTCGCCTTTGTTCACGGTGGCTGGGAAAATTGCCTCTACAGTGGAATTGTGTTCCCCTCCTACTGCATGCCCCACACCTCTCCTTCCCCACCACTATCCCAAAATAAATAAATGAATTAATTAAGACACCTCCGTTGGAAGGAGAAATAAGTCTGAGAAAGCATACAAACTCAAAGAGCCCAAAATATTGTATGAAAACTACAGTAATCGTAAAAAACTGGGAAACCCTGGGAGAAACAGACAACAGAGTCTAGTACTTTCTTTTAGGGCCATAGACTCCTTTTTTAAATTGAAAATCTTACATAGAACTCCCATATATGCAACAGATCAAAGCAGTGTTTCATAGGTGTAAATCTACTTTTAAAGTGCCAATTTATAAAGAGTACTTATTACAGAGTTAATCAGTAGAAACAATGAGGCTGGGTTTATGAACCCAGATTATGAATCAGAGTTGCAGTTTTATATCAGTTTCAGCATCCAAGTTATTTCAGGTTCTGGTTTGGGTTGCTCGATATCAAGAAATCCCGACTCATGCAGACTAGTTGTCATAATCTTGAGATAGTTTTAAATTGATTTAGATGCTTGAAAAAGAAGGGTGTTTTCTGTTTTAAAGTTGAATCACTGACATTACCCAGAAGCTATTCCTATTCTCCTTCATCAATATTAATTGGATAAATGGAAATGTATAATAAGCTTTATAACAACTGATAATGAAATGAGATGATATTGAGCGTGTATATCCTTACTACCCAACTGTGGTCTACCATGAACTCAGCATAGGCCCCTAAGCCTTCTGTGGCACGTAATTGAACTTGGCCACTGTGTCTCAAATCATGTGCTCACCTGAACAGCTTTACTCAAGGAGGCACACAGGTTGAATTCAAAACTAAACCTGTGCAGAGCAGCATACATTCTGATCGATAACATGTTTTCCAGCAGTCTGGATACACGCATTGATTCTTTATTCCAAAGCTTGCATATAACAAAGCTCACCTCAGCAGCCCATGAGACATTGTGGTGGTATCTACTGCAGGGAAACTGGGTCCTGCGTCCTTTACATATTTCAGTGGGGGTTGTTCATTTGAATGGGTATATTACAGTTGTTTGAAACTGAAATATGATTCTCTGTAACTCCAGCATTTCTCAGAACACATTTTAAAGCTGCTGCGCCCTGAAACTAATAATGGCTGTCCCACCACATGCTGTAAGAATGGAAATAAATACATGTGGTAAAAGTTTTTGTAGCACCTTAGAAATTTTTAATAAATATATATTTATGAATGTTAAGTGATAAGGCATTTTAAAAGAGTCCCACTTCTGCCCATCCTTCTTAACTCATCTTTGTTTACTCAAGGGTCCCCTTGGTATTTATGCTCTGCATCACCTTGCATGGTATTGAACCGGTTTTGCCTCTCCTGCCTCACTTGTGATCTGATCTGTGATGTACATTGGTGAGCTAGGAGGCCCCTTGTTCATACCTTTAACCTTTTGTTATATTATAGGTCTTTCTTTGTCTCCCACACTGTACTGTGACATCAGCACTTTTATAACCACTAAAGCTCCTACTACTGTACTTTGTTCATTTAAGATACAAGTGTTTATATATTTATAAAATTGAATTGTAGTATGTTTTTATGTGTGTAAAGCACTCTAGGAGAAGAACAAAGAGGCACCACCAACCCACATTCATCTGCAAGAAACAGATTGAAACCATTTGTAAAGTTAAGGTCATGGGAGATCTGCCCTTTTAAAAAGCAAGTGTAATTGCCTGGTATATCCCATGCTTACTGAGGACATGGATATCTTGCCACCCCCCAAAAATTAGATTACGTAGGATTTTGTAACTGAGACTGATTTGGAATCAGTTTGAAAGTTTTCTTGCAGTGGAAATATCAAATATTGCTGAATGCTTGTGCGCAGGTCTCACCATTTTGAGTTTAGGATTGTTTCCTATTTACCTTTTTTTTCCCCCAGATGCTAGAAATTTTGAAAGGAGCGGACTAATTACATGTATCTCTCTCTCTTAGCTAGTATATATTTTTAATTTCCATAGAAATCTTTTAATTTCCCTAGAAAGGTAAGTGGATACAATTGTTCCCACAGTGGTCAGCACATACATGTTAGGGATTTTGACCACAGAAGTGTGGTGCCTGGGGCAGCGGGTCGGGGAGGAGTGCAGTTATAGAACAGTTTCAATTTGGACTCTAATATTCATTCGTTTGAAACAGCCTGTTGGTGCTGGTCAGACAGATATTTTGATTTAATGGTGTGTTCAGAAGCCAGAATAGGTGTGGCGGGATTATTTGTTAATAGTTACCTTACGACTGAACTGAAAGAGCCCTTCTAAGTTGAACTCCATGCTCTACAAGTCACAGGTGCCTGGCAGCAGGAAGGGAAGTGGTGCAGACTTGCTAACCAAGCCACTCTCAGCTCACTTTCTTTGCATTAAGAGTGTGTCTGTAGGGAGGGGAGAGGGGAAACGGGAACAAACTGGTTGTGATACTTTGCAGTGATTACAAGCATTCTCTTTTCAATTACAGGGCTTGTTCTTGAATGCCAGCATTGCCACTTTTTAGCTATGTGACCTTGAACAAGATATTTAACCTTTCTTAGTCCAACTTTCCTCATCTGCTGAATGTGGTTGATAACCCCCACTTCATCAAGTTTTGTAGAGTTCAAGTTAAACAACATGAGTATAGGGCCCAGACATGGGCCAAGTATACAGTAAGCGCTTGATAAATAACCCCTACCTTCTGTTTCTCTCCTTTAAGAAGTCCAACTTGCAGATGTAAAACTTTGTGTTGCTTAAATTAGTGCTGTGAGCTGATTATGTAAGTAATCAATAATTCTTTTGGATCACAGCGATTTCAGTAGAAATGAACATCTAGGTTTGGTGCTTTACTGTTCCACTCAGGTTGTAGACATCTTTGGAACACATGTGTTCAGATACGGTTTATGCTCTTGGTTGTATGGGACATAGAAAATGGCTCAATCAATGAAATCTAACCTCTGTAGATGCGTTCTGTGAGGCTGAAGAGTTTTCGGTGACCTTTTTATGGCAAATGCCTCCACAGTTGTCTTCATTGAATCCTATGAGAGATGAATGTGTGGGGATTTATTTAGTCTGTAGTGTAGATTTTTGTCTAGAGACTAACTTTTCCCTCTAATCCTAGACAAAAACCAAATGATTTAGTGGTTGAAGTCATGGAATTTGGAGTTAGACCTCCTAGAATCATTCTAGTCAGCACAGAACTGTGGTTCTGGTCCCTGACTCCCTCTTACTGTCTCTGTGACTCCTTACTAGCTGTGGGCAAGTGACAACCTCTCTGAGTGTTTTTTTTTTTTTAATTAGTAAAATGGAGATAATGGTAGTTCTTTTTTGACAACAAAATGATGGAGCTTAGATGAGATAATGCATATAAAGATTTTACCAAGTTTCTAGAACATAATAGATGCTCAACAGATAATCCTGCTTCTTCTAATCCTCTTTCCCTCTTCCTCTCTCCTCCTTCCCCTTTCATTATTCTTATTTTCTCCCTTTTTCCTCCACTGAGTTTTTAGAAAAAGAGAAAACTAGAGGTGCAATTTCAGGAAAGACATCTTTATTTCTGGTTGGGCTCTGATTGCTGCGATTTTGTGACATGGACTGTAGTCATAGATGTTGGCCCTGCCTGCTTACCAACACTGATTTTTTTTTTTTTTCTTGCTGTTTCTCGCAGGAAGGATCAAAATGTTCTCTCTCCAGTCAACTGCTGGAATCTCCTCTTAAACCAGGTGAAGCGGGAGAGCAGGGACCACACCACCCTGAGTGACATCTACCTGAATAATATCATTCCTCGATTTGTCCAAGTCAGTGAGGACTCAGGAAGACTCTTTAAAAAGGTAAATAGCTATTTCTAGTCAAAGACACAGTCTTGTAAATAAAAGAAAGAATATCTTATTGGCCCACTTAAAAGGCTTTCCATGGGTCTTGCCCTGCCATGTACTTATGGAGAAAAAATTTGAATTGGCTCTTTTTCTTCCTTTCTGAGTTGAATTTATAGTAGCCCTGAGAAAGTAACCATTTGCAAGGTACAACCCCAGGACTGGCAGCATAATTCATAATTTGCGTATATTAATAATGACTGTGTTTGGTTGATTTCCTAAGTGGTTTGTGAAGCTGTTGAGATGTGGAAACCTTCTGTGTCATTTCATGATTTATTCTTCTAGTTCATTTAGAAAATCCATGTATGTTTATGTTTTTGGTTTAGTTCTCTTTCCAAGTTCTCATCTTGGCCAAGGTGAACTCATGAATTTGGTTATTCTTATCATGACGTATCTTTGTCTTTGGGTCCCTGAATGCTTTCTTCCTCTTTTTTTTTGGTACCCCAGGTGGAATTCAAACCCATCCCTGAATGCTTTCTGAAGCTCAGTTGTTTGTCACAAATCCTTGGGTGTATGTCGAAAAATTTGACTAAGGAAAAACTCAAAATTTATTGTGATAATCTTAAGAAATTTATACCAAATTCACCTTACCTGTCAGTAGTGGAACTAGCCTTTTGGAAACCCAAGAAGCTCTTTTCTAAGCTATCTCAACCTGAGCTCTTAATGGAGTCATTTATTTATGACTTTTGGTTACAAATGGTGGCAAAAGCCCCAACCATTGTACATGATATACCATGTCCAACATTCAAGCTCTGACATCCCCAGAAGACTTTTTAGAAGGTGAATAATCTTCCCACAATTGGTATGTAAAAAGAGGATATATAGAGGGCTATCATTGATTTCATATATAGGGAATTCACTGGTTCGCAGTTGACAAAATCCAGTGTTAAAATTTGATGCTGGGAGAGAATAGACTTCAGTAAATAGGACTGTGGTCGATAGTAGCCTTAGTTCTTCGTCAGTTTTCTAATTCTTAACATTAGGAAGTATACAGATCTCAGTACGTCTGGAATTAGAACACAATTTCTTCTGTTTATACCAGCATGAAAAAAGAACTGCTTTAGAATCGTCCATCTACATAGTTGCATCTGTGAAGGGGCTTTCCCTGTGTCTTACAGACAGGATATTAAGGGTACAATCATCTCAGAATGAAAAGAAGGAAGAGAAAGATAACTCCTTACAGAGCTCACTAGCTATTTTTAGTGGCCCGGCTGTGCTCTCGTTGGGGCCATACTTGGTTTAGGGGTGAGGGTACTTTTCACCGTGTCCTCATGCTTCCCAGCATCTGCTCTAGCTTGCTTTTCATTAACTTGAATCATTCTGCAACACTTGGTGATGTTGTATGTGACTAAAATTAATGACTATAGTTAATAATACTGTATTGAATACTGGAACTATGATAAGAGAGTAGATTTCAGGGGCTCTTTTCACACACACAAAAAAGGTAACTATGAGAGGAGATGATATATTAATTATATTGACTGTAGTAATCATTTCACTGTGTATGTGTGTATCAACTCATCTTGTTGTACACCTGAAATATATACAATCTTTATTTTTAAAAAACATATTTTTAAACCTATTTAGGTGGAACCTTGACAGTGATCAGATACCACTTCTCTACGATCCTGACAGCCACTTAGACTATCTTGAGAAGAAAAGGGGTTGATGGATAGTTCCCTCCTCCATTTTCTCTGTTCATCTGAGAAAAACTTTTATGAGACATTTTCAGCTATCTAGACTTCACCCAATCTCTCAGGTCCCTTTTCTCCCAGCTTCAGAAAGTTAGAGAAGAACCAAGCAGAGAGAGTTTTATAACCCCTCCAGATCTCAGAGATGTTTATGCCAAAGGCAGCCAGCTATCAAAGACATGTTCCTGGTTCCTCAAATGCCATTCACATTTCACAAAAAGCCTAAGTGCATGGCATGTATATAAGACATGGTGTATATCCCTACCCACTCATGAATGATATTCCTAGCTGTGGTCTAAGCATTGACCTCCTTAAGCCGTGCATTTCTATGCTGAGGGTGTAAGGAAGGATTTCTAATTAATCACAGGACTGTTTATATATTACATTTCGTTGAAGAAAAGTACATGTATCATAGGCTTACAGCTAAATGCATTTTTACAAACTGAGCACACGTGGTAACCATCTCCCAGATCAAGAAACAGAATATTTCAGTACCCCCAGAAGTCCCCTCATGCTCCCTTCTAGTCACTGGGGTGTTGGGAGGGGTGGTCCCAACACCCAAGGACAACATCAGTCCAGGCTGTCCACAGCAGAGATTAGTTTTCTTTGGTTTCATACTTTATATAAATAGAATCATGCAGTGTGTACTCTTTTGTGTCTGGTTTCTCTCATTCATTATTGTATTTGTGAGATTTGTTCATATGGTTGTATGTTGTTACGGATCATAGGATTTTCTCTTGATCATTATAACTTTTCATCAGTTAAATTATAGCTGATAAGAGATATCCGTAGGATTGTCGAATAGCCAATGTTTACTATCCCACAGGGTTAATAACCTCTTTTTTCTCTCCCCTGGTGTCCAATGTACGCAGAGAACTCTAAGGTAGAAGCTGGCTTGGCTGATTGTAAGAATAGGTTAATTCTTTTTGGCTGGGCGAGAGGCTCTCTGCTGTCTAGTAATGGACAAAGAAGCATTTTCTCTCCATACCTTAAATTTGCAGTCACTTTTGTTTAGAATATGTTGCACATGAAGAATTAGAATCCCACTGGTTGAGCTATAATAATCGGGTAAGAGAACTGAGGAATGTCCCTGGTCACCCTGGAAGTTATGTGAAGCTTTCTGGGGCTTACTTTATGCTATTAGAGCAGAGCCCTTCTCTAAGGGACCCTTTCCCTTCTGCTCAGCTTTGCCAGTAACTCTGAAACTCTGGACAATTACCTCTCTTTTTTATGCCTCAGTCCCCTCAAGTTTAAGGAAAAGTATTTGGGCTATACGACCTCCATGCTACCTTAGAAACCAAATACACTGTAATTGTGTGATGACAAAGGTGTCCTACACTGAGGGCTTCCTTCCAGTTGTTGGATGACCTTTGTTAAATTGTGATAGGTAAGCTACAGTCCCCAAGATAAGAGTGAACAAAAGTGGGTCTGCGTATGGAGAGGCGGCTAGCTTAAGCAATGGAAGACCACATTTCTTAAAGAATGAAGCATTGTTTCAGATTCTATTATCTATGATGGCCAGCAACCAAGAGACACCACACTGAAATCCAAATATATAAAATAAATATACCTCTTATTTTACCTGTAAATTTGGTTCCAGTAGCAAAAGGAAAACCCACATTTCTCTGGAGACACAGGCTTCCGAAAAGATACCTTTGTTTCTGGTTCAGCTATGGACACCTGTGAAAATTTACCTGCGTTTTAGTGAATTTGAACCTGCTTGTCACTGGCAAAAATCACGGGTTTTCTTCCTTAAAAAAATTTTTTTTTAATCTATAAAACTTAATGATCCTTTGGCAAAGGCTATAATCATCAAAACCAAAATTTTTGGAACCCTTATGTGCCAGGTAATATCTTAGGCACTTTGTATGCATTATCTTATTCAATCCTTACAATAAGGTGGTTATTACTATTATCCTTCTTTTATGGAGGAAGAAACTGAGGCTTAGAGAGATTAAGCAAAAAAAGAAGTGAGACTAGTATATTTGAATACAGTCATCTGGCTCTAGAACCCAAGGTTTTCCACCTACGTGTTCTATTAGGCCTCTCTAGGTGTTGTATGCAGAGTAGAGAGTACTCTGGATTTTCTTGCTCTTTTTCATTGAATTCAGATATTTCACTTAGTTACAGAATTAACCTAATCTTTTCTTTAGCACTCAACCCTTCAAAGGGTCTGGAGGTGTTAAACATCAACATTGGGTTGTTTCTCCTACCTGGTGTCTGGACAAGCAGCTGGAAGTTGAGAATGAAATAGGGCAGCATGTTTTTCTCCCCAGGGGCAGAATCTCTAGTAAGAGGGAAACAAAGACTCATTAAATATGAGAACTGACCAAAAATCTGGCTCACAGCTAACTCAGCTAATTTGGGGATGTCAGGGTGGCTGCACAATTGGCCCTTCTATGCTACTGAACCCCCTTAAGGGATGCTCCCTGCTGGCCCTCTGGTTTGTGGTTATGTCTGCTGGGACATATTTTACATGTTGCATGAAGCCCTGGTAGAGACTCCTTTAGCTAAATATAACATCTAGAGAAAGTAACCTCCTGTCCACAGCTTAGAAACAGGCCCACTTTGTCTAGGACTCCAGGGAAAATTGTGCCTGTTTGGTGCTCCTGACATCTCCTTTCATGCAATGAAAGCTCAGTCTGTCTAACCCCTGTCGGAACCAAGGTCTGGGGAAATATTATTGCTGCCACCTTCATTTGTTTAATGTGGTGACTTCAAAAATGGGGGCCAAATACTGCCAACTCTGACTCCCAGCTCCATCTCGTCTCTGTGAAAGGCATGTTCTAAAGAATTCCACCAAGAATAGAAATCATTCTTCTCACTTTCTCAGTTTAAGTTGAAATAAACTTGGGTGTGCTTTTTCCCACTGGGGAGAAGACAGTCCTGTCCTCTCCTCCTTTCACTTAGCTGGGATACCCTAAAAGTACCTCCAACCTGGCTTTTCAAGTCACTGTTTCTAGCCCTTAACAGCTGCTCACACTTAGGCTTGGAAACCAGTCAATTCAGACAGTCCTAAGACTCTGAATCGCATTCTTCTTTTTATGGTATTTCAGGTAACTGTACTCCTGTTTTACCTTTATTACCCTAAGGTTCTATGGCAGAAAGTCAGGTTAAATTGAGAAAGCTAGGTCAGATTCCCAACAGACCAGTAGTTCTCAACTTCTTCTTTGCAAGAGAGTCACTTGGGAAGTTCTTAAAAAAAAATCTTTGTGACCTTGAAGAGACAAAGATTTCTTAGGATATAGAAAGCATTAACTATAAAAGAAAAATAAAAGGTAAAATGGACTTCATCAATTCTTGGACTTTTGCTCTTGGAAAGACATTGTTAAGAAAATGAAAGATAAGCCACAGACTGGGAGAATATATTTGCAATACATAGAACTCAATAATAAGATGACAGAATACACACATTTTTTTAAATAGGCAAAAGGTTTTAATAGACACATCACTAAAGAAGATATATATAAATGGCCAATAAGCTCATGAAAAGATGCTCAGTATCATTAATCATCAGGGAAATGCAAATTAAAACTATATGGAGATATGCAACATACTCACTAGAATGGTTACAATTAAAAAGACTGACAATACCAACTGTTCAGATGGATGGAATTCTCATATGTTGCTGGTGAAAATGTAAAATGGGACAACCGCTCTGGAAAATAGTTTCGCAGTTTCTTATGAAGTTAAATATGTACTTACCATATAACCCATCAGTTCCATGTCTAGATATTTATCCAAGAGAAATAAAAGTATATATCTACACAAAGACTTGTACCTGAATATTCATAATAGCTTTTGTTGTAGGCTGAATAATGGTCCCACCCCAAAGATGTCCCTGTCCTAATCCCTAGAACCTGTGAATGTTTACTTTATCCATAAGTCTTTACACATATGATGAATTTGAGGATCTTAGGATGGGGATTTTATGCTTCGTTACCTAAGTGGGCCCTAAATGCAGTTACTAGTGTCCTTGTAAAAGGGAGGTGGAGGGAGATTACAGACAAAAGAGAAGGCCAGCCATGTGAGAGAAGCAGAGGGAAGCAAAGTCACAGAGAGAAGATGCTGGGCCACTGGCTTTGAAGATGGAGCCAAGGAATGCAGCTCTAGATGCTAGGAAAGGCAAGGAAACAGATTCTCCCTGAGAGGCTTCTAATGGAACTCAGCCCTGCTGATATCTTGGTTTTGGCCCAGTGAACTTGCTTTTGGACTTCTGACCTCCAGAACTATAAGACAATAAATGTGTGTTGTTTCAAGCCACCAAATTTGCAAAAATTTGTTATGGCTACCATAGGAAACGAATGGTAGTTAGTTTTGGCTATTTATTTATAATAATCCATCAACAGATAGGTAAGCATATTGTGGAAAATCATATTGTGTTACATCCATATATGAGCACTACTCAGCAATAGAAAGAAATGAAATGCTGATGGATACAATAATGTAGATGAACTCACAAAACATTATACTGATAAAAAGAAGCCAGACACAATGAGTACATTCTGTATGATTCCATTTATATGAAATTTTATAAAAGATAACCCTAATCTATAGTGATAGAAAGTAAATTAGTGATTGCCTTGGGGCCAGAGTGGGGATGGAGGATGACTGCCAAGGGACACAAGGGAACTGGGGGTTATGGAAATGTCATACAGTGTTCATTATGGTGGTGGTTACATAAGTGTGTGCATTTGTCACAATGTATCATAGTACATACGCAAAATGTATACGTTTTATTGTATGTAAATTATGCCTCAATAAAGTTGATTTAAAAGATAATTTAAAAAATACCACGCCAAGGCCCCACCTCAGGGCAATTGAATCATGTTCTCTGGGATAGGGCCCAGCTGATCCTTTCATATAGTCAGGGTTGAGAATCACTGCTGTAGATACTCTGGTTTCCATCTTGGGGAAACCCGAGAGCACAGCGGTACATCTGAAGCCATAAGATCCCATCTGTCTGTCTGTGAGCCATGTTTTCCCCTGCTACAGACAGTGTTGAAGCATCTAGGTCAGTTTGTCAAGGCAACCCATTATCGTTTCCCTGCTTTATTCTTGGAGGGTGAAAGAGGGTGAATCTGGCATCAGGTAAATAGTTCACACTTCAAGAATTAAGAAATGCAAGAAGGGTGCTGAGGAAGAAACATAAGAGGTTCAATTAATAGTTTTCTGCAGGGCCCTGAGGTGTTAATGTCCTTTTCCCAGGAGATCAGTCACAAGAGAATTGACATGACCAGTCAGATTTCCTTTGGCACCAAGGAAATGGCTCTGGCAGTAAAAGAGGATAAACGCGATTTGAAACTAAAAGCAGTACTTTTTGCCTACCTACCCATTTATCCCCTTTGGATAGGATTTCCTATGGAGTCTTTGAGTCCAGCTGTTTGGCATATGTGAGGGGAGAGGATGATGATTCTGCAAGGAGGCGTGTTCTATGGTGGTGTTGTCGTAACTGAGAAAAGGAGAGGAAATGACTCACGATGATGGTAGAGTTGAATGTCCCTGGTAGGTACCGTAGATTGAATCAATGGAGAGAGAATGGATTTCCGGAGTCTGTGCTCTGCCCTCTTGAGAAAGGGTTTAACTTGGAGATATCTCTGGGAGAAAGAGTAGATGATTGATTTATCCCTTCATCTCTTCTCCAGTCTACCCTACGCCCCCTCCCCCATGGATCTCAGTATCTGATATTGATTGAATTTCCTCCATGTTATAACATGGTCACTAACAGTGTTGTGTGGTGCTTTATAGACAGCTGTTCCAGTTGCCTAATTTATCTTGTTGGTAGCAAAACTCTGTTCCAGTTAATTGAGCTTTATTCTCTCATATCTGTTGGAGAGATCCCCTTTGGAAAAAAGAATAGGATGTGAAGCTGAGCTTATTTGTGTAGGGGATGGAAGCCTGCCAGCTACTTCAAAGGCATCTCTGCTGATAAGGGTCGTCAGGTTTGCCGCCAAATCCAACACTGAGGGGAGCTTTGCAGCTAGTGCTGTTTGTGGCGTTTTAGCTTTGGTTTCTGTGACACTAGGTCAGCAGCATCTGTATCCTGCCCCTTGGGGCTTCTCTCTGGGTGGTCCAGGCTTTTTTTGGACTTAGGAAGATTCAGCTAAGAGGGAATGTGTGTATCAAAGATGCCTGCTGTCTTTGGCTTAGGTTAGTTTATACGTTTGTCTCTTTGGTGTTTCAGTCCTCAGGTATCTATCTGCCTTTTCTGAAAGAGCACAAGGTGCTATATTCAGAACATTCAAAGGTGTAATGGTACTTTGATCTTTATAAATCAAGGGATGATTAAGAGTATCAGAAGAACAATTTTAAAATATGGAGTATGGAAAAGAGAGGTGCAGTGGACAGAAAACAAGTGTCCACATGCAACCTTGTACCTATTTGAGTACTACCCTAAACTAGAAAATCATGTAGTCAATAAGTATTTTAGTGAAAACTATATATACAAAATAAAACACCATTTTCAATTAAACTATATATACAGCATTATACTAGGTGCTAAAAAGCACTTAAAATCAAATTGAGGAGTAAGGTTTGCCCCCATTGAGCTTAGGGCTTTTCAGTCCACTTTTTAGTCCATTTAAATCTCCCAAAACTTTTGGTGGGAGGATGATAATAATAATACTAATAAGTAACAAGCTTTCCTCAAATGCTTACCATAAAATATTATATTCTGTAACAGAAAATAACTGTATTTTCTCTAGTCTTTTCATGTATTTTGCAAGGTTTTTTTCCCTTAACTTTTTACATAAGTGTAAGGTAGTTAGAGAGAGTGCACATATTATAAAGTTCAATGTATTTTTACAAATGGAAACAAGTATGTAATTATCACCCAGATAAAGAAAAGAATGTTACCAGTATCCCACAAGTCCCCTCTTTTGCCCCCTTCCATTCGTTATCCCCTAAAAGCCACTATCCTGACTTCTAACAGTATAAGTATTTGCTGATTTTGAAAAAAAAAAATTATATAAATGGAATTACATAATATTCTTTCAACAATTTAAATATGGCATTTTTTTCTTCCCAGGTTTTCAGTGTTTCTTATGAGAAGTCAGCTATGATTCTTATTGTTATTCCCCTGGATGTAATGTTTTGGGGACTTGGGGGGCTTCTTTTAATATTTTTTCTTTATCTTTGGTTTTCAGCAGTTTGACTATAATGAGTCTAAGTGTGATGTTCATTTTTTTTAAATTTGCTTGGATAAGTACAATATCTAAATAGTGAGGATCCATGGATAGTGGTTTTTCCTCATTTGGGAAAAATTATGGCAAATATTTTCTCTGTCCTGTTCTGTCTTCTTGCTTTGACTCCAATTGCACATTTGTTAGACTGCTTGATACAGTCCCATAGGTCACTGAGGCAAGCTCTTTTTTTTCCCCTGTGTGCTTCAGTTTAGATGATTTCTAAAATTGACCAATCCTCATTCGTTGTATCTAATCTGCTATTAACAGCATCCAATTAATTTTTTATTTCAGATTTTATATTTTTTAGCTTTATGATTTCCATCTGTTTTTTTTTTACAGTTTCCATATAACTCCTGAAATTTCCCTTCTCTTCAGCCATTATTTTTATTTATTTATTTATTTTGCGGTACGCGGGCCTCTCACTGTTGTGGCCTCTCCCTTTGTGGAGCACAGGCTCCAGACGCGCAGGCCCAGCAGCCATGGCTTACGGGCCCAGTCGCTCCGCGGCATGTGGGATCTTCCCGGACCAGGGCACAAACCCATGTCCCCTGCATGGGCAGGCAGATTCCTAACCACTGCACCACCAGGGAAGCCCCCAGCCAGTATTTTTAAAACATATTTGACAACTATTTAAAAATTCGTGTCTGCTGATTTCAACATCTACATCATCCGTGGTTCTGTTTCTATTTATTGATTTTTCTCTTGACCACAGGTCACATTTCTTTATTTTTTCACATCTACTAACTTTTTATGACATATTAGACATTGTAGGTGTCATTACTGAGACTCTAGATGTGTTTATCATCCTTTGAAGAGTGTTAAGTTTTGTTCTAATAGGCAGTTAAAATACTGGTTGATCACCTTGAGCTTGTGGAAAATTGGTTTTATGCTTTGTTAAAATGGGTCTATTTTGGTTTTGTCCTTAGTCCTGGAACATATTCTATACACATAAGGTATGACCGTTCTGGGGTTTCCATGGAAAGCCCAGGATGCTTATCAAGCCCTCTAACTTGGCAGGCTTTGAACTCCAAATTCCATCTCCCCTATAGTGGGCAGCAGCTAGGATGACCAGCAGTCCCAGTTTGCCTGGGGATGAGGAGGATGTTCCTGGGACATGAGACTTTCAGTTTTATTCATTCTACTGTTGATGACACTTGGATAAGTTTCCAGTTTGAGACTGCTATAAACATTATATTAGAAGGTTATTCTTCCCACTGCATAGCTGAAAAAAATTAAAGCTTACATTAGTAAAATACTCTTTTGTAAGACCAAGAAGAGGTGACATTGGAATTTGAACTCCCAGGCTCTTTCTAGAGCATCACCCTGCCACCTGTGTTTCAGGGTTCATAGATGGTATCCTTAAAACATAGTTACTGCCAAATCAGATTGTTGAACAAGGTCACAGTCTGAGCTTTAAGGATAATGAATTCAAAACCTGCTTTTCTCTCTCCCTGCTTCCCTCTTCCTCTCCCGTTGTCTCCCTCTCCCTTTTCTCTACCCCTCCTTCTCCCCTTCTCTTTTTTTCCTCTCTCCTCCCCCTGGCTCTCTATTCTTTTGAATAACCTTGTAAAATTTTATAGCACATGTGCATTGTAGAAATTAGAAAATATAAGAAGCAAAAATATGATAATAAAAAACCAGATTATATTACATATGCTATTTTATAATCTGTTATTTTAGTCAAGATTTCTACTTTTCCATTTCAGTAAACTTTCATCTCATCTGATACCCAGGCCATGTAAACTTTTCCCTAATTGTCCTAAAAATGTCCTTGACAACTGGTTTTTCCAATCTAGTATCTAATATACACTGGTTTTATGTCCCTTAAGTCTCCTTTAATCTAGCACTGTTCCTTTTCCATGACACTGATTTGTTGCATAGATGAGGCCAGTTGTCCTACAGATTTTCCCTCCTTCTAGATTTGTCTACTAGATTCCTTGTTTTGTTGTTTAACTTCTTCCTGTATCCTGTCTTTTCTGTAAATTAGAAGGTGGTTCTAAAGGCCAAATGTATTCACGTTATATATTTTCGACTAGAAGACAGAATAGGAGACACTGGATTCTTCATGTTGCATCACATCAGGAAATAAACCCACCAATAATGATGCCAATATTGACCCTCCAGATTAGGGTGGTGACAGTCTGAACCCTTTATTTTACAGTTACATTTTTTTCTCACATGATAAAAAAGCCTATTGTATTGTATTATGTATGGTGCTATCATACAAATTTTGGGTGCCAATTCAGTTGTCCATCTGATATTTTTAACATCAATTGATAATTCTAGACAAGTTACTTTTTACCATCTCTGTACTTCTTATACTTGACTATAAGATACCTCTCTGAGAAAAGAAGATTATTAATACAACTCATCAGGCACCGTGAAAAGAGACAGTAGTTTGTAAAAACATATTACTCCCAGGAGAAACTACAATAATGGTGTGAAAGCTGACTAGGTATCAATTGTTTATTATAAGAGTCACAGCAGGGCTTCCCTGGTGGTGCAGTGGTTGAGAGTCTGCCTGCCGATGCAGGGGACATGGGTTCGTGCCCCGGTCCAGGAAGATCCCACATGCCGCGGAGCGGCTGGGCCCATGAGCCATGGCCGCTGGGCCTGCGCGTCCGGAGCATGTGCTCCGCAACGGGAGAGGCCGCAGCAGTGAGAGGCCTGCGTACTGCAAAAAAACAAAAAGATTCACAGCAATAATAAAAATAATAATTGTAACTAATACTAAATGAGTGCTAACCATGCTAGGGACTATGCTACGTACTTTACATGTATTAACTTATTTAATCATCACAACAACGCTTTAAGATGGGTACTGGCTTTATCATCTCCATTTATAGATAAGGACATGGACAGAGGGGTTCAGCAGTTGACTGAAGGTTGTACATCTGGTTGGTAGCAGAATTGGGACTTGTAGCTAGATGGCCCCCTTCCCCTGCATCATCTCTTCACATCACTGTGCTCTGCTCCCTCACATGTAGAAAGGTGGTAGTCATCATATTGGGAAGCTAAAGGGCCAGTGCTTATGCAAGGAATTAATGACTTGTGCATTCTGCAGTAATACATTTAGGTGCTCTGCCAGGCCATGACTTCCCTTGTGCTGTTCTGATTCAGCTTCTTGCCCACCTTGTCTAGAGAGAGTAGACAGCTTTGATTTCTGCCTCCCTTCTTGCAGGACTGGCTTCTTTGGATTCTCCTATTTGTCTTTGTCAGGAGTTTTCCTTTGAATTTCTCCCTGCTTGCCTGAGCATGATTTTTAATTAAAATGTGAAAAAAAATTAAATTCTCCTTCTTTTGAGATAACATCTTCAGTTTTTCCATTCTCTTCTTCTTTCCTTAAGGTACTGGACTTTGTCTATCTTATGGTTTTTCTACCTGATCCTGCCCAGCTCTTAGCCTTTTTGTTTTTTTGTCTTTCCTTCTTTGACTCTGTGCCCCACAAATCATTTGGTTCTCTGTCCAGCTTTTCCTAGTATTTACCCAACATGAAATTTTCAGTTAGCAGCTAATTTTTATTGTCTGCACTAATTCTTGTCTTTGAGAGTCCATAGGAACTTCCTCATGTCTCAAGAGCTCTCGGAATCATCCTCTTGTTGAGCTAAGTAGTTATTGTTAAGGCCCAGGGACAAGACTGAGAAGCAAAATTTTCTGTCATTATTTTCTGTTTCCTTTGATTTGGAAGCAAACAAAAAACCCTTTAGCTTACTTTCTTTTTTCCAGTTGTAAAAGTAATACATATTCTTCCAAGACATTGTGAGGAAAACAAAACAAAAAAAAAACCCAAACAAACAAAAAAAAGAAAATAATGATTACTTAGAATTAGTATTAACATTTTGGTGTATTTCCTTCCAATCTTTTTTTCTTTGCACATTTTTCTTTAGAAAATTAAGATTATATTATATATTAAGTTTTGTGCAATTTATTTCATTTACCATTTTAAGTGAACATTTTCCCCATGTCATTGCATCCTCTTTAAAAACATTGTTTTTAATTATTAGACAGCATTCTATATGCTAGTTATCCCACAGTTCATTCCTACATTCTTTATGGTTCTTTGGCTGTGCTGTCTTGACTGTATGCTGGAACATGTTCTGGTACGACCAGAAACAATCCAGAATCTCATTGGTATCTTCTTGGAAGTCACTTGTTTGTAGGAACGTTGGATGACCTGTGCTTTCATTTGGAAGTACCCTACTTCCACTTGATATAAGGCAAGGAGAGAGGGTTTCCCCTCTTCTTCCTCTTCTGTCTTCCTCATTGTCTCCAAGTTCAGCTGGGAGTCTAGACCTCAGACCTATGGCTGACCTGGGCCCTGGCTGGCTCAGTGGAGTTCTTTTCACTACAGTAGGTTTCAGTTTTCTCATCTTTACACTGGAGAATATTACTCATACTCTCACTTTTCCTTCCCAGAATGTCACAGGAATCAGTAAAACCTGGGAAGAAAGTGCCCTGCAATTATCAAAATGCCAAGAGATAAAAAATGTTGATGAGGATATGGAGAACAGGAACCCCTCCCTATACACTGTTGGTGAGAATGTGAATTGGTATACAGGCATTATGGAAAAAAGCATGGCACGTCCTCAAAAAATTAAACTACCTTATGATCCAGCAATTCCACTCCTGAAGGAATTGAAATCAAATCCAAAGGAATTAAAATCAGCACCTGAAAAGGTATCTGCACTCCCATGTTCATGGCAGCATTATCCACAATAGCCAAGATATGAAACAACTTACATGTCCTTTGACAGATGAATGGAAAAAGAAAGTGTGATGTATATATATACACACAATAGGATATTATTCAACCATACAAAGAAGGAAATCCTGCCATTTGTGACAACATGGATAAATGGGAGGGCATTATGCTAAGTGAAATAAGCCAGGCAGATAAAGGCAAATACAGTATGGTATCACTTATATATGGAATCTTTTTAAAAAAAAAGCCAATTTCATGGAAACAGAGAGTAGAACGGTGGTCACCAGGGCCCGAGAGAGAAATAGGGTGATGTAGGTTAAAGCGCACAAATTTTCAGTTATAAGAACAAGTTCTGAGGATCTAATGTACAGCATACAGTTAATAATATAGCATGTGTACTTGAAAGTTGCTGAGAGTAGATCTTAAGCATTCTCACCACATACACACAAAGAGTTAACTGTGTGAGGTGATAGATGTGCTAATTATCTTGATCTTGGTAATCATTCTACAATGTATATATCAAATCATCACATTGTATACTTTAAATATATAGTTACGTTTGTTAATTATTCCTCAATAAAGCTAAGAAAGAAAGAAAGTGCTCTGCAGAGCTTTGGTTATGTTCATGTAGAAGAGTGTGGCCCTCGTGCCTTCTCCCTGCTAGGGTGGTCCTTGCCTCTCTAAGCTAATCTTTTTTAGCATTGTGTTATCATATAGGTAGCAAGGAAACACAGAAGGCAAACTGGGAGATCCCGTCTGTAGCTTTAATCGTCTCTTCTCCAAAGCCAAGATAATCCAATCCTTCTGCCCACATAAGCATCGCATCCTTTCCTGCCCTGCCTCTTCCCATGACCTTGTTTTCCTTTTGATATTCATTTTGAGGGTGGAGAGTAGAAAAAACTTCTCTTTTTGCAGCTCTGTGAGTCAGTGCCTTTCTGGGTCCTTGAGTTCTCAGGCAGGAAAACTGCAGAGCCCACCTGATTCTTCTTTCAGAGACACTTTAAAAAGAGAGAGAGAGAGCCCTGTTTTATTGAAATCCAGGAGCACAAATACCACTACCAGTTCATTCAGTTCAGTTTAATAAATATTATTTGATTGTCTTTAATTGCTTGGTATTCAACTTGGCACTATAAAAGGGCTGCAGAACAAGCTTAAAACATGGTTCAAGTTCTCAGATGTCTTACGTTTCAGTTGGTTAGACAGGCCATAGACTCCAGAAGCAGGTTACAACTTAAGACACCAATTTAATGAGTGGTACAGATAATTAGTTGTCTATAGGAGTTTGGAAAAGGCACAGATTCATGAGAGGTGAGCCAGGTAAGCGTCATATGGGGGAAAGAATTGGGCTGATGTTCTTTTAATTATATGCTGCCAGGATTCTTAATTATCCATCCATGTCTTATCTTCTGGAACTATCTTTTGAATATTTCCATATTACCTGGTGCCAACTTCCTCTCCTGCCTCTTTGTCCCCATTAGAGATGCCACCCATGAGACCAGTCTGACAGCAGCAGAGACTTTCTGTTGGCCAGCAATAGGGGAAAGATGTGGGATGAGGTTGGAGCCTGAGTGTGGAGGGCTTTGAATGCCACCTCAAGGAGTTCAAGCTACTGGTCAGAAAGAGCCATTGACCATTTTAGGTAGGGCAGTGAAATATCGAAAACCATGGTCTCCAGTGGCATTGGTGGCAATGTTCAGTGTGGTTTAGGGTGGAAGAAACTATTTGGGAGCCCACTACAATAATCCAGCGGGTAATAGAACCCAGTTCTTGGATAATGGCAATGGAAACTGAAAGAATGGGATTTATTAAGAGGCATAGCAAAGAAGTTGTAGGTAGTACCGAGTGACCTGATACGATGTGGAAGGAGGTAAATGCTAGAGAGGATCAAAATTCATTTGGTCATTCAACAAACGTTTACAGTGTGCTTCCCACATTCCAGGCACTGTGGTAGGCACTGTAATACAGCAGGTAACAAAAACAGAAAAAGTCCTCGCCTGCATGGAGCTTATATTCTAGTCTGAGAAACAGGCAGTGTACAAATAAACCAGTAAATATATATTAGATGATGACAAAATAAAGTAGGGTAAAGAGGATGGGGGTCCTGGGGACATTGCTGTTTTATATAGGGTGGTCAGGGAAAGCTTCATTGATAAATTGGCATTTGAACTGATTCTTGGAAGAAATGAGGGATCTCACTATTTAGCTCTCTGAGTAAAGTATTCCAGGCAGAGGAAACAGCATGTCTAAGGCCATGAGATGGGAGTGTGCTTATCTGATTAGAGAAACAGCAAACGGTCTCACGCACAGTAGACAAGAGAAAGAGTGGTAGGTGATGTGGCTGGGGATGGGGGGCAGGCTGCCTCAGGCAGGGCCTTGGAGGCCAGTGGAGCGCCACACTGGGATTTGGAACAGAGGAATGATACAGTCTGACTCTTGTTGAAATAGGATTGTTCTGGCTGCTGGGTTAAGAGAAGACTGAACGAGGAGCAAGGCAGGAGCAGAACAGGGAGACCAGTTAAGGAGGCTCCTATAAATAATTCAGGCAGGAGATGATGGTGGTAGAGATGATGGTGGAACAGAGTGGTAGATGTGGAGATCGTGAGATGTGGTCAGAATCTGAGATGTATTTTGAAGATGGAGCATTTGCTGCTGAATTGAATGTGGTATGTGGGGAAAAGAGGAGTCAAAGATGACTCCAAGCATTTTGGCCTGATCAATTGGAAGTTAGAGTTGCCATTTATTGGGGAAAGTATGTGGAAGAGCCACTGGTTGTAGTCCAGCCCTTTAATTATTAGTGAAGAATCTGAGAGTCAGGAAGAAGTGACTTGCCTTAGGTCACCCAGTGAGGTAGTAGCAGAGGTGGGACCAAACTACCAGGTCAATACCACACTTTCTGAGTTCAGTTTTAGACCTGGCAAAGTGAGAAAGTTCAGTGAGGGTTAAGGCTGGAAGGGAAATTTGGAAATTAACCGCATAAAACTGACAGTTGAAGGCATGAGAGTGAGAATTCGGAGGAAGGGGCAGTTGAGGCCTAGAGAGAGGATTTTGAGGAGCCAGCAAAGAGGAGAGAAGAGCAAATTAAAATGGGCAGAAGGAAAATGAGAATAACATGGTTCCGAGAACCTAAGTAAGAAGAAGAGGAAGCAATGGTGGGTACTTTAAAGGGATCGGGAAGAATGGAATCTGAGCAGATGCATTCGATTTGGGTTTCGGAATCTTGGGAAACTATGGCGTCCTCAACAAAGTCTCCACTCAGATTTTACGCACTTTTCTTATCCTTTCAGCTAATAGTGAGAAGGAGTACAGTAGCATAAGCCTGAGACAGGGGATTTTTTAAAAAGTCCTTCCAACTCTAGCGTTACGTTCTTGTGAGTCTTACAGAAGAGTTTGACCTTCCCAGACTTCTGTGTGCCCTGCGGTAAACTGAAGGAGAAAGCATTCCTTCTTGCCCACTTGCTCCTGGAGGTGTTGTAAAGATAACGGCGGAAAATGATATGAAACTGCTTTGGAAGAGAAATGGTACATAAATCAAGATTTCTTTTCTAGCTGATGTTAACAAGTTTTTAATTTGAAAGCAATCTTGATAGAGGTATAAAAAAACTTTACATTAGGGATACATCCCTTTATATTAGGGATACACTGACTGATAAAACTGATATTCCTCTTTGAAACAACATAAAATATTTCAGTTATCATTTGGATTTAAATCTTGCTTGATTCCTAGGTCCATTAGACTCATATCAAATCCTGCCTGGGCTTTTAAATGTGATTTAATTTCAGTGACCCTTGCCCCCAAGGCCACACAGGTCTTTCAAGCATTCATAGGTTAGCATGAGTCCAACACAGGGTGAGGTTTTCCGTGCTGAGTTCTGAGCAGTCTGTCTGTTTTAGAGCTGCAGGCTGAAGCCCCAGTGGAGTTTAATTTTGTCCTTCCAGTCCCCTTCACATAACAGTGTATGAAGAGCAGGAATGGAAATTAATTGTACCTGCTGGCATCATTAAAGTTTTCAGTGCATATCCTCTCCTGGGCCAGAAAGATTAAAAAGGGTGTTGTAATCAGAGCAGATGATTTCTGACATCTGATGATTTCTGAGGGATGGGCTTCCTCCCCAGGTTCGATGTAAGGATGTGATGCTTGTGTGTTGCCTCTGGCCTGATACCACATAGCTTGGGGCTATGCAGAGTCTCTGCCTCAGCCTCCCACCAGCCCTGGAGGAAAGCCAGGCTCCTGCTCTCTCTGGATCATAGGCCTCTTAGGTAGAAAACTAGTCCTTCTCACTGAAGACTGGCCTATTCCAGCTGTCCATTCTTGACTGCAGGATGCGGTCAGGTGTCTTGGGTAGGTCAGGCCTGAGAGCCAGTCACATCTTGTTCAGGTGCAACCTGAATGAAGTAAGGAATTGTGCTGCTCCCTGGTGACTCAGTTCGTTTCAACAAGTGTTTATTACATGCTTTCCCCAAGCGCCACGCTAGGCCCAGACACTTTTGCCTGCGTGCGTGCTGCAGTATTTTCTTGGTTTGGAGGAGAGAGGCCTCTGTTGTTTGTAGTTTACGAATCAAAGAAGACCCTGATCTGGGAGTAAGGGTCTTTTCCCAGCTTTCACACTGACTCACAGTGTGACCTCACTTTTTAATCTTTCTAAGACTTGGTTTTCTAATCTGCTAAAATAAGGGTTTGGAGTCATCTTTCTAAGATTTCTTCCTGAAATTCTGTAATGAAGTGTGGGAATTTTTAGGAAAGTGGTAAACCGTTAGAGAGTTCTAAGTGAAGACAATATGTTTGCACAACAAACAGTGTTTGAGTTCTGAGTCTATGTGGCCCTTTGCTAGGGATTGGGAAGATGGCATGGCGAGGTTCCTGACCTAAGAGCAGAGTCTAGTGGGAGAAACAGATCCACAAGTGAACCATGATAGTACAGTATAATAATGGGTTCCTCATGGAGGAAAGCATGAGCTGAGGTTTGCCTTACCAAGTTGTGTGAGTCTTAGTGGGGGAGAGAGAGGGGGGTGTGGTGGTGAATAGGGATTCCTGGGAGATGAGACAAGCAAATAGTGTCATGGAATTAATAGGTGCTATGGGTGAGGATGGCTGAGCACAGAACCCTTGTAGGAGATGGCAAGTGATGAGGCGGAAGAATCAGGCCGGCCTTGCATGCCTCACTAAAGAGCTTAGAGTCTGAAGCCAGCAAAGGGGAAGGCTCATAATGTTATTGTGGTTTTTGCTTTTTTTTTAACTTTTCATTTGGAAAATAACTTCAGACTTAGAGAAAAGTTGCAAAAGCAGTACAAAAATTCCTGTATACCCTTCACCAAAATGTTAAAATCTCTTATAACTACAGTACAATGATCAAAATCAGGAAATTAACACTGATCCAATACTATTGCCTAATGTACTGGTCTGGATCAAATTTTACCAGTTGCCCCACTCATGTCCAGTTTCTGGTTCAGCGGCCAGGTCAGGATCACACATTGTGCTAAGTTTTACTGTCTCCCTAGTCCCCTCTAACCACTGACATTTCCTCTGTCTTCCTTTGTCTTTCATGACTGACACTTTTGAAGAGTGCTGGCCAGTTATTTTGTTGAATGTCCCTCAGTTTTGGTTTGTCTGCTATTTCCTCATGATTAGATCTGATTAAGCGGGTTTTGGCACGAACACCACAGAAGTGATACTGCGTATTTTATCAGGAGCCGCTTCCCGTTGATTTTTTCCATTACTAGTGGTGATCATTCTGATTGCTTGGTTAAGGTAGGTTTCTGCCAGATTGTTTTACTGTAAGTTACTTTCTTTCCCTTTGCACTTCAAATAACTTGTGAAAAGAATCTTTGAGACAATGTAAATATCCTATTTCTCCTCATCTTTGCCCACTACTTATTAGCATCTATAAATGCTTCTTAACTGAAAGAATCCCAGTAATGGGTTTTACCAAGGGAGTACCATGGACAGATTTGCCTTTTAGAAAGATTACGCTGAAATGTTTGGATGTGAGAGAGTTTAGAAAAGCAAGAACAGTTATAATAAAACTGTCTTGATAGTTGATGTAAGAGATGATGGGGTCCTGAATTAAGGCAGTGGGAGGAGTCATGGAGAAGATGGGGAAGAGACATTCCAGCTGTATTTGGAATCAGAGTGTGCAGGGCTTACATTTTGGGCTATAGATTTAAATGCTGGAAAAATTTTGAAATAGGAAAAAAACAATCACATTTTCTCTAGATTATCTCTATATAACCACTGGGTTATTCTTGTAAGAACTAGAGTAGCTAACTTTATTAAATATATTGTACATCTCATTAAATGAAGTTTCACAAGGTGTTGCTTCTCCTCTTGGACAGCTCTTAGACCAAATACCTTTTGTTCAACCCAGAGCCGTTTCTAATCTCCAGTGCAGATGTGCTCACCGTTTGGTTATAGAATATGGTAAACTGAGATATTGTTCTCCATATCCCAGCGGCTGCTTCCACTGGCCCTTCTCCCAAATTTCTGCCACTTGTTAGCTTAGCTGGTATCCTCTCTTTGCCTTAACATAAAAGCCAGGGCTATAGGCCATAGTCATGATTTGACAGTATCAGGGAAGCATTTCTTATCAGTTTTTCCAGAAAAATAGAGAAAATATGCAAGTCAGCAAAAAGAGGTGGGGGAAGGGCAGAGGCTCAGTTCTTACCTTAAGCTGCTTGGAGAAGATGTTTGTTTACTAGAGGGTAGTGAACTTTTTTAGCACAGCTTTGCAAGGGTGCTGAAAATCATTTTAGTTTTTCATGCCTGGGAGGTTAATTGGGTTTGTAGAATTACATGGGAATTTGGGGATTGGTCTAAGCATTTAGGGTTATTCCTGATCCCAGGCCAATTGCTTACTTGATCTAGGCAAGAGGAGATAGAATTGAGCTCAAGCTTCTTTTTCCTCCAAAAGCTGTGGAGGATACACCCCTCTTGTAATCTAGAGTCCTGCTTGCTAGGTTTCTGAAAATCCTCTCATGGGTTGTGAAACAATAGCCCTTTGACTATATTTCTGTCCATGGTGATGTGAGCTGATTAAACTGGCAAGCAGATAATGGAGGGGAATTGGTTATATGTCCCCAGCGAGAGGTCATGACGAAATGGATCTGTGGTTGACGAGAAGAATTTCAACACATATCCAAATCAGTTCCTCAGATAGGTTGTCTGAGATCCCCAGGCCTGCCTCCTGCCTTCCTTGAATTTGACTCCTGGCGCACAAGACTCAGGCTTCAGAGGCTCAGCTGGGCATCCACAAATCAACTCAGGAAAGTGGTGCTGAGCAGTGAGGTTCTTTTGGGGAGATACCACAGCATAGGAAAAGAACATCAGACTAGGAATCAGGTAACCTGGGCAGGGACCCAGGGCTCCAGATGGGTTCCTTGTTTATTTTTCTTACTAGTTTAATTCCCTACCACAATTTTGAGATTCACTTCTGGCTGTGGTCTAGAGAAGCATCTAAGAAAGGCACATTTGAATTAAAATCTGGTTTGTAGGTAAGGCAATTGAAGTTTTCAAATTTTGCAAAATTATGGATGAGTGGAGTGGAGACTAGGAGAGAAAGAGCAGGCAACGAGCTGCTCTTTTCTAGTTCTGCATTCTAGAAACAGTGCTGATGTGTAAATCCTATCCTTTATTTTAATCCTATCATCTCTATTTTTCCTTTGTTTTTTGTTTGGCTTTCCTTCTCTCTTCCTTTCTTCCTTCCTTTCTTTCTTCCTTCCTCCCTCCCTCCCTCCCTCCCTCTCTCTCTCTTTCTCTCTTTCTTTCTTTCTTTCTTTTTTCTTTCATTTCTTTCTTTTTTTTCTCTCCTGATTGCCTGTGTACTTGCCTAAGAAATATTTCTCAACCTTACTAGAATATTTAGGGTTAATTAAAAATTATAAGAGTATGTCACAAACCTAGTGCACTCTTTAAGCCTAGTGTTTACACAAAAGGTTGGCATGCTCTGGCTTGGAGACCCTGACCCCATCTCCTCGACTTGCTGGTTTCAACTCTACATATTTTGCTTCAAAACCCTAATGCCACAAAGAATGCGGAACTGACGAGTCCTCCCCATCTACGAGCTAGGACATCTTGATTAAATTAGTGTCAAGGGGGGTGGAGAGAAAGGCACAGTGACACAAAGGGTGTTTTGAGGAGCCCTGTAGAGCCTGTGGAGAATGAATGTTCTCGTTAAATATGGCCATGACCTGCAGCTCCACGCATACCAGAGACACAGCTCAATTGTCCCCAGGAGTTGGGGGGTGGGGATGATCGGGGGAGAGGACAGCCTGGCATGGAAAGACAGAAATACGGGAAGGCCCGTTGTTGCTTTCTTTCTGCTATAACTTCAGCAATTGATTCTTTGATCACAATCCTTGTTTTTGGAATGGATCAAAAAGTGGTTTCCTTTCCCCTGGGTGTTTGAACCTTCCCTCTGCTCCTCTCTTCTCCTCTGGGTACTAAGGGAACTCCTGAAAGCACCCATTGTCTTAAGCCTCTTTCCACTCCCTTCCTTGGGGCTCCCCAAGAAGATTGCTGCCTGAACTCTGTAGAGCAGTGCCCCCAAGACAGTGCTCGCCCTTGTCATTTACCCCCATCCTCATCCTATTCATCCTGAAGTCCCAAGACCAAAGCAAAGAACAGATGAACTGTTCAGGGCTTGCATAGAGCCACTGCATTGGTGGGAATGCAGCAATCGGTCACCCCTTGGCTCGATTCTGTCTGCACGATGGCCAGGGTGCTTTACGAGATATGCGTTTGCCATTTGCCCTTTGAACTGCCAGCCATCCAAATACAGTGAATGGATTTAAAGCTCATTAAGTTTTGGATCCCCTCCTTATAACCATAATATCCTAGCAGCTAATTTTTTTTTTTTTTTTTTTTTTACCGGTACGCGGGCTTCTCACTGTTGTGGCCTCTCCTGTTGCGGAGCACAGGCTCCGGATGCGCAGGCTCAGTGGCCATGGCTTATGGGCCCAGCCGCTCCGCGGCCTGTGGGATCTTCCCGGACCGGGGCAGGAACCCATGTCCCCTGCATCGACAGGCGGACTCTCAACCACTGCGCCACCAGGGAAGCCCATAGCAGCTAATTTTTATGGTTAACATATATAATTCTCTTTTTAACAGATAGGATCATAATCTTTTATACATATACCTGAGGATTTAAAAACTGATGCATTAAGGATATTCTTTTGTACTATCCCTCTCTTTCTTACTATGAAAGCTTACAGCCCTTCATCCTCTCATGTTCACTTAATAAATAATTATTGGGTGCTTACTATATGCAAGGCATTGTACAAGATGAGGAAAATACAAATCTGACAAAATAGCATTGAACAGGAATTTGTGGGTTCAAATTCTAACTCTGCCATTTCATAGCTCTTCCCATGGACAAATAACCACTGCAAGATTTAGTATCTATAAGATGGAGATAATAACATACCTCATAGAGTTATTACAAAGATTAAATAAGGTTATGCCTGTAAATGGTTAACTCACACTAAGCACTAGGTAAATGTAAGCTACAATTAACTCTTTTTATTAATTACTAATTGCAAGAAATAGTCCAGATCCCTCAGAAGCTTATGCTATAGTTGAAAGGGAAGAAGACATTTGCATAAATAGCTTTAATCAAGGCATTGTAGATATCATGTGTCCAATAAATGGCACTGATAATAATTGCTAGAGAATATGGGACAGGCAGTAAAGGAGGAGTCATATTCAGCTTGGTTGTTGAAGGAAGGCCTGTGAACCAATGTGTATCAGCAAAAACTTCTTTCCTACATTTGTGATAGATATCACCAATCAATCATGGAACTCTTCTGTTTTTCAGTTTTTAAATTTGAAATATAGGTATAGAAAAGTATGTAAAATATATGGGTATAGTAACTGAGTAATAATAAAGCAAACACCAAAGTAACTAACCACACAGGTCAATACATAATCTTATCAGCACCTCAAAAGTCCCTGCTATATTCCCCAGTCACAGCTCTCTCTATTCCTCCCCACTATCCTAACTTTGTGATAATTATTTTCTTGCTTTTCTTAAATTATAGCCTCTAGGTATTCACCTTTAAACAGCATAATTTAATTTTGCCTGTTTCTGAACTTTACATAAGTGGAATTATACTGTATGCATCCCTTTGTGTCTTGCTACTTTTGCTTGCCACAGTTTGTGAGAGTCATCCATTCTGTTGCATATAACTGTACCTTGTTTATTTTCATTGCTGTAGGGTTCCATTTATGAATTCACCACAAGTTACTTATCCATTTTGTTATCAATGGGCATTTAGGTTGTTTTCAGTTGGGACTAATGCAAACTATGCTATGGTGAACATTCTTGTATGTGCATACTGGTGTACATATGCTCAGATTTCTAGGGTGTATACCAAGTAGTGGAATTGCTGGTTTAAAAAATAGGCATATCTTCTTTTTTATATAATGCTAAACTATTTCCCAAAGTAGTTATTAGTAACTTTCACCCCCGCCAGCAATGTATGAGAGTTTCATTCTTCTACATCCTTGCCAATGTTTAGTATGGTCAGATTTTTAACTTTAGCTGTAGTTTTACTTTTAATTTTAGCTATTGTCATATTGGTTTTAATTTACAACAATCTGATAACTAATAAGTTTGAGGGCCTTTTCTTATTTTTACTGACCATTTAAATATATTCTTTTACGAAGTGCCTATCTGGAATATTAATCCTTTTATTGGTTATATAGCTAGACATATATTCTCCTACACTAGGTCTTGTCTTTTCCTTTTCATATTTTCTACTGGTTAGTAAAAGGTCTTCATGTTAATGTAGTTACATTCGTTTTTCTTTATGATTAGTGCTTTTTCTGCCATATTTAAGAAAGCCTTTCCTGCCCTAAGGTCCTGAAGATATTCCATTGTATTATCTTCTTATAGTTTTGTCTTTCACATTATAGTCTTTAAGCCATCTCCACGAAATCAATTTTTATATATAATGTGAGGTAGGACACAACTTAATTTTTTGAAAAGTAGACATGCAATTTCCATATCACCATTGATTGAAAATTATATCCCTGCCCACACACACACTCAGTTTTCTTTTAAGAATATATATTGAAGATTTATCCTGTGCCAGCTACAGTAAATGCTTTACATACAGTAAGTAGACAGGTGAAATTTGAAAATGAAAATGATTTCATAATTAGAGATGGAAAAGTGAGCAGTTCATGAGTGTGGAGGGGGAGTTAGAGTGGAAGGACATTCCGTATGGAAAGAACAGATTTCAGGACAAAAGAGAGCGCAGGAATGTGTGAGGACTCTTCAGAGGGTGGTGAGTAAAATAGTTTGGCTAAACCAGAGTATTTATGAGGAGAGCACTTGGGAACCAAGGAAGATTTATTCATAGGAAAATGATATAATAGAGCTGCTATTTCAGAAAGACTGGGCCTCTAATCCAGGGGCAGGGTAATAAGGGCCCACAATGTGGTAGCAGTGGCAGGAGGAATGGAAAGGAGACAGATGTTACATATATCGTAAAGGAAAAATCAGCAGCATATGGCCACTTATTGGAGAATTAGAAGTCAATGATTACTTTTTTCTGTTTTTATTCTCGTGTCACTTAAGAAAGGCCAGTGTGCTGTTAAGGAATTCAGGAATTCCTTTTCATAGTTGGTGGAGCTATTTTCACATATGTCCCAGGAACTAGATGGCCAAACCTCTTCAAGCCCCAAATGGCCCCGTATGAGACTTTTATATGTGCTCATTTTCAGAACTTCATGGGGAGTTCCTCCATTTGGTGGACCTCGGGTTACCAGAGAATGCCTGAGATTTAAATCTGGATTCTCAATCACTACAGCTAATTTCAAATATGCCCTTTATATGAGGTGGATTCATCCCTCTCCTATCCTTTGATAGATCGTGGTTTTTGAAAAACCTCTAAGGAAGTAATGAAGAACCATATTTAAAACCTCAAGCTTGCTTCTCTCTTGTTTTACCAGAGTATTTTGGTTACCATATCCTAGGAAATGAACAACTTTAAAACATAAATGTGGTAAGCCTTCACTTTCACCAGTATCCATTCTTTCTTTCATACAAAGCATACTTATTAGGTATCCAACATTGCACTGGACCTGGTGAGGGCTACACATAAAGATAATGTCTGTCTTCAAAGTTTAAACTTTGAGTTTTGCTACTAGAAATGGCAGTTTAGGTAACTCAGACTAGCCCTTCTGCTTCTTTGAAGCTGCTTTTGCCTAAGAGGTATCTGTTATTCTAGAAGAGAAGCCAAGCAGAGCTTTTAATAGCCTTATAGGGCTAACAGGACAAAAATTGGAATTCAGGCTGAGGAAGGGGAGCCCTGGTAAACTTCCTCAGGCTTTGGAACCCCACAGGGATATAATTTAGTAGAACAGTGAACCAGAAACAGACTTTAGCAGGCTCACAGGGACTGAAAGCTAGCTGCAAATTATCTTAATCTCTAATTGGATTAAGTTGATCTAAGATATCTAGTGGCTATAAGCAAATTTAAATCCTCTCTAGTGGACAATGCTGTCATCCTAGGCCTAATATCTCTCATTGTTTTGTATATGCAATGCTACTAAGAAAAACAATAGACCTACAGGAGGTCCATATAATGGTTATCAGACAAACTTTAAATTAACTATGTTTATGAAAACAAATAATAACAAAAAACTGGAAAGTTATAAAAAAAGAATCAAACAACTCAAAATAGATTGAAGGTATAAATGTAAGAGCTAAAACTTTTAGAAGAAAACGTAGGCATAAATCTTTGTGACCTGGGATTAGGTAATGGTTTTTTAGATATGACACCAAACATAAGCACCAAAAGGAAAAAGTACATAAATTTAAGTTCATCAAAATTATAAACTTTTGTGCTTCAAAGGACACTATCAAAAAAATGAAAAGACAACCTATAGAATGGGAGAAAATATTTTCAAATCATGTGTCTGATAAGGATCTAGTATCCAGAATATATAAAGAACTCTTACAACTCAACAATAAAGAGAGAAACAACCCAGTCTTTAAAAAGGCAAAAAGCTTGCATAGACATTTCTCCAAAGAAGGTATACAAATGGCCAAGAAGCACATGAAAAGATGATCAACATTGTTAGTCATTAGGGAACTGTAAGTCAAAACCACAATGAAATCCCACTTCACACCCACCAGGATGGCTATAATTCAAAAATAAAAATAAGAAAAGAATAAGTGTTGGCAACGATGTGGAGAATTGGAACCCTCATACATTGCTGGTGGGATTGTAAAATGGTGCAGATGCTATGAAAAACAGATTGGCAATTCCTCAAAAACTTAAGCCAAACTTATGCAAAAACTTAAGCATAGAGTTACCCTATGACCAAGCAATTCCACTCCTAGATGTATACTCAAGATATCTGAAAACATGCCCACACAGAAACTTGTACATGAATGTTCATAACAGAATTATTCATAATAAGCAGTTGATGAACATTTGGAAACAATCCAAATGTTCATCAGCTAATTAACAGGTAAACAAAATGTGGCGTATCCATACAATGGAATAGTACTCAGCCATAAAAAGGAAGAAAGTACTGATATGTGCTACAACATAGATGAACCTTAAAAACACATATTACATGATTCTATTTATAGGAAATATCCAGAATGGGCAAATCCATAGAGACAGAAAGTAGCTTAATGGTTGCCAGGAGTTGGAGGAAGGGCTCAGGTGAGAGCCTTCTCTTTTTGGTGATGAAATGTTCCAGAATTAAATAGTGGTGACTGTTGCACAACCTTGTGAATATACTAAAACCACTGAATCATACACTTTAAAATGGTGAATTTGGGCTTCCCTGGTGGCACAGTGGTTGAGAGTCCGCCTGCTGATGCAGGAGATGTGGGTTCGTGCCCCGGTCCGGGAGGATCCCACATGCCACGGAGCGGCTGGGCCCGTGAGCCATGACTGCTGAGCCTGCGCGTCCGGAGCCTGTGCTACGCAGAGGGAGAGGCCACAGCAATGAGAGGCCCGCGTACCGCAAAAAAATAAAATAAAATTTAAAAAAAAGGTGAATTTATGGTATGTGAGTTTTATCTCAATGTTAAAAACAAGAAGAATCAAACAGAAATTTTAGTGCTGAAAAATATAGTAACTAAAATAAAGAGCTCAATGTGGATTAAATAGCAGGTTAGACAGAGCTGACTAAAGAATCAATGAATTGGGGACTTCACTGGTGGTCCAGTGGTAAAGAATCCACCTAACAATGCAGGGGGCGTGGGTTTGATCCCTGGTCAGGGAACTAGGATCCCACAGGCTGCAGGCACCCACGCATCACAACTGCTGAGCTTGCACACCTCAACTAGAGAGCCTGTGTGCTGCAAACTACACAGCCCACACACTCTGGAACCTGCGCACCACAACTAGAGAAGAGAAAACCTGCATGCCACAACCAGAGAAGAGAAAACTTGCACGCCACAACTAGAGAAGAGAAAACCTGCATGCCACAACTAGAGAGAAGCCCACGCACTGTAATGAAAGATCCCACATGCCTCAACCAAGATCCCGCGTGCCGCAACTAAGACCCGACGCAGCCAAAAAATATATAAATAATAAATAAATTTTTTTAAAAAGAAAAGAATTAATGAATTGGAAGATAGGTCAGAAAAAAATGCATACGGAAGCTTAGAAAGAGAAAAAGGATGGAAAATACCAAAATCAAAACAAAACAAAAAAAGAGCATAGGAGACTTGTGGGATATGGTAAATAGGCCTAATATGCATACATTTGAAGTTCCAGAAGAAGAGAACAGAGGGAATGGGGTAGAAGCAATATTTGAAGAGATAAAAGCTATGAGTTGTCCCAACCTAAGAAGAGACATCAAGTCACAGATTGAAGAAGGATTATGAACCCCAAGCAGGATAAATACAAAGAAAATTACATGTAGGCACATTAGAGTAAAGTTGCTGAAAACTATGACAGAGAGAAATCTTAAAAACAGCCAAAGGGGGGAAAAAAGGCATATTACCTTCAAAGGAGAGATAGCAAAGCTGACAGCTGACTTCACAACGGAAACAATAAAAGAAAAGAGACAGCAGAGTGATGCTGAAAGAAATAACCTTCAAAAATGAAGGTGAGGGCTTCCCTGGTGGTGCAGTGGTTGAGAGTCTGCCTGCCGATGCAGGGGACACGGGTTCGTGCCCCGGTCCGGGAGGATCCCGCATGCCGCGGAGCGGCTGGGCCCGTGAGCCGTGGCCCCTGGGCCTGCGCGTCCGGAGCCTGTGCTCCGCAACGGGAGAGGCCGCGACAGTGAGAGGCCCGCGTACCGAAAAAAAAAAAAAAAAAATGAAGGTGAACTAGACAGTTTCAGACAAGAAAAATCGAATATAACTTATCGTCAGCAGAACTTGCACTAAAAGAAATACTGAATGGTATTCTTTAGGCAGAAATAAAATGAATCCCAGATAGAAGCTTGGAGATGCAGGAAAAAGTGAAGAGAAACAAAAAGTATACATCTAAATGAATACTGACTTTAAAAAAATAATTTATTGCAGGGTTTTAAACATACATAAAATTAATGTAAATGGCAACAATAGAATCTGTGCCCAGGCAGAGATGGGGAAATAGGTTTAAAGGTATTGTCCTGGAAGTGGTAAGAGTATTAATTTATATTAGACTTTGGCAAGTCAAGGATGTATGTTATAATTTAGGGTTATCACTAAAGAAATAGTATCTCAACCAATCTAAGAGAGGGGGAAACTTGATAAATAAAAACTAGCCAAAAGATGGTAAGAAAGATTCTGGTAAAGAGAAAACTATAGGAATATAGAACACAGCAGTGGCTTCCAGGGATTAAGGGTAGAGGAGAGTTTGACAATAAAGGGGCAGCATGAGTGAATTTTTTGGTGGGTGATGGAACTGTTCTATGTCTTAACTGTGGTGGTGGTTACCCACTTTGTACATTTGTGTACAGAGAATAAACCAAGAGTGACTTTTACTGATTTTTTTTAATTAGAAGGAAAAAAGAAGGTAAAAAATGAGAGAAAATAGAACAAATAGCATACAGCTAGTTGGTGGATTTAAACCTAAATGTATCAGTAATTACAATGACTGTAAACAGACTCATGCAGAATTAAAAAACAGATTTTAAACAAACAAAACTGAAACATGAAAAGCCGCACCTTAAATATAAGGATATAGACAGAGTTAAATATAAGGATATAGAAAGAGTTAAAGCAAAATGATGGGAAAAGATAGTTCTGATAAAATCAGACAAGATAGATTTTAATGCAAAAAGTATTATTAGAGATAAAGAAGGATATTTCATAATAATTAAAGATTCAAGTTACCGGGAAGAATCAATAATGCGAACTTAAAACATATAAATCAAAAATGGATGGAATTAAAAGGAGAAATAGACAAATCATCAACCCCAGTGGGAGGCTTAATACACCTGACTTACTGAATAATCAAATAGACAAAACACACACACACACACACAAAATCCGTAAAGATAAAGAAGATTTGAAAAACAATGAACAAACCTGGCCTAAATGACATATATGGGCCCTATGCCTGGCAACTGCAGTCAGATACACGTTCTATTGGTGGACCTGGAAAATTTATAAAGCCTGAAGTGAAGAGGAAAAATTGAAGCACTTAGAGCTGGGGAATGGAAATCATCAGTTCCAAACTCTGGACATCCTCCTTCTCACAATTCACTGATTTTTCACTGGGGATGAGGGAAGGTGCCCTTCTCCAAGGACGTAGATTTTTTTAACTGTCCGTAGACTGATGGGAGTGGCTGCGCATGTGGACACAGTGTGGACAAAGACGAAAGGGTACAGACCACCACTGTCACTGAAGAAAGCTGTCCAGACTCAGAGCTCCACCCCAGCCCCAAGGAAATGCATTCTAATCATCTGCCAGTGAAGAACTCTATTTATCTCCCAGAGTTGGCTTTTTTGCTCCTCTCCGGTCCAACTCTGGCACCTGAAGTATCAAGATGCTCTTTCCATAATTAAACCCTCTGCTCCTCCTTTTCTCTGGAAGGTGGGATTCTAAGACAACTCCAAAAGTAGAACTACACAGATCCCTCAATGAACTGACTTTGCTGCCAGGTTCCTCTTTAAAGTATCTAATCAGCGATTTTCCCAGCAAGCCAGGCATTTCCTGTATGGGTGCTGCTGACTATTTTACTTCCTACCAGGCCGCCTCCCATGCCGTGTTCATGCTGCCAGCTTTCAGATGAGCTCTATTAACTCCTATGCTTCCAGCCTCCTCGCAGTCAACTGGGAGCCACAGGGGTATTCTTCCCATCACCCAGCTCCTGGAATTCCTTACTGTAGACGGGCATATGCTTACATCCACCATATCATTCTGGCTTTTTGATTTTTTTTTTCTTTCTTGCCCAGTTCCAACCCATTGATTATTTTTCCTCTAGAGTCCATTTTACAGCTGCTGAGAGATTTGTGCTCTCATGTTGCCTGTTTGTCTTTGTGTCTTTTGTCCCCTGTGTCCCAGTCTACCCAAGGATGCCATGGTCATCAAGACACCATTTCTATGCCTTTAGTGTCCTGACCGGGAGATGGGGTGATCACTCATCTTCAATACGACCTCAAGAAATCCTTTGGCACTGGAGATCAGGGCCTAAAGACATTATTACACTCCCACTGAAATCATTATCCAGAAGAGTTAAAGATGGAAATTTGCCAAGAGAAGCATCATAGTGGTGGTTTAAGAAATGAAGCCTCAGACTTGATTGTCTCCTTTTAAGGGATGTTGCTTTCAGCTTATTTTTTAGTATTAGAATAGGCCATTCCAAGAGATTGAAACAACTATGGGGGAACATTCAGATTCTTATAGGTCTTTGTTTTAGACTCTGCCATCTGAGGTCTTGGGAGAGCAGAGGACCTTCAGCCTCTTCCTGTCCCCCTACCCCCACCCCACCCCTGCCCTAGTCCAGTGGGACTCAGCCTTGTTCGAATCATATGTTTCCCTGACAAGAGGCTCTGGTCAGTTGTAACAGAGCATAGTAAGCGTCCACAGGAGGTAGAAATTGAATCCATAGCGTTCACTGTCATGGCAAAGAATGGATTTTCTCCCAGGGCCCACTAGCATTACTGTGGGTTATTAAGTCTGACTACTCACACATTCCAGAACTTCTGGGAAAGCCTTAAGGAAATCGCTTTCAGAAACAAGTGCCCTAGAGGAGAAAGCTCTTGGATTTCATTAAACCAGAACTTAGTAATGGGTATTCTTTGTCTTCTCTGACCTAGACAGTAGGGAGATCCTACCTTTGGACATTTAATTTATGACCCCAATTGAACCAAGTCCCAGTTGTGCATCTGAGAAGGATCTTTCCTGTTTAATCTACCTAGAGAGATAGAAAGTAAATCTATTCTTTTTATTTTGCCTCTACAGCCACTGCCCCACACCCCCCGCCAATTTCTTCCTTTTTGCTAAACACCTACCCTTCCCCCTTAGGAAAACTTCATATTTCTTACAGAGTTATTCTTACTTTGGTTCTTACTGAAACTGGGGAGGGGAATAGATTGTGCATCAGCAGCATGAGGAAAACCAAAGATTCTTCTTCCCTGTGGTTGATAGAGCCCCTCCACTGGAGGGATTTAGCTGCAGTTCTGCCTGGGGATTAGCTTCTGGGAGCCTTCCCAATTCCACATACCATGATCATTATATGTTTTGGGGGTACATCAGGAGGCAGCACATTGGTGGAAAAGAGCTTTCAAGTGGGTGTTAAGAGGGCTGGATTCTAATATTAATAATAGCTAACAGGGGCTTCCCTGGTGGCACAGTGGTTGAGAGTCCGCCTGCTGATGCAGGGGACACGGGTTCGTGCCCCGGTCCAGGAAGATCCCACATGCCGCGGAGCGGCTGGGCCTGTGAGCCATGGCTGCTCAGCCTGTGCGTCCAGAGCCTGTGCTCCGCAACAGGAGAGGCCACAACAGTGAGAGGCCCGCGTACCGCAAAAAATAAATAAATAAATTTAAAAAATGGTTAACATTTATTGAGCATACTAAGGGCTAGATTCTACCTTAATCACTTTACATGGATTATCTCATTATTATCCTATTTTACAGATGCAGAAGCTGAGGCATAGAGTGGTTAAACAATTTACCCAGGGTGATACAAATGGGAAGTAGAAGCAGGAGTCAAACCCTGCTCTAGTGCCTGCATGTTTCACCCTCTTTGAATACTGCATGTGGTCCCAGACAGGATACTGGATAGCTGTGCGACCCCAGAAAAGTCATTTCAACTTTTTGGGCTCATCTGTGAACTGTAACCTGAGGGAGTTCACGTGGATAACTTCTGATGGAGTTTCCACTTTCAGTAATCTACGTGAAGTAAACGCAGCTATATTGTTTTATTCTTGTGATTATGTGAAAGCATAATGTTTAAGTCTAAAAGTTTACCTAATTGATTCAATAACTGGTTACCTTACTGGCTGCTGTGTACAAAGCAGTGGGCTGGGCACTTAAGAAATATGGTTTTAAAAGTTATAATCTGTCGCTTTCATTAGTTTTAGATGGTTTCATATTTTAGTAGCTTTGGGATTTTTTTAGATTAAGTTTTTTAGATAATTAAACAGGAATCTAATTGAGAAACCAGTTGTGTTTCAAAAGACAAATTCCGAGACGGGTATTGGGTCTCAGACTGTGTCAGGTTTCTGACATTTTCTTTTATTCTCTTAAAGTATGACTCTTGTTACTGAGAGAATTTAACTACACCCATTCACTTCTGAGTGAAGGAGCACCTGGTGAGTTTTTTAGTTTGTATGGTTCTGAGAAGCTCAAGAGACTCTTTAAAAATGAAATGTGACTGCTTTGGGAGTCACTTATACTGAAGCAGTATCTTTACAACCTGAAATATCTGTTAGAAACTTAGAAAGGCAAATTCAAAGAAGGGATTTGCTATGTAATAGCAAGATTTTTTTGAAATCATGTTTCTGGCAAGCTAGATTCAATATCTAGCTTGCTCTGGAGGTAAGTGTGGAAACCTCTTGGCTGAGATAGAAACAAATTCATCTTGAACTAGAAAACTAACTTAAGAAATTCCATTTCTAGTAATGCTTTTGAGACTGGAATAGTTGCATTCTGATAGGCTCAGATATCAGCTTAATGTCCATCTTTCTCAGTAGACTGTAAACTTTTAAACTGTTTTGTATACTACTATATTTCCAGTTAAACCACAAGTACTTGACACATAATAGGTGTTCTATAAATATTTGCCAATGGACTCTTTATTGATCACTCCTTAAAAATACAGCATTTCCGCCTTTGCCAGGATCTAGTAATTGAACCTGCTTCAAAACATGCAGTTAGCCACCTTGAGAGCCAAGTTACTTAGCACTTGTCTTGGTTGGTGGGCTTCAGTCCTCAATCCACTATTTTCTTTATCAATGCCCCAAGTAGCGTGTCCAGTATTTTTAAACCTGTGTATAATGACTCATTGATTAGTTGTAAAATGAATTTAGTGAATTATGACTAACATTAAAAAAATTGAAGAGGAGAAAAGAATAGGAAAAATCAGAATGCACTGCACATAAAAAGGACCTTTACTGTAGACACACACATGTTATACTGGATTACAATTTTTAAAATGTATTTTTTGAAATCCTGTTCTACCCTATCTTCAGAAGGTAAAAGCACTTCAGGTGTCTATTTCGTGGCAGCTCCCAGCCTACCTCTCTATAAGTGTCTTGCAATTCAGTATATTTGTATTTTATGCTACCATGGGCTCCCCAGAGCATAACCGGAGCACAGTCTTGCTAGAGCCACCATGTGCTAGCTTAATCAGTGAGTGAAAGCTGAATAGAAAGAGTCCCCCCGCATAGATACAAGTATTGTGGCCATAGGGAAATCTAGAAATCACTCCTGAGCTCTGACCCGCAGGATCACCACACCCTGCACCCTCACGGCTGCATCCTGGACCACCTATTTTGATGGGCTGAGGAGGGGCCAGACACAGTGCCCACCATCACCTAGCACTAGCCCTGCTGCCACACAGCCACTCCTTTTAGCCCTGTCCTCCCCACCAAAAGTATTTCAGGCAAAGCTCCAGCTCTTGAAACTTGGCCACTTTGAAGTGGTGAGCCAGCGCCCCTGAAACTGACCCTACATCTGGTGGCACTTCTCCGGCTGTCAGAGCTTCGTATAGGGTTCATGTCTCTTTCCTCTGAAACCTGTAAATGTAAATTCAACTTTACATTTTTTTAGGTCTTTTTAACAGTTGGTCTCAGAAGTATCTTTGGGGTAGGGAAGGGGGTGTAGCACTGGTGGAGGGAGATATATGCCCTTGAAAATTGGATTCCTTTTTGGAAATCTGCTGACACCGGCTAATCGGCAGAGAACTAAATGATCCTACTGTTTCTACCTGCTGACGGGCTCAGCCTTGGGACAGGGCTGAAATTAGCTCTCACCACATGGCAGAGACATGACTTCCTCTTTTTTTTTTTTTCATACAAATAAGGGGTAATTTTGTCCCCTTCAGATAATAGAGCTTTGTAGTATAGATGGCCAGTAAACAACAGCCCCTCCTCCCCAACTTGGAAAGCATACTAGTGCTGAGCTAAGTACCTAGAGAATCAGGTAGTAGGTAATCTCCCTGATGAGCACTGGTTTGAAAACCCTTTCATAATCAGTGTTCTTTGGGAAATGCTCATAGACAAACCCATCCAAGCTCAGGAAATGTATTGCTCCAAAGTTGAGTGACCAGTGTCCCGGCAGCCCAGACCACAGAACCTCATGTGTCCTTACGTTTCTGCTGCTGCATCCTTTTTGTGAGTGAGGAGGTTTCAGGACTTGATGGTCTTTGGGAAATGAGGCTGTGTGTTTCGGTTCTGTTGGCCAGTGCTGTTATCTGTTGGAAAAGGAGGATTCCCTGCCCATTTTGTAAGCACACAGCTGGCAGGTCTGTTACAATCTCACTGCCTTCCAATCAGCCCCGCCCCGGCAGCAGGCAGAGTGGGGGCCTGTGAAACACACTGGCCAGACAGTTGTGGTGAGTTTCAAAATAAAAGCACCCTCCTGAGCACACCATGGCACTTCCTATCCCAGAGAACCAGCATTCACTGTGCCACATCTCTGGTCTAAATTTAGGCATCTCTTCTTCTTCTTCTTTTTTTTTTTTTTCCAGGCAAAGATTACTATGCGAACATTTAAGAGAAAAATTTTGCCCAAAGTAATTTTTTCCCTCGACTTCTATTTGGTTTCCTGCAATGTTTAGATGACTCATTCTCTTCCAAGAAATTTTAAAGAAAAGAGATGCAGGCTATATGATAGGGCACAAAGACTGCTCTGTAAATTCTCTTTCTCTTTTCTGCCGAGAAATCCCTTAGCTTTTTTTTTTTTTTTTTTTTTTTTCCGGTACGCGGGCCTCTCATTGTTGTGGCCTCTCCCGTTGCGGAGCACAGGCTCCGGACGCGCAGGCTCAGCGGCCATGGCTCACGGGCCCAGCCACTCCGCGGCATGTGGGATCATTGCCGGACCGGGGCACAAACCCGTGTCCCCTGCATCGGCAGGCGGACTCTCAACCACTGCGCCACCAGGGAAGCCCCCTTGCTGTTTGTTATAGGAAACGGAAAGGCTCCACAGTCTGCATTGTCATGGACTCGGCCTCATCAGGTCCTGTTGTTCCCAGGAATAAATGTCTTCCTTGTCTTTGGGTGGGTCCCCCTTGTAGCGTCCCAGCTCTGACAACTGCTCCACAGCAGCCGCCAGCACGGAAGCCCTTCTGGGATCGCTGGGGCCACGCTTGCCCCCAGAGGCACACAGTTAAGGTTTCTGAAATACAGAACGGTGGCGTTTTATCGTCTGCGCAAGGAGAGGTACAGGCTATTTCCTGCCTCTCTCCTCGAGTCAGAATTTCTCCCAATTGCTGGGGACTTTATCATAACTGTAACCTGGCTAACAGCACGTGTGTTCCCAGCCCAGCCCGCAGCCAGAGGGAGAGTAAGTCAGAATCACTTCAGCAGCCTGTTCAAATAAACAGGGATAATAGTTGAGTCGGTCCTTTTCCAACTAATCAGTACACGAAAGGAAACATCTGCCCGGGCTTAATTGCTGTTTGATTGGTTATGCTTTTTCTCCCCCTCTCCTTCCCACCTCTTCTGGGGACTAGGTTATTTAAGTCATGGGTAAGCAGCAGGGTAGAGGAATGGGAGTTTTCTCCTGTAACCTCTGCCATCTAAACACCAGGAGGTGTAAGAGAGGCTGGGAGGCTGGCAGGGGGAGTTGGCCTGGAGGCAGGAGGGCAGGGTGTTTGGAAATGATACTCATGGTCACTTCCTGGCCTTGTTGCTGATCTGTGGCTGGTTGGTGAGTCATTTTGCCTCACTTCAACTCCTTGGGCCTCTGCTGCTTCAATGGAGCTCAGCTCTCCTCACAATGGGAGGGAGAGGTTGGTATGTGAGATCCTGGAAAAAGACGTTTCCTCTTACGGCTTCTTCCAGCAGTTGAGGGCATTGAATGAGAGTCATTTGGGAATAGTAAATTTAAGGCTAGCAAGATACTCCTGAAGCCATCCATTTGGTAGAGCATCTTTTTTTTTTTTTTTTTAAATTTTTATTTATTTATTTTTGGCTGTGTTGGGTCTTCATTTCTGTGCGTGGGCTTTCTTCTAGTCGCGGCGAGCAGGGGCCACTCTTCATCGTGATGCACGGGCCTCTCACTGTCGCGGCCTCTCTTGTTGCGGAGCACAAGCTCCAGACGTGCAGTTTCAGTAGTTGTGGCTCATGGGCCTAGTTGCTCCGCGGCATGTGGGATCTTCCCAGACCAGGGCTCAAACCTGTGTCCCCTGCATTGGCAGGCAGACTCTCAACCACTGTGCCACCGGGGAAGCCCTGTAGAGCATCTTGGTCCCTAAGGAGAACGTGCTGATTATCTTGTGCTCTGTTGAGGAAGGCCAACCCCCCGTACACTGAAGTGGGGGTGTTGGAATCTAATGTGGACTCAAGAAGCCAGGCAAAGGATGGCAAAGAATTATAGAATGGCAGAGGTTGGAAAAGACCTTAGGAACGTTTAAGCCAAAGACTTTCATTTTATGGAAAAGAAAACAGAGGTCCAGAGAGATGGACCAGGTTGTCCAAAGCTATTTTCCTGATAGTGGAGGAGCTGGAAATAGAAGAGTCTTGTGATTGCCAATTCAGGGCTCCCTCCATCCCTCTCCACACTACCAGGTGTAAAAATTCATGTCTGCTCACAACAAAGGTCACACATATGTTACATTCCATAATTAATTCCTTAATAGAAAAATGTCAAAGCATAAAAGAAGAGTGAAAATGACTGCTAAACATGTAAAAAAAGGTTTAGGCTCACTAGAATTAAAGGACTGCAAATTAAAAGAGGATACCATATCAAATTTTCAAGACAAAAAAAGTAAAAAACATTCTTATATGCTTCTATTGGTATTTTAAATGGGTACAGTTTTTTCCAAGGGCAATTTAATGGTATAAGTTAGCAGTCTTTGACTCAGCAATGTTACTTCTAGGGGAAAATAATGACAGGTGTGTGCATAGATTATATACAAAGTAATTAAATACAGCATGTTTTAGTACAAAAAATAGTAAGCAAAGTAAATGTCCAAGAATATAGGAACTACATCAATATAATCTATTATAATACTATAGAAGAATAATACGTAAGGAAATATTCACAACATATGTCTAAGTGGATAAGTTACAGTGTGTATAATGCAATCCCAATTCCATAAAAATTGTAGAGAGAAAAATGTGTAACAAAGTCTAGAGTGGTGATTTCTTAGCGGTAGGAATTAAGGGTTGCTTTTTCTTTTTTGAGGTTTTCTACAGTTTTCTTATTTATTACAATAAATGTATATTCCTTTTGTAATCAGAAAAAAATATTTTTAAAGTCATATATCTTGGGAAAAAAAAGCAAGATCTTAAATTATTATGTTTCTGACATGCAGGACATCTTCCTTTCTTTGCCTGGGAGCTGAGCTGTACCAGGGGGTAGGTAGTATTATACCTTCTGTTAGAAGGGCATTGTTGGTATCTGATTTTTAGTAGGAAAGAACTAGAAGGAGCTGGCAGAAGATAAAACAAAGGTTTCCCCTCTCAATGACCCAGTGATGCCAATCAGTTTTATGTCCTGCTCTCGTGGGCTTGGCATAGAACACTCAGCATCAAAGGCGTGACTCATTTCCTTCCTGCTTCCTTATTCTTCTCTATTTCTACCCTTTTCCCCATGTAGTTAGATGCCAGCCCTGGGCGGCAGCAGCGAAGAACCTGAGAGCCACCACTCCTTAAGATTAATCTGTTGGAGGCCCCTTAACATATATCATCAGTATCAACATTAGCAACCAGTCATGTTTGAGGTACCACTGCCCTGGGAGTTTGAGGTAGAAATAAAGCAAGTAAGAGGTATAAATTCTTCTTGCTTGGAGGCTCCTATTTAGTCAGGTACTTGGAAGTCCTTGGATGTTTATATACGCATGCCTATCTCACCCTATTTCACATCTTACTTTCCTCCACAATTCTCAGGAAAGCCTGACTGCAAGGATTCAAGAAAGCTCGTCCCACCTAACAACTGTTGCCAAGTGGGTTGTGGCTTTCAGGCCTGCTCTTCGGGGACCAATTGAAAAATCAAAGGCTACAAGCCATTTTCCCTCCACGCGATTTCCTTTGCTAGGCTCTAGAAGGGGCACGTTTCATTTTATTAAAACTCTTTTAGCAATCTGACCATAATTTGGTCTGATCAGAGTGGTTATCTGATTTGCTGGGTTAAATAATGGGCCTTAATTGAGTCTGTGTTATTTGTAGAGCCCGTGCTGCCCTTGCCTTTGTTGCCCCCTCCTCCCTCCTTCTGTTTCCCAATTAACCTTCATTCCTCTTTCTTTGCAGAGTAAAGAAGTCGGCCAGCAGCTCCAAGATGATTTGATGAAGGTCCTGAATGAGCTCTACTCGGTAAATCAGCTGGGTTGCTTGGCTCTGTCACAAGCAGAGGGAAGCAGCGTTTGGCAGCTTGTGGCCATACTCACGTCAGCAACAGAACTGAGCTGAGGTTGAGGACAGTGCATGGTCCCCGCTAGGGATGACTTCACCCATCTCTTTTTTCACACTCTTATTTTCAAACTGGAATGAGCCCAAAGACACTTTCTCAAAATAAGATCTCTCTTCAGCTGTGCAAGCTAACGCTGGCTTCTTTGGGGGCATCATCACCAGAGACCAGCCAAGGCCTAGGTCACCAGCACAACTGACCCTCATTAACAGCAAACCAGGGACCCCCGAACCTAATGGCAAGGAGCATAGCTTGCATTGCTCCATGAATGATACTCGCCCTATTGGACAGGACCTGTTGTTCAAAGTTTTGCATCAGTTCTTGGATTGATCTCGTGGTTTGAGACTAGAACGAGTGATCTTACAGGGACGCAGTCCTAAATGCCCTTAACATAAGGGACCAGTTCAGGCAGAGAGAGCTTTGTATCGACTCCCTGGGGCTTTATAAAGGCCACGCCTCCACTAGTGAAGGGCCAGGCTTTGGGTTTGGAGAAGAAAACACAATTTGTTCTGAAGTGACTGGCACTTCAGGCACATGATGCCTGTGGCTGATGCGCGTTTCTTCATGCACTGGGAGATGGTGGGGGCTGTTTCTCCCCCAGCCGTGTTTCGTTAATTATAATTAAAACAAACACGCACACCTAGGAAATGCCTGCTGCCCTATAGGGAATATTACTATTGTGCAGCTAAAGCCTTTCAGGGCCCCCTTCTCCAGCTGGGCTGTGCCAGGCCTTTGTGTCTTTCTCCAGGATTGCCCCATCCTGTTTTGGAGGTGAAATTGATTTCCTGTGTTTACTTGCTTATTCACTGCATTTTTTCTTTCTTTCTTCCTTTCTCTCTCTCTCTCTCTCTCTCTCTCCCCCTCCCTCCCTCCCTCCCTCCCTTCCTTTCTTTCTTTCTTTTTTTAAATTTACAGGAAGACAGGCAGTGGCAACATGTATCACAGGCATTTGGGATCAGAGAATTCCGTGTTCTTGATCCAAAAGCCTAGGTGTGGCCACTTTGTCATGGCAACTGTTAAGCAAGTAAATAGGGTAGGGTGGCCATCAGCTTTGTCTCCAGTGATGCTCAGTTTGTTTGCAATTTCTACTCTGTGACTCTTCTGCTCTGAAGCCAAGTAGATAGATGGTTCCCTTTGGTTCAGTTCCCAAGTTTTCATTTCTTTCAAATGAAGTTAAGGCTGTTTAAAAATAGGAGCATGTTGACGTGAACCTTTTTCAGACTGGATGAGTTTCCTGAACCCTCTGGTCTTTTAAATGCTTTATTTCTGCTCTTTATTTATTTTTAGAGCATCTTCTAGGCACGAAGAAGAGCTACTACTCCTTTCTCCTGGCAAATAATTCACTAAGATAGAAAATAACGCATGTAGTCATTATATGAATCCTTTTGTTTTCCCATAAGCATCTTGGGCCTCTGCTGCTGCCCTTTCTGGGGACGAGTCGGGTGGGTTATCAGCAAACTGCAAACCAGTATAAATCCAGTGTGCCACGTCTGCAGTGGGATTTGAGGCAGCAGAGGAAGAGCAGCATCTAGGGATCTGTTAACTTTCCTCTAAATTCTAGGTCTCCTAATATGCTGATCTTTTTAAACAAAAATAAATAAGTGAAAAGGCATAATATGTGTTGGAGTGAGAAAAAACCTTGGAACTCACTACTCTAAGCAGGGCCGAGCTGGCACCTTGGGCTATAGTCTTCAGGCCATCTGAAGTTGCCCAGGACTTCACTGGCCACTGTGAGGCCATAGTCCACGCAGAGCAAAACGTCTTCCCATTAGTGTGCAAACCAAGAATTGGCTGGGCTTGGTGTCCCCTTTCATTAGGTGAATTAGTACACAGTCTTAGAATCTATCCAAGGCCCAAACAAAAATTTGACATTTTCCTCTAGTAGGCAATGGGAAGAGAAAAAAGAGTAGAGAACACTGGAAAGTTCCAGAGAAGGAAGAACAGTCTGGTGCAGTGATTCTCAAGCAGGGGGATTTTTTCATGCAGGGGGACACTTGGAAATGTCTGCAGATGTTTGTAACTGTCACCGCTGGAGCAGAGGGTGCTGGAGGTCAGGGTGCAACTGAAATCTTATCATGCACAGGACAGCCCTCACAACAAAGAACTGTCTGGCTTAAAATGTCAATAGTACTAAGATTGACAAACCCTGGTCTAATGACTAGTCTCCTGAATTAGGCAACGCAGATTCTACCCAGTCTCCACCAGCTATATGATCTTGGGGGATGCTCCCGACCTCTGTTGAGCCCACTCTCCACATACTCCATGTGCTGGTGTCTCCATTTCCTTGGGAGTGGGGAGTTTGGGGGAGTCATGCTTCATGAAATATCAGACTATAGTTAAGGGTCAGATGAGTTTGCAGATTCTATAGTCCATTAGAAAGTTCAGAGAATAGAACGATGAGTTGTTTCTTCTGGAGGGTGAGATAAGTATAGGACTAGTCTGAGAAAGGCACCATGGCATTAGGGTGACTAACTATCTTGTTTTACCTGGAACTGAAGGCTTTCCTGGGACATGAGACTTTCAGTGCTGAGCCTAGGAAAGTCCTGAGTAAGCCAGGATGATCGGTCACCCTATATAGGACAGTGGTTTCATCAAGTAGGAACTTGGGACTATTGTATGCTAGCTTTGAGGAGATACTTGCTGTATATACTCTCTCTGTGTCTCTGCCTCTCTCAGAGGAGTTAGGAAGGGAACAAGGGAGGACTTCTTTTCTTTCTTTTTTTTTTTTAAATAAATTTATTTTATTTATTTATTTTTGGCTGCGTTGGGTCTTCGTTGCTGCATGTGGGCTTTCTCTAGTTGCGGCGAGCAGGGGCTACTCTTCGTTGCGGTGCGTGGGCTTCTCACTGAGGTGGCTTCTCTTGTTGCAGAGCATGGTCTCTAGGGCACGTGGGCTTCAGTAGTTGTGGCGCACGGACTCAGTAGTTGTGGCTCGTGGGCTCTAGAGTGCAGACTCAGTAGTTGTGGCACACGGGCTTAGGTGCTCAACGGCATGTGGGATCCTCCTGGACCAGGGCTCAAACCCGTGTCCCCTGCATTGGCAGGCACATTCTTAACCACTGCGCCACCAGGGAGGCCTGGGAGGACTTCTTATAAGGAAATTTCCCCTTATTTGATCTTCAGTAAGGGCCTCTATAAGCAATTGAAGTTATTCGTGGGCATGGGATAAAGGAAATCAAGGATGCAAAGACCCACCATATTCAGTGCTCTTCTTACCTTGTATCTGCCCTTAATGCCCACAAATACCTCTTTTTGGGAGACTGATCACCTACGGGTTGATAATTTAGGTATTTTTGAACCTTGATGATCCAAGGGGCAGGACCCAGGTGTTCCCAAATAAAGATGCCTTTGGGCGAGAGGCCCAGACTCTCACCATAAGGGGCCAGCTGCCTCTCTGTACCTTCCTTTTATCTGCCTGAAAGGCCTTTGATTTTCCTGACTTGGCACTCTGTGCCAGGGGCCGCTTGCCACAGCTGCTCCTAGAGAGCAATCCCAGTGAGCATTCTCCTCCACGTGCTTTTTACCCCCTAATGGGCTGGCTAGTTTACAGGCCATGGCATAAGTGGTTTTCATTTTCTGACTGATGAATCAGGAATGCCTTTGAAGTCAGAGCACACTGCTTCCCAAAGAACTCCAGAATTCTCTGCCTCAGTTATACTCAGAGGCTGTATCTGGAAAAGCCCAGCAAGGTCCCATAGAAAGGATTGAAGGTGGGGGCACTGAGCCACGTGGACTGGCTGAGTAGGAAGAGCCAAGGAAGCCCTAGAATTGAGAAAGAAAGAAAAGGTGTTGGGACACTGGAGCTGTTGTTGCCCCAGAGGTTTCAAGCTTCTGTCCTCCCGTGAATATATGTCCCCTTGATTTGGTGCAGCAGCTGTCTGCAGAGCCACTTCAGACTGGAATTTAGCACCTGCTCCCCTGAAACAATGTCAGTTAATAGTCCCCCCACTCTGCCTGCCTGTTTGTCTTCAGCACTCGGCACTAAGGATACAAAGACGCGTAAGAGATGTCCCTGAACTCAAGGCATTAGTTTTAATAGAAGAGACAGAAAAGCAAAGCGGTAAGCGAAATACGAGGTGATGAATCTTTCACATGTCTACACAGAAGAAGGGCATGAAGTCAGGCTCCTTGGAGAGATATTTGAATTGAGTCTTAATCGCCAAGAGCTCTTTTATTGTTCTCTAAATATTCCTTTTTTGCTGCATCCTGCTCTTGTTTCATGATGCAATGTCTTTTCATTTCTCATTGATCTCTCTGGGGATATTACTGATGGATTATTTTTGACATTTCCTTCTTACTGTGTACTTTCTGTTAACTCTCAATTGTTTGCTTTGGTCTTAGTCTTTCACATTAGATATTTTCCTTAAATGTTTGGTAATTTTTGCTGCCTGCTCATATTTTAAAGTGAGACATTAAAAATCTGCTTGGAAGTTCTGTGTCAACTGTGGTCTTTACTGTAGGGTGATCTGACTGGACTGTGTCCATGGGGAAGCCCTGACATCAGTATTTGTAGATCTTTTATATCAGATGGGCAAATTCCTCAGATAAGGCTCTTCTGATCTCCTGCCTATGTCTGGGGGCTGAGTCATGAAGAGGCCTGGCCATCTCAACATTCAGTGTAGAATTTTCCTGTTTTAAGTTCAGTACCCCTATCCTCAGCTGAGCCTGGTGTCCCCAAGCCATAGAAAATAAACCTCTAGTCTTCCACCACAGAGGGGGAGGGGATGGGGTCTGGGAGTCTAACTGTTCTCAGGTGCTCAATAGTTTCTCTTGTTTTTAGCTCCACCTTCATCCCACTGCCACCGACTCCTCTCAGGGCTTCTGTGATTTACTGGTTGCTTCTTGCCTCTCCCTACTTTTGGTTTAGCATTCAGTAGGTCAGTTACTACTTGCCTCTCCCCTTTTCATCTTCTGCTTTCATTCTTTTTGTTTTTCTCAGTTTATACCTAAAAAATAATAATAGAAAAACTCTTTTCTATTATTCTAGTGTGGCTTGGGGAAGGAGCAGAGCTAAAGGCATGAATTCAATATTTAGTTTTTCAAAGTAGAGTGAATTCCTTTGTAGAACTGCAAATTTAGACTTCTGAGTTTTTCCCCTAGTTTGTTTTGCCTCACTATATATATTTCTCCAACTCCTATCTTGACTTCCCTATTTCTCCACTTGTTTTGACATCAATTACTCAAGCTTCAGCCTCAGGATACCTAGTTTTCCCTTGAATTGAAAGACACTAGTTATACTTCTATATTTGCAAAGAGGAGAGATTCAGTGTCATTAAGTCATTTGGGCAACCACATTTATTGTAAAACTACCACTGTGTATATATTTCTTAACTGTGATGCAGAAAGGAAAACACAAAAGAAGTGGTGCTTACCCTTAGGAATTTATAGTTTCTTAGATGAGGTAGTGTTTTACTCTTTTAAAGCAAGTTCTTTAAGTTCTTTAGGGGAGTTCTTTAAAGGAGTAATATAAATTGTTGATTTTTATTACTTCATTTATTGTCCTGTTGACACTATTCCTTTGACCCCTTTTTTTTTGTCTCTCATGTTTATTCATAGTGTTTCTTCTTTACTTATTATGCATCTTCATGGAATAAAAAATCACTTTCTTAAAATCAATTCACTTTTATAACTGTTCACTCGAACTTTTGAATCCCTTGGTCACATTCAGGTCAAAAGAGAAAAAGGAGCCTCCTATCTGCCCTTCTTCTGCCAGGATAACAGATGCGTCTTTCTTGCTTTTTAGTCAATCTGGAAAGACTGAATTACTTAGGAAGGTTTTTAATGCTGTCAGTTGTTAAATATTGCTTCTCCTGTGTACAGAATATACAGAGTAGGTCTTATACTTATAGGAAATGATGTCAGGTTCAGAATAAGGTGAAGCTGATTTAAAACATTCTGCATCGAAAATGAGACATTATTTAAAGTCTAAAGTACTTTGATTTTGTCAGTGTCCCAGTATTCTTTACTCTTTCCTCCACCTCCAGCTAAGAGAGGAACATACCCACAAAATCCCTCTAACCCAGGATTTCTCAGCCTCAGAACCATGGGCATTTGGGGCCAGATAATGTTGTGACAGTCAAAAATGTCTCCAGGCGTTGGTCCTCCGGGGGCCAAATTAGCCCCCATTTGAGCCTACTGCTCTAACTCTCATTTATAAACGAAACCAGATTCTCTTTTTAAGCCTCTCTTGACTAAATTTAGCCTTTCCTCCCAACTAATCCAGCCATAGACGTAGGCAGAGGAGAAACACTGGTGCTTAGTGGCTAAGAATGTGGACTTTGGTCTGACAATCCTGGGTTTGAATCCTGATTCTGATTCATTTACTAGCTGTGTGACCTTGGGTATGATAGTTAATCTCTTTGAGTCTCAGCTTCCTCATCTTTATATTGTTTATTTTTTAATTTATTTTTGGCTCTGTTGGGTCTTTGTTGCTGCACATGGGCTTTCTCTACCTGTGGCGAGTGGGGGCTACTCTTCGTTGCAGTGCACGGGCTTCTCATTGCGGTGGCTTCTCTTGTTGCGGAGCACGGGCTCTAGGTGCGTGGGCTTTGGTAGTTGTGGCTCGCGGGCTCTGGAGCGCAGGCTCAGTAGTTGTGGCGCACGGGGTTAGTTGCTCCGCGGCATGTGGGATCTTCCTGGACCAGGGCTCGAACCCGTGTCCCCTGCATCGGCAGGTGGATTCTTAACCACTGCGCCACCAGAGGAGTCCCTCGGCTTCCTCATCTTTAAAAGTGGAAATAATAGCATGTCCTTCGGACTTGTTGTGAACATTAAATGAGGTGACATACATAAGACCCCTGACACACAGCGTGTACTGATAGAGATTATTATTAGTATTACACCCTGGCTCTCCTCTGTTGTTCAGTCACTCCCCACCCCGCCACACACACACATATACACCCCAACCCCTACACTCTCTAATTCTCCCTCTCATGGAATCAAAATGTCAGCACTCTTGAACTTCAGCTTCCTTGGTTTGTCATCAAGCATTTTTAATTTCCAGATAGAAGAAGAGGCTCCCTGTGTGGAAACAGAGAGCTCCAGCAGGAAGGAGCACGCACCTGGTGGCTGGAAGTAGTATGTTTGGGAGGAAATGAATGTAGGTCCCAGGCTTTCCAGCCTCCTCATTAGGAAAAGGGACTAGACTCCCAGACAGTTGCTTTGAAGGAAAATTTGAAAATTGCGAGCTCTCCTTTGATACTACTTCCTTCCTGTGGCAACTCCAGTTTCATTTGATGTGGATTTTGTTCCTTCTTAGGCTCTTACCTGAAATTTTCTGCAGGTTTACCGTCTTCCTGGGGTTGTTGTCTAGATCGCAGGATTGCTACAAGAATGAAATGAGAAAATGTGTGTGTAGCACTTGGCACACAGCCAGGAACATACTAAGTGCTCAGTAAATGGTAGCTGCCCTTGTTCTTGCTGCTGCTGCGAGAGAGGCTGTTTGATCTGGATAAAGCTGACAGACAGATCCCTAGGACGTGAGGCCAGTAGAAAGCGGGTTTGCAGCTCTTCCTCTTCCCCATTTTATATGGAAGTCCCCAAAGTATAGGCTACTCCACAGGCTGTGCTGCCCTCTTCAGGGTCCCAAACAGCCCGGGAAGGCTTTGCTCCTGGGGTCTGAGTGGTGGTGTTTCCCATCTTAGTCTTGTGAGACGACTAACTGATGGAAATTACTTGGACAATATAAAATAGAAATGCTTATAAATGTTAATAAATAGAAGTAAATGATCACGGGTGGAAGACGTAAAATCATTTTAATAATAAGACATGTCGGCTCAGTTCAAATACTGCTTTCCTGTGCTTTGGAGTGGTCTTTCATATAGAAAGTTTGCTGAACCAAACCGTATGAATTTTGCCCTTAAGGATATGAGGATATTGCTTCATGGGGGAGAGGTCCAGCTGAGACTCTTAGCCTGTAAAACAGAGAATTGACCCCATTGGCTTGACCTCTAGGGGTGGGGGTGGGCGGTGTCTTACAGGTCATGAAGACATATCACATGTACAATGCCGACAGCATCAGTGCTCAGAGCAAGCTAAAGGAGGCGGAGAAGCAGGAGGAGAAGCAAATTGGAAAATCCGTAAAACAGGAGGACCGGCAGACCCCACGCTCCCCTGACTCCACATCCAACGTCCGCATTGAGGAGAAGCATGTCCGGAGGAGCTCAGTGAAGAAGATCGAGAAGATGAAGGAGAAGGTGTGTAGGCTCTGGCAACTGTAGGGGCTGGGGAGGATATGGGAATTTTCCAGTAAGCCCTGTGGAGAGCAGAACAAGGAAGCTCTGGGTTCCTTTAGTGCCTAATGACCTTGCTGTCTGCCCTGGAAGAAATCCTAGGTATTGGAAGAACTTGGGCATCTGTAGCAGACAAACAAGAAACAGTAGTTGCCTTTCCTAAGCCTGGGAGGGGAACCGTAGGGTTTGGCTTCAGATGTCAGGTGTTCAGAGGCAGATATAGTGACACCTCCTTCAGGGTCGCGGTGTAAGGATGGAGAATGGAATTTACAGATAGAACCAAAGTGGGACACGCATCTAAAGTAGGGAGCCTCATTAACCTTTCCTGGATTGATCTACATTATACCCTTGAATGTCATTAAACAGAATTAGAACCCAATTTAAGGCATATGCGCATAGGGAGTAGCAGCACAATTGTGGTTCTCGAATGTGCTGTACTTTCATCTTTTAGAGAACAATCTCCCCTCTTTAAAAAAGAAAAAAAAAGTAAAATTGAACTTTTGTTTCCTTTTCAGCGCCAAGCCAAGTATACAGAGAATAAGCTGAAGGCCATTAAAGCCCGGAATGAGTACTTACTGGCTTTGGAAGCAACCAATGCATCTGTCTTCAAGTACTACATCCACGACCTGTCTGACCTTATTGATGTAAGTGCTTAAAGCCAAGGGTACAAGGGCGCCTCTTTCCTGGATTCGAAGATCTGGTCAGGAGTCCCCCAGTTCTGTTACTCAGGCATCTTAAAGCATTTTGAGAACAATTATGAAGATGGTAGCCATGATCCCTCAGGGGCTTGCCATGTACCAGGTACCAGGTAAAGCACTTCATAATTTTTTTCATTCAGTCCTCACTGGAATCCTGGAAGGAAGGCGTTATTACCTCCACTGTTACAGATTAAAGTTCAGAGAGTTTAGATGACTTACCCAGAGTCAGCTAATAAGTGACAGAGGGAAAATTGGTACCTAGGTCTGATTTCTAAACCCAGGCTCACAACCACTGTGCACTTCTGTCTCCTAGGAAATATTACCTTAGATCAGGTACTTGCCCATAGAAGTGAGTGACAAGAGCTAAAGTGTTAGAATGTCATACCTTATATTTATATAGCACTTAATATTTCTCAATATTATCTCATTTGATTGTCTTGTCACCCTTTGGGATCAATATTACTATCTCCAATTTGTAGATAAGGAATCTAGGTAGGGGTCAAAAGGGTTCCTGCCCAAAGTTAAACTGCAAATTAGAGTCCTGGTCAGGAAGGTATCCAGATGCCTCTGACATGTGACCCATACTTCTCGCTGTGGCACAAATATGATGAGAGAAGCAGGATATGAGGCTCGTGTGTTTTGCATGGGGCAGGCACAAGGGATAAGTGTTTTGTCTTTGGCCTTATGGGTCAGCCTTGGCCTTGTTTCTCCTGCTGCTTCTCCTCACACCTTATAGTTAAGTCTTGCAGTCGATCTCACCTGCAAACTCCAGTCTGGCCCAGTTCTGAGCCAGCCCTGACTGCAGCTGCGTAAGTACACACCCTTCCTCACCTCTCTCTCCTGTCATCAAAGTGAGGGGCCTGGAGCCAGCATAAGCATCCCAGGGCTTCAGGCAGACCCTGGCCAGTCTCCTCTCGAGGCCTGATATTTGCCTCTGGCTGTCAGCAAGCAGCAGCTGGGTTTTGCAAGCCTCTGGCCAGACCTCACATACTTGCCTGTCTACCTTGGTTTCTCCGTGAATGAACCTGCCACACTTCACAATGTCATGTGTGGTTCTGGTCTAAGATTCACCATTGGGTAACTAGCTGGGTGATCCGGGGCTTGTCGTGGAACTGGTTTGGAACTCTGCTTTGTCTCCCCTCCACCCTCTGGCAAACTGAAGGACTGGGCTAGATCATTGGGTACTTAAATCTGGCCTCACACTGGAGCTGATTGGAGAAAGTTTCTAAAATACAGATTTATGTCTCCCTTCAGCCAGGGCTTTTTGAGTCAGTAGATTTCAGCCCCTTAATGCCCCGGGTGTCATTGTCTTGCTGGGGAAGTGGAGCCCTGATCCCTGTTCAGGCCCTGCTTTGTTCTCTCTGCTTGTTGATGCCAATCTGAACACTGTCCTTCAATGGAGGTCAGGACCCTAGACAGTATCCTTTCTCCTCCTCAGGGGAACAGCTCCTCACTGTTGGGAGAGAGGCCTGTTCTCAGCATGAGGAAGAGAATCACTTCTTTCTTGTGCTCAATTTCTGCTATTTATCTCACATTCGATAAAAAAGTCAGCCTGGGCGGTCCGCCACACCTCTGCTACTGGTTTGTCCTTTTCTCTTTCTTTTGCCCCCAGGGTAGGTTTCGTTACCCTTTCACCAAAACCCTGACCTCAGGGGAAGAGAGGGGCTACTGCTAAGTCAGTCACAGAGCCTCCATCAGATGTGAGTGGGTATTTTAAAATCAGTACAAGAAGCAAGCTATTTTGCTTCTTATTCTCATCATTTAAAAAAAAAAAGAAGTTTGTTAAGAGCCTGTCTTCACAGGGTGCTGTGTGAGGTGCCATGAAAAAGCAGTCTGCCAGCCTCCGTGCTGCTCAGCCAGGGCATGGGTCTAGGTCACTATGAGCAAGTCCAGGCTGGTAGCATTCCAGGCCACACGGATAGTAAAGTTGCTCTTGTTTTATTTTGTTTGTTTGTTGTTTGTGTTTTTCCTGAGGTGAAATTAATTACTCTTTTTTTAAAAAAAGCTTACATTATTCTGCTCTACAAATGTTCCTTAAGTATTACTTGGGATGAAGCTATGTGCTCAGCAGCATCAGGGGTACAAAAAGAATAAAGTAGTTCTTACCCTAGAGGTATTCACAGACATACAGACAAATCATTTCTATGTAACTGGCTAATTGCAGCACCAGGGCTAAGCACAGGGGGCCCTAGGACAGTGTTTTTTCAAACCGTAGGTCATGATCCATTAGAGGAGTCATGAAATAATTTTTATGGGTTTGATTTATTAGTTTTTTTAATGAATAAACTATACTAGGATAGAATAGACTACAACAGAATGGGAACGAAAATATCAGGGTGCATCATACTAGTAAGGTTAAGTTTTATTTGGTGAAACTATTGTGTTGGGGTGCGTGTGCGTGTGTGTGTGTGTGTGTGTGTGTGTGTGTGTGTGAGAGAGAGAGAGAGAGAGAGAGAGAGAGAGAGAGAGAGAGAGAGAGACAATATAAGATGTATTTGTTACTAAGTTGGAGGTCAAAAATGTTTGAGAGCCACTGCACTAAGAACAGAGGAATGTCTTTTAGTCTCTATAAGCTCCATGAGGGCAGGAACCAAGTCTCCTCTTTATCTTAATACATACATACATAAGTATAGGGCTTACTGAGTAGCTGAGCACATAATCTGTTTATTGAAGGAAGAAAGGAATAGAAGGAGGAAGAAGATGATTTCCTAAGCCAAGATTTTTTTCCTTTTTATGCCTTTCAACACTGTTCTCATTGAGATCTAATTTGCATACAGTGACTGAACTTAAGTGTTAAATTGCAAATTGTGGAGTATCCTATACCCTTTTAACTTACATCTCTATCAAGATGTAGAATACTTCCATCACCTCAGAAAGTTCCAATCAATCCCGCACCCTGAGGCAACCACTGTTCTGTTTTCTTTCACTGTGAGTTAGTTTTGCCTGTTGTAGAACTTCACAAAGATGGGATTTTTATATAGTATATATGTTTTTATATCTGGTTTCATTTGCCCAGCATGATGTTTTTGAGCTGCATCCATGTTATTACATGTATCAGTTAGTTTCTTGCTTTTTCTTGCCGATCTGTTGCCATAAAAATGGCCAAAAGGATGCTTTGGCCATGAGCCAACAGTTAGAGCAGGAGTGAGTGGGGAGCCCGGGTCCCTTGACATTCTGATCTCGCCAGTATCCAGAACTTGCTTTAAGATGTGGGATGAATCTTGTGCCAGTCCATTGCCATCTGTTACGGACACCATTCTGCCTCCTTCCTGGCGGTGTCGAAGCTCAGTGTGTGGTAAGGCATCGAGGATAAGTGAAAGAAGTGATTTTTGTCGATGTCAGTCCATTGACACAAGGACTAGCCCTTGACTTCTTTTTATTATATAGTATAAGATTTAATCTCAGATTTTAGGAATCTACATGAGGCATCTGACACACACCAGGAAAACCAAAAAGATATTCTGAAGTGACTTGAGATAGTCTAAGAACCACAGGCTCCTTGGAATGTGCTTCTCTCCCCCAGGAGCAGATGGAGGAATGAAGAACCGGGCATTGTCCTCATGGAGTGTTGTGAGTGCTGTGTGCGTGGGCAGAGAATCTGTGACACCATGTGCACCCAAGTCAGACAGGAGGGAACCCAGCTTTCTCAATAGGACATTTTATTAAGGGCAATTATTTCTTGCTTCCATAGAAGTTTGAAGTGGGTGTTTCCTTTCTAGGCCTTCTCTAGAGTCTCTGGGTGAGACTATCAGCTGGTAAAGGGTTAATGAGCTGTCAGTTGAAGTCATCACACATCTGGAAGGGCTATCATTAAGTTCTTATAAAAATTTGATTTCCCCTGAATTTTCATCAAACATTTATATAACCCAGAAATGGCCAGGGGAGCCCGGCATGGCCACAAAACTCATCAGAAGCCATGGAAAACATACTTTGTCCCCATTGTGAGCAAAATAATGTGCTGCCTCTACTTACTGGGATTCTACCGGGAACAGGGATGAAATATTCAAATCTTGTTTATCTAACCTTGCGAGAAGTTGCTTCTTTGTTGAAGCCTCAGTTTCTGGCTCTTGCCCTTTCAGATATGTGGAGAGCCAAGGCTCTGGAAAACCTATTCTGAATCTCCCTGGTTGGCTGGAGGCATAGAGGAGCCGGAGGGCACATTGTGAGTCAGACCCCCACGCGCTGACACAGAGAAGCTACAGAGCAGTTATATAATAGAGACAGTGGACTGGCCCAAGAAAGTTCCATGTCTTCCAAAGGCCATCCAGACTGAGTAAAACAAAAGGCTTCAGTGGCCGCATCTGCCCACTTGACTTAGATCAGTATTCAGCCTAAGTAGATTATTTCCTGGGAGGCTAGAATCTGTATTCCTGGCATCAATCAATCAACTGATGTTTATTAAATGCCTACTATGAGCAAGGCCTAATGGTGAGGGATGCAAAGAAGGAACAAGACACTGGCCAAGCCCTCTTGCCTTCTGTTGGGGCGATGTGAAATGGCGAGTCACAGAATGAGGGAGTGTCATTCTGTGTCACATGCGGGCTGCAGAAGAATGTTGCTCTGAGTGGAGGCCAAGGTCAATATATGCCAGAGTTGCAGGGCTGGCTGGCTTCCTAGGGGCTGAGAATTTGATTTGGATCTTGAAGATTGGGTCAGTTCCCAGGTGAAAGGAGTGAGAAACATTTTAGGAGGAGAGAATGCTGGGAGCTGAAAGTGGATTTGGAGATATTGGCGATTGGTGTTTGTTTAAGTGTCTGCATGGTGCCAGATATGTTTAAATGTGTATCAGCCACACAACAACCTCTGAGGCTGGCGTTATCCCCATGTGGGGCTCAGAGAGGTTAAGTAGCTTGCTTACAGTCATACAGCTGATTTGAGGCCTGTGGTTTTCTAATACTTGACCCTGAACAAAGTATATCGTTGGATTAGAACAGAAGAGTCTGAAGAAGAAAATAGAGGGAGATGATGTTAGACGGTCAGACTGAAGACAACTTACGCTTTGTTCTGGCTATTGACCTTGCTTAACTTCACTGAACCTCAGCTTTCTAGTCCGGAAAATTAAAATAATACCAACCTCACTGGCGTTACTATGCAGATTAAAATGTAGAATATAAATCAAGCTCTTAGCACACTGGCATATATATAGTAAGCACACTTAGTAAATGGAGGCATTTTAAAAAATTTATTTTAAAATATTTATTTGCTTTTAAATTATATTTAATTTTGTTTATTTTTTGGCTGCGCACGGGCTTTCTCTAGTGGTGGCGAGAGGGGGCTACTCTTCGTTGCGGTGCACGGGCTTCTCATTGCGGTGGCTTCTCTTGTTGCAGAGCATGGGCTCTAGGTGCACGGGCTTCAGTAGTTGCAGCACGTGGGCTCAGTAGTTGTGGCGCATGGGCTTAGTTGCTCTGCAACATGTGGGATCTTCCCGGTCCAGGGATCGAACCCGTGTCCCCTGCATTGACAGGCAGATTCTTAACCACTGTACCGCCAGGGAAGTCCCTGGAGGCATTTTTAAATTTCCCAACTGAGGAAGGTGGACGGTACTTTGGAAGAAAAATGAGAGCTATTATAGGTTCTTCAGCAGGGAGTAGGCATAACAAAAACCATATTTGAGGACAGTGAAGCAAACAGCACTGTAAAACGGTAAGAGTATGAATTAGGGTAGAGGGAGTGAGAATGGAGAGGAAAGGGGAGTTACCAAAAATATGTAAAGGTTACGAAGACTGCCTCCCTCTAATTCTCTTCTGCCCTGAAAAGCTCCCCCCACCCCCACGAACCTGCTCAGCCCTGTGGGCAGCATTACTTCTGTTCATCAGACTTACAGGCATGGAGTTCATCATCAGGGTCTACACAGAGCTAGTCAAGAAGGTTTACAGGTTCAAGGGAAGCTTGGCTAGACCAGCAGCATCTCCCAGAGGAGGAAGTGCCCCTGCACGTGCAGCCTCCTAATCAGCCGCTTTTGTCTAGCTTCCCTCCCAACTGAATTTAATGTCTTTCCATCCTCCGCCTCTAGTTAAGCTGTAAATGCTGTTCTTCCGCACAGCCAGGCACCTGCCAGGGCCCACTGGCACTGAATCCAGAGCCCAGCCCGACAGGCACTCTGTCACAGAGCTTCTTGTTAGATGCTGGGAGGAGGAGGCACATCACATGCTTTTTCTTCCCCAATAGTGGCTGGTCCCAATGTGATCATGAAGAGGGGGAAAGGCTGGGGGAAGAGTTAAGTTAATGCCTGCTTATGGAATGAAATGGCAATCAGGCAGATGGTCTTGCTCTATCCATAGATTCTTCTCTGATAATTCTTCTCAAGTTCTGAATCTCAAAGCTGTTTAAGCAATAGAGGGGATAAAAGATGGCCAAGGAATTTGGATCTCTGGGTCCTTTGGGAGGGATGGGGAATATTGTCATAGAGTTACAGAATGCCATTGCTGAAGAGGGCCTCAGGGATTATATTTAGTCCAAGTATTTTCAGACTTTTTCTCTAGCAGAAGACTTCTTTCTCAAACCAGGCCTTACATAGAATCCCAATATATTAAATAGAAAACAAGAGCAGAGCTGGTTTGGTTGAAGCAGGGGTAGGAGGCTCCAAGTCCTGCTAGTTGGGCTGCCCTGTTACCCCCTTCTCAAGGGCAGCCTGAGCACAGAACCATAGAGCTCTGGGCTACAGCTTGAAAACCACTGACCTGGCCAAATCTGTTCATTTTACAGTTGAGGAAACGGGTTCAGGGATGTGGAGTGGCTTTTTCAAGGTTGCTTGACTTCCAGTGTTTTTTTTATACTATTGCCTCTTTCATAGCACTTTTTTTTCCCATGTTACTTCAATCAGGATCCTTTAGCTGATGTGAATTTTCCCAGTAAGGCTTATGTTTAGAAATTTTTGATCTCATAAATGCTGTCAAGCAGGAGCTTTAGTACAGAAATCCTAATCTACAAGTAAGGCCTGTCCTAGAACGTTGGGAGTTTGCCGGAGGCGGGGGTTGACGACCAGTAGGGTCAGCGCCCCCCCACAACCCCCACACACACACATTCGTTTCTTCTCTCACCTGGAGTTCTCTTGCACCACCTCTGATTTCTGAACCTGAATGCTGAAATGGCCTGGCTTGATTGGTATATGGTGACTAAATCACAGTAACCCTGAGGCAGTGGCAGGCTATATTTTTATGTTGAATTTTGCTACAGTGGTATCCCCAGAGGAACCTGAAAATAGAAGAATATTCTCCTTAACTTCCAACTCTTTTATGTTTACTGAAGAGCATGATTACATAATTTCATTTTGTCCCAATGAGTCCTCTTCATTCCACCCACCTCACAGTCCTCTAAGGAGTCCTCCATATCAAACTAGGAGTCAAGAACTGAGAAATATCACCCAGATCGTTGAGGGTCAGCCCTCTTCCGGCTGCACAGCTAGTCTTGTTGACAGAATCAGATCTGCCCTGGGGGCCACCCTCCCCCTCTGCCAAGCCCTGGGGCTGTCCATGGTTTGCTCACGTGCCTTCTCCGTTCCACAGCAGTGCTGTGACTTAGGCTACCACGCCAGCCTGAACCGCGCGCTACGCACCTTCCTTTCCGCTGAGTCGAATCTGGAACAGTCAAAGCACGAGGGTCTGGACGCCATCGAGAATGCTGTAGAAAACCTCGATGCCACCAGTGACAAGCAGCGCCTCATGGAGATGTACAACAATGTCTTCTGTCCACCTATGAAGTTTGAGTTCCAGCCACACATGGGGGACATGGTGAGACCCTCTTCCCACCCGCACGTACCCAAGGGGCTTGAGCTCACTTGTGTCTAGATTTACTGCACTCAAGCTATGTTATTCGGGGGAAGGCGAGACCTGGGTCTGGCGTCATGTCCGGTGGGTGAAGCCCTTTCCAGCCATTCAGCAAACAGCTCCTGGGTGCCTGCCATCCACTAGGCTTGACCGTAGACAAGGGGGATTAGAGCCCTCAGGCAGCTTACAGTCAGCTGAGTTGAGAGTTAGAAATATGCACAGGGAGGGGCATCCAGGGGGACCAGCAGGATCAGAGGAGGTGAAAAACAGCCAGCGTGTTCTAAAAGCTACTAACAGTTCAGTATGGCAAAAGGGAAGGAGAGGGGTGGAGGCCTCCAATTGGTGAGGCTGAAAGAAGCGAGAGCTGAGATGGGGCCAGATACTAAAGACTTCTGATGGGGACGGAGGGCTAAGCAGGGTGATGACGTGATCTTTTGTCACTCAGCAGAGTTCTGAAGGATCTAATTTTCTTGGGTTTAGAAGACTGTGATAAAAGGTATAGTTTTGCCTGGCTATTGAACAAAAAAAGAATGGGTACCTACAGAAAGGACAGGAGCCAAGATGTCAACCCTAAGAATGGCTACCCAGGCAGCAGTGCACAAACATGGGGGCCCTGTTTATGACTTTTCACCTCCGATGACTAAAACAAGAAGCACCTAAATAAACCGAAGTGAGAGGAGTGAGAAGCTCTTTGGTTTTCATTACTGTGAACCTTGTCGTTTCTCTTCTGGTGGTTGTACATACAAATCAAAGTGAATCTTGTTGCTGGGGTAGGAGCCACCATTTGACCTGTGGGTTAAACCAGGAGGAGGATGTATAGGCTTACATAATAGAAAAGCTCAAGATGGATCTTCAGGCATGGTTGGGTTTAAGAGTGGGAATTTTATCAAGACTTAGTTTTTCTCTTTCTGCTTCACATCCTGTGTGTTGGCTCTATTCTCAAACAGGCTTTTATCCCGTGGGGGCAAGGTGACTATATTTCCAGCCTTATCTCCTTGTAGATTGAAATCCAGCAGAAAGAGTATCTGCTTCCCTCCTAGAAGCCCCCACAAAAGTCTCATTGTGTCTCCTTGGTCCCGATTGGGTGACGTGCTTATCCCCAGTCACTGTGGCTGGTATCTGCAGTCGGCTGATTGGCTTATGTGGAGGTCACACACTGCATCCCCAAGTTGGGGAGAGCCCCATCCAAAGCACATGGCCTGAGTTGTGAGTGGAATGTTCCCCGCAAAGGACAGTCAGTCCAAAGTTATCAGAAGAAGGAAGAATGAATGCTGGGTGATGGAAAAACAACAATGCCCTTTCAACAAGGGAGTGGTGCTTCCGTTAAGATTAGCATCCAGATGCTTTTTAGAAAACCCTCCTCCAGAATGACAACTGTTATACTGTAACCAGCGGATTTGCTCTCATCAATAGGCCACCATGGAGAGTGGGACATTTCTATCCTAAAGACAAAAACATGGAGATGATTTCTTTCCTCCTCTCCTTCTTGGGGAAAACCAGGCCATTTACAGTTTGTTTCCATTGCTGTGGCTTAGGAAATGCAGCATCTGAACAGATGGGGAAGTGAGATGGCAGCATGTGCAATTAGAATACGAGGGTGTATTGGTGTGTCACCAAGCCCCAGGAAGCCCCATTCCTCACCTGCCCTGGCTTCTGGTCAAACTTGCCTTCCAAGTCCCTTCTCCAGCTGCCACAGAGATTCCTTCCCAAGAAGCAGTGGAACTTGGGGACCAGCTGAGTGGAGTGATACATTTTCTGGTGTTGACTGAGATGCCTTCTAAGCCAAACAGCTTGTCTCCATAAAGGGGGATTCCAAATGCTGGGTGCTCAGGCCCCCTCCTAGCCCTGTCAGAGCCTCATTTCCATACTCCAGAGCACAGCTGGAATGCATTACCTTGCACCCCGATAGAGGACCACTGCCAAAGCATGCATCAGCAGCCCTGCTGCTTCTTAAAGAAACTAGCATGGAGGTGGTTTTCCCTCCATGATTCCTCCCTGCTACGTCGAAGTTACTTTAAAAATCAATAGTTCAGTCTTCTGCCCAGGGCCTCCCTTTGTGTGATATAGCTGATCAGTGGCTGGGCCAAGCAGGGGCCAGGGCCAGTCCCAGATCTTGCAAAGGTTTTGCATTCCAGCCTAGCCTTCATGTGAGTGGAAAAGCAGCCATCTATCCCCAGTCATTGAGGGCTGTCTGTAGACTGTGGAGGCAACAAGAGGGAGCTGCCTGGAAGTCCTTGAACTAGGGCCAAAGTTCGGATGGCATTTTGAGCGGAAGCCCTGAAATTGGCCAAGGCCCGCCACTGATTGGTGTTCTGGGGCACTCAGCGCATGAATTGATGCCAAGCACTCTCAGATGTACTAGGAGGAGGTGCTTGGCTCTACCCTTGGTGCCCCCAGAGACTTGTGGGGCTCTGAATGCCTGACCAGTGACATCAGGCAGCCAGAGAGTTTCACTACTGGCACTAACCCATCCTGGCCACTGAGCTTTCTCCATTGTGTCTGCTTATCCAAGAGCCAGAATGAAGTCAGCTCGCTTCAGATCTGAGAGCTGGCTCAGGCCAGCCTCTCAGCTGGGGGAGGAGGTCAAGTCAGTTGAGAGCTTAAAAGCCAATGGAGGAAAAGGTCAAGTCCCAGCCCCCTCCATTTGAAGAGAGGTTTTGTCTTTTCAAGCAAGAGAATGGTCTTGGGCATGTGAATGTGCCCACTGCTGGGGAAGGAGGAGGCCAGTTCTATCCAGATGTCTCTTTGCAGACGAGAGGCTAAAGGACACGTGGTGGCAAGGTGACAGGAGCTGCCTCCACGTGGTCCTGCCTCCCAATCTGCTAGCCTTCTGTTCCTCATCTGTCATCCTGGGGATTGTGGGTGACCTCACACCTATGCCATTGCCATGGGCCCATCAGGAGACAGTGGCTCAGCCATCCCCTCACACAGGGGGAAGCTTGTTGACAGCGATCCTTGGGGGGAAGGGCAGACTTCTCTCCCACACAGATCTGGTGAAGATCTGGAGTAAAACGATGGCTTTTTGAAAATGCCAAGTTCCACAAGATTCCATGCCCTCTGGGGCCCTCTAGCAAAGCCCGTGGACTTGTTCCTGGCTTCACGCTTTCTCTCATTGAGTCAGAGCTCTCATGCACGGCCCAGATTTATAAACACATGCTGGCTGCCAACAGCGGCATGTTAGCCTCCTGACCCACTTCTCTCCTGCTTTCACTCTGGTATACAGCAGGGAATGAAGGAGGGGCCAGCGAGGTGGCCACTTGGACCTCTGGCAGGAAGTCCTCACTGTGCCAAAGCTTTGTGTATCTGGAGCTGGGCTGCCTAAGGCACTCTTCTCTGCCCTAACTCCAGCTTCCTAAGAGCCGAAGGCCCTGTATAGACCTGCGTCTGCCAAGCACTAGGCTGGAGGTGGGCTACAAAGAGACAGAGATCTTTCCAAACAGGTTCCATTGCTCATTCCTTTCTTGTGCTATTTGGTCCTGGAAGAGGTCTACACACTTTGGCTTTGGATTTTGTTTTAACATAAAATTTGCGAGCTTTACAGCTTGAATATAAGTAGTTTTATTAACAGTAATGGGACTCTGACAAAAGAACTGTGTCCCCTTCCTGACCTAGTATTGCTTTCTTTTGGCAGGCTTCCCAGCTCTGTGCCCAGCAGCCCGTCCAGAGTGAGCTGGTACAGAGATGCCAACAACTACAATCTCGCTTATCCACCCTGAAGATTGAGAACGAAGAGGTGAGACTCAGAACCACCCTCTGAGTTTCCCTGTCAAACCTCTTGCTGCTGCCCGTCTGGGAGCAGGTGGACGGAGCCATGCAGAGAATGTCCGGGCTGCTGCAAACATTTCGTAGCCAAATGTAGGCTTGGATTTTCCCCTTCTGCTACATCCTGCCCTTGAACTCCAGGAAGTTGCTCTTGCATTGCCAAAGGTTGAGCTCTATTTTGAGCTTTTGCAAAATGCTTTTTCCCCCCCTTTGCACATTTAATCAAAATGGCACTTGGCAGCTGTGTGAACAATATTGTGTCTCTGAAACCACCCCCTCATGCCTGGCTTTTTCCAGCATTTTCAAACAAACAGAGGCCTTTGACTTTGACACTTCAAATATCTCCATCCTCTTAGAAAAGGGTGACTTTCTTCTGGGCCCAACGTATTGGCTTTCAACAACCAGTTAAAAGGGCAGTATGATTAATTATCAGCTCCTTTCTTTTGAGCTCATGTGACTTCTCACCTGGCATGTCAGTAAGTCTGACTTTCCCCGGTAAGATCAGGAAAGCCTGGGGATGGGTCACTTAGTTTGCACATGGGCAAACAGGTTCATTCATTTGTTGAAGGTCGGGAAACAGAACCTGGGGCATTGTGGGACCAGCCCCATCATACATTTTTAAACAGCTCTTTGTATGATGGGGTTGGTTTGGATTTGTTTCATCCTCTCTCCCTTAGCACGTCCAGCATAACGAAGAGCTAATCTTTTTTTTAATTTTTTTTTTTTTTTTTTTGCGATACACGGGCCTCTCACCGTTGTGGCCTCTCCCGCTGCAGAGAACAGGCTCCAGATGCGCAGGCTCAGCGGCCATGGCTCACGGGCCCAGCCGCTCCGCGGCATGTGGGATCCTCCTGGACCGGGGCACGAACCCGTGTCCCCTGCATCGGCAGGCGGACCCTCAACCACTGCACCACCAGGGAAGCCCACGAAGAGCTAATCTTAAATTTAAAAAGAACATTAAATAGCTGGGTCAAGCATGTAGCGTGAAGGGAGTAGTGGTTTTAGGTCCTCACTGGAGAGAGTAGGGTCCGTGTGATATTTATCACTCACTTAGCACCGTCCAATGGGAAGCAGACCTGCACCCTCTGACAGTCCCCTCCCTCCTTCCTCAGCCCACTTCTCTCCCACTTCTCCAAGCTTCTCCATCACCTCTTGTTTTGCAGCCTGCCCCTCATGCATTATGTTGGTCCTTATCATGGCAGGTAAAGAAGACAATGGAGGCCACTCTGCAGACCATCCAGGACATTGTGACCGTCGAGGATTTTGATGTGTCCGATTGCTTCCAGTACAGCAACTCTATGGAATCCGTCAAGTCCACCGTCTCAGAAACCTTCATGAGCAAACCCAGCATTGCCAAGAGGAGAGCCAACCAGCAAGAGACAGAGCAGTTCTATTTCACGGTGAGGGGGTTCAGTGGCCTTTAAAGATCATCTTTAGGCACTGCAGCACACACAGGCCATTTGGATCCCAGCGTCCTTGTCAAGTGTCTGCAGGATATCTTATCCAGTGTCTTGCAGGATATCAAGTCTTTGAATATCTTGACTTGGATCTGGGCGTGTTCAGAGACCACCCCTACACTTAAAGACACAAATATACACAAGTTGTATATCTAACAGGGACCCCCCCAAGAGAAAGGATGGCCCCAAGTACACTACCAAGAATATTTTCTTTTTGAAGACTTTTTTAACCAGCTAGTAAGCTTTTGTTTGAAAGTTTCCTTCTCATCCCTAGGGGTCGTGAAAGGGGGACTGCATCTCTTGGTTCTTGAGAACTACGTCGAAATATTTTGGCTAACACATGTCTTGTTTTTAAAGTCCATAATCTTTCCTAGTTGATATGATATGATATTAGTTTATAATTTAAAGTGGGAAATTATTTTTCATAATTATGGCTAAAATTCAAAGGGACAGGTAATGTGTAGCATTGTTGGTTTGCATAGAATTCTAAAACATTATATTTTGTTATTCATGCATCTCCCAGTCCTCTTTTAGACAGATGAACCCAATTTTTTTTAAGTAGTGTTAACAGTCCTTTGGAAGGTTGCTGGCTGGTCTTTGGTGCTACTTTTTAATAATTAAGTTATTTTGAGCTTGCCAAGTAGGATTTATTGCCTGAACTAAAATGTATTTCCTAATCTTCTGACGACTAAGAAGAAATTAAGTTTGCAGATGTGAGAGGAAATATAGCCAGTGAATATGCATACTGATTCTGAATGAGAGGAATTAACTTGTTTTTCAGTCAAGAAACACAATCTGCATGTAGTAAATTGAATTTTTCCTCCAACTGGAAACATTTGTTTAATTCTTCTTTGAACACTGCCCTTTCTCCATTAAGAACACTAGTGATTTGCTATCTCCTTCAAAGAAGAAATCTGTTTTTTCATGTAATTAAGCTCAGAATTCTTCAAAAAAATTTTTTTTAAGTCCTGGAGAAGACTGTTGAGAGGGAGTGATTTAACAGTATTATTCTTTTAAAATAACTTTTTTTTTTCTTGTAATACAAAACAAAACATGCTTATTATATAGAATCTGGAAGTAAAAAGAAACTAAAAATCAGCCATAATCCCAATAACCTAGAAATAATAGTGTTAGAATATATTCTCTTCCAGGCTTTTTTCTATGCATGCACACAGATGTGAGCATATATTTATAATTTTATTATAAAAAATGGGATACTGCTGTACATATTGTTTTATAATCTGCTTTCATTTAACAGATGATTAATATTTTCCTAAGTCATTTAATTATAACGTTCTTTAATACATTTATGAGTAAAATACTAAAATCTATACAGAGAAAGAATGGAATGACATTTTGGCTCATTCATTCATTTTTGTGAAATACATAGCACATTGCCTGTTTTGTAGTGAGTGCTCAAAATTGCTGAAAATTTATTATCTCCATCATCACTATTAATTTATTCATTGAATATTATTAAATTGTTTATTGATCATTTATTAAGGATCTACTATGTACCAGACACTGTGCTATATAACCTGGGAATGCTAAGAATATAAAATGAAGAGGAGAATGATGGAATTAGGCCTATGAAGGGAAAACTTTCTTTTTTACTGAGTGTAAACAATTACAATACAATTACAATAGGTTGATTTGGGTAATTAAAAAAAATAAATGTAAAAAATGTTAAGTGCATACATGCACATGTGCATGAACGGCAATCAGGATAAATGGAGTTAGGGAAATATTACATACAAAGTAATTTCTGTGCTGATCAGGCAATGAGTGAATCAAGAGGAGGAAGGCATTCGTTGAGGCAAGAGCAGCATGTGCAAAAGCATGAAGGCATGAAAAACCTGGGACAGACATGAAGAAAACTTCCTGTCTATAGTGAGGGCTACGTACCTCCCCAAGCTTCTTTATCTCAGGAGGTTGCTAAATACTCGAGAGGCTTTTGGGATTGTCTGGCTGGTCTGTCTGGACTGCTTAGATATAACGCTACTTAAATGACCCAATCTTGTTACATTGCAGAGCAAGATTAAATAAGAATTTTGGACATAAAAATCTGTATTTAAGACTGTCAGAAATTACTTTTTGGCTTTAAGCGAAGCTATAACATTTGTATTCAAAATTGACCTTTAGTAAGAGCAGGAATGACCATATTCCAACTGGTGACCTCCCAAATCCCACCCATCCTTTCACCTCTGTCTGAATACACTGATGTCCTCTAACTCACTTCCTGTCTTTTGTGGCCATAATGCTACTGATCACAATTGTGTGCAAATTTCCTTGGCTAACAGGAAGTTTCTTTTGTCTGGGCTTGTCTAGTAACAGATTTACAAGAGAGTTCATCATTTTTGTGATTGGTGTTTGGAACGCGTCAGATAGTTCATGATAAAAAGACTTTTGGGAGGTGGCAAAATGGACATTCAAGAAAAGGGGGCGTGCATGTTCCCCAGGACAGCTGCAGGTGCTTGCGGAACCCTACAAAGCCAACACAACTGCAGATGTGCTTTTCTTAGTCTTTTGTCTCCACAAACGTTGCCCATGTGTTTCCCTGTGCCCTTCAAAGACATCAGAGTAGCACGTCCTAGAAGTTGCCTTCTTTTGGAAGATTGGGAAGAGGTCCCTTGTCATGGCTTTCTCTCCTGGTAGTGTGCCTAGTGACCCAGAGGGCTGCTAGGAAAGCTTTCTGACCACTCTCGGCTGTCATCAGATTCATCTGCCCAGATGACATCTATTGGAAATTTGAAGCATGACCTACAAAGGTCAGTCGTTTGCAAGAGTCCCAGGAAAATAATCATGGAATTTTAAAGCTTGAAGTGTTTTTAAAAAATCATCTAACCAAACCTTCTCATTTGAAAGATTTTTTTTAAAAAAAAACTGAAAAAACAAACAAAAAATCCAAAAAGTATGGGTAGCTTGTTTAAAGTCCTCAGCAAGAGCTGAAACCAGAACTCTGATCTTCTGGTCTCTGGTCTCAGGACACAGGCCTTCTCTATGCCCTGCTGAGGAAGCTGAGGTGAGGGGAAGGCTCAGGAACAGCTCAGCTTTCTGCCCTTCTTTGCTCTAAGTGAGAAGACATTTTCTGACCTCCTTGGCTTTATATCACTTGTCTTCTCCAACAAACAATCCAGCACTGTCTACCTTTTTCCCATTGCCTTTTTTATTTTAAGTGTTAAAAAAGATGCAAAGATTTCAAAAGAGAATACAGAAAAATGTCAAGCCTCTACCCATCCCCAACTCCCACTTCCCCTCCCCTCTGACAGTGATTGAAACCAGTTTCTTCTGTGTCCTTCCAGAGGTATTCTGTGTGGAGACAACCACTGATGTACCCTTTAATATAATATTATTACATTAGAAATGTAAGGAAATAAAATAAATAGAAATACAAATAGAAGTATACCATCCATACTGTTCTTCACTTTGCTTCTTTCACTTAATTTATTTGGGGTATTATCTTCACATTAGTCCAAAAGATCTGCCTCCTTTTGTAATGGCTGCAAGAACATCATTGTATGGATGGATGTTCCATCATTTATTTAACCAATTCCCTGCTCATAGGCAGTAATGCTCACTGTTTTTAGCCAAATGCTGTCAAACCCTTATAGGTATTTCCTTGTATGGGGTTTGGAGTATGGGGTTCTTGAATGGGGGATGAAATGGTGGAAGGAGGGCTTATAGCTGATAAAATAACAAAGCTAAACTGCCTGAATTCGGGAGGACAGATTCGGGTAAGGTAAGAGGTTGGAGAGGAGCCAGTTCTTTGGCCATTGAATGGACAGTGCTCTAAGGCTGCTAGACTTGGTGAGGTCCAAGAGCTTTTCTTATCTTGGTATTCTCCAAGAATAAACAGATACTTGATAAATGTGTGCTAAGCAGGTACAAATGCATGAATGCCCCTGCCCTGTCAATTAAAGTGGGGAGATATGCTCCTGTTGAAATGTTTGCTCTATTATGTATTCTGTCTGACAGCTGTTTCCTGCTTTAAAAATTGACGGGGAGGGGGGGAAGTGTCAGCGTGCTTGGTTGGTGGGGAAGCAGCCACAGCAATGACATCTGTGTATCTCTGTGCACGGGGCTGGCTAGGCATAGCTCACTCCTCCCACCCACCCCACCTTCTGGCAGCAGTGAATACTTATGGCCTTGGGTTCACAGATTAAATTCAAGACCTAGGCAAGGTCCGTGAGTTTTACACCACCATGGAAAGAATGTATTTAAAGAGAAGAGGTATTTTAAAATTAAATTTGAAAACCATTCTTGTGCCTCAAACTTTTTTTTTTTTTCAGGCCAGAAACCTGCTTTGATTGAGCTTTCTTAAGTATTAGCACAAAGCAAAGAAGTTTAGAGAAGGACTGTTTTTTGGTTGAGCATGTGATTCTGTATAAGGAACACTTCTGAGCACCTGCTAGTTGCCAGTCCTCGTGTTAACAATCACAGTCATGCTTGTTATCTTATTTCATGTTTAACACCCTTGTGAAAAAAGATATTATCCCCATTTTTCAGATGGGGAAACTAAGATTCTGGGAGTTAAGTGACTTGCCCAAGGTTGGAAGAGTTAGTAAGTGGTAGGACTAGAATATACCAACTCAGACTTCTCCGTTTTACTGCAACTGAAATGTCTGTCAGGGAGGGCAGGCTCAGAAAGAAAAATTATTATACTAATCCTTTTCAATAAATAAAACTCATTACTGACAATTAATACCCAATTAGGAATTATTTAGAAAGAAATCAGTGAGATCGTAAAAACTGAATTTAAGGTTTACAATGGCACAACCCAAAACCACCCAATAGACTCCTGCCTCCCTTCCTACTTTTGGAAAAAATTCTCAGTTTTGATAATATTGCGTGTAAAATGGAGTAGGGGCATATGGGGGTGTGGCAGTCAGACTGTGTTTTAGGAATTTGATTTCATTTTGGTGATCTGGAATAGACCATGATCCATTCCTTTTTCCTCCACTGAGGAAAACTCCAGGTAATCACTTTACCTTTAGGTGTTTCTGGAGAGGAGCACGGTACAGGGAGTGGAATGAAAGAAAATTAATTACCTAATATTGGGACATGGTTTAAATAAGGAAAGTGACCCTTATTGCCCAAGGAAGGATTTTGAGATTACACATGAACAGTTCTTTTCCTAGCCCCCTGGCCTCCAGAAATCATTGAAAAGCTACCTATTCCTCCCTTGTCGTCAGCTGTCTCAGCTCCCTGTGCTGTGTGTCTGGACAGCAGCAGCTGAAGCCTTCTAACTAAGCTCCTCCCAGGAAAGCCCAGGTTGCTTCTCCCAGTTTACCTCTCATAGAGATGAGCGTGGATTTATGGGCGGGACAGGGAAGTGATAAATGACATGCCTGCGAATAGGATGCTTTTACCTTCCCGTACCCGGGCTTACCTAGACGGAAAACTTCCAACCACTGTTTCCACTATTAGGCAGGCAGGTCATACCTTGACACAGTTTTTGATCCTTCAGGATTTAGTGGAACCCGAAATGTTAATTCATCATACCTCTTTATCAGATTGTTATTTATTTTAATGGTTCACTGAGTGACAGCCAGAGTTAACTAGTGAACTGTGAACATGAATGAAAAAGATGATTTCCAGAATCACAAGTATACACGAGTGAGAGGAAGGAATTTGCATCCATCTCCTTTCAGAATTTTGGCTGTTTTCTGAGCACTCTGGTCTTGTTTTAAGGGTTATAGTGTGTCTGGGTGAATTTTCCCTCATTGGGACACCTTTAGAGTCTCCTTGGGATAACCTTCCAAAGAGGGGGCTCTCGCAGTTCAGATGTTATCAGTGGATGTCTCCTGAAGGTGTTTCGCCTCTGGGCCCTGAAGTACTGTTCCGAGCCTCACAGTTAGGCATTGGTTGGGGATTAAGATGTCACCCAGGGAAGACTGACAGCAGGTGAGCTGGCAGCTGGAGCAGATGGGATGGGGAAGGTGACAACAGAGCCTATTTTCATGCAGGTGTTCTCATGCAAAAGCACAAAGGAGCAGAGGGAACAGGTCGTGAGGAGAGCAGCAGAAATGGTTTGTCATAGGGCTTGTTTTTTGTTTGTCTTCTATTTAATTCAGAGAGTAGGGGCATACTTGGAGGCGTGGTATGTAACTGCTGAGGAAGGTTCTATCCAGAGGAGAGTGAGACTGTTCATTTATTTACTCATTTTCACATATTTATTGAGTGTCTACTATCTTCTGGGCACAGTACTAAGCATCAGGGATACAAAGAGTAGTGAATGCCACAGTCTCTGACCATAGAGAGGATACCATTTAGAGGGAAAGACATAGGAGCAGCAAAGCCTCCATGACAGGGCTGGGTGAAAAGTGCTGTCAGAGATTTGCGAAGCTCCACACAGGAGCATCTGGGTGAACAACGGAGGGCCTCCAAAGGCCTGGATCCAGGATCCACCGCCGCTTACTGGCTTGTGTCGATCAGCAATGCCCCCTTCCCCTTCTCATCCCCTTCCCCTTCTCATCCGTAATCAGGAAATAATATGTCTCCCCTATGTGCTGTACAGAGTTATTGTGAGAGTCAAATACATGCTAAAGTACTCTAAAAATTCTTAAATTGCTACACATATGTAAAGAATCAATACTATGAAGTTTTGTTCTGCTTCTCTCCTTCTGCTCTGTACCATAATGGATCAAGCACGTTATCATAACGATTAAAAGCACACAGTGTATTGTCAAACTGCATATGTGGATACTGGTTCCACCACTCACTAATCGTTTGACCTAGAGCCACTTATTGAATCTCTCCAAATCTCAGTACCTTCATCCATAAAATGGGGATAATGATAATCATAGTTCATAGAGTTGTCTTGGAGATTTAATGAATTGTCCAGGGAAACATAGTCTCTCACTGAGCAGACAAGGGTTGAGAGAGGTCAAATCACAAAGTACAGCACAGCAATCATATTTTGACTGTTAGAGCAGATGGGATCGCATTTCCATAAACCTCATCTTGCGTTTGGAACCGCCAGTATGTGTGTATACAGGTGGAGGGTGGCAGCCCCTGTCTCTGTGTGCTCAGAAATCCCAAGCTTTCCACAAAGACTCTGCACAAGAGAGGAGGAAGCGATTGAAATGATGAAAATATGGCTCAGACAGAGATGCGCTGAATGCTGTGCTTGGTGCTTGCAGCCCAGGCAGGGGCTGAACCTTGACATTGCTCCTGGGGTGAAGGAATGCACCCTGGGAGGGGCCGGGCAGGGCTGGATGTCAGTGGAGGTGATGAGCCGCAGGTGTGTATCCTTCACACCAAGAAGGCGGGGCTCAGTGAGTCCCTCCACGCCCTGCTTTTCTTCCAAGGAGCTGAAAGAGATGGATGAGGGGCCCGAGGAGATAGCTTCTTATGGTGGCTGACGCGGAGCTCCCAGGAAGACATAGAGCAGGATACTAATCCACCAGGAAAATCAGCAGATGCTCACATGCTCAGGACCTTAAAAAAATAAAAAATTGACCCGGTGGAAATTGGGTCAGAAACCAAAAGCCCTCTTAGAAAGGGAATTGTACAGCTGAGCGTCTGTGATTTTTCTTTTTTTTTTCCCCTTCGGGACTGATTGTTCTTTATCCTCCTCCCTTACAGAAAATGAAGGAGTACCTGGAGGGCAGGAACCTCATCACCAAGCTACAAGCCAAGCACGACCTTCTCCAGAAAACCCTGGGAGAGAGTGAGTGTGGGCTCTGCTGGAGATTTGGCAGTGAGGGAAGGCCGAGCCCTGGGCCCAAGTGCTGAGCACACGCCTCCATCCTCAGTCTGGTTGTATGAGTGCATTGCTTTTCCTCGCTCGTTTGATGTGGAAGCACACGCCCCAAATGACCGCTTGAGTAATGGGGAAGGGCCAATGCTTAATGAAGCACTAATGTGCATCATCTATTTGTTTAAAAGGAACATGCCTGCTCTCCACCCAGCCCCAGTCCTGCGCCTCCTCTGCCACTACTGAGGCCAAGGAGCTGGTGGGTTCTTTACTGTCCAGACACTTTGGGAAAACTCTCAGCTCCTCTTGTAGCAGGACCGAGGCTGAAGCAAGAAGGTGGGGAGCTGTGAGGTGAGCTACACAGCTGCTCTGAGGAGAAAAGAGGAGAGGATTCTCAAGGGCAGGGTTGATGGGCAGACTGCAGCTGTCTGTAGCTTCAAGGTGGGGCAGAGGTTTTCTTCTGCTTTGAAGGGTCCTGGTGCTAAGAGGCAGCCCTCTCCCTGCTTTGGCCAGGCTGAAGCTGTGGTGCTCAATCGACTATCTGGTCTCATAGGATGATTTTAACCAGACCCTGGAAAGTAGCAAGGCAGAGGACTGGACTGGCACTCTGGACTTTCTCTCCTCAGCTGTCAAACAGAAGGCAGGGGTTGAAAGAGAAGCTTCCCTGGGGTTTTTGGCACCTTGCCCAGGTCTCCTGCCCAGCTCTCAGCATCCTATGATTAATGGGATTCCCAAGTTGGGGACACCTCTGAAGGCCCTGCCCCTCCTCCCTCCCCCACTGATCTCCTCACTTAAAGATAGGGAGGGGGAGGCTACTGGTGTTCTAACACCAGTGAAAGGCAAAACCTGCACCCACAGAGGTCTAACATTCTCAAATAAATTCTTCAGACCAACTGCAGAATCTAGGGAAGTATACAGCACTCACTGGCTCAATGGCCCCAGAAATCAGAGCCTCCTACCCGCCCTTCTTACCCTGTTCTCCTGCCCTGAACGATTCCCCCAGATGATTAATTCTTTTATCTCTAATGTCTTTGATCTTGTGATTTTTAAGGCATTTTCTTTTATGTGAAGAAAGCCTGTTAAGTAACTTCTGTTGTCTTCCCTCCGCAACACCCAGGGGACTCGGGCTGAACAGGTCTAGGCATTGAGATCCAAAGTTTGCTTATAGAAAATCTTTACTCTTGAGTTATCAGATTGCTCCGTGGGGAATCGGAGGAAGAAAAGCCCAGAACTATTTGAAGCAAGTTATAACTGTGATTTCTTTTTGCCAGGATAATCTAAGCATGACCCATAAGTGAGATGGGGAACAGGGCGGGAGAGAGAGAGAGAGAGAGAGAGAGAGAGAGAGAGAGAGAGGGAGAGGGAGTGTGTGTGTGTGTGTGTGTGTGTGTGTGTTTGCAACACACATACATGCACCAAGTGTGCTGCTATGAAGGGGTGAAGGTTGGTGACTGTTCATCAGTGCTGCAAATTGCCTTCATCTAAAGATGACAAGTTCTAGCAATAATGAAAAATATGTCTTCCTGTGTGCAAGTCATCATGTCCCTGCCTTCTGTATGTATTTGTCACTAACGCAAGAGCCCCTTGTTTCTTGCCACAGAGGGATAATTGATGTGTATGAATATTCCAGAATGGAAATGGGACAGATGTTAGAAATAATGGCTCTGAATAATATTTTTGCAGATGAAAGCTGAGCCTTTGGTAAGAGAGGCTGTTGGGGTGGGGGAGGTGTTGCTCAAGATGAGCTGAACTGTAATCAACAATTAGCAACCTTTAAAGGCAAGAAAAAGCCCTGCCCTCCCCCCCTCCCCCCTCCCCCCCCCCCCAACCTCGGCCCTTAGAGTCGCCTTTCCAGGCAACTGGATGAGGAGCTTGGGAGCCAATCTCTCCTTCCCCGGCTCAGCGCCTGCTTACCCTTTCCCTGGTTTATCTAATACGGTCTAATACAGACCAAGCTGGGTTAACTGTGGACCCAAAAAAAGCAACACAGATTACATAATGGCCCAAGTGCACATGCATATTTTTAAAAAACATAAGAATACTTCAGATGAGCATTAAGATTTTCAATTCCATTTTTTAAGACTGTGTATGATCCATCCAGCTTAGTATTAGGGCCCACTGTTGGGTTGAGAACCACAGTCTAAAAGCAGTAGCAGCATTTTAAATATTTTTCCCTTGTCATTTCAGCCCAGTGTAATGGAAGTGAGAATTTAGTATGAATCTAAAACGAGAATTTCGATGTATGCTTCCTCCTCTCCCCAAATAACTATTCCTTCCTTCTTCCCCTTCCACCCTGAACTGTGTGTGTGTGTGTGTGTGTGTGTGTGTGTGTGTGTGTGTGTGTTCACAGCCTGAAGGGCAAGCAGGTTCATCCCTCCCTCCCCACCACACACACACCCAGCACACATAGAAGAGAAGCTGAATTTCATCTCTGGGAAAGTTTCTAATAATTTGTTCTCTAAGATATGCTCTGCCTTGCTATTTTCCCCCCGCATCCACCCGTTTTCCCACTGGGAAGCAGAGTTGGCAATCCTAAGGTTTCAGGATACCAGCAGCCCTGGGCTGGGAACAAGCATCAGAAACGAGGCCCAGAAAGAGGACCTGGGTGCTCTCTTCTTTTTTGCCTGGAAAGCTAGTCACACGTGATCCTCGGGGCTCCCTGGGGAGCCGGGCAGACAGTCATTCCTGGGAGCAAGTCTCCCCCTTTCACCCCGTCTGCTTCAACATGTGCTTTTTGCCTTTGTCTTTCCAACAGGTCAGCGGACAGATTGCAGTCTGGCCAGGTAGGTGTGGCCTGAGACAGCCCTGGGAAGGGATGAAGAGAGGCCGGAGGGGTAGAGCCATCCCAACCTGGGAAAGAGCCAAGGAGTTGAGTTGTAGAAGTGTTGGATGACTTTGCAAAGGGGTAGCCTAGGGCAGGGGTGGCTTCCATCCCTTTACCTTGCTGACCCAATCTGGCCTCAAATGGAAATGGGATTTGCCGAGCAGAATTAAGTGAAGAGAGTTACCGTTTGCCAAAATAGTCCCAGAGACCCCCCCAAAACCACTGCGTTGCACGGAAAAGAAATGTTCGACGCTGGAGGATCCTGGTAACCTAACCTTAGCTTTTAGACTTCAACATGTGGGTTTTGGGAGGTCTCTGACCTAGAGAACGAGGATCAGAAGATAGCATTTGACCTGAAATTTTTTTTATACGTGGAAAAGATGACAGCCTCTAATTAGCGAGTGTCGCTTAATAATGAAATATTACATTGCATTGCTTGCCAACAGCATTGGTAGACATCCTCGCCTGATGTACAAGTATGCAGCCCTCCCAATCTTTCCCCACCTTCCCCGCCCTCCCCCACCCCAGCCAAATATTTTCCCTCTCAGTCACGGAGCTGCTATGAGAAAACTCGTGAGTTGGCGGCGAGCAAGGCATTCATTCAGCCGAGGGTTCTCAGATGCCTAAAAATGTGCTGATTTAACTGGGGAAAGAGCTTTAACGGGCCGGACTCCTTAGAGACCCTGCGTTAGCCCATTATATAAACCACGTATATCTGGCGACACACACACACAATAGTCATGAGGCCATTTACAATTATAGGCTCATTACTTAAAAATAGCTTCATTTGGCTTTCATCGTTTTGTCATTGTGGATCACAATAAAGATCCCATTAATATACTAGTCTTGTTGACTGGAGGGAACCAGGATAATGGAATTCTGTAGAATATACCTTCCTGGTGCTAAAGTCTTAGTGTAATTTCACCTAAAGTGCCATAAATGCAGAAGGCTCTATGGAGGTGAAAAGAGCTGAGCTGAATTCCCTTATGCTGTGTTATTCACCGTGTGACCTTGGGCTGCTCTTTTCCCTCTCTGAACTCCAGTTTCCTCATCCATAAGACAAGATAGAGAGGGACTTCCCTGGCAGTCCAGTGGTTAAGACTCCATGCTTCCACTGGAGGGGGCATGAGTTCAGTCGCTGTGAGGGGAACTAAGATCCCACAAGCTGTGCAACGTGGCCAAAAAAAAGACAAGACAGAGCAATCACCTAGATCCAAGGAGCTCTAGGATTCCAAAGAGGTTCTTAAGAAGAGCCTAGTGGAAGTGGCAGAAGGTGCCCAGCAGCTGGGCTCTGGTCCCTACCTCCTTCCCTCACTCAAAGAGACATCACTGCTCTCCTTGCTTGGGTATTATTGTCTGAGTCAGATTCCCTTGGAGAAAAAGCTTCCAAGGCTAAACACAGCTTGAAAAGCATTGACCTATGGAATTGCCAAGGTTCCTTCCAGTCTGGACACTCTACTGTCTAAATTCCGGGAAAATCGCTCCTTATCTTTTCCCTAAGGATTTATTTCCAAGAGAAAGAAAACCATAGCTTCGTTTGGTGTTTACTAGTGTCTCCTTGCAAATGGAGAAATCTTCCTGTTGTCTGACCTATATATATTTTACTGCAAATTGAACCAATTCCCTCCTATTCTACTTTTGAATGGTGGCAGACATTAAAACCAGAGACCTCTAAGCTTTTGTGAAAAGCGCTTTATTGGGCTTCATTTGGAAGGTAACTTATCAAGTCTCTTAGCCACTTCTGGGACTGAGCTGATTAATGTGGTTTGTTTCATTAACTACCTCACAGATTGTTTTTAATCTCATTTTCTCTTTTCCCTCCCTGTTGCTGGATTCAACCACAGGCGTAGCTCAACTGTGAGGAAACAGGTAAGGGCCCAGCAAGAGGCAGGCTTGTCTGGCGTGAAATGGTTAGATCCCAGATATTTATGGAACTCCAGTGTGGATGGGACAGACACTTTTCTGACTTCATGCTTACATTTGGAATGTACCATTTAGTCATAGTATGTTTAATATTACGGCAACTTCATCAAATTAGTGAGGGGGGCAGGGACTCGTTCCTCTCCTCTCTAGTCATTTATGCTCTTACATGCTAGTGGTCTGGTTTGACTGTGGCGGACTGTGCCAGAACTATCTTTGGTGCTACTTCTCTAGGAGACCGTGAAAGAGGCCTCACACTTCATACATGGATACCAATATGACAGTAACTCACAGCATCTAATCACCTAGACCAAGTTTGCAGGTTTTTGTTTGTTTCTGGTGGCATGGTCATCTTAGATGTATTTCTAAGACATACTAAAAATGTAAAGATAAGTCTGGTCTAGGAATGATAAGCAAGAGACATTGAGCTCTGCAATTATGTGCATTATCTTCAGAGTTGTATTCAAATCTGACACTGAGCTGTAAGCAACCAGCTCTCATGACCCACCTTAGGAGGGATCTTAGCTCGGCATGGGCAGTCCACATCAGTGGATAATCTAAACAGCACTTATGCTTGTTTAAAAAAAATTAATTGATGGGTTTTTTTCTTTTTTTTTTTGCAGTTGCAAATTGGACTTCCTAATTATACTTTATGGCAAATACTAAAATGGTTTTGTATCCCCTAAGCTCATACCAGCTATGCAGCAGGCAGTTAGCAGAGAGGGGGTGGAGAGAGCTCAGAAATGTCTTTGTGTCTACTCAGGGGAAAGCTGATCCAGCCTTTAAAAAATCATTTTGGGTAATTCACAGTGGCTGTAGCCGCAGGGAGTTAATGGAATGGAGAGGGCACATGGTTTCTGCGATGGTGGTAGCCCCTGCAGGGTCTTCAGCTGATCTCACTCCTTCAGCTGGCTGGGCAGTCCAGCTGGGGAAATTGATAACATAGCCCGCACTTGTCTTAGCTTTGCTGTCACTAATTTTTTTCCCTTCTCTATTTTGGATCTTCTTTTAATGAGAACACCATCAGATGCAATTACACATTTTTTAAATTATAAAGATGTCATTGCAGTTCTCTTTCCTCTATTCCTCTTCTTTGTTTCTGCTTCCCCTTTCTTTCATAATTTCAGTTAAAACTAGAGAGGAACGGTGTGCCTCCCCGGGATCATTTATTACATTTAAAATTAATAGGTGGATATCTTAAAGAGGGAGCAATGTTTTTTATCCCACCCCCCTTCGAAAATAAGAACAGGATTGACCTTGAAGTTTGTTCCTTTCAGTTCCTGGGCTGAAATTGAGCCTCCTACATATAGATGGAGCCTGGGTGCGACCACTCTGGCTGCAGGAGTGCCAAAGGCCACGGTTTGGCAGGTGATCTGTGTCCCTGGTTGGGCTCATAATCAGAAAAGAACTGCTCCCATCTGGTTTTCATCCTGCTGTGCCTAGGCAGTTGCAAGCAAAGCATATTTGCCAGGTGCTAGATTTGTGTAAGAGTTCCAGCATGCACCAGAAACCCCAATCAAGTAAAGACCTTATTTTCATTCACTTTTTTTCCAGCAGCTCAGATCTAATGGTGGATCAGTGAAGAGTTTTTCTAAGATAGTCAGAAAGGTAAATAGTGAGTAATTTGGAAGAGGAGTAATCACGTATACATAACCAGGAAATAAAATTTGTTTGGTTGTTTATGGCAAATCAGCCAAACAAGAGGAAGAGCTGTGTAACTTTTGCTTTTGAGTCTACCCAATGCGTTCCAATCATTTTTGACCCTAGCAAAGCCTAGGTTCAGACCATCTGACTGTCCTTCAAAAAGAGATGCCTCAACTGCTGCTTCCAAGCATTGCCTGCTCCCGTCAAGCCCAGAATTTTCTCATTCCTATTACTTCCGTATCTTCTTTGCTGGCCCATCTTTCTCTGTTCCTCGAAATGTAAGCATTTCCCCAAGGCTTGGTCCTCTTTTGACTTCCCTCCATATTCTTTCCCTTGTCACTTGCGTTGCCTTGGATGATTCTGTCTCTTTTCTCTCCTTCCCAAAGCGTCCACTTGTTCTGTAACGTTGTCGTTCTGAGTCTTTGGATCTAACTCCTAACTGATGGGCGGGACGTTGATGCTCAAGAGTTGCGGTGGCAACTCCTACCCTCAGCATCCATCTCCTCACCTTCCCACCACGTTTTCGGTTCCTTAGCACCTCCCCTTACTTCTCGACTCTTATGGAGACCCTCTATTCTTCACAATCCCTGAAGCCCCACATCTTATCTTTGATGCCTCTGTTTTCCTTATTACCCACATCTAATCAGGGGTCAAGACTTGTATTTTCTCCCTGGTGAAAACGTAAACCTAACAAATGTAACAAAGATCAGTACCTGGCAAAAATCCTAACTCTCTCATGTGTGAGAAATTCTGCCAAACAATGGCATATTTAGACATTATCTAGCCACCTTCTTGATTGCTTTCCGCTGCAAATCACTGGACCCCTGCTGTACTATCTCTTCCAAGTTATGTCTGCTACTTTTCTCCCTCCACTTTTGGTTTAAAGTTCCTTTAATCTGATTGAATGGGGATTTGACTCGATCGTCCTTCAAGGGCCCTTCCAACCCTGGGGTTAAATGACCAAAAATATTATGAACAAAAGAATTAAACTGACATGGATTCTAACACTGGAGGAGGGAAGGAGAGAGGAAGAAAGGGAGAGACAGACACTGAATAAGAACACACATAGACACTGCTCGGTCAGTTGTATGCAAGATCTATGGTGAAGTGAGGGTCTTCACCAGGGCATGTCCTGGGGAAATGGATTCACTCGGAGCTCAGAAACATTACAAGGAGAGAGTCAGAGCCCTCATGAAACATTACAAGGAGAGAGTCAGAGCCCTCATGACTTTTTGTCCTTGTAATGTCCTTTGTCCTTTGTTTTCACTGGACTCTGACTTAAGCTCCACTGGAGCATTGGGGACTAGGAAAATACTCCTCTGCAGTAGGACAGGTCATCTCTGGCCCACTCTTGTCTGCCACAGATTATCCTCTGGGCCACTTCTGGTAACCATGAACATGCAGGTTAATGTCTTTGATGCTTTACTTTCTGCAACCCTGCATGCTTCCCTTTAGCTATCATTGATATTCCTTTTACCACAAGTTGAGGCAGAATTTTGCACTCACGTAACTTATTGAAACCATAACCTGTGAGCTTCCCAACCTGCTTCCCTCTGGGTCTTAGGACCAGAAAAACTTTACAAACCCTCATATCACTGTCCTCATTATCACTGCTACTACTGTTTGTAAATGAAAAGTATAATAACAATGTTTGTAAACATAAAAAAACCTCCAAAAAATTAAGTTTGGGGTTTTTTTTTATAGTGGAACCCAGTTTCTTCATTAATGTAAGGAAGAGCTGAAAAAGATTCTTCCTCTGAGACCAGCCTAGACTGACTGGTAGAATTTACTGATGGCAACAAGAAGGCAGACACTGGCTACTGAAGCTGGAGAGCTGGAGGAAGCAGACGGGTCTGGGGGTCATGAGACGAGCATTTGGGTCTCTGAGACCCTCCTGACTCCAGCTGCACTTTGGTACACAGTACGTCCTCTGGCAGCATCCTGGCTTTCCAGCAAGCTCAGGAGCTGGAGGCCACGCCAGCTCTTCTCTCAGCCTGGCATCTTCATGGGACCCAGCTGCTTCCCTATTAGTGGCCAAACCGCCAGCTACAGTTGAAAATTTAGAGCCGGGGGAGAGGCACAAACCAACCTGTGAAATGAGCAGAAGCCACAGGACCCATCCTACTGGAGAGCCCAGTCTCTGTCCTGAACATCTAAAGCCCTTTCTAACTAGGACTAAGGTCACTCTGCCTGGTCCCTTCCTTCCCTGTAACTGAGTGGTTGTGCGTTTAGATGCACTAGAAAACCCTACTGGTTTTCAGTAATATTTGGTATTCACACCTGACTATGTTTGCCAAGCTCCTAGGACGCAGTATGGGTGGCAGTGAGATGCTCAGTCTCAGGGGGAGACTGCCTGGTTTTGAATCCTGGCTCTTCTACTTAGCAGCTGGGTCACCATAAGCAGCTATTTCACCTTGCTAAGCCTTCATTTCCTCACTTGTCAAATGAGGATAATAATAATACACATCCCATAGGGTTGTTACCAGGACCAATCCATCTAAAGCACTTAATATATGACCCAACACCTCTATAAATTCTTTTGTAAATGGTAAGCAGTGTGTTCATGTGCCAATAGGAACTGTTACTCTCCTCACCACCAATCCCCCTCCCCAGTTAGTACATACCAAATTAAGGCCAAAAGAAGTTAAATAAATGGCAGGATTGTAGAGCAAAAATGGCAGAGCAAAGATTGATATCTGGGAGGCCTGCTGCTTAAGTTAGTACCAATTAGTTTCCACTATTTCCAAGAGTTAGGTTTTTTTCTTTCTTGCCTTTTATGCCAAACAAACCCCCTCTCTGCTGCTCCCATTGATTCATTCTGCTACCTTCCACTGATATTAATTGAGCACCTGCTATGTGAGAGCATCATGGCCAGAGATGGACACCAAGAATTAACATAGGATCTGCCCTGTGGAACTCGAGCTCCAATGGTGACAAATGCAAACAAATATGCATACCCACACAATTAAGTCACAGTCAGGCTGTGAAGGCCAAGTACAAGGTGCTGAGACCCCGTAGACAGGGGTTCTGATCTCATCTGGGGAGTCTGGGAAAGCATCCCTGGGGGTGGGGGTCCAGGGTGAGGGGAGCATTCCAGCAGCTCACGCAAAGCCATGAGCAAAGGAGGACTTACTGAGGAGCAGAAGGAGACAAAACTGGAGGCTAAGACAGGACCCCAGACACGCAAGGCTGCGTACAGAAAGTAACGAGGAGTCCTTGAAAGAGTTTAGCCTGGAGAGTAAACGATGGAATGTGCACTTTTAAAGATCACCTAACCAATATGAGGGAAGAAAAAAACTGGTTTGGAGGACGACAGGGATGGGAATGGAGATACTGGTGGATTGGACTGGGTTGGTGGCAGTAGAGATGGAGAGAAATAAATGGATTTAGAAGGCAAACTTGACAGAATATATGTATGTATTGATTGATTGTATGGCTGCGGCGGGGGGGAGACCGTGGGATAAAAATGATCAGTTTCATATAGGACGCACTGAATTTAAGACGTTGGTATGAGGCATTCCAAGTAGATGGTTGTGCATGTGCTTTAGAGCGTGGAGGCCAGGCTGGATGCTTCTTGTGGACCAGCCACTGATCCAGCTGAGACAAGTTCCACGTGGTTTTGGCTCATTTTCTCTGACCCTGGGCTGTCTCTCTTTGAAGATTCTAATGTTGTGTTTCTTTGGCTTTTTAGGATTCCAGCCAGGCAATTCCTTTGGTGGTAGAAAGCTGTATCCGGTTTATCAGCAGACACGGTAAGCAGGATTACAGCCTTGCCCATATTTGTGCAAGAACTGGGAAGAACTTCCAGGAATTCTTTATAGAGTAAGAATAGAGATTGACTTCCCATCCTGACATTCTCCAAAGAGGAATAAAATCTTATTTGTTCACATAATGTTTGCTACCTCAGAATGGCCACACCTAGACATTGAGAGAAAAATATCATGTATTTTTGACCCCCAGGTGCCTGAGCCACTTGCCACACTCCCTTTTCTAGCTTAGAGTGAGTTTTTTGTTTGTTTGTTTGTTTGTCTTTTGCGGTACACGGGCCTCTCGCTGTTGTGGCCTCTCCTGTTGCGGAGCACAGGCTCCAGACGCGCAGGCTTAGCAGCCATGGCTCACGGGCCCAGCTGCTCCGCAGCATGTGGGATCTTCCCGGACCGCAGGCGGACTCTCAACCACTGCGCCACCAGGGAAGCCCACAGAGTGTGTTTTAAATTATAGCTGTTATGTGAGTAAGTCTAGCTGGTCCAGTGTGGTGACGCTAGTTTCACCATTACTCACCGTCTTTGCCCATGTTGGTATCTCCCACTGCATAGCCTGGACCTTTGTTGTCACATTGGCTTTCTGCAGCAGACTGCTTTGAAAACAAGCTCCTTTTACAATATTGCATTGACTCCTGGTAATATTCAGTTTTTGTTCTGGTTTGGTCTCACTGTTTAGGGCATCTCCAGAGCTCAGTTGGTAGCTACTCTTAAGGTTGTAGCCAACATTTGAGAGTCTGGCAGGGCTGGCTCCTTCTCAACTAAGTCACGCTGTCTTCTGCTTGGATGACGCTGAATCTCATAAATCCATTCCTCACCAGCTCCTAGGCTGGTTGAACAGAATTTAGGGAAAGAGGTGTATTGAGTCTTCCAAGTGTAAGAGTGTTTAGAAAACACAGATATCTGAGTAAGCACCATGAAGATTTCTAGGAACTGGGCATCAGAAATTGTTCTTAGATGTTATCCTGCCTAGTTATAAGAAAAGTGACAGAATGACCTTCTTGGCGCTAAGGAGGTATGTAGATGATCACTGGTCTCAATTCAGAAGCAGCCGTTCTCTCCCTTCCTCCTTCCTCCCAATAAACTGGGGCATTGCTTGGGTTTATTTTTGGAATAATAATTGCATTAGCATGTTTACAACTTATGCCATTCCAATCAGCTACAAATTTTTCATTGTATCTCCATCCACCAGAAGTAACAGCATTGTACAGCACTATTGAACAGTCAGTAAATATTTATCAAGCCCCTGATCGGTGCTGAGCACCATGCATTGCCAAATAGGAAAACAAAAACAGGGGTAACCCTGTCTTTACCTGGTTTTAAGACGCAGTTGGGAGAAAATAAATAAGCAAGTAAAAAGTTAAATAAAAAGAGATAAGCTATAGTAATTCGGAATAGCAGTATAAGAAATTTCACAAGATGGTAATGATTAATAGTCAAGCAGTTGGCAAAGATAAGTCCAAACTGAGTTCAGGGGAGGAAGAATTATCTGTGCCTAAAGGACAATAGGAACAAGAGAGTCTGAACTCGGATTCTCTCATCCATACATTCTGTTCATTCATTCATTCAGCAAGCACACATCTTCCTATGATAGGGTTATATCCCGATCAACCCATCGTAAGTTGAAAATATCTAAAGTCAAAAATGCATTTCATACACCTAACCTGCAAGTCTTATACACAAACATGTATAGCTTAGCCTAGCCTACCTTAAACGTGCTTAGGACACATATATTAGCCTACGGTTGGGTAAAATCATGTAACATAAAGCCAGTTTTATAATAAAGTGTTGAATGTCTCGTGTAATTTATTGAATACTGAGTGAAAAACAGAGTGGTTATCTGGGTACAGAATGATTGTAAGTGTATCATCTGTTTACCCTCGTGTCTGCATGGCTGGCTGGGAGCTGCAGCCCATGACTGCTGCCCAGCGTCACAGAGAGTACTATACCACGTATCAATAGCCCAGGAAAGATCAAAATTCCAAGTACAGATTCTACTGAATGTGTATCGCTTTTGTACCATCGTAAAGTCGAAAAGTCTTAAGTCAAACCATTGTAAGTTGAGGACCGTCTGTGTGTATATTGATTGCGCATTGTGTACCAAGAAAAAGTTCCTGTGTTCATGAACCTTACTTTCTACTAAAGGACCAATAAATAGATGATCAGTTGATAAACAAATTAATATATATCAGGTGTTGGTGAGTGTCATGAAGAAAAATAAAGCAAGGTGAGGAGATGGAGAATGGAGAGGGGATACTGTTCTAGGTGGATTGTTCAGGGAAACTCTTAGGTCACCCAAGAAGGTGACATTTGCCATCCTGAAGGAAGTCAGGGAGTGAGCCACATGGGTATCTGGGGAAGAGTGTTCTGGGGAGAGAAAACATCACATGCAGAGATCCTTGGCATATGCAAGGACCAGCACGCAGGATGCCAGTGCGGCTGGAGCAGAGTGAGTGGAGAAGAGAGTGGCAGGAGATGAAGCCAGAGGCCAGACTCTTAGAGTTTTGTCGACTAAGGTAGGTGTTTGGATTTTATTCTAAGCGAGTGGGATGCTGTTGGAGAATTTATGAACAGGGAGTGATCTTTCTAAAGGATTCCAGGCTGCTGTGTAGAGATAAGACCATAGGAGGAAATAGGAGGCTGCTGCAGTAGCCCAGGGAAGACATGGCATAGGGTGTCAGCCGTGGAGTTGTTGAGAAGTGGATGCGTTCTGGATATCGTGGCTTGAATGTACCTGTCCCTGCCCCTGTACAGGCACAGTACATGAGGAGACCAAAACTTAGCATATTTCTGTGGTAAGGCTCTGGGGAAACAGGTATGCTCACATATTGCTGATGGGAATGCAAACCCATACAACCCTTTTGGAGGGGAATTTGGCAACATCTAACAAAACTACATATGCACTAATCTGATCCAGCTGTCCTTCTAGGAATTTACCATGAAGATACACCTCCAAAATATGAAAGTACATTTGCACAAGTTATTTATTGCAGCCTCATTTGTAATTGCAAAATATTAGAAACAAAACAACCTAAATGCCATACATGGAAGAATAGATGAATAAACTATGGTATATGCACACAGTGGGAGAATATGCAGCTGCAAAAAGGAATGAGGAAGATGTCCATGAAATGATCTGGTGAGGTTGCCAGGATATATTGTCAAGTGGAAAAAAGCAAAGGGCAAAAGAGTATCTATAGCATGCTGCCTTTCATGTAAGAAAGAAGAGGGTATAAGAATATACATACTTGTCACTTCTGCAAGAAGAAATACAGGAAGGATGAATCCAGAAACTAATATTTGACTGGTTATTTACATGAATGGGTCAAAAAAGTGAAAAGAATGGGGGAATGAGAAATGGGAGAAGAGTGACATTTCTCTGAGTATTCCTTTTTGTGTAATTTTGACTTTTAGAACTACATGGGTGTTTTCCGTACTCAAAAGATAAATAAACAAATATATAAAACAAAGATGTGGGTAAAACTCCAAATGGAATACAAAAGGTAACAAATAAACCTAACTGTATTACAGACGAATAACGTAGGCACACTGAGGAGATGAGGAAGAAAATAATCTAAGTTTCTTTGAAAAACAGTATCTTGATTATATACTATAAGTCTAACAACAAAAAGAACTGTAAAATAATGCACAGTAGTCGATAATTGTTTTTATCACAGGGTGGTGAGCCAGCAATTCTGAAGCCATTTTATGTGTAAATATTATAAGATGAAGCAAATAAATATATTGTTGATTTAAAGAAGAAAAAAAACCTTAGTCTGTAGTAGCTGTTCAAAAAATATTTGTTCAGGGAATCCCCTGGTGTCCAGTGGTTAGGACTCCATGCTTCCACGACAGCGGGCAGAGGTCCAATCCCTGGTCAGGGAACTAAGATCCCGAAAGCCGTGTGGTATGTCCAAAAAAAAAAATTGTTCAGCAAATTGAATTTTTTCCCCCAGATAGGGACTTAAGGTATTCCTGAACTCCCTAAAGATGGTGGATAAAATGTTTGTATATGTGCATTTCATGGGGATAGGGTCCATAAATTTTGTCAGCTCCCAAAACATCTGTGGCCTACCAACTGCCAAAATTTGCACATCATTACTATCTTCATGTTCCCTTGGAGGTAGATGTTCTAGTCCCCATTATATAGATGAGAAAGCTGAGGCTCACGTGTAAATGGTGGGTCCGGGTGATCCAGGAAGACTTAAATGAAGAGAAGGGATGTGAGGAACAACTGAGACTCAATCAGGATGGAAAAACCCCACCATTTCCATGAGGAAGGGAGCAGAGACACGTGAGCAAGAGGTGGTGGTGTGGCAATCATTTCAAGACTTCTCTAGCAGAGCAACTCTGGGCAACAGCTGGATCCAGCGCAAAATGGACAGTTTTGTGCCGTTTCCAAATAACTTGCCCAAGTCTGACTGGCTTTATATTTTTATGTTAGTGAGCACTAAGGAAAAATGAGAAAGGTCATGCACGTGTCAGCTTGGTTATGTGAGGCCTTACCTGCGTTATAATAAAAAACCAAGTGCTTTTCTCCTTCACTTTCTGGAAACCGACCATTTATTAATGTTCCTACTTTCAGAATCATCAGATTAGACACTCTAAAGATTCTATCTGTTGAGCAAGAGCACATGTTGGCCCTTCTAAAGCTTCGGTTCTCGAGGGGAAATGGAAACCAGACAGAAAGGGACCTCGGTGTGCCTCAGGCCTGCTGCCTGGTTTCCAATAAGCTCTCCTCTGATTTCTTCTTGTTCTGGGCCCGTGGGCCAAATTGGCTTGTCCTTGATGTCTAATCTACCAAAAAGTACTGAGATGATCCTCTCTCAGCAAACTGTTGGCTGCACGCATGAGGCTGAGTAGCCTGGTCCCTGAGATGACAGTTCCTTATATTATACTGTGTTTCCGACGAGTCGCTGAGTAGGTGACTGTTTCTGTGAGAAACCTGCTGTTTACATTCTTTGTTTATACGGCATTACCTGGCTGTTACACCCCATTGGTGACTAATATGGTAGTTACATTGGGGTCTTAACATTGCCTGCCATTCTGTGAGGGATATTCTGGAGATTCCCCTAGAGGAACAGACAACTTAAGCCCTATTACAAGCCAGGTAATTAAATCCCCGCTTACTTCTTACTATTGCTACAGTTGGATTCGGGATTCAGTCCTGGCCTGTGTGGTTTACTGCAAAGGTCTAGCTGGTAGAATCCAGTCACCACCACCACACGACCCCCATCAAGAGGGGAGTCCTAAAACAGTGGACAAAATGTAGCATTATTCTGTTTTGTTTTCCAAAGAAGAAATTTGTTTGAGATTCAAAAATGTTGATGGATCGTGCTGTAACAGAGGGACTTTGACAAAATGCCCAAGTTTGAGCCACGGTGCTCTTGAGAAAAACTGGACAGGCCTGATATGATAAAAGATGCTAGCTCAGTCCAGCCCCTGGGCTCATGCTTCCTGGATCCCTCCCCAGTTCTGAGTTGCATGTGGGGTGCTCTCTGTGAGCCGTATCCACCGTCAGGCTGACAAATGGGATCCCCCACCCTCTGCGCTTTCCCTCCAATAGGACTCACAAGCCTGGCATTGAGGAAGGAGTACATGATTGCAGTCAGAAGGCCTGGGCCCCTGGATCTGGTTCTTATCACCTGTATAACCTAATGCTGGTCATCCCTTATCAATCCCCTCACCTAGAAAATGGGCTTGCTGGTAACCCCTGCTTTATGTGGCTATAAGCACAGAAGCAATCACCACACATGCATTAACTTTCTGTTATTATTTTTACCCTAACAAACTTCAAAAAGACATCGTTTTCATGCACATTATTCTAGTGTGGCATTGAGGCATGTTGCCTTTAGAGTCAAACTGCAGTCAAGGACCAGTGGCTGGCACAGTGCCTGCAATGCTGTCTGTTGACTGATCACTTGTCTTTTCATGTCCTCCCTTTTTCTTTCTTTCTCTTTTTTTTTTTTTAATTTTACATTGGAATATAGTTGATTTACAATGTACCAGTCCACGGCCTGTTAGGAACTGGGCCGCACAGCAGGAGGTGAGCGGCGGGCGAGCAAGCGAAGCTTCATCTGCCGCTCCCCATTGCTCCCCATCGCTCGCATTACCGCCTGAACCATTCTGCCCACCCCCACCCACCATCCATGGAAAAATTGTCTTCCACAAAACTGGTCCCTGGTGCCAAAGAGGTTGGGGACCACTGTTGTAAATAATGCTGCAATGAACATTGGGGTGCATGCCTCTTCTCGAATTATGGCTTTCTCCAGATATATGCCCAGGAGTGGGATTGCTGGATCATATGGTAATTTTATTTTTAGTTTTTTAAGGAACCTCCGTACTGTTCTCCATAGTGGTTGTACCAATTTATGTCCTCCCTTTTTCATAAGTAGTGAAAGCATTGTCCTCTAGAACAGCCGAACAGTGTTAGAACAGCTAAAGCACTAAGTATGATCTCAGACCCTATGAAACTCTGGTGGTGTGTAATGGCTTGCCTGCCATGCCCCCAAATCTCATCCCTGACCCTTAGGGATAAGCAGGTGCCAGGAATCACTTCCCTACTTTGTAGCTGGGGACAGAGAAGCAAAGGCTGGAGAAGGAGCCTGCCTCATAGACTCTGTCAGAATCAGAAATGGTGTAGACATCTCTTCCCTTAAGTCTCTGACTCGGTGCTTTCTTTAGGCCAATGCCTCATATTCATTCCAGCGACTTTTCCACCATCCTTGTATAGACTTCCTCCTCTGGCCTGAAGAAGAGAGACAGGATGCTTAAATACACACTGGCTGAGGGAGACAGACACTCAACTAGGCTTGGAGCCATGGTGGTGGATTTGCTTTTTTGTCTCCTTGATCACTTTTCCCTGTCTTCCTAGGACTACAGCATGAGGGAATCTTCCGAGTGTCAGGATCGCAGGTGGAAGTGAATGACATCAAAAACGCCTTTGAGAGAGGTGAGGAAACAGCCTGAAAGATAAGACCAAATGTTTGCCAGCCCCCCAGGATACTAGCTCCGCGCTTTCTCTCTGAGAGGTACCCAGAGGTTAGCAAGCCAGTTTGCCTCCGTCTTCAGCCCAGCACCTTCTGTCTTGTAGACATCCCCCCACCCCTACCCAGAGATGCAGGGAGGTGCCAGGGTACATCCCAGTTTCCTCCTTCTCAGCCCCATTCATCCTGCCCCTCTCCTCCAGATGATCTACCCAAACCCAAGAAGTTAACTATGATATCTGGGCAGTTTATGGCTGTATCCAGAACCCTTGGTGGCAGAGCGAATGCACCTGTTCATCTTAGCCCATTTATTATCTTGTGGGCTATTAAGGTAATGGACAAGCTTTGGCAATTTCCGTCACTGAAATGGATATATATAGTTTCAATTTGAGGTTGGTCCTATCATTAAATCTAATTACATCTGATATGAAATTTTCCATAGGGAACTCCAGTATGATTGTTCTCCTGTAAGTAGGTGTGCTTTGTTACAGGCCAAGAGGAGAGAGAGCTAATCAGAGGGGCTGGCCTCCCTGGCCTCATTTCCCTCCCCTAGGGGCTCAGTCCCAGCCTGGTTTCATGATCTCATGAGAGAGCCAATTGCTGTGTCCCATCCCCAGCCCAGAGGGAATGTCCCTGAACCAGTCTGGCACAAGCAAATTTATGTAATGGACTTTTGTGCCCCTCCTCTGGCCCCGGGGCCCCTGAGCCTAAGCAGTCTTTGCTTTTGCTAGTCCCTGGTTGCCGTACTCATGGCCAACATGCTGAGCAGAAAGCTGATGGACTGTGATGAAGATTTGAATAGGCCACTCCTTCCCCACCACCTCTGCTTCATCCTGTTTGTTTTTACCTCTCTCACTCTCTCTTTCCTTTTTGGGGGGATTGCTTATCCTTAGGAGAGGACCCCCTGGCTGGAGACCAGAATGACCATGACATGGACTCCATAGCTGGCGTCCTGAAGCTTTACTTCCGGGGGCTGGAACACCCTCTCTTCCCCAAGGACATCTTCCATGACCTAATGGCCTGCGTCAGTAAGTATCATCCTGGCCTCAGATTGGCTTCTGGGCCAGAGCGCCTCATAGCAACAGATAACAAATTTCCACAGGGTCTTTTTTTCTCATAAGCTTTCCAGTAATGTTTTCCTTTTTTCCTTTTCCTTGGTGAAGTTTCTCTTCCTTGTTTTCACTCCTTTATCCCCTAGTAGGGGAGGAAAAAGAATGACTTTTCAGGAAGAGTCTGGATCACAAGTCAGAACTCCTGGCTTTTTTCTTTCTGATTCACTTTAAACTCTGTTGCTTCGCTGGGCTTTATCTTTCTTCATTAAAATACATTTATGTTCATATATAAGACACAGTCCTTTTCAGCTATTAGAAGCTCATATATTAGTGCTTGTGCTTTTCATGATGCAAAGGGAGAATACATAAGTGTTACAAATATTTCCTGCTTGTTGCTTTAAATATGGCATGACTTACCTGTGAGATGTGTTAATATGTGTTCTTCTAGGAATAAAAGCCTCTGCACATTTAAAAGTAGTGATAGGATGTTTTCTCAGAGAGAGATAGTCCCTACTTGATCTTTAGATAAAGCAGGTATCTTAGAGGTTCTCTGCCTCTTACTCTAAAATTTAGGGCTTGAAAAGCTATTCCTGGCCATTTAGTTTAGATCATTATACTGGACCCCCCTCTCATTTGTTGTCCACGGAAACTTGGATTAGTATTAGGTCATTCTGGAAGCAGACGCCGTTGAAATGGTGGCTTCAAGAGGCTGGAGGAGGCAATGCCTTTGAAATGGAGAAAAGTTTTTCTTCCCAGATCAACCAAGGTCTTCATCCCCCACCGCCCACCCCCGAGTTTCCAGTTTGATTCCTGAGCACTGTCCCTCTCTGTTATTCTGAGAGAGGGACCCAGAGCACTCAGGAAGCTAGCTCTCTTGTTTTATTGGTTTACTCACTATCTGTGGGAGTCCTAGTGGAAATGTGTTCTGTGGGTGACTGAATATATGCATCCCTCCTACCTTCATGTCTTTTTCCAGGGCTGGGCCTAGGTGGAATACCCTAAGTGGATGGGGGTTGCCAGGACAGTACAAGAGACCTTAGCTGCCCAATCCTCCCCTTGAGATCTGCTCCCGATCTAGTACCTCCCATTTCTTTTTCATGGAGAGACTCTCCTAGAAAATGACAGTATCCACATGGCACACCATGAAAGTGGGGAGGCGGGCCATGAGGGAAGCACAGGCCTAGGGCTGTACCTGGAATTAATCAGTCCACAGCACAAGAGTCAGGAAAGTTCTCTGGTTTTCTCCCCAGATATCACTGCTTACACAGGGGCCTGCCATTTCTTGCCTCTGGCCACATTCTCCTCATCCCCACTGCAGATAAGGGAGGGGGGAAGATAAGCCAGGCTTGTCCAGGGGATGAGGTGATGCACGTGTGGAGTGGGCAGGACAGGACCTGCGCAGCCCCTCCCTCTCCCCACATGTAGGCCCTCCAAGGCTGGGTGTCGAGCAGTCACAGCAGTTTCTGGTCAGCTCCTTGCCTGTGGTATTGTAATAAGGGGGTGATAGATGCTCTGGGGAGCATCTCCAACCCCTTCAGTGCCCAAGGAGCATATATCTTAAGTCCTGACCCGCAGAAGGTTCTGGAGCCTGCATGCCCCATCACAACAGCCCCACCCCAAGGAGCCACAGAGATGGAGCTCCTTACACTGGCCCAGTGCTGTGTGGACTTGACCGGCTGCTCTCCATATTGCACCCGCTGCTAGTCAGAGCCTTCTGACCACTATTTCCTGGGATCTCAGTTACAGTGGAGGGTAACGCATGGCTTTTTTCTTTCAGCAATGGACAACCTGCAGGAGAGAGCTCTGCACATCCGGAAGGTCCTCCTGGTCCTGCCCAAAACCACTCTGATTATCATGAGATACCTCTTTGCCTTCCTCAACCAGTGAGTAGACTTTCCAGGGAGCAACTGATTGGGCCTTAGCTTCGGTCACTGGAAGTTTACATAGGGACCTATGTTGATTCCTCCAGCCCAACAGATACTTACTGAACACCTGCTGTGTGCTGGGCACGGTCATAAGATGTAAGAATACATTGTGAAATAAGAGACAAAAACCTGGATACCATTTAGCTCATGTTCCAGCAGAGGACACAGACAATTACAGAAACATGAGGTAGTAATAAGTGCTTAGAAGAATAAGGAAGTGTAAGTTAAGGGATCGGGGCAGAGGTGAAAGAGGGAGAGACACTGCAGAGGGGCCTTCAGCAAAGGCCTCTCCGGGGAGACGGTGTGTAAGCAGCAGCCTAAATGAAGTGAAAGAAGGAGCCACGGGATGGTCAAGGTCATCAAGCCCCAAAGTCATGGCAACAATGAGTTTAGATTTGAAGAAGCCATTGGAAAGTTTTAAGCAGAAGAATGTTGTGATCTGATTTTTTAATATATTCTTAAAATCTGCTTCATGGAGAAGTTACCATAGAGTAATGTGGAGAGAAGCGGGAGAGACCTCACCAGAGGTTATTGTGCAGTCTCGGTCGGGAGTGGTGGTGGCTTAGACCAGAGAGGGAATGGTGGAGGGTGATGAGGGGTCAGGTGTAGGATCTATTTGGAATACAGCTTTGATAGGACCTGCTGACGGGTAGGATATAGAATGTGAGGAAAGAGAAAAATTCTACATTTTTGACATGAGCAGCAGGGAAGCCGTGATGCCATTTGTGGAGCTGGGGAAGACAAGATGTGGAAGAAGCAATCAGGACAAAGTGTTGATGTGGCCATGTTAACTTGAGGTACCCGTTAGCCCTCCAGGTGGAGAGTCTAAGTAGGCAGCTGAACATAGGAATTGGATGTTCAGGGAAGAAATCTGGAGCAGAGATACAGTGTGAGGTCATTGTGTAGTGATGGTATTTAGCTGGTCAGCCAGGGAGTGAGTGTAGCTAGAAGAGAGGTCTGAGCATCAGAGGGGCCTTGGGCTTAGCCAGAGTATTTCTCCCTGTCTAAGCAGTGTGTCCTTGCCCAGGGCAGGCATGGAGGGCAGCAAAGACAACGAGCAAGGACATGCTTCTCCCCTTAGGCACCTCTGTCTTTCCACGTTGCTTTCACTGCAGCATCTCCCTCAACAGCCTAGGCCAAAGTCTATCAGTGGGCAACCCGAGGGCCAGATAAGGCCTATAGATGTGTTCCCTTTAAGTCCACTCTGTCTTGAAAACATTGAACCATTTCAATATTGGGAGATTTTACTTTTTAAAAAAATCTAGATTTCTAGCTTCTCTTGAAAGAATCACTAGGTCTAGCAGCATTGGATCTGCACGCCCACGCGGCCGCAGTTCCCTGTGGAGTACGGGCTGCTGCCTAGATGAGGCGGTCAGGAGCCCCCAGTTCACCACAGTCCCCAGCTCTCCCCGAAACTCCCCGATGCTGAGGCTGAATTCAGTTGCCGTTATCATCTCTCTGGCTTTATGGCTTTTCATTGAGTGGGGAAACATTTCTTTAGATCCATGTATCTATTTTTTTAAAAAAGGGAAAACAAAAAGTAGACCAAGGGGCTAGGGTGTTTTAGCTCATATTGCTTTGTGACAATGAAGACTCTTCCTAGTGGGTTGGTCCCTACTTCAAAGAAATACAAGTTCAGAGGCCGTCTCAGCCTCTGCTTACAGACCAGAGTCAGCCTGACCTTGAGGCATCTGGGCTAGCAGCCCCCGCCCGAGACCTTTCAGGGGCAACCACACTGTCCTCTAGCCCTGTTGCTGGCCCTGCAGAGTGACAGAGGGTCCTGGCCCAGCAGCCTGCTGCTTCCACGTGGCTGTGTCTGCACCATTCATTAGCCAAGCCCTGACTCAGCACCACAACTGCCTTTAGTTGAGAACCCCTCATGACTCACACAGCGTTTCACATGCTGCCCGTTTTAGGCAGACGGAAACTCTGGTAATGACTCTCAAGCCAGTCGGTCCCCTCAGGACCACCAGGCCTTGTCTCCCCTCATTGACCGATACCTGCCCTCAAAGAGCCTAGTCTGCTCCCGCAGAGCGAGGAACATGTCGGTCGTGGGTAAACAGGCAGGGGAGCAGGCAGGTCCTGGGGTGACTGTGTGTGTAAGCACAATGGCCTCATCCTGCCCACATTTTCTTCCTGCTAAGTGGAGGGGTGAGGGAGTTTGTGGGTGGGGAGAAACGGTAGAGGAAGCATCATAAGAGCCGGAGAGGGTGGCCACTGTCGAAGGAAACATGGAAAACTGCACCCATTCAAATGATGACTTTTGTTTTGTTTCACTTCTTTTTCTGGTTAAAAAATGATTAACTTGCTCATCAAAGTCTTTCATTGAAAAGATGCAGCATTAATAACCACAGTGTTTCCTAAAATAATAAATGGAGTGCAGGACACAGGCGATAGAGAAGACCACCTGCCTGCACAGGAAGGTGACAGGTGATAAGTATGCAGACTGGGCCCAGTCTGGAAACTCTGCCTGGGCCCAGACTTTTAGGACCCCTTTCCTTTGCTGTTACATGTCCTGACAGTGTGTACTTTATGTCTGGCTATTGTCTTTTTTGGGGTTGTACACATCCTCCATCTCAAGGAACGCCCAGAACTGAGATATATGTATGGAACTCCTTACACAGTGCACCAGTGCTGTGTGGACTTGACCTGGTTCCACATATATCTATATAGCTAGTGTTCAGTCCACTCCATGAACCTTGGGTACATGCCTGTCCAGTAGGCCTTGTTAATTGTTAATTATTAATGTTATCCTTTCTTAGCATCTGCATTGATGATCAATTGCTGTGTAATAAATTACCCTAAAACTTAGCAACTTCAAAACAATAAGCATTTATTTTTATGTCACAGTTTCTGTGGATCAGGAATCTAGGTGCAGCTTAGCTGGGGCCTCTGGCTCCAGGTTTCTTGAGGTTACAGTGAGTGTACTGGGGGCAGGGCTGTAGTTTCTTCTGAAGGCTCGACTGGGAAAGGATCCACGTGGTGTTGGCAGGATTCAGTCCCTTGCAGGTTGTTGGACTGAGGGCCTCCTTTCCTGGCTGGCTGTTGGTCAGAGGCCTCCATCAGTTCTGCACCACATGGGCCTCACCATAGAGCTGCTCGTGACATGGCAGCTGGCTTTGCTCCAAGCAAGTGAGTGACAGAGTGCCCAAGAGAGCAGCCAGTCTTTGTAACCTAATCTCAGAAGTTACGTCCCATCACTTCTTCCATACTCCATTCACTAGAAGTGAGTCACTAAATCTAGCCCACACGCAAAGGGAGAGAACTACACAAGGGCATGAATACCAGTAGGCAGGGACCATAGGGTTCATTTTAGAGGCTGCCGGCCACAGCATCTGTACTACTCAGTGGGTTTTCACCCTGAAACAAAGTGCAGGTAGCTCCCCCTCACTGCCGCTGACTCTGCTGCTTGCCTTTTGAAACCTGATTTCTTCAGATGTCAAACAATACAGACTTTTAGTCTCTTGCTAATCAAGAGAGGTCCATAGACCAGCAGCATCAGCATCATCAGGGAGATTGTTAGAAATGCAGAATCTCAGTTCCTCCCCCACCCCACCCCCAATGACCCATGAATCAGAATCTGTATTTTGACAAAATCCCCTGATGAGTCATAGGCACGTGAAGGTCCGAGAAGCATCACTCTACATCCTCAAATATTGCTCCATAATCTGAAAGAGGGAATTGGTGGTGCTTCTGTCACTGTTCAGGCACCTCAGCAGCTCTCCAGAAAAGCTGAGTCTTCCTCCAAACTTCACCATCTCAAGTGCCTCCCAGTTTGGAAAGATTCTGTCTGTGCTGCTCTTCTGACTTTCACAAGGAGTATTTTAGCTTCTGTATGAAAATGGACAAGTAGAATTGTGGCTGGATTGTCCTAGAGACTCACAGATGCTCATGTATTTATTCACTTATTTATTTAACATGCATTTATTAAGCATTTACTGTGTGCTAGGCCCTGTTTCAGTTGCTGGATATCTAAGATTGCACCAAACAGTCAAGGTCTCTGCCCTCATGGAGCCTACATAGCACATAGAACTGGAGGAAGACAGGCAAACTGATAAGAACACATGTCATGGGACTTCCCTGGTGGCACAGTGGTTAAGAATCCACCTGCCAATGCAGGGGACACGGGTTCAAGCCCTGGTCCGGGAAGACCCCTCATGCCATGGAGCAACTAAGCCCATGAGCCACAACTACTGAGTCTGTGCTCTGGAGCCCGCGAGCCACAACTACTGAGCCCACACGCCTAGAGCCCGTGCCCTGCAAGAAGAGAAACCAACGCAATGAGAAGCCCGCTCACCACAATGAAGAGTAGCCCCTGCTCACCGCAACTAGAGAAAGCCTGCACACAGCAGTGAAGACCCAGCACAGCCAAAAAGAAAGAAATTAATTTGAAAAAAAAAGAGGCTTCCCTGGTGGCGCAGAGGTTGAGAGTCTGCCTGCCGATGCAAGGGACACGGGTTCGTGCCCCGGTCTGGGAGGATCCCACATGCCACGGAGCGGCTGGGCCTGTGAGCCATGGCCGCTGAGCCTGCGAGCCATGGCCGCTGAGCCTGCAAGTCCGGAGCCTGTGCTCCACAACGGGAGAGGCCACAACAGTGAGAGGCCTGCGTACCACAAAAAAAAAAAAAAAAAAAAGAAGAGCATATGTCATATGTCAGAGGATAAGGGCTGTGGAGAAAATTAAAGCATGTTACAGGGGTGCTTCCCTGGTGGTGCAGTGGTTAAGAATCTGCCTGCCAATACAGGGGACATGGGTTCAAGCCCTGGTCCATGAAGATCCCACATGCCACAGAGCAACTAAGCCCGTGTGCCACAACTACTAAGCCTGAGCTCTAGAGCCCACGAGCCACAACTACTGAAGCCCATGTGCCTAGAGCCTGTGCTCCACAACAAGAAAAGCCACCGCAATGAGAAGCCTGCATACCGCAAGGAAATGTAGCCCCTGCTCACCACAATTAGAGAAAGCCGGTGTGGCAGCAACGAAGACCCAAAGCAGCCAAAAATAAACAAATAAATAAATAAAGCATGTTAGGGGACTGGAGAGTGTAAGGGGTGGGTGTGAGGGTTTCCTCTTTAATATACAGTGGTCAGGGACACCTCACTGAGCAGCTGACAGTGGGCAGTGGTGTAGGAGGAGGACCAAGAGGGATCGGTGTCCCAGAAGCCGCATAATGTGTTTCAAGGAGGGTGTGATAACTGGGATAACATGATGACAAGTCAGCTAAGAAAAGGACTGAGAACTGATTTAGCAGCATAGATGTCACTAGTGACCTTGATGGGCATTGTCTTGGTGGAGGAGGAGGGGCAAAATCCTGATGGTGTCAGTTCAAGCGAGAAGGGGTGCTGATGCTGGATAAACAAAATGTGGTAGATCCGTACAGTGGGGTCGTATTCAGCTAAATGCTACTGGACCGTACACTTTAAAATGGTTAAAATGGTACATTTTCTGTTGTGTGTATTTTACCACGATAGAGGGGTTGGGGGGCTGCACGGGAAGAGTAGGTGTGTGAATCTGCTAGGGCTGCCCCAACAAAATACCATAGACTGGGTGGCTTAAACAACAGAAATTTGTTTTCTCACAGTTCTGAAGTCTGGGAGTGCAAGATCAAGATACCAGCAGGGTTGGTTTCTGGGGAGACCTGTCTCCTTGGCTTGTAGACAACCACCACACTGCTTCCTCACGTGGCCTTTCTTCTGTGCACACACTGGGAGACAGAGCTCTGCTCTCTTTTCCTCTCCTTATAAGGACACCAGTCCTGTAGGGTTTGGGCCCCACCCATATGACCTCATTTAACCTTAATTACCTCCTTAAAGGGCCTGTCTCCAAATACAGTCATTACAGTCAAGTTAGGGCTTCAACATATGAATTGGGGGGCAGGGAGGACACAATTCAGTCCATAACAGAACTGGTAAAGAAGAACCAGAGAATCAGAGACAACTCTCAAAGAATTTTATTATAAAGAGAAGAGAATGGGACAGTAATTCAGCATGGATACGGACTTAAGAGAGAATATTGTTTTCAAGATGGGTGGTATTGCTGCACATTGGCATGCTAGTGGGGGTGACCCCATAGAGAAGAAATGATGATGGAGGAGAGAGCAAGGTAATTGCTGGAGTGCTATTCTTGAGGAGGTGAGAGGGAGGAAGGCAAGTCAGTTAATAGATATGGGACCATGGAAGTTGGGGAGAGGGGGCAAGGGGAGTGAGGGAGTGCCTTTGAAGGGCCATCAGGAAGAGTCAGCCACAATTACCTTCTGCTTCTTATCTCTTAAGGAGACTTTTGGGAAAGTCTGTTAAACCATGGATTTACAGATTCTCAACCCCACGTTTTGCCTGGAGCCATGGTGAATAATACAATTCCTCTTCATCCCTTTCAAACCTGAAATCAACCCTGATGCATAATATCTTACCCATGGTCTGTTGGGTGTTGCCAAATCAAACCCCTGGAGGCCATGAAGTTGAAGGTTTTTAATGGAAGTGTCATATGTTTAAAACAGTGTGTTCAAAGCTTCGTGCTCTCCCTGAGGATTTAAGGTTTTGATTTGGGGATGCAGAGCCCTCAGCTTGTTAGATTATGCCTGTCAGGAGAAGAAGACAGTGGACACCTGTAAGTCAATTACTGCCAAATATCAGCGGCCCTGCTTTTCCCTGACTGGAATCAAAGGTCCTGTGCCGGGCTTCCCTGGTGGCGCAGTGGTTGAGAGTCTGCCTGCCGATGCAGGGAACACTGTCTGGGAAGATCCCACATGCCGCGGAGCGGCTGGACCCGTGAGCCATGGCCGCTGAGCCTGCGCGTCCGGAGCCTGTGCTCCGCAACGGGAGAGGCCACAGCAGTGAGAGGCCCGCGTACCGCAAAAAAAAAAAAAAAGGTCCTATGTCAAGAAGCAAACAGGACATTAAAATGACAGAAAATACTTCTTAAACATCACCTATGTGCCAGGCACAGTGCTAAGTGCTTTGCACATATTACCTCGTTTAGTCTTCACAACAGCCCATCAAGGGGGCACATAATTGCCCCCATTTTATGAAGAAACTAGGGAACTAGTACAAAACGATGGTAAGCAATGGAGCTGGGACTCAAAACCAGGTCTGCTTGACTCTAAAATTCTTGGGATGTTTTGTTTTTCTTTTTAAATGTAATCAGAGATACAAATGTGCATCGTGTTTTTTAAACACCTTTATTGGAGTATAATTGCTTTACAATGTTGTGTTAGTTTCTGCTGTATAACAAGGTGAATCAGCTATATGTATACATATATCCCCATATCCCCTCCCTCTTGCGTTTCCCTCCCACCCTCCCTATCCCACCCCTATAGGTGGTCACAAAGCACCGAGCTGATCTCCCTGTGCTACGCTGCTGCTTCCCACTAGCTATCTATTTTACATCTGGGAGTGTATATATGTCAATACAACTCTCTCAGTTTGTCCCAGCTTCCCCTTCCCACTCCCCGTGTCCTCAAGTCCATTCTCTACGTCTGCGTCTTTATTCCTGTCCTGCTCCTAGGTTCTTCAGAACCAACAAATGTGCATCATTTAAAAGTAAAAAGTCCAGAAAAATGCATGATGAAAAACAGTTTTCCCACGCCAATCCTGATTTTCTCATTCCCCCCAAAACCCACTACACTGGATCTTTTTAAGGTGCTCAAAAGAGGATGAGTTCAAATCAATTAGGAAAGTTCACTCGTGTTATGGACAGAACCTAAAGAAATATAGTACAGTTCTTAGAGGAGATGGCATGTGTAGAAGTCGATAACAAAAAAATATTTTTTTTTAAAGAGGGAGCTGTTACCAGTATTATCCATTTTAGGTATTTCTTCAAAAATAAAAATCCAGTATTTGAGGTCTTATACTAGGTACAGCCATCAGAGTCTTCAAGGATTATTAGCACCATTATATTATATACAGAATTGTGTGCATTTGTTATGTGCTCATATATGAATTTCCCTGGGGAGAGAATCCTTAGTTTTTGTCAAATTATTTGAAGGAGCCTGTGTCCCTCAAGTAGTTAAGCACCATGGCTTTACCCCCAGAACTTAGGTGTTCCAGTAGATTGGAAGAGAAAGAAGGATCTTGGTCTGTATTTTAATGGGAATAAGAAATGGACCTGGACCCATGAGAAGTGGACCCCAGTGCACAAACACAGGTCCTCTCTGGCCCTGGTCATTGTAGCCACCTAGGAGTTGAGCAGTCCTTGCCTTAGAAGGCCGGGCAAGATTCCTCTTCTCTCAGTGAGCTTAGACTGGGACCCTCAGGCCTAGAGTTTATCTCCCTTTGACCACCAGGCTCCCCAGAAACTACTGCTTTCCTTGCATGTTACCAAAACGTTGTCAGATCACACTAAAGAAACGGGCTTCCTCCTGCTTGTCCCTCCATGACTCGAGGAACCAGCGAGCCTGGGATGGGCTACAATTTTAGCCCTGTGGCACCTCATGCCTCCGTTGTCCCTGCTAAGGTTCCCATGCTAATTATCTCTCCTGTCTCTCTCCAGTTTTTATTTGACCAAGAAGTAGACTTGGAAACATCTACCAGCCTTTTCTGAATCTCTGCTCTCTTTTAACTCAGGAGCCAGAGAAGGATTATAAAATTAAATCTTTAAAACCTCCTATGAAGCAGTCCGACCACTGAGATCCATCAACGCACCCATCTCAGGCCTCCCTGCATCTGACCGGGTCCTACAGAGCAGTGGTCCTCAGCCATGACAGTTGTTTGTCACTGTCCCACTTCATTGTCCCACTTCACATGTTCTGCAGTGATTCTGTGGGGGGACCGGGGACGTATCTGAATCTTCAGTGAAGGAGAGAATCATTGAGATAGAGACCAGCTTGGTCATTTGAGTCTGTATGCTGGATACACTAGAAGTCAACTCTGCTCAGTTCTGAAGAACAGCTACTCAGATGAAGACAGCTGAGTCCCAGGCCTCTGGCTCAGCACCACGGCTTTGGTATCCTCTCAAGATCTGTCAGAATCCAGATGCCCACAAGGGAGGCAGAACCCCGTAGCAGAGCTCACGTTTCTGCAGACTCCTAGGGGTGGGGTACATCCAGAGCTAGCCCAGCCTTCAGTGCCTGGACAGACAGACCAGTGGGCACTCACCACTGAAGGGCTTGGGTCCTTGGCCAGGGTTGGAGGTATGGCTGGAGCAGCTGCTGGCTGGAAAGGGGGAGTTCCTGGAATAAAATGCCCAATAATGAAGTCAGACTGCGTCCAGGGGAAGCCTGAGCAGGAGCTGAGCTACATGCTGACCTTTTCCTGAATAAATCCTGAATGTAATAGTGGAGGAGGATATTATGAAAATGGAAAACAATTGCATTAGCTACTCCACGAAGAAATTCACGGGCTTGATGGAATACAAAAGCTAATCGGTTGGCTATTTTTTTAAATAAGTCTAGAGCTTAGAATGGAATATCCCTAATAATTTGATTACTTTGCCATTCAAGAAGGTACACAGCGCACAATGCCTGCGTCTTCTGACCGTGTCATTACCAGGGCAGCCCGAGAGGCTCCGTCTGTTCTGTCGGCTTAGTGGGTTGGTCTGTGGGAGCGTATCCAGCTCTGCAGAGTGGTGTGTCCGCAAGGCAGGGTGGATTTGGTGGATATGGTCTAGGGTTGGGGTTGGGATTGGGGGGTAAGTAGGATTTGAACAGGGAGCTAGAGAAAGAGGAGGGGCGAGATCTGCAAGGAGGGACCTCCACTTGGCCCTCCCTTGGCTCCTGAATAGTGTCCTGGTGGTCATTCTCTTCTCCCCCTACCGGCTTTCTAGAAGGGCTCTGACGCCCAGAAAAGCAGGGGGCCGTCTGTGCTGCTTCTGTTCTTGCTCCTGGCAGCGCCTCCTGTGACTGTGTTTTCTGGGCATTCATGCGAGTGCTTTTCAGCTTGCCCCCTTTTCCTTCTCCTCCAGTTTATCACAGTTCAGTGAAGAGAACATGATGGACCCCTACAACCTCGCCATCTGCTTCGGGCCCTCGCTGATGTCAGTGCCTGAGGGCCATGACCAGGTGTCCTGCCAAGCCCACGTGAATGAGCTGATCAAAACCATCATCATCCAGCACGAGAACATCTTCCCAAACCCTAGGGAGCTGGAGGGCCCCATCTACAGCAGAGGAGGGAGCACGGAGGATTACTGGTAGGGGGCTCAGGGTCGGAGGAGGGGAAATGTCACCAACACGCACTGGCGTGGGGGCCAGATGGCCAAGCGAGACCGAGGGAAACACCCAGATCCTCCCCACCTCCCACTCCGAGGCACTTCAAGCTGCCAGGATCGGGGGTTGCTGTAGGCAGGGCCCCACCTCGACCCAAACTACTCAGTGCCACTTCAGGCTGCCTCCTTTTTTATGAGTTCTGAGTGATGAGAGAACATTCTGAAAGATAATGACAGCAATAACAGGAACGTTAATGATCTCCGGGAAAGGAAATTTGATCAGATTGTACGCAGAACTGCCGTTCATCAGGCAGCGGTGTCTCTCTGGCTCCTGCTCGGAGCTGGCTATTGTGAGAAGAACAGTCCTGCGTCCCAGGGAATTTCTGTCTTATTGGGAAGATTTCAGTTATAAAGCGTAATTTCCTGACTGTGAGTTTATACAATGATAATTTAGTAATGATCTCAGACATTTGTGATGAGAAAGTGGGGTAAGGTCCATTTTCGGCAGGTTAGGCCCAGTGCCCCACTAAAGCAGGTTCGTCATGACTTCACCTGGAAACAGAGATATAAAAGGAATCCCTAGGGCACATCTTTACTAGACCCTTCCGTTAGACAAATAACAGATTTCCATTTTATAGATTAAGTCATTGCAATCTAGAGAGGCCAGGGACGATCTTTGAGGCCACCCCAGTGGTGAGGATCCCAGCCCTGACCCCTTGACTGTCAGTGCAGGGTACCACCCACTGCCCCACACTGCCCCCATCGTGCCACTTACAGGGTCATTTTCCCAGTAAACGCAAAGACAACTGCCTCTCTCTTTTACTCCCTAACATCCCTTACCTCTTCCTCCTCCTCCCTTTCCCTTCTTCCCCTAAACAGTGTTTCAGCCTGGGCTGAAAGCATAAGCCAGCCCAAATCGGATTCCATCTGAATTCAACATCTGGAAGCAATTCAGCCAGCCCCATTGCTATGGACTGAGGTAGGGGAGGACAGGGGAGGTTGCTTACTTAATGAGAGGCCAGTCAGTCCATGCTTCTCCCTGATCCCCACAGAAGGAGCCTCCAGCCCAAGGAGTGAGGAAAATGCTATTCATGTGTCTGTGAACATAAAAGTACCACTGACATCGCTGAGTTCGGTCTTCTCTGCTGTCCTGTAGATCCCGGCATCTGAGGCTGAGCTGGAGAAATCTAGGCTCACCAGCTCGGAGAGAAAGCTTCCGGTCACTGACAGATGGCTGGTGGGGACTAGGGATGTTGTTCGAGTCCCAGCCTACTGGCTGGTGGGCTCCAGGGAGCTGTCCTTGTGCATGTGACTTGGAGAGTTGGTTTCCCTTGCATGAGTGTTGAAAAGCTGTGGAATAGTGTTCCCGATTCCTGCTTCACCTGCCTTCTCACATATCAAACCGCTGCAGGCTCTGGGCCCATTCCAGGACACAGAGCCCCACCTCACGGCCCGGTTCAGCAGGGCCCTGGTAGGGCTCACCGGGCACAGATGGGAGGGCACCTACCCCTCAGTTCTGTCCAAGGTCTTCTCCCAGCACAACACCACCACCCCCCAGCCCCACTGGTTGTGCATCTGCCATTTATTAGCAGCCTCTGGGAAAACCACAAGATTAGTCAGGGCCTGTTACTACCACAGACTGGCTGGGAGGCCAGAAGCACCCCAGGATCAAGAGTAAATGACCTTGGGTAGGAGGGACCATCTGACTGCTGGGTTCATAGCCACTCAGAAGGCTCCCAGCCTGTCCATCAGAAGAGAGAGAAGTGCCAGCAAAGTGAGCTAAGATGGATGAAGGAGGGGAGGGAGGGGTGGCAAAGGGGGGGTCAGAGCCCAAGTCTACTGGAGATGGGCCAGGAGACCAGAACAGCCAGGAAGAGGGAGCACCAAGGCCGCTTGGCCTCCCCGCAGCCCCACTGCACCACGCTTGCCAGCCCTGAAACCGGAACCCAGTTTTCCAGGACTGCCTGTGGTGTAGCATGCTGGGCTGCTTCTGAGACCACAGGTGTTAGGTAGGCTCGGGTGTGCGTGTGGAATGAGAGAAGCATAGCATTTCAGGGCTAGAAGGGACCTTATAAAGCATCAGCTTGTCTTTACCTTAGAGCAGTGGTTTTCAAAGTGGGGTCCCTGGACCAACGGCACCTGCCTTACACAGGCTGATTAGGAATGCAAGTGCCCCGACTCCACCCAGACCTAGTGAATCAGAAACTCTGGGAGTGGGTGAGGCAGTCTCTTTTTAACAAGCAGTCCAGGGCTCCGTGAAATTTGGGAGCTGCCGCCTTAGTGGACGGCCAAAGAAATGAACTCAGAGGTCTGGGGAAAAGTGAGCCTTTGCCCTGCACACCCCTGGGGTCCCAAGGGTTTCCAGAATGTCACCAAACTCATTCAGAGGGTTTTGAGGCCCAGAAAACAGTGAGAAAGTGTGCCCACATTTTCTGATAAAGAGGAATCCCTGTTGATGTTCTCCCATAATGTTCTCTGGGGTCTGGAGAGCCTCCTTGGAACTGCCTTGCTTCACACGGGGTGAGTTCTAAATTAGTCCCCTGGTCTTTGAGGAACTTTCTAGGAGCGAAGGACCCATCCGCTGAGGAGGGAGAGGCTGTATGCTCAAAGGTAGAAACTGAAGCCAGGATGTGGGGTTGAGGGGTGATGGTGCTTCCATAGAACTGCCTGGAAAGTCTCACTTGTTACTACCTACCACCAGAGGAGGAAACTTTAGAAATGAACAGGGTTTTTCTCTACTTTTCAGGAAGTCAGAACTTCCTGGTGCCCCTCCCCATGCGCTCTGAAGTCCAAGAGATCAGGAGTAGAAATGACTTTTCCTAATAACTTCCCTGCTCATTCTCAATTCTCCACCCTGGGTAATTTGAGGCTCCATGAATTCTGTCAAGAACTTGACCCAGCTCTCATCCGCTGCCCTCTTGCAGCGTCCAGCCCACAGCAGACTTTCTTCCCCTGCTTGTGTTTCCCACTCATTTCTATGACTCACCTCCTACTTTCTCACCAGTACTAAACCACAAAGCAGCCAGAGCCATCAAGCAAGATGAGAAAGAAGGAAAGAAAGCACTGCTTATTCATCACTCCCTCTTATTTCATTGAATCCTAACACAGCTCTGTGAGATATATAGACCATTATCCTCGATTCGTAGATTAGGTATCTGAGGCTGAAAGAGATTAAGTAATTGCCCAGGGTCGCACAGCTACCAGGTGTCAGAGCTGGTATTTGAATCCAGTTGTATCCGATGCTAAAGCCCAGTGTTTCCCTTCCACCATGCTCCCTCCAGGAACTAATTCACCTAGAGAAATAGCCCTTGAGGAGCTAAGTTGTTCCGTATTTTCGAAAAGATTTGTAAGTTCAAATGGGGTTCCTCTTGTCTCAAGATGTTGTAAGTCCCATGTAGTCTCGAGTAGTTTTTGTAGCGGGAGCTAGCCTAGAGAATCCCGAGAGCCTTACATTTCATTATAAGCATCTGTCTGGAGTATGTGATCAGGATCTAGAGAGTCTAGGATAGATCCCATGTCCAAGGAAGCTGTGTGAAAGAGAAGACAAGAATTTTGTAAGCAAATGCTGAGGTCCCAGTTACTCTTGGTTCTGTTGCAGTGACAGCCCTCACGGAGAGACTACCTCGGCTGAAGACTCAACCCAGGATGTGGCCGCAGAGCACCACACAAGTGATGACGGTACGAGGCCCCACTTGGAGTCCGTGGGACTGTGGGGTGGTGAAGCAGAAAGGAGAGATTATATATCCTGTGCTCCTGATGACCCTTCCTGTCCAGCAGTCCCCTCAAGACGAGCAGGGAGCTCTCCTGCCTCCCAGCTTCATTCCTTCCCTTTCTTGGAGAGACAGCCCACCTTCTCAAATAGAGTGGTCTCTGTATTAAACCAGAGGTGAAGAGCTAGACCTTAGCCCTTCATCCTTCACCCTTCTCGCCCCACCTCACTGCGCCTCATCCACCTCCCAGCTCTTTGTCTCATCTGGCTGTCTCACCAGCATACTGTCAGTCCCTTGTCATGGCCCAGACTCCTGCCAGGTAGCTGGAGACCAAAGGGAAGGAGAGCTCATTTGAAAAACAGAGGGCCCAGGGAATAGTGAAGCTGGGTGCCAAGAACCCGGCAGAAGCAAGCCAGAGGGGGATGGGAATCAGGATGCAGAAACCACATGCTCTCACGCCTGCCGACTGGAAAAATTGACCCTTTCCAAAGCACAGACATGCGCTGCGCAGCCTGGCGTGTGTGCGTCGAGAGCTGGAATGCGCAGCTGTCGTCCGTGGGCCTCGGCGGTGCCCATGATTTATTAGGGTCTGTCCAGCCAGCACATTCCCCCTCCTGCCAACAGTTCTACACCTCCATTTCTGGATCGCTTGGGCTCTGGAAGTCTCAGCAGCTGACAAGGGGCCTCAGAATTTTCTGGGCACAAGAACAAAATGGCACAGGCTGCAGTGTTCCCTGCTCCCTGCCTTGCTATGAATTCTGCAATCCTAGGCCAGCGTTTAAAGGAGAAAAAGAAATTAGGATTGCTGATTTGGCTCTTAAGGTCAGATGGATCAATATGATAATTTACCACACAATGGGAAGGGATTTGGTGAACCAGGGAAATTCGTATTTGATTAGAGCCTGCGTGTGCCCAGCACTGCTAGAGGCTGTATATGTCTTATCTCTTAATCCCTAGTGAAATTGATATAGCTGCTATTTAATAGTTAAGAAAACTGAGGCCAGAGAGGTCGAGTGACAAACCCGCAGCTGTATGGAACTGACATTGGGATATTTAGACAGGCCCCCTGTAGTGAAGTCCCCAGCCCTGCCCATTCAGGAGCAGACCCACCTGCCCTGGCTATCTAGGCATAGTCTTGTTTGTAAGTAGCCTTTCTCTCCACTACTCAGAATATCTGATTTTAACCCTGGGTTCCTGATTTGTGGGAGCCTTCTTTTTGCTCTCTGACCTCTACCTGCAGCCCAGAACAGATAATGACAACGATGACAGTAATAACAGTAGCTGACACGTATGTAGCACTTACTGTGGGCCCACACAGTTCTGAGCACTTTTACAAATTGTTATTTGTTGACTCCTCATACCAACTTCCTGAAAAAGGCACTATTATTATCCTCATTTTATAGATGAGGAAACAGAAGCATACACAAAAGTAAAAATACATTGCCTTTGCACACCCCTTTTAATTTTTCAAATCACTTACATGTGCATTTTTCCATGTATTGACCACAACATATATTTCCATATTTTGCTCCTTGGAAAGTTGATTGGGCAAGTTATTTTCTCTTTATAGCAACTAAAAGCTCATGTTCTAGTAGGGAGAGTGGATAATGTAAATAAGTTATTCAAAGTACAATATGTTAAGTGTTCTAAATTAATGGAGTTATTTTACAGTCAGAAAGGAAGTAATGCTTACAAGTACAGTATGGCATAAAGAGCTATGGGAACACCAAGGAAGTTACTAGAGGAAGCAGGTGATGTTTGAGTTGTGATTCAATGTGTTTCATCAGGCAGGTGACAGAGAGAGATTCAGGTGGAGGGAACAGCATAAGCAAAGGCAAGGAAGAGCGTACAAGTGCTTTCAGGGGTTTGCACAGTCTGCATGGGAATACCTGCTTTATAGATCATCTGTGACTTATTTTCACACTAGGTTATCTTCCCACCACTGTAAGTTCAGCTAACTGGGCTCTTCTACCCAGTTTCCTGAGTCTGTGAGTCCCAACAGCATGTGTTTCCTTCTTTTCCACCCCTCTCAGAGTGTGAGCCCATCGAGGCCATTGCCAAGTTTGACTACGTGGGCCGGACAGCCCGAGAGCTGTCCTTCAAGAAGGGGGCATCCCTGCTGCTCTACCAGCGGGCTTCCGACGACTGGTGGGAAGGCCGGCACAATGGCATCGACGGACTCATCCCCCATCAGTACATCGTGGTCCAAGACACGTACGTTAGGCCCCCTGCACCTTTAGGGGTCCCTGGCCGCACTGTGGGAGTGAGACTTTATTTCTGGAGCCCAGGAGGATGAGGGAGACCAACCCCTAGGGGGCGCCGACACAGTCCTGAAGTGTCGTGGTTCCTTTGAAGGGCCCCCAGACTCAGAGACTGAGTGGAGAATTGTTTTTTCATCTCTCCACTCTCTACTCCCCCGCCAATCACATCTCCACCACCCTCCCCCACCCCCAGTCATTCTAGAAACTTGCCAGCCAGCACTCATCCACATTTATACCTGATGAGTGATAATGAGGGGTTATTATTTGACCACTTATATTTCCTTTCTGGAAAGATCAGGTTGGGAAAACATTTTGATTTCTCTGTCTTTTTTTTTAAACAACCTGATGGCGCTTTTCCACTTGCAAATGAAAATGTTGAGTTCATTTTCTAGTAGAAATCTAGCTTAAGCAGCCTTGTGGAAATAACCCAGTTCATTTAACCCAGATGAGGTTGACTTGGAGAAAGACAGGGGAGAGGAGGGGAAAGGATGTCGGGGAACAAAGGGAACATGGACTGGTTCCAGAGAGACTTCATCACACGGGCTGTAGGTTGGTTCCTGCTCTTTGAAGCAATGTCTTTGCATCAGGAAGGCTTTTCCCCGTGGCCCCTCAAATCTGCCTCCCTGCCCCATTGCCCTGCCTCTGATCCCGACTCCCTCCCCTTGGATACGATGCTGTCAGTGTTTTTAGTCCTTCCCTTAATATTATTTTTTAAAGGTTGATATCCTGAATGAGTCTGCACCCTCTCAGCCTCTCCCCAGCTCGTTCTGCGGGGAAATCCTCCCTCTGTTGATAACATCGCATACCTGGTGGCCATCTGTGCGTGGACCCTCCCAAATTTAGCATTATGACTTCACTCCAGGACCGAGAGAAGATGAATTGTGGGGGAGAAGGGGCTTTCTTTGTCATCAGTAGCCAGAGGGGCCGGGAGAGCCGTGGAGAGACCTGGGACCGGCTTGGACGCTCTAAGCAGGGCTAGATGCGCTACGACAGAGTGTGGCAGTGTCCTGCCTCAACGCCGGCATCTCCAGAGCCATGGCAGAGCTGACTGCCCTTGCCCAGCTGTGCTCGGGACCTGAGCACATAAACGGCCACCTGGACCTCCTGCAGGAGGTGGCCCCGGCACAGCTGCCCCGGGAAAGCAGCGAGGGGTAGAAGGCAGACACCTCGAATCCAGGAGTCCCCTAGCCCAGCTTTCGGAGGATCTGAGGACCCCGCAGAACTCAGCAGGATTATTTATCTTTATTTAAATGACCCTCCAAAGGCCCGTAGCTTTCCTTGCCTCCGCTCCCAGAGCCCAGCCAGGTGTCGCTGCTGCCTCAGAACCATTGTGGGGTCGCGTGTGTGTCAGGGGGGCCATCTTGCCGATTTAACACTGCTTTTTGTGTTGTTGTTGTTTTCCCCTCCTCCCTGCCTGCCTGCCCCTTCTCCCCCAGCGAGGACGGTGTCGTGGAGAGGTCCAGCCCCAAGTCTGAGATTGAGGTCATTTCTGAGCCACCTGAAGAAAAGGTGACAGCCAGAGCGGGGGCCAGCTGTCCCAGTGGGGGTCATGTAGCCGATATTTATCTTGCAAACATCAACAAGTAAGCTCTGCTTTTCATTTTCTGCTCCCCTGAATGACTTGCGACACCCCGCCTCACCCTCTGGCCTAACCGCCCTCTCCATCCCTGTGCTGCATCCCCCCACTTCCCGGCCCGACAGCTTGCATGTGCTCGTGGCTGCTCCAAGGTGGACAGGGCCAAGGAAGCATCCACAGGCCTCGTCAGCAGGCCCAGGTCTCCGGCTAGCGGCCGTCACGCTAAGGACGGGTGTGCCCCTCTGTCCCTGCAGCGTCTGTCCGCTCAGACTTCCTGGCCATCTGACTGCTGAAAATTTGGCCAAAGCTGTAGTCACTTCACGTAACTTGGTTTTGTACTGTTTCTCAGAGGTGCCTTCTCTTTTCCAATTCTGACTCAAATAATAATCTTTGATGTCTTCCTTGGCCCTTGTCTGTCCAAAGATCCAAAGTCTGTGCATCTTCTACCAGGTTCATGTCACCCTAGATGGTTTATTTAGATATCACATGTCTGTTTCTCCCTCATCCTGCATTCGCTCCCCTGGAGGAAAGGCGACCACTACCCCCACCAACCCCCACAAGGAAAGCTTTGTCCTGAGCTCTTTCTTCACTGTCTAACCCCCCAGCTCCCTTTTCTCTTGCCCTTTCACACCAGTAGAAATAATTTGCCATTTTTTTCCCCCTATTGCTTTGGCCCTGTGTATTATCCTTCCCTGTTAGTCCCTTTGCAGATTCCCACTTCTGTCCAGCAGGCTCGTAACTGTGCCCCCCAGCTTTCACAGTGGCTGTTAGCAACATCCTGGGGTTTTAACTCCACCCACACCCGATCTGGCCGTCTAGAGGGATTCCACGCCTGTGTGCTGCTGCCTCCCCTAGAGACATTCAGGTTATTGGAGAACTAATCTCATCTCAAGGGGCCAGACACCAAGCCCCAAAGCCTACAGACCTCTTTCCGCCAGGCCCTGAACCTTGGCCCAGTGCCAGCAGGATGACAAGCCCCAGGGCGCTCCCGATGAATATGGATTGGAGATGATGTACAGTTTTTATTCCCCTCTGGCTTTGGAGGAATGAAATGATTTGCACATTGAAAACCTGTTAACCGTAGCCTCTGGACACTGAAACTGGAAGGAGAATAAAAGATGCTTGTTGTTTTTAAACTGCACCAGGTCGCCCAGATCTCTTGGCTTTTTTCCAACCAGACGGTAGCAGGGGGAGTGTTTGGGGCACATGGTTCTTTTCCATCTCTTTCACCCTCTACTTAGTAAAGTAGCTGATTCAGCGCACTTGGTCAGCGTAGTCACAATTTCAGTCAGACCGGTAAGAAAGATCGAGGATTTAATTTATTTCCCTCCAGCATAGTGTGCCCTGTTGGGGGGGCCAGCTAGTAAAAAGTTAACTGTGGGCTGATGACATTTTCTTCATTATTTACAAGTCTACGTTAATTGTAAGCCTATAATCATAAGGTTGTAAGCCTGTAATTAACCCAGAAACCAAGGCGAGGTTGGTGGAGAGAGAGTTAGCTAATTAGTCGGGTACAGATTTTTAAGCCATCATGTATTTGTTGCCATTTGTACAAAGGAATTGTAGAGAGTAATACCTTGAATACTCAAAAGATGAACATCTGGTAGAAAGTCAAGGCGGTTCCCGTGAACTCCTTGGCTGGTGGTATCAAGATGGGGTCTTGGAGGATGTGGTCTGCCCAGACGCCAGCTGGTCCGTGGGGGAGCAGCCGCCCCCCGGGATGTCTTGCCCTTAGGACTGATCGGCCTTCGAGCCACGCCTCCTGCCCCACACAGCTCTCCTCCCGAGCTCCTTCTCTCTCCTGAGTACCCTGGGTTCTCTTCCACCCCTGGACCTTCACATCTGCTGTCTTCTCACCTGGTCGACTCTTCTCCCTTCGAGACTCAGTCCGAAAATTTCTTTTTAGGGAAGGCTTTCTGACACCCCTGAATTCCTCAGGGCTGAGTTAGGTGCCCTTATTCCGTATTCCCGAGGCAATCTCAGGACACAAGCTGCGCTTGGATCTCCCACCAGGCTGAGCTCCTTGAAACCAGGAACTCTGTCTTCCTCCCTCTATATCCCTGGGGCCTGGCCCACACCAGCCACTCCATAAATCTGCCTCATTAGCAGTTTGGGCCTTGTAAGTCAGCCCTCCTCACAAGAGGGAAAAAGGAAATCAGCAAGGAGTTATTAGGGTGCGGCCTCTCAGTTCAATTCCACACATTCACTGAGCGCCTCCTGTTGTGCCAGGTACGCCTGCCGCTTATTCAGGGACAAATAAGGTGATCCCTGGCCTCGGAGCTCACAGTCGGGCAAGGTGAATGCCACAGAGACAAGTCACTAAAAAGTGGTTCCATAGATGCACTGAAGGAGCAGAAGGGGGAGTGAAGTCTGCCTGCCCATGGGGGAGGGAGGTCAGGGAAGAATTTGCAGAAGAGGAAAAGTCATTTCAACTGGACCTTATAAGACTCTGCAAACATCCTTTATCCACTGGAGAGTGGCTGACCCCCAAGGCTAAAGCTGCCGAGCAGGCAGCCTCACGGAGTGGCTGCTGTGTGCCAAATCCCGAACCGGGCCCCGGGCGCGTATGATGAGGAAGACCTCCGCGGTGGCCCTGCCCCGAGGACCAGCTCCTTATCTTCAGGTCCTACCCCTTCCCTTCTTCCGTCCTCAACTCCCACCTCAGCCTCAGTGGCCCTTAGTATATTCAAGTTCAGAGCTGCCCAGCTGCCATCCCAAACCAGAAGTGTCATTGCCTCTTAGATTAGGTCCTATAGTATCTGATTCCAAGAGATAATGAAATTATTCAGCAGTGGGCAACACCCATATGAATAAGATTCTGTCAGACCATTTCATCTGAGAGCTGTAGTGGTCTGAAACAGATCGACTCAGAGCCAGGGTTCAGCCCAGTGCTGGGTGACTTAGAGTCACGTAGATGTATTTCCACCCTAGAAAATGCACAAACGTGACCCAAACTCTGCAGCATTGCAGCCTCTTGAAAAATATTCTGTTCCATATCTGCAGAATAAGCAGCAACAGCCTCTTGCCAAAGCCCAAAATAATTAGTCTTGTCAGTGGACTAAGAAACATGCTAAAATTTGGAAAAGTCAACTCTCCTCTTACCAGCAATTCCCTACCTCCTTGGTGATGGTGAGACTTTTTCTCCTACCTGGGGTCTGGGGCCTGCTTTCTGTGCAGAGCAGGTAACGGAGGGTACCTTTTCATGAATCTGTCTCCCATTAGAAACTTTTGCTTAATCAGACATTTTTCCTGACAGCACCTTACATCTTGAGAACTCAAAGCCCACGACCACCAAGTAAGTATCTATTTCTCCTTTGCCCAGGTCGGGGGTGGCAGGGAGACAAAGACATGGAGAAAGCAAGGGAAGGTGACACAGGAGAGGACATGCTCTGTGTCCTCTCCTTCCAGAAGTCCCTGGGTACCAACATCTGCCCCTCTCTCACTCATCCTAGCTTCCTCGGAGCCAGGGCTCCCTGATCAAACCGCCCTTTCTGTTTGTCATTGAAGGCAAAGGAAGCGGCCAGAATCTGGGAGCATCCGGAAAACATTTCGGAGCGACGGCCATGGGCTGAGCAGTTCCCTGACTGATTCCGCCTCCCCGGGGGTAGGGGCAAGCTGCCGCCCATCTTCCCAGCCCATCCTGAGCCAGAGTCTCCCCAAGGAAGGGCCAGATAAGTGTTCCATCAGTGGGCATGGGAGTCTCAACTCCATCAGCCGTCACTCATCCCTGAAGAACCGGCTGGACAGTCCACAGATCCGGAAGACGGTGACAGCAGGCAGGTCAAAAAGCTTCAATAACCACCGGCCCATGGACCCTGAGGTCATTGCACAGGTAACTGGGGGCTCTTGGACAAATAGCTACTACAAGTCTACACTTGTCACTGCTGCTTAGTGCAGCCCATGCTCATTATGACGGCACTTGAAAGAGAACGGTACCTTATACACTGAGTTCAGGGACTGTTAGACATCTAGACCCGATAAGATGGCTTTCCAAGATATTTGCCGATCCCTCTCTCCCCAAAAAGAACTTGAAGACAAAATAAAAGAAGGCAGGCTTCTTGCTCATATATGGGCTATTTGCAAGCCTGTTGTAATTTTTAAAGCCAGTAGTTACAGATTGAGTGTTTCTGATAGAATCCATTCAGCCCAATTTTGAGTCTTGAGACCCTGGTAGATTTCAGCGAAGCTGCCCGAGTGGTGAGGCTCAGAGGTCGTTCTGGCCACATTTTCATATCAGTGTGCCATTCCCATCATCCCTGAGGCTAATCTCTGGTCCCTAGTGATAGATCAATGATCAATCAACAATCTGCTCCTGGTTGTGAAGGCCCCAAATTACTCTGCCACTGCGCACTCCGGTCCCAGAAAGGTTTCCAGCCCAAGCCTCCAGAGGCAGTGGAGATGAGCTCCCTTGCTTGCTACAGGGTCTTCCTTCCATGTATGCATCACACTGACGAGTCTCTGTTTTCCATGAAATATTAGAGATCCAACCCCACCTCTAAAAATACGACTCTCGGGGCCACTCCAAGCAGTTCACTCAGACGTCTCTCCCAACTCTATAATTTTCATTAGACCAGGTAGGAACTAAAGGCTCATCGTTGCCCTTTTATGTCTCAACTGAGTTGAGATTCTCCTCACCCCAACTTCAGGGTAGAGGCTGGGTGTGGCCTCTGTTGGCTTAATCGCAGTGCTCTGCTTAGGGATGGTGTACCTGGCAAGCACAGTATTAAGCTACAGGCCTGAGATGTCTTGCTTTGCTAGCCTTCTGTTTCTGTGCCTCTCCTTAAGCTCTTGGCTGCAATCTGCCTTGCACCACGGGAATCCTCCCAGCTCCCTCTTTGGCCAGGTGTTAGGAACGTCGGAATAGCTACATAACTGGGACAGACTCTAGCTGCAGAGCGGGACTGAGGAGGGAGATGGAGTTCTTTCTGCACAATTTTAAGGTTTGAGAACATCAGAGGGATGAGTGAAATTGAACCACTCTCAGCAGAAAGCATGGATTACCCTGTAGGGCAAAGAAGCCTTAACCAGGGGCCTTTGCCTGAAACATGCAGTCTTTCCACGTGAGTTTAATCCCAAGGGAGGAGCCCTGCGGTGGTTTGGGAGTGCTAGACACAGTGTGTGGAGAGGTGGGGAGGGATCTGGGAGGTCTCCCTGGGAGGCAGCTGGCTGCATACAAAGGGTCTTTGGTTCTGCCTTGAGCCCCTGAGCTAAGCCTGCCGTTTCCTAAGATCTGGAGTATTCCACTGTGAAACTCAATGGAGATTCACCTATGTGGGCTCTGGCTCCCCCTCCTGGTCACTCCTTGGTCCCCTCTTATGGTGATGGGTGGAAGGAAATGGCTTCATCAAGATGAGCACTCTGGATGGGGTGGAGCGGGGGCAGGGGTGGGGGGGGGGGTGTCCTGATGGATCCTCAGGGCCAGGGCTCTTGAACCTTCCCTCAGTCCTTGAGGAGGAAGGACTAACCCTCTTAACCTTTGGCCTTTAAAGTCCAAGATAACAAAGATCATACTTCATCTGTACCACTTTTTTTAAAAATTGTTTATTATGTACAGTTTCAAACAAACGTAGAATATGAATCCCATGTACTCATGACCAAACTCCTGGCCACCCTTAGTTCATCCACCTTTCCTGTCCCTGCTGGATTACATGTCATCTCATCCATAGATACATCCATGCGTGTGTCTAAAACCTGAGGGCTCTATTTAAAAAGCATCTCAACCACTCTGTCTAAAGGGTAAAAAAAAAACCCTCATGAGAACGCAAGTCCTTTTGCCCCCCTTCCCTCCCATTCTGAACATCCAGATGTTCAAAGATTTTGGCCAAATAAAATCATCTGGACATCTCCTTACAGTCGGTTTCTCCATGATTTGGCCCAGGTTGTTGAAATAGGACCCTGGGGGCTTCTCCCTACGTGAGCCTCACTCTCTCCTTTCTCCTGTCCGCAGGATATTGAGGCGACCATGAACTCTGCCCTGAACGAGCTGCGGGAGCTAGAACGGCAGAGCAGCGTCAAGCACACCCCGGACGTGGTTCTGGACACCTTGGAGCCCCTCAAGACCTCCCCTGTGGTGGCCCCCACATCGGAGCCCTCCAGTCCCCTGCACACTCAGCTCCTCAAGGACCCTGAGCCCACCTTCCAGCGTAGCGCCAGCACTGCTGGGGACATCGCCTGCGCCTTCCGGCCTGTCAAGTCTGTCAAGATGGCGGCCCCAGTCAAGCCGCCAGCCACACGGCCCAAGCCCACTGTCTTCCCCAAAACAAATGCCACTAGCCCCGGTGTCAACTCCTCTGCCTCCCCACAGTCCACTGACAAGTCTTGTACTGTCTGAGGGATGTAATTTAATTGTTCTAGACAAGGGGACTGGAGGGACTGACTGTTATTAAAATCTTCCTATTTAACTAGCTTGGGGACTTCAGTTGAAAATTAGGTTCTAAGTTGTTCTTGCAGGAATTAGCCTCCCCATCACCCAAAACCTTGAGAATGAAGCCCTCGTTATCGCCCAGCCCTCCCCCACCCTTCCCGCTACCTTCTGCTTCCCCCCGTTGTCGTAATCCAGCCAGCTACAGTACATACTGTTCTTAGGTTAGCCAGAGGTAGGTTTCTCCATTATCAGGTCACTGTGAAATCTGGCAAGGCAAGTCACAGGGCCGTGGGCTGAAGTCTCAGTCCCCTCAGACACAAGGGATGCCTAACCAGATGGCTGGCTGCTGACGGCCAGCTCTCAGTGGCATCTTGTTTTGGGTACTGATCATAGAGAACACACACACACACACACACACGCACGCACGCGCACACACACACACACACACACACACACACACACACACCTTTTTCTAGTCTCTGGCATGTGTAGCCTCTCCTGGTCCTAGATAGACTGGTCTCTTTGTAAGCTATTGTGGCAGTTCACACAGGAGCCACCAGGGGTCTCTGTTTCCGTTACAAATCTCAACTCTGTCTGGGCCAGAGAACCTAGCCTTTGACTCTCTCCACCGTGTGAAATTTAGCAGGATGGGACTCAATCCTGTAAACTGTTTGGGGTTGGGGGCTTTCTCTCTGTCTTCTTTCTATTGGTGTGAATTGATCATTGGTGTTTGCTTTTGCTCTCCTCCATTGTCTGGAACTACAACCCAATCTTCTTACAGAACTTCTAAAGTTTTTCTGAATGTATAGACATTTCTCGGGTTCCTATCTTTGTCTCTGATGTACCGTTTTCCATTTAAGACATTTTCCTGTATAAGACAGTTTTATAGTTGGTTGCTTTTAGGGTAAAGAGGCTTAAGACAGTTTTATTGTGTTTTTGGCAGGTTTGGAAAAGGTAAGAAATGGGTCCTTCCTCCCACTTTTTTGGGTACTTAAGACATAAAATTCATAATCCTATTAAAAATTAAATTCAGCTTTGCTAATCCTAAAATTGTTCCCAAATGAAAATGTATTCTAAGTTTATCCCCTAGTTGGGTTATTCCACAAGGCCTCTCTTCAGGGACCAGCGGGGGCTTAGGGAGCTCTAGTTGGATTAAAGAGAGACATTGCTCCTTAAAACTGGTCTTCAGGGGCTTCCCTGGTGGCACAGTGGTTGGGAGTTCCTGCCAATGCAGGGAACACGGGTTCGTGCCCCGGTCCGGGGGTTCCCACATGCTGCGGAGCGGCTGGGCCCGTGAGCCATGGCCGCTGAGCCTGCGCGTCCGGAGCCTGTGCTCCGCAACGGGAGAGGCCACAACAGTGAGAGGACCGCGTACTGCAAAAAAAAAAAAAAAAACTGGTCTTCATTTATCCAGACAAGCACAACTAAGAGAACTCTTCGCCCCACGGGCTTTAAAGTCTTTCCAAGGCCCGAATCTAAGAAAATCAAAAATTGGATGCTGAATATTTTGGCCTTCCTTCGGCTATTTTTCTGGTTCACCTCCAAAAAGCAAAAATAATACCCTTGTCTGCTTTAATTTGCTTTCCAAATCTGGTGCCCATGGTCCCAGCTCCCCTAACATCATGCTATCCCAGGAGGACCAGGGCTGGGGACAGTTAAACCCCAGGCTCATGGGTCTCAGACAACTACTTGAGTTAAAGTTGAAACTCATTCCTCTTCTCTGTTTTCTGGTTTTAAAGCTGTGCTTTTTGCCTTATTTTCCACAGTTTAGGAGAGATAGCGGGTTGCCGTTCAGATAGGAAAATCTGAACTTTCTTATCTTTGGCCCAGAAAATGCTCTTCAGACCAACATTTTGAAGTTGGTAGTTGGCTCTATGGAAAGCGGTAGGATTTTCCTCCTTTTGTGTGAAGGAAAAGAGAAGCTTTGTAGGAAGTTGCTAGCTAGAAAAGTAGCCTGCAACACCAGGAAAACCATCCCAAGAGCCAGGAGGGAGAGATGAAGAACTCCTTCAGTGCGTGTGTCAACCTGTGAGAGGCAACCCACAGTCCTCCGCATTCTTGGCTTTTGTTGATCTGTTTAGTGGCCTGTCCTTGTCTGTCACCTGGACTTACACAGGTCCTGAGCCAATAGGGGCCTTTCATACCCAAGGATCTGTTTCCTTGCTGGAAATGAAACCCTACCCTTCACTTGACATTCCCTTTGATCCAACTGGTCAAAATTGGTGCCCATACCTGCCCTTTTCCTCTTTTTCCGGCACATCCTTCTCTAAGAAAGGAAAGGCAAAGCTCCTTAATGACAACACCTTGGGCCTGTTCTGTTGCTCCTGCCTTGTTTCTCTTTCAGCCCTGTACATGACTTGCATTCACCATCCCCTCGGTCAGTGTCCATCTGCTGATTTGCATCATGAACTGGACAGTGTGTGAGAGGTCACCTGCTACCCCCGCTCTGGGAGCCGAGTTGTCTTCCCCTCTCTGGTGCTCCTGAAACCTGTGAGATGGTCCTGTCCAGAGGACTAGGAACCCTAGGAGGAGAGTCCTTCTCGGCAGAGCTCCTTGCAATCAACTGGAATCGAGGTTGCACACTGTGATTTTTACACCGAAAAGCCAAACGGAGCTGGCCACCCAGGGCCTAGGGAGACCAGTCTTCCTCGGATATGCTTCCTAAACCAGCATGATGCTTTGAAGAACCCCAATCTGCCCCTGGAGGCACGGATCCTTTTCCCGGTGTGGACTCTGATGGTCAATCTTTGGGAAGCAGAGGTGGGGCGGGGCTACCAGCGTCCCAATTTGGAAAAGAGAGGAGTTTGCAGCCAGCCGCCTGTAAACTGGAAACACTGGTCTCAGCCAACCTCCTCAGGGTGCCCTGGTTTCTCCCCAAAGAGATGAGAGATGATGCCAGCAACAGGATGAACAGACCACTGGAAGGGCTGGTGTATATGTACTTCACGTTCAGAAGAGAAGTTAGATCTTCCAGGGAATTGCAATTTTGTGGCGTCTGACTTGTATGTCACGTTTGTGTAAAATGGTATATTCTTTAAAATAGTGTTGATAACTGGAATATTGTATGTATGCTTGGAGATGCTTTGTGTGAACCTAAGACTGTCACTCAACAGATGTTGGATTGGGGAAAATCCAAAGCACAACTTCGAAATAAAATACGTTTTTAGGTTTCGATGCTGCAGTTTATATCCTTTCTCCACCCCCTGAAATCTCCAATCCAGGAGTCCCGCTGCCCAGGAGGGATTTTGATTCGTCTGTGGTTACGGAGCCCTGCCTGGCAACAGAAGGAGAGTTGGGGTGACCTCAGGAGCCAACCATCTTCTCCCTCCCCCAGCAAGACAACAGCAGAGGTGCATTTAGAATGTGGATTCCCCCCCCCACCCCAGCATTTTCCTTTAGCCCATGTGTGGAACCTAAGGGATTGTGTAGCAAGTCTTCCCGCTCACCATTGGGCAGTCTGTTGCCATGAGAACCATTTCCTCCACAGAATCCACCTCCCCTGTTTTCAGTGAGGACTGTTCTCATTTCTGTCACTAGTCAGATTTCCCCATTTGCAGGAACAGAGCCTGTGCAGTTGCTTGGAAGCTTTGTCAGCCACAACTGAGGGTGACTGAAGGTTTTAGTTCCTCCACAACCAAAGCCCTGGATCATTCTGCCCTTGGCAGCCCCCTGCCTCTGGAAGAAGAGCTTACCCATGTGTTTGTGCTGTGGGTGTTGAGTACGGGGGTGGGGTGGGAGCATACCGAAAATGCTTTCTCTCCCTTAGATTTTGATTCTAGCAGATCATATATTCAAGGGTGAAGTTATTCAAAGGTGATCGTTTGAAATGCATCCTGGAGCCCCTAGGGCCCACACTTATGTTTCGTGGGCTTATTCTAATACCAGAGGCCCCTGGGTGGATCAAATCTCTCATGCCCAATGTTCAATGGTAATACAAGGAATCCTACCCCAGACACGTTACATCCTCTCCTTAGGTTTGCCATTGCCATCTGTTATTTGTATACTTTTTATTCGACTTTCTCATGCCCTTCTAATGTGTCATCTTTTCTCCCTCCCTCACTTTATGGTAGAGCTCTAGCTTGATCTTCTCTTGCTGGTCCCTTGGTCTTAGCTAAGTCAAAGCTGAGGCTCTTCTGCCGCCCTGTGCTGTGGAATGTAGGTGACGAGCTGTGAGATGGAGCTAGTGCTTAAGCTGTGAACAGAGGACCCAAAATCCTTTTCAGAGAGTCCTAAGGCAAAGGCGGGCTATCCTTTCGGGGTACTCTTAACTCATCTCATATATTCTGATGGGAGCTTGACGGAAACCAGTGACAGTCAAAACAGACCCATTCAATCCAGATAGAAACCAAAAAAGGAGACCGGGTGGGTCTGAATTTAGGAAACGGTCTTCATGATGATCTAACCTAAATGTTTCTATCCATAGGCATATGAAGCTTCCTTTTACTCAGGAGTTAGAAACCCTGGCATATTACGTATGCCAAAGACTCATTCGTTAGTCAGTTTAAGCCTGACCGTGTGCCAAGCACTGTCGTATAGTATTGAACAGAGGAACAGATAATGGAGCTTTCTGGTTTCAGGGAGAACAGATAAATAAGCAAAATAGTGTTACTCTAAAAATGAAACGATATAATAAGATAGTGAATGCCTGGGGGAAGAGGTAGTACAGTTAGTCAAGAATTCTGCTTGGCCTGGTAAAGTTGAGATGACTATTAGACATCCAAGTGGAAATATCAAGTAAACTCTTGGATATATGAATATGGAGTTTTGGGACAGATCATACCTGAAAACAAATTTAGGAGCTATTGCATTATAGATGTATTCAAACTATGAGATCCCCAGAAAGAATATACAAATGGAAAAAAAGAGAAGGTCCCAATAATTAGAAATCCAGTGAAGAAGCAGCCAGCAAAGAGGGCAGACGGAGCGAGTGACAGAGGTAGGTGTCTGGGAGAGTCACAGAACCCGGAGAAGGAAATGTTTCAACAAGGAGGATCGGCTGGCAGATGCCCGTGGGGTAAGATGAGGCCAGTGAAGAAAGGTCACCCTTGTCAATAGCACTTGCCATACAGGGGAAATGAGCTGACTGGAGTGAGTTGGGCAGCACGTGGGAAGGGGGAGTCAAACTCCTGGCAGCTCATTCAAAGGCTTTGCTTTGAATGGGGAGCATCAAAAGGGGTCAAGGGCCCAGGTTTCTCTTTTTACAATGGACAATATTGAGGCATGTTTTCTCAAGGGCAGGACCCAGTAGAAAGAGGGTGAGATCACAGAGCATAGATGCAAGGGCCAGCAAAGGCTAGAGAGGAGGCGCTTCCTCACTTCCTCCATCTCAGGGGAGGGAAGATGAGGGAGTTCCTTCTTGATCGCTTCTTTTATTTCAGCGGAATTAATTGCAAATCCTTTAGCTGAGAGCGTGGGAGGGAATGGTGAGTAGGAGGTTTGAAGGTTTAAGACAATGAGTGAAATGCTCACTTTCCCATACCAAGAAAGACAGTACACAGTGGCCTGGTGCTGCACCCACTGCATCTCTTCCGCTGCCTGGGGGTGGTGCCAGGTCTGGCTGCAGTGTCTGTTCCTGCTTCCGCACCCAAAGCTCCTGGCCAGAGCCGACCTGTGAAGGGGGCAAGGAGCAAGTTTCCAAGACCTCAACACTCAGCCCTTCAAAAATGCCTGGGCACGCTGAGTACACACTGCCCACCTCTTCCACACACCTACTGGCCCTTGTCCTTCTCTCCCCTCTTCTTTAAGGCACTGGACAGGTGAGGCAGCTGTGACAAACAGGCTCAAGCCACGTAGGGGCAGAAAAGGCACCTAGTATTTATTCAGGACCTACTGGGTAGCAGGCACTGCATCTCATTTTGGTTTTGCACCAAGTCAATGAGAAAGGTTGAGTGACTTTCTCAAGTCAGGACTCAGACCTCTGACTGTAAAGCCCTGCCCTTCCTAGGACACCACTTGGCCTCCCTCTGGAGAAGGCAGATGTGAGCTTTCTCCCTGACAGCTGCCATCAAAGACCGCCCCCCACCCCTCCCCGTGCCTCTGGTCCTAGCGCTACCTCTGAATTGTCACTTCTACTTCTATGAGTCCTCAGAGCCACTCAGGAAAATGCGGTGAGGCCTCTTATGGGCGTCCTCTTCCCCTCAGGAGCCTGCCAGGCTCCTGTACCTCCTCAGATGAAACAACGGACATGCTGCCCAGCTCGGGCCAGCAGCTCAAAACCACAGGCAAGACATTCATTCCTTTTGTCCACACAGAGGATGTGACCTCACAGAGGATGCCCAGCGAAACTTGGTCTGTCACCACACAGCAGCTCACTGCCCACCTTGTACTTCTGAGCCTGTGCATGTGTCCCCATGACCTGGGATGCCATACCTCTGACCCCCTCTTCTCTGCCCAGCTCCCCTCCCTCCAAAGTCTGGTTGAGTATCTTTTCTTCTTGCAAGCCCTTCTTGGTCATCAGCTGCCCCTCCCTGCTGCAGTCCCCCTCTACCGGGCTCACGGAATCACTCCCTGCTGAAGTATATATCTCATAGCATTCACCATGCTGTCCTGAACCCCGGCTCCTGGAGGAGGGGGTGACTAGGTCTCCCCTTTGTGTCCTCGGCACACAGTGCCTGCTTCCTAGTAAATGCTGGACACACAGTCATTGCACTCCAGGGTGCTGAAGACTCTGGGAAAGAGAGCGGGCTTGATGCAGAGAGAGCAGAGTAGGGATGCTGGTGAGGACCAGGTAGGTTCGTCGGTGTGGGGGGGTGGGGAAAGTAGAGCTTTAGCCATAGGCTGGGTTAACGTTGAACATCCCACTGGCTTAAAACAACAAAGGTTGGGGGCTTCCCTGGTGGCGCAGTGGTTGAGGGTCCGCCTGCCGATGCAGGGGACACGGGTTTGTGCCCTGGTCCGGGAAGATCCCACATGCCGCGGGGCGGCTGGGCCCGTGAGCCATGACCGCTGAGCCTGCACGTCCGGAGCCCGTGCTCCACAGCGCGAGAGGCCACAGCAGTGAGAGGCCCGCGTACCACAAAAAAATAAAAAAAAATGAAAAGGGTTGATTTCACCAAAGCTACATGTCCCTTGTGGGCCAGCAGGGGAGCTCTGCTCTGTGGTCACTCGAGGACCCAGACTGAGAGGGCAGTCACCACATCTAACAGAATCACACTGTCACAGGGGCTGGGGGGGAGCATGGTGTCTTGCCTTAGCAATTAAATGCTTTTGGTTAAGAAATCACATGGCCCCGCCTAATCAGAGGGTGTCAAGGAAGTGGAATTCTACTGTATGCCAGGCAGGGGGAAAACTGGGAATCCTGGGTGAAGAACAAGAGGTCTAAGGGACGTTTCTCCTAGTCCTGCTGTCAGACACGGCAGGACAGCATCTCTGGGTCGCACCCAGTAGCCCTGGCTGCTTGCGAGGAGGGGGGTGGGCATCAGTAAGTGTATCTATGTGAGCACAAGGCAGTTCTCAACTGGGCTCCCCGTTCTGGTGTCACTGTACTATGGGTGGGGCTGCCAGAGGAAACCACCAGGTGTGGCCATGGGGAAGTCCCTCCAGCTTTCTATTGAAACATGGAATTTCCTGGCTTTAACCATTTCTTATCCAACTGCCATCTCGGAGCTGACCAGAGCCAGGCAGACCTCTTCAGCCTCCTGGGGAACTTGGTTTGAGGCAGTGAGTCCTGAATGGGCAGTTGACACACCTGCGTTCCAGCCCCAGCAATCTCTGAAGATCACAGACAAATTACCGAAGGTGTATGAGCCTCAGTGCCTTCTGTAAAGCACTTTCCAGTTGCCCGTGCATTTCCAAATATACTGTCCCATGTCACTCACACAACCAATGGTGTCATGTTACCATTCTCATGCCTTGGGTGAGAAGACTGTCTGGCAGGGGTCGTATACTGTGCTCAAGGTCATGCTGGAGGGCAGTGCTTGCTCTTGGACCTCTGCAGGCTCACTGGGAAGATGAGTCAGATCCAACTTCTAGAAGTGGCTGGTCATAGGTCCTGGACCTCCCTGAGACCCCTGGGTGTGGGAAGTTCACTTTCCCAGGCAGCTGTCTACTTGGTTAACTGGAGCAACCTGCTCTGTAGGGGCTGAGTCTGAACTTCCCTGCTCCAGTGAACCATGGCAGGTACAGAAATAGCATCCAGCGGCCCACCACAGCCACTCAGCCTCGGTGCCCGGCCTCTCTGTGGTTCAGACTCTGGGCCTGTTGCCTCCACTTGGGAGCTCAGAGCATCCTCTTTCTCCTTCCTGCCGGGGAGTAGTGGCGGCAGCCCAGCTGCCTCTGTCTCTTTAAGAGAGAGAAAGAACGAAATCAGGAAGTGAGAGAACTGAGAGCCGGCAGCAAGCTGAGCTGAGTGTCGGCCTCTGCTCCCAGTTCTCCCAGCTCCCAGGGTGGCACGCGGCCACTTCAACTGGCCCGTCTTCAGGTTCCCGGGGCCCGTGGCCACCAGGATGCTATGGGCGCTGCCCATGAATGACAACAAGCCCTGAAAGCTCGGGGGGCGTCACGCAGTCCCACAAGCCTGCATGCCCCACAGCCGAGATGGGGTGAGTCCATGGGAGGGAGGGCGTTGAATGGAGAAGCCGGGGCGCCAGGCAGCTGCAAGACAGCACTTAGCAGAGTGCCGGGGTGCTGGCCTGTCAGCAGCTGCTCTCCGGGCCGGCCCACGTCCCCTCCCTGTATCTCTCTGCGGCGGCGGCTCCTCCCTACGCCCCCAGAGGTGCCCTGTGCTCCATCTCAGGTGGGCACCCTTGCCAAGGACTGTTTGGAGGCCCATGAGAGGCAAGGAAGGAGTGGCGTAGAGGAGAGCTGCAGTCTACCTACGATGCTCCCTTCCGGAGCTCTGCTTCCCAACACCCGAAGCCAGCCTTCAGCTCTGCCTCTGTACTGTTCTTCTGCCTGGCTTCTTCTCGTGCCTGCCCTCACCTCTCCTGGGGTCCTTCCCACTGGCCCAGGTCCTGGGGGTGGGAGTGGCGAGGAGAGTCTCCTGGAGCTGGGGAATTGGGCTGGAAACCCCCAGCTCTGTGGGAGAGGTTGACAAACAGGAAAGAGTTAAAGGGCTGGGGCCGGGGGCCTTTGACGGAGGCTGAGAATCAAACGGCGCCCAGGGGTGCCTCTCATCCGCCTTCCTCTTTCCGGTGTAGCTCAGCTCCTGGACTTGCCACAGACAGAAAGCATAACACACACTTGCTGGGGAGAGTCTTTGCCTGATCGGGGGCTGCTCAGAGCACAGGGTAAGTGCTTTTAGGTACTGCAGAGCCTGGAGGAGGAGGAAGGTGGGTGGGACGACGGGTTCCTGGCTCCCATCCATCCAACCGCTGCTGTAGGATAGTGAGCCCTTCTGTGCACCAGCTGCTGGGCTGGGAGGCACAGAGCACGCAGACCCGGCCAGATGTGCTGCCCATCAGCTCCTAAGCATAGCCCTGGCAGGGCCAGGCGCAGAGCCCAGGGCATGCCAGCCTGTCTAGGCTCTGCCCTCTATGCCACACTGCCCATTCCTTAGACCTTCGGCTGTGCTCTACCCCAGCACCAGCCCTGGGGAGGATTTTGAAGGTGGTGAAATCTCCCCTGGCTGGGCCCTTGGCCTTGATTTCAGGATGCTCTACCTGGTTTCACAGTCCCAGGCCCGCGGGCTGATTCCTCCTCAGCCTCGGAGGGGAAAAGCTCACCAACTCGTTCCTGCTCAGCTATTACATTGTCTTCATAAAGACTCAGCCCCTCAGCTGCTTCTATAAAATGCAAACACTAATACATCTTCTGAAACTGGAATTGACCTCCGATCTCTCCAAGTGGCCTCCGGCTCAAAGAATTGACCTCCTCAGGATTTCCATTTAAAAAAAACAAACAAAAAAAGATTACAGAGAGAAGGCTCAAAGCTAAGGAACAGCGAGATTCCAGGCATGGTGACCCTAGGATTGACAACCTTTAAGGTGATAGAAGAGGAAGCAGCCCTGTCTAGTTCAGCCTTATTTGAGAGTATTTAAGGGGTGGTGGCCCTTCTTATGTTCCTCCCAGCCATCCCATAAAGACCAGCCATGGCCCTATTCTTCAGAGAAGCACCGAATGTAACTTCTGAGGCTATACTCTCTGCAGCCAACTGCTTTAGAGGAACTGGCCTTTGGAGAGAAGAGGATGAGGGCAGAGATGGGAAACAGAGCTGTAGAGCGGTTTCAGATCCTTCCACAGGCTCCTGAGCTTTTCGATTTGATGGCCTCCTGCCTCTCCCACCCCCTCCACACACACACACACACACACACACACACACACACACACACTCATAAGTACACACATACATCCTCACTCACACACACTCACACTCACCCACACGCTCTCTCCACGGCAGCGCTTTCTTCTCTTGAGCAGCTCTGACCTGGCCATGTTAGCTGACGGCAGCAGGAAGTGGTGGGCCCAGGCGAGCAGTGGGGAGGGGCTCCAGGCTCCTGTTGCAATCCTGGAGATTTGTGGTGACGTGGTTGACACTGTCTGACCTGGGGCTCTTGCTTCAAGCACTATTTCTGCTTCCTGGGACAATCTCAGGCCTGGATGCCAAACCCCTAGAACTCGCAGTGCCTGGGAGAAGTGACAGAGAAAGGGTTTTGTCTCCGCAGAACGACCTGTCTGGGGAGGGCGTTGACAGGGACCTGGGGAGTCGGGACAGGTAGAATGCCCTGCAGTGGGACAGGCCCCAGCTGTGGTCTGAGGGCCCAGTGGCTGTGCTTCTTTCTGGAGAAGTTACTTAACCTTTCTGTGCTTCACACTTCCCCTGCCCCCTTGCCTCTGGAATGGCCACATGGAGCCCTTCATGGGGTGGTCTTTGGCAGGGCTACTTGTCAGGCCACCAGTGTCCACCCCAGGTCAGGGGTGGAATCCTAGACCCCAGGATGTTCTTTTTCTGAGCAGAAGGTGGCCGGCCAGCTGGGAGCAAGAGATGCAGAGCACCGTCAATTACCTGTGGCACACGGATGACCTGCTGGGTCAGGGGGCCACTGCCAGTGTGTACAAGGCCCGAAACAAGGTAGGACGCAGCCCAGCCCACCCCAGCCCCCTCGCAGCCAGGAAGTCGGCCCCCAGTGGGCACGAAGGGTGGTGTGAGCTGGCTGGGCAGGGTTCTCTGACTTTGTTCTGCACCCTCTGAAGTGGAGCAGAGGTGTGGGGATCTGAAGAGGGCTCCTCGGGATGAAGCTTCTGTCGGGCACGGTTGGGGGCTGGAGAGAAAGGGATGAAGACACAAGCCAACATCCAGGGGAGGTGGCAGCAAATCTAGGGACAGCAGAGGTGGGAAGTGGGACTCGTTTGGATTTATCCTGCCTTTATTCTGACGGAGAGCTGCACTGAATACGAGACGCACGGCACTATCTTGTACTTGAGAGCTGAAGCCAGACAGAACGTTGCTGCTAAGGCCAAGGAGTATTAGCTACCACCGTAGTTACTGCCAATAGCGACAGTAGCAGTAACAACAAACCATCCCCTGCAGGGTCCCAGGGGTGCCAAGCTCCTGTCATCTCCCAGTGCTGCGGGACAGGCTGTGCACCCTCTGAGGAGGGGAAGGAGCTGAGGGTGGGAGCCCCCAGCCCCAACCAGGCTGCCTTCGCTCACCCCTGGGGTTAGGCTGGCGGGAGAGGCTGAATGGAGGCCTGGGAGGGGGTGCGCTCCCAGGGCAGGGATGCCATTTATGTTATCCCCCATGGCAGAAATCTGGGGAGCTGGTTGCTGTGAAGGTCTTCAACACGGCCAGCTACCTGCGACCCCGCGAGGTGCAGGTGAGGGAGTTTGAGGTCCTGCGGAAGCTGAACCATCAGAACATCATCAAGCTCTTTGCGGTGGAGGAGACGGTGGGTCCAGTGCTTGGTCAGAGGAAGACGGTCTTGTCCTCGACTCTGACAGGCTGGGAAGGGTCAGGTCACATAATAATAGAGACTTGGGCACATGCTCATCTGCAGGTCGGCCAGAATGTTGGCCAGAGAGGGGTAAAGGGTGCCAGGGGCCTGGGGGCAAAGTAAGGATGGGGAGTGAGGCCTAATCAAAGAAGGCTTCCTGAAAAAGGTGACCTTGGGCTCAGTTTGAGGCCGAAGGAAGGAAGGCCAGCTGGAAGCGGAGACCTAGAGAAATGGGGGCTTTGGGCTCTAGGGTGAGCCACCCCGTCCTGAGGAAGGGGAGAAGAAGCGCCCTCCTCCCCAAGCCTCCCTCTGTCCCCTACAGGGGGGCAGCCGGCAGAAGGTGCTGGTGATGGAGTACTGCTCCAGCGGCAGCCTGCTGAGTGTGCTGGAGAGCCCTGAGAACGCCTTTGGGCTGCCCGAGGACGAGTTCCTGGTGGTGCTGCGCTGTGTGGGTAAGCCCCTCCCTGACTCCCACCAGGGACGCCCCTCCCCGCCACAGGCCAGCCACAGACCCAGCCCTCAGCAGCAGGTGACGCCCAGAGGGGTGTGCCATTTCTGGAACAAGTATCCAAACACAGTAGGACGTTGGAAGCTAAGAGGCTCCCCATTCACAGACCTGGCACAGATGCTAATGAACAGACAGAACCCAAGTGTCTGATTCCTGCTAATCAGCAGTTTAAAACTCCAATTTCAGAATAAAATTTAAAAGAGGTTGTCCACCAATGTTCATAACAGCATTATTCACAATAGCCATGAGGCAAAAACAACCCAAATGTCACAGACAGCTGAATGGATAAACAAAATATGGGATATACGTATGATGGGATACTAGTCAGCCTTAGAAAGGACACATGGATGAACCTGGAAGACATTGTGCTGAGTGAAAAAAGCCAGCCACACAAGGACAACTACTATATGAGTCCTTTTATGTGAGGGACCTAGAGAGGTCAGGTCCATAGAGATAGAAAGTGGAATGTGATTGCCAGAGGCTGGGGTGGGGGGATGGGGAGTGAGTGTTTAATAGGTAGAATTTCTGTCTGGGAAGTTGACAAAGTTCTGGAGGTGGATGGTGGTGATGGTAGCACAACAATGTCAGTGCATTTAATGCCCCTGATGTGTACACTTAAAAATGGTTAAAATGTAAAGTTTATGTTAGGTATATTTTACCGCAATTAACAACAATAATAATAATGTTTAAAAAATGGTAGGGAGGAGAGTGCCCTCCTCTGGGAGACACAGCCACCATTCCTCTCCGTTTCTTAGGGAACCCCAATGGGACCTCGACACCCCACCTCCTTGGGACCCCCATCCTTTGCTCTGTGCCTGTCTCTGTTCTCCTGCTGCTCCTGTGGCCCCGGTGGCCCGTGAGTTGCCACTCTGTCTATGTGGATCCTTCCCCCGAGATGAGCCTTGACACTGGGCTGTCCCTGGCCAGAGCCACTAAGCAGCCTTCCCTCTGTCCCAGTGGCCGGCATGAACCACCTGCGGGAGAACGGCATCGTCCACCGAGACATCAAGCCCGGGAACATCATGCGCCTGGTCGGGGAGGAGGGGCAGAGCATCTACAAGCTGACGGACTTTGGGGCAGCCCGGGAGCTGGATGACGACGAGAAGTTCGTCTCGGTCTACGGCACCGAGGAGTACCTGGTGAGCGGGCGTGGGGGACCCGCTGCCCGAGCGGAGGGCTTCCCCTGCAGCTGGCTGCCCCTCACCGTGTGACTCTCAGTGCCCCTCCACGGGGCTCTGTCCAATCTCCCTGTGTCCAGCAGGGTTACCTCTCACCCCCTATCCCCAACCAGAACAATTTGTTCTGTTCTCTAAGGCCGAAAGGCAATGCTGCAGCCTGCCCAGGCCTCCCTGTTCAGTTGAGTCCTTGATAGGATACTCATGGAGGATGGAGCACTGGTGGTCACCTCTTCCCCCAGGGCAGAGGCTGGGGTTGGGGGGAGGGGTGCTTTGGATAAGCACATGCCACACCCATTTCTGAGATGACAAAGGAGATGCATTCTGACGGTTCTGTTTCCTCCTGAAGGTGGGAGAAGGGGGTCTGAATGGGGTGTGCTCAGGCGCTTGCCCCCTTCCCCCTCCACGACAGCTCTCTGGTTCCCCCTCCTGCAGCACCCTGACATGTATGAGCGGGCGGTGCTTCACAAGCCCCAACAGAAAGCTTTTGGGGTCGCCGTGGATCTCTGGAGCATTGGGGTGACCCTGTACCATGCGGCCACTGGCAGCCTGCCCTTCGTCCCCTTTGGAGGGCCCCGACGCAACAAGGAGATCATGTACGGTGGGCCACCGGGCAGCGGGCGAAGGGGCGGACCCCGGGCCTTCCCTTCTAGTCCCTGCTGTGTCCCCTATTCTGCCTCTGACTCCACGGTCCTCCTGGTCTGCCCCCGACGCAGGCTCCTTTTGGATCCTTGGATATCAGTCCATCAAACAAGAGGCTGAGCCCTGTCCCTTCCTGACGGGAGAACTTAGTTCAGGGCTTCCCTTGAGCACCCCCCTCCATTTGTGGCTCACCACATCTCAACTGAGGCTCCCAGAGCGACTTGGCCAAGGTTGCAGAGCCTGCCAGGGGCAAAGGGGAAGGGCAAGGACCTAGCCTCCTGATCCCAAGTCCCGGCGCCCTCATGGTTTTCTGCTGTCTGATACAGAAGTAGCTGGAGACCCAGAGCAAAAGAGATTTAAAGTGGATTTGCAGGAAGGTCCATGCCCCTTCAGCTCAGGGGTCAAGCTGTGACTTGGATGGGGGCTGTCAGGGTAGCTGGACTTTGGAGGGAGGGGAGGTTGGAATAGTGAGGTGGAGGGGAGGCTACGGGGGCCGAGCGCAGTGCAGGCGCAGGTGTGGAGGCAGGTGGGCACGGATGTGTGGTGAGGGGGCAGAGGAAATGGACAGAGGAGAGCGTGGAGAACTTGACTGGGAGCATCAGGACTGCTAGCCAGACTCTCAGTTGCATTCTCAGGGTGCCTCGGGGCAGCTGGGTGACTTGCCCCAGTGCCCTGAGCCCTCCGGGCTGAGTCCATCACCCCTTGAAGTGTGATGGGCTGGAGGCTCCTGCTGCCTTGGTCCTGTCTCCCCCCAGGTACCGGATCACCACGGAGAAGCCAGCCGGGGCCATCGCAGGCACTCAGAGGCTGGAGAACGGGCCCCTGGAGTGGAGCTACACACTCCCCATCACCTGTCAGCTGTCCATGTGAGTGGGACCCTGCGGGAGGGGCAGACACAGACCCAAGTCTGGGCCGATGTCCTTCTCTCAGCTGAGGCCTGGCCCGGCGGAGCACCCTGTGTGCTGGCAGCTTGGGTACACCACTTTCCCTTTCTAGCCCCAGTTTCTCCATCTGGATGCTGGAAGACCCTTCCAGCTCTTCCTCTGCATCCCACCCCTTGGCCCTGGCCCTTCAGGACATTCTCATGGAAGGCCCCTATTACCTACTTGAGGAGGCCAACTCCGGGCCCCGGCCCCTGACAGTCTGCATGTCCCGGGGGGCAGGGGGCTGCAGAGCCAGCTGGTGCCCATCCTGGCCAACATCCTGGAGGTGGAGCAGGCCAAGTGCTGGGGCTTCGACCAGTTCTTTGCGGAGACCAGTGACATCCTGCAGCGAGTTGTCGTCCACGTCTTCTCCTTGCCGCAGGCCGTCGTGCACCATGTCTACATCCACGCGCACAACACGTGAGTGGGCGCGAGCGAGGGCGGCGCGAGCCTTGTCTCCCCAAGCACAGGGACGTGTCCTGGGCAGTGCTCTGTGGGCAGTTTAGATTTGGAAGCTTCTGGGTCCAATCTTACTTTGGAAAAATACTAGTTCCACCAAGTTAACGTTAAACAGGCCTCCTTGCTGCTGGACTTGAGAGATTCGGCAAACTTTATAAAGCTGATGCATTATAGATCTCCTGAGGGGTGTGTGTGTGAGTGTGTGTGTGTGTGTGTGTGTGTGTGTGTGTGTGTGTGTGGGGCCGTGCATTTCCCCAGTGTATTACTCATGGAATCCTGTATTTCTGGAGCATGCTATGGGACTAGGTGAGTTTTAATGGAAGTGTGGCAGGAAGAGATGTGAAGGCTTCTTGAGTTCTATCCCCACTTTGTCTCCATCCACTATAAGACATGAGCTCTGTCCTTCATCTCCCCGCCCTAGAGAAAAAATCACACAGTCCCTCCCTCTGAAAAGCAGAACCCAAAGTCTTAGCTGGGCTTCGGGTCACCCTGATCCTGTATCCTGCCTGCTGACATGCCCTCCCCTCCCCCTCCCCTCTCTCTGCCTCTGGTGTGTCTAGGATAGCCATCTTTCTGGAGGCCGTGTACAAGCAGACCAACGTGGCCCCCCAGCACCAGGAGTACCTCTTTGAGGGTCACCTCTGTGTCCTCGAGCCCAGCGTCTCAGCACAGCACATCGCCCACACGACAGCAAGCAGCCCCCTGACCCTGTTCAGCATGGTCAGCGAGACCCCCAAGGGGCTGGCCTTCAGGGACCGTGAGTAGGGCCACCCAGGCTTTATCTTTTCTCCTCCTCACATTCTCTTCCAAGGGGCAGGGGTTTATAATCCAGGATACTGATTCATTTTCTTGTGGGTGTTTCTTTGGGTCCCCAGGGTGTAGAAGGCAGATCTGGGTTCTAATTCTGCATACGCCTCTGAAATGCCATGTGACTCGGGCTGGTGGCCTGCCCAACCTGCTTCGCAGCGTCCAAAGATCTGGGAAAGAAACTACAATGGAAACAGGGAGATGTGGATTCAATGTGGTCTCCACAGTCTGTGGTTGGTGGGGAAGCCTCCAATAGTTTGGTTTGGAGGAAGCAGGAGCCTAAGCTGCTGGAGAGAAGAGAAGGTGGTCAGGGGTCCGAGCTTTGTCCTCCACGTTCTAGCAAAAATATCACTCCTTCTCATTTGAATGATGCCTCCTCTTCAGGGTCTCCAAGGCTGGGAGGGGAATTGACCTTGAAACCCCGGAGTGTGAGGGGTGCTTTTAGCCTATTTTCTGCTGTTGAGATGGGGCCTTGGGCATGAGGCTGTAGTTCTCCAGAGTGGACACAAGGGGGCAGTGAGGGACTGCAATTGTAAAGAAGCACATTGAGTGCCTTTAAGGCTTAGAAGGTCGGGGCTCTAGGTGAGTTGGGAAGCTTGAGGTGGCAGATAGGTGGCGAGGGCTGAGTGTGAGCTGGAAATAAGGAATGATGAGCTCAGACCTCATCTGGGGCCGGACAGGCAGCCCCCTCAGACCAGGTCTTTATCTGCAGCTGCTCTGGACATCCCCAAGTTTGTCCCCAAAGTGGACCTGCAGTCAGATTACAACACGGCCAAGGTGAGGGGTTGCCCCCAGGTGGCAGGGAGGGGGTAGTTCATGCAGGGGTTCGGGGTACGGGACCTGACCCTGCCCACCTCTGTGTTTCAGGGTGTGTTGGGTGCCGGCTACCAGGCCCTGCGGCTGGCACAGGCCTTGCTGACAGGGCAGGAGCTGATGCTTCGGGGACTGCACTGGTTCGTGTGAGTACCCCCAAGGGCTGGGTGGGGAGGGCAAGGAGGGTGGGCAGGGTAGGACAGGCAGCCCAGACCCCTTCCAACACCACCCTGGGGCTGTGCCTATGGGCACAGTGCCCTCAGTCCCCTGGGAGAAAGCAGCTCTGACTCAGGCTCCCCTTGGCAGGGAGGTACTCCAGGCCACGTGCAGGCGTACGCTGGAGGTCACGAGGATGGCCCTCCTCTTCCTCAGCAGCAGCCTCGGCACTGAGAGGTGGGTGTTCCGTCCAGGGTGGGGGCCGCGGCCGGCATGAGCCCCGCTCAGACCCATCAGCCCTTCCTTCTGTCTGTTCCTCACCCCAATCTTTCCAACAATGCCCCTTGTCCCCTCCCACCCAGAGCTCCCGACTTCCCTGCCATGCTAGAACGGAGAGGGCGCTCCCGCCCCATCCCTGCCCCCACCAGCCAGTCCCTCACCTCAGGGGGCCGGACCTGTGAGGGCACTGCCCCGCCAGGTACCGAGGCAGCCTCCCTGCCCCAGGAAGGGGCCTCTGTCCTACCAGTCCCCCCTCTGAAGATTTAAACTGCTCACCTGCACCAGGCCCTGGAGAGGGCTCTGGGAGAAGCACTCACACTCACACACGGTCCCCTGGACTTGCCAGGATGGAGACCTAGGCGGTCTCATCCTCCACACACCTCCTCCTGCTTCCTCTGGGCCTGAAACTGTCCCCGCCTCCCGGGATCCCCTTCCCCAGTCCTTGGAAATCCACACCCTCCACTCCTCTGACTTGGGCTAATTAGGCGTGGTGGGTTACAGAAAGGGAGAGACTGGGGAGGAGGACATCAAGCTGGAGGGTCTGGAGATAAGCAGGAAGACTCCACCGGCCAGCGCGCTGCTGAGAAGGCAGCAGGGGCTACGGTACAGGTGAGAGGTGGGAGCCCTGTGGCCCAGGGAAGCTGATGGTGGCTGGAGCCTCTCCCGGTGACAGGTGGTGGCAGAAGAGCAGAGACTGTGCCAAACAGGCCCGGTGTCCTAGCTGTCACGTCCCACAGCCCTTGTCCTCAGGAAGGTCCTGGGAGTTTCCCAGGAGCAGGGTGACTCACTGCAGACTTGCCCTCCACCTGGCGCTCGGCAGCAGCGACACTGACCGTGGGGTAGACAGGGTGGTGGCCAGGCAGGGAGGAGAGTCTCCAGATGAGCCCCCGGCATGGCTGAGCCACCTTCAAGTGGGGACAGAGAAGAGGGGCTGCAGAGAGCAGGATCCGCCAGCAGCGCTGTGGTGGAGTCCCTCTGAGAAGACATCTGCCCAGGCACAGAGTGGGCTTCCAGGGCTGGATGTGGCCCCAGGCCTGCAGACGGCCCTGGAGGACAGCCCTTCCCCAGCATGTGTGCATGGCAGGACGGTTGGGTAAAGGGAGACGAGAGATGGGCAGACGCAGCCAGGAAGACCCGGAAGAAGGGAGGCTGTCAAGGCCAGAATGTGAGCAAATACCTGGGGTGGGAAGGCCCTATGCAGAGACGTGACTGGAGGGGTGGGGAGGTGCTGCTGAGGTTTGCTGAAGCCACAGTCATAGTGGAGAATGTCCCACAGTGGAACTGGAGAGGGACAGAGGGAAGGGGAGAGTGCAGGCAGGTCCTAGGGTCCAGAGGAGAGGTTGGACCTTGCTAACATGACCAACAAGGATCTATTCTAGGTTCTTGAGTGAGAAAGAAATATATAGAGAGAGCATCTGGTTGTTTGCCCACCCTCCCTGGGCTGACGAGTGTGGAGAGCGACAGGCTAGCCCCAGGGCTGGAGTCCTGGGGTCTGCTGGCCGCTGTGTCTCCAGTTCTGGCTCCAAGGCCTCCTCCGAGGCGTGGTGGGTGTGGAGAGCTCAGGGTCAGGCTAGTGCCTGCTTTGAGGCCTGTTTCATTCTCCCACGAGGAAGAGCGCTGGGCCGAGGGTCAGAAGGCCCGGCCCAAGCTCTTCATTAACTCACTGTTAGCCTCAGACCATTGTCGCCTTTCCTACCTGGGCCTCTATTTTCTCATTTTCAAAATGAGGGGACTGGATGACCTCGGAGGCCTCCCAGCTCCCATGCATCGCAATCTCATTCTTTTCTGAACATGCTCAGACCTGTCGGTTCTTCTAAGGTCCGAAGCCACTAGCTCCTCCCACAGCGGAACCTGAATTTTTTTTTTTTTTTTTTTTTTTTTTGGTGGTACGCCGTCCTCTCACTGTTGTGGCCTCTCCCATTGCGGAGCGCAGGCTCAGCGGCCATGGCTCACGGGCCCAGCCGCTCTGCGACATGTGGGAACTTCCCGGACCGGGGCACAAACCCGTGTCCCCTGCATCGGCAGGCGGACTCTCAACCACTGCGCCACCAGGGAAGCCCTACTTGCTGTTTTATAACCTGCTTTTCTCAGCTTATGATCTCTGCCCCCTCTGTGTCAAAACATTCCATCTCCTCTGTAGTACCCATCCATACTCAAATTTGGTAAGCCCCCAAGTGTTCTTTTCTAGCTGTTTTCATCCCAACCAGGATCCAATCCAAGACACACTTGGTGTCTGGTTGTCATGTTCCTCACGTCGATTTTAACCCTTCCCTCGAGGTTCAGCAACGTGGCTGGGGTGCCTGAGATCCAGGAACTGAAGAGGGCCGCAGAGCTGAGGTCCAAGCTGCGGACCGTGAGTGAGGCTGGGGTTGGTGAGGGGCTGTCAGGCGTAGAGTGGGGTGTGGGGAGGCTTCCCATCGGAGCCTCCAGCTGAGGCCCCCACGGGGGTCTACCTTTGTGTCCCGCAGTTGGCTGAGGTCCTCTCCAGATGTTCCCATAACATCACAGAGACCAAGATGACCCTGAGCAACCTGAGCTCTGAGCTGATGAAGAACCGGGATCAGGTACATGCGGACAGAAGGTCTGTGAGATTTTCTTCTTGGTGGGGGGTTTGGGGGGTGCACAGAAGGCCCAGTAGCCTCTTTAGGAATCAGCCTGCCTTCTCCCTTATCTTGGCAAGGATGCTGGGGCCTGGGGCTAGGGGTAGGGGATCCAGGAATGTACAAGAGCCTCCCATGAGACTGGCCAGAAGGAGAAAAAGATCTGGGGTCCCGCCTCCACCTGGGAGTTAGAGAGTGAATTACAAATATTAGCAGGTGCAATGGTTCTAAATAAAAGAATAATTGAGTTCCCTACCTCTTCTGAACCCTTGCTCTGCGTCAGACCCTCGAATAGGTCCTCCTACTTCTATCATTTAATCCTCAAAACAATAACGATACTACTACTCTTATGCTCCTTTTATAGGTGAGGAAGCTCACTCAGGGAGCTTAGTTTGCCCCGAGACACAAGGCAATAAATGACAAATGCCAGACGTAAGGCTCCAGGTCAGGTCTGCCTACCTCCAAAGCCTACGTGCTTGGCCTGCGCCAGGGATTTTCGAGATCTGAATCCCCAGTCTCCCTTTAAACAGACAGAAAAATCCCCAGCACCCCTGCCCTCACAGCCCGGTGTGTGGAGCCCCTGCCTCCCGCTCTGCTCTGACCTGGACGTGGTCCGGCTCCTGGAACAGCCCCACACCCCCCGCAGTCAGCGCCCTGGCAGATCCGCATGCCCGGTCCTCAGTTCTGAATTCAGAAAGCTCTGAAAACCACAGGGTGTTTCTTCGCTGTTTTGGCTGTAAAACCTGACCTCAACTGACACGAAGCCCTTCCTAGTCTTTATTTATCTCACTTAGGATGAATATTCTTTCAGCTCTCTGAAGACTGAGGGCATGTGATGAGGGAGTACTGCCCCAGACCATGCCCTCCGAGGGAATTCCACAGTATAGTGTATGTATAATGGACCACCTTTCTCAAATCAGAAGATAGTTCTGAATTTGGAATACGTCTGGCTCAAGCCCTTTGGATAAAGACTGGACCTGGGGTCTTGTCCACCCCAGGTTCCAGGAGGGCAGGAGTCTGGGGTCCGCAGGGTCCTGGGAACACGCTTGCGCTGTGCCCCAAGTCCAGCTTCAGAAATAGCTGAGACAGGGTCCTGGGAGGAGCTGCAGGGAAGAAGTGGAGCTAAATAGGCCCGAGGATGAGGGATAACCCCCCACCCACAAACACCCCCAACATCTCAGACAAAGTGTTTGTATCCTGAAAAGGGGAAGGAAGAAACAATAATGACCTTAAACCCCAGGCCAAGAGGGTGGAGAGGTCATGTCCCGAATTCCCCTGCCTGCAGGCAGGACCAAAGACCTTGATTCATTCTTGTTTTAAACAAGGGTTGTTGATTCATGATTGAAGTCCCTTCTATGTACCAGGCATTGGGTATTCTCAGAAAGCATGACTTCTGCCCTTGCCAGGTGACAGAAGAGAAGTTCCTATTCTGCTCCCACACGCAGCTGCCACCGCCAGGCTCTCCTGTTTCAGGGTCCAAGGCTCCTTCCCGGAGCCTGTTCTCAAGCCCTGTTGTGTAGCAAAGGCCACTTTCCTGTCGCCTGTCCTGCTTGGCTTCTTGTGTGTGTGTGTGTGTGTGTGTGTGTGTGTGAAAGCGAGAAAGAATAAACACAGGAATGAGAGGTGACTGGATGGCTAACCCGAGGGTACCTCAAACAAGTTTAGAAACAGAAGAGTCACTCCCAGATTGGCCCCCAAAACTATGGCAGTGAGGCTCCTGTTGCAGGGAGACAGCTTCCCTCCTCCCACCGCCATCCCTTCCCCTCCCTCACCCTTTACCTGTGCTGTTTGATTCTTCCATCACCTGGTCCCTGTCTCGTGCCCACAGCATCCAGCAGATTCAGTGCTGTTTGGACAAGATGTATCTCATTTACAAACAGTTCAAGAAATCCAGGATGAGGCCAGGTGAGCCACAGGGAGAGCAAAACACTCCTCATGCTCTCCCCTCCCTCCCCCCTTCCTTCCCTTGGGTTAGCTGGTTGTCCCTAACACTCCATCCAGTGGCGCTGCTGGAGGCCCACTATGCGGGTGGCACTCCGTGGTGCCCGGGTGCCGCTGGTCTAGGGCAAGGCCGCTGCCTGCACCCCAGTGAGGGACATGAAGCCTTTCCACCTTTGCCTGTTGCCACATCGGGGCTCAGCTGAGGCCTGGATGCTATAGACGTGGTGGCCTTGAAAGAGACCCCTCACCTTTGCAGGGCACTTTACAGTTTAAGGAGTGTTTCCCTATCCGTTGTGACTTCGGCTCACTGAAGTGTTAGTCAGGCTTTCCAGAAAAGGGAGGATCGGGAGAAATACCATGGAGTCATGAGTCCAGGCACTTGGCCTGCATTATCTACGGAGCCTCACTAAGACCTTCTGGGCAGGGGCAGCTCATTTACAGGCCCAGGGATGGGAAGCTTCTCGCCCATCATGGGCTAGGGGAGGGTCGAACCCAGGGCTGGGGCTGATGGCAGCGGGGGTTGTGGGGGGAGCCTGGGGAGGCTCCAGGTGACTCTCGGGGTTGCGGAGCTAACACTCCAGGAACCGACCACCGACACTCTCGCCCTCCCATGCCCCCCAGCATTTCCTAATGTGCAGGAAATCCATACTTGAGGGCTTGCGCCTGACTGCAAATTCTCTTCTGTCCCTAGGATTATCTAAAAAGCCCTGTCCCATAGGAATACAATGCCAGGCACATTTGTAATTTTAAGTTTGCTAGTAGCCAAAATTTAAAAAGTAGAAAGAAACAGGTGAAATTTATTTGAATAACATATTTGATACAATGCAATATATTCAAGTTGTCATTTCAGCGTGTAATCAATAGAAACAATTATTAAAGAGATACTTTACATTCTCTTTGGTGCTGTCTTCACAATCCCACGTGTGTTTTACACTCATTGGCCATCTCTATTTGGAAGCTCATTTTTTAACAAAATGAAATGTACTCTTACCAAAATAATAAAGCTGTGTTTGATGGGGAAGAAACATTGTACACTGCTTCAGTTTTTAAATTTAGTCAAATTCATTCAATTAAAATTAAAAATTCAGGTGAGCAGTCACATTAGCCGTACTGGCCACATTGCAAGTTCTCAGCCGCCACACGACCACCGCATTGGACGTGCAGATTCTAGAAGATGGGAAACTCAGTCCCGCCTCTGGATCTGACCTTGGAGGGGGAGCATCACAGGAGACAGGAGAACTGAGACTCCCATGTTCCCTGAAACCAGGGGGACCTTGGGCTCAAGAAGCTGGCCTAACACCCAGTTGGCCACCTTTGCTGTGATTTTAGGAGACCTTCAGAGGCTCTTCTGCCTCCGTCACTGGGATTCCGTCATCCTGTGACCATGACACTTCTGAGCGCCTCCCATGTGCTGGGCACAGTCCGATGGGCTTTGCATGTTCTTAATTTATTTAATGCTCTAGACACTGTTACCCTCCCCGTTTTATAGATGAGGAAACTGAGACACAGGAAGGTTAAGTAACCCAAGCAACCTAGGTCCAGGTGCTTTAAACCACCCCACTTTACAGCCTCAAAAAGAGTTTGATTTGTACTGGTTTGCAAGAGTCCTTTATTAAAGTTAAAAATGAACCGGGAAGGATAACACTTAACCGCCAACACTTGGGGTGTGGAAAGGTGCCATTCTGGAAAATGCTCCATCGTTTTCAGGGCACTTTCTCACTTTACCCTCACACCCATCCTGTGTGTTACATGTGATGAATGAGGCAAAAATCACTTGCCTATAGCCTCCCGCTAAGAGGAGGCAGAGCTGGGCCTCATCCCAGATCAGTCGCTTGGACTTCATAAGTCAGCTGGCTGAGCGCAGGGCCCAGGACCAAGAGGCCAGGGAGGTGATTCTGCTATCAGGGGAGTGGTGGGGGCAGGCAGCAAGGTGAATCTCCTCATCACTTCATCTTGGCCTTCAGAGGCCATTCCCCTGAAGCCCAGGAGGAGGCAGCATCTCCCTAGCACAGAGAGCATCAGGAAGCTGCCAAGGTAGTGAAAACTTCAGCCCTACTGGCAAAAGTTCTCCTTCTGGCAGAAGTGGCTGGGCTGAAAAGCGGAGGTCGAGGGTGGTGGCCTGGCTTATCCAGCGCATTGCTGCAGAGCCCAGGTGGCTCTGCCTGCAGCCTGAGTATTCAGGGATGGGGTCAATAGGCTGTAGGCATCAGCCACGCTGGGAAGGGGATTGGATGAGGGGTCAGGGCTGACCACACATCCTTCAAGCCCCGTCTCATCCACCACTGTCCACCTGAAGTGTTCCCCGAGCACCCATCCCTCCACTCCCTACCTCCACTCCCTCCACTGCGGGCTTGCCTGGCCCAGGTGGACCCCTACCTGGTCATAATGCAGTGTCTTGGGTGCTTGTTTCCCTCCGTTTGTCCTTCCTGGTTCCGCTGGGCTGTGAGCTCCGTGGAGCAGGGCCCAGGCTGCTGCCTTCGCTTTGCAGTTGTTGCCAACCCTTGCGCTGTTCGGTTCTGTTGACTGCTTGAATAGGTGACCTTGGCCCTGTCTGTTTCCTTCAGGGCTTGGCTACAACGAGGAGCAGATTCACAAGCTGGATAAGTGAGTGCCTGTCCCCCTGGCAGGCGGGTGAGCAGGAGGGTGGGCATCACCAGGGCAGAGCGAGTCTTTGTGCCAGACAAGAGGTGGTAAAGGGCCCTGAGCCCAGGCCACAGCTGGGCAGGAGGAAAGGGGCTGACTGCCTCTGGGGAAGGCTGTCTGGGGCCAGGGGAGGGTGTTTTCTCAGCAGCAGTCGTGATGGAACTGGACTGACTTCTGCTATGAACACGATTGTTTGAAGGATTTCCTTCCTTAGGTGTCCTCGCTGCCTTACCACCTACTACTTTCTACTTCTGGCCTCTGCCTGGACTCTCCTTTGGGCTTCCCTCTGCTTCTCTGTCTCCTGGACACTCTATTCTTCCAGGAAGTCCTCCATGATTTTATGCTTTTTTGGGGACTCACTCCCCCAGTTCTGCCCCCACCCCTGACTCCACACACACACACACACACACACACACACACACACACACACGACCATCTCTCCTTTCCTCTGGGGGCTGAGCTCAAGAGCGTGTGTGTTCCCTGAGGTCCACTGTCCTTCTCCCACATCCCTCTGTTGGAGTTGCTTTGTGCCAGCCACTCTGCTCGCCATGATGCACATTAAGTGGGATGGGCGCCTTGGGAGAGGCGGCCCTGCTGTGGAGCCAGGGGCTGGACATTTGGGTGATGAAGACCCAGGGATGCTAGGTTTGTGCTCAGGTGGCTCTGGCTTCTCATCTCTGTGCCTCTGTTTCTGTCTTTTCAGGGTGAATTTTAGTCATTTAGCCAAAAGGCTCCTGCAGGTGTTCCAGGAGGAGCGTGTGCAGAAGTACCAGGCATCCCTGGTCACGCATGGCAAGAGAATGAGGTAACATTGGCCCTCACTCTTGAACTCATGGTCCCCAGGGCCCTCCTGGCCTGGCCCTTCCTGGCTTCAGACAGCCCTGGGCTTTGCAGAGCCCCGACTGAGAGGGAGGTGGTAGTAAAGAACAAAAGCAAAAAAAAAAAAAAGGGGGGGTGGTTTTTTGGCCCCGGGTGGACCAGGTAGGATGCTGGGTGATTTCTATACATTAACTCATTTAATCCCGCAATGTCTACCCTATGCAGTGGATACTATCACCCCATTTCACAGATGAGGAAACTGAGGCTCAGAGAACAGGTTGCTTCCTTAATACGACACCGCTAGTAAATAGCAGACCCAGGACTGGCACATGGGTATGACTGCCTCTAAAATCTAGATTCTTTCCATGTCCCAGGTGGTTGTGTTCAGAAGCCCCCTCTCTGGGGAAAACACAAGATCCCTCTGGGATGAGGACAAGTGGCCTGGGAAGCAGGGGCAGGCAGAGGCCCTTATGTAGAACCCCCCCTTGCACACTGTCCCTTATAGGAGTTTTGGCTTCTGCCTCTCAGACAAGCGCCTTCCCCCTTCCCCTCCTGAGACAAGAGGACAGTTTCCCAGGTGCTGCTGGTTCTGTGGCCCACGTGACCTGTGGGCTTATTATGGGGCTGAGACTCAGACACTCACCTACCCTTACATTAAAATACCGTTTCCATCTCCCCCAGCCAAGCCACCCCAAATTCTGACTTAATTGGTCTGGAGTAGGGCTTGGATGGCAGTATTTAAATGCTCCTTGTGTGATTCTAATGTGTAACCAGAGTTGAGGATCGACCACTGGTCGAACCCCTCCAGGACTTGGTGTATGTTTTGTGCCGTGGGGCAGTGTTCTTCCTCTCTCCCTCCACTTAGAGAGAGAAGAGAATTCATAACAGAGTCTTCACTTTGATCTGCTCTGGAAATGGGAACGTGGGCAGTTCCCGTTTTAAGTGTGCCAGTGCAGGCGGTCCCTGCCTCTCCAGAGCCTGAGCCGGGCCCTTGCTCACCCTCGCCGGCTTGTGTGGCCCGGCCTGACACAGGTGTATTCGCAGCTCCCACTGTGGTTCCGCCAGGACCCTCACTAGCCCCGGTCAGAGTGCTCATCAGCATCCTTACCTGGGACAGGTGAGGGCTGAGGGCACAGCTGGAAGGGCAGAGGCAGCGAGGGAGGCCAGTGCCTGGCACCCACCAGCTCCAGCCTCTGCCGGCTGGAAAACCTCTCCTGCGTGTCTGTGTGGTGACCGAACTGCTGGGGGGGCCCCGGTGAGAGTGAGTAGGCCAGGCTCTGACATTTCTCTGCTCTCTTGAGGGTGGTGCATGAGACCAGGAACCACCTGCGCCTGGTGGGCTGCTCCGTGGCCGCCTGTAACACAGAAGCCCAGGGAGCCCAGGAGAGCCTCAGCAAGGTGGGGAGCTTCGGGGCCCCGGGGCTGCTGAGGAGAACTGGACCAGTCGGGCACCTGGAGGGCATCCGGGCCATTCCCCTGCCTCGGGGCAGAGCTGCCCTTGACCAAGTCCAAACACTCTGGTGTGGATGGGAGGTCTCTGATCCACCAGTGTGGACGGCAGTTCCTAGTGTTCTCAGACTGAAGGCCACTCGCTGCAAGGGCAGAGGCTCCAAAATGCTGAGACATCTCCCTCTCTGCCCTGTGCAGCCTGGGAGGCTCACTGAGGGGGGCGATATGAACGCTCCTTGTCTTCTGATCCGCTCTCCTAGAAGAGACCAACTCAGGCCGCTCTGAGAAGCCACTTGCTTTGCCATCAGGGACAGAGAAGGGCTGTTCTTCAAGGAGCAAGGCCCACATGCTCTTCCCCAGCCCCTAGCACAGGGCACATTCTTTCTGAGATGGTGCTGGGCTGCCCCCACCCCTTCTCTGCAGCTCCTGGCTCCAACTGTGTCATGACAGGTGCAGGTCAGACACAAACAGGAGCTTGGCAGTCTGCACCCCTAAACACAAGCGCACACAGTGATGGTGCTTGTGCCAGCTGTGCTCCCAGGATGAGAAGGAGGGGCTTGTGGGAAATTCCTGACACTCCAGGGATGCGGGCTGGGGGCCATTGTATCACGGATTTCTTACCCCTCCCCACACGTCCGCTGCCCTCCACACATGAGCTGGCTTATCCTTTCTGACTAACGTGTGGTTCTTTCAGATCCTTGACTGGCTATCTCACCAGCTCCTGCAGGACAGAACAAAGGGGGCTCAGGCCTCACCACCCACTACAGCTCCTTATCCTAGCCCTGCACTAAAGGACCTGGTTCTCCAGTAAGTGCCAGAGAGAGGGGTGTGTGCTTGTGTGTGTGTGTGTGTGTGTGTGTGTGTGTGTGTGTTAGGGGCTTCGCCTCTTGCCAGGCCCGGGAGGCAGGAATGAGGCTCGGTGGGGCTGTGGAGGAAGGGGGGCCTCCCTGGAAGGTGTCTGGGCAGAGCGACTTGGGCCTTAGCCACCGCCGCCTCTCTTGCCTTTGCCTTGGACAGCATGCAAGAGCTCTGCAAGGAGATGAAGGTGCTGGCGTCTGACCTCCAGGACAACAACCGCGTCATCGAAGGGTGAGACCCCGCTGTGCGGGCAGTGGGGAGGCTGGGCCCTCAGACTGCCCTCGCCCCTGGGGCACAGGCCCCGTGCATCCCCGAGCAGGCTTGATGACGGGGGCCCATATTCCAGTCACAGCAGAGCCTTGTGCACAGGTGAGTCGGTGTCCTCACCAGGTGTAGGCTTTCACCGTAGTCTGGAGGATATGCGCCTCGGTGCAGTCAGAGATGGGGGCTGGGAGGCACGTGGATTTGCGGCTGTGTCCAGCTCTCTGTGAACATGGACTCTGCCTCACGTCCCATGCAAACCAGCTCCTGTCACCTTTACGACCATCCTCAGAATGGTGATGAACCAGGAAACGCAGCACAGAGCTGGGGAGAACTGCGCGGGGCTGCAGGCCCAGTGTTAGAGACTCTGCATCATCACCTGATCGAGTCCCTTCCTTGAGGGGCAGGGGGGAGTGGGCAGGTACTGGGGAAGATGCTGGCGGATGCAGCAGGGCTCAGCCTTTTGGCTTTTGTACACCAGTAAAATTCACAAAAGAAAACTGGAAAATAACAGAGTGACCAACTTCTCACATTACCCAGTAAGCAGAATTGAAAGGGAAAAATCCATGCCATCTAGAAGTCCCCCTTTATAAGGTGCATTTTAACACCAAAGAGAAGGAAGAATACAATCTCAGAATCAAGGATGGTCCTCGCCCTGAAAGTCAGCCCTGTTTACACATATATACGCTCACGCGTGCGTGCACGCACCTCCCACGTCCTCCCCATCATCCTATGTCTGTCACTTCCCCGTTTGGGAACCAGTGGCACGGTGGAAAGAGTCTGCAGAGATTCCAACGGGGTTTGACCCTGACTCTGCTTCTTACAAACTGTGTGACCCTGGGAGGTTTGTTTGGCTCTGAGCTGAAAAATAGGCATAGTGATTCCTACCTCATTGTGTTAATGCAGGGATTAAACAGGATGAGATATGCAATGTGCTGGGGTGGGGAGGGTGCCCAGAAGGGGGACTCACCAAATGGTAGGTGTTCCCCAGAGGTCACGCCAGTCTGGGGTGCCAGAATTGGGGCCAGGAGGTAGGGAAGCCAGGAGCAGAGCTCATGGTTGTTCCTGGAGTTTCAGAGGGTCCTTGGGTTGAGGACATCCCACGTTCCATTCCAGCAAGGGGAGAACCCATCCTCTTAAATGTCTGCAAAGAGGAAATTTGACAGCTTCTTAGAAAAACTTTCCAAATTAGCCCTCAGGGGCAGGAAGTTATAATTTTAGTGCTGACATAAATTTCTCTCGCTGTGATATGTAGTCTATTTACAGATAGCTCAAAATTTTATTTTAGTGAATTTTTGCTTCCTTGTTCAGAGCTGTAACCAAAGAGCCTAAAGAAACAATCTGAATTCCTTTTCCCCTCCTCTTAACCCTTGGCTGCATTGGAGTCACCAAGGGAGCTTTTAAAAGTACAGATGCCTAGGTCTTGTCCCCAGAGACTCTAGGTGCGGCTTGGATTTGAGGATTTTTATAAGCTTTCCAGATGATTCTAACGTGTAGTCAGGGATGGGAACCAGAGAGTTCCTGTCGGTGGACACAGATGCTACAAGAGGAGAGCTGAGGATTCAAATGGCTTGGTGTTCTGGAAGTTGATTGTGTTGGGCCCTGGAGTATGGTCGGCAGGCTTCTCTACCTGGGCGGAAGTTAACCTGAGCCTCTCTTTACAGGTTAAGTAGGGTCCCATCAGCTCCTGACATCTGAACTCTGGGGGGTGCACGAGGAATCCTGAAGCATTAGAATCGTTCAGACACTGCTCTCCTGCCTGCACTGGGGGACCCAACACAGGACGATACCTGGTCACATCTCATCAGCCTACCTCTCTCCTGCCTGACGGCCAGGAGATTTTGCCAGCATTACCTTCCACTGCCTCTCTTCGGGAAGCAGCACAGCAGGACGTGGGGCACCAGGCCATCTCTGGATCCTGGCCCCACTGCCCAGGCTGACCTTTGAATCTTACGTGGAATCAGGTACAGCTCCTCTGTTGCCCTGGCCTGTATAGCTGAACCTGGCCGGGCTGTGGGGACAAGAGGCTCCGAAAGCCGCTCCCTCCCACCCCCTCTGGTTTACGGGGCTTTACTCCTCAGGGAACAGAAGAGGAGGCCTCCTGGGGTCAAACGACCTCATCTCAGTCTTCCTTCCTCTTAAGGTGTTCTACACTGAACACACAGCCCTCTCCCTGCTCCCACGATATCTGAGGGTTACCACACGTGGCCCCAGGCATGACAGAGCCCAAGTTCCCTTCTCCTCTGGTCTGGCTGAGCCTAAGGCTGAGAAAGCACGTGGTCGAGGCCGGATGCCAGTGTCTCGGGGACCCTTTCCCCTGTCCCTCTGAGGCACCACCGGGTTCTGGGGTTTGTAGCCAGCAGTGTCAACAGTAGCCGTGCCAATTAGCACAGGCCCGTAAGTCCAGAGCCCTGAGGAAATCAAGGCCCGCATCTTCAAGAAGTGAAATAAACTTGACATTCCTTTCTGTTTGAGTGGCTCTCACGGGGCTGCATCTGGGAGGTGGGAAGGCTCAGCTGGGTGTGCTTGGCAACCAATCAGGCACTGCACAGGGTGGGGATCTGTGAGGGGGAGGATTGGGAAATGGGGGCAGGACTGCTCGCTTCCTGATTCCTGCCTTCCTGCCTCCCCCTAGATGGGCCCTGATTTCAGAGAGGAGCCCAGGGACCATGCCCTCCTGCTGGGAGGGCTTGCCTTCCCACTCCTCTTTTTCTGCTCCCTGTCATCTGGGGAGCTCTGTGAGGGCCTGGAACTTACAGAGAAGGGTCTTTTTTTTTTTTTTTTTTTTGCGGTATGCGGGCCTCTCACTGCTGTGGCCTCTCCCGTTGCGGACAGGCTCCGGACGCGCAGGCTCAGCGGCCATGGCTCATGGGCCCAGCTGCTCCGCGGTATGTGGGATCTTCCCAGACAGTGTTCCCTGCATCGGCAGGCGGACTCTCAACCACTGCGCCACCAGAGAAGCCCCGGGTCTTTTTTTTTTTAACCTCAAATCCACCATCTTAATGCCTGTTCCTTTCCCCCCACCCCCCCCCCCTCCACTGTTCAAAACACAGGCTGTGTCCTTAAATATCAGGTGAGAGTAGTACTATGGGCTGTTCTGAGCAGGCCTCATTTTTCCTAGAAGCTAGAATAATGCCGGGGTGAGGCATGCAGATCTGTGCAGATTTAGTCTTTCCCCTGCAATATACCCAGCTTTCCCTTAACCAGGGCTGGACTACCCACCTAGCCTAGGGATGGGGAAAGGGTGATGCAGTGAAGTAGCCCCACCACGGGAGGGAAAAGAGAGAGAAGCCCTACTCTGTGCTTTGAAACAGGAAGACACTATGCTTTACCCCCAGCTAACCCTAGAAATCCTCCCTGACAATGTTTTTGGAGCCTCCACATCCTCAGAGGCTGTTCCAATGGCCCAGCAGGGCGGAGGTGAGGAAGGCTGGGTCCTGGAGTCTGACATCCTCAGGGCTGCTTCTCTGTGGAGAGATCAGCACCCTCTAGAGACCCGGGGGAGGGTCGCTGGGTTTGCTTGCATCAGGCCTAAGTGGCTTCATGTGTGCCACTTAAGCCCAGTGGGTTCCGGTTCTGGGTTCTCAGGAGCCAGCTGTGGCTCCAATGGCCCTGGACACTGGGCCACCTCTGGGCGGCTCCGCCTGCGTTAAGTTCAGGCTGACACTCACGGCTCTTCGATGGCCCTGCAGGGAAGTCCCACAGTGGACTTCCCCTGGCAGCTAGGCTGCTTCTGGACCCCACATGCTTGGTGGAGCTCAGCAAAGGAGCCAGGGGATCCCTGAAGTCCAAGTGCAGATTGGCTCTATGATCTCACGAGCAAAGCCCAGCAGGGGACATACTTGAAAGCTTCAATTTTTTCCTATGCTGCAGAGCCACTGACATGGGTGACCCCCCCCCAATAGTTCTGCAGAGCTTCTGATGCCATCTCAGTAGGGAGCAAGGAACTGGACCAAGGCCCATGACCTTGTCCAGTTCCTCCAGAACCTTGTAAGGTCATCACGTGTCTGACGACCTCTGTTCTCCGTAGTGATTCCTAACATGACACTTAAAATGAAGAGCCCGTTCAGCTGCTCAGATGTGAACCGGGCACCTGCAGTGTGCCAGGGCCCGGGCGAGGGGCTAGAACTACGTGGGTGACTAGGGTGCCATGCCTGCCGCGGAGGAGCTTACCTCGATGGGGAAAGGCCCTTCAGTATCATCGGAGCGTTCAGAGAGAGGAATGCACAGCTCAGGTGTGGGACTGCGTCACCACCCTCACGGGGGAGGGTGCTCAGGGCGCCGGGAGGGGGTCAGGGGAGGACTTGGGGAGCAGGCTACTCCAGAGTGGGGTCTTGGCAGATAAGCAGGGTTACCTAGCAGAGAAGGTACGGAAGGCACCCCTGGCAGTGGGAACACCACCAGCCCAGGCATGGAAAGAACCACAAGCGTGTGTGTCACTGGAGAACAGGTTGAAGTGGGAAGCGGTCGTTGGGAAAAGGGAGGGGCCAGACCCAAGAGCTCCTTGTGGGCCACACGCAGGAACCTGGGCGTTACCTCAGGGAATCACAGAAACGGGTTTTAGGTGAAGTCCAACTGGTATTTTAAAGATAGAACTCTTGGGTGCCCGTGTGGAGGGTGGATTGAAACCCCATGCCTCAGGTCCTCATTTGTAAAATGGAGATGATATCTTTCAAAGTTATGGGTAGGGATAGATTCTGTACTTCCACAAGGGGCCTGAAACACCACGTGGGTTCTCTGCACACCCTCCCAGCCCCACCGCCCAGGGCTGAGGCCACCATGCAGGGTGGGTGGAGAAACAGGAGCCCTTGTCTCAGAAAGGCTCAGTCGGTGGCTCAGATCAGTCACAAACATCTGGGAAGAGTCCACGCAGCATTCAGATTCACGGTGCGCATGCTCTAAAAAACGGGCCGGCTCCGTTTAAAGGGGCCCAACTGGAAGGAAGCAGGGGCACGTCGGGCTCCCCGGGGGGCTCTGGAGGGGCTGGTGCCTCTTTCCGTGCCCTGGAGCCTCAGGGCGATAGTTTTTGCATCTCTCTCAGAATCTACGCAGTTCCTTCCCCCTCCTTTTTTTGAAATTAAATTATTTATTTATTTAGTTTTGGGCTGCGTTGGGTCTTCGTTGCTGCACACGGGCTTTCTCTAGTTGTGGTGAGCGGGGGCTACTCTTCATTGCTGTGCACAGGCTTCTCATTGTGGTGGCTTCTCTTGTTGAGGAGCACGGGCTCTAGGTGCGTGGGCTTCAGTAGTTGCAGCACATGGGTTCAGTAGTTGTGGCACGTGGGCCCTAGAGCACGCAGGCTTCAGTAGTTGTGGCACACAGGCTCAGTAGTTGTGGTGCATGGGCTTAGTTGCTCTGTGGCATGTGGGATCTTCCCGGCCCAGGGATCGAACCCGTGTCCCCTGCATTGGCAGGTGGATTCTTAACCACTGCGCCACCAGGGAAGTCCCTACGCAGTTTCCTCTTTACAGACAAGCATTCTGGTTCAAAACCCAGATTCTGTGACCCCACCCACCTCTTGATTTCAATTGGTACGGGTGTGGCCCAGGAACCGGCATCATTGATGAGTTTCCCCAGTGATTCTTCCACAAGCTAAAGTTCAAGGATACTGAGGCAGAGTTTTCCGTGTCCAGCAGAGGACATGTGAATACCCAGTATAGACCTGTGGGCAGTGGGTGGTACACTGGACCAGGCGCCACCCCCCAACCTGACAACTGAGGACAGGGAAGCCAGTCTAAGGGATAGCGACGTGCCCTCCCTCCTCCTGGGCCCACCATTTGCTTTCTGGGGCCTCCTCACTGCAGCAGGGGCAGCCCCAGAGGATCGCCACAGCTGGTCATCAGGGATTCACTTCCAAACTGCTTCAGTGATTTTGTAAAGGGTGGAATTCCTGGCTTCTTTTTCCTTCATCTCACAAAAAACTCCATAATCAGGCAACCCCGATGGGAGGTGCTAAGGAATGGGCTAGTGTGACCTGAAATAGCTTCAGTTTATTCTCCTTGGAAGCTCAGAATTCCAGGAGCCACTTGAAGCAGTCGATCCTTTCCCTGCACGCTTCACGAGAGAGAAAAAGAGAAAGAAGAAGGGAGTGAGAAGAGCTGCGAGTGAGGAAAGGAGAGAGGGTAGGAGGGAAGGATGGAGAGGAAGGGAGAGATAGAGGGATGGAGAGGGAAAGACAGTGGGAGGGGAGGGGGAGCAGAGATAAGAGGAACAAGACAGAGGCCCAGAAGAGAGACAGGCGTACTGTGTGCATGCACTCACACGCGCTTCTAGTGGGAGGTCGTCCAGGCCACTCTGCTCGCACTGGTCTGTCACTGCTCTGGTCCATGGCCGCCTGCCACAGCACTGGCTTAGTGCTGGAACGTCCGTGGCTGTGGCTTGGAGCCTCCCCTCTGGCTGAGGGCAAAAGCTGCGGACAAATCTGCCTGGAATATCTGAGTTTTTCCAACACAGAAAGAAGAAACATACACACACAAACCAGTCTTATCATATGCCTGGCAGAGTAGCTGGGGATGGGAAAATTCCATAATTGAAATGCAGATGGAGGACACCACTAAACTGCTGGACAACAAGCCCCACCCCACCCCCCTTCATGGTGACACCGTTCCAGCAGCCCTCATGTCCCTGATCACATTCCCACCCTGGTTTGCCCTCTTGTCCCCAGGCACTGTCAAGGACCTAGATGATCCCCACAAGAGCACTGGTGTTGGGTGACACACAACCCAACCCTCTGAAAGGAGAGATGGTACCCTACCAGCCCTCACGCTTAGCCAGTTACTAGCACGTGAAGACAGGAAATCCCCCTGCAGTGACCAGCAACTTTGGAGGATGTGCATGAGTCTTAAATGGAGCTCCCAACACCACCCCCACTTCTACCCAGCCCCCTCAGGGCTTTGAGTGCCTTCTATTCTTCCTGAAGCAGACAATTCCTTCATCTCCCCCTCCGTGGGTACAGAAGCCATAGCTTGAAGGGATATTAAGAGATAAATTCTGTATTAGGTACAGGTTGGGAGCCTCCAGGTTTCATTGCACTAAACATTTGATGAGCACCTCTTATTTGCCCTGCACAGTGGGATCAGAAAGACTGACGAGACCTAAGTGAGGGAAGAAAAATGTACAAACTACATTTGTACAAAATGTGGATCCTGTTAGGACGATGTGGATGCTAAAGGCACAAGCAACTTGCTGTGGGATCTTGGGAGAAAAAGCCGTGAATTAGGTCTGAGTGACTGTGGGAAGGCTCTGTGGAGGGCCTGGTATTTGGACCAGACTTTGAAAGTTGGACAAGATTTCAATAGAGAGAGGAAAACGGGGAAAGATGTTGCTGGTTCTTCAAACAGCACCTACAAAGTGACATCAGAGATTTTAAACACTGCTGTTTTTACCACACCCGCTGGGCAGTGCAAAGGCAAAATCACAGATTGCAGTCCAGACTGTGACACCTTTGGGGGCCAGTCACATGCCTTCTCTGAGCGTCAGTTTTCTCATCTGTAAAACGGGAATGCTGACCACTTCACAGAGTTGCCGTGAAGATGAGGTCATTCAAGCCGAGAGTACCTGCCACACAGTAGGTACTCAATGTGTGCTCCTAGAGTAAATAGGTATAACACATGGCAGGTGGCAAACATTTTAATTCCCTGACAATGTTTTGTCACAGTCCCGGCTCACAGTCTAGCAATGGAAGGTATTACTGACTTTCTGGGGGGGCTGAGCTCTATATGCCAAAGCTGCCCAGGCGGGAAAGGAAGCTGCTCAAAGAGCTGTCATCCTGTAGCTAATAAGAGTAAGAGCGTTTTTCTTCGAATGTCTACGAAGGGGCTCACACAATCCCACTACCCACTGCCTTGGTCCCGTTTCCAAAGCGTGGTCTGTGAGTCACATTCATCAAACTCACAGAAAATACAGGCCAATATCCAGGCTTACAGAATCAGTCTCTGGAGGGAGGGTCTGGGAATACATATTTGGAACGAACTCATATTCACAAAGTTTGGGAGAGTCTGGGGTGTGCTGTGCCTGCTGTTCCTTCATCCTGGGCCACCCTCGCTCAGATAGACAAAGGGCTGACTCCACTCAGGTCTGTGTTTAAATGTCTGCTCCTCAGAGAGGTCCCTCCTGACACCCCCCCCAATCCAATACAGTGGCCCCTGTTGCTTTCTATCCCTCACTGTACTTTGTCATCACAGTGTGCATGACCTGAGGCTCTATTGCACTTAGGTTGGGATGTTTATTACCTGGCTCCCCCACTAAACGTAAGCTTCAGGAGCATGGCTACTTCACTGTTGCATCTTTAGTGCCTAGAACACACCTGAGATATAGTGGATATTAGGTAATTACCTGTTAAATGAATGATTGCTCTGTGCCCTTAAAGACTGCAGAGAATGGTGCTGTTCGTCAAATATTTCTTTCCCCATTCTGAGCACATGGAAAGAATGCACTTCCTGCTCCCCATTGTGGAGGGTGGGTTATAGAACTAGTTCTGGCCAATGAGTTGCGAGCAAAAGTGACTGGAGCTTTTCCATGCTGGTTGGTGTAGGAGCCTCTGGGCTCTCTCGGTTTTCCTCTGGCTTGGTGATGGGCAACATTCAACGTGGTAGCTGCTCGATCAGCCTGGGTCCCTGCGTGAGTCTGATGAACAGAATCTCCCTACCAACAGGCAAAGGACATGTAACGTGAGTGAGAAAGAAGTCTCTGGTTTACAGGCACTGGGACTTGAGGTTGTTTATTACTGCAGCGTAACCTAACCTGTCCTGACAGGTCCATTGATCCCATGCAGATAGTCGTGTTGTCAGAATCACTGGGAGGTCCCTAAATTCCTTGGGGATTTCAAGCAACTTCAAGTGCCTCAAAGCCAAACAAACCCAGAAACTTCCCCTTTAGATCAGGCCACATTCTGTCCTCCCCTTTTCCTTCCTACTGGGAAGCTCCCTGGGGGTGAAGGGACAGCCTTGAAACAACTCGCCCAATGAGGGACCCGACAGCCTCTGGAACCACCTCTGAAGTGACCTCACACACTGACCACACACTCAAACTCACTGTCACCATCCTTCCCTTTGGTCAAAAATAAAAACAACACACCCACTCTTCTGGGAGTGAGTCACAAACAGAAAACAAATCAATGGTTCTGAGCCAAGAGGATCTGCTAACAAGGGGGAAAAACTCCCAGTGGAGGTATCTTAGCAGACGCTGTGGTCTCACCCCCGTGGCCTGCATGACCAAAGACCAATCCAAACAATTTTGAAGTTCAGCCATCAGACATTATTACCCCAGGTCCTAACCCTACAATAAGACCGGAGTTTATTTAGTACTTCTTCCCTGATGAAGGAGGAATGGGGTGTGTGTGTGTGTGTGTGTGTGTGTGTGTGTGTGTGTGTGTGTTGTGGGAGAGGATGCTTTTTTGGGGAAGAAGTAGACTGGGCTGGGAAAGATGACATCAGAAGAGGCAAGTTCCAAGCAGAGAGCCTCCTGCTGGGGTTCAGAAAAGGCAGCTGCCTCTCCGACCTCAATTGCTTGGCTCAGGGAGATGAACCTTAAGATAAACTTGATAAACTTTTTGGATTGGTTACATGGAGTTATGTTATCTCCATTCCCATCCCAGAAGCCAAATGTAGGGCTCTGGCCCTGCTCGATCTCCTCCCCTCTGCAGTGCTGACAGCAGCTCGTATTACTCCTCCAAATCAGGGCTGGAGCAGGAAAACAAAACCAGAGCATTTTTCTGTACAGCTCAGGCAACTGGGAAAAGGGGTTAATGCCTGATTATTCCAGATGGTCCTCAGTTTCCCAGGGCCAGAGGAGACACTCATCCCATGAGCCTCCCTCTCCTGGGAATCTGGGCTAAGCTGCCCAAACTCATGCTTGGGGGAGGGGGATACAGGACAGAGATGGAGATTGTTGGCAATTTCACAAATGGCATTTCAAAACTGGCCTTCCCGTGATGCACTCTTTGCCAGGTCCCTTCTTCTTGCCACACCAAGCTGTCACCAGAGCACAAGCTTGGTCCACACCCTGGACCTCACCCAGCCCACTGCTCTCCCAAAGTTGGAGGGAGTGATCTCTGAACAAGTCTCAAGCCTGTGAAGATGGATGGATAACAGAGGGTGGATACAAGCAAATATTTATACGCGATACAGGTTTCTGCAACAAAAGTGCTCGCAGAAGAAGTGGGAGAGATGGGAAAAAGAGACCACAAAGGCAAACTGTGCTTTCCTCTTTCAACGTTCAGCAGAAAGCATTGTAGAATAACACCCCATTGGGTTTTTTCTCGGTTGTGTCCCACTGAACTTCAGCTGCTCTGTGGAGCAAAGAGCAGAGAAGCCCATTCTCTTATCACCAAATCTAAAGTAGTGGGGTCCTTGGACCAGCAGCATCAACACTGCCTGGGAACTTGTTAAAAATGGAAAATCTCAAACTATTATATAGAGAATGGATAAACAACAAGGTCCCATTGTATAGCACAGGGAACTATACTCAACATCTTGTAATAACCATAATGGAAAAGAAAAAAATGCAAAATCTCAAACCTCAGCTCCAGACAAACTGACTCAGAAACTCAGGGGGTGGAGCCCAGTAATCTGTGATTTAACAAGCCCTCCAGGTAATTGTGATGCATGGCAGCTTTCGAAAACCACCGATGTAGAGAAAGCAAGGGAGACAGGGGAGAGGAGAAGCGGAGGGGGAGAGCAGAGGGCGTGGCTCTGGCTCACACTCCCCCATCTCAACTCCTTCTGCTTCTTAGCACTGTGCTATTGGCTCCTGGGGGTCATTCTTCTCAAGTACCCAGAAGCCACCTCATGAGGTGAGAAGCTCCAGCCTCTGGTGAGACCCAGGGGACCAGAGGATTCCATGATTGTCACCACCATGAGGGAGAAGCCATGGGCCAAAGCAAGTTTGGAATTCCCTGACCACTGGACTCTTGACATTTTAGGAATTACCTAAAAATTACCTCCAAGGGGAAATCGAAAAGCAAAAGCGAAGATTCCCCTAGGAGACACTAGGGGGAGACCCATCTCTGGTCTGGGAAGTGGAGGGAGCAACTCAGGTCTAGAATTTAGGCTGCGTATTTCCAAAGTGGATTTGCTGGTGACTTCTTGCTAAATCAACCAAACTGAACCCCAAGTTTTGAGAGGACAGTCAGTGATCACTGAGTCAGAGTGGTGGAACCGGAGAGGATGGGAAAAGCATCTACCTGTCTCCCCACTCCCAGACCAATTTACAGCTAAGGAAACTGTAGAAGCTAGAGCGGGTCCAGGGTCATACAGTGGGTCTGACGGGACACACAGGTTCAAAGATCCAGCAATCCCGTTTCCCCATCTATGAGAGACGGTCAGGACGGGTTACGCAATGCGTGGGACCCAGTGCTAAAAGAAAATGCTGGCCTTTTGTTCAAAAATTATTAAGGCTTTCAAGGCGGTAACAGTAGAGCATTAAACTCGAGAGGAGTGGGGAGGTTATGAAGCTTCCATATCCAGGTTACCCTGGATCTGGAACTGATAGATGGGGATCGCTCTTTGGGCCCCACAGGTGAGCTGTCCATACCGGATACAAAATAAGGCTTTTGCGGTCGGTGGTGGTGATGGTGGATGTATTTCCACAGTAATGACTAGAACAGCTATGGGGAGAGGCGGGTTTGACTTAGGAAGAAAAGCTCTCCCAACCCAGGCGCGCTGGAGCGTTCTCACAATCTAGGACCCAGGACAACTATAACTCCAGTCTTCCGGGAAAGGACTATCCTACCCGACAGGGCTGCTGAGAGAGGGGAAATCCAGAGTGAAAGTGGCGCGGGGACAGCCTTGCGCGTCGCGGAGGCGGCTTCTCGCCATCAGCGTGGCAAGCGTTCCCCGCCGCGCGTCCCTCCGCGCCAACGGGACTCTGAGCTGCTGCGGGCCCGCGAGCCGGAGCCGGGCATCCCCTACCCACACCTGGCTCTGCGCGCAAGGGGACGGTGAACGGCGGAGAGGGGAACAGCAGGGGAACAAATCCCTCCGGCCGGCGTGAAAACCGGGAGGGTGGCGGGCGGACACTGAGTCGGTGGAAATCTTTCTAGACCCCATCCTCAGCTAGCCCCTAAAGCCTTCCCTTCGGCCCGCTCCCTCCCCTGGGCGTGTTGGGGTGCGGGTTGCGGGGGATCTGGTGTTGGGGGAAATGATGAGAGAGGGAAGGAGGCAGGGCTGAAGGCAGGCGACCCCCAACAGAATGCCTCTGCTGAGTTGTCCTGTATAGAGCCTTTCCCATACGCAATCCTTCAGCTGCCCCAGCTTCCTGAAGACGCCCCTAAATCCACACTCGCTCAGGCGCCCCCCGCCGCCACCCCGGCCACTTGGTCGGGTCGGTTGTTCCTTCGGGTCTTCCTTCCTGCCTCTCCGAAGTCTCCCCGCCCCCGCCCCGCCCTGCAGGCTGCGGTCCCTTTAAAGGCGCGCTGGTCTAGGGCCTCCCTTCTCTCGAGGCGGACTCGGGAGCAGCGCCGACGCCGAGAGCTGCCGGCGCCGCCGCCGCCGCCGCTAGCCCGGCATGGCCATGGCGTCCCCGGCCATCGGGCAGCGCCCGTACCGGCTACTCTTGGACCCAGAACCGCCGCGCTATCTACAGAGCCTGAGCGGCCCCAAGCCGCCGCCGCCGCCGCCGCCGCCGCCCCCGGGCCGGCCCTCGCGCCGCTGCGCCCCGGCGCCCCTCTCCACTGCGCCCGGGGCGCACGAGGGACGCTGTGCCAGAAGGGCTGCCCGGGGGGACTTGGAGCCACAGCCTCGGGCTTCCCGACCCGCTCGCCCGCTCCGGCCTGGTCTGCAGCAGAGACTGCGGCGGCGGCCTGGAGCGCCCCGGCCCCGAGACGTGCGGAGCATCTTCGAGCAGCCGCAGGATCCCCGCGTCCCGGCGGAGCGAGGCGAGGGGCACTGCTTCGCCGAACTGGAGCTGCGGAGTGGCTGGGGCTGGTGTGACCTGTGCGGACGAGAGGTGCTGCGTCGGGCGCTGCGCTGCGCTAGTGAGTGTGAGGGCAGGGTAGGGAGGGGCGCAGGGGAAGACCGCAGTCCATGGGCGAGCAACTGCGAGGGGGCTGAGGCAGGCAGAGAGGGGGCACTGCCCTGTCTGGCTCCAGGGGAGACCTCGACTTTAACTGAGGTAGGTAAGTCTTGGAGACGCTCTGCGCCTTAGTCCCCTGCCCGGTATCCTCTAGTGACTGCCTACTGCGCAGGTATGCTTATGAGGTCTTTAACAAATACCTCTTCCCCAGACAGGTGCACGCCTCGCTCCTCCCCAGACACATATGTACACACACACACACACACACACACACACACACACACACACACACACACACGTAGGTTGGGGTCGATACCTGAAGCTACAAGGTCATTGCCTAGTCTGCCGTGCACCTTCTTGCTTTTGTTGTAAGTTCTTGTGAGTGGGTTGTAAGGCTGGTATTGAGATGACCATTTGCCCCGTGCTTATTAGGGTAATGGCAGAATGACTTGTGTGTCTGCCTATGGTACAGGCCCATGGTACACGCCTGCCTGTGGTACATCCCTCCTCCAGGGCGACCTGTTGGGTTAGGGAGGAGATCTGGTTAGGCTGTGGATGGAAACAGGCTATGAGGTTGAAAGAGCCTGAGGTGACCCTGGATCTGTGCCCTCTCCTGCCTTCCACCTCTGGCCCCTCAGACCTTTGGACTCTGCTCTGATGTTTGGCTGTGCCCTGCCTCCTCCTCCTAGGTCACTGCTGGAAAATGACCCAACTACCTGCCCTGTCCCTTCCTCCCCAGAGTTCTCAGGCCCCTCCAGCCTCCTCCTGAGCCATACTCTTCTCAAAGCCTTACTAAAACACTGGGCATCCAGTGTATAGATTTTCTGAGCAAATTTGCAGTATTCTTGAGGGTTTATTATTCTTCTCTTCCGACAGTTAGGTGTGTGTATTTCTTTAAGAGATGTCCTCTTCCTACCCCCCCAACCCACCCCACCTCACATTTGCTGTTACCATGTTTGGCAGAGGATATCCATACCCATGTGTTTATACAGATAGTTTAAATATCTGAAGCACAAAGCACAGACAATGGTACAACCTCTAGAAAGCATCCCTGGAAATGGCTTGTGGCTTGCATCTTTCAGCAAAGCCTCTTCCCGCATGACAGCAGCCCCACAGCTTCCACCCAGCTCCAGCATTGTACAGCAGCAACTACATCCGCGTCAGGAAAACCCGACCTTGCCTCTCTCTGTGGCCAAGGCTGTGCAGTGTGCCTCCCACTGCAGCTGGCTTCAGGGAAGGCGAGCTCAGACTCTAAGCCAGGGTCGAGTGGAAGAGGACGATGGGAGGGGAAAGTGGTTACTGCTCCCTCCACCACCAGAACTCAGTTCAGGTGCTAATTAAAAAGGAAAGGGCAAAAGATATAGAGGTGTGTGACGCGGGTGGAAGGGCTGCTGTCACTTGGCAAATGTCCCTGACCTTCAGGAGAATCAAATGCAACTTTCCCACAGATGTGTCGGCAGCTTTTGCCCTCTCAAGGGTCCTGGGGTGCTTTACTGCATCCACCAACCCTGTCAACACAGGGAGGGGCAGTATCCTCGTTGTAATGGGTTTTAATGTGCCAGAATCCTGGGAGAGCCGCTTCATTGGGATTCTAGTTTGTATGAAGACATTGGGGGAATTCCCTGGCCGTCCAGTGGTCAGGACTCCGAGCTTCCACTGCAGGGGGAACGGGTTTGATTCCTGGTTGGGGAACTAAGATCCCGCATGACGGGCCACGAGGGGAAAAAAAAAAAAAACTTTACAAGCAAGAGCGAAAAAGATATTGGGGGACTATTTGGCCTATAGTTTTATGATTTGGGGTGTGTTGTTGATAATGGTGTCCATGTGTGTGTTTGTATGTGAATATGCCTGATTCTCCGTAATTAAATGAATTTATGCCCACTTCACATTAGATAGTTTCTGGGGGCAGGAAGCACCAGGTGCACGGGCATGTCCTCTGACTTTGTGTGTGACTTGGTGGTCCCCGGCCAGGTGGGTTAATACCAACCAGGGATGTCTGAACACCAGAGAGGGAGCAGAGTTGGAATCAAGGGGCTATAGAGAGGAGCCTCTGTTTGTTGTTATTAATATTTAACTGTGGACCTGTGGCTGGATGGGAACAGTTGGGAAATGTTCTGATGGCTGGCAGGTAGAGACACAGCCCGCCAAGCTCTCCAATCATCTTTCTTTCAGTTGAAGTTCTAATTCCATGGTGGGGTTGGTTTGTTTCAACTTTGTTTCAAAAAGCAAGGGTCAAAACCATGACTTTTGAAAGGCAATACTCTGCAGTGCCTAAGCGAACGGCCTGGAACCAGAGACCTAGGTTTGAATCCTGACTCTGCCTCTTGGTCTCTGTGTGACCCTGGGCACTTCTGTGTTCTGCTTCCTTGTTTTAAAAAATGAGGATGATTGGGAATTCCCTGGCGGGCCAGTGGTTAGGACTCTGTGCTTCCACTGCAGGGGAAACGGGTTCGATCCCTGTTTGGGGAACTAAGATCCCACAAGCCTAGCCTCGCTCCCCCCCCCACAAAAAAATAATAATGGGGATGATAACATTACCTTCACGATCGTGTTCATGTGAGAATTAAATGAATTAATGTATGGAAAGGTCTTAGAACAGTGCCTGGCAGAAGGCAATATAAATGTTTAATGCAATATGAGTGTTAGTATCCCCTCTCATCAAGCAGCTGTAAGAGTTTGGGCTCCTGACACTTCTGAGGTTCACCTTTCCACGCAGTGAGTACAGTTTTCCACCGCTACGTGGTTGCTGAGCTGAGTGGGAAAGAAGGTGCCTTGAGCATCCCAGGCAGTGTGGACGCTAATCGTCCTCTAGCAATGCCACTCCTGCCTGCTGTGGCTGACAAGCGTCCTCACAGGGTGCCCATGGCTTAGAGGTCACGAAGACCCAGGCCCCTTGTCCTTGTACCACTTGCCCCCAGCACAGCGCAGTCTCAGTAAGTAGCGGTTGGTGAGGGTGGTTGCCTGTTGTTACCATTAAATCTCCCTGCTCTTGGAAACAAGCAGAAGAGCCGTGGGTATATACGTGACATCTGTCTGAGCAGGAGGCTGACACTGGGTGGGAGCCGTGTTGGCAAAATGGGCTTTTAATAAGGGAAGCTTTTCGAAAACTGTCTTCCCACTGTCTGCCTGCCTTTTTAGTGAAAATCCCTCTAACTTAAGCTTACCCCTACTTCAAGGTCTGTAACTGAGCTCTGGTTAATGCTGGATTTGCCAACAGGAAAAGTTCAAAGTTAATATTCGTTTCCAGGATTAAAGAAGTCATGTTTGTTAGATAGAGAGGGAAATCCAGTGGGGACTGGGAGGGGGAGAGAGAGGTAGATTGTATGAATTCGTGTGTGTGGTGTGTGTGTGTGTCTTGGGGTGGGGGCCGTTGCAGCAGTGAGAGCCCATTTCCAGCCTTCCAGGAGGGATGGTCAACAGCAAACAACCCTTAAAACTCTCACAGGCCGCCCTATGGCTTTGTTCTCAGGGAATGTCCCTTACAGGTTGTGGACCCTTTCTTCTGTAGAAGGCACATGGAGTTGACCTTTTCCCTGTCATCACATTTTGGTGGGTATGTTAGCCATCCTGGATCAAGGAATGCTCTGGAAAATGGGGAAAGCTAAGTCCAACTCAACATTCAGGGAGGGATGCTTAGACATGCCTTGCACGTTGCCGGTGGAGCCGGTCCTCTTTCGAGAGGGTGCCGTTCACAGCTGTGAAGTGTTACGTGATTGGGATTATAGGGTGGAAGGGGGACCCTGGGGCTCATCATCCCGACCTTCCCCTCCTGTGATAGACTTGAATTATGGTGTGAGTATGAGGTGTTTGCCATGGAGCCTGCAGGGATGGGGACAGGGGCCTCCTTGGTGAGCGAGGCTGGTATCTCACAGAGCCCCTTGTCCAGACGTTCTAGCTCTGTCTCGTCGCTGCATCAATGGTTGAGCTCAACCCACCTCTCTGCACAGACTGGACCCACTCATGTGACAGCCACAGGCTCCTACAAACCCACCCCCTGTCATGGGTTCTTTGTAGGAGAGGTTACGGGGACATGGACATTGAGTGTCCCTGCGGCAGACCCAGGAACCTTGGGCACTTGGAAAGTGTTTTATTCGTCTAGGATACTAGGTAGCACTGAAGTATATGACCTGAAGTATTTTCATTAATTCGGGACCATGTTTGGCTTTGGAGGTTAGGAAAATTAAGCCCTGAAATGGTTGTTTTCTTGTTAGAGATAGTGGAATCCCCAATCCCTCCCCTGCCCCTGGCTCTGATTGGGGTTTTCTTCTTAGGGAACGTCCTAGTGGAGTGGGTTGCGGGGGGACAAGGGAGGACAGAGAAAGGACCTGGAATGCTTTGGCCGAGGCCATTTGAGCTCCCCAAGCTGTTATTGTTTCCTCTCCTCCCTGCTTCCTGTATTTTCAAAAGATGAAAGTGAAAGGATTAAATGTGGGTTTAATTTTTTCCCCCCTATTCATCAGAGCATGAAATTTTCTGATTATTCAGAAAATTACTTATTCGAGTAAGAGGGGCTCGAATCCCAGGTACAGTCAAAAATGATTAATGCCACTTGTCTGCCCGCCTAATTAGACTTGGTAATGAACGTGTGTGTTCTCCTGCTGATCCTGCAGAGTCATTAGGTGGAAGTAAATTGACATCTCCCCTCAGCACTGCGGGTTTGAGCCGGTACCCTCTCTCTTTTCCCCAAGTTTACCAGTGAATTCAGCCGGTGCCAAGCCTGGCAGGTAGGCCCTGAGTGACAGGGAAAAGAGAGCCCCCAGCCCAGCCGAAGAGCCCTTCCTAGCTGGTGAGGTGAGCCTCCTGCCTCAGGAAGCCGGCTTCTGCGTGGTGACAGGGGCCAAAGGCTCAGGAGAGCGGCTGAGGGTCAGGGCAGACCCAGCCTAGAGAATGAGCACGGCAAGAATTCTTCACAGGTCCACGGTGCCTTTTCTCTGAGGAGCACAAAGGGTCTGCCACGCTCGTCCTCAGAACAGATTCATGAGGTCAGAATGCAGGGAGGCTTCTGCCGAGGTCTCACGTGGAGAGAAGGAGTCGCCCGTCCATCTGGCCAGGGGCAGGGGAAGGTTAGACCCTCATGTTGGGCAAACCCGACTGGCCTGGAAGATGGCCTCTGACTATCTCGGGCTGTCAAGCCATTTCCCTCCTTTGGTCCGTGCCCAGCATCTCTGGGACAGGGGCAGCCCCCCGCTGGGCCGGCCGTGGGAGCGTCCTGGGTCTTGCTTCCCAGGTGCTCTCCCATGGGGCCCTCGCTGGCTCCCAACACCCACCCCTCACCCCTCAGTCTCCCCGTGGAAGGAGCTGCGTGCCGCTTCTGCCCTGCCTGCTGGGGTGCTATTAAGGCTGATGAGGAAGCTGGAAGCACGTCTCTGGCCTGACCAGAGGCCCTTCCTGTTCGCATTCCTCTGATGACAAGGTGAGAATTCTTTGGCAGGTGAGTATTTGTGGGCGTGCAAAACACGCAGACAGGACGTTCCCCCTCCCCCCATCCCGGCTTCCAGCAGCACCAGCTCGTGTAGTCCTCTCACCCACCATGGGCTTGCAGATCTGCCGGTGCCCGTGGCAGGATGCTTTCTGACCCTCCAGAGGGCCTCGTCCCACCCTGCCACCCACTCCTCCTGCAGGCTCTGTTCGGCTCTCCCCTGGCTGGGTCGGGAAGTGGTGGAGGCCGCTGACCCTGGGAAGGGGGAGATAGCTCTGCATTTAGTCACTTTAGGTTTTTTTCCAAGAGTCTTGGCAAGTTTCTCTACATCCTCAGGGCTGGATCTCGGGGCTAGGAGGAGAGCAGAGCCAGCTTTTAGGCTTTGGGGAATGAGCAAGGAGGCCGAGGTGATGACGTCAGGCAGGGCAGCAGGCTCGGTTCCCGGGTTGAAGTGGAATAAGATCGGTGCCAGGGAGCAGTCAGGGGGAGCGCCACTCCAAGGTCAAGACTGTCTTGACCCAGACCTAGGGGGGTGATATTTGGGTGTTCTTTGAGGCACCCCAACACCATGCCGAGGAGACATGGGCAGAGCCTGATGGACCCCGAGAATTCTCCATGGTGTAGTGGTGGTGTTGGCCAAAGTGGCCAACAAGTTCATGCAGGGCCTGTTCTAGCCCGCCCGTGGTTCCTAGCATGGAGAACATTCTTGAGAGATGCACCCATAAGAAAAGCTGTGACATTTGGTTCTCTTTTGCCTTTTTGGAGAGGAAGGAGAAAAAGCAGCAGGGGTCTGTCCTGGCACAGTTGCCCTGTGCCCAGCCTGCTGGTGGAGAGTTCTCTGTGCTAGCTGAGGGGTCTGTGACCCCTGGTTGCTGTAGTGCATCCCAGATTTTCTTCAGGATATCCCTACCCACCCCTATTGCCCTAGCCTCATTGAGGGCATCGGGGGAAAGCACGAGCGGACACTGTGCTGAGGGTTGGGAGGAAGGGTGGTGTTGGAAAGTTCAGTCAGTTCCTGTGTGTCACTGGGTGGGCAGGCAGGTGACTGGTATGTCCCTCACCTGTGACCACAGTGAGACTGGGTCATGTTTACCCTTCAGTGGAGGGCCTGCACGCCACCTTCTGCTCCCCATCCCTGTTTCTTTTTTTTTTTTTTTTTTGCGGTACGCAGGCCTCTCACTGTTGTGGCCTCTCCCGTTACGGAGCACAGGCTCCCGACGCGCAGGCCCAGCGGCCATGGCTCACGGACCCAGCCGCTCCGCGGCATGTGGGATCCTCCCGGACCGGGGCACGAACCCGTGTCCCCTGCATCGGCAGGCGGACTCTCAACCACTGCGCCACCAGGGAAGCCCCATCCCTGTTTCTTGAACAAACATTTCCAGGGCAGAGCAGATCTCACCCAGATGTCTGCAGTGGCTGTTGGCTAGGGCTGCTAGAACATGAAAATGTGGCTTACAGGAACCTTTCCTAAATCAGACCACAGGTTCACAAAAGTCAGCCTTGAAAGAAGAGCGATGTTCCTCGCCCATTTTGTTTTTTATCCTTTTATGGTTTGTTTCTACCGGATGCTGGACCTGGGAAAGAATTGTCGTGTTTGCTGAAGATACAAATTGGTGTTCTGTGAGCCTGCAAGGATGGAGATATTCATGTGGAACAAGAAATACTGAGAATGGCCAAGAAGTTGTGGGAGCAGAGATTACTTTTATCTCAGAGATGACTTGGCTGTATCTAAAGTGTTTTCTTGCCTACTGGCTCTGCTGAGCCTTGCAGTGCCCTTGTGAGGCAGGCAGGGCTGGGTGAATCATGGCCATCTCACAAATGAGGGGAGAAGTCACTCCCTAGCATTCAGGGAGTCAGTGACTTCTCTGCGATGACCTGGATCATTAGCAAAATCAGCACCAGAACCCAGCATAGCATTTTGCCCCATGAGCTAATGTCATTGAATATGCAAGTTAGTGGAGCTTCCTCATTCATCTGCTTCCCTTCTGCCAACGAACGCTGAAATGTCCATAAAAAGAGGTACAGAAAAAGAGGAGGGTGAACCAAGGGGCGGTAAGCCATGTGGAAGCTAGAGGATCAGCCAGGTCCTGGACAACTGAGAGCTGGCAGCACTTCAGCCTGTTTTCCATGTTTGGTTTTTAAATAGGTTTTCAGCATGTGTAAATCATGAGGTCTTGAAACAAGAGGTGGAGTTTTTCTTAAATCACAAAACAATCGAGTGTGTCTGTCCCCTCCCCACCCCACCCATTGGTATTAGGTGTGTGTAGGGGCGTGGAAATGCAGGTTGAAGCCCTTTTCCTGGAACTGAAAAGATCCTCCTTGTCAGGACCCAGGGTTCATGACACAGGACTAACCATGAACCAAAGAAAAATCAGGTTGTGTCTCAAAGGGGACAGCGACGGGGCAGAAGAGTTGGATCGGGCCTGGAAAATAAACTGAGGTTTGCATGATGGCCCTCCGCCCTGTCCCAGGCAGTGTTGTGGCTGAGCGAGGGGCAGCAAATCTGGGGAAAGCCCCCCACTCCCACCCCAACTCTGTGTGCCTCCAGGTCAGGCTCACATTTGGGTATCGTCACTTACTTTTCTTGCTGACTTGGAGGAAGCTGTTTTTTCCATTCAAGTTGAATAGAAGCTGAAGGTTTTGTGGTTTCTGTTGGAACAATTATGTCCTTTCTGCAACTGAGGAAAGTATTAAAAATCCAAAAATAAACCTCAGAGATGCCTTACTATTCAAATGGAACAAAAGAGTCCAGCTGTAACTTGAGAGTTTTTAGAAAAAGGGGTTGAGCGTACTCTCTGCAAATGTCTATTCTAGGGATGAGTGTTTTAAAAAGCAATCTGGAAGGACCTTTATATGAATAGGGTTTCAAGGTGAGAATATGTTGTAACCCCAGCACTTAAGATGGTGAAGCCTGTTTCTTCAAGTTAGGTTCGCCCTGGCTGGAGGTCAGAGGGTCAGTGCTTAGATGTTGGGGCAGCAGGAGGTCACTGTGTTCCTCCTGAAATATCCGTACAGCAGAAAATCTATCCAGGTTTTCTAAAGGTCAGGAGTGAAGATTCTAGAACCTCCCAAAGCCCCATCTGGATTCTCAGCCAGTTCTTTCCTGCTGGCTTCCCCAATGGCTTAACCTGTCCACAAAATCATCTCTGTGATGAGGAAAAGGAGAAGTGAGATCAGTATATCCTCCAGCCCAATTGGGGCATTCAGAAGGGATTTTCCCCCATGACACATGACTCATGATTTAAAGTTTCCCAGCATGTGCGTGTCCTCCTCTCTGAGCACGGGAGTGGGAATGCCACCCTTGCCTGTGCTCAAGCAGGTGGGAGTACCTGGGCCCTCGTGAAGATCTCATGTCCCAGTGGGGCCAGGAATCTGGGCTCCCAGCTTCACGTGGCAGCCCCGGTGTCATCTCAGGACCTGGACTCACGAGCCTTGTCTAGGCAGAGCTCCTGGGTAAGCTAGACGATCACAAAACAGACCACTGGCAGCCCAGTCCCCCCCAAGGAAGCATTAGGGAGAAAGACCCAGTGTCCCAGCCCGAGGAAGGGGGCCTTTGGGGGCATCTCTCCATTAAATAGATGACCTGTAAACAGTGTGCTTTATTACTGTACCAAGGACTGAGGGCCTCAGCAGGGAGGGGTGATCTAGCTGGGGCCTCCCAGCCAGAGATCCTGTGAGGGGGCAGGTGATAGGGGAGCCTATTTGGAAGGTCAGGTGCAGCTTGGGTCGGTTCTACCATTTTCTTCTCTCAGTGGCCTGAGGGCCTGGCCTCTGGGATGTGATGCCATTCAACATTCTCTGTGGCCTGGGGAAGAACCACAGCACAAAATGGTAGAAGCAGGTTGGCAGCTGCACGAGGGCCAACAGGGCTCACGTCTGAACTCATGAGTGTTCACCTTCTGGCCCCAGCGCTAGGTGACCAGCCCCCAGAGGCGTAAATGCAGCTTCATCGGCCCTCTGTGGTGCCTTTCCTCTAAGGGACGGCGCCCCTGCTTCATCTGAAGCTGGCCCCCGCTGGCGGTTGGTGGGTGACTTTTGGAGTCTCTGGGCAGCGTGGGAGCAGGCTACCCTCTTCAGCGGTTTTCCTGGAAGGCTCTGCTGCCTGTCCAGTGCCAATCGCCCGTCTTGGCCTGGGTGACAGGGCCTCTGGGAACTTCCCCACCAGGACTTGATTGCTTCTGGGAGTCACTGTTTAGGGGACACCCTGTGAGCCCCATGTTAGGGCAAGAGAACAACCTTTCTGCCCTCTTCATGAGAGACTCTATTCTTTTCTTCTCTTCTCCTTCTTATTCCTACTCCTGTCGCCTCTTCTCTGCGCAGGTATCTGCTCTCAGATAAGTGGTCTGACCCTCTTAAGGCAGCACCGCTTCCTATGGGCCCGGGCAGCTGAAAGCCCTTCCCCCGTCCTGGGCTTAGCATAGGAGGATGTGAATTAGTGCGGTTGTCCCTTGGGAGCCTGTACAGCTGGTAAAGCGTTATTAATCCGACATCCCCAAAGAAATCCATTAACGAGTTCCTGGGCCAGGCACCAGCGTGAGGTAACGGATCACTTCTGTCGTCTGTTGAAACTTTGGAGACATTGATTTTCAGACTCACAGGCGCTCCTGAGAAGTGAGGCCCAGGGCAGGCTCTTTCTGCAGCCTGTTTGGTGGGGGCATGTTTATCTTATCAAGCTAAAAGCCCCAGGAATAGAAAGTTTTCCGCTGGGGGGAGGTGGAGGGGATAGGACCTCAGCTGGGAAGAGAAGGCATCGGGCAGGCTGGCTGGTGCCGGCCCGGGGTCCCCAGTGCCCGTGACTTACTTCGGAGGAACAGGGAGGCTGGGCTGATTTGAGCAAAGCCTGGCTCACACGAGGCCTGGAGTCCTCCCGGGGCCGGTGATTCCCCCCTTCGTCACTCTGTCCCTGATGCCAGACCTGGAGAGAAGCTATTGATATCCCGTAGCCCAGCGGGATGACTGAGGGCCGGGCTGAGGAGGCGGTCTCCACCTGCTTCGGCACTGTCACCTCACGGCTCCAGCGCCTCTTCCGCAGGCTCCCTAAGAGTCATTTGGGATCAGTAAAGCTCCAGGCCCTCCAGAGGTTCCACCCCAAGGCCCGGCTTCCTCGAGGTAGGTCTGAGTCATTCCAGATGGGGGTGCTCAGAGGGGGGTTGGATACCTAGTGGCCTCTCCCATGGACAAGGCAGTGCGGGAGCCCCCTGGCAGCCTGGTATTTAATGCTGAGCTCAGCACCGCTCCTTGGCCCTCCTGACTCCCCAGGCCCAAAGCTCAGGTGCTGCCACCCTGCCAGGTTTAGGTGGAACTTCAGAAGCCTGTGTTGGCCGTGGGCTTTAACAGCCTTTCGCTGACTGAGAATTAGGGCCAATCAGTCCTCCTAATCTGGTCCCTGAGCAGGCAGGATATAGATGGGCATCTTGGGGGGCCACTCTTTTCCATTCTGCCCATCCTGTAGCTCCCAGGGACATCACACCTTGCGAAGCTGCTGAGCCAGCCTTCCGAGGACCCCGGAGCAGTGACGTTTCCTAGGCAAAGGCACCTCACCTGTATGGTTAGTGGAGGTGCCTATGGGGGGCACACAAGCAGACTGTGTGGGGCTACAGAGGCTGCAGGCGGAACACAGCTGGACAGGAGCTCCAGCCTCAGGCAGTGACGGGGCTGCAGCTTCCTTCCCGGAGCACTAATTAGGGTGAGAACAGCCCTTGCTGGGGAAGGATAACGGGACAGTGTGGGCTGAGTGAAAGATGGGGAGGAGAGACTGCAGCAATTCAATTTTCATAGAATCTGAGGTCACTTACTCCTTTTTTCAAACGAAGGAGGCTGAGGCCAACAAAAGTTGGTGGCAGCTACGGGACCAGGGTCTCGGGCACCTGCCTTCCAGCCTAGCATTCTTCCTGATGGATCAGACTAGCTACAGCATCTTATATTTCTGCAGTGCTCTTCTGCTAAAGATACAAGGGATTTGTGTTTGTTTGGGTTTTTTATTTGTTTTAAATATCATTTATTCCCTCCAGATCTTTGTATGTTAGGGGTGGGAAAGGGGTGATTCTGTTTCACAAACGAGATGGCGGCCCAAAGAAGTCAGGCCCCTGGCTAAGGCTTAGAGCTGCACAGTCAGAACTGGAACCCCTCACTGCCGGGTTCTACTCATCTTACTGGCCTCTAGCTGCTTCTCTTCGATGGCTGTATCTTTGGAGCACATCAGCTTTCCTTGGGTTCCCAGCCCCATTTGTCTCCATACTGTTCTCACACACATTCGGGGACAGGTGGGCATTTGGGTGGGTCCCAGCACTGAGTCTTAGGTATGGAACTAAACTAAAAAGTCATCTCTGGGTTAAGTTTGTGAAAGCAGCATTTGAAAGGCAATGTGATCTTAACTGTGGAAAATGTAATTTTCTTGATTACAGTTTTACGTCTTGAAAGGTGGGAATTTCTCTTCCACTAGATCTAATCCCCATTTGGAGACAAATACTGTTTAGCCAGCCTGAATAATTTATCCTCATCAATAGCCTGATACATACTGTGACCCTCACGCAGAGGACAGCTGGAGACTGAGTTCCTCGATTTAATGTGCACTCGTGTCTTCGTGTCCATCCTCCCTCCTTAAGAATTATTCAACAGAGCATTTCCTTGCTCCTTTGCTCTTCAGCTCAAGGAGTTACAGATTTAATGAAATCAATCAGGCCTGGAGTGGCAGCATTAAGGTCTGGGTAAATACTGTACTGCAGCCACTGCTCGTTTAACTTGTGTTAGCATTTGGGTTGAACTGATTGGAAGAGGAGGGGTGAGACAGGATGCTCAAAGATGATGGGAGTGGTAGACTGTGGACTGTGGACTCTGCAGGAGCTCTGTGAGTGACCTGTAATGTAGCATTTAAGAGAATGGGCTTGGAGCCTGGTCAAATTTTTTAAAACATTTTATTGAAGTATAGTTGATTTACAATGTTGTGTTTAATTTCTGCTGTACAGCAAAGCGACTCAGTTATGTGTGTGTGTGTATATATATATATATATTCTTTTTCATATTCTTCTCCATTATGGTTTATCACAGGATATTGAATATAGTTCCCTGTGCTATACAGTAGGACCTTGTTGTTTATCTATTCCATATGTACTAGTTTGCATCTGCTAACCCCAAACCCCCAATCCTTCCCTCCCTCACCTTCCCTCCCCCTTGGCAACCACAAGTCTGTTCTCTATATTTGTGAGTCTATTTTTGTTTCATAGATATATTCATTTGTGTCGTATTTTAGATTCCACATATAAGTGATATCATATGGTATTTATCTTTCTGACTTACTTCACTTAGTATGGTAATCTCTAGGCCCATCCATGTTGCTGCAAATGAGCCAGAGCAACTTGAGCCTGGACTGTGGATGCCAGGTAGTAGGGCCTTCCTTGTACAGATTAACCTCTCTGAGCCTTAGTTCTTCCCATTGTAAAATGGAGCAAAGAATCCCCCTCCCAAGCAGGTGTCATGTGTGTTGAACGTGACATTGACGGAAACCATTCGACATGATGCTGGTCACAGAGCAGGCCCCTCGTCGGCAACTGCTCCCAGAAAGACTTTTTTTTTTTTTTTTTTTTTTTGCGGTACACGGGCCTTTCACTGTTGTGGCCTCTCCCGTTGCGGAGCACAGGCTCCGGATGCGCAGGCCAGCGGCCATGGCTCACGGGCCCAGCTGCTCCGCGGCATGTGGGATCTTCCCAGACCGGGGCACGAACCCGCGTCCCCTGCATCGGCAGGTGGACTCTCAACCACTGCGCCACCAGGGAAGCCCCCCAGAAAGACTTTTAACGATGGCTCAAACTGGGTCATCCGTGTAAGCCCCCAGCACGCTGTCTGCTCTTCCGTCTTACCTGGGCCAAGGTGGACCTCCCACGTCTCAATGAAAGAGATAGGGTTTGAAGGTTTGCCCAGGCAGAAATAGAGAAGGAGCACAAAACTCTTAAACACATTCTCTGGAAAAATTCCTATCATTGAGTTTACTATGTCACTTAATTAACAGGCAGGGGTTGGATTAGTCCACCGGGCGTCATTAGGAGCTAAGCGAGCCTGCTGCCAAGAAGCAAGTCGTATGTCATTTTAAAAGGCTGCTCGGGGGTCATTGGGACACAGGCCTGGCTCTCTCCAGAAGTCTCTGGTGGTCCTGGCTACAGGGATACAGCTGTAAAGAAGCCTTTGTATGTCTTCTGCAGGGAAGGCCTCAGACGTAATCTATTTACTTTTCTCCTCCTGCAAAAGTCTCCTTTCACCCGGTTGGTTGATGGTCAATTGATGATTGGCACTCTGAAATCAAATGACATCAGAGCAGGTGTGGAAAAACCAGTTGGATGCAGCAGCCTGGCTGTCCCATAAAGGACTGAACCTCTCTGCTCCTGGCCTCTTGTGACCTCCTGGCACTCGGATCGGGCGTACCTGCGCGCACGCACCTGTGTGTGCATTCACATCTGCACACCTGTCGAAGCTTCATCTCCTGCCCTGTGGTCTGCAGATGCCTAGGCAGGACTTCTTGCAAAACTATTTGGCTGTCCTTATCTTTGGGGTCTGTGGAACACTAGCAAAAATATACTCAAGCTTAGCAAGAGGCTAGGCAACCCTTTGCCCCCTCTCTAAGATGGTGTTTGCTTTAAAAACAAAAGCTAAAAACCAAAAAAAGCCTTCACGTTCCTCATTCCACCTCTGCCCCTCACTACTAGGCCCACGTCCTTTCTCTGCCAGCTGCCCAGATTCCTCCGTGTGTCTCCTCAGGGGCCCCAGGGATGGGTGCAGGGGGCTCTGAGCCCTGGAGAGGGGGACCCCACCTGCTTTGTCTCTCCTACACCCAGAGCGGAGTGACACATGCTTAGAGGAAGCGGATGCCCCTTCTGAGGTGACCTGAGCCAAGAGGGCATCTGGCAGCTCCGCACTGGCCTTAGTTTTCATGGGCTTGTTGCTGTTTGTAAAATTCCCTTAAACCCAACTGTCTACAGTGTTTTATTTTATTTTTTTAATTTTTAATTGGAGTATAGTTGATTTACAATGTTGTGTTAGTTTCTGCTGTACAGTAAAGTGAATCAGTTATAGATATACATACATCCACTCTTTTTTAGATTCTTTTCCCATATAGGTCATTACAGAGTATTGAGAAGAGTTCCCTGTGCTATACAGTAGGTCCTTATTAGTTATCTATTTTATATATAGTAGTGTGTATATGTCAGTCCCACTCTCCCAATTTATCCCTCTTCCCTGCCACCCCCCCTCTCCGCTTTCCCCCCTGGTAACCATAAGTTTGTTTTCTGCATCTGTGACTCTATTTCTGTTTTGTAAATAAGTTCATTTGTATGATATTTTTTAGATTTCACCTATAAGCGATATCATATGATATCTGTCTTTCTCTGTCTAACTTCACTCAGTATGACAATCTCTAGGTCCATCCATGTTGCTGTAAATGGCATTATTTCGTTCATTTTTATGGCTGTCTACAGTGTTTTAAAATATTTTTTCTTAAGGTACTCTGGCAATAGGATTTATCTTTTCCTGTGGTGACAATCAAAACAGGATTTTAATATCTGTATTAAAATATATAACTTTGAATATATATATACATATATGTATATATGTGTGTGTGTGTATATATATATATATATATATATATATATATTCCTTTCATCCACTTGTTCCATTTACACAAGTCTTTGGATATAACTGGCTGTCCTTTGGAACAGTACTTGACCTCTGGTAGGCCCCCAATAAATACATGTTGAGTGGATGCATGCTTGCACACATGAAAAACTGACTAGTAATAGGTAGATATGGAAAGATAGGAGACATAATTGGCATAAAAAGGTTTAACTCTCTCTCTCTGAGTATGTGTGTCCTGGTGGGTGCACATACTTTAATTGTGCCTGTTCAAATATTGTGCCATGTCTTTGCACTTCTATCTTCATGGCCACACCCTAAATACAACTTGGACCTTTTTGGATGTGGTGTCAGAGGGTCCAGATGACAGGTCTCCTACAGACACTTGCATGTGAGGAATGAGGTTCATTGGGCTTTCCCACCCTGGACCCCACCTCATGTCATTTACTTGTACATTTTTCCAAAATCTGTTGCCTGCTACCACTATCGGCCAAGGGGAGCTTTTCAGAGATGCTCTGTAATATTGCACTGAGGGCCTGCAGACTCGCCTATCTCTATTTTCTCCATCCACATCTCCTGATCATTTTCCTGCATAAGGCCCCAGCACCACAGTATTAAAATGACAATAAAATGGGGCACGTCTCTTTAAGGTGCTTGAAGCATCATTGGCAGACATAAGGCATATAAAATATAATCCCAAAAATTTCAGTCAACTAAAAGAATAATTAAAATTAAAAATAGGTTTGCTGTTGTAAAAAAATGGAATTAATTTAAAAGTAGAGTTAATTTTAGACAACCATGCAATTTATAGTTACAACAGAATGTAAATATCATAAACATTGGAAATGTAAATAATATAATAGAGTGAAAATCGGCGTGTGGGCAGCGTTGACAGGAGGGAGAGTTCTAGCATAGTCCTGGCAGGGAGTTAGTTAATACTATCTAAAGTGGAAGCATGAATTGTTAAAAGTAGATTCAACCCTATTAATTTTTTTTTTTTTTTTGCGGCACGCGGGCCTCTCACTGTTGTGTCTTCTCCTGTTGCGGAGCACAGGCTCCGTATGCGCAGGCTCAGCGGCCATGGCTCACGGGCCCAGCCGCTCCGCGGCATGTGGGATCTTCCCGGACCGCGGCACGAACCTGTGTCCCCTGCATCGGCAGGCGGACTCTCAACCACTGCGCCACCAGGGAAGCCCAACCCTATTAATTTTGTTTATAGTTTTAAACATATATACACATCCACACAAGGCAGGGTGGGGGGCATGGTTCAGGGTGTAGCGCCCCCAAAGAGTGAAGTGGCATGAAACAGACCACATGGGAAGGTGCCCTGGGGTCAGGCCCTGTCCCCTGCCTCTCTGGTCGCAAGGCGGGCACGCCTGACACTTCCTTTGCTCCCTGCATCATCCATCTGAACTTGCCAGGAACTGTCCTGCCCTCCCTCCACCCCCGCCCCCCCCCCCCCCCCCCGGCCCCTTGCACTGAGGGCCTGCAGACTCGCCTATCCCTATTTTCTCCCCCGCCCAATACTCTTGGGCCGGCCTGACCGCAGTGGCTTCCCTTTGTTGGTGCTTTCAGCCTAGGGTTGTGTGGTTGTGTTGGAGACAGATGAGTAATGGGCCCGCCAGCCCGAGAGGCACACCCACCCACACCCACCCACCCACCCCCGTGAGGCAGGATCGTGCCTCTGCAGGCCAGCCCGTGTGCCTCATTTTGTGACTTGAGCGCATTCAGCAGCATTCCCTTGCGGCTCTTTAGACAAAGACGGCACCCCGGTGAGTCCAGCCGTCCACAGGAAGGCTGGCTTCTCTGACCCGGGACATGGGCCTGGCTTCCAGGCCACTCCTCTACCATAACATTGACCCTTCCTGTTGGCTTCCTGGCCTGCATTCTGTCACAGTCTGTAGGGTGTGTGTGTATGTGTGTGTGTGTGAAGTGTGCGCAGGGGCAGTTGTGTGTCTCCAGGCCCTCCAGGCTGGGGTTCGGGGTGCTGGGTACCCTCAGGGTTGGCCTGTCCTCTGAAACAATGAACTACATTATATGGTCTCCCTAGAGCTGGGGTTCAGGCTCCTTCCTGGAAACATAAAGATGCAGATGTCCTGAGCTGGATGTCTGATCCCAGGAGTGGGGAGTTTCCATTCTCTTGCTGCCTCACTAGACGTTTAACCAGGAGTATGAAAAATGTATAGATTGTGTTGATTTTGGCAATGGCCACAGCCCTCCAAGCTTGACAAATCCGTCTCTCTACCTTCCCTCTCTCCAGCATGACTCATCCTCTTGTGTCTCTGCCTCACTCCCCTGGGCCATCAAAGGCAGGGCTGGAGGCAGGTAGGGGCAGGTAGGAGGAACTTAGGTGAGCAAGAAAGTTCATGATTCTTCTTAGTTAATACATTGGAAGAGGACCCCAAACTGAGAGATTTGAGGACTAGCATCACATGCTAAGTCAACAGGAATCCAGCTACCCAGACTCAGGGGTCCCAGGGTTGAAAGTGACAGCTACCATCTGGTGAACATCTACTCTGTGCAGGCACTGTTGGGTGCTTCACATACACGCTCTCTAATTTTGGCAACGCATCTGCTGGCAAGGAAGATATCATTACTTCCATTTTGCAGATGAGGAAATCGAGGCTGAAAATAGATTCCATATTTTACTAAGGTTAAGTAAATTGTCCAGGCATCTCATACCCAATTAGAAACAGGGCTTGCCTTCAAACCCTGATCTGTGTGGCTCTGGAGGCCAGATTCTGTGTCCTCCGAAGCTCCTGATTTAGTGTTTTGCCACTTGCACCCTTTCTAAAAGACCTCTATCATGCGCATTAAACAGTGTGCTTCAGGGGCCGCACGGCCTGTCTGAGGATGCCTGACTTACAGACGCCAAGTGGGTGCGTTTTGGTGCTCGGAGCCTCTGTGCATTCTGGGCTCTCCCACCATCCTCATCTCTCCACGCGATGGGGCAGTTGGCTCTGTTTGGGTGTCACGGGGTGCAGAGTTGCAGAGGCTGGGCCTCTGCGTGGGGAAAGCCGAGCGCCCACTACTTGTGGCGCTTGACCTTGAATGAAGAGCTGGCCTTTCTGGTGCTCTGAGGAGCTCAGCGCAAGAACCTCCGACTGCTGCCTGAATAGTTCATAGTCTCCCAGAGACGAAGGGGCCGTGGATGGAGGACCAGTCCAGAGCAGGCAGACAGTCCGGGTGGGTTCTCCCAGGCTGAGTGGCTTGGCGGAGCTGGGACTCAAGCTGTGAACTGGCACTTCTCAGAATGAGGCAGAGGCCTTGGGGAGGGACGTTCTTGCTGTTACCTGCTAGGGCAGAGGAGAAAGCACTCCTTGCCCAAATCCCTCTGACCCATGCTCTCTTCTGGCCTTGGGCCCCCCTAACCCCCATCCCTAATAAAGCCCATCCCTGGCCTCAAATGGTGCATGGTAGGGAGGACCAGGACCAAACGGAGGGGATGGTTTCCCAGAAAACAGGGCTATCGAGAAGCAGCCAGGTGTGATGCATTTCCCTTTGCAATTCTGCCACTCACCCGCCGTGTGGCTCTCAACAAGTCTCTTAACCTTTCCAAGCCTTAGTTTCCTCATCTCTAAAATAGGAGTAGAAGAATGGAACTGGAAACTTACATCCACGTGAAAACCTGCACGCAGATGTTTACGGCAGCTTTATCCATAATCGCCAACTCTTGGAAGCAACCAAGATGTCCTTCATAGGTGAATGCATGAATAAACTGTGGTCCATCCAGACACTGGAGTAAAATTCAGAACTGAAAAGAAGTGAGCTCTCAAGTCATGAAGAGATATGGAGCTACCTTAAATGCATATTCCTAAGTGAAAGAAGCCAATCTGAAAAGGCTACGTAGTGTATGATTCCAACTATGTGACATTCTGGAAAAGGCAAAACTATGGAGAGAGTAAAAAAATCACTGGTTACCAAGGGTTTAGTGGGGTGAGAGGGATGAATAGACAGAGCACAGAGATACTTAGGGCAGTGAAACTATGCTGTGTGATACTGAATGGTGGATACATGTCATTATTTATTTTTCCAAACCCAAAGAATGTACAACACCAGGAGTGAACCCTAATGTAAATGATGGACTTCAGGCGATAGCGACAGGTCAGTGTAGGCTCATCAGAAGAATGTGCCACTCTGATGGGAAATGTTGGTACAGGGGGAGGCTGTGCACGTGGTGGGGGGGGCAGAGGGTATACAGGAACTCTCTCTATACTTCTGCTCAGTTTTGCTCTAAAAAATAAAGTCTGCTTTTTAAAAAATAGGGGTAGAAACATGTCATACAGGCATAGTACTGATAGCGTGAAGTCATGTATATAAGCTGTCTAACACATTGTAGGTAGTGAATAATGGAGCCGCTGTCACCACAATGTGGGTTCATGATTTTTCTTTGTACCTTTAGTAAAGAATATATATTCATTATAAAAGAATATATATTCATTATAAAATATATATTAGTAAAGAATATATATTCATTATAAAATTATAAAGAATAAATATTTATTAGGACTCCCCTGGTGGCACAGTGGTAAGAATCCACCTGCCAATGCAGGGGACACGGATTCGAGCCCTGGTCCGGGAAGATCCCACATGCCGCGCAGCAACTAAGCCCGTGCGCCACAACTACTGAGCCTGCGCTCTAGAGCCCATGAGCCACGACTACTGAAGCACGCGTGCCTAGAGCCCGTGCTCCGCAACAAGAGAAGCCACTGCAATGAGAAGCCCGCGCACTGCAGTGAAGAGTAGCCCCCGCTCGCCGCAACTAGAGGAAGTCCGCGTGCAGCAATGAAGATCCAGTGCAACCAAAAATAAATTTTAAAAAAACAATATATATTTATTATAAAAATTTAGACTATAAAGAGAGGAAAAACACTTGAAATCCCATTACTCAGAGCAAGCATATCACCTACCTTCCAAATTTCTCTCTATGCATAATATATATGTAAGTATGTGTATGTTTTTATATAATTAGGATCACGAAACGCAGCCTTTTTCTCTTTCAGTAATATGCTTGTGGACATCTTTCCAAGTTGACCAATCTACATCATCTTATATAATGGCTAAATATACCATAATTGTAGCTGGCCCCCTGTAGATGGATGTGCAGTATTTCTAGTATTTTGTTGCCATAAATAACTGTGTGATGAACCTTTTAGTGGAGACGTATTTAGATATAAATACACACTGAGGATAAATTCCTGCAGGAAATTGGTATCACCAATAAGGCAAGAACCTTCTCATTTACCCACATCCTCTTTAATACTGGAAGTTATCAATTTTGGTTAACAATTTTCTTTTCTGAAACTAGAGCAAGATTTTAGAAGTTCAAATATTGGAGGGGGTGGGTAGGAAGGCAGGGAGGAGAGACATCCCAGGTGGGCAAAGGTGCCTCTCCGAGGTGGGGGAGAGTTGCCCCTCACCGGGCTCCATGCACACCTGGCACCTCACCTCTGCAGGGAGCCGACACCAGGGGCCTCCCTTGCTCAGGCTGGGGAGAGGGGCTCAATGGGGGTCTCAGGTTCATCAGAGCCTTTTTTATCAGGACTCAGTGGAGGTCTGGAGGAAGGTCAATGGGCAGTGATGGGATGTGCACAGACGGGCTTCCGGGATGAGGATGCCAGTTGCTGTGGCTACTGGTGAGATTGACTAGGATTTTAGCCAGTTAATATGAATAGCTAGTATTTATTGATCTCTTAGTTTGCATCAGGTGTTGTGTTATGATTTACGTAATTACCTCGTCTAATGCTCTTAGCAACGCTGTGAGGCAGGTACTGCCATCGGCTCCATTTAGAGAGGAAGCTGAGGCACGCAGGAGTTAGGACACTAGCCTAGGGGTAGGTCAGCACTCACACTCTGGTCTCTCCACTTCAGCAAAAGGCAGAAGACCATTCATTCCTGCCTCTATTCACTCAACCAATTCATACTAACCCCCTTCCAAATGCTTAATAGTGGCTGGTCCTCTTGAACACTGAGCAGGGCCCAGAGCAAAGGGCTGGGAAAGGGTGGACTTCAGGAGCTGCAGCCCTGGAGGCTTAGAGGGGCGTGTGGTCGAAGAGGACACTAGAGGGCCTGAGGTCCGAGGGGAAATCTTGGAGCCATGTGGAGAGAGGTGCTTCTGGCTGGGGGAGCAGGGCGTGTCGAGGTTGCAGGGTGCAGTGGGGCTGCAGGTGGTGAAGCAGGGCCGGGCCGGCCTGGGACAGACAGGCACAGAGAGCATTCTAGGTGGTCTCTGAGTGGACATGGTTGTTCTTGAGTGGAGGGACCCCCAGCACAAGAATGGGGGACTCTTGAAGAAATATCTGAGAAGGGAGCCAAGGCAGGGACCCCAAGACTGAGGACTGTCCCCACTGACTTGCTCGGAATGACCTTAACTCCTGCTTTTTAAAAACTTTTGTAACATTGTAATTTTCCAATGCACTTTTTTGTGTGTGTGGGGGTGGTGATAGTGGTTTTTGTTTGTTTGTTTTTTAATTTATTTTAATTAATTAATTAATTAATTTGGCTGCTCCGAGTCTTAGTTGCGGCAGGATCTTCATTGTGGCATGTGGGATCTTTAGTTGTGGCATGCAGGATCTTCATTGTGGCATGTGGGTCTTTAGTTGTGGCATGCAGGATCTTCATTGTGGCATGCGGGATCTTTAGTTGTGGCATGCAGGATCTTCATTGTGGCATGCGGGATCTTTAGTTGTGGCATGCAGGATCTTCATTGTGGCATGCGAGATCTTTAGTTGTGGCATGCAGGATCTTCATTGTGGCATGCGGGATCTTTAGTTGTGGCATGCAGGATCTTCATTGTGGCATGTGGGATCTTTAGTTGTGGCATGTGGGATCTTTAGTTGTGGCATGTGGGATCTAGTTCCCTTACCAGGGATCGAACCTGGGTCCCCTGCATTGGGAACGTGGAGTCTTAACCACTGGACCACCAGGGAAGTCTCTGTTTTTTAATTTTTAAAGAATTTATTTTATTGAAGTATAGTTGATTTACAGTATTGTGTTAATTTCTGCTGTACAGCAAAGTGATTCAGTTATACATATATATATATATATATATATATATATATATATATATATATACACACACATTCTTTTTCATATTCTTTTCCATTATGTGTTTTTTCAGATTTTTCTGTAGTGCCTAAGAACAAAATTATTTTAAAACTAAAATCTATTTGTGTGCTTGGTTTAGAAATGGCTGGCTAGGGGGAGCTGGTGAGACTACAGGTGACCCACCAGGAGCTCGGTGGGGCGGGAAGGAATCCACACGTCAGAGTAGTGTTGGGAGAGGTGGGATGGAACATTAACTGGGGGCCTCTGTGTCCCAGGCCTCCTGTGCAGTGCTTTACATCATGGACCCCATTTAATCCTCATGGCAGCCCTATGAACAGGCTATTATTCCCACTATATAGTCGAGTAAATTAATGATCCGAGGAGTTCAATAACTTACCCAAGGTCACAAAGCTGGTTGAGCAGTGAGTGGAGGCCAGGCCTTCCTCCCAAGTCCATCCTCTTTCCATTTTCCTGTAGCACAGGCCAGGTCCCGAGGGGGAACGGGGGAAGTGGTAAGTTTGTTCTGAGGTTGACCTTGTCCAAGAAGGCCTGGGGTACCCAGAGCATGGACACAGGCTCCTGGATTCAGAGGCTGTCATGCTTCCCCTTGGGCCTCAGTAGTGGCTTTGGCCATGCAGGGTGAGAAGCTGCTCTTCACTGACCTGGGAATGACCGCAAGGGAGGCCTATGAGCTCATTGTAACCCAGGCTCTGAATCCTGGGAACCTGCCCCATCCTCACCCCACATCCTGGCTCCAGCTGGAGGAGGGGGAGAGTGAAGTGGAGAGGCCACACTATCTTGGGATCTTGCATACAACCCTGGGGTGAAAGGGCCTTAAGGGTTCCTTATCAACAGAATGCCTCTGGTTCAGAAAAATTAGCCTCTTTGTGTGCCTGTGTGTGTGTGTGTGTGTGTGTGTGTGTGTGTGTGTGTGTGCATTTGGCAACTGGGGTCAGGCAGGAACTAACTAGGGCAGCCCTGGGGACTAAGGGGAGGTTTGTAGCTTTTGCATTTTGGAAAGCAATCTCCTAGCACAGTTCCATCTGCTGAATTCACCTCCTCTGGGCTGAAGTAGAAGAAAGACTGTATCTTTGGACATAGGTTGCCATGGCCTCTGGTCCTGACCCCCTTGTTCGAGATGGTGCCTTTGGTGGTGACCTTCAGGGACCAAGAAGGCCAGGAGCAGGGCTAGTAGAAGTAGGGAGGTGGTCCTGGCCTCAGCTCAGCACTTCCTGGCCTCCGTCCTCTGCCAGTCTGCTGCTGACCTCTGGAGATGGTGTCCATGAGAAACCCACATCCGTTCGAGACTAAGGGCTCTGGGTTCCCAATATGGCCCAGGGTCTGTGTTACGGGTTGAATTGTATCCCCCCACCTGGCAAAAAAATAATATGTCAACGTTCTAACCCCCAGTACATCAGAATGTGACCTTGCTTGGAAACAAGGCAGTTGCAGATGTAATTAGTTAAGAAAAGGTTGCACTAGAGTAGGATGGTCCCCTAATTCAATATGACTGGTGTCATGTGAGGATGACCATGTGAAGACACAGGCATACAGGGAGAAGGCCATGTAGAGACTGAAGCAGAGATGGGAGTGATGCAGCTGCAAGCGGAGGACAACCGAAGACTGCCAGCAAACCACAGAAGCTGGGAAGAGGCAAGAAACGATCCTCCTACAGGCTCCAGAAGGAGCGTGAGCCTGCTGACAGCTTGATTTCAGACTTCTGGCCTCCAGAACTGAGAGACAATGATTCCAGGTGGTGTTTTTTTTTTTTTTTTGCGGTACGCGGGCCTCTCACTGTTGTGGTCTCTCCCGTTGTGGGGCACAGGCTCCGGACGCGCAGGGTCAGCGGCCATGGCTCACGGGCCCAGCTGCTCCGCGGCATGTGGGATCCTCCCGGACCGGGGCACGAAACCGCGTCCCCTGCATCGGCAGGCGGACTCTCAACCACTGTGCCACCAGGGAAGTCCCAATAATTTCAGTTTTAAGCCGCCTAGTTGGTGGTGCTTTGTTATAGCAGCGAGGAAACCAATACAGCCTGGGTCTGAGGGTAGCGCACTCTCTGAGGGTAGCGCACAGGAGCCCTCTCTGCACCCTGGCATACAGTTCCCTCTTTGAGAAGGGCCCCTCTGTGCTTGTGTCTCCATCATTCCTCCTATCTTGAGGCAAAGATGGCCTGTGGGGGTTTAAGCACTGGGCTCCAGTGGAGACAACCCTGCCTTGGCAACCTCATGAATGTCCCCACTCAGAGCACATGAGGCCTGCAGGCTACTGGTTGTGGCTGGGGGGGCCTTGCTTCTGTGTGTGGAGAAGGGATGGGGCCTGTGACCTCATCTCTGCTGGCCTAAAAGCCCTGGGCTTAGCATTTCCAGGGGCCAGGAAATATCAAGACGTGCTTCAGTGGTTTTGCTACAGTCTGTGATTACACGGTCTGATGGGACAGGCTCATTGGTGCTCAAATGTGCTTTTTATAAAATCCCAAACCACTCCTCTTGGAGTCTTCTGTTCCCCCGCTCCGTCCAGCTCAGCGTGAGGCTGTAAAAAAAAAAAAATGTTCCTGTGGTTTTGGTGCTGTGTGTGTGTGTGTGTGTGCACACGCACGCATGTGTGTCAGCGAGAGGCAGAGCACAGAGAGACAGACAGAAATGGAGAGATTCAGATGCACAGGTGGACACAGAGTGCCCGTGTCTGCAGCACACAGAGTTGAAATAGGAGACTGGAAGACTTCTTCCTTTCTCAAGACGCTCTCCCCTTTGGGAGCCAGTGGCAGCTCTCACTTGAGGTAGAGCTGGCGAGTTTCCACTCCTTGGCAGCCCCGGAGAATTCTTCATCACTCAGAGCTTGGCCAGGAGCTGGATAGGTGTGTCCCAGGAGCAGAGCCCAGACAATGCCTCTTTGTGTGGGCTCTGGCCTCGGTGCTCCCTTATCAAAGCCCTGGCATTTCTGGGCACTGCGGGCAGGGGAGATGCGGTCTGCACGCCACCTGTGCCCTTCACCCCCACCAGGGGTGAGGCCGTCCTCGTGCCGGGCAGAGGTCTCCTACTGGGGGAGCCCAGGAATGCATGTGGGCGTGGGCGGGGTTATGGTGCGTGGCCCAGAGTGAGCTGTACCCATCCCCTCTCTAGGTGAGAGCATAGCTCCTCCGGAGGAGAGCTGGGAATGCCCAGAAGAGGGTGGAGTGTGAAGGAGAGGATGTCGCGTGGGCCTCACCTGCAGGCACGAGGGAGGTGAGCAGTAGGGCTTCTAAATGCCATCCCAGAAAGGTGGTCAGGACTTCAGACCACTGAGTCAGAAGGTTGCAGGCTTCTGGAATCTCTTCATGTCCCCACATTTGCTGGGTGCTCCCCTGCAGGCATTAATGGCAAAACCTGTACAAGGAGTGTGGTCCAGGTGCTCATCTTTGGGGATGTAAGGGAAGGGGGCAGCTGGGGAGAGTGGGGGTCTCTTTCCAAAACTCCCCGAGAGCGTGGGGAGAAGAGGAGACTCACCCCTACCGCCGCCCCAGGACGGAGTGCGCTTCACAGCTTTAAGAAGATAGTCCCAATGTGCCGAGGTTTTGGAACTTGTTAAAAGGAAGGAAAAGAGTGTCAGGAGGCTCAGCCCTTATCAGCCAAAAGTTGTCCCCTCGTCCCCAGGTTATACAAACAAGTCCAGGCTGTCGTGTCCCCTGCCGCATCCCCATGCACCTGGCATCACAATCGAGCAGCTTCTCATGGAGACTCCGGCAGCCTCCCTCAGCTGGGCCTTCCGGCTGAGCTGTGGCACCTCCGGGACAGGTGACCCTGGCGGGCCCAGCAGCTTCTGTGAGAACCAACCTCAAATCTGAGCATGTTGCCTGCTGATGGGCTTAAGTTGATTTCTCTTGCTGCCCACCTTTTCTTCACTCCCATCCTCCATACACACGCCCCTCCCCTGGCCTGCCCCAGCCTCTCTGCCTCCTGCCCCCTTCAACTTCACCTCCCTTCTGCCAGGGAGGCTCCAGAGAGAGCCCTGAGGAAGCTGGAGACTGCTCGCAGCCTTGGTTCTGCCACTGAGCTGTGTGTCGTTGGGCACCTAGCTTTACCTCTCTGAGCCTCAGCTTCCCCATCTGCGAGGTAGTCCCCCAGACTCTTTGCAACTCTGGTCGTTAAGTCTTACTTCCGTGGAGGTGAACATTGTCTAGGAAATAAACGTGTGCTTTTCCCCGAAGCACCTAGTTTTGGATGTTGTCTGTAAGCTACGTCAGCTGGGTTAGAGAAGCCACCCCACATTTCTAGATGGGGCAGGGTCAGAGACAGGTGACAGCCCTTCCTGTTGATAATAATGCCTTTGTCCCTGGAAGCACCTTTAATTTATTAAGACCTGTTCTCCCTTTAACTATAAACGTCCTTGTGCACTAGGCAGGGCACTTAGTACCTATATTTTACAGACTGCAAAACAAGGCCCAGAAAAGTTAAGTCCTTCCCCAACGATCCGTGACCCCTGGTGATTAACGTAAATTAGTAGAAAGAGAGCCAGCCAGAAGCCAGATGATCTGCCCTTAGAAAATCACCAATGTCCCTAAGGCCCCAGTTTCCTGTCTGTAAAGTGGCAGTAATAATGGTTGCAGGGTCACGCACAATAACAGAGGCGCAAATAGTTTGCAAACTGTAAAGCACCTGTTCACCTTCACCATTCATGGTGGTGCAGAGAGCGGGTGACATTCTCACGGTGTTCTCCCCTCTCCGCTTCCCTCCTGCGTGCTCTTCCCTCCAGGAGATACACGCCATCTTCCAGGGTATTTCTCTGGGCCTCCTATCTGGCCCCTAATCCCCCTATGGTTCTCTCCCTCCAGACTGTAAATTCACCTGCCACCCGGAATGCCGCAGCCTGATCCAGCTGGACTGCAGTCAGCAGGAAGGCCCCTCCCGGGACAGACCCTCTCCAGAAAGCACCCTCACTTCGGCCTTCAGCCAGGTAGGCAGCAAGGGCTCAAGGACCGGGCTGGGAACAGCCTCTGAGGTGTCCCGGGCTCCCCTGTCCCTCCCAGGAGCTCTGGTGAGCGGGAGGTGGCGTGAGTGTTCCACATACACTGGATGTTGAGGTCCCCTTCTGGCTGGATGGGGTCCACAGCACACACTCTGATTCTGCCCCCAATTCTGATGTGGCGGGCGAGGGTCCCACACCACCAAAGTGATCATCTGACACCCGCTGAGTGTCCTTCAGTTCACCTCAATTCTGGCACTATCTGTGCGCCTCCCCACCACCACTTCAGACACCAATGGCAAGGCTGTGTTGTCACCTTCTACAGCTCCCTCCTTGGGTTCAATTAATTTGCTAGAGCAGCTCACAGAACTCAAACATTTTACCTACTAGATGATCAGTTTATTATAAAAGGATCTAACTTAGGAACAGCCAGATGGAAGAGATGCAGAGGGCAAGGTGTGTGGGAGGGACACAGCTTCCATGCCCTCTCCAGGCGCCACGCTCCCTGCACCTCCACGTGTTCGCCAACCCAGAAGCTCTCCAAGCCCCAATTTTTTGGGTTTTTATAGAGGCTTCATGACACAGACATGATTGATTAAATCATTGGCCAGCGGTGACTGATTCATCCTCCAGCCCCTCTCCCCTCCCCAGAGGTCAGGGGGTGGGACTAAAAGTTCCAGTCCTCTCCTGGCAACAAGCCTGCATCCTTAGGTGGCCTCCAAAATCACCTCATTAACATAACAAGAAACACCTCTGTTGCTCTCCTCACTTAGGAAGTTCCAAGGGTTTTAGGAGCTCTGTGCCAGGAAAGGAGACAGAGACCAAATATATATTTCTTATTAAAAAACCACAATATCACACCCCCTCTTCCAGGTGGCTGGGGGGATGGAACAGAATCGGTGACACTATTGAGAAGTGCCACCCCAAGCACAGAGCCTGCTTTGGCCTAGGGCTCCAGCCATAGGTGTGGGTATGGGTAGGGGTAGCGGTGGGGGTCCCAGAGAAAGCTCCTGAGGATCCTCTGAGGCCTCGTAGCCCTGGGGCAGTGGGGATGCTGGGACTGAGGCTTCTCAGCACATCATCCTGCCTGCCAGTCAGCCAGCCAGACCAGATCAACGTCAGAGGGTCTGTGCAAATGTTCTTTCCCTGTGTCAAAGGGCCAGGAAGTTAATGCCCAGAGCAGCTCTTGGTTCTGGGCTTTGCCAAGCCACTTGAACTAGGGCGTGTCTGACCTTTGATGTCGAGGATTTGGGAGGGAGACAGGAGAGCGTTGTTTTTAATTCTTGCATTGATGAAACATTAATTATCTACTATGTGCCAAGCACTGGTAAGAGTGGGGATAATAAATGCTACATCATAGTTCTGGTCCTCAGAGAGCTTACATTCTGGCGGGGAAGGCAGAATACAACCAAATAGTATATAGTGTGATTCATGTTTCAATAAAAGTACGAATGAAGCATTTTGAGTATACGGTGCAATTGTTTCTGTTGGGAGAAATCAGGGAATACTTCCCAGAGGAGGTGACATTTGCTGTAAGCCTTAATGTATTGGTCAGATGTTGCTGGTTAAGGAAGTAAGGAGTGTCCATCCTTACTGTAAGGACATCATCCATTTATTTATTTAACAAATATGTTTTGAATGTAGAGCATGTGCCAGGCCCGGGAATGCCAGGGACTTAGTGATGCAGTAAAGTAGGGGAGCAAGACTTTAATTAAACCCCATGTTTCTGAGAGAAAAGCCCTGAGTGCTGTGAGAGACAACACAGATGCTGAATGACTGGTTATTTCCTCAAGAGAATACAAGTGGGCCTGGGGAATCGGGGTCCAGTCCCAAGTCCCCAGACTAGCCATCCACACGCTTTTTCTGACCATGATGTACATGCTCAACAATGTTCAGTCACCTGGTCCACCCATGGGTGCTGCCGGCCTCCCTGCTGTTCCCCAGGCCTTTTTCTCCCACTGGGAAAGTAGTACTAGAAAGCAAATATGATGTGTATTTTTATAAGAATGATATTGAATTCATTCTAAAAAATATATTTTTTAAATTCTGTACATCTGAAAGAAACTTGGAGCCGCCCCTCTCCACTGCTCCCGCGCCCCGTGGCCCAGGCCTCGCTGAGCCCTCAGACACCCCGGCCGTGGGGCGGCCTGGGCCATCCGCAGCGTGAGAGCGGGCAGGCAGGAGGCATCGTTCCAGCCTCGGGCCCGGTCGCTGCTTCCTGCCCCGGCTCCCAGCATCACGCACATAGCCGTGGAGTTCCACATCCGGCACAACTACCCCTGGAGTAAGCTGCCCGTCAACGTGAGGCAGAGTCTTGGAAATTCACAGAGAGAATATGAGAAGCAGGTTGTCCTGTACACTGTTCGCAGTCAGTTACAATATAGAAATACTTAAACATGTCAAGAAGATGAACCCAAGTACTATGGGGAGCTGTGCAGTCGAGAACATCTCATGCTGTACCCTTGCCATTTATCAGATATGGTAAAGGCCTGAGGATAGCACCATATTATCCTGGGATCATGGATGACATTATGAACAGTGAGAAAAGTTAGGATTCATTGCCCAGTTTTACTGCTGCTGCCTGCCTAAGGCTTCTTGGCATGGGAAGAAACCAGTACATTGATCTGATGAACCCGTGTAGATCATCAAAAATTTTTTTCACAAGGAAAACGGCCCATGATCTTTTACCAGTAAAGCCAATGGAAATTGCCAGAGGCATGCTGAGTGGTGTAGGCTGCATATATCACAGAAGATGGCATAAAGATATGCAGTTTGCCTGAGAAATGTGCTATTGATAAGATCATTGATGCAGGCCCTCAACTCTCTGGATCACCAGATTACAATGTAGTACCTAGTTTATATAACACAGGATTTATTTATCTGGATGTGCTAATATCTGATGACAGTTATACAGTAGTTCCTCCTCTTGCAGGTTTTGTAATGAATCGAGTGCAAGGTGATTGTTTTGAAACTCTGTATTTGTTTCCATAGATGAGCATACTAGTATTGCGGGTCTTGCAAATGCACTTGAGATAGACCTATCCCTGGTTAAGGATGCTGTGTCATTTGGGGTACTGCCGATTGGGGTTTGCCCACAAGATAGGACTTCCCTAGCGGTCCAGTGGTTAAGACTCCACGCTGCCAACGCAGGGGGTGCGGGTTCGATCCCTGGTCAGGGAAGTGAGACCCCACATGCCGAGCGGTGCAGCCCAAAGATTTAAAAAAAAAAAAGGACAAGTAATAAATTTGGATCAACTTCGTTCATCGTGGAGGAATGCTCCACCCGTAAACAGAATAAAGTAACTCGTTTATTTAGTATGAGAAAAAAATTATGTACGTCCTCCACACACTTTGGAACTGGAACTGTTTATAACGTAGTCTGAATGTAACCAGACCTCTTGGGAGGGCCTTGCCCTGTCCCGGGTGAGAAAAGGAAGGGAGACAAATCTGACCCCCAAAGCCCTGGTGAAGGATGCAGATTTTTGCTGAAGGTTTTCTTTAGAAGATGGAGGAGGGAAGTTACATAGCACACCACATAACAACATTTACCAAAAATCTTATTTAAACGACTCTTTATTTTCCCACTTTTCTTTCCCATTGGGAACTTCCAAGTCTCTCTTCTTTCTGTTCCCCTCGAGCCTACCCATCCCCCATCCCAGAGCCCGCTCACCCCACTCCATCCTGCATTTCTCCTTTGGGTCTCTGTTTCTTCCTCTAGAGCAGCAGGTCTCAAATGGGAGGGGGTGATCTTGCCCCCCTCCACCAGGTGGGACCTCTGGCAGTTACTGGGGACATTTTTGGCTGTCACAGCTTGGAGGAGGCTACTGGCACCTAGTGGGCAGAGGCCGGGGATGCTGCTAAACGGCCTCCATTGCACAGAAGAGCCACAGCCCCGCAGCAAAGATTCATCCGGCCCTAAATGTGAGCAGTGCGGAGGTTGAGCAACCCTGCCCTAGAGTGGCTCGGCCAGCTCTCACGGGGGTGGGAGGGAAGGCCCCAGAGCAGGGCCTGGGGTTTGCTGCATGCCTTGTCTCATTCCCAGAATTTCAACAGTGAACAGGTGTTTCCAGATCTGAGTATTTGGAAGCAGAGTGACTCCCTTCCCTCTGCTGGAGAGATGAGTCAACCTTGGAATTTTCTGGCAAGCTAACTCAGGGCTGTGTCTAGAGCAGAACCACCACTGAAATATAGAAGAAGCCAGGAGTCCCTCGTGGGTGCCGCAGAGCAGCACGCCCACCGGCAGCCAGCCTGGAATGGGGTTTGCTCCCGGGCCGGCTGGGTTGGGCTGCAGTGTTTGCCTTGGACAGGCCTGGCTGCATGCTTCAGGCACAGCTGGGACAGGACCTAGCCTTCTGTCAATAAAACCTGGGCCCTGCTCCAGGCTAACTCGCCTTTTTCTAAAAAGCTTGTTTGTGCTGATTTCTGCCTTGGCTCGATTTTCTGTTGCGTACCCGGATAGAGCTTTCGTTCACCTTGACCTCGTCACCCGGTCTGAGCTAACCACATGTGCGAGTGCCGTTTTCGGAGTGGGGGTGGGCATTTGTTGTGGCCCGGGCCCTGGTCAGAGCTCCACTAGTTTGGAGGCGCATGGCTGTTAGGAGGTCTCTCCGCTTTGTTCTTGAAGAAAAAGAAAATCATTGATCTTCCTCCATCCAGAAGGAACCGCTGTTAGTTAACATTTTTATATTTTCTTCCTGTACGTTCATACATTTTTCAGAACACAGTTGAGATCATCCTGTAGATAAGTGTTTGGCCTCAACCTTTGAAAAGCAGTAATCCCAAGGTTCTGTCTGTCTTCTCTCTGCCATGCCAGACAGAGGTGGGGAGGGAGGAAGGGGAGGGGGTGTGAGGGGGCAGGGATGGGCTCAGAGCCCCAGCTGCACTCACAAGGTGTGTGGTTCGTGCGTGTCTCTCTCAGGTGGAGAAACAGAGGAAGAGTGGATGGAAGTTGCCTATGTTTTTGTCAGTCTCTGCTTGGAGATCTCAGAGGTCTGTGATGTCTGGTTTTTCTCTTGGGCACCCATGCTGACCAGGCAAATCCCCTTCAAGTCTCCCCCAGATCCCTTCAGTTTAAGCCTGTTTCCTAGAGGACATGGTTACCATTGGCTAAAGATCACAAAAGAGCTGCAGTTCTTTTATTTGGGGGCATGCTCCAAAGACATTATACTTCAGGTGGTCCTAAAGGTGCTCTTATCCTGTCACCCCTGTGATGAAAAAAACTCCCAGTAGCTCCCCAGGGCCCTGGGGATGAAGTGAGACCTCTGCTGGTTTGGTTCAGTCCTTTCCTTGCCTTTGGGGAAGCAGATCCCAAGAGAGGAAGCCCTTGCCCACAGCTGTTGATGTTCATCATAACCCGCTGCAGACCAGGGGGGTCCTGGCAGCTCTGTTCCCCAGGCCTTTGGTGCCACTTTTCTTGGTACATGGAATGCACAGATGACAAGACCAAAACGTAAGCACTCTTCCTTCCACTCAGCTCACTTGCAGCCGGGGAATGAATCTTATATCCATCAGGCCCCGATTCCATCCCCTCCTCCTGGCCCTCCAGAACCCAGGAGCAGCATTTAGAAACCAGGCTCCCAGGTCCCCACCTGCCAAGTCCAGGCCCTCCCCCAGCAGTTCCCAAACCTCACTTGGGCACTTTCCACACTTGAGATTCTGGCCATATCAATATGCCACCTATGCTACTGTTTACTTAATATTTCTCTTTACATAGATTTATTTGAGTAAACTTAAACTGTGTTAAAGGAAAAATTTTAAATCCTTCAATCACCATTGATGTACTTAAGATTTTTTTCCTGACACACATTAAATTAATATTTAATCTCTAAAATTAAAAACAGTATGCCTAAGGACTGTCTCAGATTCCTTCCACGCATAGTTATGGAGCCAGGCATCGTTCTAAAATCTTTTCAGGTGCCCTCAGTGGGAAATGCTGCCTACAGAGGCTGCACTCTGGTCATCTGGTGCCCTGACTACCAGGGCACTGGGTCCAGCCCCTTCCTAAGGGGCACCGTGAGCAGTGGTGAGAGCCGCGGGGGTGCCGGGACGGAAGTTCCAGCCACCAGCACTAAGGCCAAGGTGCTTTACAAAGGAGGGATGGATCTGTATGAACTGACAAGGAATAGTGCCAACAGAGACAAGTCACCCAGTGGTACATGCAGGACAAGCCCATTTGTACTGTGTACATATGTGTGTATGTGTGTATGCGTGTGTGTCTAAATGCAGAGTGAGGGCCTGGAGGGCGCCCAGACAACTGTTCGAAGGGATTTCACTTTGGGAGGGGGTGGGAGGTGATGGGTAGAATGAGAGAACTCTCGACTTTTGCTGTTTGCTTCGGGGCTGTTTGAATAACCAGATGCTGTCATGTGTTTCTAGTGTAACATTTCTAAAAGGCAATACATATTTTCTTAAAGAAAAGAAAGAACCCTGGCCTGAGTGACAGGAGAGCTAGGCTCTAATTCAGTTTGTGTAGATGACGATCTTGGCATGTGACTGGGAACAAGCCTCTTAGTTTCTCTGAGCCTCAGGTTTCTCCTCTGAGAAATGCTGGTTGTGTGGCTCCGGTGAGAAGATGTATGTGAAAGCATGTCAGTATCACCGGGTGACATTCCAGGGCCGACTCTGGTGCTTCCAACAGCCTTACTGGATTATTTTTAATCGTGTCACCCTGTGATGGAACCCCTCAGCAGCTTCCTATTACCCTCAAAATCAGTCTAAATCTGGATTAGCACACAAAACCCTTCATGGTCTGGCTCTGCCTACTCTCCACAATCCCAGAAAGATGGATTACTCTCCTGGATATAAAGCCAGGACACTACAGCTTTGTGGTTTGGCGGGTACTTGTTGCTACAAGACTTAACGATTATCCCCTCTTCTGCGGCCTGAGTTATTGCTCTACTCTGTTGATGAAAAGACTCAAGACCCTGTCCCCATTCACCACAGGGACAGACGGCTTCCAGGGTGGGTCAGCCCGGCCTGCTGGTGTTTCAGCCCCACAGGTCAGGTCGCTGCTGCCTTTCTGCCTACGCACCCCACCTCCACCCCTAGCCCACCGCTGTCATTCCTTAGCAGGGCCCCCGCTGGAATCCCCTCCCTCAGCCCCTGCAGCCACTGAGCAGTGACTCAGCTGGAGTGCAGAGCCGAGTTTCCTGGCTTCCAGCCCTGTGCTCCCTCCGCAGCCACACCAGTGTCACCCTACTGGGAGCTCTGCTTTTCCAGAACCCTCCAAAGGAGGAAGCGACTGTGACCGGTCCTGCCCCGGCCCTCCTCCCAACGTCACGGGCTAAACCCAGAACTACCACACGGGGGAGCCAGGGAGCCGGGAGGGGAGAACCTGGGGAACCAGGTCTATCTCTGCAGAGAGGCTGGGGCTTCCTAAGGAATGCTCTTTTTTTTTTTTTTTTCTTTTGCCTTTGAGAGGGTCACTCAATCCTTTCGCGTCCCTTCTCTGTCATGCTGTCTGCAGAAAGAATTGAGCTTATCATGTGGCCTGCGTGAAGAAGCTTACTTACCTTCACTCCTAATATTATGAATTGTAGCAAAGATTTTTCATCTTAAAACAATATAATAATATCATTACTGTTAAGCTAAATGCTTTAAAGTCACAAAAACCAATAAAGCATTACAAGAGGTCTTCTATTTAGCACTCAAAGCCTTCTATCCTGGTTTGCCATTTCTTCCTTTCACCATGATACACTTCTAGTCTGATTTATCATTTCTTTGTGCCTATAAATTCACAACCTTTTCTCCTCTGCACACGGATTCTGATAATGACGCCTAAGTAACACTCTTGATTGATACGTGCACACCTCTCTGGGAATTCTGGTCCCGGGTCTCCTCTGAAATGCTTGATAAAGGTTTATCAAACTGAATTGTGACTGATAACAACAGTAGCTAACATTTGTTGAGGCATACCATGTGTTCTGTCTGCTTGTTTTTTCAATTATTGAGAGAGGGGTGTTGAAATCCCAAATATAATTGGGGATTTGCCAATTTCTCCTTAAAGTTCTATCTTGTATTTTGAAGCTCCATTATTCAGTGCATAAACATTTAACATAATTACATTCTCTTGATTAATTGACACTTTATCATTATGAAATAACCTTCTTTATCCCCGGTAATGTTCTTTGTTCTGAAATCTACTTTGTCTGATGTTAGTATAGCCACTCCAGCTTTCTTTTGATTACCATTAGCGTGATATTTCTTTATCCATTTCTTTACTTTTAGGCTATTTGTGTCTTTATATTTAAAGGGCATTTCTTACAGACAGCACATAGTTGAATCTTGTTTTTCTTAATCCAATTGGATCATCTCTGCCCTTTAATTGGGTTATTTAGCTCATTTGCATTTAATGTGATTATTGATATAATGAGATTTTAAGTCTCTCATCACGCTGTTTGTTTTCTATTTGTCGAATCTGTTCTTTGCTTCCTTTTTCTTTTCTTCCTTCTTTTGGATTAATCAGATACATTTTATGATTCCATTTTATCTCATTTTTTGCCAGCCCATCCTCAGGGGCCAAAGGAAGGAGGTGGTCCCCAGCTGCTCTGCTCCACTCTGGCTATATCTGGGACAGTTGCTCCCCCATCCACAGATTTCCCTCCACGCTCTAGAAGCCAGGAGTGCTGGCCATAGCTATCAGTGATTCGACTCCACTGAACAGCTGCCTCTAACGGGAGCTAAGGCCTCTCTCAGCAGCCCAGGCCAACCCAGGGGAGCGCAGTTCTGATCAGACAGAGGGGAACGGCTTCCCACCAGAAGGCACTTGATATCCTGGCTCCAAGGAGGGACAGAGCTCTAGTACTTATTTCTCGAGAAATCCTTAAGCACTGGAGACATTTCTCCATGCTCCTCACAGCCCCACCCACTCCTTCTATCCTAGCATCAGTAGGTGTCTGAGATGACCTCTGGCTGGCCAGGTTGTCCTGAGGCTCTAAGGAGGCAACAAGGCTCTCTTTCTATGTGTAGTAGTGCAAGAGTTATTCACATGTCTCACGCCTGTGACCACATTGCCCTGGCTACTGGAGGACTGAAGAGGGCCACGCGAGGGATGGGGTTGTTGATCAGAAACATCTTTTATGATTCTCTAGTTTCCCTAAAGGAGGGCAATTAGATGGCAGACTCCGGGTGCCTGACTCAGGCCCAGCATGAGCTCTTCAGGGCTTCTGCTTCTTGGTAGGGGCTGATTTAACTGCCTTTGGTGTTTGTAAGTGTCAGGGCTTTATCGGAGCTGTCAGCCTTGCAGCCAAGCGAGAGAAGTGTGGAGTGGGCTAGAAGCCCCGAGAAAGTGACTCTCCTGTGAGTCAGCCTAAGTCGTGTGCAGCCATGTACCTCTTACAACAAGAAGTCACCTGGAGGGAAATTGAGCTCTGTGCTGTGCACAGCGGTTTAATGCTGTCAAATGCTGCTCTCAGGATGGAGGGTGGCATTCTTAAGATTCACCCCAGAGAGGACATCTGAAAAAGGCTGCTTCTGAGAGGCAAGGTGGGGGAGGTGTGGTCGTGGTTGGTGAACGTGTGTCAGGAAGTGGGAGGACACAGGAGGATTTTGACAGGCAGAGGAAACAGCGAGACCGCAAGAGGGCAGGGCGGCTGCTGGGAACGTGAATCAAATGTGCGCGGCTGTAAGGAGGGATGCGTGATTGTGGCTGGAGATGGGTATGACCTGTTGGCTGGGCACATGCTGTGAAAGACCTTGAAGGACCCACTCTGGAGTTCAGGATATCGTTGTAGAGGAGACTGTGATGAAAAATTGTCAGACACAGAAGGCCCTGGGTTTGAAATCTGATTCCACCATTTACTAGTTCTTTGACTTTGGGCAAAATGAGCCACCCTGAGCCTCAGCTTACTCATCTGTAAAATATGTTCTTGCAGGGCTGTAAGGATTAAGAGAGAGAATGAAGTGTGTGAGAGCTCGGTAACTCCAATATAATGTCTAATTTCACATCGTTCCACTGCACTGGCCGTTATGAGAAGGCAGGAACTATGTCTTCTTCAGAACATCCAGTCTAGTGCCTGCCATGTAGAAGGTGCTTAGTAATTATTTGTTGAATAAATGAATAAGCTTGATACTAGGTCGTGAAACTCAGTACTTATTCAATAATTATTAGTTGACATCTGAATGGAAAGGTTTTATGATAGAACAACACTGATCAGATCTTGGTCTAGAAGGGTAACTTTGGCAACAAGGCAGTGAGGAGTTTGGAGGAGGCAGAGATGGGAACAAGGGAAACTACGGGAAGGCTTTGCAATAATCTATGTTGATGGCACTCATCAAGATAGGAAATTCTAGGGCTTCCCTGGTGGCGCAGTGGTTGAGTGGTTGAGAGTCCGCCTGCTGATGCAGGGGACACGGGTTCGTGCCCCAGTCCGGGAAGATCCCACATGCCGCGGAGCGGCTGGGCCCGTGAGCCGTGGCCGCTGAGCCTGCGCGTCCGGAGCCTGTGCTCCGCAACGGGAGAGGCCACAACAGTGAGAGGCCCGCGTACTGCAAAAAAAAAAAAAAGATAGGAAATTCTAAAGGAGGGGGAGCAGGTGGAGGGCGAAGCAGGGAATGTCAGCTCAATTTGGACCTGTTGAGAGTGAGGCTCTAGCGGGGAGAGTTGGGTACCCAGCGAGCTGCTACAGGTATTCATCTGGAGCTACCTGGAAGAGAGAGAATTATGAGACGTGTGTATAAAGTACAGTTGATACCATTGGCCTAGGTGAGACTAAGCTTCCAGGGAGAGCACGGGCACATGGAGGGGGGTGGAGAAAACAGTCAATGGCTGAACTCTGGAAACCCCCAGTGAGCCAAAGGGAAGACAGGGTCGTAGGAAGACTGAGAAAGTAGCTCCTGACTTGTTTGTGTCGGACTGCGATTTCAGGCAATATGGCTAGTCTGAGAGCACCCAGGATAGATGCTTCATACTCTGCAGAGCCTTCAACAGCTTGGGGTCTGGAGTCAGACCAGCCGGGCTGATTCAGCTCCACCATGAGCTAGCATGTCTGACTATGTGCAAGTTACTTAACCTGCCAGAACCTCCTCTTCCATTCTGTAAACCAGAGATAATAACTGTAGCTTCCTCGTTGGTATGCTGTAGGGATTAAATGAGATGAAGCACATAAAGTTACTGGGACAGCGCCTGCACAAGGCGGCTAATGATGATTTCAAAACAGCTTTCGGGGAAGGGTGGGCCCCTCACCCCATTTTCAGCCTCTGAATATGTGGGTCGGTCATGAAGCCCCCAATCTGATATCTGGACTCCTCGGTTGCTCAGATGAGGAGACCTGAGGTCCAAAGTTGCTCACGATCCCACAGCAAGCTGGAGTTGGAGCTGGGCCTAGAATACCAGCTCCCGGCTTCCATTTTTGTACCACAGCTTTTCTGGAACACAGACCCACAGGGTGGATTTAACAAGGGGATCTGGCTACGTGTCAGGATGGCATTTGAGAGAGGAAGACAGCTTAAAATAATGTCTTTCATCATCTGACGCTCTGAGACAGGGAAGTCGCCCATCTACCATTTCAGTGGGGCTTTCTGAAACCCACCCCGCAACCATGATGCCATGGCTTTGCGGCTCCGGATGCTGCATCTTCAGGTCAAGACTCCTCTTCCTGGGACCAGGGACAAGAACAGCCAGTTCCTGTCCTTGTGCGTTCACTTCCAGAGCCTTGAAAGGCTGTTGCCCAGGCTCTTCTGCCACCTTCCGTCCTTCCCTGGTCAGGTTACCACTACTGCTGATTATTCATGGGGAAGAGGTACAGACAGAGTCACTGGACACTGAAAAGAATCCAGTCTTCCTCCTTTTGGGACTGTGGAGCTTCTATCTGGATTTTTCCTCCTGGAGGCTGGCCAACTTATTGTATCGTATGTGATCTTTGCCGGGTTCAGAAGCATCCCAGGGTCCTCACCAGCACAGTCTCCCTTTTGCTGGTGTCTTACGCGTGGCTTCCTTCCAAGCCTAGACTCACGACAGGTGGAGTGGGGGTAGAGACAGAGACACCCACTAGGCTTTGAGAGTATGTCATGAGCTGTGATGGAACAGGCTGCTTCCCTCAGTTTCCTCATCTGTAAAATGGGGGTAGAATCTGCTCTCAAGGTTGTAGAGCAACCTAAGTGATGAGGTAAAAGGGCTTTGAAAAGCTCTATTCAGATGTCAACTTTCATAATATTTGGACTGGCAGGGAGCGGCACCCTAAAAGAATGCAGTGTCACTTAGACCTTTCCTTAAGTAGGTCTGGCATCTAGTGTGCTGCTCACAAGGAGAGACTCACGCTGACTCCTGGGGTGCTTTGGCTCGCGGCTCACAATGCTTGTTATTAGCTGTATTTTAAGATTGTACATTTAAAATGTGTGGCACTGGAGCTGCTCTGCAGAGGTCCCTGTGTGGCTCCAAGGACACAGCGTGGCCGGAGAATCTGGGGCCTGCTTTTTTTTTAAATATTGGATTCCCAGTGAGCAAGGAGGTCCTTTTATAAAGAAACGTGCGTTCCTTCCCTGGCTGAACAAAGCAGGTAGGCTGTTACCGATGGCCCAAGGGTCACGCAGGTCCCCCCCCCCCCCGCAGCATTCATCATTCTGGCATTGGCCTTGGGGTGCTGCTGAGGCCAAAACCTTTGCCTGGACCACAGTTTCTGGGGTAACCCCCCCAAAAAAAACCAGCCTTTAAAATATTCATTTGAAGAAAAGATTGCTCTAGACAAAGCCAAAACCTACTTCCAACCCCAGTAATGTGAGTTCTTCCCTGGAAACACCCCGTAGCTCACCTCAGCCCCCACCCCCAGCCGTTTACCTCCACTTATCTCCCTGCCAAAGTATCTCCTAGCTACCAGTATTGACCGTTCTCCGGACCTGAGGCTGGTCAGCGGGCTGGGGCGCTGGCTCTCAGCTAGCTCGTGTTCGTGCCTGCCAGGCACTCACTGGCTTCTGGAAAAAAAGACTGTGTGGGAGGATGGAGCCAAATTGGGCTGCAGTTTGAAACCATCCTGAGAGCTGACAGATTTGACTAAGATGGGGGAGGAAGAGGGTTCCTCACAAAAGTAGCCAGAGCTTAAAATGGAGTTGGCAGCTTGCAGTCTGGGGGTGAGTCTAGCCCTCCACCCAGCTTGTGCCCCAGGACTGGATTGTTTCAGAACTACAGGAGACACAGACTTGGAGAAAGTCCTGATAACCCCTGTCAGCCACTCTCTGGGGTGCTCCCAGGGTCCCTCTGGGGTCCCCAGGCCATCAGACTCCACAAGCATGGTGCCCCTGGCATTGCCAGGCTCTGAAGGCTTGGTTTTTTTTCCTGAGACTCCAAGCCCCACTCTGTTGAAAGATGTCAGCACGCACACCAAATCAGTGCCATCCCTGCTGAGAGACTGTACATCACAGTGGCTGGAAGCACAGGCCCTAGAATTGCACACACCTGGTTCTGAGTCCCAGAACACGCGTAGGAACACGCGTCCTACGCGTGTCTATCTCAAGGCTGTTGGGAAAGTTAAGTGACAGACTGCATGTAAATCACCAGGCATAGGCTGTAACTACTGTGGATGAAGGATCTGAAGGATTCAGCCCGTCAAGGGAGGTGTTCCTTCATCCAGTCTGATGGAGAAATGTAATGGAGCTGTCCTTGATGGGAATCACAAGATCTAGCAAAGACCCCTCTTGGCCAGACCACCAGGAAGATGGACCAATAACCTGGGCGGTGTCTGCAGGCTCCTTTATCAACCTGAGGCTTCCTGAAGGCCAAGTTCCCTGTGTGGGTGGAAGGGCCTGCTTGCTCTGCAGTTTGCCATAACTTTGCATATGATTTGCATATGCTTTGGGGGGCCCCTGCCGTTTCTTCTGGCATTTCCGAGTTAAAATATTGCTGCTTCTCCAGACAGGCCCAATATTGATTTTCTTCTAATGCAGTCACTTCTCTAACCACTCTGATTGACCTGGTTCCTTCACCCAGTGAATGGGGAATGAGAGGGTTGAGGTGCGGCATGGATGGGGGGAAGGGAGGAGGGACACTGTCGACCTTAGAGCACGTGCTACTTCTGAACCTGAGCCATCCTGGGCGATGAGAATGAGCTGCTTCCAGAAGGATGAAGAAAGGAGAGAGGGAATTTTCTCCCTCGGGTCCATCCTAGTCTGTTCCTGCCCTGCATCCCTAATCTGACTCGTGATGCCCTAGGTCCACTTGCCAAAGTGGTCCAGGGGCAGGGTGGGGAGGCGCAGGCCTGGGGCGGGAGGAGGGGGAGGGGCGCCGCGACAGCCAGCGGCTTTGAGGAACCTTGCGAGAGGAAGTGGCTTCCGAACTCCTCTGCGTGCAGTGAGAGAGAGGGGCAGGAAAGGCGCGGGAGGCGGGGGAGGTGTCGAGTTGGCGCTCGGCGCACGGGGCGGAGGGGGGAGCCGGCGAGGAGGGGCTGAAACCGCAGATGACTAGTGAGTTGGAGAGCGAGGTGAGCGCAGCGGGGTCCAGGTCCGACCCCCGTGCTGGCAGCCGCTGGGGAACAGGTTACCCCGCCGCCCGAGCCACTCGGGCCCCAGTGTAAAAAACCGAGGCAGCCGGCTCCGGGTCTGCCCGGCCCGATAACGGACTCGCTCCCCGGCGGGGCTAGAAGCTCACGCCGCGGCCGCCTGGGGAGAGATCCCCACCTCCCTCCGCCGCATCCCGAGAGCCTGGCCCCATCAGATGCGCCCGCTGCCTCCGGCCGGAGCTCCGGGCTAGATGACAGTGGACAGCAGCATGAGCAGTGGGTACTGCAGCCTGGAGGAGGAACTGGAGGATTGCTTCTTCACTGCCAAGACCACCTTTTTCAGGAATGTGCAGAGCAAACATCCTTGGAAGGTAAACTTAATAATACGAGAGACTTTCATTGTGGGGAAATAACCTCTGTGGTCTAGAAGGGAAATCTTGCACCTGGCAAACAGGCAGTCATGTCTTACGGGCGTGGGTGGGCAGTTGCCCTGCGCACCCTCTTGAACTTGTTGGCCGAGGAGACCACGGGTTGGATCTGGAGCCCTTTGGGGGCCACCGGCAAATGCTCCTTTCGGCATTTCTTGTCCCTGGACCTTTTCAAACTGGCTCTCTAGGATTTGGGGACAGCGCTTGGCTGGTGGTTCGGGGACATGCTCACCTGTGCCTGGAAGGGTGACCTTCCCCCAAATGCGAGCTTTGAATCTCTCGATGGCAAATGGGTGGCACCCAGTCCCTCATTAAGATAATCATTAACAGGTTGAGACTTCCGTATTGCAAATGGCCAGAAACCATCTTAAAACACAGTCCCGCAACTTTGCAGAAGTCTAGGGTGTTTTTAGAAGCAAACTAAAACTTCCCTCCTAGGTCACTGTCCTACTACCGTTTTGACTTCCTGGGTTAGTTGGGGATAGCCTAAAGGAGTTTGCGTGTGTTCCCTAATGGGGCTGTATGTGCTAGACACCCAGCTTGCCTGAGTCCCCTGGCCTCGCCCTCCCAGTGCGGCTGCGTATCTGCCACATACTTGGTGGGAGTGGTGGTAGAGCTCCGTTTATTTATTTGTTTTGTTATTTAGCTGAGAGGGCTCCAGGCCAGGTCCTTGCCTAAAAGGGCCTGTTTGTAGACTGAAGTGAGCGGTTAACTTTCACAGGTGTGTGCAGGCTCATCATTAATTTAGCAGTCCCACACTGAGTAGAACTAACCAAAAACTTCCCCAGGCCTGACTCTGGGGCCTCCGTGGTTAATAATTCATGTTGCCCGTAGGGCCCGCATTGGCTGGGGTCTGACCTTCAAATAAATGCCCTGGACTTTTCAATTGCGAGAGGACGCCCAAGAATCAGAAGAGAGGTTTTGATTTTAGTGTTTGAAGGATCAACTAAAACAGGCTCTGGAACCAGCACCTGTGTTCTGGGGCACCCCTTCGAGAAGCTGCACTTGTTCTCAAGGACTGGGGGCTGGGGTAAGGAGGCCTCATGCAGAAAGCATGGCTGCAGAGTGAGGTGTCCAGCTCTCTCTTGGAGTTCCTGCCTCATTGTGAAGACCCCCTCCCACCCCACCCCCACGCATACACATACACATAAGGGCACTCCAGCTCTCTGGGGTCTTTATTTAGACCAGTGGTTCTGCACCTTAGCTGCACACTGGAATTACCTGCAGAGCCTTAGAAAATGTGGATACTTGGGTCCCACAGCAGGGGAGTCTGATTTCCTTGGTCTGGAGTGAAGCCTGGGCATGGAGATTTTGAAAAGCTCCCCAGGTACTTCTGAGATGCAACTGAGGTTGAGAACCATTGCTCTAGAGAGTTTTGCTGCTGCCTGGGAAGGAAATGGTTCCTGTTTTTAGAACAAAGTTTAGCTGCTGCCCTCACTGCCCGCCAGGCTGTAAGCCCTCGGTCCCAGAAGCTGGGTTTTTTGCATGATTGGGTAGAGGAAGGGGCACTGCAAAGCTGAGGTTTCTTTCGGTTGGCAAATGAAAAAGGTATCTGTTTCAGATATTTCTTGGGAGAAACAGAGATATTTGTCAATAAGATATGCTGGGGTGGGGTGGCAGTGGGAGAGGTGACTTGTTCCTTGGTCCAGAGAGCCTCCTCTCTTCACTGTCCCCCCAGATCCCCCTGCAAGCATCACTCCTGAAGATACACCTTCGGTTTGGCACACACATCAACTCTACTTTGTCTGGTTCTTGAATTCATTGCATGTCTTGAGGCCTCTGCATAGCCCCCTACCTCATTTTGCCCAAGTCTATAAGCCCTCAGAGGGCGAGAATCCCTTCTAAGAAACGGGTTTTGTTGAACCCCACACAGGGTGATAAGGATAAATGCTTCAAAGGACAGAGAGGTGGCCATGGCCCCTCTTATCCCCGGCCTCTGCCTGGCTGCAGTGTGAGAAGAGTCTTGACGGAGGTTCAGAACTGCTGTCGGGGACTGTTTTTCTCAGCACCAGACTTGCCATGCGCACAGCCTTCTCCGGGGGTGCAGGGCTGCCTCTCATCGGGGAGCACGCACTGGGGCGGCCCCCGGCTGTGACGGGGTGCGTGTGGCTGACTCAGGAGCTGGCGAGCTTCATCCACATATTTCAGTCTCTGGTCCGTCTGGGTGTTTTCCAGCCTTTAATAACATTTTAGCTCTCTCTTCTCCCTTGCAGCCACTTCTGGAAAGGGTTTCAGAGAGATCTGCCATCTCCTGACCCCATTCTGACCCCTAACATTGCTTTTTTCCTACCCAAAGAGAGATCGCATATGAGCTCCTAGGAGAATTTCTCCTTCCTGTCTCCAAGGAAAGGCGTTTATGTGCTTCCCGGTCGCCCAGAGACTGAGGGCCGCATTCAGGAAAGGCCAAGCCGGCTTCTATAATTAGCCTTGTCAGAACAACCTGTATCTGCTGCCTGCGCGCCCCTGGCTGGCGCAGAGCTGCGGGGAGCCTCCTGCTGTTCTAGGAGCCTTCCCTGGCCTGGCCTCCGAGGAGCCCAGGAGGCCTCTCACCAGCCCCTTGGGCAGGATGTGGGAGGGTGGGGAAGGGTCCTCATTCACAGAGAGGAGGCCCTGAAGAGAGGCAGCAGCAGAGGAAGTGGGCCTAGGCCCTGGGCCCCAGCTTGTTCTCTCCTTTCAGAAAACAGCTGCTTCCTGGGGCCCAGGGCCTTCTCTGAGAGGGGCAGAGAGACCCAGTTTTCAGTCTTCGCTTCAGGGGGCTGAGGTGGGGCCCTCCGGGGACTTCCCCCTTGGCTGCTGGGCACGATTAGATTGCTCACCCGGGGTCACGTGTCCAAATGGGGCTCTTGGTGGCTTGGGGGAAGCCCAACCTGTGTGCTCAGAGATGCAGCCCAAGCTGCTCTCAGGAAAGTGCACACACGGTCACTCAGTCCAAGACACTGGAGTTGGGTCGGGGTAGGGGGGTCATTCGAGGTCACACAGAAAGTTCATGACGGACCCAGGGTTAGAACCTACATCTCTCATCTCCCAGCCCAGAGGTTTTTCTGTTTTAGTCCCACAAAGGGCAGGTTTTGGTGATGTGTGGGTCTGGTGACTGGGACCTCTGGGCATCCCTGCCAACTGCTCCTTTGTTCCTGTCTGGGATCTGACTCTGGAAGTGAGGCCAACTTCCACTCCCATCGGTTCCCCAAATGCCTGCAGAGGGTGGCAGTTTAGTCCCCCTGAGCAGGGACACGGGCACTCTGAGCTCTCTCTGCATGTTCCACGGGCTGCGGGACCCCAGGAGCCATCCAGAGCATCGGGGTGAACGCTCTGGGGACACAGAAAGCCCGCTGCTTGCAGCACGTCAGAGCTGGAAGGACCCGGATCTGGCACCTCACTTTACAGATGGAGAGGCTGAGGCCAGAGAGGCGCGAGGACTTCACCAGGCCAAATACCGGGCTGGGCGGCGCCAGGACTAGCCCCCTCTTAGAAACCTTGTTAAGAGCTCTTCTTGGTCTTCTTCACTCCGTGCGTGACAGGGGTGAACTGCAGTCCTTGTCCTCTCAGAGCCTTCTACAAAATGGAAAGACCCAAACAACCTCGGGCTAGGAAAGAGCTGCTGAGTCCTTACATCCCTCCACTGCATAAGGCCCTCACCGTCCCTCCGTTCCTCAGGCACAGCGGCCCAAGAAACATTCACTCTACACTTGACACTAGCAGGGGTCCCTCTCATCAGTCCCTGAATCTTACAACTTTACAAGTTCTTCTTCGTGTCTATCCTAGAACACTGCTTGCTGTATCTTCATCATGCGTGTTTTCTTTGTGGATATGGAGGTGCAAGTTTGGCTCCATCTGTGGTTAAATATTATACTTAAGCACAGCTGGAATACTTTCCTATGCCACCCCCCACCCCACCCCCCATACCCAGGCCCTCCCTGGTCTACACTGACACCATTGATTCTTGAAAAATTCAAGGAAGACGCAAAGAGGAAGGCGTGGGGGGCGGTGTCTCAGAGGTCACTGTCCGAAGCCACTCCTGGTTCCGTCCCTGCACTTGCCCCGTCTCTTCTTGGGCCTCTGTGGCTCCAGGGACGTCATCCAAGCCTGACAGCCCTGGGACCCGTCAGGGAAATCCCCATCTCTCTGCCAGCAGCAGGAACACCCAGGTCTCGGGCTCAGCACCTGCCCCTGACCTTCTTGGCATGAGAGAAAAGAATACTAAAAATAAGTAGGTTCCAAATTTGAGCAATAAAAATTAAATCTTCAGAACCATTGGACCATATAACTGCTTTTCTATGTGCTTTCTCAGAAGCCTGCCCAGCTCGAGACTCACCTCGAAAGATGCTTCACGCTAGCGCAGCCACGCGATAGCCTCCCTTTGGGGCTGGAACCTGTATTCCCCTCCTGTGGAATTTACTTCTCGTTGCTTCTCTGGCCCTTCCCAGTGTTCCTTTTCTCCGTGAAGATGGTAAACCCTGTAAGATCAGAACTCGCATCCCCTTCGGGCGCAAGGCAGCACCAAGTACTGGTTACTGAAGCGGGCGCTGACTAAACGCTGGTTGAGTTCAGTTGCTGCATCGTCTCTCTTGCATCCTGTATAATCAGGGTGGACCAACTGTTGTAACAAACAGCCCCCGTTATTTTCAGTCATTGGATAATAGAAGTTTATTTCCCTCTTTAAGTAAAGTTACATTGGCAAGTGGGGCTCAGGGTAACACATGGGAGGTTTTGTGGGCCAGGCCCGGAAATGGTGTGTGTGTTTTACATCCACGTACTATTGGCCAGAACTCAGTCACGTGGCCACACCTAACCACAGGGAGGTTGGGAAATGAAGTACAGCTGTGAGCCCGGGCAGACGAGGAAGCTGGATGTGGTAAACACTTAGCTGTCTCTGTTGCACATCCTCTTCCTACCTCTCTGCTCAACCACCGCTGGAAGCTCTGCTCTGCTTTTTTGGTGAAGGGCCGTAACCTCTGTCTCTTTGACTTTGTACCTGTCCATCTGTCACCAAGGATGTGCTCTTCCTGGGATGGGGGGTGTGTGTGTCCTGTCTCCCCCAACTACACTGGGAACTTTTTGAGGACAGATGCTTTTCCTTACTCAGCACTGCCCCGGTTCCTCTGTAGCATCTGAAGGCTTCAGTGGTGCTTACAAGGTTTGCCCTGGCTACTGACATCAGAATCTCTCTTTGGATCACTCTTTGAAAATGGAGTGTCAAGGGTCCACTCTAGACTTTTTGGCTCCTGAATCTTCGGAGGTAGGACCCTCAAATCTGCTTTTTTAATACTTCCCCCTGGTGATTCTCATATATACTGAAGTCTGGGAACCACCAGTTTAGGAAATGTTTGGTAATTGATGACTTCGGTTGGAATTCAAGATGAGCATTTATCACAGATTCCAGAGAGCCTCCTAGGCTGGAAGCCCAGAAGGTAAAGGGTTTTGTCCCTGGTCACACAGCTAAGTAGAGACAGACCAAGGACTCAGAGCCCCTGGGTCCCTGCTCAGAGCGGTCCCCATTACTCTCACCGCAACGTGCTAGCAGGGATGTTGAGGGGACGGCCCTTGGTGATCATGACCGATGCGTGATGTAACGGAAGCAGAACTGTAAGCAAAGTCCTGGCTTCTCATCTCAGCTCCAGCTCTTAACTGAGGGGCTGTGGCCAAGACACTTCAACCCTCCAGACCCAGGCGCTTCATCTGGTCCTTTTAGCCAGTGCGATACGAGCCTGTCCTTCTTCTTTATCTGAGAGTCCCTCACCACTTTGCATGGGAGCAGAGCCTTCTTACCAGTTTCTCATGGGACTGGCAGGGATAGATCCTGACTACCAAGTTCTCTAAATTGTAAGGACTTCGCTAGGGTGGGGTCAGGAAGGGGGCCTGAATGGTTACATGAGCCCCCTCTCCAGGACCACCTGGGACTTACCCAAGACATCCTCACCTTTGTGTTCCAGATTCCTCCCCTCCCACCCACCCCTCTCTCTTCACAAGTTTAGACTGTTTATCCTGACTCAGCTGGCTTTTCCCTCTAAAGCAATTCCAGTTATAGCTCAGGGCGCATGCAACAGCCATTCACCCACGCAGTTTAGGGAGAAAGGAAGATTTTACACTGGTATCAACCTTGAATCCTAGCTCTTAGTTTACACCATCAGGTTGGACTCTGGATCCAGCTTCCACCCCATGAGCTTGAAAGGGAGGCATCGTCGGGCCCAGCCTGGGTGCCCAGCAGCCTGTATTCCCATCCCTCTGCTGCTCTTGACTTGCCAGGTAACACACACCTGTGTGCTTTCCAGCTTGGGGATCCTCCTGTGTGGAGGACCCAGACCTGTCTTCATTCAGGGCCTCGGTCTCCTCTTCTGGATGGCTCAATCTACCCATAAAGTAGCATCCCGGTCCTGACATGGCATATTCTCTGCGGATAAGAGGCCCAGATAAATTTGCCAAAAATCAGGAGCATTTAAGTTCAGGGCCGGGAGGAAGAAGGAAGCTGTAGTGGCAGAAAACTTCAGGTTTCCCTCTCTCAGCCTGTGGCTTCTGTCCTTGGTGCTGTCCTGGTCCCTGTCTCTTCTTTTCTCCCACCCCACCCCAGCTTTACTTATCACTCCCCAGCCTACATCCCCCATCTCACCTCTCTTCTTGGCTCTAGAATACTTTTTTTTTTTTTTTTTGGTCTGCTTCAGGTCGTTGAGGCACGTGGGGTCTTTTGCTGCAGCACACAGGATCTTCGTTGCGGCACTCGAGCTTCTCTCTAGTTGTGGCGTGTGGGTTTTTTGGTTTTTTTTCTCTCTCTAGTTTTGGCGTGCGGGTTCCAAAGCACGTGGGCTCTGTAGTTTGCAACCCTCAGGCCCTCTCGTTGAGACGTGCGAGCTCAGTAGTTGTGGCGTGCGGGCTTAGTTGCCACTTGGCCTGTGGGATCTTAGTTCCCCGACGAAGGATCGAACCCGCATCCCCTGCCTTGGAAGGTGGATTCTTTACCACTGGACCACCAGGGAAGTCCCTAGTATAGATTCCCTATAGCCTATTGGAGGTCTCCCATGCTCCTCAGATGCCTAAGATTTAGTATGTCCAGAACCAACTCGTAGCTCTGCCCATGACTGATTTCTCTCCCTGTCTCTACCCCACCCTACTAGTCCCCTCCCTACCTTTGAAACCTCGGGGGTCTCCCCGCTCATCCCTTCCATCCAGTATGTCACTGTGGCTTCTGCCTCCACAGTGTCGCAGATGTCGGTCTCTCCTTTCTGTCCCCCGCCCTGCCCTATGTTGGGGGCTTGTCACCTCACCCCTAGATGCTCCAGGAGGTCACCCAACCAGTTTCCATCCTGTTTCTTCTCCTTCTGTATATCCTGCATTCGATGGCATATCGGTCTGGTGTCCTGAAGCCTTCGGAGCCCCCCGTTTGCTTCCAGAGCAAAGCCCACACTTCGTTCCTGCTCGTTATGTAGCATCCAGGGCCCCACAATGCCTGGGCTCAATCAAAATGTTGTGTTCTTAAGTTTCTTATAGCACCGAGCACTGGGGTGCTGGGAGATACAGAGATGGATAAAATGCAGTCTCCACACTTAAAGACCTATGGCCCCAGCCACGTTGTGTAACAGACCCTAGTTGCCCCCCTTCCCCACCCATGAAGTGTCTGGATGGGGGCCCCTGAGCAAAGGGTCATCCAGGGGGAAGACACGCTGCATCTGCCCTGCAGCCACGTGACTCTCATCAGGACCTGGCAGCAGCTCCCAGAATCAGAGAGCCTGGGGCATAGCTTAGGGGGGTGCTGGGGACAGGCTGGCAGTGACAGAGCTGCAGCAGCCACTGAGAGGGTTGGAGGAGATTGACTTAACCTCTGAAAAGCAGAGACTCCTGGAGCTGGAGGAGACTGTCAAGGGTCTTTACAGCCATTCCCCTGTTTCCGAGCAGGCCTGCATATAACTGACACAGGCAGGGAGGGAAGCTGTGCTCATTACCACCATCCTCCTCCAACCCATTCATCAGTCCTCCCTTGTCCACGGTGCTAGACAATGTGACTGCAGCTGGTTGGATCCCTGCTGTGTATGAGGCTACAGTTCGAGGCAAAAAAAATCGGGGAGGGCGGCCGCAGAGCGTTTCCGCCTAACAGACCACACTGGCAGAATTTCTATTGCTGTCAAGCCGAAAGGTTGGCGTGTTCAATGAGGTTGTATGTGAGAGGGGCTTAGCCAAGGGCGAGGCCCCCACCCCACGCTCACCCGACCCCAAAACACATGCTCTTCCCACCACACACATGGCATCTCGGGTGAGAGTCAAGTTCCGAAAGGCTCCAGCTAAGCTCAGCTCTCCCAGCTCTAATCTGGTGACCTGCCGCAGGAAGCTGTTCTTCTCGTTCAGCCAATTTCCAGATGCTAAAATCCAGGCTGTTTTTCCCTGTTCTGGTCTTGGGAAACCTGGTCGCCATACTCTGCCACCAGCACCTCATCAGCCTCCAGTCCGTGAGCCCCTCTGTATCCTTCTCATCTCCTGGCTCTCCGCAGAGTGAGGAGTGGTGTTGGGCTGTCCCCCGTGCCGTGATGCAGGCGTCAAGGGGAGCTGGGACCACAGGGCACCAGCCTTGCGGCGGAGAGTATGAGAGGCAGGGCCCTCCGTTGGCCAGAACACGTGGAGAGGCAGTAGGCAGGCCTAAACTCCGGAGTCACACATGGCTGGGAAAGTGTGGGTTAGCGAGGAGGAAGCGGGAGCTGATGGGTCCAGGGTGTTTAGAGAGCATTTCCGGTTGCAACTTGATGCTCCCTTCTTTCTGCTCCCAAAACACTGGTGTATCCTTCTCCCCTATCCCTCATTTTGATGGGCTGTACTTTTCTGGAAGAGGAACAAGATCTTGTTCATCATCGTGTCCCCAGCACATGGTAGGCACTTAATGCGTGTTTGATAAAGGAGGAGGGAGCTTGGAGGTTCTTCCTCAAAAAGTTTCTTTCCCCAAGAGGCAGCGGGGGCTCCCGGAGGACACACACAGCACTTTAGGCAAAGTGTGTGAAAACGATCTCAGGACTGTGAGAAAGGGAAGCTTGCTAAGATTCTGGGTGAGGAATCAATGGATTTTTCCAGTGACTCTGAAAAGAAAAATCTCACTGAGCGAGCAGAAAATGCAAGGACAGCTTTCCATCCACCCCATCTGTGGTTGCTCAGCTATTTGCCTTGGAGGATGAGGGCAGGCAGGGCTGGGTTACTAAGCAACCAGGCCCTGGCACCTGCTGGCAAGTGTTGGTGTGGTCCTTCCTCAAGTGGGGCCTCCCTGGGGGGCTGAGGCAGAGGGGTCCGTGTGGGGAGGCGGGAGAGCCCGCTTTGATGGATTTCTCCTGTCTGCCTTTCAGCCATGGGAATGGCAGGTTGAGGGGGGAGGAATCAATACACTTCTCATTTGTTTAACTTTCCCAGTTTAACTCTAAGCAAGTGAAGATCCCAGTTTGGTGACCCCAGTAGTCTGAGCATTCTCAGACAGCCCAGGTAGAGTGGGCGGGGGCCCCAGGCCCTCAAGTGGGCCCAACACTGGGCCTGGCAACCCAAGCCCTCAACCTTCACTCTGGGTGACCTCAGGAAGCATGCTCACTGCTCTTGGTCTCACTTTCTCCTTCTGTAAAATGGGGAGACTTGCCCCTCCAGTGGAGACTAATTGCTAAAGAGGGCCCAGCATCTGGCTGTGAGAATGGGTGGAGAACTCCTGGGCTTGGAATTATAAAGGCTGTTTCGAGGAATGCAGATGGGTGTTGAATTGTGACGTGAGGTGGGGTTCTTGACTGTGGTGCGTGGAGGTGTAAGGTTCTGTTCACAGAACAGAGAAAGGGCAGGAGCTAGGGTTCTGCTGGGAAATGGTTAGAATGTACAATAGTAATAGTCAGTTCCTGGGCCTTGATGTGTGCCGGGCACTGTTCTAAGCGTATAGACTCATTTAATCCTCACATCATCTACAGTTACCGCGTGAACAACGCGGGTCTGAACTGCATGGGCCACTTATGTTTGGATGGTTTCAACAGTAAATATTACTGTAGTACACGGTCTGTGGTTATTTGAATTCGCGGATGCAGGATACCGAAGGCCCACTGTACGTTATATGCAGATTAGCTCCAGCATTGTTTAAAGGGTCAACTGTGTATATGGTTTCCATTTAACAGTGAGGAAACTGAGGCACTGAAGGGGTTCAAGGGTCACACAGTAGTAAGGGGCAGATCCAGAACTTGGACCCAAGTAGTCTAATGCCAGAGCTCCCAGCCCCTAAGCTATGCCGCCTCTCCTGTAGCTCTTTCCAGAATTACCCAAGTAACCGAAGCCCCAGCAGTGAGGCCAGGAGATGCTCACAGATGCAGCTGCATGTCAGCAGCATTCGTCTTGGAGTCACTGAGGACAGCGCACTTTACCAGGCCATTTAGGAGACAGGAAACCAGATGTCCCTGCCCCTGAGCCTTTAGGATACAATGAGAAGACACACACGTGGAAAGACTCTGAGCTACTCAATGACCAACCAAGACACGTTTCAGTATCACAGAGTAATCCCGGAGCACCAGCGTGGGCTGGGTTAGCAGGGCAGGCAGGCAGCGCAGGGACAAGAGGGCGTGTGTGGGCCAGTGGCGAGGCTCCAGCACCCAGCACCAGCCCAGCCAGCAAAGATGAAGGCACAGGCGGGGCTTCCAGTTAGAGGGCAGCCGAGAAGGAGCCACTCCCCGCAGCAGGGCAGTGACACGGGTGTCCCAGCCGCCCCGCCCCTCTGAACGAGCGTGGCAATGCAGGGATACGGGGAGCTGGCACTGGCTCCCACGCGCCCACTCACCACCTCGGAATTCTCTGAATCATTTACGGAGGCTCTGCCCCAGCCGGAGCCAGCACGTGGTGGGAGAAGGTGCGCCTGCTGTCCCGGCACCCACGGCCTGTGATTAGAACACACGAGCTGGACTCCTAGAACCGCCCATCTCTCATGGCCCCGTGACTCTGCAGGGCTTGGCTTGATGGCTCTCAGAGCACGTGGGATCCTAGAAGCTGCGGGACCCTGTGGTCAAAGCATTCTTGTGCAGAGATGTCCACTAGGATGAGAGTGAGGAAGGGATTCGGAGACGGGGATGGAAAACTCTGAAGGCAAGCCAATTGCGAGCTCCCAGCTCGGCGACTTCAGCAGAATTCCACGACTCCATGGCCTGCACAGGAAAGATGAGACAGTGTTGCCCCACATCTTCCTTTTGCTGTCACATCCATTTCTCTAGGATGTGTGAGGTTGGAAAGCCGGGGTAGCTCCTTGCTCATGGCCGGCTGTGACGGGGTGCGAGGAGAGCATCTGAAGCAGGGTGGGAAGTGCCCGCTGCTTGAATTGCCTAACGATTCAGGTTTCTGCAGAATGTGGGTGATTGGACTGTTCGTCCCAAGGCCCGTTCGAGATCTCTGAGCCCAGGCTTCTGAATTGCACCCGAGCTCCCCTCTGGAGGGTCGTCTAAGAAGCTGGGAGAAACTCTCCTAACTGCAGCTGTTCCTCTGAGCCAGGCTGGGCTGTCCAGGTCATCCCTAGGCTTCAGCCATTTCGTAGTGCACCTGGCAGGAGAGTGGCCAGGCCTAGGAACAGAGCCTGGTCCTGGAGGTCCTGGGATGAGGGCCCACTTGCTTAGAAGTAGGATCGACTCCTCACTTTCCCGGAATATAGAAAGTAAGGGACACTCCCAACTTTACGGGAACCAGGTGAATCCATGAACCTGGTTACATGGCCCCCAGGTTCCCCTGCCCTTGGAATCTTCTTTTTTTATTGTAAGAAAATATATATAATGTAAAATGTACCATTTTAACCATTTCTACGTGGCATTAAGCACCTTCACATTTTTGTACCACCATCACCACCATCCTCTCCAGAACTTTTGCATCTTCTGAACTCAGCACCCATTAGACAATTAACTCCCCATTCCCTCCTCCCCACAGCCCCTGGCAACCACGATTCTACTTTCTGTCTCTTTGAATTTGATTACTCTAGGAACCACATATGAGTGGAATCATAAAATATTTGTCTTTTTGTGACTGACTTATTTCATTTAGCGTAATGTCTCCAAGCTTCCTCCATGCTGTAGCATGTGTCCGAATTTCCTTCCTTTTTATGAATAATATTCCATTGTGTGTTTGTACCACATTTTGTTTATCCAGTCATCCATCAATAGGTTGCTTCCATGTCTTGGCTATTGTGAACAATGTTGCTATGAACATGAGTGAACAAATCTCTGTTCAAGTCCTACTTTCCCTTCTTTTGGGTATATATCCAGAAGTGGAATTGCTGGATCATATTGTAATTTCATGTTTAATCTTTTGAGGTTTCGCCATACCATTTTTTTATAGCAGCTTCATCATTTTCCATTCCCACCAGCAATGCACACAGGTTGTTATTTTCTGTGTTTTTGAAAATAGCCACCCTGATAGGTGTGAGATGGCATCTCACCATGGTTTTGATTTGCATTTCCCTAATGACTAGTGATTTCAAACAGTTTGTCATGTGCTTATTGACCATTTGTACATCTTCTTTGGAGAAATGTCTATTCAGGTCCTTTGTCCATTTTCAATGGGGCTGTTTGTTTTTTTATTGTTGAGTTACAGGGGCTCTTTGTGTTGATATATTCTGGATCTTGATCCCTTGTTAGACGTATGATTTGCAATGGAATCCTCTTTAAATTGATTCTAAAAGAGCCAAGTCTCGCATTTGAAGAGACTGGAGTCTAGGATGAGTTATTGGAACCCACTCACTCCCCCTGCCCACCATCATCCCTAATTCACTCCGCAGTGCTCTGGTCCTGGGTTCTCTGGGAATACAGAGATGGGAAAGGTGCAACTCCTGGTGTTGGGATGCTCATGGTCTAGTCAGGGAGACAGGCTGAGACACAACTCACACTACTATATAGAGGATGAAACCAGTGCTGGAATAATATTGGGGTGTAAGCTTATGCTGTCGAAGAGCCCGCTAATTCTAGATAGAAGTGGTGGATTAAGGAAAGTATCCCCCAAAGATATATCAGTTCCAGGGGGCAAATTCTCTCAGATGAGGAGGAGGACGTCTCAGACTGAATGATCAAACTAAGATGTCAGGGAGACTGAAAGGAGACAGGGACCTAGCAGGAAATCCAGTGAGGAAAACTAACCTGAAAAAAGACCTTCTCGGGCTTCTCTGGTGGCGCAGTGGTTGAGAGTCCGCCTGCCGATGCAGGGGATACGGGTTCGTGCCCCGGTCCGGGAAGATCCCACATGCCGCGGAGCGGCTGGGCCCGTGAGCCATGGCCGCTGGGCCTGCGCGTCCGGAGCCTGTGCTCCGCAGCGGGAGAGGCCACAACAGTGAGAGGCCCGCGTACCGCAAAAAAAAAAAAAAAAAAAAAAAGACCTTCTCATGCCCTAGAAACTCTTGAGGGCACAAGAGAATGCCCCAAAGTAAAACTCCTGTTGCCACTGCAGTAGAACAGGTGTCACCCTATTGTGCTTGGATTCACACTTTAGACCTCTGAGCTGAAAAGGGGGGCTTCGTAATGGTCCAGGGGAGGGGAGAACAGAAATGGAAGGGATTTGCAACATCTACCCTCCGAAACAGTCAGAGTGCAGGAGTCTCCTCTGATTTCCAGTTACTGTCTCAGAAGTAGATGGGTGCCACGGAGCAGGAGCCCTATAGGACCCTTATACAATTCTGGAACCTTTCATTTCCATAGATTCGATTTTGGGTTTTGTGTGTGTGGGCATGTGTGCGTCTTATTGCTTCTTTATGTTTTATTCAGTTCATTAAGCAAACGTTTAAGGGCCCCTCCTGTGTGCCAGGTCCTGTCCCAGGAACTGCGTCAGTGAACAAGTCTTTCTCTGCCCTTGGGAAGCTTCTATTCTATGCTCAAGCTGCAGGGATGTGTGCTGATCTTGAGAGGCAGCCAGAGCACCTGTGTCCAGGCCACAGCCAGGCTGGGGGTGGGGTCGGGGGAGGGACTGTCAAGAAAACCTCCAGGGTAGAGTCCAAGGATGCAGTTTTACAGAGGAAAGAAGGACAAGCTGTGCCCTGGGGCCTGCAGTAGACAGAAAAAGTGAGGGCGGGTGTCCGTCTAGGACTGAGAGGGGATACCTGGGGCTACTAGAGTAACCACATGTGCTGGTCTGCCCAGGACTTTCTGATTTGGGCACTGAAAGTCCTGCATCCTGAGAAAACTCAGTCCCGAGCAAACTGGGACAGCTAGTCACCCTACCTGGGACTCAGAGCTGAAGGCACCGCCTACTTATCCATGGGACACACAGTGGGCATGTAGTGCCAGGGGCCCACAGCACTTCAGGGGCCCACAAACATGTTTTAATTTCTTTTAAAATCAGGAGAAAGAAATGAACTTTTAGGTTGAAGAAAGTACTTTAATCTATGACATTTATATATTTGTCTTTATACCAATCATAAAATATAATTTCCAAGACTTTTTTATGGAGAAAGGGGCCCACAGCCCTGAGGATGAAAGTGCATGAACAAGAGTCATAATGTGGCCCAGGCTGAAAGCCCTGTCAGGGGCCAAGGTTAAGGCGAGAGGACTCCCGCATGGGGTCACTACCCACCAGTCAGACCTCCCTTTGCCAGATGAACGACTACTGAGGCTGCTGGTAGTTACCATGGCGTTTATTGACTGCTTACTGTATACTTACATTGTGCTAAGCACTTCCAGATGTGCAGTCTCATTCCGTCTCTGCAATAAATGTATAAAGAAGGCCTTCTTATCTGTGTTTCGCAGGCAAAGCATCCCGAGTCTCAGTGAGACTGACTTGACCCCGTTCACAGACGACCAAGGGTAGGGCCGGCAAAGGCCAACCTATGGCTGGATGTGCAGGCAGCGTGGCCTAGTGGGTAATAACATACCTCCATCATTGACTTATTTCGAGGATTAAATGAGACTGTGACTGCTAAACCCTGCGCACGCCTGGCTGTTGAGATTTTTATCATGATAATGAGGCCCTACAGGGCCTGAACTTAAGTGCGAAGCTCCAGGGCCACAGGGCTCTCCCAGCTTCCTGCGTGGGGCTCCTGCCACCCCAGGTGACGTGCTCCTGCCAGTAGACAGAGGTGGCCAAGTGAAAGGGTGAGGGACGCCATGCCCAGGTTCCAGGACATGCTGGCAGCCCAGAGAGTCCACAGACATGACGCCCGCACACACGGAGCTGGGCTGGGCTGCCTGGGAGGCCGCCGAGGCTGGTCCCTGTTGTGCTGTGCTTGTCCCAGTGTCCATGTATGTGTGTCTCTGTCTTCCCTCCTCAGATAACCTGTGAGCTCCAAGGACAGGGACCACACCCCATGGGTTTCAAGTCCCAAGGTGCCTTTCACAGTCCCCAACCCATGGGCAATTCAGTCAGTTGCTGTTGACTGTCTACATTGACCACACTCCATAGTTTTGTCTTTAGGGACTTCAGTCTCTAGTTTTCAAGGCTCCTCCTCTACATCCCCCCAGAGCAGCTCAAATTCCACATGGTTCTGCTTGTATGGATGGCTCCATCCTTCCTTCCTTCCTCTGCTGGGAATAACCTATCAGGGAACACAGTTAAGGAATTTGATTCTTTTATTTCGGGACATTGGACAGCTCCATAGAGGGACTTGTGGGAATCAACACCTTCACTGCCCTGGGTGGGGCTGGGGAAGCCATTCCAGAACACGGCCATCGGGACTCGGATGGGGCCCTGTAGTGAAGCCCCATGGGGCTTCCTCTTTCCCATCTGGTTGAGGCCATCACAAAGGGGCCAATGAACCCTGAATGTGATCTGAGCATCGAGCAGGGTGTGCCCAGCCTGGACAGACAGGTGCCTGCCCCTTTCCTTCAGAGGGTCCTACTTAGGATGCGCCAAACAGAGACAGCAGGTGTTTGGGTCAGGCCAGCTGCTGGGCAGAAGGCGTCTGCAGGTGGTCATTCTCCTGCAGCCGATGCCTGAGGCTCTCATCCCAGACAGAGGCCTGGAGATGCTTCCCACCCAAGGGGCAAAAGAATCGCTGCTGACAGATTTGCTAAGAGCTAAGAAAGAGGAAATGTGGCAAAGGCTCGTGGTGACCAGCTTCCGGGATAGTTTTTGTTTTGTTTTCTTGAACTGTGTGAGTTGAGAAGGTGTGGACCTTACTTGAGCTTGGCCAACGTGGGGTCTGGCGGACGAGTAGAGAAAGCCAGTGGTGAGTAAGGAGCAAAGTCAAGTCGAAGAGAAACGTTAGGCACGTTCTGTAGACCAGTTGTCACTGCTGCAGTGCAGACCTGCTGAGCTCCCAGCTCTCCTCCCAGAGGCCCCCATCCCCACACCCAGTTCTCTGAAACAGAAGAGGAAGCAGTGATGAAAGAAACCACCCTATCCTATCTTCTGTGTAAAATCTTAGAGCTGCAGAGGGGCCTTAGAATTCTGCTGGTCTCGCTTAGTGATTTCACAGATGAGGAAACTGAGGCCCCAGGAGTGAAAGTGACTCACCAGAAGTCACAGGTCATTGGATGGGCTTGCGTTCATTCTCACCAAGAAATTGCAAAGAGCTGAGCCATGGGACAGGCTTCCAGCCAAAGCCCACAGCCCCACGCAGCCCACACCTTCTCAGCATCTGCTTCTTGGGGTGCAGGTTGGTATGAGTTGCTCCTGGACCTGACTACTGTCCACGCTGGGCTCTGGGCTGAGTATCACCTAGGCTGGTCCATTCTCTCCCTGCCACGCAAGCAACAGGTATTTTTCTGACACGTCCTTGGAGGTCAGCCCAGTTCTCCGCTGAGCCCTGCAGAGGGTGCCAAAGAAGAATAATCATCAGATATCCTGTCTGACTCCCTCCAGGGAGCATCTAACTGGGGAGATGGGATTGACACAGGTGAAACAATAATGAAACAGTAAAAGGCAGCATATAATCAGATGCTAAAGGTAGCCATACAGGCTGTGAAGCCACGTCCATAGGTCCTGGCAGTGGTGGAGGTAACATTAGCAGGCAGCTGCGGAGGTCCATGGCACGTAGGAATTTGCAGCTCTGCTATGACAGGAATCTGAGGGTTTGAGGCCATGGGGCTGGTGTTTGGAAATGAGTCCCCGAGCTGGTGAGTGAGCTTAGCTGCCCACCTGCATCCTTCCTCAGGCAGCTTGCTGCCTCCCAATTAGAGAAGGGAGGAGAGAAAGCAGAACTCCAATGAAGTGATAAAGCTTTTGTCTACTTGCGAAAAGTGTCCATTAAGTGAGAGTGAAGTTACCAAAGGCCCATACACTGGTGGTGGGAGGAAATACACAGGAAACACCTGATTCTTGATACAAGTATGATATTAGGAGAAAGGCGGGGACCAGTACAAACCTGTATACTGTATACCTTTCTCCATTTGGGAATTAAAATGTCAGGAACCTAAAAGATTAGGAGAGCAGAAAATGAGGAGATTGCTGTGGGCCAGAGAAATTTTCTCAGGAAACTACACAGAGAAGATGGAACTAGAGGAGATGGGGGCTATGTATTCTAGGCAGAAAAACTGCACAAATGACAGTGTAGAGCAGACGTGGGCAAACTACTGTTCGTGGGCCAGAGTCCACAAATAAAGTTTTACTGAAACACAACCACACTCATCCTATGGTCGCTCTCTGCTACAGTGGCAGAGGTGAGTAGCAACAGAGACTGGATAGCCTACGAAGCCTAAAATATTTGCTCCCTGGCCCTTTACAGAAAAAAATTTGCCAAGCACTAGTGTAGAGAAAAGAATGAACAAACCCTATGACATGTGAGCCAATCCAGAGGAAGTGCTCCAGGAAAGTGAGAAATGAAATTGGCTAACAGAGATAGGACTTTGTATGCCTGGAGTGATAGTTACAGTACATGCCTTTTGGATGGGTTCAATCATTTCCAAAATACCCATTATTTCATTTGGTTTTACCTTTGCATCAATCCTATGAGGCAATAAAGGATTTTTATAGATGAGGAAACTGAGGCTTAAAGACATGATCCAACTCTCTCAAGATCACTTTGTTAGTGATGGGAGTCACAACCTGAACACACGCTTATGTTCACCCCACAGGTATTGCCTGAGCCTCTACCATGTGCCAAGCTGGAACTGAGCTCTGGGACCCCGTGGTGGAGCAGACAGGTGCTTCTCTCACAGAACTCAGTCCAAATGGCAATCCAAGACATACTGCACTATAATTCCTAGCAGAAAGCAAGATCATTTTTCTCCCCCTGTAGGCAATGGGGAAGCACTGAAGTTTCTTGAGCAAGCGTATATATTATCTGCTTCATGCTCAGGGCCACTGGGTGTGGAGAAGAGACAGAAGTATGATGTAAGTCACTAAGGAGCTTCCGTCTAGTTAGGAAGAAAAACCAAGGTGGATGGTCTACTTGGAGGATAATATTAGATGGATATTTAAGTGCAGGATAGTATAGTGTTAGTTTTGGATGTAGGTTAGCTCTAACCTTGCTGGGGCTCCATTTCCTCATCTGTGAAATGGGCATAATAATAGTACCTTCCTCATAAACTTGTGGTGAGGATGAAATGAGCTGATACATGCTAAGTGAGTAGAACAGTGCCTGGCACATAGTTAGCCTGTTAATAACAGTCAAGGATCATCGTCATCATCGTGCAGGGCTGAGGTGGTCAGAGAGGCCTTGACAGGTGAAAGATTTCAGATAGACAGACAGCAGTAAGATGGTGAAAGCTGTGTGCAGGAGGAAGAGGCTGACAAGTTTAAAAAGAGGAAAAGTGAAATTTCTTTTTTTTTAATATGTATTTATTTATTTGGCTGCATTGAGTCTTAGTTGTGGCACGTGGGATCTTCATTTCTGTGTGTGAGATCTTCGTTTCGTCACGTGGGATCTTTTAGTTGCGGCATGTGGGATCTAGTTCCCCGACCAGGGATCGAACCTGGGCCCCCCTGCATTGGGAGCACAGAGTCTTAACCACTAGACCACCAGGGAAGTCTCAAAGGGAAAGTGAAATTTCTGGCAAAAGTGAGGTTTGCGTGATTTAGGTCCAGAAAAAAATGGGCCCGAATGTATCTGATGGTTCCAGCACATTCTCCTCAGCCCACTCCTGACCCTGTGGGTTAGGACCTATGAACACAAATTTGCTTCTCACCAGTGCCCTGGATGTGCTGGCTGCATTGGGAACAGCTCAACCGTCTGCCACCAATGGCAGGAGCTTAATCAGAGCAGATGCATCCCATGCCAGATGCACTGAGATGTATAAGCCTCCTAGGAGAGACACCTCACAGGGCAATGCCTGTTATCTTTAAAATCACAACAGAGTGAGCTCCCCATTCTGTCCCCATCTTGGGCCACCCCAGGAGACAAAACTCTGTCTGGTTTCTAGCTTTGTACCCGTAGATGGAGACAAATCTTTCACTCTGAGAACTTGAGAATCTGGCAGGTGAATAGAAAGTGGGGTCTTTGACTTATCCTCTGAAGATCGCAATATTATTGATCTGTTCACACCCTGGATACTGCCTTCTCCGTAAACCTTTGGGGGCAGTGCATATCTGTGAGTGCAAAAGTGTTAAGTCTGCAGCTGGATGGGGACGCTTGAGGTCTGAGATTGCTTGGGAGGGGTCTATACCAGTTCTTCTCCAACGTTGCTGCACATTAGAATCACCTGGGAGATTTTTTTAAATCCCTCTGCCCAGGCTGCACCCCAAACCAATTAAATCGGATCTCCAGGATGGAGCCCAGGTGTTGTGTTTCTCAAGATCCCCCAGAGGAGTCCACGTGCAGCCGGGTTTAAGAAGCACTGGTCGAGGTTTTCTACCATCTCTAGGATGGGAAAGAGTGCACTCCCGTAGCCATGGCTGGCTGGCTGGCTGGCCTGCTTTGGGAGGTGATTCATTCAGTCCATGGTCAGATCTTGTCTGCCAGATCTGGTGCGGGCAGCAGCCAGGGGTGCTGTCATCCCAGGGCGGGAGATTCAGTGTGCTGGCCAGACAGGGCTCCTGGCACTCCCAGACGGGATGGAGATCAGGATGGTTGTTTTCTGCGTGAGTCCTGCAAAGGGTGCCCGCGGCCACTTGCGTCACTTCCCCAGGTTTGTGGTGGGAAGGGGGGAATAGATGGGTTATCTGCTGCAGGAAAAGAGAACAGGAAGAAAAAACCTTAGGTTAAGGCAGCTCTGACTCTTACTGTATTCAAAAACAGGCTGGAATACTGGCCTTCGAAAGCCATGATGCAGCTGCCTTTTCTTACTGGGAAATGGCTCTAGCTCATTTGGAAACTATGAGAGATCTTCCAGGAGCTTCTAGAGCTTCTAACTCTTTTTTGTAGATAAGTACGAGCAAGCTGCTAACTCCTAAGGAGCAACAGCCTGCATGTTTCAGAGCCGGACAGAATGGAGTGTATGTAACGGTAACGGGATACTGGTCTTTCTGACTGGAAGCTCCCAGAGGGCAGCAGGCACGTCTGGTCCCACAGAGATGTGCCCAGTGGGGTGGGTGCTGGGGGCGGGGCCTCCAGGAACTAAGCGGGGAGGCATGAGGAGTGAGAAGCTCCACTGTGATGGTCCCTGGGTGAATAAGTCGACAGCGAAAGAAGACACTCTGTGTGGCTCACACCGCTTGCTTCTCAGCTCAAGAAGATGGCAGATGCCCTGGGGAGTACTTGCCCTTGGGTGGTCCTCCATGGAATCAGGGTCCTGTTCCAGAGACCTGAGTGACCCCATAGGAAAAGGGTGGGCCCTGCATCCTGGCGCCTGCCTCCTCCTGCCAGAGGCTAGAAGTCCCTCCTTGACATCTTTACAGGTGACACGGTGGCCCCAGGTCCTGAGGCTTCTGGGGACCCACTGAACGTTTCACAGGTCACGTAATTTATAGGTCTTGGTGTAGCGACTGCTCGTGCCAGCCCCGTTGCATGGAATTTCAGTGATCGCTATGGGAGTGGCTGAAGCGGCTGTCCTAGGGTGACCACATGGAATTGAGAAGAGCATGGGTTCCAGACTTTGATGGACTCGTTTCCAGGCCCAACGCAGATGCTTACTAGCGGTGGGACCACAAGCGTGTTTCTTAACCCTTCTGAGCCTCTGTCTGTAATCTGTAAAACAGGAATAACATACGTAGTATGTAAGGTTTGTGAGTGTACAGTGCTGTTCTGATCGAGATCCTCGAGGAAGAGTACATAGGGGAGCAGACAGGCCAGCGGAAGATGCCGTGATGGAAAAAGGACGTCAGCTCGTTTCCATGCTGAGGGGTGGGTGTGGGAGGCCACGCCCGCTCCCCTCGGCAGCCACAGAGCTTGACATCTTATCGGCTCTGTGGGACTGGAAAGTGGGAGGGGGGAGTGAAGGCATCCTGCTGAGTGTGACTTGTCTCCCGTGGGCGGGCTAGAGGGAGGAGGCTGGACAGCTCTGCCATGGGAGCCTGACAGGTTCAGCTGGGTGGTGCTGTGACGGCAGCATGGCTGTGAAATTCCCCAACCAAACCAGACACCCACAGGGCAGTGCTGGGTGATGTCAGCCTGGAGAACACGGTTGCCCCACCACTCTGGGCCTGTTTCCTCATTTGCCGGAGGAGGATCCTGACCCACCCTGGGTCCGCTAGATTTCTAAGACCAGGCACATTCTTGGCAGGTTTTGACTGACCTATTTATTCCCCCAAACTGTGGCTCCTGCACTCCCGGCCACACAGGACAACGTGAAGACAAAGCAGGGAAGGTGGGTGGCAATGGACTTGAGAGAAGCCCAGGGAACTGACAGACGGACAGGTTTGCTTAGACCCCAGAATTCTCCCCTGAATTCTGTCCACCGTGTGAACAACATCGACCTGCATCTCCTTGGCTTCCTTCTTCCTAGAGGGGGTGCGGGGGGTCGGGGGGCAGTCAGAAGAATAAATTGTGATGTCATGGGAAGAACACAGCAGAACGGACTGGCATCCCTTTTAGTTCTGCAGAGGCTGACTGCAGGGCTCTAGGCACGTTCCTAAACTCCTCTGAGTCTCCGTCGTGTCACCCGTGAAATGTGGGTAATAAACTCTTATCTTGCAGTTTGGATTCTGAGGATTAACTGAGATAATGCAAGCCAAGCACTCGGCGCAGAGGAGGTGCTGAGTAAACGCTGGCTGTCCCTGTGCCCCAGTGGAGATTTATCCCCTCAATTATCAGGGAAGGCTACAGCCCCCTGCCCCCACTAGTTCATGCATTCATTTGATAAATATGTGTGTGTGTGTGTGTGTGTGTGTGCGTGTGCGTGTGTGTGTGTGTGTGTATTCTTACTATGTGCAAAGTGCTGTGGCCAGTGACATGGGGCCTGGACTAATGTCCATGTGCCCTTGGTCCTCTCGATCTGGGAGAATTGCTGTCATTCCCATCAGCATATACTGGGATCACGTGTATGTTCCTGTCTCTCCAGCTCTATTGTTACTTCCTTGAGGAGATGACCATGGCTTGCATTTCTTTGCATCTCCCATAGCATCTAAATGGACACCCTCCATAAGCAAAACAGCTCTGCTGATTCACCAGATTCACACCCAGTGCCTGTGTGCCGGGCCTTTTCACCTTGGTCTTGCAACAAGCCTGAACGGTGGGTATTGCCCCCATTTCACAGGTGTGGAGACTGGGGCCGAGAGAGATGGAAGTCACTTCCCCGGGGTAGCTGGCTGCGCAGGGGTTTGACCTTTGATTTTTCTCAGGCTGAGTCCATCCCATTCACTGCCTGAGGCTGGTGCTCACTTATTCTCGGTTGGAGAGGCCTTTGGGAGGACGAGGTCATTTCCTTCCTCATCCTGAGAGCCACTGTACATCCACCCTCACATCTGTGTCTGTTTCAGAATGACTGTAAACCCGCAGAGGAGCCGTGGTGCCCGCCCACGCTGCAGGAGATCAAGCAGAAGATCGACAGCTACAACACCCGGGAAAAGAACTGCCTGGGCATGAAGCTGGTGAGGGGGCCTGCCCCGCACTGCCCGCCCCCTTCCTCTCTCCCCCTCCCAGCTCCATAGCCCCTGCCGGTGTGGCTCCCCTGCTCTCCCTCTGCATTCTGGGGGATACCCCCACCAGGGTCCTCCCCTTTCTTTGGGCTCCTGGAGGCCTCCAGGCTTGTGTGAAGCTGAGAGCCTGGGTTATCAGGGGTCTCTGTGTGTTTTAGGGAAATAAAATGGGCTTCAGAATAAGATCCACATCTAGTCTCTGGCTCTTCCTGTTTTTAACTTGTGGCTTTGGGAAACCTTAACCTCTCTGAGCTTCACTGTAAAATAGAGATATTAGTTCCCATTTGTCAAAGCGCTTGTGGGAATTAAATGATATACAAGTGACTAAGGGCCCAGGAGGCCCTGGGCAAGGGGAGCTCGCAGCAACTCCTCCTCCCCTTCTTGGTCATTACAGCCTGTGTCTGGGGAAGCTTCCTTAGGCTGTGCAGAGCTCAGAGAGGGGAGGGCACCAACTTTGTGCCAGGTTTGGAAAGGCCATCTTCAGTGGGGAGGGGAGGAGACAGTAGAAGAAACCTGCCCCCTGCTGGTGGCTGGCAGCAACTGGCTCTTTGGGGCTTCAGCCGGGTGGGGCGCTAGAAAACCCAGTCGCGGATAGGCCTGGGTTTAAGTCTTGCAGACTGCCGGGTTTTGGAAAGAGATGCAGGAGAAAATCCAGTGCGCTTGTTCTCCGAGGACCTTATTACAGAGCCTTCCTGCTCCTCCTTGGTTTGGCGGGGCAAACTAGAGAGGCCACTCCAGACCCTGCCTCTTGGCCTGGGGACCCACCAAAGGCAGTCGGCATCTGCCCCGTGACAGGGGATTTGGGGCAGGCAGCCTGAGCCTGTCGGGAGGGTGTTTGACTGGGATGGCACTGCTGTTAGGAAAGGCCTCTGCAGCCCACCGGATCTGGGGCCACGGCCCAGAGTGGCAGATAGGATCAAGCAACACAGACCCTCCCGGACCCCACATGACTTCCCCCCCGCCCCCCACCCCGCAGAGCGAAGACGGCACCTACACGGGTTTCATCAAAGTGCATTTGAGACTTCGGCGGCCGGTGATGGTGCCTGCTGGGATCCGGCCGCCGTCCATCTACGACGCCATCAAGGAAGTGGACCTGGCAGCCACCACGGACAGGCGGACATCCTTCTACCTGCCGCTGGACGCCATCAAGCAGCTGCACATCTGCAGCACCACCACAGTCAGTGAGGTCATCCAGGGGCTGCTCAAGAAGTTCATGGTCGTGGACAGTCCCCAGAAGTTTGCACTTTTTAAGCGGATACACAAGGACGGGCAAGGTATGAGAGAGCTAGCTCCCACCCAGAAACTACCTTTCCCAGGTCCGTCTGTGCTCCCCAACACACTGGAGTGGGAGGATTGGGCTTCTCGTGGCACCTCCGCTCAGCCATCCGTGTGGCGTTAGGTCTGTGGAAGGGCCACACGCACGTTCTGCCCGCTCACGGTGCCCCTCCCTCCACGTGTGACTTCAGGAAAACCACACCCTGGGCTCTCACTTCCTAATCTGTGGAATGGGACGGAACCGCCCACCACTCCTACTAATCTTTTAGGGAATGACGTGAATGGAAACATGCTTCACACTCTAGCAGACGCGAAGATAAAGGTTGTTACCCTATTTATTCTTGTCAGGTTCATTTCGTTAGGTTGAAAGGATGGCCACTTCCATTTAGAAACACCAGCCTCTGCATTTCCAATCGGTCCCACCCCTCCTGAGCCCCTGCCCTTCTTTTCCAAGATGAGCGCCCAGCCCCTTCTCTTGGTTTGCAGTGCTCTTCCAGAAACTCTCCGTTGCGGACTGCCCCCTCTACCTGCGCTTACTCGCTGGGCCTGACACGGATGTGCTCAGCTTCGTGCTAAAGGAGAACGAAACTGGAGAGGTGGAGGTAGGTCTGGGACCCTTTGTTTGGTGCACAAAGCCAGCCTGCGGGCACGCTGGGGGGCATGGGTTAGCCTCACCACCCAGCACAGCAGGAAAATGTCTCGAGGCAGCTGGGCTGGGGTGAGTGCCGGCTGAGGTTCAGCATTTAAGCCAGGATTGTAAGTGCCCTGGGGTAGCAAGTCAGGGCCTGTGTCTGGCAAGGCCTGTGGAAAGACAGGACTTCATGTGCTTTATTTCTGAAAACTCAGGGTGGATGGGCGCTGAGAAACTCCCTGTGTTCCACCCAGATTCTTTTGCTCCAGGATGGCCTGGGCTCCACTGGGCATGGGTATTTTTGAGTCGTTTGTCTCTCCCTGGTTCTTCAAAGCGGACCTCGATCCCCCAAGGGAAGCTCACCGGAGTCCAGTCTGTGGTGTGAAGTGAGGCGAAACCAAGCTGGTGGCCCCCACGGCCTGGGCTGCGTGGCAGGTGGGGTCACAGTGGAGTGACCGAGAACAGGGTGCCTCTCACAGAGTTTGTCACACTGCATTCACTGGAGGCCTGGGGTTCGGGGAAGCAGTCTTGGGAGCCACTGTGGAAATCTGGGGGGTCCAGGCGAGCGGGGCCCTGTCCTTTCCCGGCCTCCACCAGGCAGCTCTGCTTTCCATCTGCTTTATATAGTGGAAGATTTCGTTTGGAAAAAGTATTCCGCTGAAGCTGAACACTGCTGGCCCGTGGCAAGCTCACGGGCCTGGGGGTTTAGAGGTCTGGCTTCTAGTTCTAGTTTTGCTGCTATAAGCTTTGTGACTGTGGTGCTTGTGTCTGTGATTGTGGTTCCCTCTGTGGACTTCAGTTTTTTCATTTATCCGATGTGGGGATTAAACCAGATAAACCTTAATGTTCCTTTGTGCTCAAAGAGCTTAGGAGTCGAAACCCCTGGCCCCATGGGGGCCTCAGTTCCTGGGTCAGCCTAAGAGAAGTCAGACTTGCCTTCTTTCCCGAGCGGCCAGGTCCCCCAGGCCCACCAGGCTCTGCAGAGCTGTGCAACAGGCTCATCTCATCATCTGCTCTGCCAGCCAAGGGAGGCACATACCCTAATTCCACGGCAGATGAGAAAACAGGCTGAGAAGGTGGACTTATGTGCTCAAGGCCACACAGTGGAGCCAGGCTGACACCCAGTCTCCTGAGTCCAAGTCCAGCTCTCCTCCAGGTGCCACTTGAGGGTCCGCATGTTGGGAGCCTGTTGCTGATCACCCCAAAGCAGACAGCTGGGTCCCAGGCAGCTCCCGCGTCACTGTTAAGATCTCAGCGGCTACAGAGAAATTTAAGATTGTTGATTCTCTGAATAACAATGTGGCTTGTGGACTAGTAACTCTTGGCCACGAGATGCCAGGATTTGAAATTCTGTTGCTGGTGCAGCATGGAAACCCCAAGCTTTATTTTTCACATCTGCCTACTCAGTAGCAAACCATGTGCAAACTGTGTGAAGAGTGGGGACAGCAGGGGTCCTCAGATCAGGCGCCCACTAACCTGTCTCCTGTTGTTTCTCCCCCAATCTCCCTCTCGCCCCACAGTGGGATGCCTTCTCCATCCCCGAGCTCCAGAACTTCCTAACAATCCTGGAAAAGGAGGAGCAGGACAAAATCCAACAAGTGCAGAAGAAGTATGACAAGTTTAGGCAGAAACTGGAGGAGGCCTTAAGAGAATCCCAGGGCAAACCTGCCTAGCTGGTCCTGCTTCCTCTTCTCCCGATGCCCGTGGATTTATTTTTATTATTAATTATTATTCTGCCACAGACACTTTTTCTCAGGACACCTCTGTTGGGTGCATCTGTGCCCGCCCAGCAGTTCCAGACGTGGCACAAAATCTCTGATGGACACGTGTGTGCGTGGAGTTGGGGCCTGCCCACCATCACGCTGTGCCCTCTGCACACTGCCCAGGAGCAGCGCTCGCTCGTGTGAAAGTTCCGCCACGTCCTCTCACCATCGGCAAAGCCTTTCACAAACCAAATAGTTGCCTCTCTCCACACCAGCCGGCAAAGGAAAGAAAAAAGATTTTAGAGATATATGTTCTTTCTCTGCCTTTTATTCTTTTTCAATTGCTTTCTTATTTGCCATCCACGGTTCCCTTATTTATGAGTCCAAGAATTGTAGCATATTCCTTTAGCAGGTCTGAGCTGAGCCCCTGAGAGCACGACAGTGCTCATAAAAGGACTGTCCCCCACTTTCCCCAGGTGCCCGTTGTTCATGCTTAAGGGAAGGTCATAAAGCCACTGGCTGGGGTCAGGAGCACCGAAGCTGAGATTGCCTGAGAACTTTCCAGAGAAGCTGCAGCCGGCCCTGGCCCTGATGGCCCAAAAGTCTGAGCCCATGTAAACCCAAAGGCATACATATCTGTGTATGCGTGGTCTTCAGCCATATCTTGTCAACAACTCTTTGTTTCTGAGTTACAGTTTTGAATTTAATATTGCCATCATCCTCCTGTGTTTCCACCAAAGGGAAACCAGCCATTTACCATTTTTAAAGTCTCCTGCTGAGTACGGAAATCAGGCAGTCAAAGCCAAAACATGTTGCAGATAAAGGTGTCCAAGCTGTCTTCAGCCTTCCCCGGGCTAGAGAGCAGAGGAGGCCTGGCTGCCTTGGTTTCCCTTTGGCCTCCAGCACTGCCTCGCTCCTCCCACTGGGACTCTGGGATCTCCAGATACCGCCAGAGGAGCTGCCTTGAGTACAGAGGGGGGAACCTCCAACTCAGCCAACTTGGAGACCTTTATGGTCGAAGAATGGCCAGCCATGGGGCTGGCCTCCTGCTGACCTCAGTGCCTTTTTGTTTTCAAAGAGGGACAGGAGCAGGGGCATTTGCTTGAGGCTCTGCTGCTGGCTTGCTCCTGCCAGGAAGTGGACCGCGGCAGTGTGGGAGACAAGGCCAGGAGAATCTTCCCTCCAGGTATGGGACGAGGGTCGCAGACCTCCTTCCCGTCTAAGGTCCTGGGCTCTGACTTCCAAGAAGTGAGGTCAAACTGCCTGGACAGGGCGGATCAGATTCCCAACTCTACATGTGTACTGGCTCCTTGCTTAGGTCCAAACTTAAAACTAGCCAAACAATTCAAGCCGGTAGCCAGGACTACAGAGACACTCCTGCGCAGAGGAGAAGGACTCTGGACTTTCAAAGCGGGGCCAGTTTTCCAGTGCAGCCTCTGAGAGACCATTTCTTCGTCAGCCTCTGAGAGACCATTTCTTCGTCAGTCCTCTGCCTTCCCAAGTCCCTGTTGGGTTGGTTTGAGCCCACACTTCTTTGTGTAGCCTCAGCAGTTCCCTCCCTCCCTGACCCTTGCTGAGTCCACATGCCCCCGATCACAGAAGGAATGCAGACCCCTCATCATGCAAACTACTTAGTCTTCAGAGCTGCAAAAACAGGACGAGTTAAGCAGCTCAAAAGAGATTTTTTTACATCATAAAAACCCTAGTTATCTGCTATCTCCTGCTCAGCCTTATCACGTCCCCCCGCTTAAAAAAATCTCTCTCCCTGCTGTGTATCGACAGGGGTGGGTGCAGAGTCCTCTTTTCTTCAAGCTGCATGTCTTTAACATGAATAGAAGGCATGGATCCTGTGCAACCGCTGTGAATGCTGCTGAGAACCTCCCTCTGATGGGGTGGCTATTTTATTTTTGAGAAGGAAAAGAAGTCATGTACATATATACATAAAGGCATATAGCTATATATAAAGAGATAGTGGTGTTTATGAAATAAGGAAACTATGGGAAAATTCAGACTTTCTCTAAAGCACAGTTAGACCAGGACCCAGGCTGAGGCCCTACCTCCGAAACAGTAGTGTGTAGGGAGTGTCCCTTCCCTCCCAGGGTGGGCATGACTGCTGGAGTGCCTTCTACTGTTGTGTTGCCCAGTGCGTAAATTTTCTTTTTAAATGTCTTTCTTATGTGGGTTTTAAAGAAAGTAATAAAAGCTGGTTGCAAAAATCATTCAGACCAGAGATGTGTTCCTTGAACTTCCCCATCTCATGGAAATCGGGAGCTGGGAGAGGGGGTGGGAATAGAGGAACACGCACACTTTGTGTCCAAGTCAGATTTCCTTTTGCCAACGAACAGAGGAATGAAGGCTACTGTTCAAATCAGCTTGAGAAAACTGTCCAAAGGCATGGGCTGGGGGTGCTGCCTAGGGGCCTGGCTATTCTGCATCCGCACAGAGCAGAAGAGGAAAGGGGACTTACTACAGAGAGGAGGGGCTTTCTGGAGCTAAGGATGATTGAACACCAGAACAGGCTACTGAGTTAAGCAATGATTCTTCTATTTTCAGAATTATTTTAAAATTAGATAGGAATGTGTCTTTGAAAGTTTGAGATTATCTCACCTGGAGGAAGGGGGCTAGATGACAAAAACAGTCCCTTGACCTTAGCTCTGACGTCCGTCAAAGGAACATCTCGGTAACCGTGGTAATAACCACGTAAAAGTTATTAGAAAGAAATTCTCGCCTGCCTTCCGGTATTGATCACACACAGTGCAATGAATGGGGGCCCCCGGAGCTCATCCAGTCCACTCCCAGCCTCCCTCTAGGAGAGCACCCCCTGTCCAACAGACATTCTTAAAAGTGTCCAGGAATGGGGCATATCTGTAATGTGTGCTCACCTAGACCTCCAAGAAGTATATCTTTCAATAATTTTGCCAAAACCCAGAAATGAAGCAGTTTCTGCTTTTCACTGAAACTCATTTGGTTACAATATGGGATTAAGTGTAAAGCTGTACATTTGACCTTGGTATAGATTATTCAGTTCAGCACACAGAAAAAGGAATCCTTTGCACAGCCTAACCCTCCCCTGCCTCCTCACATGTACCTATGTTATTCACAAGGAGGAAAGGGAAGATGAGTCATTGCAAATGTGTCACCATTACTGGAAATACCGTTCAAAGCACAAGTCTTGACAACACTGTTTCACAGCAGAATTCTGGGTCAAACCACAGTGAAGAGTTGGATGTTCATTTTAGATCCAGCCTCACCATCTACTGGCTTGTGTCTCTAGCAGGGATTAACAAGGCAGGACACAACCTCTCTCTGAGGCTCCAGTCCCTCCAGGGTTGTGCAAAACGAATCACGTCTGTGAAAGAACTTTATAAAGTACTACATGTTATTTGTATTCATATGAGGACCATATTTCATGACTGCTGTACATACTGTGCTCCCTTAGATCAAACTCTGTCTGTCCAAGGGTTCTGCTGTAACAGAATCTTGTTTGGGGTCAATTTCTAGAAATCTCTTTCTCAGTTTCATATTGCTTATGTCAACAGAGTGGATCGGTAAAAAAGGAGTTTACTTACAGTGAGTCAGCAGTGAAAAGGACGATTATTCGGGGCCTAATAACAAAAGGCAAGGAACCTCACACACACATTTTCATACTCATCCCCTTCTTCTTTTTCAAGCCCCAGATGGGGAATTTGTGAATACTGTAGATAGTTTCAAGCCTTTATCTTGGTTTAAAAAAAACAAAAGTGGTATGACCAAGGGAAAAAAGGAAGTAAACTGAAGTGTGTTTTTTTGATGGTAAAACCATCAGTTTTACCTGCAGTTTTACCCTGCAGTTATTCAGCTCAGCCCTTCTTCCTATCATACAAGGAGAGCCCTGGTACAGAAATGACTGCCACAAACTGAGCAGGGACCACAGCAGGGGTTCTGAACCTTTTTGGCATCACATGATCCTGCTGGGAATTTGACAAAAGCATGGTAACCTCTTTTAGGAAAATGATCATACAAAATCTTGCACACTCTTTCGGAAAAGTTCGTGGACCCTCTGAAGATCAACTGAAGACCTCTTCCATGAGCCCCAGGTGAAGAAGTTTGAGGCTAAAGAAAGCATTTGTTGGCTAAGACTTCACTACAGCAAAGCCATCATCTTGCAGCCACATCACAACTTACGGCTGTTAGTGGCAGTTGCCAATGTTGGGGAAAACTCATTGTTGTATAGAATTCCATGTCCTAATATGCTTTCACTGTTTCTTATTTCTGTATAGCCTAAACTTTGCTAGAACTTAAGGCCAACCCTTCCTTCTTTTGCCTTGATTGATGACAAATATAAATATCTATATAAATAGCCCTTTAAAGATGTGAAGGAGTGATTTTGGGCTAGGAGGTTAATTAGGTAGTAAGAATAGCAAGAGGCTGTTGAATATTTGGTAGAGGGACTTTAAAAATGGGAAGGGCCCACCTGCCTGAACTCTGCATGGGCTATTCAGCCTTGAAAGCAGAGGACGAACTAAAATGACTGAAACCACATGAATGGAAAAGGCACGCCACAACGGCCTTGAGTGTCCATTTAAAATGGCTTCTGATCTGAAAACTTCGTACATTTTAGCTAAGTGGAGGAAACAGGAGGGAAATCAAATTTAGATTAGAATAAAAATTTATTTTGGTAAAGAATTATATATTTTTTTAATTTGCAAAAGCAGAAAATACTCATATAAATTACCAGCCCACAGCTTGGATTTCCTCTGGATCAACCACATGAAACAAGAGTCTGTCACTTCTTCTTGCCAGGTTTGGGGGCCTTTTCCAGGCCCTGGATGTGTTTTCGAGGAAGCCGATACTCTTCTACAATCCAAAAGGCAGAAACTCCTCAGTGAGGCATGTGTATGCTCTCCTCCCCGCAACTCCTTCCCCTTTGTCTACAATGACCCTCCTTGGCCCCGACCTCCAAGGTCCCCAATCTGCACAGCTACCTCCTGGCCCTCTTGCCCCACTGTGTGCTCATTCCTGCTGTCAACTCTCAGTTCAAACCATTTCCATCATATGACCTGCTCTTCTCCACCCAGCTCAAACTCAACTCCAACGGGAATGGACCATTTATCCTTACACCTCGAGGATGACGTGTGTATTTCAGCAATTTTCACGTTGATAGCTACCTTCTAGGTGTACTTCAGGCATTTATAATTTTCTCACAAGAGAGAATGTGTGTCTGAGTTCAGTCATGTGTTTATCTTTTTTCCTCTGTATTTCGTATGGGGTTTTCACTTAAAGGGGCTCAACTGTAAAAGTTAACTGCTGGGTACTGCCTTAGATCATAAAATAAATTTGCTTATTGAGCATTTACTATGGGCCAGACCCTGGGCATGAAAAAAGGATGAAAAAGGTAAGGTCTCTGATTCAAGAAGTTCAGTCTAACAGGGAGTTCAGACAACAGAATAAATTAGCCAAGTTGTAGACACTAACCAGAAATATAAACACAATTGGAAAGTACTATGTTAGCAGTTTTTTAAATGTCAATTTAAGGAAACAGAAAAAAAAAAAAGGGACATGTTCTAAGACAGGCTTCCTGTGACCCCTGAGCTGGGCCAATGAGCCTTTAAGGTCAGGCTGTGAGAGGCCACGCAAGGTGAGGCGACAACACAGAGGAAAGCACCCAGGTGTGAATATGCAGGTGCACATGGGGAACAGCAAAGGAGACCAGCACGGCTGAAGCCTGGCGTGGGGATCAGGGACCTGCCAGAGAACCCGGATGGAAGATGGGGTTGGGCTGGGAGGGTCTTGTTTATTGAGCTTAAGAGTTTATTCTGAAGGCATTAAGGAGATATAAAAAGTTTTTCAGAGAGGAGTGATGTGATCACATTGTTTTAGGAAGCTGACTCCGGCAGCTGGCATTGAGGACAGACTGGAGGCTGGGTGACTCAGGGTTGGTAGAAAGAACCTAGGCTTGGGAGTCAAGCAAATCAAAGTTCAGAGCCCAGCTGCAGCACTGAACAGCTGAATGTCTCAGCGCAATGTACTGAAACTTAGTTTCCTCATCTGCAAAACAGAAACAGTTCTGCAGCATCGTTATGATTCAGAGAGACCAAGCCTGCAAAAAGCCCAGCAAAGTGCCTAGCAAAGTTTGGGTGCTCAACAAATGTCTTACAAAAAAAGGAAAACCAGGAAGAAAACTACTAGCATGGTGGAGAAAACAATGAATTTGGGGGCTAAAGGATCTAGTTCAAACATTAGTTCTACCTCTCTCTGGCTGCTAAAAGCTACATATATGGTAGACTCACTAGGGTGAGTTTAGTTGGTAGGAAGATCTTTGCCAAGTTAGACCAATGTGTCTGCTTCTTAAGAGGGGATGCTCACCGAGCAACAGCCGGCCGAGGTGGTGGATCTGATTTCCCTGGATCTGAACCTGCAGGATGTCCTTGGTCCCAGGGGCAGGAGTGACAGTAGTGCTAGCCTGGCATCGCTGCTGGAGGATGGTAGCCACTGAGCATGGGTCCAGACCATAGGCCTCCAAGTTCCGGACCACAGTCACCTGTGGGGGACAGAAGACTGATGGTGGGTACAGACCACATGCCCTCCCCTCCAGAAACCTTCCAGGGCCTCAGAAGCCTCCTCACCCCCTATGTTCACCATCCCTATAACCATGGTACCTTCATCCAAATAATTAATTTTTGTGCTTCTAAATTGATTTTTTCTTTCTACCCCATCCAATACAAGCACACCTCAGAGGTATTGTGGGTTCAGTTCCAGACCCACCATGATAAAGCGAGTATCACAGTAAAATGAGTCACATGAATTTTTGGTTTCCCAGTGCATATAAAAGTTACGTTCTCATGAAAATCAAAACCACAATGAGGTACCACCTCACACTGTTCAGAATGGCCATCATTAAAGTCTACAAATAATAAATGCTGGAAAGGATGTGGAGAAAAGGGAACCCTCTTACACTCTGGGTGGGAATGTAAATTGGTACAGCTGCTATGGAGAACAGTATGGAGGTTCCTCAAAAAACTAAAAATAGAACTACCATATGATCTAGCAATCCCACTCCTGGGCATATACCCAGGCGAAACTATAACTCGAGAAGATACATGTACCCCTATGCTCATAGCATCACTATTTACAATAGCCAAGACATGGAAACAACCTATCTATCATTCTATTTACAGATGAATGGATAAAGAAGATGTGGTACATATATACAATGGAATATTACTCAGCCATAAAAAAGAATTAAATAGTGCCATTTGCAGCAACATGGACGGACCTAGAGATTATCACATTAAGCAAAGTCAGTCAGAAAGAGAAAGACAAATACCATATGATATCACTTATATATGGAATCTAAAATACAACACAAATGAACTTATCTATGAAACAGGAACAGACTCACAGACATAGAGAACAGTCTTGTGGTTGCCAAGGGGGAGGCGGGTGGGTAAGGGAAGGATTAGGAGTTTGGGACTAGCAGATGCAAACTAGTAAATACAGGATGGAAAAATAACAAGGTCCTAGTGTATAGCACAGGGAACTATATTCAATATCCTGTGATAAACCATATGGAAAATAATACAAAAAAGAATATATATATGTATAACTGAATCACTTTGCTGTACAGCAGAAATTAACACAACATTGTAAATCAACTATACGTCAATGAAATATTTTTAAAAGTTATGTTCTCACTATACTGTTAAGTTTGCAATAATATTATATCTTAAAAAACAAAGTATATACCTTAATTAAAAAATACCTTATTGCTAAAAAGTGCTACCCATTACCTGAGCCTTCAACGAGTTGTAACCTTTTTCACAATAGTAACATCAAAGATCACTGATCATCGATCACCATAACAAATTTAATAATGAAAAAATTCATATACTTTTTAAAAGTTTTTTTTATGGAGAATTTAAAACATAAATAAAAGTAGAATAGTACGATGAGCTCCCATGTACCCATCATGAATTTTAACAATTATCAACTCATGACCAACCTTGATTCATCTATATCCCCACCCACCCCCATTCCTGTGTTACCTTAAAGCAAATCCCCCTAGACATCAGATCTCGTCTGCAAATATTTCCGTACGTATCGCCAAAAGACAAGGGCTCTTTTTTTTTTTTTTCGGTACTTGGGCCTCTCACTGTTGTGGCCTCTCCCATTGTGGAGCACGGGCTCCGGACGCGCAGGCTCAGCGGCCATGGTTCACGGGCCCAGCTGCCCCGCGGCATGTGGGATCTTCCCGGACCGGGGCACGAACCTGTGTCCCCTGCATCGGCAGGCGGACTCTCAACCACTGTGCCACCAGGGAAGCCCAGGGGCTCTTTTTAACATAAAGACAAAACCATCATCACACATAATTACACATTCAAGAAATGGCGGCTATTGCTAATTATTAAGGTTATCATTGTTTGGTTCTCATTTATTGAACGTTTATATGCCAAGTACTATTCTAAGTGCTTCGCCTACATATATTCCTTCATTTGATCCTCACAGTGCCTTATGAGGTAGGTATTATCCCCATTCTTCAAATAAGGAAACTCAGGCAAAATAACATTAAGTAACTTGCTCAAAGTCAAGCAGCAAGGCCACACTGGAACCCAGGTCTCTAATCTCAAAGCCCACGTTCATAACCACACACTACTAGAAAGTTCTTTATTTTGAACCCAAGTCTGGCTTCTTGGGATTTCTACCCAATAATCTTATTTCTGTCTTCTCAAGGCATACAAAATAAGTGCACTCCTTTTCCAAGTACAGCTTTTCACATATTTGAGGACAGATGTAATTTGTTCCCTACGACTTTGTGTTGCCAAGCTAAACACACTCAGTTCCTTCAGCGATTCTTTTTTTCTTTCCTTTCTTTTTTTCTTTTGGCTGCGTTGCGTCTTCTTTGGTGCGTGTGGGCTTTCTCTAGTTGCGGCGAGCAGGGTCTACTCTTCGTTGTGGTGCACGGGCTCCTCATTGCGGTGCCTTCTCTTGTTGCGGAGCACAGGCTGTAGGCACACAGGCTTCAGTAGTTGCGGCACGTGGGCTTCAGTAGTTGCGGCATGTGGGCTCGGTAGTTGAGGCACGCGGGCTCTAGAGCGCCGGCTCAGTAGTTGTGGCGCATGGGCTTAGTTGCTCCACAGCATGTGGGATCTTCCCAGGCCAGGGATCGAACCCATGTCCCCTGCATTGGCAGGCAGATTCTTAACCACTGCACCACCAGGGAAGTCCCTCCTTCAGCGATTCTTTAGTAGTTATTTTCACTGAGCAAGGCCCAAGAGGTAACAGAATGAGTAAGAGCTGAAAGCCCCTACCATAGTTCTAAGAAAAAAATAAATATAAGATCTTGTTTACTTTTAGAACCAGGCTCTAGCAAGTTTCCTAGCACAAAATCCTAGAGAGCAGTGAGGGAGGGGGTCAGCTTTACCTGTTTTACATAGGGCCTAGCCCAGTCACACAAACATGGGTGTTTCCTAAACAATCTTTGAGGCGTTTAAGGCCAATCTAAAAACCTCCGATCACATTAGAGAGACTAGAACTTAGCAGGGACATTAAATCACCATCTTCAAACGTTGTGTCTTTTAAAAATTACCTTTTTGTTAGAAGCTCTCTGTGCTAGGGTGATGTCAATTGGGCAGATTTTGCCTTTCTTCACAATGGGCTCTTGTCCCGGAAAGGTCACTTGATAGGCAGGCTGCAATTTTTCCAAACATCTGAAACAGGAGTTAATGAGTTGGTGACTGATAAAGCCAGCAGAAACCATTTCCTCATATCCCATTCCCAGCAGACAGCTAGATGGAAGCTGACCTTACAGGTGGCGGTTCACCTCTGCCTGCACAGTAGAGTCATTCAAGTCAGCTAGGGAGCTAAACCCCAGACCAATTAAGTCAGAGACTCTCATCAGGAAGATTCATTTTTTAAAGCTCCCCAAAGTGTGGCCACAGTCAAGACCCACTGACTCAGGGAAGGGAACATCCGAGACTCGAGCCCCTAGAAACTGTCCACTTGCCTGGCCTTCTGAAAACCTGCCCAGGCGGGCTTGTGGAGTTTACTATCTCAAGAGTCTCCCTTACCCAGCAGAATAAAGTGCTGCTTCACATTTCTGACATGCTGCAATCATGCATCATTTATAGACACCTTTACCACAAGGAATTTCTACCTTTTGTCTAACCAGATTTTCTTTTGCTAGCATATATACTGAGATTGACAAACTTTTTCTAGAAAGGGCCAGGTGGTAAATATTTTAGGCCTTCAAGGGCCATATGGTCTCTGTTGAAATTACTCAACTCTGTCATTTAGCAGGAAAGCAGCACAGATAATATGTAAACAAATGGGTGTGGCTGCGTGCCAAAAAACCCTATTTACAAAAACAGGTAGCAGGCCGGATTTGGCCCACAGGCTAGTTTGCTAACTCCTTATACAAGTTATTTTCAGTTTTGGGTCTACGGAAAAGAAAGAGTATAAGAATCCTTCCTTTGAAAAGACTTTAAGACAATCCCCACCCACCACCCACACCTTCTTTTTTTGAAGCTCTTATTTCTAATTAATGTTCCTCTTCTCTCTCCTTCTCAAGTTCTTCTATACTGTGTTGGCTCATATCGCTCCAAAGACCCTCCGCGTCAGAATTACCCAAGCCTGTGTTTATGTAGACTGACATGGTGTGAATTATGGAAAGAAAGTCAGAGCTGATGAGAGGGACAATTCTGAAGTCCAATGTGATAGACATTAAGGGGAGGGGATGGAAACACTGGGGAGGGGCTGCCAATCCCCACTACCTGTTCAGGAGACTGTCCCATGGAAGCTTCATGACTGTGTGCTGTTCACCTTTCTCTAAGATGCAGTCACATAGGATGGGATCCAATTTCACAAGACTAAAGGGAAAGAAAAGGCAATAAAGAACTGCTAGCCCCGCCCCTTCTGATCCCAGGGTCCACTCAGGATTCATGTGTTATGTGTTGTTTAAAGTCATTCAGGATTATTAGAACCAATTAGGGGTTCACAGTCCATGAAGCAACGTACCCTCTGGATGGGAGGTACACATCTGCTTTCCTAGAACAAAGGAGAAACAGGCAGTGGAGGGGAAAGTGGGATGGGAAAAAATTCTGAAGACCGGGATCCCGGCTCACTTCTGCTACTAACTAACCATGATTAAACCAGTAGTTCCCAACTTTTTGATCATGAGGGTATCTTTTGAAATTAAAAACAAAAAAATTAATGAAACACTCTTCATTTAGTAGTTTACCTTCTATATCCACTTACTAAGAAAACAGAGAATACCAAAGAGCTAAGATGGCTTTGGTAAAATTTTTTAAAGTTTGCATTTTGTTCCTCACAAGAGCAAGTGCATTGGAAAATCAACAGTAGATACATATGAGATGATGCTTACTCAGGCTACAGTCAATGTTGACAGCATATCTGGATCTGACTACCTTAGACCACAGCTCTAAGTGTCTACAGCCCATGGTTTAGAAACCACTGGCCTTGATTATTGCTAGCAGTCTGTGATCTCCTGCACCCCTCCCTCCCAGCCACCCCCCACATGTTCTGAAGATGAACACTGAAAGACATGGGGCGAGCTCCCCTCCCCATCCACTCACTTTTTGTTGTCTGCATCAACCAGGTCATTTTTCTTGGCGTAGTTGATGACGATTGTTCGGACCTCACTGCCCTCGAGGATGCTCCCCTTCCTAGGTGAGAAGTGACGGGGGGCGTTATTCACGCTATGCTGGGAGACAAACTGTAAATACCAAGATTCACTTCCTGCTCAGCAGGGCGATGTCCTCAGCTTCTCGACCTCTGGGTTCTTCCCTTTTCCTGCCAGGGGCCAGCAGGGCCGTGTGAAGAATAATTACAGGTAGAAAAGGGAGAGACCTACTCTCTCATTCACTTAGTCCAGAGACCCTTCCCAGGGGAAGGAGGCTTGAAGCTGGATCTGGGAGAAAGGGAGGAGGGGGCAGAGCAGGTTTTGCCAGTCACAGAAGAACACTACTCAGGCTGAAAGGATTATAGGCCAGAACACCAAGCAGGCAGAGAAGGGCTGCTCTCCAAAAACTCACTTGTGGCCAGACTCCTGGAAGAGCAGGGTCATGCTGGCTGGGACACAGTAGAGGGATTTTATATCTGGAGGGTGATAGGGCTGTTCCCTGCTACCCTCCTGGATTGTCTGGGAGGTCGGGGAGGGCTCGGGTATGACGAAAGATGTGATCCTAAAACCCAGCAGAAGGAAAGAAAAAACACATTTTATACTAGTGTCTCGGCGATTCCCGGTCCGTGGCCCAGGCGCCCTGGGGCCAGCTGAGCTGCGGTGACCAGGCCCCCTGCACTCACCTCGGGTGCTTCCAGTCCACAGCCACAATGCTCTCCACCCCTTTGCTCAGCTCCTGCACCTGTATAATCTGCTCCTGCTGCATGTGCTGCAGGAACTTAGAGAGCTAAGGGAGAGAGGGCCAGTGGTAGGGGACCTCATCGACTCTGCACACACGCTGAGCACCTGAGACATGCCAGACACCGAGCTGGGCAGGTCCCGGGGAGGGACGTGGGACAGTCCCTGTCCTCATCCAGTTAGGAAGGGAAGGGCCCCTGCCGGTGAAGCCTTTCAGAACTTGGATCAGATATAAAGGGGTGGGAAGGAGAGAGGGGAGTGGGTGCCCACCCAACTGCCTCAGCCCAGGGAGAGTTTTCTTCCGCCCCCTATACCTGGAATCAAAAAGCTTAATTCTAGCCTCAGCCCTGCAGACAGGGCTTCCCCATGTCCACCAGCTCACGCCACGTGTGCCCCTACACAGCTCCCTGTGTGGGTATGCAGAGAAGGGACCCGCTTACCTTTTTGTAGCTTGACTTCTTTATGTCCAGTTGTCGTCCTTCGGGGCTGATGGCAGATGGAAAAGGCAAGTTAAGCTAACAAAGCAGTAGTGGTACGGCCTGCCTGACACTGAGAGGAGGACGTTTTCCTCAGCCTTCCTCCTGCACGTTCAGAAAGAGGCCGCTGTTCCAGAGCTCTCTGCCCATCGGCAGCATCAGAGAGAGATGCAGACTTTAGCTCCTCCAGGTCCTTGCTGTCCAATAGGCCTTTCTGTAAGGATGGAATGTTCTCTGCTATCAACGTGGTGGCCACTAGACAGATGTGGCTATTAAGCACGGGAAACGTGACGAATGTGACTAAGGAACTGAATTTTAAATTTTATTTAATTTAAACTTAAATAGCCACACATGGCTTGTGGCTACTGTACCAGATACAGCTTTAGATTCCTTTCAAACTAGACAGGCTTCTGTGGCCTCAGAAGTTTCACCTCCAGGTGAGCGTCTGCAACACCAAGCTCACTGTGGCAGCAAGGCAAACCACATCCTGCAGGCCAGATCTGGCAATGCCCGTTCATCTACTGTCTATCGTTGCTTTACTGCCACAATGGCAGACTTGCACAGTTGCAACAGAGACTGTAGGGCCTGCAAAGCCTAAAATAATTACTATCTGACTCTTTATAGACTGTTAGCTTTGGGGGAAAGATCCCTAACGAAAGCTGTAATCATTCTATCTCCCCAGAACGTACATCTTCTCTCAAAATGTGACAAGCAAAAGCAGTGGGATTCATAGGGATCCCTTCTAGAACCCACCCCAGGTTAAGAACCTCTACCCCTTTCCCAGTTACTTGCAACCCAGCAAGGTCAGGACAAATTACCAAGTATCCTGCCACGCACTCCAGACCCCATACGTGTATAGAATGCCTTAAAGAAACTCACATGTAGAGGAAGAGAATTACATTAAAACCACTTTTTTTTTTTCTTTTTTTTTTGCAGTACGCGGGCCTCTCACTGCTGTGGCCTCTCCCGTCGCGGAGCACAGGCTCCGGACGCGCAGGCTCAGCGGCCATGGCTCACGGGCCCAGCCGCTCCGCGGCATGTGGGATCTTCCCGGACCGGGGCACAAACCCGTGTCCCCTGCATCCGCAGGCAGACTCTCAACCACTGAGCCACCAGGGAAGCCCCTTAAAACCACTTTTTTAAAAAACAGAGCAAAATTCTCAGAAAGAAATTCAGACTTGAGGTGAAAACCAATAAGCAAATCTCCTGACATGATAATATTTACTGGGTGCTTATTAAATGTCAGGTTATTTGATCTTGACAGCAATCTTACAAGTGTTAGAAATCAGGGCTCAGAGAAGCCTGGTAATGGGCTCAAATACACCTTTGCTCCAACACCCTGGGGAGCTGGTTTTTGAGCCCAGATGGCTCTGTCTTCAAAGTCCAGGTTCAACCCACATGTAACACTCCCTCTGCTGGTGGCTGTGTGTGCGGGTCGGGTGGGGGGTTCACACCGATTCTTCCTGCTGACACAACCTAATCTGGCCCACCTACTCTTCAGAAAGGTGTGAGGGGATTGAAGCCTCCAGACAAACAGGCTGCCCCAGGGCCCTTCCGGGGCAGGACATGCTGCCCGATCAGTAAAAGAGCCCAGAATCACCACAGCAGAGGCAGTGCTCAAAGCGCCTTGCGAATTTTAACCTTCATTTCCTCAACATCCTTTTACTGGCTAAAACTTAAGTCTTTAAAACTCAGTATTTGCTAGATCAACCCTCCACTTCACTCTTTCCACATCATGTCCCTAAAACAATTCCCCCATCAGCCTTGTCCCATCCTACCACCAAAGAGCAAGAGACAGACCCACCGCCCAGCCCCCAGCCCACACCATCCTTCCATACCAGCAGGAGAACATGTGGCTGCCCAGGAGAGTGCTGGTGAGTAAAGGGAGGTCAGCCTTCTTGACGCGGTACTTCAAAGCACACAAGAAGCATCTCTGCAACAGTTCGTCCATTTGCTCTGCAAGGAAAAGACAAGAACCACATCCTTCCTGAGGGCCGCAGAAGGCCCACGCAGCACAGGTAAACTCCCCGCACAGTGACATCCGTACCTTACCCCTCAGCTCTGAAGGAGCCCATTCCCAGGCACCAAAGCTCGCAGACTCTCTAGAACACTGAGCCTTTACAGAGGTCTCACCCCACAGAAGGGGTCAGGCCACAAAGTCCCACCCAGCCAGGCGCAGATGCTTCTCTGATAGAGAAGTCAGAGGCAGAAGAAAACTAAGAGGGCCGTGTAGCTGGGAACAGTCCAAATAGCAGAGTCGACGGGTATCCAGGGAAACGCGACATATGCGGAAGACTCCCAGGTAAGATGGCAAAGGGCTGCGGCACCACCCTCAGCAAAAATAAGGACTTTCCCTTCCCCTCCCGGAGCTGTAGTGCCGCTCTAGTCAGAAGCAGAGCAGAGCACTTAAGTCTCCTACACTGAGAGGAGACTGCCCTACTTCTGCCAGAGCTGTACCTTGAAGGGTCTTGCTGTCCGTGGGGTCTGGGTTCAGGCTCCCGACACTGGGGTCTTCTGTGGCTTCCGACAGGGACTTCTCCCCACACCTCTGCTGAACCTCCCCCTCCTCCTCCTCTCCCTCCAGGGTCAGGCGCCTCATGTCTCCCTGCAAGGTGGTGTCTGCCTGGACAGACCCCTTCTCTTCACTGAGATCTGGGGGATCCAGGGCCAGTGGAGCAATGGATGGTGGAGAGGACTTGTCTCCAGATCGCCTGCAAAAACCTCATGTCAGAAACACTGAGCAGCAGCCGCAACACTCTCCAGCCCCGGTCAGGGGGTCAGTGGGGGTCCAGAGAGAGTAAGACCCACAGGCAGGGGTGTCCAGGAGAGGCCAGAGAACCTGGGTGTGCCTCTCAAAATCTGTTTCCAATTCTGGGCCCAGAGAAGTCCCATGCCTCAGTTTCCTCATCTCTGAAATGGGGAGAGTAATTCTTGCCTCCTCCTTAACCCAAAGGAATAATAATATTATTAACAGAAATACAGGGACAGAGAAAGATTAAAGACAACATAGTTAAAGTGGAGCTCCCCTTCCAAAGTATTCCCTTCATATAAATTAAAAATAAAACTATTTTGAATTAAATAACCAAATTAAGATTGCAAACGCATCTGTAGTACCAGTTTGGTGAAATACAAACCCAAGGTTGAGCGTATGGAACAAATTACAAACACCTGGACTGCTCAAGACTGCAAAAACAGTTGCTTCTGTGTTAAATCAGAATGCAACCGAAAATAGATAAATGACAAGGACCAGCTGTACAGCACAGGAACTATATTCAATACCTTGTAATAACCTTGAATGGAAAAGAATCTGAAAAGGAACATATATGTATATATCTATATCTAGAATCACTAGATATACTAATGATCACTAGAATCACTTGGCTGTACATCTGAAACTAACATAACATTGTACATCAACTATACCTCAATTGAAAAAAAAGAATGCAATCTAACCTGCAGAGTAGAGATTACAATGGTTTTATGCCATTAAGCCTTATGAAGACAGGAAAAAAAGGGATGCCACGTAGCAGAGGGGTAAAAGCAAAAAGCTTTATGTTACTAAGATTATGCAAGTCAAACAAAGTTTTACTAACAGCTGCAGAAGGGCTTATTAGTATGGCTACTAGTGAGGCCACAGCGTATGTTTAGGCTATTCTGATCAGGTAAATACCGTAAGTATTTTGAAAGGGTGGGAGGAGGGGGGACTGAGGCAGCCACTGATAAGACAATTTAGACAACAGGACCTTAATTGCCCAGACTAACAGTCAGAAAACAAGGTGCTGTGAGTACGTGAGTAAGCAGCCCTCAAATGCCTGCTGAAACCCAGACTGATGAGGCTGTACCTCCAGCAAAGCAGGGCTTGGCCAATACTTGTAAAATAAGTAACTCCAAGACTGACTAAAAACGTAAGGGTAAATCTATAGCAACAGGCCACAACACTTGGCCAAAAGACCAGGTATACTGCTTTCGAGAAAAGCACTACTTACTATTTTGGTTAAATGACAAGAAAATAACCAGAAAATAAACTCACATACAGCTCCAGAGAGCAACTGTCACAGTGAGAAAGTGCAAGTTCCATAATGAGGACGAGATCCGAAATGTGGAACTTGAACAACATGAAAGTAATCAGGTTATCACCCTGGTGCCTGAGGATCTACTCTACTTTGATTTGGATTCAGATGTGAGAATTCCCGAGCACTCGTCATGGGGTCAGAAAATGCCTTAATGTACACGGCAGAAAAGGCCAGATCGACCAGTGCCATAAAAATAAAGAATATCACTGTACTGAGAGGCAGAGAAGACAGTCCCTAAGGCCTTCTTCCAGCCCTAGGATTCTACAATTCACCTAGAAAATAAAGTTCTCTGTAATTTCTTTTCTAAACAGGCAAAAATATATATATATTTTTTTTTCTTCACATTTTGCAAGGAAATTAATGTCTGGGGTCAGCAATTTGACTAAGGACACAGCAGGGATCAAAACTCTCACTTCTGAATCCAGGCCCTGTGCTCTCTCCGCCCACCCAGCTCCCTATAAAACAGAAAAAGCATGGAACCCACCACAAGTGGTCCTGGTAGGTGTGGAGCACAGAGAAGCCCCTTCCCTTCAGACCTGAGGTCAGCATCTCAGCTGTGGACATGGCAGCAACTCCGATGGCAACGGGGGCTCTGAGAGGAGGAGGCCAGAGACAAGGGTCAGGGAAAGTCTTCCAGGAGGGCACATGTCAGGACCAGCTTTCTACACATGTGTTCAAAGCACCACGGTTGCAAATCTGAAGCATCCACTTGTATCACAGAGCTAAAACTCAGTGCAGTCTCAATCTTATTCAAATTACCTACACATATGACTTCCAAAAATTCCTTGACCAAATATTCCCTTCTGTGTAATTAACTCCTCTGCTGATGTTATCACTGTTATATTATTATGAATCAAACCCAGGCAGGACTCAGAAGGATATTTAAAGTTTCCTTTCTTTAATTTCAAAAATATAAATTATCTCCCCATTTAAAAAAGGCATAGCCATCCTATATGGAAATTCAGAAGGGAGGCCATTCATATGCCATAAATTAGGCTGAGGGATGCCACAGGGAAGAGAGAAGAGAGATACAGTGGTACCAACTAAAGGTTCCTTCTGAGTTGGTTCTTTGTAACAGGGCTTGCTCTGTATAACTATCTATCTAAGAACTGGATGTGTCCAAAGTATAAAAAACAGCCACATTTACAATAACTACAAAAAAACTACCAAAGCCCAAATGGAAATCTCTGTCAGCCCACTGTTACTCAGCAATGCTCACACATTGCCTGTAAGGACTGGTGTCCAGCTGGCTAACAGGAGGGGAATATACAAGCCTGGCAACGTTGCCTGGACCTAAGGTAGATGATTCAAGGGCAGATTTCCCAACACCTGAACTTCAACAAAATGTTTGCTAATCCGGTGGCTCCACTTACTGTGCCCATGGGTCAGTTCCTGCCACAGAATCTTTGAATTTGGCTTCTTTCCCAGTTCCTAAAAGACGGATCTTTGTCTTCCACCCTTGGAATGGTCAATGGCTCAAGAACTTCAGTCTCGAACCTGGCTTGCAGTTTTAGTAAACTCCCTTGTACCCTCATCCCCTTCCATAAACCACCTAGGCTTCATTCCCACATACATTCTAAATGCCAAACTGAGAGGCCAAATACACATTTATGTAGTTTTCTCCTATCTTGGATAGAATACTGGGGGGAAAAATCAATAATTTCACCATTCTTTTCAACTTCAAGTTTTGCTACAGGTAAACAAGGAAGGAAACATTTCTAGGTGCTTGGTTCCAAAAGGTTCAAGGAAAATAGGAGAATATGAGCAGCAAAAGTAAGATCTTTAAACACTGACCCCTCCCATGCCTACTATGCTTCTCTCTCAAAGAAGCAATGAGTAAAATAATAAGATGTCATTTTTCATTCAGGATGATACAAATGAAAATGACCCATCACATCCAGTGTCGGTGAGCATGTAAGGAAACAGACTCCATATACCCTGTAGGTAGGAGGGACACAGCATTTTTATAGGGCAACAGAAAGTATGCACGATCTTCAGCCAAACAGTTCTGCTTCTTAGTATCTACTTTAGAAAAATATTGGCACTAGTGTCCCTAGAGGCATCAGGAAGATCTTGTTTGTGATAGAGACAAAGTAGAGGCAACCACAATGTCCACTAGAAGAGGACTTTTCCCATCACCCCACAGCGGGTAAAAAGATTCAGCTTATCTGTGCTTGCTGACACGGAAAATGTCCCCACTACCTGAAGTGAAAAAGTAATAGGGATAAAGTTTGTTTATTTGTATTTTTAAACATACACACCCCAGACCATACATTTTATATGCACGTGTATATATGCATTGAAGAAGGCTGACAAGGACATGCATCAGAATGATAATGGTTACTTCTAGGAGAAAAGGATTATGGGGTGAGAGGGTTTTGATTTTTCAGAACTGTTCATACGATTACTTCCTAATTTATTTTAAAAAAGAGACACTGTGGTGATGGCTGAACAACCCTGTAAATATACTAAAAAAAAAATCACTGAATTGTACATTTGAAACAGGTGAATTTTATAGTATGAAAACTATATCTCAATAAATCTATTAAAATAATTAAAAGATGAGGATGATGATGCGGATGTTAGACAAAAATAATGTTGAAGCCATGAAAGGCAGGAAAGGCCAAGAAAATGTCACAGACAGGAGACTAAGAAGGCATGACAACTAAATGCAATGTGGTACCTAGACTGGATTCTTGAACACAAAAAAAGAAAAAAGACATTGTGGGAAAACTGGGGAAATATGCATCAAGTCTGTAATAGTGTCAAACGGACTGTACCAATGTTAATTCCTTAGTGTTGATAACTGTACTGTGTTTATACAGGATGTTATCATTACAGGAAGCTGGGTAAGGAATATTTCAGGACTCTGTACTATACTTGCAACTCTTCTGTAAATCTAAGAAAAAAATTTTTAAAGGAGAAAAAAAACAAATAAATTTTAAAAAAGCAGCAGCAGGAGCAAATACACTTGGCCCGGATGTATGGACACCCCACAGGCTCACTGCCATTCCCCACTCTCTAATTGTTCAGGAAGAATCTGTTTTTTCTTTTAATCCTTTATCCATAGGCTGTGAAGTTGTCATTCCCACCCCTCCCAAGTTTTCCCTAAGTTTTTTCCCCATAGGCACAGCTGACTGGCACAGTACCTGTTCCCCACCAAGGCAATGGCACAGAGGTCACCCTTCTGTACCTGAGGCAGACCAGCAGGGGGCACCACTAGTCCTGGCAGCATCAAATCTGCAGGAAACAAAAGCATTGCAACTAACTCCACAGTTTACTTCATCATTTATTCATTTGCTCAACAAACATACATTTATTAAGCATCAACTACATTATTCATAATGAAAATTAAAAGCGGCAAACTGAGGATCAGACCTTTTCCTGCTGGGAGACTAGTGGTCAAACTGAAGCGCCAAGCTGAGGGTCCAGTTCCATGATCTATCTTATTCTGGTTTCCTAAATTCAGTTTATTAATCTAAAGTATAGCATATGGCAGTTCACAAAGCACTTTCATGTTACTTATCTTATTTAAGCCTTACAGCAGGGTCAGAGAGGCCCAGAGAGCTCATAGAAGCAGCCACGTAAGAGATGCAACAGACATGGGGAAAAATTCTATTTTTCAATCATATGAATGCACAAAATGGATGCATTTATTAAAGTAGTTGGCCTTTACTAAGTAGGTTTCAGCCAGTATCCAGAATATAGGAAAATACTCTTACCTGCTCCCCCTACCAGTTTTTCAAGCACCAGGGGCCATGTTGTAAATGTTGGTAGAAGATCGGGATAAGACCACAGGGTGTACACTGTCCAAGAAGAGAGCCAGAAAACACTTACTGCCCAAAAGTCAACCCCCTGGGGAATGGCAAAGCCAAACACTAAGGGCACATTAATCAAGATGTAGAAAAGAAACTCAACTCAAAGCTAGAGAGAAGGTTGTAAGGGGATGCCCAAAGAAGTTGCATTCTTTTTTTTTTTAAATTAGGTTACCCCAAGTTTGTGAAGCGGTTTATATGTTATATGCTATTTACTTTAGAATCCTTGCTCCCTTTAGCCTTAGAGACCTGCATTCTTTACATATTTATATTGAGCTCTTTGCAGTAGTTTCTCTCAATCTATGATCTTGAGAAGTTATCACTTTTACTGGTCGGAAGACACATGAAGTGAGCTACAGCTTTGTCTGTTTAATTGCCAAAGTTGGATATTTATGTGTAAGGCTAAAACTAGTGATGAAGTGAACATCTGCTTTTGCCTGTCCAGTATCCCTTTCCCCCTCTCTGGGAACTGAGTGCCCCTTTTCCTGTGGGAAACACATTCCATATAGTTTACAGCAGGCTGACTCCCTTCTCAAGGAGGCTGCAGTCTTGAAGAAGGCGGAGACTTAAGACACTGGGTGTCACTTGAGACGTGGAGGCACCTATCGTTCCACCTGGACTGCAGCAGCCCCTAATGGCCATAGTGGATAAAAGTAGGGACAGAGCCCCCACGAGGATTCCTTTTATGACCTCAGAAGCAAGTAATCCGAAACCAGGGCACAAGCCTGTAAGAAATTCTGAAACTTTCCCATGTTTATTATTTTTATTCTCTCTGTTTCCACAGGGCTTAGCAGTAAAACCCTTAGATCAAAAAGGGCTTGTATGTGTACAGCAGCAAAGCAGGGTGGGGGTAGGGGTGGCCTGGGGTAGGAGACTGCACTGCATTGCTGCAGCCAAGCTGGGAGGAAGAAAAGCCCCCAAATGACAAAGTAGGTGTCAGCAGCCAAGGAAAAGAGAAAAGGACACTGCCTCTCTGAGATCTGTGACAAAGAAAGCAAGCAAAGAATCCTGAGAGCCAGACGAGAGCCTAAGAAAGAATCCCTGTGAGAGATCTCAACCAAAGTCCACCACGAAGACAGCTGGGTATGGAGTTTAACGAACCCAGCTTCTTTCCCATCACAGCATCTCTTCAGTATCTTAAGAAAATTCCCCTAGTGAAAGTTCTAAGAAGCATTTTCTACATGCCCTGAAACTCCACCCTTTTCACGACCTCTGCTCCAATCCCTAGTTAACCCACTAGAAACAAGTGTTTCTTCACCTCAGAATTTCCCTTGGCAACCACCTCCTTTTTTGTGTTAACCCTTTTTCCCCTCACTTTTATAGCAGTTTCTGATCTTGAAAGACCCAATTCTAGGGACACGAAATCCAAAAAGATTCTTAGGGAGATTTTGCATTTATTTGTTTTAAGGAAGACAGATTAATGGAAGAAACAGATATTAGGCAAGGACCATAGTAATGGCCATCTCCATCCCATTGTCGTACCTGTCGGATATAGATTTTTCTCCAGTTCAAATAGGATGGGGTTACCACCACTCACGTACACAGTCACTGCATCCCCTCTGTGAGCATACAACTTCACAATGTTGAGTTCTTCCTTTCCAGGTACTAACTCAGAGACCTGATCCGTTCCAAGAGTGGGGAAAACAGCTGTCACATCGGCCCGAAGCTTTCTCCTGCAGAGAGCACACATACCTGGTATGTATGCTGCCTGGATGGATTTTAATAAATATTGAGGACTCAAGACTTACTATAAAATCACGAAGGCCAAGAAAAAGACTGGTTGATGATGTCCTATTCTCACTCTTCCAAAACATCCCATTCTCTCTCTCATCCAATGTCTCATCTATTTTCACATGTTCCTGGGGCATGTCTTTCCATTTTACAAAAAAAGGAAAAAACTGAGATCCGGTAAGCAACCCAAGTTAGCCTGCCACTGGAAGCTAAGCCCTACCTTCCTGACTCCACACATAGCTCTTGGACCCACTCCTTTCTCATATATGCTTGACAAATCTGTCAACCTATGATTAAACAGCTCTGCTAGGGCACCAAGAATGACAACTATAGAACACTGGCTCCAAAATTCCCAAGGTGATACCTTCATTTGCAAAACAGCTCTTACCACATGTGCCTTATCCTCTCTCACCTCACCCTCCATCTGTCTCTCCTGCCAGTGGTAATCACTAGACACTTCTTCTCGTATACTTGTAGTTCTCCGTGCCCCATCTAATCTCTCCCAAGGGACTCAAAGCTCTTGGTAGGGCAGGGACCCCGTTTTCCTTCATTTCTGCATCCTCCACGACACCTTAAACAGACTGCAGTCAGTACGCGCTGATTGAATTACGCTTTCTCGTAAACTCACTAAAATATCCAAAAGACAGCCTGGGAGATAAATCAGGCCTCCTCTCCATCTTCACTCTCAAAACACGTCTAACTCACCCTGGCCCGCCCCCCGGGGTCCCTTCTCCGGCTGTACCCCTCGGCCTCCACCCCAAGTCGGCTGACCCAGCCCAGAAAAGGCTGTGAGCCAGCGGAGCTTGAGAGATGTCTGGGTGCCCTGGTGGGCAGAGCAGGCTCTTCTCTCCCTCACCTGTCCGACCCCTTGATGGCCGTGTTGGACTTGACCCGAAAGGCCTTGGCAAACATGTCTGCTGGAGTGGCCTGGGGAAGAGAAGGAGACCACAGCAGCCAGGGGCTGTCAGGAAAGCGCGAGCACGGCGCCTTCCCGACCCGCAGTCCTGGGGGCAGCCATGCTTGGGCCCGGCTGGGAAAGGGGCCCGGCTGGAAACCGGGGCCGCGCAGCTTCGCGGCCGCCCCTAGTGGCAAGGCTGGGAACTGAAGCGTGGGGGGCGGGGCCGGAGAAGGCGGGGCGGATCCCTGCGCGGAGCGCTGCACCCTGGCGCCTCACCCCTTCTGCTCGGCTCTGCGCCTACGCGAGTGGCTCGAGCGGGCGCGTCTGTAGTATCTCTGGGGCGAACAGCGATTCCGTTCATTTTTACTCCATCAGCGTTATAGTGTGTTGAGTAGGAGCTCTGCCAGCTCTCATTCCGTTCAGTTTAGTTCAGCTGCACAAAATTAATTGAACTCGTGTTTTATTAAACTTGCAGGCCTCTTGAATGCTTTTCTTCAGGGCTTTTGTTTATTAAGATCTTTACATTTTATTGCACACTTGGGGCCTCAGCTAGAATTCTTTCCGAGATTTTCTCCTTCCTGTTTTTTAATTTACATGAGGTGATAATAACAATAACAAGGGATCCACTTTAGTCCCAGGTTTGACCTCCTGTTAAGAGGAAAAAACTATACAAATGATCTTCAAATCTGTTATTTAAAACATTGTTGGTTAAAAAACCCCACAGTTTTGGACATTTTTATGTACCTTTTGCATTCTGGCATTATTTGGGGGAATTTTGTTTTGAAAGCAATTTTTAAAACTCAGAGTGCTTATAAAAAAAATAATTTTGAGGCATAGTAAGATCAAATTATGGTTTGGCTTCTCCCTAGCAGTTTGATCTTGGGCCAATGGCTTATCCTTTCTGAAACTCTTACATTCTCAGTAAGATGTGGAGGTAATAATACATACTTCCCTGGGCTTCTGTGAGAAACCACTGAGATAACGTACGTGATATGTTGCAGGGTGCTTTGAAATTTTCCAATAAACAGTAGATATTAGTCCAAAACAAACAAAAAACAGTCTCAGGCAGGGGTGAGGGATAGGGTTTCCCTGAAAGGGACTGCTGTGTACCCTGGATACAAGGATTTTAATACCTGGGGTCCTGGCCCCTACTAAACTTAATTTTGCTTATGAAAATTTCAGAGCAGAGTGTCCATCCACCAAGAAAAAAAAAAATCCTAATTGCTTTAATTTGGTGATACAGTCACACAGAGGAGAAGTCCATCTGGGCTATAACAGAGATTAGGCCTTCCACAGTCTCTGTCCACCACCATCTCTGCCCTTAATCTGAGGCCAGCCACAACTCCATCCCCTCCTGCACTTCTGACCCACCATGCCTTTATTCTGAACCACCCCAGCCATAAAGCCAAAGTCAGAGAAGCCCAGAGGAGGAGAGTGCCACAGATCCTTGTCCGCTTGGGCCCCCACCCAGCCACACTCAGGGGGTGTGATGCCAGACTCTGTGCTGTTGACCAGTCCTATTGCAATACAGCCACGGAAGCAGTCTCTGTCCAAGGAGCCGAGGAAGGTTATTCAAGGGAATACTAGAAATTTCAAGCTGTGAAAACTATTGTACACACCAGATGTCCTGGCTAAGAAGGCACAGATTAGCAGCCTAAAAATTAATTCATGGTCGACAAGTAGGAGCCAAGACCCAAGGGGATTCTGTACACAGCATCCTGCCTCCCTATTGGCAGAGCAAGATCTCCCTTTCCCCAGGAGGGCGCCATCCCAACTTCTCTGCCTGCATCAGGGACCTGTCTGCTCCCTGCCCGTGGCCCTGTTGCTAGGCAAGCTGGCTGAACCCTGAGTCCAGCAAGCCCAGATTCTTTAACTTTCCCTTTGTGGCTCCAGTACAGCCCCACAGGGCTACCAACCTGCTGCCCACTCTTGGGTAAGCTGCAAACACAGGCTCTCTTTTATTTATTTATTTTTTAAAAGGAAAGGTAGAAGTTAGAGTCCAGAGGGTAGAGCCAAGAATCGTCATTCACAAGACTTCAGCCATAATCAAGGAACTGGCAACACATGCCTTGATGGATTTTGCATTAGCTATAATCAGTGACTCCTGCGTGCCTCCCATTTTCCTCCCCTTTGGGGAGTGTCTACAATGGTTATAGGTGGTTATAATATGCCTGTCCCAACATTGTATGTCGAATTGGTTTGGGGCAGAAAGCTTGTATCTTTTGTTCACAGATCTTCAGATCAAGAACTGTACTCAAGCAGCTATAGTCAAGGAAATACACCTGAGGCTCATTATCCACACCTGGACCTGATTTAGATGATGAGATCCTTAATTTTGAACAGATAAAGGAGTGAAATTTGAGGGGACCTGGGGAAGGAGTTAATATGTTTTGCATTTAAGAGGCACATGAATCATTGAAGGGCAGAGGGTAGATTATGGTAGCCAGACTCCAAGAGGGCTCTCAGTGGTCTTCATGTGCTTATGTGGTCTCCTCCCACGTGAGACCAGGCCTGACTTCTGTGTCCATTAGCATATGGCCAAAGTGATATTGTGTGACTCCTTATGGCTAAGTCATTGCCATTTCTACCTTAGTCTCCTAGATTTCTTGCTCTGGGGGAAACCCCCCACCATCTTGAAAGGACACTCAGGAAGCCCTGTAAAAAGGTCCGTGTGGAGAGGAACCCATCTCCTAGCACCAACTTGCCATGTGATTGAGCCACCTTGGAAGCACAGCCTCCAGCCCTGGGCAAGTCGTCCCAGCCCACATGCTTTCAAGCCTTCCAGCTGGGGCCCCAGCCACCAGGGATCAGAGACTAGCCATTCCACTATGCCCCGTCTGAAGTCCTGGTCCACAGAAGTCATGAGATGGTAAATAATTATTGTTTTAAGTTATTAAGCTTGGGGATGGTTTGTTATGATGCGCTGCATAACTAATACAGGAACCCAAGCATTTCTCACTCCCAGTGCATCCTGAGATAGCCAGTTGGTCCGTGTCACTGTGATTGAAGCCACAACTGTGTACAGTCCAGCTGTTCTCCCAGGAAATCATCCTCCACTGGCTCTTTTGCTTACGAAGTAGAAATTGAAAACCTAAAAGCCTAAGATGTTGAACTCACAATATAAAAGGGGGACACAGGAGGCAAAGATACGCACATCGGATGCTTGCACTTGCAAAATAAAACCACGAGGCAAATCTGAAGAAGGCAGAGTTCCACTATGCCCAGCTCAGCACTGATGTGTTGCCTGGTATTCAGGGATAGGTGGGTGCCAGCCAAGACCAGAGCACCCAGTCTGAGAACAGCTGCATCCACTTCCCAGCCAGCCTGCCCCACATGCTCTGGGAGCCCTGAGCTGCCCCCTGCTTCAGCAGGGTGAAGACTTTCTTTGTGAGTTTGATGCCCACCTGTCCTTTCTCCTTTCTTGGGACTGCTCAAACTAAATATTCAGCTGGGCTTTTGAAAATCCCCTTTCCTCTTCATTGCCTCCCCCAAACTCACACACCCAAAAGCTAATGAACCTGCGAGATCCCAGGTGAGGCCTGTAGGAACCCTCAGACACTGGCAATTGGGCAAAAAAAGAGTTGTATAGCTGCTCAGAAGTAAAATCTTTTACATCTCAGAAAGTTACAGTTATTTCCTTGCCTGGGATAGATCTGGAAGGGACTGATCTAAGGTTTCTGTTGCAGAAATCTGTCGTTGGAAACTCTCAGAACCTAATGGGAAAACCCCACAGATGACCTACATTCCCAGGGACCTTTGAGCTCGGAGCTGGATGTCTGTGGTGAGGAGGAAGGAAAAGCCAAGTGCATGGGGTGACTGAGGAGGAATGGAAGCCCTGCAGCCAGCTGTGGGCTTCTTATTGTGGCTGTAAGAGGGAAGACTAGGCAGGGGACAGGCAAAGTGTAGATGCAAAGCCCTGGGGCTGAGTCAAGATGCTTCCTTAACCTCAAAGTCAGGATTTCACATAGTACCAGACCCTTAGAGAAATGTTCCTTTTTAACTGATGCCTGATGTACTTCTGGATCCTGTGATCAAACCTAGAGCTAGAACTGCCCCGATCACACACCAGAGGCTGTAGATGAAAGAGGCCCAGGGGACAAGTGCTGCGGGTATATTGCTGAATGTCACAGTTCCTCTGGTTTTGTGCTGTCCACAGCAAAGCCAAGCCCAGACAGTCTGGGTTTTGTTTATCATTTCATTTCTAGAGGACTTGAAGGTAAGAGAATTTCTAGAATCTGGGATTGGGCAACACTTCTGGAGTATGGGAAGGCTGGATGTTTAGAGGTGGATCTACAGAGAGGGGAAACTCTGGGGAAGAAGGGCAGGAACAACGGCTTCATGTCTGCCAGCGTTGATGTCTGCTTCCTTTGCTTTGGAAAGAAGCAGATGAACATCTTTGCTCGGGTCAGTGATGTCAGCCCAGCCTAGGATTCAGGTCCAGCCTTCAGAGAGCCTGTAAATTAAGGGCGGGGACAGGATTTGACCCCAAAGTATCCATTACATCTAGTCACAAGGCCCCATTGCCCTGCTTATCTACCCAGTCCACTGCCCCTCAGGCTACACAGGATTAATGACAGGGAAGAACACCGTGTGACAATGGAGGCAGAGACTGGAGGAATGCAGCCACCAGCCAAGGAATGCCAAGGGTTGCCAGCAGCCACCAGAAGCTAGGAGATGGACATGGAACATAGCCTCCCTCAGAGCCTCCAGAAGGTACCAACCCTGCTGACACTTTGATTTTAGACTTCTGGCCTCCTGAACTGTGAGAGAATAAATTTCTGTTGTTTTCAGCCACCCAATTTGTGGTAATTTGTTAACCGCAAACAAATACAAGAGAAACGAATACAAGCCCTGTGAAACTAATACAAGAGAAGTAAAAACATATGCTCACAAAAGGATCCGTACACAATGTTCATAGGAACTTTCTTCCTAAAGAGCTCCAAACTGGAAACAGCCCAGATGTTCACTGACAGGTGACTGGATGAACACGCTGTGCTACATGCAACTCAGTGGACTCCCACTCCTTGATAAAAAAGAATCAACAACTGAGATATGCACCCATACGGGTGAATCTCAAAAGCAACTTGTTGAGAGAAAGAAGCCAGACACTAAAGAGAACATACTGTATAATTCCATTTATATGAAGCTCAAGAACAGGCAACACTAATCTACAGTGGTTGTCTCTGGGGTGAGGTAATTAACTGGAAAGGGGCACGAGGGAACTTTCTGGGGTTATAGAAATAGTCCATATCTTGATTGGGGTGTGTGTTTCACAGGGGTGCACATTTGTCAAAATTCATCGAAATATACATTTAAGATATGTGCATTTACTGGGTGTAAAATTTACCTTAAAAAATTAGTAAATAAAAAAATCCAGGGCTTCCCTGGTGGCACAGTGGTTGAGAGTCTGCCTGCCGATGCAGGGGACATGGGTTCGTACCCCGGTCCAGGAGGATCCCACATGCTGTGAAGCAGCTTGGCCTGTGAGCCATGGCCGCTGAACCTACACATCCGGAGCCTGTGCTCCGCAACGGGAGAGGCCACAACAGTGACAGGCTCGTGTACAGTGCAATAAAAAAATAAAAAATTAAAAAAGAAAGTGGGAAACAAGATTATACACACTTGAGTGTGTTTCAGGGGAAAAGGTGGGAGAGGGGAGTTACTTAGGGTGATTTTTCCAAGACCAGATTTCAAGTCTAATCCAAAGTAGTTCAGATAAAGATTTTATTCCCTACCTGTAGGGTTACCAGATTTAGCAAACAAAAATAGAAGGTGCCCAGTTAAATTTGAATTTCAAATGAAAAATGAAAAATTTTTTGTATCAGTGTGTCCCCAATATTGCATAAGACATACTCATACCCTACCTATGTATTGGGTCATATGGTGGGAATATGCTGATGACCTGTGAGGTCCAGCCCAGGAAAGGCAGGTAAAGCCAGAGAAAAAAGGAGTATTTAGGAAAAGTGAATGAAAAGTGTTCAATTCCTATGGTAGGTATAACTTCAATGAATATGAGCTAAGAACTGATTCTTAGTGTCTGAAAAACAAAAAAGGGGCAGGGGAAAGAGGGGCTGGGGCATGGGGATTTTGGTGTGTGGATGAAAACCTAGATCCTCTGTGTACCTAGCAAAGGGCCTTGCCTATAAAAGACACTTGATAAACTCTGATTTTGGTGCACACACTGGAGGACAGGAAGCAGAAACTATGGGTTTGAGATCACATTCATGTTTATGGTATTTCCTGGAATGCTTAGGCCGTCTACAAACAAAGCTATTTGTTTAAAAAAAGACTGTATGAGGGAAGAGGATGCCTTGCTTTCTAATCATCAAATCCCAGGGAAAATGAAAGCATTCTCATTGCTCTTTTAGAGATCCGTTTCAAAAAGTCAAATTTCCTTTCCATTACTCTTCAGTTCTCAGGACCATGGTATTTCTGGGAGCACTTGATAGAAGGACATATTGCTCTTATTTCAGTAAGGTTTTTCTTTTTTTGGGGGGCCATACAGTGCGGCTTGCAGGACCAGGGATCAAACCCGGCGCTAGCAGTGAAAGCGCTGAGCCCTAACCCTGGACCACCAGGGAATTCCCCCAGTGAGCCTTCTTGAACTTCATGCTCAGTAGGGTGAAGGACCACAAATCAGAATATAGGTGGCATTTTCTAAAGGTATCTTTTTCCTTATTGAAAGCTGTGATTTCCTAATTCACTAGTGCTTTCTGCATTGAGAAGGGCAGCAGATGTAAAAGACTCAGGGGAGGGAGCAACCCCTGGGGCTTTGGACAATGGAGAAACCCACCAGCAGCTCCGGAAGGCTGAAGCAAAGAAGCCTGAAGAAAAGGATTACCACTTTCCAGAGCCCATTGACAGCATGCTTCCTGCTCTCTGTGGCTCTTTGAGGGGGCTCAGTCCACAAGGACTGTGTTTCTTCATGAGCAAGACCAGGCTTTTGTCTTAAAAAGCAAAGCAAACAAACAAAAGTGAAGACTCCCCAGCATCAGGGTGACCAGCAAGTACAATTTTGAAGGGAGTAGTGGATATTAAGACAGATTTCCATTTATCAGTGAGTGGTTTCTAAAATTCTGGTGACATTGACATCTTTGCTGAGAGCCTGCTATATGCCAGGCACTGTACTTGATGTGGGGAATATGAAGATTATCAATAAAACAAAGTTCCCGTCTCAGGGAGTGAGACAGATCCATGCACACATCATTATAATCAGGGCCGGTAGAAATACCCGGATTTCCCTCAAACCCGGATATGTGCTTATTTGTTTAGAGGAGAGAGGGACTGAGCTGGTCAGGGAAAAGGGCAGAGAAGAACAGCTTTCAGACCTAAAATCCCTGCAGACAACTGGACCCGCCCTCCACAGAAGGCAGTTTCGACATCATGTTTTTCTGAAGGTCTCTTGGGAGTCCTACACTTGTCCCCACAAGGCACTTATCCAAGAATTTCTTCCAGGCACATATGGTTGTCACCACAAGAGAAGTCCAGATAAAAACAATATTCTCCATCTTTGTACATTTCTGGTTAATTTTAACCCTCCTAATGGACTAACTCCCTGGGAAAATGTTTGACTACAACATCCCTTAATCCAGCTTTTATTGTAATACAAAGAGGTACATGAAATTACAGGGTTATGAACATTGAGACATATTGGTAGGGCCCTTAGAGTTGGGATTACATTATCTCGCCTGAGAAGTACTTCATGAGTTGTTTTACAGAGCATTGGGGGCATTTTTGATGGAGAGGGCAACCTGCTTTCCTCATTCAGGTGACAGGTGAGATGCATTTCAAAGCCTAGTGTCCAGGCATTTGAGATCGGGAAGGTGAAGATTTCCAGTAGCCAGGTGACTCAATGTGGATTATCAGGATTTAAGTGACACCAGTAAAGCTAATCTCCAATGTCCAGCTAGTAAATGTCAGCTAGTTTTACTGCCCAACATCCATTCATCCCTTTTCTGGAACCTACTATAGCAATTTTTCTCTGGAGAATTGCTGTCTCTCTAACTCCTTGTCTAATGTACTTCAGATGACACTGCTTTTTGCTCCAGGTGGCTCTAGCCTGACCAATCAGAGTACTGCATTTTCCTGGCCAGAGATTTGTTTCAAGGATGGACCCAATCAAAGCCCACAATATATAGTGAGACTGTGGAAACCACTGAGAGAGCTTTTCCACGGAGTTGATCCTGGAACCGCTGGTACACATCTTGTTTGCACAGAAGAAGCCTGAGAATGAAGCCAGTGTGAGACAAGCAATGGGGAGAGAACAGAACATACACCATACCTGAATTAAGCCCTACTGCTTTTAAAAATTGTTTAAAAAAAGTTTATAATACATCTTCTTTAAGCAGTTTTAGTTGGGTTTTTTGATACTTGCAATAGAAAAAGTCCTGACCTGTATACTAGGTGATAGAGAATTGGTTTCCTTGGCCCAGGTGCCATGAGTAGAGCAGACTTAGTAGGCTTCCAAAGTACAGGGGACCCAGTAGAACTTGGTCTCCAAGGTCTACACTAGTGAGTTCCAAACCTTGTTGATGACCAACAGACACAACAAAAATATCAGTGGAGCTCCTTACCAAGAAATTCAGGATCACTATATCTGGTGAAATGGAGGATAGGCAGAAATTGATGTTTTTCAAAAGCACCCATATCATTTATCTATTGCAGCACCCCAAAACTTAATGGCTTAAAATAACAATACCTCTTTGCTCGCAGTTCTCGAGGGGCTGCTGACCTGGTTCTTCTGTTAGCTTTGCTTGGGGTCCTCACGTGGCTGCTGTCATGTGGCAACTCATCTCCTGTCTCAAGTGCTGGCGGTTGATGTTGGCTGAGGATTCTCCACCAATCTAGCTGAAACTTGTCCATAGGGTGGCAGCAGCCAAGAGAGGAGAGAGAGAGAGAGAGAGAGAGAAAGAAAGAAACTGTAAGGTCTCTGAGGCCTAAACCCATAATCACACAAGACCAATTCCATCACATTCTATTGGTCAAAGCAAGTCACATGGCTAGCCAAAGTCAGGAACTGGGAAACGAATCTCCACCACCTAATAAGAGTAGCTGCAAAGAATATGCGGCCGTGTCTAATCTACCATAGTACCCAAGCTTCTTAAGCTTTAATGTAACAAGTAGCACAGACTTAATGGATTAAAACAACACAGATTTAATATCTTACAATTCTGGAGGTCAGGAGTCCTAAAATCAATTTGTTGGCAGAGTTGTGTCCTTTCTGGAGGCGCTAGGGGAGAATCTGTTTCCTTACTTTTCTCAGCTTCTAGAAGCCACCTTCATTCCTTGTTTTGCAGCCCCCTCCTCAAGCTTTAAGACCAAAACCAAGCGTCAGAACTCCCCACCTCCCCGACTTCTGCTTCCATTGTCACATCTTCTTCTCTGACCCTCCTGCCTCCCTCTTCCATTTTATAAAGATGTTTATGGTTACACTGGGCCCATCCTGATAATTTAAGATCATCTCTCGAATTTAAGATCCTTAATCACAATGCAAAGTCCCTTTTTGCCATATAAGGTGACATACTGACAGGTTCTGGGGATTAGGACACGAACATCTTTGGAGGATGATTATTCCGTCTACCACATTTGGGAATCTTAGATCAAGGGAAACTGTCACATAATTCAAAGGATCCAGTGATCTAGTCTGGGTTACCCTGACAGGCTCTGCATGCTCAGGCAGCGTACAGGCAGTCAAAGGACTGGGCTCTATTTTTTTTTTTATATATATTTATTTGTTTATTTGGCTGCACTTGGTCTTAGTTGTGGCACACAGGATCTTCGTTGCCACATGCAGGATCTTCATTGTGGTGTGCAGGATCTTCTAGTTGCAGCATGTGGGATCTAGTTCCCTGACCAGGGATTGAACCCAGGCCCCCTGCATTGGGAGCATGGAGTCTTAACCACTGGACCACCAGGGAAGCCCCAGGACTGGGCTTTAGATTCAAGCAGACCAAGGTTTGAATTCCGGTTCACCACTGTCCACTGAAAAAAAGTACACAACGTGAGAGTTGTGATTAAGCTTTATTTGGGGCAAAATGAAGACTATATCCCAAGAGACAGCCTCTGAGATAACTCTGAGGAACTGCTCTGAAGAAGTAAGGGGGGAGGTCAGAATATATGTGACTTTGGTGAAGGAGGATACGTGCAGTCGAGCACACATTTTGGTAGAGGGCTGCTGCTGGTCACGAGGAACAAATGTCTCCATTAATGATTTTAGTGCTTTTCTAGATACGAGAAGATACAAGAAATTGGGCTCGTAAAATCTTCTCCTAAAAATATCTATCTGAAGCCCAGTTCTGCCAGTTTTTCCCAGAGCACAGAGTGCCTCATCCCTTATCTCTCCCCTGAACTCCTTTCAGGGTGTGTTGAAGGTCAGCCACTGCAGTAGCTAGTGACTTCATTCTTGTGGTGTCAGATGGCAAGTGACAATTCTGGCAGTGCCCGATCATGGTCATAAATTCGACCATGGTTTGGGAGGCACTTCGTGACCATTTTGTCCCAGAATGCTAGGACATTCCTGCATCAGGTGAGGATTTCGTCAATAGGCAACTCAATGTGCTGTTACTGGACTAGGCCCTATTAACAGTAGCCGAAGTCTCTGGACCACAAGACAGTCTTACTGGTCTGTTATGGTACAGGAAATGATTCCCTCTTGTTGCCTTTTCCCATATCTAGAGTTACACTATTACGATCATTGATCTGATATAGAGCTATATATCTGGTCAACTGCTTCAAGTTCACCTTTTATCAGAGGCTCAGTCACACATTTGATAATGCAAAAAACAGCAATTTTAGGGCTTCCCTGGTGGCACAGTGGTTAAGAATCCGCCTGCCAATGCAGGGGACATGGGTTCGAGTCCTGGTCTGGGAAGATCCCACATGCCACGGAGCAACTAAGCCTGTGCACCACAACTACTGAGCCTGTGCTCTAGAGCCCGCGAGCCACAACTACTGAGCCCGCGTGCCACAACTACTGAAGCCTGTGCACCTCAACAAGAGAAGCCACCGCAATGAGAAGCCTGTGCACCGCAACGAAGAGTAGCCCCCGCTCGCCGCAACTAGAGAAAGCCTGCGAGCAGCGACGAAGACCCAACACAGCCAAAAATAAATAAATAAATAAATTTATTTAAAAAAAAAAAGATTTTGTAAAACAGGCAAAATACAAATGATATAGCTAGTAGTATTAGTAAGGTTATAAATAAGAATTTAAGCCTAGAACTTCTATTAGGTGCGGCCCAGTATATCCCCAGGTCATCTGACTTAGCCTGTTCTATACCAATTCTTATCTTTAAAGGAAATTATATATTGGTATTGTTTATAAGGCACCCGACCCAATTTCCTACTGTTGCTAGCTGGTTATCCTTAGTATGATTTAATATACTAAAGGAGCCTTTAAACTGGAGCATAGCCTGGTGTTAGCCACATAGATACATACCAGAACTGTGGGAGGTTTCCTTGTCATAAACAGGAGGTTATGGTTTTTGACTGAGATTCAGCTTGGTGTTCTGATTGAGCTTGAGTGACCCTAAAAGAAAATTCATATTTATGGTCAGAGTCGGAGCAGGTATTATTAATTGGCCAGGTGAGGGATCCCACCTAGTAATATCAATAGTGGCCTAAAGAGAACTATAATTTCTTTCTTCTAGAATAAATTTCCTAAGGGCTATCCAATTAGAAACTTGGAGTGGAGAAATCCACCAAAGTAATCCAGAAGAACTGGATATAGGTAATTAGCCATAAAGCCAACAATTGGATTAACTTTAAACTCAGTATAAGATTGTGAAATACATTCAGTTCATAAGCAAAGTTGTGAGCAATTATCAAAGTAATTGGTATACAGGTCTGGTCCAGCATCTTGGGTCAGATGTCTATTTCAGATGTCATCTTCTTCTCATCCTAGGCTGGAAGTTTTTCCTCTGTTTGAGTCTTGTTTTAAGGTGATGTTAAGGTCAGCAATCCTCTCTATGGGCCAGTCCAGTGCAGGGGCCCTTTCTAAGTGGAAACATTAATGCAAGAGTCAATTCCCTTCAGTTTTGCTGTGCATGAGCTAGTTAAGGGTACCTGATAAGGGTCTTTCCATCTAGGTTGGAGATAGTCCTTTAAATGATGTCTTTTCCAGTATGCATAATCCCTGGCTACAGGTCATGAGGCATCTGATCTTCAACCAAAGACAGATTACTGAGATGAACTTCAGAAACAAATTTAGAGTGTCCTTTTAGTAATTCAATTAAACTTTACAATAATATAACATAATAGCAAGGAGCTGAATCGGAAGTGAAGCTTAGGCAGTAAATACAGACCTCAATTAACAAAACTAGAATTTAATATCCACTAAAACATAAACATTTTCTCTCTAAAGTTACACTCATTTTTACCAAATATAGCCAAATTAAGATTAATTTGTTTGCATATTAAGTCTAATTTTAATAAACTTGGCCTGATTACTTAGGTAAGTGTAATTGATCATATAGGGTCTTTTATATTGGCTGTTGGGAACTTTTCATAAGGAGTCTCAGACTGAATTTTTTTAAAGAAAGCCCTCTCAGGGACTTCCCTGGTGGTCCAGTGGTAAGAAATCCACCTTCCAATGCAGGGGACACAGGTTTGATCCCTGGTTGGGGAACTAAGATCCCACATGCCACAGGGCAACTAAGCCCGTGCACCACAACTACTGAGGCTGCGCACCACAACTAGAGAGAGAAAGCCCACGTACCACAACTAAAGAGAAGCCTGCGTGCTACAACTAGAGAGAAGCCCTTGTGCTGCAACGAAGACCCAGCACAGCCAAACAAATAAAGAAAATAAATAAATAAAATAAAGTTAATGAATATTAAAAAAAATAAAAAGGCCTCAAGGGCAAGGAAAGCAATGCCAAAGGCTTGTCACAGATTTTGCCTTACAGATTTGGGTGAATTCCTCCCTTTTCAAGATCACCACAATATCACCAGCCAGGAGGTTGCCTTCCTTATTTACCTGATAAGGCTACTGGGAATCTATGAGTTTCCAATTTCTGGAGGAATCAGGTAGACAGAAAAGATAAATGTTTCAATTCTGTTTACAGAGGTATAACTTACCAAATTGCTGTAAGTCATAACTAGGTTGAGGGAAGGGTCTGCTTATATCTGGAAAACAGATTAAAAGCCAGTAATGTTTTAGACAGAAACCATAAAAATTATAACCACATTCATCAGTTCACTCAGTCCTATGTAACTAATCGTTTCTGTTAATAGTTTCATGAAGCCATCTGGTTTTCCACTAGAATCTTTAAATTTCTTACCCAGTTCAGCAGTATGATCTGAAAGTTATCAGAAACCTGTACTTGTCAAAAAGTCCTTGCTATGAATCTTCTTGAAGAGGAAGCATTTTTGCAAAGGCATAAGTGTAAGACAATAACTGTCTATGAATGACAAAAGACTTAAGAAGGCACAGTTAAAGACCTGATTACAATGCTATTGACAAAGAAACTTGGTTACTGCTGTGACATTTTAGGATAATAACCAGAATTATGACTGATAAATTTTACCAGGACATACCAGATTTTTAGGAATTTTAGGTAATTTCTAGACTATGTATATTAATAATATTTACCCATACAATACAACCTAAGACGATTTATTACTCATTTGACAATAGTTCCCATGTAATTTAACACACCAAATGAACCTAATTAGTTTAACACCTCTCTTTGGGATGTTTCAGGGAGCCCTTTGAAGCTAGCTAGAGGTCAAAGTTAGCTAGAGGTCAAAGGAACTTCATTAGAATTTGATTTGGGAACTTTGTCAAAAAATATCAAAAAGGTTTTAAAACTCTTGGTCAAATAGAATCATAGGTCACTGTGAAACAATGTTTATCCACTTAACCAAAGTGACAAAAAGATTTCAAAGGCAATTACAGACAGTTATAACATATTACCAGTTAAAGGTAAAAGAAACTTTACAATCTGCTATCAAAAGTGGATCAATATTCTAAGAAAACTTTGTCATCTGAACAGAGAGAAAAAACAAATTCAGGTTTTGCACCAGCTTATTTCTAAAATTCATTTACTCAATTAAATTTATTCTAAACTTAGCCAATCCTGACCATGCACAGAACTTTTTTCTCAGGATTCCTTTTCCATAAACCTTCTGTAACTTTCTGTATCCATACTAGTTTGTCCCTTATTTTTTTCCCATCCATAAACAACCAGCTCTAGGATAAAATTACTTTTTTTCCCCTTAATGAAATGCAATTCCATTCCTCATACCTTCTTTTACTGAAAACACACATCCTACTTTGCTACTATATGATGAAATGTTTCCTTTATTATTTCTAGTAGCTTTAATTACATGTTTAAATTAGAATTCACAACTCTTAAAACCTTAGTTTCTAGTGAAGACTAAGAAGTATGCAATTATGAACTGTTGTTTACATTTTCATTCTGTAGATTGGCAAACATAAATGTCAGTAATAATTTGTAAAAAACATGTTTTTTTATAGAAAATATCTCAGTGTGGCACCAGACATGTTTATTAATAGTACTTAATGCCTTTAGTTTCCCTGTAAAAGGAAGCCAGTGTTCAGTAACTAATGTTTCATTATCTTATTTTATTTGGGAATGACCTAGTTATTCAATAAACTTCCATCATTTAACTTAATTTAGTACAACTCTAAAATTTAAAGTTGCCAAGTATCTGGAGAGAATATTTTTAAATAGATATTCCTAAAACAATTTTCCTAAAGAGTTCACCCAAAACCTCTTTTCTCATTTACATTTAATCTACTAATAAAAAATTTCATTATACCAAGTTATTTTTCTTGTGGACAAATTTGCAACAGATATAATAAGATCTTATTTGACTTTTATTAAACCTAGGTACAATAAAAGTATACTTGATGTTGATGACTCTAAGACATGTCTGTATTAATTAAATCTACAAACAAACCTTAATACCAGGTATTAATTTAATGCTGAATATTTTCCAGTTCACATGAACTTGAAATTCATTCTAGATAGTTTCCTTTTATATTTCTGAGAATTTTTATAAATGCTTAATTTACTTTAAGCCAATTAAGTAGATCTCATTTACAAATTAATTTTGATAATACCATCCAAAGGTAAAGACATATGTGCACACATAGACATATAGACAGACACAATCAGAGATCTCATAGTTTTATTTTAAAACTTAGTCATGGGGCTTCCCTGGTGGCGCAGTGGTTGAGAGTCCGCCTGCGGATGCAGGGGACACGGGTTCGTGCCCCGGTCCGGGAAGATCCCACGTGCCGCGGAGCGGCTGGGCCCGTGAGCCATGGCCGCTGAGCCTGCACATCCGGAGCCCGTTGCTCCGCAACGGGAGAGGCCACAACAGTGAGAGGCCCACGTACCGCAAAAAAAAAAAAAAAAAAACTTAGTCATGAATCAGGTGTTACAATATAAAACTCACTACTTTATAACAGTTAGAATAAGTCAAATTTCAAAAGGCCTCTTTCCTCCCTTTTTTTCTCCTCAGTCTCTGGAATTAGAGATGGTCTAGATAACTGTTCCTGAGAGCCCTGGTCTCAAGGCACAGGGAGAGAAAAGCATGTTCTGCTAGAAGGACCTGTTCCCTCAAGGGTCAGAATTCTGAAAAGATGTTTTATTAAGCCAGCTTTCTCTAACAACTGCATACGCAATAAAAGAGCCCATATTGGCTATTTTCAGGGCAAAGTTTTCCTTTAATTCCAAATAAGTAAGTACTTGTAAATATAAGTTTTGTACATACATAAACCTGGCGGGGGTGTTAGTCAGAGGCTGGCTTTCTGATGCTCCTCATTTCTCTGTTTGAGAGGCTCTATTTCCCATTTTAAAGTTGAATTTGTCAGGGGTAAAACTTACTAATGAAATTGTGTGATGGGCCAGTGTGCTGCTTGTGAGCTTAACTCCTCTAGGCATCACCCTAGAGTCGTTTCAGCCCTCTTATGTGGCTCAGTTTCACCCTTCGGTGATCTAAGACCACTGTGAGTGCTCGGGTCACTGAATGGCCAATTCTTATACATGATTCCTGGATGAGCAAGTCTTTTAATTAATGTGTGGATTTCCCTGTGGGACCACTGCACCGTATGAGGACTCTGCCTCCACCACTCCCGCACATATCTCAGTTGCCTGAGAAAGCTCTAACTGACCAGGAGGAGTCTTGTCCCTCTTCTTTGGAGCAAAGCTCTCATGTAATATCTTCACTTTTATCCTGACAAATTCTATTAAGGCAGCCGAATTGAGGAAAAGAGTCAGATCAGCTTCTTACCAAACTACTCAGCCCAGACTGCTCAGTGTCTTTAAACTGAGCAAACCCCATTGTTTTTCAGCCAGCCCACCCCCACCCACCCCAGAATCTTTCAACGAGGGGGCCAGGTACCTGTTATACACTGCCAAATAAAACTCAGGATCATCAGCCAATACAGGAGATCCAAGAACCAGGAGAGACTCACCCAAATTTGTCTGGACTCTCCAAGGAGGTGGAGGGGCACAAGAGGTGTCTGCTGGTATCAATGTTCCAGTTTCTCCTAGAGTTCAGGTAAAGGAGAGAAGTCTGCTCTGCGTCCCTTTGTGGTCGCCAAAACTGTCGACTAGAAAAATATGCACAACATGAGAGTTGTGAGTTAAGTTTTATTTGGGGCGAATGAGGACTATAGCCCAGAAGACAGCCTCTCGGATAACTCTGACAAACTGCTCTGAAGAGGTAAGGGCGGAAGTCAGTATATATGTGATTTTGGTGAAGAGGGATACATGCAGTCAAGCACACATTTTGGCAGAAGGTTGTTGCTAGTCATGAGGAGCAGATGTCTCCATTTATGATTTTAGTGATTCTCTAGATATGAGAAGGTGCAAGAAACTGGGCTCATAAAATCTTCTGAACATATCCAACTATCTGAAGGCCTGTTCTGCCAATTTTTCCCAGAGCACAGAATGCCTCATGCCTGATCTCTACCCTAAACTCCTTTCAGGGTGTGTTGAAGGTCAGCAACTGCAGTGGCTTGAGACTTCATTTTTGTGGTACCAGATGGCAGGTGACAATTTTTAGTTGTCACCACACACCGGCTGGGTGAACTTGGACAAGTTGTTAATCTTTGAGAATGTTTTCTGAATTGTGAAATACGGATAATACCTATCTCACAGGACTGTTATAAGTTTTAAATGAGAAAATATATGTAAAGCACTTCTGATGGTACCTGGAACATAATAGACTTAATAAATGGTAATTAGGAATTTCCCTAGTGGTCCAGTGGGTAAGACTCTGCGCTCCCAATGCAGGGGGCCGGCTTCTATCCCTGGCCAGGGAACTAGATCCTGCATGCATGCTGCAACTAAAAGTCTGCATGCCGTAACTAAAGATCCCACATGCCTCAACGAAGATCCTGCGTGCCGCAGCTAAGACACAGTGCAGCCAAAATAAATAAATAAATATATTTTTTAAAAATGGTAATTATATTAGAAAGAGTCCTGGTTAGGTTTTAAAACTTCAGCAACATAGTTTCATATGGCCCCTCAGGTCTATTGGTGGAACTGGTCATGTTGACTTGGGAAGAGTAAGTGAGAAGAGGTGACAGATATTTTGGGAAAAGATAAATATTTCTGGGGTTAGGGATTAATAAGGACAAACTTCAGGATTTAGGAGATACAGAACCAAGTGTCTACAGTATTGGAAGAAGCATAGGGATTTTATTTGTTGTTGTTGTTGTTGTTTTCAAGATTCAGAAGCATTAATGGGACAACTTTCAAAGCTTGGGGAAGAGAGAGAGAGGGAAGAAGTACAGGAAGTGAAACCTTGCAGGACCCTGTAGGGCCCTCCAAGGTATAAATCCTTTCCATGTCCCCTGTTTCTTATCTGTAGGAAATAGTCTTCATTCAGCCTCCTTGACCTTTCCTGAGTTCCAAAGGGCAGATTCAAACAGTTGTTTATCAGGGAAGGGAGGGATTGCAGAAAGAAAGAAGGAGCAATCAAGAAACAGTAGTGCAAGCATGGGGCAGGTTCCTGGTTCCTGTTCAAGGAATATACATAACAATATATGTTTGAGCTCTTCTGCAGGAACTAAGGCCCCTTCCCAGGTGGAGGATGGTAACTTCAGGCTAAACACTAGATTCTGGGAACACCATCCTGTTACCTCACCACCAACCAATCATTAGTCTGTACAAGGTAGAAGATAATGAAGACTCTGACCCCCTCCCCAAATGATTCTCCTTTTAAAAACTTTCATGGTCCAGCAGAATCTCTGGAGTTGGTTTTTGGACACAAGTCTGCCTTCTCCCCAGGTTGCCAGCCTCCTGAATAAAGCAACCTTTCCTTTCCAACCAACTCTTGCCTCTCAAGTATGGGCTTTCGAGTGGTGAACAGCTGAACCTGAGTTTGGTAACAGAAGTCCATGAGGTTCAGAAGAGTGACAGCTTTCTGAAACTTCAGAAAAATGACATGGTTTTAGTGTTTCAGTGAGTTAAATCTCTGTTTCTGAAAATAGCTATACATGTTTCTGGAGCTCAGGTGAATTTGAGGTCGACATAGCTTGGGGAAAATGGTGAGTTTCATAGGTTCTCTCTAAATGATTTTTAAAAATGCATTCCAATTTTGTGATTAATATGGTATACTATGCATCATGGCACATCATGCTGCAAAGAATAATTTACAGTTATTGAAAAGAATTTAAACTTAACTGACCAACAGGTGTTTCATCACAAAATTCCAGTTGCATGTGGCCATAGGAATATTTTCTTCATCTATACATTTGAAACTGTTATAATCACATTCTGAATGTTCTGATGATTTTTGAAGACCTTGGAATAGTTCCATTTTAGTTGTTCATTTTTTAGGGGTTCCTTATTTTGCAGTTGTATTAGAACTGGCTTCAACAAGCAAGCAGGTATCTTATATGATATTTGGCTAATCCACGATAGGTAAATCTGGCTTTAGCTGCACTGAGAGAGACAATGGAAATTTTGAACTACTCTTGAGTGGGGCTACGGAGCATAAGCAGATAGGGTAGGGGATCCTTGGAGAAAAAGAACCAGGCATGGCTTTCTTGACAGAGCCATTTTGTTATCTAAGCCTGGCCACAATGCTTGCCCTTGAACAGATCTCAGTAATTAATGATCTTAAGGGAAGAAAAGAATGCAGAAACATTGCCTGTTATTAGGCAAGAGAAGTTCTAAAGAGTCCCAGTTCTCTTTCAATGGCAAAGATTAGCCTGGAGTGCTCAGCTACCAGTGCTCAACTGGAACCTAAGGGATAATGATGTTGACGTTTTATGAACTTCATGACTTCAATCAACTGATGCTTGAACTCTTCCAACCACCCAAGCCCTTTCGTGAATATGCTTAAAACTTCTCCAGGTTTGGGCTTCCCTGGTGGTGCAGTGGTTGAGAGTCCACCTGCCGATGCAGGGGATGCGGGTTCGTGTCCCGGTCCGGGAAGATCCTACATGCCGCGGAGCGGCTGGGCCCGTGGGCCATGGCCGCTGAGCCTGCGCATTCGGAGCCTGTGCTCCACAGCGGGAGAGGCCGCAACAGTGAGAGGCCCGCGTACCGCAAAAACAAACGAAAAACTTCTCCAGTTTTACAGTTCTGGGAGACACTGCTTTGGGAAAGATCCCCAGGGTTCTCCTTACTTGCTGCAAGTAATAAATCCTTCCTTCTCTCACTCTTTGACTTCGTTGCGTCTTTTGGCTCAACACCCACCAAGAGGCAAACCCTTTTTTTTGGTAACGGGAAGGGAAGAAAGGGCGTAAATGATGTAGAAGCTGCTCAGGAGCTGGAGAGCACAGGGCAGCAGTTCAGCTGGGGTGTGGAGGCTCCTGCTAGATCCCTCATTGGGCTTTAATCCAGCCACACTGTTATGAAACAGGGGCTCTTTGAAGAAATTACTTGGGTCACTAAGGTCGGAGACTCCTGAAGTGCCAGCACTCTCGTGTAATCCTCCCTCCCGTGGCCTTGGGATCAATAGCCTAAAGACAAAGGAGGCCTCTGTGCTTCCCACCTCAGGGGCAGGAAGGGGAGCAGAATGCTTCAAGGTGGCTTACAAAGCTATGTCTTAAAACAGACTTGGAGAGAGCAGGGATTCAGAAAGAGGTAAGAAAACTTGGGCGGGGGGCAAGTCCTATTGAAACGTTTAGCGCAGTAAAGTGGTCTGAGGGGTCCACATAAGTACTAAGAACAATGATTATTTAATACAATTTTGCAACCTTAGAGCTGGAAAGGACCTCAGCAACAATCTAGTCCAAACCTTTCGCTGCCATGGAACTCTTCCTTCAAACAAAATATTCCATAGGAGTCTAAGTACAAACCCACATGAAAGCAGGATTGTTCTGGTTGGGGAAGGGTGGGGGAAGGGCTGGGCGAGGTTAGGAAAAGAAAGCTTATTCATGAGATTAGAAAAAAAATTTAAATCATCATGGAAGAAAATCTTTGAATTTATATTTTTATCATAGGCTAAAGAAAACATTGATTGCAAAGAGTAAAGTTCCCCAAACTGACACATTATTAATTTATAAAGTGAAGTGCCTTTGGATTTTAAGGGCCTTTTTACTAAAGCCATGAGAACAGGGACTATGACTTTTAGTCACACGGAAATGAGCCTTGGATGGAAATTTGCAGGTTTATGGACCATGCAATGAGTCCCCAAGGCCCACCAGGTGGCGCCCGTGTTCGGCATTTCCATAACGTTTAGTTCTCTCCTCAAGGGTCAGACAGCCTGCCTCGTGTTTTGTAGGTTTAGATAATCCGACTGGCTGTTATGCTCAAAAAAACAACACTTGTGTTCTTCTGTTTTAACCTCCTTCCCTTTCACTTTTGTTCCAACTATCCAAATCCGCTTAACCTTGGTGTTGCCGAGGCATCTTAACTTTTCAGAAAAGTAAAGGGAAAACCCCCACCCATTCCAAGGAAGAAGACAGGAAGAGCCTTCTTTCCAGGGGGTCTGGTGCAGCAGGACGAAGGCTGGGAATTTGGAGACATTTAGTTCAGGCTTCGCCAACCACATGATCTCCTCTGGCCTCAGTTTCCTCATCCTTAAAATGGCTCTGAGCCCTACCATCCGTGGCATCCCATTGCAGGGGAGTCAGGGGAGTCTATATAAAAAAGGGATGTCATCTAGTATGGTTACCAAGGTTAAATGAAAATATTCGTGGCGCCGGTGGTGTCACAAAATGGGATTATTACTATTGGTTTCCTTTGTTAACTCATTACCCTCCGGAGGGACGCCCCTCAGTGAAGTCTGAGAAATTACCCATGTCTTTCGTTCTTATTTTATTCATATTCAAGGGAGGTTTTAGAATTCTAGGCTGCAACTTGCTAAGAGATAGCTGACTGTGAGGTGCCGGCTGCCACTTCTGAGGCAGAAATCGGGGGCTTCTATTTCACAAACTCTCCGTCAGGGCCTTTCTCCGTCCCCAGCCGCGGCCCTCAGGCCTCCGCCAGCGACAAGAGAACCTCAGGCGGCGGGTTCCGAGCCTCCCGCCTCCCACCTTCCGGGGCCAGCTAGAGCTTCCGAGACACGCGCCGCTCAGTGGGGAGAGGCCTCCGCCCCGCCCCTGTGCGTGTCCGCGTAGTTGCGCAGAGGCGTTTCCCGGGGCGTGCCGCGGTTGCTAGGCGACCACACCACTCCCCTTCCCGCCCCTGCTGCTCCTCTGGCTGTTCTCGACCCCAGCCAGTCCCCAGCGAACGCGCGCGGAGCTGCAGGGTGTGCAGGAGAGTGTTAACCGAGGAAACGTCGCGGCCCGGGAGGCAGCCGCCCCAGCGCAGGTGGACGCTGCTCGCCTGACCGTCCAACCGCCGCCCCTCCCTCCGGGGGTCCCGAGCTGACGGATGGGAGGCACAGCTCGCGGGCCCGGGCGGAAGGATGCGGGGCCGCCAGGAGCCGGCCTCCCGCCCCAGCAGCGGAGGTAACGGCGCCGGGGGATAACGGTCTGGGACGCCCGAGTGAGCCGCTGAAACTGGCAGGCGAGGTCGGGGGGCGTGGATGGACTGGGCTGGAGGTTGAGCGAGTCCCCAAGCAGGAAGGACGAGGGAAGGGGTCTGACTCCCTCCCCGGGACTGGCCCACCCTCTTCCTCTCCATCAGCTCCCCTGCCCCCAGCCCAGCGCGGGAGTGGGCCAGAGCGGAGTTAGGGAAAGAAGAATTCCCACCATGGGGATTATTTCTGAAGTCCTAGATCGGGGGTATATGGTAAGGAACTCAGAAGCTGGGATTTTTTGTGGGGCTTTTTAGCAAACTGGGGGAGACAGGGAGCAATACCTTTTCAAATAAGCCCTGTTGCTCAGAGCAGATAACCAAGGGCTTTGCCGTGAGGGGTGTAGGTGAGGGGCTCTGCTGAGTAGGGCTTTCTGTGGGTCATGTTTTGAGAGATTCTCCACCTTGCATTGTATTTTACACCTTAATGGAGAGTACGGACCACCTGCCCACTTCATTTGCATGGAGACTACCTTTGGGTAATTTTCTTTGGCTATTTATAGGAAATCTTGTAGGTCTTCAGTCTGTCTTTTTCTCTGTAAATGTGGACGTCTGTCCCATTTTGTTTGTTTTATTCGTGCTGTTGGCAAAGAATCAGTCACAGCCAGAATTTTTGGTTCTTGTCAATGAAGCAGTTCCCGTTAAAGGCATAATTTTATCAGAATGTAAGCATGTTTTTTAAAAAGAGAACATTCCAAAAATATTTGTATTGGGTTTTCTGTTTGGTTTTTGTTTTTCGTTTTTTTTTTCTCTTTGTATTCCTATAACACATCGATTAAGAAAACTCTAGAACTAATTTGACAAAACAGTTTTTATAAGCCACTAAAATATTTCAGCATAGTTTTAAAGATTAAAAAAAATTCTTCCCTTGCAGCTGGTTCATTATCATTGTATTCATAGTCTATCATGTAAAAATGATACAATGAAATGCTGATGTGTGTTACTGGGAAATCCGTGTTCTTGGTGGCGGATGAAATACATTATTCAGAGCCATCTTGTGGATTAAATAAATCCTCTCCGTCTTTTGTGTTCCCTTACAGCGGTGGAGGCACAGTGTTAAAGAGCAGAGAAATGATCATTTGGCATTTAGCTTCCACCATCCACCAGAAAATTAAGTGGGTAAAGATGTGGAATCCAGTACATTTTGTAATTTAGAGAATCCCTATAGTATTTGCTGTAGAATTCACTGTATTTTTCTACAAGTTAGATAGATGTTAAGTAGGAAAGTAAATAAATAAATAAAGAGAAAACAGCCCTAAGAAGGCCTTTTATTTCTTGCTTGTGAGACCCAGAAGTGCGTAGACTGGAACTACTCTTCCCTTTACAACATGTGGCCAACGGCTCAGAGAGGAAGGTAGAGTAGCCAGTGGTAGAGCTGAGATTAGAATCCAAGTCTCCGACTTGAAAATACAGTTCTCTGTCTTGTTTGTTTGTTCTGGTTAGCTTTTAGGCTTCAGATTTCAACTAGCCTTCGTTTTCAAGTAGTAAGTTAAATGAGATTCTTTTGATAGCCCCTATTGTTAACAACATTCAGAAAGTAAGATTTATGTTAACGATTTCAAAATATAAACCTAGAAATGCTGTCCTTTCTTTAAAAATAAAAAAAGGAGGAAAAGTTGGGTTTCCTCTCTTCCTCTGCCAAATACCCCTGTGGTGTGTATTCAGTGCCAAAATGCAGTGTGGACATTTGTTTGTCTTAATTATTCTTTGTAGCAGATATGAAGCAGTTAAGACACAGGGTGTTTTGGAAATACAAATTTATATACTTCGGTTACTGACAGATTTTATCTGTAATCCTTTCAACTAGATTGGGTGATGGTGTCTATGATACCTTCGTGATGATAGATGAAACCAAATGCCCACCCTGTTCAAATGCACTCTGCAATCCTTCTGAACCACCTCTACCCAGAAGACTAAATGTAAGTAAATGAAGTAATTCTTTGAGCTCTAATGGGCCTGGAAAGGAGGAAGTGCTACTTTAAATGGTCAAGGGACAGTTACATCTCACTGGTAACCCAGGCTCTTATTTATTCACTTTTGGTTTCTCTTGACTTCCAATAACAATTTCTGTGGTCCAAGTTCAGCTTTTCAGAATGATTTTGATTTGGAACCCACCTATTCCTTTCAATCACTGGGGTAAATAGGGGAAAAAATGACATGCTACTTTTATCTAGATAGTGGTTATTTTTTTAATAGAATGATATGTGCAGTATATTATGATGGCTCATTTTAACAAGAACAAGAAACAGAAAATACCTCTGAACTTACAGATCTGCAGATTTTCCCTGCACGGTAGAAATGCAGTCCTAGCTTATTAGTATGCTTAAGAGAACCATTTTATAGATCATAAATAGAACTTGAACAATACATTTTGGTTTCGATACATTTAATCATTTTGGAGCTTGCAGACATTTAGCTTTTGACACCGTTTTATGTTTAAGAGAATAAATTAATTCCCATTCCCTCGGCACTCATGGAGTGGTAGGGAGAGCAGGGTTTGGACAAGTTCCATGATAGGGAGAATCTCTCCTGTGACTTTAAAATTTGCTGCATGTATCATCAATGAACAAACTGAATAATTGAGTAGACTAATTTATCAATAATTCTCCTTCATATTTCTGTTTAAGACCTAAAATTATTTCTATGTAAAAAACTGCTTGCATTTTTCATAGTCCTTCCCAACGGTTTGTCAGCTTTTGCCATTAAAAATCAACCCCTTCACTACTTTCAAGGCTAATAATATTACAAAATACGGGCTACATATATTTGGAAGGCTGGTCACCCTATTTTTAATCTCCTTTCTGAAGTGCAGTAAGTTTCCATTCTCCACAAGCTTATTTTTTTTAATATGTAAAAACCTCTAAGAGCTCCAGAACCACCTATATACTCCTTGTGTTGACTATCAGATTTCGTGGTTACTTGCTGACAATTAGCACATCTGTCTGGGAAACTTTTACAGTCGGTCATCATGTGACTTAAAGTCCATTTTAACTTTACTTCAGAGTTGGCCAGTGCTAATCACCATATAGTAGGGCAATTAAATTGTATGTTTCAGGATCAAAATGAATTTTTTTACTGTATGGTATTCAGAGTAACACAGCTTGCAAAACACAAGATTTTAGATTCTAAACCAATGGTGTCTTTGCAAATTTTGCTGAAAAAAGTGCTTTTGACCTCTTAGTAACACTTATAGTTCATTATGCCATGACTCCATTGTGAGACGCTATTGCTCATTTCACAGAGTCCTTTGGCTTCATTGTTTATCCAAGATGCCCTTACACTCTTGTTGTAAACTATAAATCATCTGCTCATAGGCTTTTATTGGGTTAGCTTTGTGTTGCAGAGATTTAGGGTGGAGAGCGAGGGAGAGGGTGGTGTTCTATATCTGGATGAGAAGGATATTCCTTTTCTGAATTCCTCAGCAAGATCTTTAAGACTTGATTAACACAGTTGAAGATTCTATTTGAAGTGTCGAGAGTGCTCCAAATTGATCAGCTCGGTGCTTTGTGACCACCTAGAGGGGTGGGATAGGGAGGATGGGAGACGCAAGAGGGAGGAGATATGGGGCTATATGTATATGTATAGCTGATTCACTTTGTTATAAAGCAGAAACTAACACACTATTGTAAAGCAATTATACTCCAATACAGGGATGTTAAAAAAAAAAAAGAGTGCTCCAAATTAAAAATGTATATGAAGCATTCTTAAATAAAACATGATTAATCTGGCATTATTTGTCTCTCTGGATATAATTACATAGTTAAATATTTGAAGTCGATTGCAGACATTGGTCAGTTATTGTGATTATAACCCTAGACTAGAAATATATAGTGTTTTGTAACTACTTTAACATGTGTGAAAATTGTAGATTCTCCTAGAACAATGGAAGGAAGATTTTATTTATAGCACAGCAGACTTGATACATAATTGATTCAGACCAGTATTTGAGTTATTACAGGAAAGGAAAGAAAGCTAAGGCGAGAATCCCTCCCTGTGTGGAAAAATTCCTTTCTGGAATTCTTCAGATTCATTGGAGGTTCAAACCTTGACAGTCCACAGAGGACTAGACCTGAAGTGTCTCGTTCTGTTCTGGGAGCCACACTTGCAGAGAGACATAAAGTGCAGCCCATAACATGTTGAGAACGTGAATAGGATATAGTAAGGCAGCCTGACCCAGGCTGTGTGAGGTGGAGGATGTGATGGGGATGATGAGCCTAGAGAAAAAGTGGTGAAGGCAGGACAGCCCCTATTAGGCATCTGAAGGGCTTTAACATGGAAATTTGGACACTCCTGTGTAGTTCCGGAGGGCAAAATAAGACTTAATTTGCAGAGAGATCTAGGCTCACTTTAAGGAAAAACCATGAGTCAGGAAATCCAAATGGCATCCTTAATCTTATTGTAATAGTTCTGTGGAAATTAAATTTCTGTTCTTATTAACATTCTGTACCTGAGACCCTCTCTTTATCACAAACAGAAATGAATACCTCCAGAGCCAGCACAGCCTTACATGTAGGCAGAGTAGGTGAAATACCCAGGGGTGGACCCTGGACCACAAATACCTTTCCTACCAGCTTGTCATTGATGACTGCGGGTCCTAGAGAATCATTCCCTTGGGTTAAGGCATTGATCTTGTTAAGGGGCAAATATCTCTGGAGAGATAACCCATTAAATTGCATGGCAAGTTGAAAGGAGGTTTTATGTGGGGGAGAAAGTGGGTGAGGTGTTTCCATGCATCCTAAGGGAAGGCTGCTTGTGCAGGCCTTCATGGAGCAGAAGGCATAGTTAATGCCAGATGTCTGGTGGAGGGAGTCAGGAGCTGCAGAGGAAGGTACCACAGAGAGAAAAGCTAAGCTAAAAGGGGAAAGGGAGGGTGTATTGGAGTTTAAACAATATATTGAGAATTTTGCCGAATTGTTACCAGTGTTTTTAACATGTTTTATAGTTTCTGAGGGTCTTTCACATATATTATTAATTATAATTTGATTCACACAACATCCTGCAAGGAGGTATTATTATCCACATTTTAAAGATAAAGAAATTGAGGCTAAGAAACTGGGCTAAAGGTTAAGCCTACCCTGGGACCTACAGTTTTGGAGCAGTGTAGCCAGGACCCCAACCTAGGCCTTCTGACTTCACATTTCTTCAGAATGTGTCCCCAGGACTTTAGCAGTAAATATTTAGATGCATTTAGGTTAGGTAGTAAAAATTTAAGGAAAACTGGTTTAGATGCATGCAAATATTTGGTTTTGTTATGTAAATCTACCTAAAACCAAATAATTATAATTCCCTAGTTCAGCCAAACCTTTCTCCTAATAGATTGTAGTGCCTTGAGGTAACCTGTTTTTTGGCACTTTTATAATTGTGAACAATTAGTGCTCATGTGAATGTTAGATGGATGGATGAGACCTTTTTTTTTCATCCCTAAAAACAGGAATGGTTATTTGACTTCATTGCTGATAAAAAAAAAAAAAAATGTTGCATTATATTTACATTTTAGCAAGGTGTTTAGGTTCTGTCTGCAAGCCTATTTTATTTTCTTGACTAATGATAGTTCTCTATTTTGGTATCAGAGATCTCTCCTGGTCCGTATCTTGCCTCTTTATTTAGAAACTCAATGCCAAAGTATGGCTACCGTTGTACTGGCTGCTTTGCTTATACGTAAGATGGTGCAGTGCCTCATTTTTGTAACGGTAGTACTATATAAATGTTTAAATTGATTAAATGACCTAAAAGAAGCAGGCAGAAACTAATGTCATGCTTTTATAACTAAATTAGGGGCTGTCTAAAGTATGCCAACACTTAATTTTTTTTTCATCCCTTTTTTGTTTTTTATATTTTCATCTTTTATATTTCTATTTATATAGGTGATGGGTCAGGTGTTGTTTGCTTAGGTTATATTAAAATTCTACTTTTTAAATGGTTGGCCACTTTGGATCATTACCTTATAATTTGAGTTATATTTTAAGAGATCATAAATATAGCTCAGAGCTTCTCTGGAATTATCTACCCCTGATCATAGAGGCTCTCAATCATACAGATCAGGGGTACAGTTATTCAGGGTCTGTTAAGAAAAATAGTTGTTCTTTGAAGTATCCCAGACTTTTTTTTTTTTTTTGCGGTACGCGGGCCTCTCACTGTTGTGGCCTCTCCCGTTGTGGAGCACAGGCTCCGGACGCACAGGCTCAGCGGCCATGGCTCACGGGCCCAGCCGCTCCGCGGCATGTGGGATCTTCCCAGACCGGGGCACGAACCCGTGTCCCCTGCATCGGCAGGCGGACTCTCAACCACTGCGCCACCAGGGAAGGCCAGCCCGACTTTTTTTTTTAAACAACAGATTTAGCACTTTTTTTCTTCTTTCCTTCTAGCACATTCTTATATTTTTCTTAGTATTTTTTTTAGTGTTTGGCTTTTTCGTTGTCTTTCCCTCCATCGAGTTTCAAAGAATCGTATTTCATTTCAGAGGTATTTAATAAGTAGAGTTTTCTTCTGTGGGTTATTGTTCCTTGCAGGAAAAGGTGATGCCGAATCAAGTAAAAAGAGTTGTATGCCTCTGTCAGGTAGGCTTTTGTTGAGGGAGACTAGTGTATGTGTCTATGAGCAAGGGAGGGAGAGAGAAAGGAGACTCTTTGTCTTTAGGAGAGTTTTACAAGAAGCACCCTGGGGCCTTAGATTCTCACTGCTATTCATCAGATACATAAAGAATTGGCCTTGGTGATCTCAAGAGTTCTCTCTGGATTAGAAATTTTGTGATTCAATGACCTGAGTTAGAAAGATGTGATCATTTATTTGGGGACCCAGGAGTAGATGATGAGGCCTTGGTTGATTCCAGGCCAAGGTCAACGTTCAGCCCTACTGGAGAATAGTACAGGCACTAGGAGAACCTGGTACCAGGTTATGTTAATGTTCTGGACCAAGGTTCCGAAGACCTGGGGATCACTTCCTGCCTCTGTCCCTTTATCATTTACAGAACACTTTAATATGTATTAATTTGCTCCTGGTACATGTCCTTAAGATTTGGGAAGATACTTGAAACAGTTTGTAAACAATATAGGACAGTATATATATAACAAGTGCCAGATTATGTGGTAGACTCGAAAAGCTGCAGTTAAGATGTGAGTGGAGCCGTAGTTAGTACGGGCTTGGAGTAGTTCTAAGTGGAAGAGGGAGGACTAGCACTGGGCTTTGAAAGAGCGTAGGATTTGAGTGGATGGGGTGAAAAGATTCTCGGTAGGAAGACATACCAGTTAGAAGGAATCTAGCATGTTTCGGGTATGATAAGGTGACCGTCTTGTTTTGAACAAAGGGAAGGCCTATGTAGCGGGGTTGGGGTGGCCATAGCAGTCAGGGAACCTAAGGATTAACATAACACGAGTTTCTAGAGACTCCTGCTTCTCTTATCTCACTTTTGGGTCTTTTAACTACACAACTGGCATGTTTTGTTGTTTTGTTCAGTCAGGGGGACGATTCTTTCATTCTTCCACCGTTTTTAGTGACTCTGACATGGATTCACTTCTCTTTGCCGTAGATCACCACTGAGCATTTAACAAGAGATCCTACTCAGCGCTTTCTGAATGGAGGTGAGATGAAGGTAGAACAACTATTTCAAGAATTTGGCAACAGAAGATCTGATACTTTTCAGTCAGATGGCGTCAACGACTCTGAAAAATGCTCTCCTACAGTTTCTCAGGGTAAAAGTTCAGATAGTTTGAATACAGCAAAATCCAGCAGTTCATCCAAAGCCCCCAAAGTGTTGCCTCTGACTCCAGAACAAGCGCTGAAGCAATATAAACACCACCTCACTGCTTATGAGAAGCTGGAAATCATCAATTATCCAGAAATTTACTTTGTGGGTCCAAATGCCAAAAAAAGGCATGGAGTTATCGGTGGTCCCAATAATGGGGGTTACGATGATGCAGATGGGGCCTATATTCACGTGCCTCGAGACCATCTAGCTTATCGATACGAGGTGCTGAAAATTATTGGCAAGGGCAGTTTTGGGCAGGTAGCCCGGGTCTATGATCACAAACTTCGACAGTACGTGGCCCTGAAGATGGTACGCAATGAAAAGCGCTTCCATCGCCAAGCAGCCGAGGAGATCCGGATTTTGGAGCACCTTAAAAAGCAGGATAAAACCGGTAGCATGAACGTCATTCATATGCTGGAAAGTTTCACGTTCCGGAACCATGTTTGCATGGCCTTTGAGTTGCTGAGCATAGACCTGTATGAGCTCATTAAAAAAAACAAGTTCCAGGGTTTTAGCATCCAGTTGGTTCGCAAGTTTGCTCAATCCATCTTGCAATCCTTGGATGCCCTCCACAAAAACAAGATCATTCACTGTGACCTGAAGCCAGAAAACATTCTCCTGAAACACCATGGACGCAGTGCGACTAAGGTCATTGACTTTGGGTCCAGCTGTTTTGAGTACCAGAAGCTCTACACATATATCCAGTCTCGGTTCTACAGAGCTCCAGAGATCATCTTAGGAAGCCGCTACAGCACGCCCATTGACATATGGAGTTTTGGCTGCATCCTTGCAGAACTTTTAACAGGACAGCCTCTCTTCCCTGGAGAGGATGAAGGAGACCAGCTGGCCTGTATGATGGAGCTTCTAGGGATGCCACCACCAAAACTCCTGGAGCAATGCAAACGTGCCAAGTACTTCATTAACTCCAAGGGCCTACCTCGTTACTGTTCCGTGACCACTCAGGCAGATGGGAGGGTTGTGCTTGTGGGAGGTTGTTCACGGAGGGGTAAGAAGCGGGGTCCCCCAGGCAGCAAAGACTGGGGGACAGCACTGAAGGGGTGTGATGATTACTTATTCATAGAGTTTTTGAAAAGGTGTCTTCACTGGGACCCCTCTGCCCGCCTGACCCCAGCTCAAGCACTAAGACACCCTTGGATTAGCAAGTCTGTGCCCAGACCTCTCACCATTGAAAAGGTGTCAGGCAAAAGGCTAGTAAATCCTGCAAATGCTTTCCAGGGCCTGGGTTCCAAGCTGCCTCCAGTTGTAGGAATAGCCAATAAGCTTAAAGCTAACTTAATGTCAGAAACCAGTAGTGGTATACCTCTGTGCAGTGTATTGCCAAAACTGATTAGCTAATGGACAGCTGGTGTGCTCAGAGATGATATGTAGGTATTTTTAATTATCTTGCAAACCTGAAAATGGAAAAAAAACCCAAGCCCATTCATGGATATGGTTTTGGTAGACTAGATATCTTTTTTTAACAAGGCAAAGCATTTTTATATGACTGTAAAAGAACTCTTGAAGGGCTAATTACCTAACCAGCTTGTATTGTCCATCCTGGGATACATAGTAAAAGGCACTTTATAGGTCAGTGCATCTTTTGTTATTATCGTCAGGTGTTCATCAACCTGTGTATTATTCTGTTGGTTTAAATCCCTTTCTCTCAAGGTAGACGATGTACCAGAAAGTATATCCTGAACATTCACTTCTAGTCTCCCTTGGCATCTGTTGCAGAGGGTTAATTTGGGACATGGCCGTAGTTATAGATGAGACTCAAAGCTAGATCTCTGGCGCCAGCAGCCTGTCCTGTGGGCTCATGCTAGGTGAAAGGGCTCACAGCAGAGTATGGGGTGGGGGAAGCTCCGGAAAGCTGTGGGTCTCGTCTCGTCACTGCTTCCAAGTGGCTCATTTCTCTGCCCTTCAATCCTGTGATGCCTGGTGTTTTTATTGTATGTTGTCGTTACTATTTTTATTTATTATTATTTTGCCACTGGTTTGTTTCCTGGGCACTCAAAGCATTTTACAGACATCTTACCACTTCACAAAGTACTGGCTTTAAAACAAGTCATATGCATCCCTCCTCCCATCTCTAAGGAAGATAAAGAAGTTCTTGGCCCCAAATGACCCAGAACGTTAAAGGTAGAATCAGCCTGCAAACTGCAGTTCTGCATTTCCATGGACTCTTTCCTTATAAAAGTGATTGCTATCACATAACCCGAACTACAGCTTCATTGCTTTCGCTCCTCTTTCCAGCTATCTGCCACCTTAATGTGCCACAATTTTCTCACTTTCAGTTTAAACCGAAGACTATTCCCTAGACTGGGAGTGAGCTTCAGATATAAGAAGAAAATCCAGAAACTGGTGGTAATCCATTTCATTTTTTCTTCACTTCAACGTCCTCTCTTTTTCTCTGCTAAGATTTAAACAGTGAGGGCTGGTGATAAAACTACTTGCTAGCCAGATGCCTTATTCAGAAGGACGGTGAAAGGGACAGTAACTAACTCACTGCTGCAGTTTTGCTTTCTTTCCCCTGCCGTGTCTCTACTTCCACCCTCCTCCAAAACAAGAGTCCACCTGAACCTGTCCCGACAGTGTGTCCTTCAGAGTAGACCGTTGCTTTCTCCAACACTGTTCTCAGGACTATCCAGTTCCATTTTTATGATAGAATTTAGTCTCTACAGATTCCATAAGGTCGGAACGAGGCTGTTTTTGTTGAGCAGCACAGTCACAAAAAGAAGGAAAATGCCATGGGCATGTTACTTAAGGAACCTGTGCCTTAACCAAAAGTATTCCTCACAGCACAGGCTGTGAGAACAAATGTCCAGAGCATGGCCCCAGCCTGTCAGGCACAAGGACCACAGGGCAGAGAAGGGTTCAGACTGTGACCTCAGCCTCTTAAAATGGGGATGTCCTGGTACTTCTGTGGACTGAGCAAGTGGACTATTTAAAACCTTAATTATTTCCCCTACCCCTAGTTTAGGGAAGGCAATGGCATATGCAGCTCCTTTCAGCCCCCTAACTCCTGCTGAGTGCTCGAACTTACAGAGAAGTTGTGTAAGCCTCCTGCCTTATCTAGGCAGAGCACATGGTGAGGTGGCCTTTCCAGTCGTTATCTGTGTGGGAGACCTGCTCTCTTAAGCAAACTGTGTTGAAAGGACTGCAACCCCAGACGCATCTGCCACGTGCAGGATTTCGATGTTTGTGTTGTCAGTGAGATGTCTCCTTGGTCAGCCGGCATTGTGTGTGACTTGGGAGAGAAGGGAGCCTGTGGCCGAGGTTGGCATGTGGTCTGTTTTTGTGTAGTGAATGGACCATGAGGTTACAGAACCTGGGCCAAGCGACAGGATATAGACAACCCATGACATTGTACCCATTCTAGAAAGCTCTGGGAGGGTGAATGGGTGTGTTTATGCCTAAATTTGGCAACCTAGAGGGTGACGCAGAGCAGAGTCATTCAAGTTGGCATGGCTGTCTTCTGCAGGCCGGTTCAAGTTCGGGGAGAGTGGGCTGCTCTAAAACATGGCGTTTGTACCAGATGGATTTGAGGAGGTTTATGAGTGTTTCAAGTTTAGGGACAATTGTAGTTTTTAGAAGCTGTCACCCTTTTTCTAGCCACTGTCAGATTTTTGCTTGGATCCCTGCCCAGCCATAGCACTGAATGACCAAATTGGATCAGAGTTAGTACAGAGATTCAGGCTGTGTCTTACGGTTGCTAGATTGTTCTTCAGCCATTTTATCATTTCAATTAAACAGGTCAAGTTGGTTGACTTTTTTTTTTTTTTAATATTTATTTATTTATTTGGTTGCACAGGGTCTTAGTTGTGGCAGGCGGGCTCCCTAGTTGCAGCTCGCGGGCTCCTTAGTTGCGGCTCGCCGGATCCTTAGTAGCAGCGTGTGGGCTCCTTAGTTGTGGCAGGCAGGCTCCTTAGTTTTGGCTTGCAGGCTTCTTAGTTGTGGCTCACCCGTTCCTTAGTTGTGGCACGCGGGCTCCTTAGTTGTGGCATGCGAATTCTTAGTTGCAGCATGCATGTGGGATCTAGTTCCCTGATCAGGGCTCGAACCTGGGCCCCCTGCATTGGGAGCGTGGGGTCTTAACCACTGTGCCACCAGGAAAGTCCCACCTTCTTTTATTGATTTTTTGTTTTGTTTTTTTTTTTACAGTGTGGAGTTGGAGAGCAGAAAGGTACTCCAAGGTTTGTTCCTGGGTGTGGGTTTGGGGGGCTTGGAACTACATTTGTTGAATCACAGTAAATGAAGTAGTATGCACCATCATGAATGAGGAACACTCTGTATTGCTATTTGGAAACTGGATATGAGGCTCCCAATCTCAAAATCAATGCAACTTTCTCCAGGGGTCAGCTATTCAGAAAATCTTGGCTTCAATAGAAGGTCTAAGGTATATGGGCATTCAGGAGGATCTGCCCAGTCTTCCAGACAGAAACATTTCCACTATCGTGACAAAGGGATGAGGGCAGTTTGGCTGGGTTGCGTTGTTCCCTGAAGTGTGTGGGTAGAATGGCTTTTGTAGGTAGAAGGCAGGGACCAGGCTGATTCATCTTTGCAACACCCTCACTTGGGAGCAGCAGCCAGCACCTTCCCCACCCTTCACCACCACCATCATCACTCCCTCCTCATCTCACTTGGTTCCTCTGAATCTGGATCCCATGATTGTGTCTCGTTGGCATCCTCAATTCCCCTTCCTCCTTGCCCTTCTCACTGAACTAGCCTCATAATCCCTCAACATGGACCAATTATACATCTGGATTCTCACCTGCATTGTCCACTTTTGGGGGAAAAGATTGTTCAGTTGTGAAAATGGGTACCCCACAAAATACCAGGCAATGAACCTGCAGCATTATCTCATTTGCTACCTCTGCAGGACGGGAGTTATTATTATCCCCATTAACCAGATAAGAAAACTGAGGCTCGGTTAGTTCTTTTTCGATGGTAGATTTGAGGAGCATCTTGGGGAGATAGAATTATTTATGCCTTACTTGTTTGTCAGCTAAGAATAGCTGCTGCTATTTTAATTTCATAATGTCAGTGTCTTTTTGACGCCCCACCCCTCTTGATTAAATTATCACTTTATTTGGTCAAGATTTTTTGGAGCCAATGAGAAGGATGACAGTAGAAACCAAAAGTGTTTGTTTTCCTTACATCTCTGAAGGTGACGAAATCTGGAAGAGGAAATGAGGGTGAAGTCCCAAGTTTCTGATTGAGCTCTAGGAATGAGGTGGCAGGTTTCTTTATATCATCTGTTATTATCATTGTCACTAGAATACAAAGGTCATTGAATCTTACTGCATGAGTTAGTTTTATCTTTAACCACTCAGCTCCAAGAGAATGCCAGAAACTGTCTGCTGATTCTCTTCGTGTGTCTTCTCCATATCTTACTTCTGGAGATGATGTTCAGGTTTTTTAAAGATAACAGTTTCTAAGTTGAGAAATGGGAGAAACCGTGTTCTAATGTATTCCTTGACTGGTCTGTGAGCACCGCCTTCCCAAAGCCTTGCCAGCTACTACATGGCTTGTCAGCAGTCCTTTGGGTGTTTCCCAAAGTTCACTCCAGTTCAGTAAGAGTCAGCAGTGAGGTGTAGCACACAACAGGGGCTTAGCAGGGAATGCAGAGATGGGTGGGTGATACGGTCCCAGCTCTTCCTGACCCAGACTTGCTGTGACTGACTTTTAGCCAGTCCACTTCAGTGTCTTCACTAGCAGGCAGTGGACTTCTCTTGCTACTCAGAGTGGGCTGTGGGCCAGACCAGCATCATCAGCATCTCCTGGAAATGCAGAGTGCCGGCCCCATCCTAGACCTTATCAATCAGAATCTGCACGTTAACAAGATTCCCAGGGGGTTCACACGCACATCAAAGTTTGAGAACTGGATTCTGAAATACACACTAACAACCGTCATTCTCCCCTTGCCCCAGGAACGAATAAAATAGTGAGGAGACCTGGGTTTGATGCCTGACTCCGAATATATTTCATCTCTGACTTGGGCAAGCTGCTTCCTCTGGAGCATCACAACATTGAGGTGTTTCTCCTGATTAAGGAGAATGGAGCTTAAACGCCCAACACCCACACAACTCTGACCCGACTTTTCTAACGGTAAAGTGAGAAACAAAAGCCAGGCCGCAAAGAGTGGAGCGGGGTCACTGTTTTTCACTTTATTTTAATTTATAGGAAAATTTAAATACAATTCTAGGTGGAACTTTTAAACGTTTTTAAAAAATTATTTGAAAAAAAGAAGCATTTAAGTCAGATCCATTTGGCTTTCCTTGCCACCTTCCCAAGCTCTTTCCATTCCCAACTGCCATCCAGGCAGGGACTCTTCTCACCCCTTTTATTGATTTTTAAATTTACAAAATCAACTGAGTTTCCAAACTGTTATTGACACAGTACAGAGCTGGGTAGGAATGTTTGTTTTATTTCATTCCTAAAATCATGTTTTTCTTTCAACATGGAAAATTGGCTAGTCCAGCTAATACCTGCTCATTTTATTAGACTCCATCCCACTTTCTACCCTCACAGTGATTGATCTGTTCATCATGTGCTATCACGATTTCTCTTGTGTTAGAGTGCGAGCTTCAAATGGGCATTCCCATTCATCATGAAGCTCTGCGTTAATCGGTTGTGATGCTACCGAGCATGTGCAGATGATGCAGGTTTGTTTCCGTCCGGGTACCAGGAGTGTGCTCACCTCTTGTCTTCTTTCAAGTCGACCTATGTAGTCAATCTCCCATCTCTTCTTTTTGAGAGAGGGTAATTGGAGAAGGGTTATGTGAGGCCACCTTCTTCTGGTCCGGTATTTGACACTGATAATAATGAAAAGGAAAATGCAACCATAACCTAACTATGATATAAAGATTCTGCTTCTGTCTCCCAGGGGCTCTGTGAAGAGGGAAAGAGTCTAACCCGCATCTCCTTTCCCAGATGAAATTAATTTATGACCGTAGTAGTATACTTTATTCCTAGGTGTTTTACGGTGCGGATTGGGACAGACAGGTTAGCTGGCTAATGTCATTGTATTTTAGTTTTCATGACACTGAATCTGTTAAGAACGGGGTTTCTTGCGTGATCAAAAAACTGAACAAAAGATTAAACAAAAATTTCAACTGTGAAACAGTGTGGATCTGTAGCAGCTGGTCATGTTGAAACTTTCTGTTTTGCTGAATTCCTAACTAGGCATAATTAAAGTTAAATGCGAAATTTTAGGTAGCAGCCGATAAATTGTTCTGGGATTTCCTAACAGAATACTCTTACTACTTTAGTGAATCATGGAAAACTCTTTCTCATTTACTTTTGATTATTTCTCTTTCATCTGTTATTCAATGTCATGAACACAGAAGTTGGAAGAGTGACAATGATTGTTCTAGACTGCGTCTGTATGCTTTTTCTCCTTTGAGAATTAAGGATAAGAGCTTATCCTTTGAACCAGGTAGAACTGCCGGAACACGCTCTCCTCTGTCTCTTCAGTCTCGCCAGAGGTGACCAGTCTGTACAGCCCTATAACTTAATATGCACAGAGCAACTGCAGGCATCCACAACGTGAACAACCTGGGTCTTCCAAACAAGGAGAGAGAGACAAGGCCAGGGATCAGCAAATCAAGGAAGAGTTGTCCTCTGCCAGGAATCAGCCTCTCAGTTTTTAATAACATTTTTAATATCCTCTTTTCAACATAACATGTCCCACTTTCACCTTCAAGCTGTGCTTCCTAAAGCCCAAGATTTTAAAAGAATTTACTTCCAAACCTGGCCTTCAACCAGAATGTGATTAGGGGTAATCCTCTCCAAGTGTCTGTCAAATTATGCCTGCTAATTTCAGCGAGAAAAGTTTTTCAGTGAACCCAACCATGTAAGGACTAAGCTCTCTGGTCCCTGAGAGCCATAGCCCCTGAGATAAGCCAGAGCTACAAATATATCGTCTAGACTTTAAAGAAAGGATATGATTCTTAATATAGCTCAGCAACCACTAAGTGAAGCCCAAGCTCTCATAATTTTTTCTGTGACAGGAGAAGCCTGCCTGACAGTTGACTCGAAAGATTCTCACCTCTTATTGCTACTACAGAAATAAACTAAAAAGAAAGGACTCCCCTAAATCAGGCCAGATGGTGACCTGTGGCTATTTCAGCTCAGGATGTCAGCCTCTAAAGCATCAGGTTTGAATCATTTGGGATCATGGGATTCTATCATTGTTCACTTGAATCTGCTGACACACTTCCTCTGGAAAGCGCAGTTTGGCATGGATGAGTCAGTGTTTTTCTGTTTTTTTTTTTAATTTTAGGTTGTTCGTTTTTTAAAAAATAAAAATTGCTTTGAGAATTTTTCAGCATCTCATAACTTTCAAAACCAAGGCTGACAACTTTCCCAGCAGGCCCTGAGTGCTATACTCTGAAATGTTCCCAGTGTGGTAGGCAAGTTATCAATCACTGAATTTTTAGGGCTGTGCTGCAGGTACAGCCTCTCTGAACTTGATGGCAATGACAGAGAAAGAAATGCTCGAAAAAGAAAATATTGGGATGAGAAAAGGAGTGGAATGAGAAACAGCCTTGTAGAGATTCGTCCTATAATATCCTTTTAGTTCCCCAGAGCGCCTGTCCATAAGCTCTGGCATTGTTGTAAAGAAGGCAGATTGGGAAACAGGCGCAGTACTCAGGGATGGCCTGCTTCCCGGAGCCCTCACAATCGGCTCTCCCATCAGGAGAGAGTTATCACGTTTACTCTCCTGGGGCCTAAGCTTAGCTTAAGGATGAGGTCTGGCAAGCAGTTTAAGGAATGCAGCTTATTTGGGAAGTTTCCGGGGTTTTTGTCTGCGTGTAAGTAAAGCTTAAGGGAACTGAGCAAATGGAAAGGGAAAGAATGTTTTTGGGGCCCTCAGGCACCTTAGCTGCTGCCTGCTTCTGATTGGCCCTGAGCCCTTCCTGCCCCGGCAACAGGAGCTAAGTGGACGCGGAAGAACTGCCTTCTGCCACCCTTGAGTTGTCCCTTGGCTTCTTGAATGGGCTTCCTGCTTTAGGAGAGCAGGGCCTAAAGCTAGAAAAGGACCTTCCCATAACTCACATGAAGCTGCTGCATGTTAGAAAAACTAACTTCGGCTGGAGAAACTACAGGCCAGGGGGAAGTTAAAAGAACATAGCTGTTCAGATTTCCCCATGATCTAGTACACCCCAAGCCAGGACACTCCTATGGTTTTTTGTTGCGTTTAAGGCAAAAGCTTATCAGAGCTTAGAAAAGGCAGTGAAATGGCAATGAGAGCTCAAGGTGTGTTGTCCTTTGCCTTGCAATGTCCGGGAAGGCATCCGTCCAGAGGCACATGAACTGACTGTGGCTGGACGGTGCCAATGCTGAGGGCTGATCTTGACCTTTCCGTAGCATGCGTTTGGGTGCAATGCGCCCTGCTTGTTTACAGAGGCTGCTCAGCCCTGCCTCTGCAAGTGGCTGCTGACAGCTTCTGATGGCAAGCAGACTCGGGACACCCAATCCAAACCACCGCGGAAAATTCTTAATCATCCCTGGGGGGGGATCCCTGGCCCAAACTAAACTCACCTCTGCCCTTCCGAAGCCCGTCCATACAGGCCTTCATTGGTGCATTTATTCTCTTGACAGTGACTTACTGAGCAACTGCTGTGTGTGTGAAAAAGTGCACTCGAGTGGCATTTGCCAGGGATGGAGCGCGCCAGCAGCACTGTCGACTGTTTGTTCAGAATTTTAAAAAGCCAGGCAGTGGAGTTAGAGAAAATGCCAAGTTATCCACAGTCCGTTCTGGTTTTAAAATTTGAATAAATCTGCAAGTGAATGGGGTGGGAAGGGGAGAGAGTTTCAGAAGAGAATGTTCTTAGTCTGCCGAGAGTTGGAGTCTTGTGTTCGGAGCTGAAGGCTGAGGAGGAAAGATGGTGTAGAGACACGCTATCCCCTTGCTACGTGGCTCTCACTTCCCTCTGTTTCTGACCTTGAAGATGAGATGGGGTCACCCTCGGGGTTCCTCCGACATGATTTCAGGTCAGGGGTGTGACGCTTGCTGTTCCCTCCTCAAACATCAATTCTATTTCTAAGTTGCCATCCAAAGCAACCCCGGGGGGAGGAGGAAACGGCTGGCACCAGGCTTCCCCACCTCTCTTGCCTCTCTCTCCTTTATTTCCCTCGACAATAAGCTGGCTTGCGTTGCTGTTTTCTCTGGTTGCTTAATCAACATTCTTTACTTCTGTCCCATCATCAAACCCTGTCTGAGCCCAAGACTGAGGTGAATACATGGGATGGAGTCAGGAACTTCATCCCTGAGATCCTTTCCTACAGTTTTCGAGCAGCCGTCCCACACTGTCCTGGCCCCAGTGCCCTCTCAGTAAACCCTCGTCATCCAGGAGTCCCTTTCCTCTCTTTGAAACCCAGAGTCACTCTCTGCTTTCAAATGTCAGAGCGATTTCCAGGCAAAGCAGCATGAGTGACAGGGAGAAGGCTCCAAACCTCGCTAGGAGACCACAGGTGCTTCCCCTTGATCCTGCTAAAATAAGGGTCCAGGGTTTCCGTGGTGGATCTTCCTGCAGGGACAACTGTTTCCCAACTGCTGTGTCACACCCGACACCCCTACTACCTCAACCTGGCAGCTGCATGGCAAAGAGTAATCCCTCCGTTCTTGATTTAGTCCCAGCCTTCCATTCTACCACATCCAGAGGAGAGGGGTGCAACTTGAGTGGGGAAAGCCTGGGTGGGGCTGAGGCTGGAGGAGGTGCTGCCGAGGCTGAGAGCTCTTCAACCACAGAGTCACAGTTTGTAAAGTCAGAAGCTGGAGCCCCGGGCTCTGGGGGCGTCCCCTCCCTGCCCCCAGCTGTGTGTTCTGCAGGGGCTCCCCCAGTGGGCACCAGGCCCCCCCTACCACCTTCTCTTCATTCTTTCAGTAAATGAATGTGCCAGGCAGTGTGCTGGGCGATTCACACGTGATTAAGACGTTTGTCCTTGCTCTCAAATTCAGTGGAAAGTTAAACTCTCGTGAAGAACTGACATACGATGGGATACGTATGACGATAGACGCAGACTAGATGCCCTATGGAGTCTCCTCCTGTCCAACCCCCCCAAAAGAAGAAGGGTAGGGGTGGACGTCAGCAAAGGGTTTTTGTGGTGACTGCCCTGTCCATCACTAGCCATGACCATTTCCCCCACTGACCACCCACTATCTACGATGCCTCCTGCCTCAGTGACCGTGGGTGAATGGTGCCCAGGCTCTTCGAAACTGAGAATGTGCGAGACTGAGGCCCAAACTGGAGAGAGCAAATACCCAAGTCCCTTTGGTCAGTAGCAGAGCCAAGGTTTGGAGCCAGACTCTCCACTGCTGCTATCAAAAAGCCATGCCCCGTTCAACACCTGGCCTCCAGGCAGTGTTTACACCGCGCTCCCAGCAACCCTCCTTCCCCAGTCCCCAACCTACTCCCCAAAGGTGCCAGAATGGGGGCGTTATTTTTACCCACAGGGTTGGGAAAGGGGCAAAGGCTGAGGCTGGGGCAGTTCAGTGGCGCCAGCTGAGGCTCAAATACAATGAAAAAGCCCCACCCTTCCAGCTCTGCCTGAAGGGAACCCAGCAGGAGATAAATAGCGCTGTGTGCCCTGCCTGCAGGGCTGGCCTGCATGTGTCTGCCTGGATGAGAGCCGGTCACATGAGCCGAAGGTGCTTAAAAAGAGCTCCGGTAATCTCCCGGCTCAAGTGTCTCCTCTGGCATGGGGAGCTACGCGGGCAAGGGTGCCAGCTCTTCTTCATGGGGCCTGGGTGGGCAGGGACGAGCAGGGGGAAGGGGCAATTCGGGCCAGGGAGAGAGCCGGCCAGTGGGCCTTGACTCCAGGCAAAACCAGTCCGCAGGTCCGGGCACTGGGACAGGGTGATAAGTCTGGTGAGGGCTGTGTGGATGGAGAAGTCGAAGGGAGAAACGCTTGGCAAAAGTTCCCTGATCAGGTCTTAATATGGCCAAAGCCCTTGTTGCCAGCACACCCCTTGCCCCCTGGTATGTGTGTGCACACCGCCCCACCCACTGTATAACTTTTCTCTCCCATAGCTTTGTCCCCCTGCATGCATTCCTGCCCCACCTCCAACCCCCGCACCTCCCCCAGCTCAGAATGTCAGCATCCCTCTCGCTTCAGCAGTGCACCTGACCCTGCTCCCTTCTCCCGCCCACCGGCTCCTGTGACACAGGCCGGTGGCTGCTTCCCTCCAGGCCTCAGTTTCCCTCCAGGCTGCATGTTTCAGACCTGGTCCTCAGGGCTCTCCAGGCAAACTAGGGCAGCACACAGAGAGGCTCCCGAGAGGAGAGTTTTTACTGTGGAACTGATCTTTTACTGAAGTCCCTGAACTAGGTGAAATGATTCAGCAAAGCTCAGGACCTTCTTGTTCAGATATGAGTTCCCTGAGATGTTGGGGAGCCTTGAGCCAAGACACTCATTTGCTCAGATCCTCCTGGTGAGAAAACACCTTGTGTAGAATGGCTGGAAGCGTGTAACCCCATTGCAGTGGGGTGGCTAGATAGCAGCCTGGGGATAACAAGGAGGCAAAACTTGTTCTCTGCAGGACTGCACGGTGCTGCGGAATGGGGAGGCCAAGGGAACAGGTTGACCTCGAGGAACCTGAATAAGGTGATGGCCCGGGGGTGGGCTCACTCAACAGCTCTGGAGATTCTTACTGACTAGGTGGTTGATTGTTCAAGGGGGAAATCGGGACCTCACCCCCCCCCCAAAAAAAAACACTCCCAGTTAGCAAATCTAACTGGTCCAGAAAAACACTGACCATATAGGGAGGCAACAGGATCATTTGTGATTTCAAGAACTATCCTGGAACTCCAAACTCCATAGAGTTTCCTCCTAAGGTTGGGGCCAGATGCCCACATTCTCTGGCTGGAAAATTTATGAAATCAGTGGGGGATTGGGACATAGGCAGAAACATCTAAGTTCTTGTAATTAATACATTTGCTTCTGAGCCAACTTCAGGCACCAGTGTAGAGCAGGATCTGAAGAAGCCAGAAAGGCACCAAGCTACACATGAGGATGAAAAAGTTTCCTATGGATACTGGGTCCAGTCCCCACTCAAACACGGAGGAATTGGGGAGAGTCTGATGAAGAGGCCACTTACAAAATGTGGACAAGCACACAGGCATAGCCTCATGGCCAAGAGAACCTTAGAGAACATGGCTGTGGGTGAGGCTGCAGGAGAGGCCCCTCTACAGGAGGCCCTTTGTAGAGGAAGGTGGCCCTGCCAACCTCTGGCCAGCAAGGAGGAACCAAGGGGACAAATATGCTGCCATCTCCTCTCACTCCTGTGCCTCCATTGACCAAACCTAACCAAAGCCAAAGGATGGGAGAGTCTGACTGGTACAGTCCCAAAAGGCCAACTCCCTGGGGCACAGAGCACAGTGGAGAAGGCTGGGGAGTGGATCCAGAGGGGCAGAGTAGGTACAACAGTCTCCATGATCCTAAGCAAGCAATTTCATCAGCATCAATGAACATTTTTGGAGCATGGAACATGCACCAGCACTGTGCCACCTACCTGGGGTAAAACTTCAAGAACCTGGGACTCCTGGGGAGGCAGGAGCAGGAGTGTCCAGGGAAGCCTTCTTGGAGGAAGTAGGAATGTGAGATGGGGCTCGGAGGAGAGGTGAGACAAGGGCTGGGAGTTATTTCCTTCTGGTAGCAGAATGCCACTTTGCAACTGGATGCGTCCCAAGGTCAAGTTTCAGATCTTCTATCCCTGAGATTTTACATCCTAGCCATGGCCAAAGACACCGGGGCTGTCTTAGTCCACACGTTACTTCTCATCTCCCCTGGGAAGGATCCATTTGCCGAACTGTTTATTTTCCCCCTGGAGTTTCTGAGGACAGGTTTCTCCACCTCCAAGAGTGATGTCCTAATTCATCAGTAAAAATTCACTTGGACTTCCCTGGTGGCTCAGTGGTTAAGAATCCACCTGCCAATGCAGGGGACATGGGTTCGATCCCTGGCCCAGGAAGATCCCACATGCTGCAGAGCAACTAAGCCCGTGCGCCATAACCACTGAGCCCGCTGTGCTGCAAATACTGAAGCCCGTGCACCTAGAGCCTGTGCTCCGCAGCAAGAGAAGCCACTGTGATGAGAAGCCCACACACTGCAACAAAGAGTAGCCCCCGCTCGCCACAACTAGAGAAAGCCCGCGCCCAGCAATGAAGACCCAATGCAGCCAAAAATAAATAAATAAAAATAAAATAAAATAATATTAGATGATCAGGAAAACTAAAGGGAAAAAAACATATTGTTAAAAAAAAAAAATTCACTGAACTCCATGCTGGGAGTACGGGTGAATAAAACACTGCTTGCCCTCAGGAGGTCACATTTTACACAGAACAGAGACATGTAAAAAAATTATTAGAATGTGTTTGACAGGAGGTGTCATGGAGGTATGATCCAAGTTCTAGGGAAGCACAGCAGAGAAAGTGACTAATTCCTGGAGGTGTTAAAAAAAGACTTCAGAGAGGTAATATTTGCACTGCGAGTCCATTAATGGGTAGAATTTGCTAGGCTGAGAAGGGAATTCCTGGCGGAGGACTTGAAGTGTGTTGAGACAGCAGGAGGTGAAAAGGGATGGTGAAAAACTCAGGATGGCTAGTGTATAAGATGGCAGGAATTGAATCTGGTGATAAAGGTTTGGGCTGGTTTAAAGGGTCATTAGGAGTACAGTTAAGGATTTTGTCAGTTAGGCAGACAAATAAGGAACCAAAGGATGTTTTAATGTAGAGAAGTAATATGATGAGTTTTCTTTTTGGAAAGAAAGTAATTTTCTGGAAGGAAACAGTATTTGTTCAAATGCAGGTAGTGGAATGTGAACTAGGGGTCAGGTACCCCTGCTCTCACCCCACATCCTACCCCCGGCACCCTCCCCGACTCCTGCCGTTTTTCTCCAGAGACCAATCTATATTTGGTCTGCTGTTGCTGCTCTGACTTTGCAACAAATAAGCCAAATAAATCAGCTTGTTTCTTCTGGGACAACGTGGGATGAGAATAACCAAGAAGATATTTCCCCTTCTTTCAGATTTTATCCCATCCCCTAATTTGATGACCCAGGGAATGGGATGGAACCTTAACTGGAACAGCCAGCCTATGGGACTTAGGACCTGACAATCCTAGAATAACCAGCCAACCCCAGAGCTTTTCAGCCTCCCTTCGGTTCCTTCCAAACTTTGTGGCTATTCCTCCAGGTCTTAGCTGAAAAACACCAAAAATAGGCCAGCTCTTTTCAATTTAATTAGCCATTCCTCTGAGGACACCAGATGGAATGAAGCAGAGACAGATGCATTGGGGGCAAGGAGGGGTGGGAGTCGATGTTAAATGGGGTTGTCTCATGAGCCCAAACTCACCTCCACAAAGGGTGCCTCTTAAAGCAAGGAGCCCAAGAGGCAGATGAAGGGGCTCCAGCCCTCGGGCTCACAGGCAGGGGTCTGTTGCTCTCAGGCCTGGTCTGCGAGGCAGCCAGAGGATGGAATCAGGTACCTGGGTCTCCTGGGCAGGAGAAGGAAGGCGCCTCCCTCCACAGGGGCTAATGCACAGTTGGCCTGCCCCGAGGGGGTTCATCTGCCCTCACCTGGCTCCTGTCTCGGTGGCTGTAGGCAGCCCACACTGAGAGCCTTGTGACAGTCAGGCGCGGTGCTGGAGTTTATTTCTGGAGCTCTTTAAGAGCGGGGGAAACAGCCAGCTGTCTGGGACCAGATGATCCCTGCAGTGCCTTCCTTATCTAAGAGTGAGGTTTGATAAGTAAATGCAGGCAGCTCTGGGGCAAGGGAGAGCTAAAATGACCCTTAGAGCCTTAGGGGGTCTCACCCTTAGCATGTACCTTCTCAGCACTGCAGAGACCACAGATGTGGAGCAACTGCCCCCTCTGGTGGTGAATACGGGGATAAAGTTACACTGCCCCCTCTGGTGGTGAGTGAAGGGATAAAGCCACTTCACCCTCTACCTTGGTACGCAGCAGGTTCTTCTAAGCTCAAAAAAAAAAAAAAAAAAAAAAGGATAACTGGAGAGTCCCTCTAGCTCCCTCTCTATTTCCTGATTGCAGTTATGGCCCCTAGCCAGGATCTTCTTTCAATTTTACAGATTGACATATTTAGTGGAAAAAACACTGGAGCTATGCTGTGAATAGCAGCCTGGTTCCAATGAGAACATAGAGTCACTTTTCCTTTTTGCTCCACGGAGGAAAAGAACTACCTGTTTGTAACTTTAGTCAAGCCTAGCACTTTCCATATTTGTAACGTGGAGATGATGGAGACACTGCCTGCCCACCCTCCAGAGGGGCCACTGCCTCTCCTAGTGTTGCAGGTAGAAAGTGGGGAGTCATTGTATGTATGGGGAAGGGGGGCACTTCCTGATCCTGGGACCCAGTTAGTCCCATTGCTAGGGTGATCTTCCCTGTTGGAAGCTGGCTGTCACTCCAGCCTGGACCAAGACACCCCACATGGCTCAGACCCTCGTGGCTGCCAGGCTCCTTGCATCCTGGTCAGGAAGTCACTTTTTCCAGCTGCCCAGGGCTGCCTGCCAGGGAAGGTCAGAGTGACCTGGTGATTGTGGTGCTCAGGCTGGAAAGACAAAGTCCTGGGTCTATTTTGTTGTTACTGTTGTCACTTAGTCTGTATGATTTACAATTATTTTTAGGAACCTTACTGGACATTTTAAAAATGTGCACTGTGACTCTATCTATCAGACACTGGATGCTACTGGTGGGAAACAAGCCAGAAGAATAAATTCTATGCTTCAACTATGGTTGTGACTCTTTCCATGTGTAAATTAATTGAGGTTTTGCTACTGTTTCTCCCCTTCCTTCCTCCCTCCCTCCCTCCCTTCCTTCCTTTTTGTACTGATAGCTCAAAACTAAAATGAATTGAGTGCATGAATGCTCTGAATGGTTAATTCTTTGGATAGGTGTATATTTAGGAGCAATGTTGCACAGTGTGTTTCAAGATTATTTTCAAGACCTTATTTTGCTAAGTGCACTTTAAATTTTTTTATTGTGATAAGATGTATATATCATGAAATTTACAATGTTAACCTTTTTTTTTTTTTTTTTTTTTTTTGCGGTATGCGGGCCTCTCACTGCTGTGGCCTCTCCCGTTGCGGAGCACAGGCTCCGGATGCGCAGGCTCAGCGGCCATGGCTCACGGGCCCAGCCACTCCGCAGCATGTGGGATCTTCCCGGACCGGGGCACGAACCCGTGTCCCCTGCATCGGCAGGCGGACTTTCAACCACTGCGCCACCAGGGAAGCCCTAACCATTTTTAAAGTGTACAATTCTGTGGCATTAAAGGACATTTATAATGTTGTGCAACTACCGCCACTATCCATCGCCACAACTTTTTCATGATCCCCAAAAGAAACTCTATACCGGGCCTCTTTTTAACACTGGACCCTGGAAGAGACTGCTAGAGTCCAGTTTGACCACTGAACTTCTTGGTGACTCTCCCTTCTACTGTTCTTCCTAGCCTGGGCAGAAAAGTAGTGTCCACCATGTTCTGGCCCCTTCCCCAGTGGCAATTCGTCAGATACGGACAACAGCAGAGAAAGAAGCTATGGCTGCCTTGGTTTCCTACAGTTGCAGAATTCTGTAGCCAGAAGAGACCCCTAGAGGTCTTTTGAACACCCCTCCCCAAAGCAGAACCACAGCTAACCTACAGCCTAGCTCTGTGTCTGACATATAATGGGCTCAAATAAAGATTTGTTTAATGAATGAATGAGCCTGTACAGATAGATCACTATCCCTGGAAAGGAGACTTCATGGCTGTTCATGGTCATAGGGAGATGACAAAGCATGTGCTTTAGGGTCAGAAAGATCTGGGTTCAAGTGCTGGCTCTGTCCCTTACAAAATATGCAGCTAGGTTTTTCTTTGTTAGGTCACAAATGGGAACAATTCTTACCTTATGGTGTGAGGCCTGAATGAGGCAATGTATATGACGTATTTTACCTTAGAGTAGGTAGAAGTTCAATTACGCTAATTCTCTTTCCCTTCCACCTACGAGCGGATCTCACAGATGCATTTCCAGAAACGACTTTCTCCTTTTTGATTCCATTTCTTATTGGCTCCTTTTTTGTCAGGTCCTCTGACAAAGAAGAAAGAGCATCTTCCCCATCTTCCCCATTGTCTGAGCTCTGACCTCAGCCTTTTAAAGTTGGAATTTTAATAATGAGAAACCATGAAAGGGGAATGTTGCTTTCCCCTTATCTGACATTGAGCCTCCCGATTTCTATTTTATTGGATATGGTGGTTGTGATTTATTTGTTCATGTTACGCGTTTTTTCTCTCCTACCACCCACTCCCCATACACAATTACCCACACAGGCCACTCCTCTCATCCTTTAAACTAAACTTTCACATCTTTTACTATTTCCAAATCCAAAACCTTGGTTCCACTCCCCTGGGACAGAGGACATAGGGCTTATTATGGGCCCCAGGTTTTAATAGTAACAAGATCCTATCAATCATTCATTGGAGGCAATGCAGTTATATGGCTTCTGCAGTGAGTTTGCTGGGGAAGGGAAGAGGCGAAAAGGGGCAGGTGTCAGGGAGAGGCAGGCCTGAGGGCCAAGGATACTTAAATGTGTTACAGGATCAGGAGAAAGAGTCAGTTGAGTGGGAGTGGGGCAAATACTGTCAGTTACCTACTCAAAACCCATACCCCTTTTTCTTCCCTTGGGGAGTGCTCCTCCCTCCAGGCAGGGGAGGAGTTGGAGAAATTCCACATCCTCTGTCCAGTGATTGGTTGAGGATGAGCATGTGACCCACTTCTGGCCAATGAGATATAAGGGGGAATCTGTAGAGGTTCTCTGGAAATATGTTTTCCCATGATAAATAAGACAGTCACCGGAGGAAAAAAAAAAGCATTTAAAATTTATTTGTATTCTCTTTTTCACTCCTGCCTCTTTCCTTGCTCAGCTGAACCATGTCCTCTGAGGATGAGAAACTTGGAGCTGCTGCAGCCTCCTTGGAAGAGTGAAGGGATGAGCTAGCTGGAGGGTGACATCCAGTCCGCTGAGGATGGCAATACAGGAGGATGGTAGGCCATGGATCCTTGATGGTACTTGATGAATTTGTTGAGCTGCTGAGAAACCTGAGATCACCTCTGTTAGGTCTTATTAAGAAACTCTTACCTGCTTTATGGGTTAAACCACTGCTGGTTACCTTTCCAGCTGAGTTCATCCTTACTGATATGGGGAGGTTGTTATATTCTGGACCCAAGGTAATTTAGGTTGGTCTTAAAATGGGATCAGGGTACCAGTAAAACTTTTAAAGATGTCAAAGTAAAGCATCTCTGATTGGGACTTCCTCCCTAAAGTATCAGTCAAGACCATCACTCTTTAAAACAATCCTGAGTTGCCGATTACTTTGTGATGGGTGGTGAAGATTATGGAAGTCAGATCTCTCTGCCTTTCTGCTTGAAGCCAGACTAAACAAGCCCCTACAGCTACAGTTCTAAGCAAGAAATGTCAGTTAGCCCTCTCCATGCCTTCTAGTCCTTATCGGTCGTTCTTGATCCACTGGGAGGCAGATTTTCCTAACCCTTCCAATTGGCCACACTTTGATCGTAATAGGAGACAGGACTTTGGACGCCATGCTTTCCTCTGGAGTTGAGACAGAAGAACAGTGCTCTCTTGATTGAGAGTTCAGTAGGCTGGGTTCCAGTCCAGAAAATGGGCCTGAAGGAAGAGGAGAGATGTGCAAAGGAGGCATTGCAGAAGTAGCCAGGAGGTACAGGCTGCTTTTCTCAGGGCTACTGAGGAATGTATAGGTGACTGGGAGTAGAGTACCCACCCTGGAGAAATGTACAACCTAGGGGAGAGAAAGTTCTCAAAAGTAACTAATAAAAGCTTAAGCGTTTCTGTTTCATTTCTTTCTGCTCTGATCTTTATGATTTCTTTTCTTCTACTGACATTGGGTTTTCTTTGTTCTTCTTTCTCTAGTTATTTTAAGTGTAGGGTTAGATTGTTTATTTGAGATTTTTCTTGTTTCTTGAGGTGAGATTGTATTGCTATAAACTTCCCTCTTACAACTGCTTTTGCTGCGTCCCATAGGTTTTGGGTCGTCATGTTTTCATAGCAAAGATTAATAAAACTAAAAGCTGGTTCTTTGAGAAGATAAACAAAATTGATAAACCCTTAGCCAGACTCATCAAGAAAAAAAGGGAGAGGACGCAAATCAATAAAATTAGAAATGAAAAAGGAGAAATCACAACTGACACTGCAGAAATACAAAGGATCATAAGAGACTACTACAAACAACTATATGCCAATAAACTGGACAACCATGAAGAAATGGACAAATTCTTGGAAAGGTACAACTTTCCAAGACTGAACCAGGAAGAATTAGAAAATATAAACAGACCCATCACAAGTAATGGAATTGAAACCATAATTTAAAATCTTCCAACAAACAAAAGTCCAGGACCAGATGGCTTCACAGGAGAATTCTATCAAACATTTAGAGAAGAGCTAACTCCAATCCTTCTCAAACTCTTCCAAAAAATTGCAGAGGGAGAAACACCCCCAAATTCATTCTACGAAGCCACCATCACCCTGATACCAAAACCAGAAAAAGATAACACACACAAAAAGATTGTAGACCAATATCACTGATGAACATAGATGGAAAAATCCTGCACAGAATACTAACAAACAGAATCCAAAAGCACATTAAAAGGATCATACACCATGATCAAGTGGGATTTATCCCAGGGATGCAAGGATTCTTCAATATATGCAAATCAATCAATGTGATACACCACATTAGCAAATTAAGAAATAAAAACCATATGATCATCTCAATAGATGCAGAAAAAGCTTTTGACAAAATTCAACACCGATTCATGGTAAAAACTCTCCAGAAAATGGGCATAGAGAGAAGCTACCTCAACATAATAAAGGCCATATATGACAAAACCACAGCAAGCATCATACTCAGTGGTGAAAAACTGAAATCATTTCCACTAAGATCAGGAAGAAGACAGGGATGTCCACTCTCACCACTTTTATTCAACATAGTTTTAGAAGTCCGAGCCACAGCAATCAGAGAAGAAAAAGAAATACAAATTGGAAAAGAAAAGTAAAACTGTCACTGTTTGCCGATGACATGATATTATACATAGAAAATCCTAAAGATGCCACCAGAAAACTACTAGAACTAATCAATGAATTTGGTAAGGTTGCAGGATACAAAATTAATGCACAAAAAACTCTGGCATTCCTATACACCAACAAAGAAAAATGAGAAAGAGAAATTAAGGAAACACTCCCATTTACCATTGCAACAAAAAGAATAAAATACCTAGGAATGAACCTGCCTAAGGAGGTGAAAGACTTGTACTCAGAAAACTATAAAACACTGATGAAAGAAATTAAAGATGACCTAAACAGATGGAGAAATATACCACGTTCTCAGATTGGAAGAATCAATATTGTGAAAATGACTATACTACCCAAAGCAATATACAGATTCAATGCAATCCCTATCAAACTACCAGTGGCATTCTTCACAGAATTAGAACAAAAAATTTTACAATTCATATGGAAACACAAAAGACCCTGAATAGCCAAAGCAATCTTGAGAAAGAAAAACGGAGTTGGAGGAATCAGTCTCCTCAACTTCAAACTATACCACAAAGCTACAGTAGTCAAGACAGTATAGTACTGGTACAAAAACAGAAATATAGATCAATGGTACAAGATAGAATGCCCAGAGATAAACCCACGTACATATGGGCACCTAATTTATGACAAAGGAGGCAAGAACATACAATGGAGAAAAGACAGCCTCTTCAATAAGTGGTGCTGGAAAAACTGGACAGCTACATGTAAAAGAATGAAATTAGAACACTCCCTAACACCGTACACAAAAATAAACTCCAAATGGATTAAAGACTTAAATGTAAGACCAGACACTATAAAACTCTTAGAGGAAAACGTAGGAAAAACACTCTTTGACATAAACCATAGAGAGATCTTTTTCCACCCACCTCCTAGAGTAAAACAAAAACAAATGGGACTTAATTAAAATTAAAAGCTTTTGTACAGCAAAGGAAACCATAAATAAGACAAAAAGACAACCCTCAGAATGGGAGAAAATATTTGCAAATGAAACATCAGACAAAGCATTAATCTCCAAAATATACAGAGAGCTCATGGAGCTCAATATCAAAAAAACAAACAATGCAGTTAAAAAATGGGCGGAGGACCTAAATAGACATTTCACCAAGGAAGACATACAGGTGGCCAAGAGGCACATGAAAAGATGCTCAACATCACTAATTATTAGAGAAATGCAAATCAAAACTACTATGAGGTATCACCTCACACTGGTCAGAATGGCCATTATCAAAAAATCTACAAACAATAAATGCTGGAGAGGGTGTGGTGAAAAGGGAACCCTCCTGCACTGTTGGTGGGAATGTAAATTGATACAGCCACTATGGAGAACAGTATGGAGGTTCCTTAAAAAACCAAAAATAGAACTACCATACGGCCCCACAATCCCACTACTGGGCATATACCCTGAGAAAACCATAATTCAAAAAGAGACATGTACCACAATGTTCAATGCAGCACTATTTACAATAGCCAGGACATGGAAGCAACCTAAGTGTCCATTGACAGATGAATGGATAAAGAAGCTGTGGCACATATATACAATGGAATATTACTCAGCCATAAAAAGAAAAAGTTATTTGTAGAGGGGTGGATGGACCTAGAGTCTGTCATACAGAGTGAAGTAAGTCAGAAAAAGAGAAGCAAATACCATATGCTAACACATATATATGAAATCTAAAAAAGAAGAAAAAAAAATGGTACTGATGAACCTAGCTGCAGGGCAGGAATAAAGAGATAGACATTGAAAATGGACTTGAGGACATGGAGTGAGAGGGCGAAGTGAGAGTAGCATCAACATATATACACTACCAAATGTAAAATAGTTGGGTGGTGGGAAGCAGCAGCATAGCACAGGGAGATCAGCTCAGCGCTTTGCGATGACCTAGAGGGGTGGGATAGGGAGGGTGGGAGGGAGGCTCAAGAGAGAGGGGATATGGGGACATGTGTATGCATATGGCTGATTCACTTTGTTGTGCAACATCAACTAACACAGTACTGTGAAGCAATTATACTCCAATAAATATCTATTAAAAACAAAATTAAAAAAAGCCTAAGCATAACAAGCAGAGAGAAAGATGGATTGGAAACAATGGGGACTGAAAGCAAGGAATCTAGTTAGCCAGTTACTGGAATATTCTAGGTGAAAGAAAACTAGGGCAGTGGCAGGGGAGATGGAAAGGAGAGGAGGATACAGGAGGCCTTGCTGAGACAGAAGCAGCAAGAACTGCCAACCAGTTGAATGTGGCATGTGAGGAAAGGGAAGAATAAAAGGACGGATCTCCTAATACAGCATTGGGAGAGACCTCAAAAATCAGCTAGATCAAGTCTGAAAACCAAACTTGGAATAGCTTCTTCAACAAAGCCGTACACACATGCCCAGTGTATGTGGGATACAATGTGTTTTTCTCTCTCCCTTTCCGTTTTCAGGAGTACGGCACACACCAGGGTCGGATAACAGAAGACTCCACAACTGTTCCGTGCAGGGATTCAGGGGTATTGCTGCAGGGCCAGCTTTATGGGTGTGTGACCCATGTGGTCCCACAGGGACCTGTGCCTAGGGGGCCCCATGTTTGGCTTAATGCTCTTCTGTTGCTCCCTTGGAATTCTTCCTAATTTCTGAACAAGGAGCCCTGCATTTTCATTTTGCACTGGGTCCTGCAGACTATGTGGCTGGTCCTGGGCCTGTGGCAGCTGCTGCTGGGAAGAGAGGCAGAGGTGAGGGTTCGATAACCCAGTCCGTCTACAGGCTCTGAAATGCGAGGGCAGCCAGGGTTGAGATGAGCGTGGATGAGAAGCGTGCGGATCATAAGAGTCGCAGCCTATCTCGCAGGCTTGCTGTGAATGTTAAATGAGCAGATGTATGTAGAGGGCTTGGAACAGCGTCTGCACGTAGTGATTGCTATGTGCATGTCTAGTGTTAGTATAATTCCCTCCCTGCATGGATTCCTCCCTTGACAGCCCCAGGTTGATTATTCACAGGGTCACAGTTAACTTCTCATCTTTACGTTGTGAGCCTGGCATTCACCATCCAGCCCTAGGCTTATGACTGTCTTTTGGGGAAAAAAAATCCAACAATAATAAATATCACAATAAATAAACATGTGATCTCACATCCTCTCATCCTTAGTGTAGCTAAATAGTGCTTCAGGCTTCGTCTGTCCGTGTGAGATGTGTGTCTGTGTGTGTCTTTGTGTCTGAGAGGAAGCTTTTTTTTTAAAAAATCTTAACTCAATTAATTAGGGGTTCTCTCTGGTGGTTTAATTTTTTTCTTTACCTGTGTTTTTTGTTCATATAGAAAAGACCCTTGAACCACCTGCTTCCTCCCTCCCTCCACTTGTCCTCAAATCCCCAAGGGGAGGGCAGGATCTAAAGGAAGGACTATGTCACTATTGTCATCATGATAATGGCCCCCTCCCCCACTTCCCTCCACTCCCATCTGAGTCCCCAGAGCCTGTAAAGTGCTCAACCTTTGTCCTTAAAGTACAGCTCCTTTTACTGGCGGTAAAAAATTAAAATACTGGCCCGACACCTCTATTCTGTGAACAGTTGTCCTGATCAAAGTCTGGAAGCTCTTCCCCCTGCCCTCTCCTAATCTTAGATGGTCCCAACCCATTCCCAGGAAGACGGAGCTCTCTCTTAACTATCCTGGGTTTCAAGTCTATGGAGGACTGCATATTTTTTCCTTAGCAGAAATAGTTGTGGTTTTTCCTAACAGCTTTGCAAGTTCCCCATAGAGCTGGAAATTCCCTTCCTTATAATGGATGCACAAGAAGCCTGGTCTGGTCCTATCTCTCCTGCTGTGTGACTCTAGGAAGTCAGCTTAAAGTCTCTGGGCCTCAGATTACAGGGATTTCCTAGATTAGGATGGATTGAAGGCTGAAAAGGAAAGGATTTATTTTTGGAGGACCCTGGGAAAAGGGATTTACAAACATCTCTGTGGTGAGAATAGCCAGTTGGGGAACTACCAACACACTTAGATTCCTCTTCTTGAAAAAAAAAATGAGTTTAATAATTTCCACTGCTAATTCCTATCCCTTACCCTCACCTCCATGCCTGCCTCCACCCTCAGCTGTTGACTGATAGAGTAGATAAGCTGTACTCTCCCCCCTCCCACTTATACACACGCTTCTGGGAGGCCTTAGATAAATAGGAGGCAGAGGCAAGCCTGAGGAAATATTATTACCATTATGATGATGATTATGCTTTCAGCATGAGAAACAGGAAGTGAAACTGACTAAAATGCCCAATGATAAATGTCTAGCCCCATCTTCTCAGCCAGACCTAAAGGCAAAGAAGCCGGCCAAAGAAAACTGGGGTCCCACCACAGGCTCTATCAACCTCCTCTGTGTGTGTGTGTGTGTGTGTGTGTGTGTGTGTGTGTGTGTTACAAGGAGTGTCTTTAAATAACTAGTTTCCAGGACCTGTGATCTTTCTACCTTATTCTAATGCCCATGCTTCCTCTTTCATGTGATACCCTCAGGGTCCTTCCTTACTACTTCCTTCCCCATTTCCTAGAGAGAGGTTCCAAAGGCTGTCAGATGTTAAAGGACACGTCCAGTGATTAATTGGCTCCTCTACACACACCTTATCTGCTGGGGCCAGGTCTGAGCCTGTTTTGTCCCCACCGCAGACATTCCCTGAGCCAGAGGCCTTTCTTCTCCCTCCCTTCAGGGGAGCTATGTTTTCTCTTCTGTCCTGGCCGCCCGACACTCTCCATCTGCCCGGCTGATTATCCACATCCTTTGTCTTTCTCAGGAATCGATTATGGATAAACGGTAGTCGGAAAACGGCATGGGGCCATGTAATTACCCCACGTTGACATTTCCATTTGCAGCACCAGGGCCCCTGGAAACGCTGAAAAACAGTAGAAATGACCTGATTTTCAGACTGCCTTGTTAGCTCAACTTCCCAGGGAGAAAAGAGCAGACAGCTGTGTGGGAAGTAAATGGAGCAAGCTGGTGTTTTGGAAATACCCCCGCATTTGGACAATGTTCTGAAAAATGCAGAGGGAACAGAAGAGAAAAGGCTTCAGGACAAGGAGCAGGTAGAGGAAGAGAGAGTAGGATGCTCAGCTCTTGTTCTCCTCCCAACACCTTTAGTGGCTTTTGGACCAAGATCTTGATCCAGAGGAACAGATGATTGGAATTTTGGTTTGGGAAAAAATAACCATCTTAGTTGCATTGCCATTTTTTCCAAGCCTAGAACAGGGTCCAGTGGAGCCCATCCAGGGTTGGCATGGGGGTGAGGTCACAGCAGGGTAACTGATGGGAGAAGAAACTCTAGGATAGAGCCTTATGCCCCAGGCTGTCTATCTTTGGTGGCCTCTGCTCCCTGCTCAGGAAAGCATGGTGCCTAAGAAGACAGGGTTGGGTCCCAGCTTCCTGCCTTCAAATCCCCACTCCAGTCCTTACTTTAAGTCACTTAAACACACTGGGCCTCAATTTCCTCATCTGGGTCCCTGAAAGGATATTAGTAACACCTGCCTTGTAGGGTTGTTCTGGGGATTGAGTAACACATGGTGAGCATTTAGACCCATGTCAGGAACATAGGAAGTGCTTGATCCATTGGTGTGATTATTATGACTTTTGTCTTTCCCTGAGTGCCAGCCACCATCTTCCATTCCATCTGCCCAGCAAAAATAAGCGTCCTATTCTGTGGCAGGCGCTGGACAGTCACTAGGGATGGATAAGAAGTTTGCAGGAGGCTTCACTGCCTGCCAGTTCACTGTTCTTTCTTAACACAGTGCGGAGCGCACAACAGGTAGTGTCATCTTGACTCCAGTCTTCCTGGTTCCTTGCCCCTGGTCCTTGACGGTTCACCTTCATTTGCTTCTTCTGCTGCCCTGCTCTTTCTTTTCCCAGCTCTGTAGAAGATGGTCCCAGGTGTCCCAGCCCAGGCCATGCTGGAGTCCCGCCAGGCCCTTCCCTGACTCATCCTGGTGAGGAAGCCCGCTAATTTTCCCACTCAGCACGTCTCCCTTTCCAGGCCCTGGGTTCCCCACACACTCCCTGAGGAAGCTGGAGGAGGGCCGCTTGGCTCTGTAATCACCACACTTCTTGGTGGTAAACAAGAACCAGATTCCTGGGGAGTGACGCAGGCAGGAGCTCAGTGGCCGGGGCAGCTGCGATCACACCGAGAGTTGAAGAAACACCTCTGCTTGGGCCCTGACCCAGGGGAAGGCTGCCCACACACCCCTCTTTGCTACCCTTCTATTGACAGGGGCTTTTGCACCAGATGGCTCTGCAGACACAAGGGGGGCAGCCAGTGGGCCCAGATTCAGAGGCCTCCCCCACAGAACTGGGGAGCATAGCCCCATCTCTCCTCTTCCAGGACTGGTCTCACCCTCTTCCCTGATCTATACCCAGCTACCACCCCAGGCCATCGTCGCTCACTTCCTATCCCTCCCCTCACCGATGCTGGGAGAAGCCTCAGACTCCGGAGGATGCCCTGATCCCAGGAAGCACAGAGTAAAGGCTACACTGCAGGCTGGCATGGCCATGAGCTATCCAAGCCTTTTGACTTTGGGTAACATGGATGATCTAGGGCTTCCCTCTTGACAGTGTGACTTTGGAGTTTAGGATCTGGTGTCCTGGGATTTAGGCCAAACACAGTCCATGCTAGTTCTTAAGCAAAAAGCTGGACTGGCTCAAATACCTCTGGAAGGATGCACGAGAAAATCGGGCAGAGAACTGGGTGGCTGGGAGAGAGCTGTTTACTATATGTCCTTTGGGGCTTTTGCATTGTGTACCATGTTCACGTACTAAAGCAGGGGTCCCCAACCCCCAGGCCACGGACTGATACTGTTCCGTGGCCTGTTAGGAGCCGGCTTGCACAGCAGGAAGTGAGCGGTGGCAAGCAAGCAAAGCTTCATCTGTATTTAGAGCTGCCCCCATCGCTCGCGTTACTGCCTGAGCTCCACCTCCTGTCAGCATTATGGTGTGTTGTATAATTATTCCATTATATATTACAATGTAATAACAATAGAAATAAAGTGCACAATAAATGTAATGAGCTTGAATCACCCCGAAACCATCCCCCCTCCCACCGGTCTATGGAAAAATTGCCTTCCACGAAACCGGTTCCTGGTACCAAAAAGTTTGGGGACTGCTGTATTAAAGGTTCAGAGACAGAGAGAGAGAGAGAGAGAGAGAGAGAGAGAGAGGGATGGAATATTCTGTAATTTTGTAAATCTTCTACCTGTTGAATATAGGGAAGAGTCCTTTGTCTCGCTCCCCCAAGGCAGAAGGGACAGTGAGGCAGCTGCATTGGGGAGGCCTCATCTGGGTCCAACTTCAGGCTTAGAAGGGGCTGTCAGAGGCAGGTGGCTGCTTGGGGGGATTTTCCAAGTGTCTGAATGAATTGGAATCTTGCACTAAAAGGTGACACGTTGCTGAGTGCAGTGGTCCAGGAGGAAGGAGGGGGGACCTGTGACCCTCTAGGCCTGGAAGGCCACTCTCCCATCTCATGGACAGTTAAGCCCCTCTGTATCAGAGAGGTCGACATGGGTGGGTCGTTTGGCCACCTTTGCACTGGGACCCAACACCAGGGGGCTGGCCTGAACCAGCACTCCGGGGGCCCAGTGTCCTTTCTGCCAGAAACTGCCTCCAATTTCCAGGTAATGTGTATTAGTCTTAGTACATTTGTTTCTTTATTTTATTTTTTAAAATATTTATTTATTTATTTTTGGCTGTGTTGGGTCTTTGCTGCTGCGCGCAGGCTTTCTCTAATTGTGGCTCACAGGTTTTCTCTAGTTGCAGGTTTTCTCTAGTTTCTCTAGTTTCTCTAGTGAGCGGGGGCTCTTCTTCGTTGCGGTGCGCGGGCTTCTCATTGCAGTGGCTTCTCTTGTCGCGGAGCACGGGTTATAGGCGCTTGGGCTTCTGTAGTTGCAGCACGCGGGCTCAGTAGTTGTGGCGCACGGGCTTAGTTGCTCTGCAGCATGTGAGATCTTCCCGGACCAGGGCTCAAACCCATGTCCCCTGCATATTGGCAGGCGGATTCTTAACCACAGGGGAGTCCCCATTTTTTTCTTTAAAAACATTTCTTTCTTTTTTGTTCTAAGTTCTTGCATTTATATCATGTGTTGAAGTTTGCACAGCACTTTCACATAGTATTACCAATGGCTCCCTGTTGCCCAAAGTCCAAAGCCTTAGTGGAATGTCTAGCCCTTAAATCTGCTTTTCGCCCCACATCTTGACACTCTCCCCTGCACACCCTGCATTCCAGCCTGTGCTGACCACCTGCTGCTCCTAAACAGGCTGTGCAATTTCTCGTCTCCCTTTGCTCCATTGTTTAGTGTTACCCCTTTCTCCTCCTCTGCCTGGAGAATTCTTTTTTTTTGCGGTACGCGGGCCTCTCACTGTTGTGGCCTCTCCCGTTGCGGAGCACAGGCTCCGGATGTGCGGGCTCAGCGGCCATGGCTCATGGGCCCAGCCGCTCCGCGGCATGTGGGATCTTCCCGGACCGGGGCACGAACCCATGTCCCCTGCATCGGCAGGCGGACTCTCAACCACTGCGCCACCAGGGAAGCCCTACCTGGAGAATTCTTGCCCATATTTAGATCCCTAGGTCAAATGTCATTTCTTTGGTGAGAACTTTCTAGATGACTCTCTCCTGTTTGTGAGCCCTGAAGACCCAAACTTAAACTCTCTCAAGGCCACACCCATTAGGACGGCTATTACCAAAAACAAACCCCAAAAAACCTAGAAAATAACAAGTGTTAGCTAAGTGGAGAAATTGGAACTCTTATGCATTGCTGATGGGAATGTAAAATGATGCAGCTGCTATGGAAATTAACATGGCAGTTCTTAAAGAATTTCACATAAAATTAGCATAAGATGCAGCAATTCAACTTCTGGGTATATACCTAAAAGAATTGTAAGCAGGGACTCAAACAGATATTTGTACATCCATGTTCATAGCATCATTATTCACAATAGCCAAAGGGTGAAAGCAAACCAAGTGTCCATCAAGAGGGATGAGTGAATAAATAAAAGGTGGTATATACATATATATATATATATATATATATACACACACACAATGGTACAGCCTTAAAAAAAAGAAGGAAATTCTGACGCATGCTACAACGTGAATGAACCTTAAATACATTATGCTAAGTATAACAAGCCAGTCATAAAAAGACAAATACTGTATGATTTCACTTATATGAGTTTCCTAGAGTAGTCAAATCCATAGAGACAGGAAGTGGAATGGTGGTTGCCAGGGGCTGGGAGAAGGATGGGAGTGGGGAGTTATTATTTAATGAGTTCAGAGAACTAATTTAGGAAGATGAAAAGTTCTGGATACGGATGGTGGTGATGGCTGCACAACGTGAGTGTACTTAATGCCTCTGAACTAGTTAATAGTTAAAATGATACATTTTATGTTATGTGTATACATAAATGTCACCATTTACATATATATGTAAATATATATATATGTAACTTCTCAAGGCACTCAAGGTCCATCAGGGTCCTCTGAGCATTCCTATGCCCAGTACAATACTTGACCTGAACTGGTGCTCAGTAAATGTTTGTGGATATGAAAGGGGGTGCAAAGTTGATGGTGGGGGTCAGGTGCAGGTACCAGGCTGGCCCACATGCCAACTTCTCTCTTCCAGCACATCCAATTTTCCCCTGCACCTACTGCTCCAGTGAAGGGAGGGTTCTAGACATCTATCCAAAGCTGTGGGGAGACCCCTGGCCAGCATCAATGAGCGAGCTTCCAGGAATGAGAGGGACTTGCCCGCAACATGTACTATATAGGTCACACAAAAGGAAGAACTTCCTTTCATGATATAGTGAGACACCGGAAGTTCTGAGAGCCTAAAGCTTTGAAGGTCACACACCTACTTGTCTACATGTAGGTGTGGTCTTTTGAGAAAGTTGACAGATCAGGTGGTCTTCATAGGTCCTTTTCATCTCTACAATATTACAGTTTTCATAACCTAAAGAGAAACATGGGGGAAAAAGTTAGCTCCTACCTCTGTCATTTAATGAGCAAAACCAAAACAAAATGTGGGTTATGCCACATGTACCTCATATATTTAAGTCATTTCTCAAAAGCTTATACATCCTAGGATCCTAAATTCATTACTGCTTAAATGGCTTTATTCATTGCCTTTAACTCTCTGTCTTGGAGGAAGAGTCTTTGGAATTTGAGTAAGATGCAGGTTGCAGACTGTTTCCTTCTCCTGAGCCAAATGCAACTTACAGGAGCATTTAGGAACATGGACTTTGACATGAGCGGAAACAGCATGAGTTTTGAATTCCAGCTCTTCTGCTCTATTGTGATGACTTTGGCCGGGTATTTAACCTTTCTGAGCCACAGTGCTTTCAATGATTGGAATAGCAGAAATAATACTAAGCACAGCCTGTCGAAAGGATTGAAAGAGATGACTGGTATGAATGTACCTGCTGCATAATAACTGCTCCACAGAGGCCGATCAGTATGTGTCAGTAACAGCTCAAAACTTGGCACGGGAATATTAATCTAGGGAATATTATCTCCCCCTTCATTATACAAAAAGAATGCAGAGGTGCAGTTATTATAGTAGTAAGTGGTAGAGGTGGGATTTGAACCCAGGACTTGATTCCGCCATGTTCCGCTGCCTCAAAATTATGGTCTCACTGGAAGCTGTTTATTCTTATACACTTAGGAAATCGCTACCCAGTCCCCTCCCCATCTCTTCCTACCTTTCCTACCTTCCCACTCCCATTTACTCATCTTAAGTGAGGGATGGAAAAAAATTCCAGGGGTCAGCAGGTTACCAGACAAAGACCAATGACCCTTTGGGTTGACACACCCTGGTTGTGTTCCTGGATGGCAAATCCCCTTTACCTTTCTCCCTTCCCCATTTCACTATCCAGGCTGAATGCTCATCTGAATTGCAATGGACATGCCAGATACAGGCTAGACTGGAGGGGCAAAGCTTTTAATATGGGACAACAGTCTTGGGCTATCTTGACTATGATGGAATATTTACCCCTTTCCTCTCCATTTCCCAGACTAAGGCACAGAATTTACAGTTAGGCAACCTGTAGTCTTAATTAGTCCCGTTTTCCGTCCCTTTGGACCAGGTCATGTCTGTCGATGTGCTGAGGCTAAGTTTCTGTTCCCCCTTAGGTACTTCCTTCTTTCTCTTTCCCTCTGCTCCAGCTGCTCCCTGCTGTGGCATTAAACAGTCAAAGGATGGGGTGCAGATAAGGGCATTGGGGTGGAGGAGCAGAGCATCTCTTCCCCTCTGAGATGTCCTCACATAGGGCATTGCCCACAATATTTACTTTGGGTAAAATTTCTTTCTGTGGATCAGTCCCTAGCACTTTCAGAGATTTCAGAAATTTTGTGATGAATAATTCTTATATATCTGTCATTTTTGCTTTGGAGAATTTCTCAATCTCTCAAAGAAAAACTAGCCTATAAGATGAAGACTATCTCTCCCTGGCCTCAAGTCATTTTCCTTTCCAAGAGTGAGCTTTCAGTGAAGAGAGCTTTTCCTGTGAATCGTGCTGCCTTCGGCAGTAGTTTGTGTGCCCCAGCAATAGATACAAAGCCCACTTTATCTGTGTGCATATATCTATCCAACAGCTTGCGGATGATCGTATTTCATCAAGAGCGTGTTATCTGAAAATTTGCAGGAAATTCACCTCCATAGATTTTCACCCTTTGTCATCCATTCATAATGCCATATCACAGCAAAATAGGAAATTTTTACTCCCTGATGGTGGAAGGCAGGACGGGGGAAGCCTTGAGAAGAGATATTGCCATGGATTCACAAGTAATCCTATCATATAACACAGTCATGCAAATTAACACAGACCTATACTCTGTAACAGATTAGGTCAAGATTGAAGGAAATTGAGGTGTGGGAGATTTAAAGTTTATCTAAAATGGAAAGTATAGGCCATACCTTTTTAGGTCATTCCTGCCCAGAAATGGCAAGATACCATATTTTGGACATCAAGAAGGATATGTGGGTGTATGTCTGCTTAGGATTTAGAGTGGGGGCCATGAAAATGGACTTTGGGTCAGAAAGACCTGGGTTCTGTGCTTTGCTAACTATGTACCCCTAGGAAAGTTATTCAATTTCTCTAGGACTAAGTTTCCTCATTTTTAAAATAGATAAATAAGGATAACAGTACGTATCTCATAGGGTTGTATAACAGTTAGAATGGGATTTGGACGTGAGTGATAGAAAACTTAGAACATCAGTTGCTGTAATAAGAAGGACATTTATTTCTATTTCATATAAAGGCTGGGTAAGTTGTTTAGGGCTGATACATTGGATCCAGGCTCCATCTTCTATGCATACTCCATGGATAGAAGGACATAGACTCTTTCTATCCTTTTGCTGTGTCATCCTCAACCTGTGGTCTCCAAATTCATGATTCAAGATGGCTGCTCAAGCTCCAGCCATTACATAAAAAAAAAAAAAAAATTATTTATTGACTGCATTGGGCCTTAGTTGCTGCACGTGGGCTCTTCGCTGCAGTGCTCGGGATTCTCTCTAGTTGTGGTGCGCGAGGGCTCCAGAACTCGGGCTCAGTAGTTGTGGCGCGTGGGCTTAGTAATGCCCTGCGGCATGTGGGATCTTAGTTCCCCAACCAGGGACTGAACTGGCGTCCCCTACATCGCAAGATGGATTCTTAACCACTGGACCACCAGGGAGGTTCCTCCAGCCATTACATTTTTATTCCGGGCACCAGGAAGGAGAAAAGAGGACGAGAAGGAGGAGGACTTACCTCTTTTCTCAACAGCTTCCATTTACAAGTCATGAACACAGACAGCTGTAATGGAGGCTGGGAAATGTAGTTTTTATTCCGGGCAGTCATGTGCTTAGCTAAATACTGAAGATTATTTACTATCAAAGAGGGGGAAATGGATACTGGCGGAAACAGCCAGCAATCTCTACCACAGACCCTCATGAGATTTAAATGAGACAATGGCAGGCTGAGCACAGTGTTGGGTATAGAGTAAGCACTCAATAATCGCCATCATTATCATCATCGTCACCGTCATCATGAGGAGGTGGCGAATACTCTGAAACTATGACAAGACATTTCCTTATTTTAACCTCATCTTTCTGATAAAGTCACCCATATCCACCTCCCTTTTTTTTTTTTTTTTTTTGCGGTACGCGGGCCTCTCACTGTTGTGGCCTCTGCCGTTGCGGAGCACAGGCTCCGGACGCGCGGGCTCAGCGGCCATGGCTCACGGGCCCAGCCGCTTTGCGGCATGTGGGATCTTCCCGGACCAGAGCACGAACCCGTGTCCCCTGCATCGGCAGGCGGACTCTCAACCACTGCGCCACCAGGGAACCCTATCCACCTCCCTTTTAAGACACTATGAGCTTCACCTTTTATGAAGGTCAGACACCTTTATGTGTCCTTATGAAATAAAACTACATAAAAGGAAAGGAAAGGAATAATGAACCTAGGATTCAAGATAATGTTTATCTTGGCCAGAGAAAACAGAGGTGGGTTGGGGATGAATGAAGGAACCACCTAGTTAGATGTATGCTACTGTCAAAGTGCTAGTTTTCATTTTGGGTAGTGGATTCACAGGTGCCTACTGCATTATTAAAAATAACGAAGGACTTTCCTGGTGGTCCAGTGGTTAGGACTTGGCACTTTCATTGCCATGGCCTGGGTTCTATCCCTGGTCAGGGAACTAACATCCCTGCAAGGCGCAGCCAAAAAACCTGCCCCCAAACAAAACAAAACAAAACAACCAAACTAATAGCTAATTAAATAAAAGCAGAGATGGACCAATGACTCAATGATGAGGAGGATTATAATTAACCAAATTCTATGTACCTGAGGTCTTTCAATTGTCTTTGTGTGTACAGTATTCATGGCATATGTGTTTGCATGTCAATAGTAGACAAAAATAGTACTTTCTATTTGCATAGACTTTTAACTTTTGAAGTGCTTCTACATATCCATAAAAATTGTTTAAGTAGTTCATTACAGATGGTTGAGAGCTTGGTATTATACAAATAGGACTTTGGACTTCCATGTCCTAAGGAAAAATATTTTATTTTATTCTTACAATAGCTCTACAAGGGAGGCAGGACAGATGTTAACATCACTGTTGGACAGATGAGAAAGAGGGAACTGAGAGGGCGCGGGACTTGCATGAGGTTACATAGTTAGTTAGGACTGGAATGGAACTTAAGACTCTGGATCTCTTGCCCATCTTAGGTTCTTCCTTTAGCCCATCTCACTCCCCAGTTATTATCCATCCATTAGACATTTATTCCATGTCTGTTACATGCCAGGCACATTGCACTTATGTCTTTGTGTTGATATATGTATATGTTTTCTGGGTGCTGTGTGTGCAGCTTCTGTAATCTCTATGTACTGAGTCCTTGTGTGCCCCCTGGGCCTAACTGGTCCTTGTAATTCCAGAAGGAAGCCCCAGCTGTGGTTTCAGTTGTCTAGTTATTCCTAGGTCACTGGGCTGCAGCATCTCCCCAGAGTCCCAGCTAGATAGGAAGGCAGCTTTGATATCAGGGGCAGATCCCCATGCAGTGGGCACAGAGCAGAGGAGCAAGCCAGCAATGCCTCAGTCATTATAAGATTTACTATTTCATGATCATTTCTAGCTTTTGGGGAGTTCTCATGAACACTACCTCATTTAATTCTCACTCAGCCCCGATATTCAATTTTATTATTTTTCTCCTTGTTTCAGATACAAAGAGGAGAGACTTGAACTCAGGTCATTTGTCTCTAAATTCTATTCTCTTTCCACTGTGCCTTCTGTCTCTGAAAGGGCAAAAAGAGCTTATCCTCTTTCTAGCCGTGTGGAGGGAAGCAGGTGAAAACTCAGTACCAGGCAGTAGGAAGCCACTGGTGACCTTCTGCAGAGGAAAAGAGACCAACTCTCAGCCCTGCACAGCCCCAGCCCAGCTGAGATGAGAAGCAAGGAGCAGGTGCTTCCACCTCCCCATCCCTGCGTCCTTCTCTCAGTCCTTGGGCTTCTCCCTTGTGCGCCTAAGGGAAGTGATAGTAGTGCTGCAGAACGGGTGAGGTGTTTTCCAATCTCTGTGGCCGTAGGCTGTCTTTTTATCTTTGAGGAGTCAGAGGAATGGGGAACTGTCTAACTTATGCACCCTCTAGCATGAGAGGAGAGCTTCCACCACCTGCTATTGCAGAGGAGAATCCCTCTGCCCTCACCTCCCAGACTTGTGTCAGTGCCACTCTCTTGATGCTGTCTGCTTGTACCTCTCTTCTCCTCCACAGATCAACACCATCCACCACTGCAGGCCTGAGCACGGCACCTTGCACAAAGTCAAGGTGTACACTAAATTAACTGTGCTCAGAAAGAGCGAGTATTTGTGTTAGGGGACTCATATTTCTCCTTGGTCCATGGAGTGGGCCCTGGAGTGAGTCCCAGGAAGGGACTCTGCTAAGAGGGTAACTTCTACCTTTCAGGCTACCCTTCACTCCATGCTTGCCTGGGCTCGGTCCCCAGGGCACCTCTCCTTAGGATGTTCCCTCCTCTGCTTCTCCCTGAGCTAGGTCTCCCTGTACAAGGGGGCTCTAGAGTGTTGGGGGAACGTGTTAGGGGCCACGTGTGGCCACAGGTAAAGTCACATTCTCTAATTCGGCCTTATCAGTAATTAAGCTGAGGTTTTGTCTTCACCTCAGGCTCCTTGTCTTATTTCTGAGCTGTTTTACTAGTCAGAGTGGGGAGGAGGTCAGCAGGAATTTATTTCATGATCATCCCCCAAAGCCCATCAGAATATGTATCAACACCCTCTGGCAGCTTAAATTTAGGGCCTCCCCAATCTCCTCCCCTGATCTGGGCTATGCTTAGGTCCAGCTAGATCCTTAGTATCTTCCTCAGAGACAGGGGGCTAAATTGGACTAGAACTTGGCTTCTTCAAAAATACCCATTTCTTATGGCTGTAGGTTTAGGGCCTAACTTTTCCACATTGGAAATCAGGACCTATTCCCCAGACGTTCCCTTTTTGGTACATTATCTCAGGGAATTCTCTCCACACCCTATTCTTCCCACTGGGAGAGGTGCACCGAATTTGTGAGAAAAGAAATGCAAAACTCAGAGGAAAGTGTTCAAGTTAAAATATTCCATATTTGCCTCACCCTATTCCGAGAATGAGTGGCCTCTGTAATTCCAGGTCACCCCGGAGGTCTCATCTGGCGCATACTTGCTAGTCATCCCCCGCCTTCGAAATACACCCTCAGCTGCTGCTCTCTAAAAGAGCCAGACAATTGGAGAAAAGTGGATTATCTATCTGATTATGCAGCTACTTTCATACGCCTCCCCTTTCCCTTTGCGTGGCCCTGATTATTTAAGAACTAAGATTTCTCGGTCCCCGCTCCTTGTCCCCAGCCCCAGTCCCCAGCTTTGGCCCTTCACGCTCCGGAAGCCTTGCGTCCTCCCCTTTAAGGCCAGCCCCTCCCCCACGCCCACGCCTCCCCAGCTCCGTCCCGCCTCCCCAAGCCCTGCCCCCTCCGACCCTCCCCTTTAAGGACCGGCCCCGGACGCAGACGAGGCTGTGACGCGGCCGCCGGCCCTCGGGCTGGGTACTTTGTCGCGCGGCCGCTTCCCCCCCGGCCGGGGCCCCTCCGTCCCGCGTTCCACCGAGCGCCTGGCCCCCGGGGGGAGGGTGGGAGGGAGGGAGCAGGGCCGGTGGGCGCCAGCGGCGCACAGCGGGACCCACGGAGCCCCGCGACCCGCCGAGCCTGGAGCCGGGCCGGGGCGGGGAAGCCGGCTCCAGCCCGGACCAAACTTCGCAGCCGGGCTCGGGGTGGCGGGGAACCCGTCCGGAGCCGGAGGAGGGGCCCGCCGCGGGCCCTCCCGCCGCTGCTCTCGCGCCTACGGGCACCATGCTGTCCAACTCCGGTGCTGTTCCCCAGCCCGCCGCCGCCGCCGCCACCGCACCATGCTGTCCAACGCCGGCGATGTTCCCCAACCCGCCGCCGCCGCCGCAGCCCCCCGCCCCGGCCCAACCTCACCCCCCGGCCCAGCCGCCGCCGCAGCCCCCGCAGCAGTTCCCCCAGTTCCACGTCAAGTCGAGCCTGCAGATCAAGAAGAACGCCATCATCGACGACTACAAGGTCACCACCCAGGTCCTGGGACTGGGCATCAACGGGAAAGTTTTGCAGATCTTCAACAAGAGGACCCAGGAGAAATTCGCCCTAAAAGTAGGTTTGGGGCCCGAGGGAGGGGAGGACGGGCGGATGGGGTCTCCCGGGGACACCCCTGACACTCCGCAGCGGCCTAAGCTCTCGGTGGCTCAGCGTGGTCGCGCCGACGCTTTCCTCGGTCTGGCGTCGGAGCCGCGGAGGAGTGGCCGCGGCGGGGCTGCCCGTCCCGCGCGCGTGAGGGGTGCCAAGTGCGCGGCAGGGGGCGGGGGGCAGCGGGAAGGTCAGGTCCCGGCGGACCACACAGCCGAGACCGAGTTTCCGGTCACCTCCGGGTGTGAGTGGCGGGGACTCGAGAGGACTCGTGAGGACCCTGCCATTTTGGGTTTGAGCGGCATCCAGCCGAGTCGCAACGGTTGGCTTCGGGACCACTTCTGCTAATTTTCCCCCTAGTCTCATGGAAGTGATTTTCGGGGGTTGTGGTTCCCTATCCTCTCCTCCCTTCTTTCTTTCTGTGGGCACAAAAGGCCCATTACTCATTGAGCTGGTTGGTCGGTTGGTTTGGAGAAGTCGTATCTCAGAGGTTTATTTAGCCTCGCTCCTTATTTGGGAGCCGGAATGTGTGATTTCACTTCCCTGGGCCTTGCGAGTGCGGCTGTGCTGCCTTGGGGCGCGCCGGCCGGGGAGGTGCAAGGCTGGAGATTCCGCTGGGACACCGACACCCCCCCCCCATCCCCACCGCGACCGCCCCGGGCGCGGGGGAGGGTTTGTTTTGATCCGAGAGCGTGCCCCCTCCTACCTTCAGTGCCTGTGAGGCTCCAGATGGGAGGCCAGCAGGCTCCTTCGCGGTGTCTGCTGTTCCCATAGCTCCATTGATCATTGTAAACCGGGTCCGTAAACCACGGCTTGGCCCAGTGCTGATTCCGCAAATCGGAGATGGCCACTTGAGTCCTGGACAAGGGCGATTGGTGGACAGAGGAGGGAGCGTTTTCCTAGAGCTGGGGAAAACCAACCTCTTTCTTTCTTTCTTTTTCTTTTCTTTTTTAAGGGGATCTGGTAGGGGGGAGAATGGGGATTTCAGTGAGAGTATCTACTTCGGAAGTTAAACAGAATGGACTTGGAGGTCTGATGAGTCGCCAGTGCAGTGTGAGCCAATGTTCAGGGTCATGAAGAAGGTTTTCCCCAAAGAGGGGTTTCAGATCAAACCACATCTCTAAAGGTGACCCAAAACGCCTTTTTCCCCTGGGGTGTCTTAATGATTGGAGGAGGAGTAAAATACTTCCTGTGTTATATTTTCTTTTCCCCCTCAATCCCTGTGGCTAGCTGTGTTTCAGCTATTCATACAAAACTCAGATATGTGTTATGGGTGGAAATGTTGGAATATATAATTAGATAGAATAAGACCCTGGTACTTGGGGGTTGTAGAAGACAAACATGTTCAACTTAACAGATTTTAAGGCCTCTGAAATTATTTTCTTGCTGCTTTCATCCTCCCTTTTGGGGGAGAACTTCAGCTAGCCTCAACACTGTCAGATTTGTTTGGTTTTTACTGTAAGCTGTTGCTGAGGGCTTTTGGTTGTTTGATGTCGACTTTTGGAGAAGGAATATATCAGTATCCTGAACCCTTTAATACTTGTGCCTTAGACCGTTCTTTCCTTGCTCATAACTGGGGGCAGGGAAGGAGAGTGGTTGTTTGATCCCATGGCTCTGACCTCGGGGAGTGGAGTTGAGTGAATACTGTTTGACCACAGTTAACCTGTACTGTTGAGGAAGTGACGGACATTCTTTCCAGGAGAGTTTTCTATCCCCTCTGAGACGCCATCTGCCTTCACCCATCAGCAGTTTGGGGACACTGGCTGCTCATCTTCTTGGATAGCTGGAATATGGTATAAAGACTTCAGAACAAAAGCTCTCAACTTCTGCTCCTTATTCTTTTTAATAGACACAAAAAACCACCCTCTAAAATGCTTTTGGGTGGCAATTCAGATTTCTATTGTAATTAATCGGAGAGAGATTTGGATTTTTTTCTCCCTTTGAATGGTTTTGAAAGGAAAGATCCAGCAGTATTTTATTTTGTTTTATTTTTTAACGTCTTTATTGGAGTATAATTGCTTTACAATGGTGTGTTAGTTTCTGCTTTATAACAAAGTGAATCAGCTATACCTATACATATGTTCCCATGTCTCCTCCCTCTTGCATCTCCCTCCCTCCCACCCTCCCTATCCCACCCCTCTAGGTAGTCACAAAGCACCGAGCTGATCTCCCTGTGCTAAAGATCCAGGAGTATTTTAAATAACACTCATAGTTTGTCCTTCGCAGGTTAGAAGTGGATGAAGATTGAAGTCAGAGTGTGTTTTGACAGGCAGCCTGCTCCCAGATCTTACAAGTTGACTCAACTGTTAAACTGTAGATTTCCCACATATCTTTGTGTAAAAACTTAATAATAGAGGAAGAAAGAAGGGATGAGGCATTCAGAGACTGATAGCAGTGTCAACAGCGCTTCCAATATCCAAATACTGGCTGAGACATAATTATAGCTGTGGGGGGAATCTGGTTCAAAGAATTCTGTTCCAGAGACACACACCAAAGAGATTTCTAGATCTTGAATCTTGATTAACTTAACCATAGGTGCTGAGTACTGAAATGATTTTCAAAACCAGGAGTGTTTTGATTATTAAGCAAGGGAGGAAGATGTGGTGGGGCAGGAGGGATTGCCTCATCGGAAAGGTGCCTGAAGAAAAAGGGAGGAGACCTCTGCTCTACCCGGGGTGTTAGGCCATTCCTGGGGAGTTAGGTCAAAGAGCTGTAGAGCAGCAGCAGGGCCTGTCATGGGGGTTCTGATATCTGCTATCTCACAGCCCTGAGAGTTGGTGAGAGGTGGCGGCTGCCTTGATGCCCTGCTCCCTGTCTGTGGTCTGGTGACTTCTTAGTCCTATTAAATGTAATCAGTGCTTTAAAAAATAGTCCCGTTCCGCCCTGCTATTTCTCTACCTCCACCTGAGAGAGGTAACATTTACATGCTTTTTGGTGGGTGCTGTGACCTTGCCTCACCATCTCTCCTGGCTGCTTTTGCGAAGATCTGAGTCATACTTATACTTCTCTCAGAGTTGGAAGGGACTTTAGAGGTCATCTCATCCAACCCCCTCATTTTGCAGATGAGAAAACCAAGGCCCAGAGCAAGGCTTGCTTGAGGTAATACAGCCATGCACTGGGCAGAACCAGGATTAGCACCCAGGACGCCTGACCGCTTCCCACTTGGGTACTGCACTGACATCAGCAGGCTTGGCCCTGGGACGGGCTGCTGCTCCAGAGCCTCTCAAGCCCGAGGAGCTACTGTCACCACAGGCCCTCCTTGACTGTCGGCCAGGGGATGCTGGGTAGGGACTTAGCGGCTTCCCAGCAGAGGTTGCCAGAGTTGGAGAGGCAGCTTATAAACCAACTCAGCAGCTCCATGAGTTTTGAATCTTCAGTAACAAACATTTTTTTTTTTTACCACACCCTCCCCTTTTTAGGAAGTGTTTGCTAGAAACCTTATTTACTAGTATTATTTTTTGTGCAAGAACATGAGAATTCTATTCACTATTTCTTTGGTAGGGACGCCTGGTCTCAGCTCACTTGTGCAGTAATTGGTCCTATTCCCTGTGGGGTTCCTCAGTTGCTTACTGCTTCATTGTGTCATGGTGACTCCTAGGTATTAGCTGAACAAATTTAATTAAAGCCAGCACTGTTGTCCCTCTCTGCCATGTGACTCTGATTCGGTGAAGCATATTATTGCTTTACAAAATATAGAATGTTGTCATAACTTATCTCTGTTTGTCTTTCCGTTGTGTGGATTAGAGGAAACAAAGTACTGTTCCTTCTCCTTGCCTTTCTCCAGCAGTCCTCCCTCCAGGTGACTTTGTGTCACCGCCATGTGGCTTCCTTGGTGTTCTGAAGGGGAGCTGATCAGAACCTCTCATGGTTGAGAGGGAGAGCCGGGGCTCCCACATCCCCACAGTGCAGGCTGCACCCTCTCCAGCACGCCTCGTGCTGTGTACCGGTCGGGGAGCAAGAGAGTTTGTGGCTGGGTGAGGGGCAGTTTGCTGGATGGAATCACAAGGTGAGGAAAGTTTCATTAATCAACCAATCTCTTTTATCTCCACTGTTGTTACAGTAGTTAACAATTCTCTGAGCATCCTACCATATGCTTTGTTGTATGGAGGATACAGACATTGAAAGTGGCCTTAAAATTTTGGAGGTCAGGAAGCTTATTTGGAGAAGGTGAAATTAACAAATGTAGTCTAGGGCTGTACTGTCCAGTATGGTAGCCAATGCCCATGTATAGCTATTTAAAATTAGCTAAAATTGATTAATTAAATTAAGCTAAGCTAAATTTAAAAATCAGTTGCTAGCCACATGTCAGGTGTTCAGTAGCTACATGTGGCTAATGGTTACTGAATTGGACAGTGGAGAAGAACATTTTTGACCTTGTAGAAAGTTCTATTGTACTTTGCTGGTCTAGGGGTTAAATTGTGTGGTTGGGAATAGAAGAACTTTGAAGAGGCAATCTGTGAGGACCGAAGGAGCTGAGGACAGTCTCTGAGGAATGAGCACATCTGCAGGAGGTGATGGTGGCGTTGCCCTCGGGGCAGCTGAGGGGAGAGTGGATCAGTTGGTAAGGAGCAAGTGGGGCTGGTGACTCAGAATTGAGCCTAACCGATCTTTGTGTTAAAAGCAGGTTTTAAAGTGTTTGAGGAGCATGAAGTAAACTAACAGGATGTTATAAAGAAAGGTTACAAATCTCTAAGGTTGGGGCTTGTGGTTTTTTGAGGGAAGGTGTAGCTTCTGGGTTCAGAGACCCTGTTCTTTGCTTTGGGCCCTACCCTGGTTGCTGTCTACTGCAGCAGGGCTCTTGACATCCACTGAGGCAGGATCAAAGCCGGGGCGGCTCATGGTTCTTTTTCACTTATGAATTCTGGGCTTTGATAGAGCTTGAAAATAATCTCCAGCTAAGATGTGGGATCAGTGGCTGACAAAAGGGGGAGAAAAGCAGCCCCAGGCCTCAGGACCAAATATTGATGGGTGCCTGGGAAATGAAGGGGTCCTTTTTAGAGGATGAAGGTATTGGTATTCATAATTAAGATGTTTTGACTGCTTGGAATCTGAGGAGTTGGGCCATCATCAGTTGACGATTTTATTTAAGAAGCAGGTGCAGGGGATTCTGGGAGAAGCCTGGAGGAGCCAAGCTTCACGACTGCTGGAGGCAAACTTAACCCTTGGCCACATCCTGGGGATGACGGAGGCCCCCTCCCTACCTGCAGAGCCCAGGGATGTGTGGAGTCTGTGCCAAGGAGAATGCCAGCCATGGCGGGGAAGACAGGGCATCAGTATCTGCATCTGAGTCCTCTCACGATTCCCAAGTGGCCCTCCTGTGCTCTGATGCAGGACTCTCCCTGGTAGTTTGACATCTGTGGCACAGGATTCATACTTTCCTACTCCCTCTCCTCTGCATGAGGCCTTCCCAAGGATCCTGTGGGGTCTCTTTTTTCCCCTCCTCCCTGTGCTGCACCTTTCCAGTTGCTGCAGTGTCCTGGACAGAAGTGGGTGGGCAGGGCAGAGCTGTTCTTCGTGTATGAAGGGGCTGCAGCTGCTCTTGGTAATGAAATAAGGCTCAGTGGCAAAGAGACCCACAACTCATAGTTCCTTAGAGCTCACAACACTCCCTGCTTATCTTTCTTGACCCTTTCCACCTCACCGAGGAAGAGGCTGGGCCAGTCCAGAAAGATTCAGTGGTATATCCAAGGTCTTACGTGGTATCAGCATCAGAGCCGTGTCTTGGGACCTGGTTCACTGGGACCTCCTCTTGGTCTGGGTTCCTTTGGTGTTTTGGTTGCTAGAGGTAAGAGTATGGGGATTGTGGAGCTGGCAGTGCAAAACTCATCTCCACTAACTGGTCACTAGGATCTTTCTACATTAGTCATCTTAGAAACGGGGACATTGGTATTGAGATGGGACCATGCCACTGAGCAGCTCGATGTACACCAGATATGTAACCAAAATCAGATTTTATACCTTTTCTAGTCCTTAGGGGAATAGTGATATTTTGTGTTTTAAGATATGTATGGATATAAATATCTAGGGATGAACCCGATACCATGGGTTATGTGCTAGATTCGAAAGAGAGAGAGAGAGAGAGAGAGAGAAAGGAAGAAAGATAGAGCTAGTCTTGGTGCCCTGCTAACTAGCTGTGTGACTTTGAACAGGTCAGTTAAACTTTCTAGGCCTCAGTGTACACATCAGAAGGTCAGGCTGCCAGTGGCTCCTGGGACACGGCAGTGTGGATAGTGGAGGGCTGTGCTGGAGGCAGGAGGCAGGAGAGTTTGCTGACTTGCTGCACGTCTGACCGCCGGCAGCGTCTGGGCCAGCCTGGATGCCCTTTTGATAGGCTCGCTGCTGCGTTGCAGGGCAGCTCCCGTCCACTTAATTAATAGCCATCCCTGACCAGCTGCGCCTTCCCTTGTGTGAAGACTTGGTGAGTGTTCCAGCAAGTGCCTCAGCAGAGAGGATGGACTGTGTAACTCAGTGGGGTGTGAATCCGCTCCTTCCTTGAAATCAGAAGAATCTTAGTGTTCTGGTGGCTCAGGGTAGAGATGGAAACTCTTCATTTTTTTTCGCCATCTGAAACTCCTTCCTGTTTGAAGTTACAGAGCCAAACATGGCTGCTGCAGTTGGCTGTGCAGGCTGTGCCCGGCACAGGGCACCTGGCTGAGGGAGGAGGAGGGCTCTAATCCAACTCACTGTCCATTTGTCAGGCTTTGCCCCGGTGTGTGACTGGGTCCATACAGATGGGTGCCTTCTTCTAATTCACTTGGAGTTATAGTATGGGTTTGGGGCTGTTCTGAGGTGAGAGCTGGGGACTGATTCCCAGAGTTTATGGGGAAGTTAGGATGTACATCCAGGTACCACTTCTTACCCGTAGGACTGGGTACTAAGGGATGTAAGGAGAATGAGGAAGCAAGAGGAGTGGGAGATGCCTAGCGAGGTCTGTTTTCGTTTCTCTTCTTCCTGCCATTCAGGGCTAAAGCAGTGCTTTTAGCCCTGGAGCTTTGGACTGAGGTCCTGAGTGCCAGGCCACAAGACTTTGTTGGAGGAAGAGGAGACTGAGTGGAAGCGGGGATAGGGTTGTGCTCCCCTCTGGCAGTGCAGAGTTCTTGGGGGTCTTTATTCTCTGATCCGGTAAACACCTTAATGTGCCGTCTGCCAGGTTGTATAGGTTGGGACGTGGCTCCAAGGTCAACTTTATCTGTAATTGATGTTCCCTTCTAAGACCAGCCAAGCTGTGTGTTCATTCCGCCAGGAACCTGAGCTGTCCAGAAGGATCGTATGAAAGGGCATCTTACTCTTGAGGGACGTTTCCAGGCATCTCCATGGCCAGTGTCCATCCAGGGCTCTTCCAGGGAGGTGAGGAGTGAAGGTGAAGCCTTTTCTGTCTCCGGGAAGATGTGGCGAACATCTCTGTTTGGCTTATGTCCGGGATGGTTCTTTTGAACCTGAAGCAAAGGCGAAATCTCTCTAGTCACAGGTAGAGGGGCGTGGGAGGAGAGCCCTTGACGGCCCCGCCAGCTTCTCCACCTTCATGCTCCTGTGGGGCTCCTTACCCTCCCGGGCCCTCCCAGGAGGTGATTGAGTTGATCACTTTGCTGCCATTTTGATTATTCATATTGTTATGAGGCTCCCAGCCCACACTGGACATGTGTAACCGGGCCTCCCGCCCAGGGCCCAGAACTGTCACTCAGCCCCTCTGTCTCAACGGCTAAAAATAAACCTGCCACTGCTGCAGTCTCCCCCCACAGCCAGGCCCTGACGCCTGTCCCAGGTCTTCCTGCCACACTGCTGAGCTGTGTCTCACACTCACTTGCACACCCTCCCCACCGGCCCCCTTCTCTTCCAGCCTGAGCTTGGTGGGTGGTTTGGGGCCAACTGGCTTTTCTGAGTGCTGAGAGTGAGCCGTGGCTGCTGCTTCTCCAGGTGTCGAGATTTATATGTGGAGGCTCTGTGGAGCTCGGGGAAGGCTGAATTAGCCAGGGAGGAGGTGAGCGGGCTTGGCACCGTTAGACTGTGTGTGTGCTTGCATCCAGATCTGGCTTCCTCCAGACTCCACCCGCAAGCTAGCCTCCCTGGCAGAAGGAGTGTGGGGATGAGCAGAGGAGTCCAGCACGGCTGTTCCAGGCTCTCACCCAGCCACACGCCCTGTGGCTGAGGTGCTACCTGCCCCAGGACTCCTGCCCTGCTGCTAAGCTATACTCTCCACCTCCGAAGCATGGGGCTTCAGGTTACCAGATTCAAAAGTGTGACCTCATCTCTTTGGCTTCCAAGAATAACTGGGCCCTGGCTCTCAGGGCCTGTTTCATGAGTCAGGCCATGGCCCCTCTGGCCCTCCCAGCTCAGCCACCTGCAGGATGTCACAGAGAGCATGGGTGTCTTCTACCTCCTGACTGTGGGGGGCAGGGCTGTTGGTGATCTGTGTCTTTGAGGTCCATCGAGGTGGCCTCTTCCCCTACTGCCCGGGGATCCTGGGGCACTATAGAACGAGGAGAGGAAACGGGCTCGGGTAGCTGAGATACCTATTTAACTGATAGATACTGGGCAGAGTATTTCCTTTAGTTGACTTTGACATTCTCTTCTTTCTGATTTTTCTAATCCTTGGGCAGGTGTTGGTACTAATCCTGTTGGATAGGAGGATTCTGTGTTTTCTGGTATTAGGGTTTATCTGGGAGAAGGAGTGCATGGGAGAGGTAGGACTTGGGGGACCCTCTGCTTTCAGCTAGAGTTACATACCCAGACCACGTCTCCATGACTGCCTACTCCTGTCTTTCCCCCTGGGGCCTCATTTCCTCTGCAGGGAGAGATTTATCTGCCAAGGCCCATTGGCCTCTGGAGGGGAGGAGTTGGGTGTAAATTGCTAAGAGTTTATTTTTAACTCTGACAGAAGGAGTCCCTGTCCTTGGAGTAGCCATGCCCTCCCTCTTCTCTCCCTCTCCTGGGCCTCCTTGCCTGGCTTCTGTAATTCTTAGAGGAAGGGATTTTTAAAGGAAGGATTTTAAAGGCAGTCTTCACAGGAGCCTTAGGTGAGGGAAGCGTTTCTAAGTGAAGAATCTGCAGATTGTTCGTCATGCCTGATTTCTGCAGAGTTCAAAGAGTTGGGGGGTGGGGCAGGAGAAAGAGGGGGAGCCCTGGGCGCTTGGAGCCACGTGTGTGGAACTTAGAGCATCCTAGGAATGCAGGTGGCCTGGTGGAGGGCCCAGTGTGCCCTGGAGCTTGCTGCAGTCAGGCTGCTGCCTGGGGGAGCAAGGTCTTCTTGTACCTTTCGTTGTGCTTCTCTCCTCACTGGCCCCCGGATCTGAGGAAGGCTGGAGGCCACGGGGCAAAATGAGTGCGTAGAGTAACCTGCTTTGCAAACTCTCACGCTTACGGAAATGTCGTTTTGCTATTCCCTTTGACTGCCAGGCTCCCCAGCACCATATCCCTTCCACTGGAGCCCTTGTGGGATTCCCAGGGACTTCCTCGCTTCTGTGTCCCCTCCCCCTGGCCGCACTCCAGTCACCTGTGCTCTTAGGGAGGAGGAAGGGGCTGTGAGTTCCCCTTCCTCTGTACCTCATCTCCCCTGCTATCATGGTCTCTTTTGGTTACCTTGCTTTAGATTTTTTAAAAGAAAATAAAATTGAGTTGGAGGTGTAATTAGAGAAGGAAGGGCTAGAGAGTAGAGGTGGGGGTGGGCTGGGCCTTCGAACATGTGGCCGACCCTGAGGACCCCGGCCTGGAATGAGGTCTTGCCCCCTCAGTTCCTTGGAGAGCATGGGGATTAGTTTACCTAAAGCCCAGCTCTGATCATGTAGCTTCCCAGCATAAACCCTTCCATGGGTTCCCTTTGGACGCAGAGTTCAGGAGATTTCCAAATCTTTCTCAGATCTGACCCCAGTCTGTTTTTTTCTGAGTGTGTGCTGTGCCTCAGCTTAAGTGGCTTATATATGCTGTTTCCTTATGGGGCTCTGCTTTCCAGCCCCACACCCTCACCCGTGGCCTGTACCCCATTCGTCCTATGTCGCCCTTACCACCCCCACCCCATGCTCCCCGTCCCCAGCCCGTCTGTATCTGCCTCTTCTACCCGGTACACATGCTGCTCCTTCCTTCGTGAAGCCTTTCATGCCAGAAGCAGGTCTCCGCCATCCCTCCCTGTCACACTTGCCAAGACACTCTTACATTTTCTTTCACATTTTAAATGTATTTCTCCATGTGTGAAGTGGAGATATTGGATTGTAAGTTCCTTGAAGACCCACATCTCCATTATTTTTGTATCCTCTTAGTTCTATGTAGTGACTATATGCCGCCATTAAAAAAAAAATTCAGAGAGTATTTTGGCATTGTGCATTATACCTAGCTGCCTCACAAAGGTGTGAAAACTGAGTAATAGTGCATGCTGCCTACATAAGTATAAGGTACTAGCAGTGATCCTCAGGGTGGAGGGGGGTGGCCCTGGGTGAGGGGCAGTATTTGCCTGGGCTCTCTGAGAATGAGCCAGGGCTATAGTGAGGGTCCCCCTAAGTGTCTCTCCCTGCTCTTCCTCCTGTCTGCTAAAAAGCCATTCTCAGGACAGCCTTCTGGGCGTTCTTCCCTTTACCCACTCGGATCTGCTGACTCAAGCTGTCACCTTATGTTTCTGCTAACGGAGTTCTCGTTCTTGTAAGGGCCCTGACCACAGTTTCCCATTGATGCCTCTCCTCCTCCTCCCAGTTCCAGAGCCCCTCCTTTTCCTGTTGTGCTGTGGAGATGACCCTTCTGCCCCTTGGAGAACTTTAACTGAGGGAGGGACAGATGTGGAGCTTGCCAGCTCTCCTACAGTTCTTGGCATCTTCACGTCAGCTCCAGACACAGCAGAGACACACAGATGCAGTCCAAGGTGATCTATCTGTCTGCTGGCCTTGTTCCTGTGTGTTGCAAGAGGACCAGTATTGAGCCTCATGTTGCTGGGACTGAGGTCAAAGGTTTGAACCTCGTGGGACCAGTTAATTCCATGCAGGGGAAACAGAACTGGACTGGCATGTGAGAGACCTACCTGGCTGTGTGGTCCTCAGCAGTCCTTGAACCTTTCTGGGCCTCACTTATTTTCTACATTCGTAAATCTAAGGGCTCTCCTGTATTGAAGGGCTTTTTTCATTACTGCTGCTGCAACCCCACTGCTGGGAAAACAACCCGATGCTGGGAAAGAACCCGATGCTGGGAGAGAGGTGGTCAGCCCAGGTTCCAGGGATCCCGGGATTGGGTGCCATCCTCTCTGTCCTCACTTTCTGCAGGCCAGTGTTCTTTCACCCTTCTCCGGGCTGTAGTATTTTTATTCATTCAGGCATTCAACCGATGTTTATAGACATGGATTCTTCTCTGTGCCTACCTCCTGTCTTCCCTGCTGACTGGCCATCAGGAGGCCCAGATGTCAAGATTAACCTAGAAGGTCGACTAGTCAGGGTCATCCCCTTGGGTTTAGACCCCTTTAATACCTCTGCTATATGAGATGAGAGGGATTTAGAACAATGAGGGTTGATTCTTTCTTGCAGTTTAGACTAGACCCCTGCCTTTCTAAGTGGGATTTGCCTTAGGGTGCCTTCTAGCCCTCTGAGATCCAAAACAACCCACTACCCAAGAAAATTAATTAGAAATGCCAAGAATGACTTTTGCCGCCTCCCTAAGGATAGATCAGAACAGCAGAATGACTTTGATACCTACAACAATCTTCTGTCTTCTGTCTCCTTCAGATCACTGTTGAAAGCTTAGCAACACTGTGAAAGTTTCCCAGATTGGTAACAAGTCTTTATTGAGCAGATATTATATGTATCAGGCATTGTACTAGGTGTTTCACGTACACCCTTGTTAATCCTTAAAATAATACTGCAAAGTAAAAGTCCCCGTTTTACAGAAGAGGAAACATGTTTAGAATCATTCACTCGTTAGCAATTATTTATTGAGCACTTACTAAGTGTTATTTCAGGCTCTGGGGATACATCAGTGTACCAAGCAGACCAAAAAAAATCATTCACTCGTTAGCAATTATTTATTGAGCACTTACTAAGTGTTATTTCAGGCTCTGGGGATACATCAGTGTACCAAGAAGACCAAAAAAAAAAAAAAGATCCTGCCTGCATGGATGGAGCTTGCATTCTAGCAGGGGGAGACAGACAGAATATAATCAGATAAATGTCCGATGGTGACAGGTACAAAGGAGAAAGTAAAGGAGGGGAGGAGACCCTGGAAGGCAAGGAACTCGTGTGTGGTGTTGAAATTTCAAATAGGGGCTCAGGGAAGGCTTCATTGTGAAGGCGACATTTGAGTGAGCCCTGGAAGTGATTGGGGTGGGGGCAAGCAGAAGGAATAAAAGTGCAGAGCCCTGAGGCTATTAATGATGGGCGTGCCTAGCCCTAAAACCTGGCTCCCTAGAGCTTGCAGAACTGCCTCTCTTAATAGTTCTTCCCTGACTCTGCTATAATTCAGTACTTAGTTGATTCACCTCTTTATTTTATCATCAAATATGTATGGAATGCTTATTTTGTGCAAATTGCTGCAATGATAAGATGGAAGTGCTGCCTTTGGGAACTTAAAATTTAGAGGAGGAGTGAGCACCTTTGCTCAGTAGGAATGCAGGTGGCCTGGTGGAGGGCCCGGTGTGCCCTGGAGCTTGCTGCAGTCAGGCTGCTGCCTGGGGGAGCAAGGTCTTCTCCCTTGCTCCCCCAGGATATATATAAAAGGAGTAAATCTAGACTGACCCCCCAAATCTGGACTGTGTGCCTTCACATGTCTTCCCTCTTGACCCTCTCTGACAGAGGCAGTACCTCTGACAGAGGTAGTCCAGGTGGTCTGATTCCAAGTTTTATACATAAAGAGGTTCAGGGAGCAGGTGGTGGGAAAGTGGTGGAATCAGGGCCACAAAGGATACAGAGACTCAGGGTGAGCTCCTTGAGGCCGGAGGGGTCAGGGGTGCGGTCACTTTTGCCTGGTATGGACTCACACCTGTGACAGGGCCCGGGGCCAGTGCAGACAGAAGTTTGGCCAGTGGGAGGAGTAGTTTGAGGGACTCCACTGGGGCTCCCATCTTCTGTTTGCTGAGGGGGGAAGACCCAAGGTCTCCCTAGGGATGTTTCTGGTAATGGGAAATGCTTGGGATTACGTTGACTGGCTATCGCCTGGAGCCGGCGAGGAAGGGGGTGATGAGAAAGGGCTGGCCAGGCTGCAGCTGTGGCTGAGGCTCTTGTCCTCTCTGGGCCCTCCCAGGGTTTCTCTTTTGCTCTGAGGAGTTGCATCCTTCCTGTGTTGAGCCTCCCAGGTAGACCAGTGGGCAGGTACACTCAGGGTGCTCTCTGAGCCCCAGCTCTGGCCATCTTTGCCTCCAGTCTCTCAGGAGCTGGGTGAGCGGAAGTCAGGGTTCGGGATGGAGCTGACCGTTAGTGAAGATGGGAAAGTGAAGCAATGGGTCAGGTCTGTTTTTTCCTGAGCATGTGCTGTGACAAAGGAAGTTGCAACATTTTTTTCTCTCTCTTTCTTTTTATAGAGCAAGAAGGGGGGAAAATAAGTCTTCCAGTAAACTTCAGAAAAAAGATCTGGTCTTTGAAGGATGGCTGTTCTCCCCCTCCCCCGCAGGGATTTTTTAGTTTGTAGTCTTTCTCCCATCCTTCCTCACCCGCCATCCCTGCCACCGTCCCTCTTCTCTGAGGGCCTGTGTCTCTGCAGCAGGCTGAGCACCTCTCCCGAGCGGAGGCAGTCAGTAACTTGGTCTGAGGGAGCCTTGAGAAAGCATCTTGTCCACTGTGAGTGTGTGTCCAGGCAGATGCTGGCAAAAGGGTCCCGAAACATGGGAGCAGGAATCAAGGCTGAAGGACCACACATGTGAAGCTGGAGTCCTTGGTCAGGTTTGAATTTGGCCTTTGTGCTGTACCTGGGCAGGAATCCAGTTGTGTTTTTTAGTGTGCAGATGATATATTTTCCTGATGAAAACTTTCGAGGTCTGGAAAAGTAGTGGAACTTTTTTTTTTTTTTTTTGGCGAGATTTATTTCTTCTCCCTTGGATTTCTGTACCCCAGAACAGCCAAAATGTTCCATTACAAACCAGCTTTGAGACTCCACCTTTAGTCAGCTAAGGGATGTTTTAGGTCATCCTTGAGAATGAGGTCTGCTTGCTCTGGGGAAACTGGGTGGTTGCACCAGGCAACAGGCCCCACTGTCCGGGATGGGGTGACGGCTGCTGGCACTGTTGGTGTTAATTGCTTTCTTGGGCAGAGAAGGGCAAAGCCCTGAGGGGTGAAGATTTTTGTTCAGGCTCTTTGTTCTCTGTACCTGTTGTCTCTGGTACAGCTGTCACAGAGCTCCTCCTTTCCTGCTGTTTTCTTTGAATTTAATCTCCCTGTCATCAGGCCGGTCTCTTCAGGCTGGGGATGAGCTCCAAGAGGTGGTAGTGGAAGGAGCAGAGTCACAAGTTTCTTGCTTGTGTAAATCTCAGAGTGAATACATAAACCCTCTTTCGTAGCTAGCCGCACTGGCTGGTCCAGTAGCCACTAGCCACATGTGAGTATTTAAATTTAAATAATTAAATAAAGTTAAAAATTAGTTCCTCCGTAGCACTAGCTACATTGCAAGTGCTCAAGGGTCACATAGAGCTAGTGACTATCGTGTTGGGCAGCGCAGATAAGAGAACATTCTATCATTGCAGAATGTTCTCTCAGACAGTACCAGGCTCTGAGGTCATCATTCTACACCCTGGTAAAGATTTAGCGGAGCTGGAAGGGGATTTGTGTAAGAGCATGAGGAGAGGTTTTGGGGCCCAGTCGAGAGGGTAAAAAGAAGGTGATCATTTAGAAAGGGACTTTAAATAGTATTTTGTTTGTCTTGTTTAGGGCTGCATTCCAGCAGATGGTCATCTAGCCCAGTTGCTCCCAGCCAAGTCGACTGTCAGAATCACCTGTGGGTAACATTTGAAAATACAGATTCCTGAACTCCACTCTTTGTATCTTATTGTACAAGACTACAGAGGTGGTGTTCAGGAATGTGTGTTTTTGTCTGTGATAATTATCTGTGTTTGGCAACCTTTTGAATCTATTCTTAAATTCCTCCAGTGTTAGGGGAGCTTATCCCTTTTCAAGAAAACCTTACTCTTAAAATATTTTTTTTTCTGGTTTTAAAGTTTTATGTTTGGAGGTTCCTTAAAAAACTAAAAGTAGAATTATCATATGACCCAGCAATCCCACTACTGGGCATATACCCTGAGAAATCCATCATTCAAAAAGATACATGCACCCCAATCAATGTTCATTGCAGCACTATTTACAATACCAGGTCATGGAAGCAACCTAAATGCCCACTGACAGATGAATGGATAAAGAAGATGTGATACATATATACAGTGGAATATTAGCCATGAAAAGGAACGAAATTGGGTCATTTGTAGAGACATGGTTGGACCTAGAGACTGTCATACAGAGTGAAGTAAGTCAGAAAGAGAAAAACAAATACCGTATATTAACGCATATATGTGTAATCTAGAAAAATGGTACAGATGAACCGGTTTGCAGGGCAGAAATAGAGACACAGATGTAGAGAACAAACGTATAGACACCAAGGGGGGAAAGCGTGGGGGGTGGTGGTGGTGGGATGAATTGGGAGATTGGGATTGACATGTATACACTGATGTGTATAAAATAGATAACTAATAAGAACCTGGTGTATTAAAAATATATAAAATGCAAAAAAAAAAGTTTTATGATCATCAAGTCAAAATTTAGTTCCCTGAAGTTGTATCATCCTTGGTGCTAGTGGTGTTTTCTGGAGCCTCACAGAACGCATCAGTCACATCTTCCTCACTCGGCCTTCTGCAGATAATTGCGCAGGGCTGTGTGTGCTCCTCTGCTGCCCCAGCATCATGGCAGGGTTTCAGACTACTTGACCTGCCAGGGGCCCTAGAGAGATGCAGAGATGTGACATCATTCCCAGGATTCTTCTGATCATCAGGCCTTGCTGAGAGATTGAGGAAAGGTCCACATCTCAGTGGACCCTGACAGTGGAGAGTCCTAAGGGTCATCCAGCTGGTACAGGCCGTGCGTACCTTCCCCCTCTTTACATCCTGCTTCATAGGAAGGAGTCGCTGTTTCTCTGCATGGTTAATGCTTGCTTTTTGAGGCCACTGATCTGGTTTTCTTCAGAGGCATTGAGAGACTCAGCCATCTGTACCCAGGCAGATGTGACCACAAACATTACTTCTATTTAGAGACCTTCAGTGGCCTCCCCTTGCCTCCAGTGTGTCCCTCGAACTCCTAAACATGGTGTTCAGGCAAGCTGGCTTTGACCTTTCTTTCTTCCCCCACCCCAACACGCACACACACACGCACACGCACACACACGCATGTATGCGCACGTCTCTCTTTCTCTCTCTTTTTCTCTCTCTCCTTCCAGGAGAGGAGAGGGCTCCATCCCACTCTGCAGTGCGTTCTTCTGCTTCCAGATCTTCTTTTGCACCATTCACTTCTTCATCCTTTTATTCCTGGTGGAATTGTGTTTCTCCTTTGAGGCTTAGATTTTACCTGTCCCCCCACCCCCAATTCCAGGCAGAATACCTTTCTGCCCTATACTGGTGGTAGCTCACGCGAGCTCTGTGACTGCTCTGAATTTAAATTATGGTCACTCCCATATCTCGGCCTGCTGGATTCTGAGCCCCTTGAGGACAAGAGTGTGTCTCGTTCGTTTGGTGTCCGCGAGTGCAAGCACAGTGCCAGGCTCTTAGCTTAGCTGCACCATACCCACAGAAGTGGGTTAGCTTCTTGCCTGTTTGTCTTCTTCTGGATTCTGACGAGACTGCCACAGAGGAGCTGAAGCCTCTTTTCCAGCACCAGCATTTTTACCCCCAGTGGCCTTGGGCCTTATCAGCTTGGATGAAAAAAGTACTGTTTAGCAGCTGATAATTAACGAGCAGAGCAGAGCCTTGGCTGCCTCAGAGGCAAAACTGGTATTTAAACAATAAAGTTTTTAAAATCAAGAATTAAAGTGTCAGCTTCAGAAGCCACTACATCCAAACACAAGCCCTCCCAGTTAGAGAAGGTAAGTGGAATAATGGAGCCAAAGAATTCTTTGTAGCCTGAGGAGTCCAGGGGGAAGAGGCCGGGGCGTGGGTGGGGGGATCGGGGGGGGCATGGGGGTGGTGGTGGCAGGAGCGGGAAAGGGGCTTTTCTGTTTCTGCTCTTGGAGGTGGGGTCTGGGATTGCTTGGGGAGATGGGGGGATGCTTCACTAGAAAGAGCTCTCAGTGTTCCCTTTCACTCCCAGTTTCTATAGATTGAACTAATTTTGCTAGGTGGGCAAAAAGAGAAATTTGGAAAGGTAGGGTAGGAATAAACTCTGGACTTTTTCCTAAGGTGATGAAACATGCACTTTTGTATTCGGTGATAGACGGAGACTGTTCAGTATTACCTCGTGGGATCTCACCTTGTTTCCTTCTGATGCTACTAGGGTTGGGAGGGAAGAGCTGACGTAGGGCTTCCTCCCTTCTTGGGTCAGAACCAGAGCCTGAGGAGTTCCCCAACCTCTTGGTGCTGCCCAGATACTAACCACGATCTGCATCTCCACTGAAGGTGTTCTAAGAAATATGCATGCCAGGAGCAGTCCGTGGCTTCAGAACAAGGGCAGAGGTTTTAAGAGGCTTCCTGTGTGAGGGGTGGCGGGCTGGAGAGTGCCTTCAACTTGTCATCAGGGGGCACCTGCCTCTATGCTCAGCTGCAGAGGTCAGTGGGTGATGCCCTTTCAGAGTCTGCTTTATTGTGAATGAAACAGAAAGCCCACACCAAGAAACCAGAGAGGCTCCTGAAGGGGCTTTTCGATAAGTTCACCCCAGCGTACACAGCCTCTATTTTTCCAACGCAAAGGAAGGATCTGTCGGACAAACCATTTTTTTTCGGGGGGCACTACTTCCAGGTCCAAGAGATGGTCTGAGATATATAGTTTGAATATAAAAATACTGTACTTTCTGGGAGATGTTGACAGTTAATGTCATGTCTGAGTGTCTTGTCACTCTCATGATGAGGGGAAGTTTGGATGAGAACCCTTGCTAGTCGAGCTTGGTTAGCCTGCTATTCTTTTAAGGTTTCTCTTTGGGAATTGGTGGTGTTAGTGGCTGAGCTCACCCAGACCATGTGTGAGACTTACGGTGGTGGCCTCTCCCTGACCACAGGTGTGTACGTTGAATGCAGTCACCCAGTTACCATTATGGACAAATGCAAAACAGTTGGAGGAGTGTAGGGGGAGACTTGGTAAGGGAATAAAACCAGCTGGCTTATCTGGCGTTGAACCCTTGTCCTTGGTGACATAAGCACATATGATTCACAGCCAATGTTGGCTTGAGTGTGTGCAGAGGTTCAATCTTTTGGATGAAGTTCTAATGGTCCTTGCGGAAGCTTTGTCACCGGTTGAACTGAATTGTGAAGATACCACAGCGCATGCGCGCTCGTGAATCTGTTCATTCATCTGTTCACTGGAAGCTTATTGAGGGGGGAACATGTAAGCAAAATATTTCTTATATATTCCAAACGGTAGAAGAGCTGCATACTGGGGACTGGGTGAGCATGGAAGAAAGAGCCACCCATTTCTCCAAACACCAGACAGGCTTGGAATGTGTTGGTGCATCACCAGCCCTGAGACACTCTGTGATCAGATGAATCTGGGAAACATTCTGCAGTGCACACTAAAGGCTCTGAGAAGTTCTCTAGTAAAAGAATCTATTTGACTGCGTATAACCTGGTGCTTCTGACACATTTAGGGCCCCCTTTTTACCTATCACTTATTAACATCCTACAGAATACTATTTGAGAAATGGCAGTACGGTCTCCCTGCTCTGGGAAAACTGTCCAGTGATTCAGAGAAAAATTCACCTGACTATATGTTAACACAGGTTTGAGAGGCTTAAAAAACTGTGTGTGTGCATGCTGGGGGTGTGGCAGAGAAGGGCCCCTGGCAGGTGGCTTCCATTGAAGTTGGCCTGTCTGCATTCCTGCTGGCTTTGTGCTTCTGGAGAAGGCTTTTGTCCTGGCTTGAACATACTGAATAGCAGTTACATCTGTCATGCCTGGGAAGTGGCAGTGTGCAGTTTGGGGGGGGGGAGGCGGGGAGGGGGGCGACGACAAGCAGTGAGCAGACACCCCTGCTTGAGGCCCAGGCTGCTGAGAGCTCCTCACCATCGGAGAAGGGAGGGCCTGCTGATCCGGAGGCAGCTGCTTGCTAGGATTGGAAGTGTAAGGGCGCAGGAGTTAGCTCCCTTAGCTCTGTGCGTCCTCCTTGTCTGATGGGGCAGGACTTTGAACCTTGAGGTGGCAGTGTGGGAGAAACAGGTGGGCTGGATATTTCCTTCCCTCCCCACCATCCAAGGGCATCTGGAGGGCAGACCAGGGTGGAAAGGCACTTGGCTTTTCATCACCCGGGGGAACTGAGGTGAAGGCATTTTAGTTTAAATTTAAGGAAGAATTCAGAATTGGGAAGTGGATTTACTAAATAAAGTTTGTGGAGTTTTAAAATTCAAGAGTCTCGGCTAGAATTCTTTTCAGACCGTTGGTGACTTGTCGGTGGTCCCCCTGATGGCCGGCTCCCGAGGAAGGCCTCACTGGCTTCTTCACTTGGAACAAAGCCAGGCCCGGGGAGTTCCCAAGCCCACTGTGGGCCTCTGCGGCCTCCTGGTGCAGCTTTGCACGGAGGTCATGGTTGCTTACAAGGAAATTAACCACTGAGGGAAAAAGGGAATGTTAGTGGGAATCAGTACCTCTTCCTGGAGATTATGCACTTCCAATGTAGGTAGAGCTCAGTGTCATGAAAGCAGGCCCAGGATTTCCTGTTTGTAAGTGTGTATGTATTTATCTTTTTATGTTCTGTTTCCTCTTTTGACCTCCCCAAAGGGAAGGGAGGTAGTCTGTCCTCAGGAACTACGGTGAGCTGTCCCTCATCTCCCAGCTTCTCTGGCCATCTCCCTGTCTTACCTCAGCCATAGCCACAGCAGCGGCCTGGCGTTGCTCAGATGGGGGGAGGAGCAAACCCAGGCCCTCTGGTTGTTGCCTGTGGGAGTAGAGAAAGGGCAGATGCTGCCCTCAGTGCCCCCTGAACAGGAAGTCTGGGTGGGCCGGGCTTTGGTTTGGGAAGCAGGAGTATTAGCTGCTGCCGCCAACTGGGGTTGTGTTTGCAGACTCCCAGGCTCTGGCATCCCCAGAGGGACCAGTAGCTCTGAGCCCTGAGGACTGGCGGCCCCCAGGGAGGGAGCCCTTGCCAGGAACCTCTGGTGGGTCTTGGGTAAGGGTGGAGGGGGGCTGGGCAGTAGGAGAGGAGAAGGGGTGGCTCCTCCCTCTCACATCAGCTGGGATGCAGCACCACTGCTGGGAATGCATTCCCGCCACTTCTAGGCAAATTGGTCACTGTGGAAATTCTTTCTTACTCCAGGGTGGAGCTTTCCTTGTTTAGAAGAACCTTCAGATGTGTTCTTTCCAGGTCCTGGCAGTGAGGCACTAAGCTGTTGACCTGCTGCCCCCTCAAGGCTAGAAGGCAGGGCAGTGTCTGAGCCCCATTCCTGTCATCTCTCCTTCTTGTTCTCCCTTCACCTGTCCTTCTGTCTTCACCTGATTCTAGCCTGGTGCGTAGTAGGCATGGATTGGGGGAGGGGTGGCACAGCACGCCTGGTGTTCCTCTTTATCACAGGTCCTAGTCTTGTTGGGTCTCCATTTCCTGTCATGGCCCTCCTTGCATCTGGGACGCATTTGGACCTAGACAGGGTGTCCTGTTGTCCTGCATGATGAGGATTCCAGATTTCCCCTAGGTGATTGGCCACAGTTATTCCAGGGGAGGAGTGGGATTTCCCCCACCCTCAGGCACTCCAGGCTCCTATAAGAGTCTTGACCTCCAAGCAGCCTGCCCCCCACCCCCTCCCCACAAGGAGAATGGTAGGAAGGAAGTCGTGCTGGAAGTTGTTTTTTGGTTTGTGAGGTAACTGTCTTTGGTTTGAGAAGCACATAACATATCCTTCTTCCCTTTAAGGTCTGAGGCCAAAAGTACTAGATTCTCTGGTTTCCAGGGAAACCAGAATGGATAAGGCAGAGAAAGAAGGGACTGGTTGTAGGTACTGAAATCTAAGAGGGGTTCCTGGGGTCTCCTATACTTTTCCAGGGAATGTATGTGGCCTTCTCAGGGCCCTGGGTTGTACCCCTCACTCCATCAGCAGCCAGTGTGGAACCTTGGCAAACGTCCTAAACTCTCTGCACCCTAGTTTCCACGTGCCTGAGTGAGGATCTTGTCGGCCGCAACCGGATTGTGACTTTAAAGGGCTATGGAATATGTGAAAATTGAACACATTTTCAGGTTATATTACCTACCTAGAAAGAGAGAATCATATCAAAGAATTTAGCGTCAGAAGAAACCTTTGCCCTCAGGTAGGCTAGGCTTATCTAAGATTCCACAGAGGAGGGGACAGAGTGCAGGTTCTCAGCAAGGTAACTAACTGTAGAGCTGGGACTAGAACTAGGCCACTCAGCTTTCCGGCATCTCCTTCTTTCACTTGGCCAACTCCAGGACATGCGTCCTCCGGGTGGAGAGCCAGAGTAGGCAAATCATACCACAGAAAATCTGACAGTCTTGTATGCAGTCAGGTTTACATGGTCTATGCTATTGTGGGCAGGGGAGCAGGGATAGTCAAGTAGATAATCTTCAAATTATTGAAATTGGACTTTTCAAAATATCAGTGACTTCTTTTGTTTTTCTCCAGCAAATACATCTCCTTAATTCTCTTGGGTTTCCGTAATGTTCTGTGTCCCAGAAACCTGCTGGGTCTTGGGGGGCAGGGTGCTTCTGCTCATTGGTTCAGTGTTTGCGGTGGATAATCCACAAAGTGGAGTATTCTCGTTCAGACAGAGCTATTTGTACCCAGTCCCTTCTTTTGAGTACATACTGATACGATAGCAATCTTCTTGTTGTGGGAAACTTGCCTGTAGGAAAGTGGCTGGAGCTTGCTGCAGCTCTAATTGCATCTCTGCATCCTTTGGTTCCTGTCTAGAAACATGGTTTGCAAAGATGTGGTGAATAGTTGACTGTCAGAGCTGGTCCCTTCACTGTCCAGGGGTGAATACCAAGGCCAGAGAGGGGCAGGGCTAGAGTCCGATAGTGATGGAGCTTGTCCCATGGGAACAAGAACTTACGACAGCAAAGGTCTGAGCACTAACCTCACATATCCTCCATCTTGGCTAAGATTGCCTGTCCCCAGGTCAGCTGCGCCTTTTGCAGTTCTGCCCTTGAGAGGCCCCTGTGCTGTCTGAAGGCCCTCTTCTCCCCCTTGCTGCTGTCCTCCCATGACCTCCCGCCACCTCTTCTTTCCCTAGTGCTCCCTATTGGCTGTTACTTCCTCTACCGCCCCCCCCCCCACCTTTATTATGAAATACTTTAAAAGACAGTGAATTTGAAAGAACTGTGCAGTGAACACCCATATACACAACGACCTAGATTCTACCATTAACATTTTACTCGCTTTCTCATGTCTTTCTCCATGTTTCCATCTCCCTATCCATTTATCAGCCTATCTTATTTTGGGAATGCATTTTATAGTAAGTGGCAGACATCAGTACCGTTTGCCCTTAAACATAGCATACGTAGGCATTAATTAGAGTTCAATGTTTGTTCATGCGTTTAAGTAATTTTTTTTTGGTGGTAAAATTTATATAGCAGTGAAATGCTCAGATTTTAAGTGTATCATTTGACGAGTTCTGATAAATGCTTCCATCTGTGCAACCTGAACCTGTGTCAAGGTAGAGAACAAAAAATTTTATTACCCTGGTAAGTTCCCTCATGCTCCTTCCCAGGCAATCACAATTCTGGTGCTTGTTTCACTAGAGATTAGTTTTGCCTGTTCTGGAATGTCCTATAAATAGAATAATCACAATGAACTCTTTTATGTAAAGTTCATCCACCTGGTTACCTGCATTGGTAGCCCGTTCCTTTCTATATGGAGTAGTTTTCCGTCGTATGGTTATGATACAGTTTGCTTATCCATTCTTCTTCGGAGCATTTCCAATTTTTGGCTGTGATGAATAAAGCTCCTATGAATGTTCTTGCACAGGTCGTTTTGTAGACATAATGTTTTCATTTCTCTTGGGTCAATACCTAGGAGTGGGATTGCTGGGTCAAAGGAGGCTGTTAATTTCTTGTTCCTGAAATTACACTCTGTATTCTGCACCCAAGATCGTGAGTATTAGAAAGTGCCTTATTGCTCATCTAGATTATTCTTTCACTCAATGTAGGAATCCCCTGAGAGCCCACCTGAGAGCCTCTGCTTGAGTGTTTCCAGGGATAGGGAGCTTACTACCTTACAGGCCCCCGCTATTGGGGGATAGCTCCTTTTAATTTCTGCCTTGGGGAGCCACATAGGGCAAGTCTAATAATTTAGCCTTCTTTGTGACAGCCCTATAGAATTTTGGGACTGTTAATCACATTCAGTTCCTCAGCTGCTCCTTCGGGGTTTCTCTTCTTCAGGATAATTGTCCCAGTTTATTGACCCGTTTCTCCTGTGACTTGCTTCTCAGACCTTTTATGCACTGCTCATCATTCTTTGGAAGTTTAATACTTTTTTTTTGCTTAGCAGGTGACACTGGATTCTAGATGTGGTCTGAGAGGTACAGAGTGTGGTTGGATCTGGACTCCTGTCTTGATCTAGGTACTTGATCTGCTAGTGAACTGAAGGTGATGCTGACTCTTTGGCAGCCACATCATGGTGTTGGATCAGATGAGTTAATGTTCGTAAAAAAATACCGCAAATCTAAGGTGATATTAAGGTACTCATGCAGCTCAAAGTCGTTTAGACAGAGCCTCTGATATTAATAGCATCTACTGTGTACCTTCTGCTTGCCATCATCCTGTTTAATCTTTGCCACCACTTTATGAGAAAGGTGCTATTAAAAAGAACTTAATAAAAACTATTTGGTTTAACACAGGGCTTGTCAGCTTTGGCACTATTGACCTTTTGGATCAGATAATTCTTTGTTGTGGGGATTGTCCTATGCTTCTTAGGAATTAGCATCCTTGGCCTCTACCCACCAGATCCCAGATGCAGCCCTCTCTGTGCCCTGCCAAGTTGCGACAATCAAAAATGTCTCCAGACATTTTTGGATGTCTCCTGTGGGGGAAAATCATCTCAGGTTGAGAACCATTGCCACGGTGTAGAACTTAGTCATTGAAATAATTTAAATAATGTAGCTCTTCCTGAAGGGTAACCACTGCTACACCTTAGCATATATACTTCCCTATTATGTTCTTTGTAAGGGCAGTCCTTGCTTTTCACAGTTACAATATACATGAATTTCATTTATCACAGTTTAGTTAAATAACACCGGTCTCCCAACAGCATGGTTCCAATTCCAGTTGCCATGGTATATGAACTCTGAGTGATTGCATAGAGTACAAACTTTGCTACTAGCTCTTCAGTCCACAAATCACTAAGTACCTAACAGATGTTTGTTATGATCAGTGACCAGTCACAGCCCTTCTTTCAGAGTCTGTTGGTCGTGGTCACCGCCCATCTGTTGTTGAGTTCACACATACACAGGACAGTGTGCAGTTGTGTTGCCTCCTTGTCCCCTAGCGATAAACTCGTGTGACATTTTACAAAAATGGATAATCAAAAGAGGAAATTGCCCACCGTTGATGAAATTTCAGCAAAGAAATGAAAAGTGAAATTCCATAACTGAACATAAGTGAAATTATAGAATAAATAGCTGATTGTAGGAATGTTGACATTGCCGCTGTTTGAGACTCTGCGTATGCAGCCAGAGGAACTTGGTGAAGGCAAACTCGTTGACACAGTGGTTGTGATGCAAAGGATGAAGAAGTTCTAGAGGGAGTGACACTGGGGAAAAAAACTTCACGTTGAAGGCACTCTTGGAGATATTTTGCAACATTGAAAGCACAAAGGATAAAATGTTGGAAACTGATCCAAATTTAGAAAGGAGCGTGGCAGTTTGCAAAGGCGATGCTTGCTCGGTATTGTGTGTTAAATAACAAAAAGGCAAGCCCTGTTCAGAGGGCTCTGGATGAGTCTTTACAAAGCAACAAAACACTCATTCTCAATGTCTGATATTTTTTAGTTACAGTGTGCTAAATAAATATTAGTTTTATACTAAATTTTTTTTTTCATTTCTCTATTCATTTATAGCTGACAGTAAAAGAGTTTTTAATGTTTTGACAAAAATTTCTAAAGGTCATGGAACAATCTTAATTTTCCCCATTGATGATTAAGATTGCTTTGTGTGGTCATTTGTATGGTTTCATGTCACTAAGTAAAGCAAAGGCTGTCTATAGTTACAAAAGTTTGGGTAAATACACGTGCGCGCATGCGTGCGTGCACACACACGTACGTCTGCTTTTTCTCTTTCAAAACATTTTACAAAAATGGGACCAGACTACATGTATCAATCTGCAGCGTGCCTTTTTCATGGAAGGATATCTTTTTTGGAGAAGTTTTGATCTCATTTGTCTGGATCTACTTCCTTCTGTTCTATAATAGCCCATTGTTTAATGCACCATTATGGGTATACCATATTTATTTGACCAGTATCTATTAATGGGCATTTAGTTTATCTCATTTTTTTTCCCCCATTTGAAATGCACTTGACCCTTGAACAATGTGAGGGTTAGGGGTGCTGACCCCCATGCAGTCAAAAATCCACGTATAACTTTGCAGTCGGCCCTCTACATCTGCAGTTCTGCATCCGTGGAATCAACCAACTGGGGATGCTGTAGTACTGTAGTACGTATTTATTGGAAAAAATCCGCATGTAAGTAGACCTGTGTAGTTTAAACCCATGTTGATCAAGGATCAACCGTAATGCTAAAGCGAGTATCTCTGACAGATACTATCATTAGCCCCATTTAATGGATGAAACAATGGAGATTAGAAAGTGAAGGGAGTTCCCGGTGGTCCAGTGGTTAGGACTCTGTGCTTCCACTGCAGGGGGCCCGAGTTCCATCCCTGGTCAGGGAAATTATTAAAAAAAAAAAAAAAGGAAGAAAGAAAGCGAAATAACTGCCTAAGGTCAGGCAGCTACTAAGCTTAGAGCTGGCTTGAATTTAGGATAGTCTAATCGCAGGGCCCTTGCTTTTAACAGTGCTCTATAGCTTCTCTTCTCTTAGAAGTAGCTTTTAACAACAGAAACAACAATATCACCAACAAACAGTAGTAGAGTTTGTTGAATTAAGTACAATTCTAAGTGCAAGTACATTATTGTTATTTTTACTAAACAACAACCCTATACAGCAGGTACTATTATTATCCCTGTATTACAATGAAGGCAACTGGAGGTATAAGTTAGGAAACTTCCAGGATCTCATGGTTAGTTAATGGAAGAACTGAGACTCACCCAGGCAGCCTGGCTTCAGAGCCTTTGCTCTCGCTCATCGTGTGGTATGGATCTGACTTGAGAAAGGTCTCTCTCATCACAGGCTGTTATAGATGATTTTTTGAGCCCCAACATGTGGCTTTTTTAGGGGGTCACTTTGGCCCGTATTTTCACCTACTGTGATCTGTAAAAAATCTGTTACCCGGCACACTCCAATTTTGGGGTCACTTGCAAGTCTGATGAGCTTGCTGTCTACTATGTCTTCAGCCAGCTTATTGGTAAAATTCTAGGCAAAGCCAAAGATTGCATGCCTTGGTTTGTCGCTGGAGGTGTTCTCTGGGTTTAGTCAACAAGCAAATATTGAGTACGTCCATAATGCCATGTATTAGACCCAGGATTAGGAATCAAAAGGTGAACAAGACATGGTCCTAGTCTCCAAAAGGCACACGGTCTATTCAGCAGGAGGAGGACCAGTCTTGTAAATAACACTAGTGAGTGCTGCAGTAAGAGTTTAACAAGAGCCTTGTGGGAGCAGAGAGGAAAGAGGGCTGACTGTGCCTGGAAGTCACCAGGGAGGATTCACAGAAGAGGTGACATTGCGCTGGCGCTCAAAGGATGCAAAGACGTGGAGTCGTGACAAGGCATGGCATGTTTGAGGACAGTGAAGTTCAGTGTAGCTTAAATAGAATGTGTTAGGAGGTGGGGGCAGAGATATTATGGCTAGGAGTTAGGAAAGACCAGGCTAAGGAATTTGGGTTTTATCCTCTTAGCCAATGGACATCTTTAAGGAAGAAAATGTCCTGCTCAGATTTGCCTTTCAGGGATTGATGTGGGATGTATTGGAGAGCAGATTAAGTCTACTGTCTAGAAACCAGTTAGAAAGCGCATAAAATAAAAGGGAACCAAGCAAGCGGCAGCAAGACTGGAAAAGGGAAGATTAGATTTGGGAGATATTTCCATAGACAAAATTGGATTGGTTCTGTGGGTGAGGGAGGGAGAGAAGCTGCAGATGACTACTTCAGGATTTATATGTGGGAACCTGGCTACATGGTGATGTCATTGTCATTTACTGAGACTGGGCAACAAGTCAGAGGGAGCAGTGAGTTCAGTTTGGTGCATGTTCAGCCTGTCCTAGGTCCATTAAATAACACTTTTATTATTGGTCATTTATAACAATTACAAATATCAAAATGCTTTGTCATCTCACCCCCTCTTTCTTTGTCATCCCAAAGGTCTGGCAGGAGACTTTGTCCATGTACTTTGTAGAAGTCAAGGACCCTGGTATCTGTTATTTGTTTGGTCTATAATTTAGTAACCCTGCTAGAAAAGGTAGCAAGAGAAGTGTGCCATGGCTTCTTAGGGAAGCAGGCTGCGTTGTGAAGGTCCAATTCATGATCTGCTCCAGAGCTCTGCCAGAGACAGATGTGAAGTTAAGCAGTTCTTCTTCTTAACAGTTCTGTGCATATTGTTTCTTTTGCCTTGACTCTGTTTCCTTCACTAGACTGAACTCCTTGAACCCCCTGGTGCCTGGAGCAGAGTGGGTACTGAGGGAATGCTAGCTGCCCAAAAGCAGGACGTTGCCTGTTTTCCCCATGGCCCCTCAGTGATTACCAGCGGTGGTTCGGGAATCATACCTGCAGGTTCCTACTGTATCCCGGGATGTGATTCTTCTAAGACCGGCGTCTTTTAACTCAGTCATCTTTGGGTGATTATAAGTTGGTTGGTTCTTGGGCCATCTTGGATTTGAGGTTTCCCTTAAGTATGTCCCAATTTGAAGTGCTTTCTCCTTGCTAGAAAAAAAGGAACACTTTGGAGATGAACATTCCCCCCTTCTCTGTCATTTTGGTAGATTAGAGCCTCTGTCCCCATGAGGGGCCCACTTCCTCCCTGCTGCTTCTTACAGCTTTGCATGTAGCCTTTAGCCACATTTCTCATAGTTCTTGCATTTTCACAAGCTCTGCTTATGCTGTTTTATGAGCCCACACCACTGTCTTTGGGTCTGTCCTGGATTATGGGCAGGTGCTCGTGTCTTTGGACACATCCTTAGAGCCCCCTGTGCATGGCCTTGCCATTGGCAGCTGCTTCCTCTCGGTTCCTTTTTCCGGGATTATCATGCTTTAGATGATCAGAATACACTTGTTGGAGGCCAGGCCTTGTCCTTCAAAATGCCTCCCTTTTGGGATCTCTGATCATGCTATTCCTTTGTCTCAACTTCTAAATACTGTTTTTCTGGAAGTCTAGGCTAAACAATTGTTTTTGTCCTAAGGCTTTTTCTTCCCTCCTTTGAACTCTGAATTGACAAGTTTACTTCCTCCCAATGTGGGATTCTTGTTGTTATTGTTTTGCTAATTAAGGTTTTGTTTTGTTTTTTTTTTAAAACATAATTTACTAGATTTTGCTTTCTGGTCAGAATCAAGTTCTGGGTAGCAATTCCCTTCTTCCATCTTCAGCTGTGTGAGAGGCAAACTCTTTAGTAAGGCAAGACAGGAATGTATCAGGCGCCCTGCTCTTGGCAGAAAAAGACTTAGTCTCTCTCGCAGATGTCCTCGTGCTCATGGTGGGTGATTTGAGTTCTGTCTTGCATCTGGGCCATTTTGTAAACTGTGTAGGAAAGAGTGGTTCATATCTTCTACCACGTTACCACAATAGCTACTTATTGTTCTTTTTCCTTCTCTCTTCACGCAGCTGTCCTCCAGTCTTAGGTGTGTGTAATTGTTGTCAGGGGCGGTGTGTGTGTGTGTGTGTGTGTGTGTGTGTGTGTGTGTGTGTGTGTGTGTGTGTGTGTGTGATTTGTAAGACCCTTCTCCTCTACTTTCTCTCTCAACTCCCTCCACCTCCCGTTAGATCTGTTGATTAAGGTATATACATGCCTTGAGTCTCATTCCGCTAAACTGGGGTGATGAAGATGAGTGGCATTTATCACTTCCAATTGAACATTTATATTTGCTTTGTCAGTTGTATAGGGTCAAATGGATGGGAGCTACGTGTGGACCAGAAGCTGTGTTCGTGACCTCCTTCTGTCTTATTTTCTCTTAATAGTCCATCTCTGTGGGTTTCGTAAAGTCATACCTACATACTACAAAGAGCAGAGCATTTTTTCTCCCTGCTCAGATTTTAGCTTACAGCCAACTTGGAGAGCCTAGTGTGTTTCCTTCCTCCTGTCATCTACCCTGTGTCCTGGGGAAAGATGCCTTGTATCCTGCTGTAAGCCATGGCCTATAGAATTGTTCTGATACACAGTCTGCCCATTTAATCAGTAAGTGTGTGTTGCAGCTCCTCTGCACTAAGCTCTGTGCTGGGCCTGACGGATGCAGAGATAAATGGGGCTGACCAGCAAACAGAGCAGGGAAAGGAGGCCTTTAGGAGGAAGGAGACAGGGTAACAGTACACTAATATCAGCAGCTCAGGGTTTGTTTGTCAAAGCCTCGTTTGTAGTGAAAAAAGGGACCTGGAGGTTAGAGTCTGAATTGGGTTGAATCCTGGCTCTGTCAGTCACTAGCTGTGTGACCTTGGGCAAGTTACCTCGCCAGCCCTGGTTGCCACACCTGTAAATGGAGTCAGGCATTGGCTCTATTCCAGAGGCCTGTTAGGAGGCTTAAATATAGCATATTTTCTATATATAAAGTGCACCTGACGCATGGTTGGTGCGGTATACACGAATATTCTTCTTTCTCTTTCGAAGTCGGCTGGAAGAAACAGAAATATCTGTGTCCTGTAGCCTTTCACTTTCCTTTCCAAGACTCCACCGTGGTTGACATCCCTGCTGTGCGCAGGACTCATTTCCAAATAAGTCAGAAGTGGTCAGCAGTAGCGGTTTGGGGCCTCAGCCTGCTCTTTCTCATATTTGGGCTATACTCTCCAGGAAGATGCCAGGTCTTTCTGTCACCTGGGTTCCCCTCATACTCTGAGTTCCAGCAGGTCCTCTTTCCCCCTCCGAGGTCAGCATGGTATCCCCATCTCCACCCACCTCCTGCTCTAACAAGCAGGTCAGCTTGCTTCTGGGGCACTCAGGCTGGGGGTCAAATATAGGACCAAAGCATACTACCCCTGAGAATCCCTAGACTTAATTTTTAAGAAGAAATACACGCAGATGGTAGAAATCCATACAATACAGAAAGATATAAAATGAAAAGGGGAAAAAATGGAAAATGGTACTAGCTTCTCTCTAGTGCCTACTCCCCTGGGGTCAACTCTGTCGATGTTTTAGGGGGTAAATACCTCCAGAAAAATGTTAAGCATCGACGTGTCTGTATATCTTCTCCCTCTGCCTTAAAAAAAACAAAACAAAACAACAAAACCACCCAAGTGGTATATTTTACATTCTGTTTAGTACATTTTTATTTTTGGAAATTTAAGAAACACAAAAAAGAAAATACTACCTATATTACCACCATTTATGAATAACCACTAATGAACCTTTTGGTGTGTTTGCTTCTTGTCTATGTGAACATACTTTAAAAGTTACTTAAGTAAAAAAAAAAAAAAAGTTACTTAAGTAATGTGAATGCAGCTCCATTAAAAAAAAAATTAGAACAGAAACAAAAAAGCCAATGTATCATCATGTTCTTTGTCTGCTTTTCCATTTATTAACACCCAGTTCCCCTCACAGTGGCGGATGCAGCCCTGCCGCGCTCTTTCAGCAGGCTGTGCCACACTCTGTTATGTGGAGATGCTGCCATTTATCTGACCATCTCCTCAGTGGTAGACATTCAGGTTCTGACCAATTTTTTTGCCATTAAGATACTTTAGGAACGTATTTGTAGGATGATTTCCTAGCTAAGTAATTATTGGGCCTAAGGTTTGAACATTTACAATTTTGATAGATATAGCCAAAAATATACTAGTTTATATCCCTGTTGAGTGTATGAGAGAGTGCCTTTTCCTCAGCAATCTTTGCATAAACTCAGGAGTTTGTTTGTTTGTTTGTTTTTTGGCCTCACGGCTTGCAGGATCTTAGTTCCCCGACCAGGGATCGAACCCGTGTCCCCTGCAGTGGAAGCTCGGAGTCCTAACCACTGGACAGCCAGGGAAGTTCCTCTTTTGTTTCGTTTTTGGTCAAACATTAAAAAAAAATTCGCCATTCTGGTGAAGTTATTGTTACTGTTTTTTATAAACATTTCTCTTTTAATGAGTTGCATCGAGCATCTTTGGTTTGTGTTTCTTTTGCTTTGAACTGCCTGTTCTTATTCTTTGGCCATTTTTATATTGGATTGTTAATCTTTTACCATTGATTTGCCAGAGTTAAGTTAACCTTTTATCTGTCATGTGTTGCAAGTATTTAAAAAACTTTGTCATTTACAGTGTAACTTCCCAGCCTCTTGTCTTTTGGTTGAAGGTTGGTCCTTTGTGGCTCCCCAGGGAAGGTCCTGGAGAGTAAGAGCGAGGGCGAGGGTGGGGACCACAGGGAAGGTCACGCTCATCTTCTGGGCAGTGTGGCTCAGTGCTTTTAAAGGCTTTTTGTACTGGGTTCCTTCCCCATTTTAAGTTTTAGCTTTGTTTTAGGTCGGGATTTCCCCCCATCACATTAATGAAAATCAGTTAGCAAAATAGAAAACCGCTTTTACGTCCCAACCAAATGTTTGGGAATGTGTGTGCTAACATGAAGGACCCAGTGATGTACTTCTGTGTGTCTTTTTTTTCAGTGACCTTCTAAGATCAAAAAAAAATCTGCTGTTAGATTTGTTTGTTTAGATCACTTCCTAGGGGAGGCCCATCAGTTGCTCCTCTCTGAGCTGTGCAGAGGTTCTAGAAGAGGGACATACTCTTTCTGCCCCTATAGATTAGAGGAAAACCATCATTTCAACCAAGACTTATCTGTTTGTCATGTCTTATGCTCCCGAGTTGGGCTAGATGAAAAGAGCTGTGTGACACCTCTCTCCAGCCTTCGTCTCTCTGAAATTTGGGAGCTATTGTGGCAGCACACAATTTATGTCCTTTATAAGCACACATCATGATATGTAATTAAAAAATTTTTTAAAAAATCTTGTTTGTTGTGTACTTCCTGCACTAAAATGTAAGCTCCATGGGGGTGTAGGCCTTATTTGTTGTGTTCTCTGTTGTTTCCCAGCACCTTCCAAACCAGCGTGTGGCACGTGCCAGGCACTCCGGGTTTGCCAAGTGATGGCAATCTGGGTAGGTGAGGTCAAGTGCTGTGAGTGCCACATGTCTCCCCATCCCCTTGATGGCTGCAGAGCCAGGGATGGGGGCTTTGGAGGGACCTGGCTCTTTAGAGAGATAACACATGATGCCAGGACAGCATGTCCTGGTCCTGCAGCCTTGTGACTCCTCATAACCTCCTTGTTCACTGTTCAGGGCTCTGGGGGCCCAGTGTTGTAGGTTTCAGGTTGAAAGGAGAGGTCGAGGGATTTTTGAGCCAGACATGGATGCCCCACTCCTAGCTGGAGAGCTGGGGAGGCTAGGTCAAGGGCCAGGTGGAGCTGAGCTGGACAGAGAGTGACTGTGTAGGTTGCACTACAGTTCTGCTCTTCTGCTCTCCTTAGAGGAGGGCTGTGCAGCATCCAGCGCCCACTGGGCATTGAGCTGCTTTCTTGCTCAAGACTCGACTGAGCAGCCCCTGGTCTGTGGCTAAGCCACCTGGCAGAACTGCCTGGAAGCCCATAGCTGCTGTTCCCTGGCCACAGGGCCTGGGGGTATGGGTGACAGCCTCCAAGTAAAATTGGGAGAGAAGCTGCTTTGCCTCTTTAAAAGCATATGTGCTAATTGTAAGTCACTTAGAAAATTAAGTTATAATAAAGAAAATTAAGGCACCTGTAATCCTATCTTTCAGATATATAATTACCAATATTAACATTGTACTGTGAATGCGCTTCCATATATATGTATATATATACACACATACACATACTATATACATCTGTGTACATACACGTACACACACGAATATAGACAGATATACATATAGAACTGTACTGTACGTTAAGCTTTGTAGGTTGCTTTTTCACATACTGTCAGATAAATTTAAGGAAATTTCAGACTGGGAATTGTGCTGCAAAAGAAAAAAAATAAAGTGCTACTGCTGATAGCGACAAGGTGACTGAGACACTTAGGAATCCGTTTCGCATTAAATATTCTTCCGAAACATCATTTTAATGATTGAAGAGTGTATAGATAAACTCCTTTTGAAAAAGCAACCTCTATTGCTTGTTGCTGGGCATTCGGTTTGCTAGCCATTTCTAGTTAAGGTAAACAACTCTTAGAATATACATAGCCTTAAAGCTCCACCTATGATTAGTGCCATAGGGTAAATTCTAAAATTCTACAGTTCTTGAATTCTGGAATTTCAAAGTTAAAGGTTGGTTTGTACTTTAAGGCCTATGTACATTTTCAGCCCCCATTTTGGCTGTTGGTGTCATGGACAGTCTTGGGCAGATGTTGTACCCTTTGCCTTACCACGGGGTGGTGGGAAAGAGGCTTTGGGAGCGGTGAGAATGGGGTTCAGATTCCAGCCCTGCTGGGGACAGCCAGCTCAGACCTTGAAGTGATCGCGTAGCTCCTCTGAGCCTATGTTTTCTCATTTATAAAATAGGATGCGTCCTCCTGGGGCGGGTCTGAGGGCTCCCCGTTGGAAGTGCTTAGCACACGTTTTAACTCAGAGCCCTCCCTGGAAGCAGGGGCTCCCTTCTCCCTGCTCCTTTTCGGCTGCTCCTTGCTTGCTGCCAGCTCTGTGCTAAGGAGCTTGCTAGGACTCAGCCCACAGCAGCACCTCTCCTTCCCAAGTCCTCCTCGTTTCTTCTGGCCTGCAGAGTGCCCAGGTCAGCCCCCTCCTTGTGGTAGGGAGGGGAGTGGGTGAGCCTGGCCCACAGCAGGGTTGGTGCCCTCCTGCTGGGAGTGCAGAGGAGGTCTTATTTACCAAGGTGCACCACACGCCCGGCACCACGCTCTGCCTGATTCAGACTTTTGCATCACTCTTGGCACCAAATCAGTCTTGGGAAGGGATGGATGGCTTCATTCTCTCAGGACATGTGCGCCCCACCCCCGGCTATCTAGCTAGGTGGTGTGGGAGGGAGAGGGAGCCTCAGGGCTAGGATGCCTAAGCCCGCTTCTCTCCCAGTGTTCTGGGTCCCCCTCCACCCAGCGCCTGGAGCTATTAATAGCACCTTAAATGAGATGGGTGTGAGTGAGATCCCAGCTGCCCACCCCAGTGGGACTCTGGCACACTGTGGGGGGTGGTTTGGGGGGCAGAACAATATATTAGCAAACACTGATGCAGTGCTTACTATGTGCCAAGCACCGTTCTTAGTAATTTACATAATGCATATGTATTAATTCATTTAATATAGGTAGGTACTATTATTATCCTATTTAAGAGATAGGGAAACTATGGCGGCACAAAGGGATTAAAAACTTCCCCAAGTTCACACACTTGGTAAGCGGTGGAGCTTGTGAAGGGCATGATGCCTTGGGACCTGGGGTTTGTTCCTTCCTGTCTTGTCCTCAGATCTCCTTGCTGGTGAGCTGCGCTTCAGGCCCCAGCCTCTGTTTCTCTCCTTTTCTCCGGCTCACCTAGGCTTAGGATGCTGATTACTCCTGAGTCTTTTCATGTGGCCCCATGATGGAAGATTTGGTGGGGGATATAAGGGGCACCATCCTCTTCCCTCCACGTCCCGGCAAAGACAGGCATGGAACAGTTTTTTTTTTTTTTTAATTTTATTGGTGTATTGTTGATTTACAATGTTGTGTTAGTTTCAGGTGTACAGCAAAGGGATTCAATTATACATCCACATGTATTCATTCTTTTTTAGATTCTTTTCTCATTTAGGTAATCACAGAATATTGAATAGAGTTCCCTGTGCTGTCCTTGTTGTTTATGCATTCTGTGTATACTAGTTTGCATCCCAAATTCCCACTCCATCCCTCCCCCACCCCGTTCCCTCTTGACAACCACAAGTCTCTTCTCTGTGAGTCTGTTTCTGTTTCATAGATAAGTTCATCTGTATCATTTTTTTTTTTAAGATTCCATGTATAGATGATATCATGATATTTGTCTTTCTCTTTCTGACTTACTTCACTTAATATGACAATCTCTGGGTCCATCCATGTTGCTGCAAGTGGCATTATTTCATTCTTTTTAATGGATGAGTAGTATTCCATTGCATATATATACCACGTCTTCTTTATCCATTCATCTGTTGGCAGGCATTTAGGTTGCTTACATATCTTGGCTATTGTAAATAGCGCTGCTGTGAACATTGGGGTGCATGTATCTTTTGAATTAGAATTTTCCTCTTTTCTGGATATATGCCCAGGATTGGGATTGCTGGATTGCATGGTAATGGAACAGTATTTTGGGAGAGCTCCCACAGCTCCCTCATTGCCACCATTACCCTAGAGGTTCCTCCCCAGGCAATGGGCTCTGTGGCCTGGTCCCTGGCCCCCCGCCACACTTGGTAGGTAGGTGACCTTGCCTATTGCATTGCAATCTAGCACATGCAACAGTTGACCTTCTCTACAGAGCGAGGGAATTTCAGATGCAAACTAAAAGGGGGCCGAGGCAAGTTGCAGTATCCATTCCAGGCTTAGCATGGGCTTAAAATATTTTATAATCCCTTTCAGGCATTCCTTGTCTCAGGGCCTGTGGCTTTTTGGTGGGAAGACCCTTCTTTCCTTCAGACGTGAGCCCTCAAGGCTGTGGTTCTGGGCCCTTTCGCCTCCACTGTCCTTGTCCAGGCCAAAGAGGTAGGAGCCTTTCCCACGTGACTCTTGGCTTCTGGTTGAACCTGCTGTGTTCCTCTGCTGGTGGCCCCTGGCAGCACCCGGGGAATCCTGTTTTCTTTCCCTGACTCTTCTCTGGCTCAGAGCTCAGCAGCCCCCTTGCTGATCTTTACTTAGCCCGGTACTCCAGATTAGCACATTCTTCCTTTCCTCTCTCCAGGCTTCTGTACCCCACAGCTGTCTACAAAGTCTCTTTGGCTCTTAATGGCTTTGCCCCTGTGACGTCAGCCAGCCTGTCCTCCTGACTGGATTGAAGGTCTAGCCTTCATTGCGTGGGCTGGTTTTTATATCCATTCAAGGATTTCTGATAAATACATACCTGGCTGTCAATTACCAGTCTTCATGGGAAATTCTTACTATGTTTCTCTTAGAATTTAAAAATACTTGCTCTTTCCAATTTTCTTATTTTGCCACATTGAATCCAGTTTTACAGATGAGGAAACCCATTTCAGAAAGGTAGATTGGCTTGCCTGACACAAGCTGGGAAGTGCAGAACTGGGATGCAAATTGTGTGCGATTCCCAAGACCAGGTTTGTTGTGCTAGGCCAATCCAGCTCCTCTGCCAGGTAGGGAATTGTGTGTAAACCTGGAGGTGGAATGTGAACCCAGGCGTTCTGGCTGTAGATTCTCTTTTACCTAATGCCACACACGCTAACGTGTCTATAGCAAAGAGAGCAAGCAGAACCTGCCGTGCGTGCTCTGAGTTTAGGAGGGGCCGAGGGGCATGCACTTGGGTTTGGGCCTTGGTGTGTCCTCATTTAGTACAGCTGTGGTTGGTTACAGCACAGAGCTGGTTTCCAGGCGGTGGTCACAGGGCTGCAGACTGAAACCCAGCCTATAGTCTTGCTGGTGACTTGTATATATTAGGGTTTCTTGGTTGTATCAGGATGTTCCAGCCTCAACTCAGAGGTGATGGAGAGGGCCCCTGTGCAGTTGCAGTTATGCTAATGGTTTACAGTGGTGAGTGCCTTCCTGATAACAAAGCACACTTAGAGGTATTCTTTCATTAGATGCTTGCAATGGCTTTGTGAGGGAGGGGGCCAGGCAGGTATTTGAACCCCCAACTTACAAATGTGGAACAGGCTCAGAAAGGTAATAGCCTCTCCAAGGCTATGCAACCAGAAATTGACAAATTCCAGACCAAGCCCAAGTCTCTCATGATTGTAAATCCAATGACCTCATGTTGCCTCTGAGTAAATTTGACAACTTCAATTCTTCCTCTCTGGGCTTCAGTTCCTATGTGCCTGTAGGGGGCGATAGAGGTCTTTCTATTTTGGGTGCTCTGAGAACTTTTTCTCTTGAACCCTTTGAACTTATCAGTCTTACAGCACATTATCTCAGGATTAGAAGCATTTTCTGTGTGTCTACCTCCCCTCATGTCCTCACCCCCCAGTTTGAGTTCTTTCAGATTGGGACTCTTCTATTTGATCTTGACATCTAGCACAGTGTGTGGCCTAGTAGGAGCTCAATAAATGCTTGTTGAATTGAAACACATGCAAATGAAATTGGCCAGCGTCTCCTCCTCCTTCTCATAGTGCATGGGAAAGGAAAATAACCTTTTTCCTTGGTCCATCCAAATAAATGAAGTTGAAGGTGGCAAAACTCAGGACCTGTGCAGTGTCCTTAGATGGCCACCAGGTGGCAGTGTGACCCCATGGCGACCTTGTCTTCTGCCTGCTCCCTAGGAGACTGAATTATCTTGGCCCCTGTTGGGGGATTGCCTCTGCAAAGCCAGTTTGCATTTGGTGATCTGAGACTGACAAGTCTCGGTCTCTGCCCCTCCTCTGAAAGTTGCGTGTTATCGTGGAAAAGGGCTTTGGAATCCACCAGGCCTGGTTTCCAACCCCGGGCTCTGCCTTTCCCCAGGAACTGAGCCTGGGACACACTACTTCTCTGAGCCTCAGTTTCCACATCCTGTAAAATGGGCAGCCGTTGTACAATTAGAAAAGGACCAGCGTATCATAGACCATAGCATAACTGAATGTTAGTTTTATTTTTGGAAATTCCTGTGTTTGCTTTTCCCTGCCCTCTGTAATCTGGCTCCGTCCTGGCCATCTGATCTTACTCACCAAGCTTCATGCACTTTCCAGAAGGTCTCTTAGTGCTCCTGATGCATCACCCACCACCCCAGGGTACCTCTCGGTACCAAGATGACTGCCGTGGCACCTGGTGTCATATGCAGGAGAGATGGTGTGCATTCCTTGTGCTCCTTTTAAGAGGCCTCTCAGCAGACTTCCTATAAAGTTCTTCTTGACCAGTGTCAGGTCTTAGTAAAGGGCCTGGCTTAGACTAGTCAAGATTCAGCCCTTCAGGACAGGAATAAAGACGCAGACGTAGAGAATGGACTTGAGGACACGGGGAGGGGGAAGGGTGGGCTGGGATGAAGTGAGAGAGTGACATGGACATATATATACACTCCCAAATGTAAAATAGATAGCTAGTGGGAAGCAGCCGCATAGCACAGGGAGATCAGCTAGGTGCATTGTGTCCACCTAGAGGGGTGGGATAGGGAGGGTGGGAGGGAGGCTCAAGAAGGAGGGGATATGGGGATATATGTATACGTATGGCTGATTCCCTTTGTTGTAAAGCAGAAACTAACACACCATTGTAAAGCAGTTGTACACCAATAAAGATGTTAAAAAAAAAAAAGATTCAGCCCTTGAGGCAGGTGAGGGCGCCAGGCTGCTTTAATACCCCTGGCCACCTGGTCCATGGAAGAAGAGGGGACAAGGACGAGGCCCGTGAGTTAAGTAACTTGCTCAAGGTTGCAGATCTAGTAAGAACCAGGATTCAAACCACACCGGGCTGACTCCTGAGGCTATCTGTTGGTTGAAAGGACATTGCTCGGGATTTGATACGCTGGGTTTAGGGATCTTGGAGGTACCTTTTCTAACTGATCTGGAGTCTCCCCTGTCTCTAGGCCCCTTTCCATTGTTGTTTGGGTTTTTCTCGGTCTGTCTTTCTGCCCAGGTGTCCTTTACTCTCTGTCTCCCAATGCTCAACTCTGCTCGCCTTCTGGAATAGACTTCATGCCCACAGCTGGGCCATTCCCCTGAATGGTCAAGGGTGGTCTCAGAGTAGCTGTCGAGACCCCACGAGGGGTCATCTTGAGGTTCCTTTTAGAGCAGATGAGGGAGCTGCGGAGCTCTGAGTCGGGGCTTAGGAGAAGGAAGTGCAGGGAAAGTGCTAAGGGCTGGTGTTGGACCTGGGTAGGGAGAGTCGGTGGTGTGTCCGTGGGGATGCGGGCGAGTGCGTGGGCCAGGCCTTGTGGTAGGTGCAGGTGGTGCAGCAGCCGGCTGCCCCGCTGAGGTTACTCAGGAGGCACTTGGCTTGCAGATGCTGCAGGACTGCCCCAAGGCCCGCCGGGAGGTGGAGCTGCACTGGCGGGCTTCCCAGTGCCCACACATTGTGCGGATCGTGGACGTCTATGAGAACCTGTACGCGGGGAGGAAGTGCCTGCTGATTGTCATGGAGTGGTGAGCAGCCCTCCCGCTTTGCTCCTGGCCCAGCCTCATCCCACTCCCCACCCAGGCCCCACCTTCTGAGGACTGCCGGGTGGGGACTCTGAAGCTTAAAATGTAGACGCCTGCTTTTTGGAGGGGCGGCGGGGAGAGTGCTAGTGGGATGCTATGTTCTCAGATCTGACTGTGGCTTTGTTTCAGTTTGGATGGTGGAGAACTCTTCAGCCGAATCCAGGACCGAGGAGACCAGGCATTCACAGAAAGAGGTAGAAAGGGTCTGTTGTGGGGCCTGGGCTCGGGCAGGCAGGGACACGGGGTGTCTGAAGGGGCTCTCGTGAGAGGTGCGGAGGCCTGCTGCCTTCTCCGGCTCGCCGCTGGGGCCTTCTTCCTCAGCCGAGCCAGGGCTGCTCCTCATTCCCTGGTTTCTGGGGGGCGGGGGTGGACGTAGGGAGCCTTAGGCTGTGTGTGGGGGATTGGTGTATTGGGTGTTCAAACCTAATGACACATCTTGTGACTCCCGCTTGTGACTTCCCGCTCCCCCATTCCCTCTTCTCTGCAGAGGCATCAGAGATCATGAAGAGCATCGGCGAGGCGATCCAGTACTTACACTCAATCAACATTGCGCATCGGGATGTCAAGGTACCAGCTGTTCTTTTTGCCCCCCCCCCCAGTCCCCCCAACTCAGGTGCCATGGAGGCCATAGGGGTCAGGGTCGTGGTGACCCTAGGGAGGGTCCCCAGAGTCATCCTGCATCCCCGCTGCCTGGTTCCTGAGCGAGAGTGGAGGCCCGCAAACCCCCACCCCAGTCATGAAGCCTTGTGAGGCCACCCTCACCCTGCGGTGCTCCTCAGCCACACCTCACCACCGCACCTTCGGTCTCTGTGTCACTGCAGTGTTCACTGCGGTTCTCTGCATCAGTGTCCGACTCCCATGCACGCTGTAAGCTCTTGGGAGGCAGGGAGCTGAGGGTCCTCACCGTCAGCTGTGCAGATCACAGGGGCTGGACAAATGTTGTTGAATGGAGGCAGAAAGGAAGGAAGGGAGGAAGGGAGGGAGGGAGGGAGTGATAGCCCCTCACAGGTTCAGCAGAGGTTCTATTTATTTCTCTCTCTCTGTAGCCTGAGAATCTCTTATACACCTCCAAAAGGCCCAACGCCATTCTCAAACTCACTGATTTTGGCTTTGCCAAGGAAACCACCAGCCACAACTCTCTGACCACTCCTTGTTACACGCCATACTATGTGGGTAAGTCCAGAGGAGGCCTGGGGAGCTTGTCTTCCCCAGAGCTTTTCTCAAGCCCTCCTCTTGCCGGTCTCAGGGCCACAGGTCCTAGGAGAGTTGAATCCTCAGGCCCTTTCTAGCACTGGTTCTGATGTGACCTGACCCAAACTAGGGCTCGTCAGAACTCAGCTGGGACTGAAGCATTACAGGAAATTATCTGCCTGAGATTATGGGTGGGATTTTGCACACACGCACGCTTTTCCTGAGTAGAGCTGTCATTCCCATCAGATTCCCAGTGGAGTCTGGGATGCAGATTTGGTTCAGGAGCCCCAGCTGACTGGCACAGAATAAACTCTCAAAACGTGTTTGTCAAATTAAGTGGCAGTCTGAAATGCTCTTGCAGTCTAAGACTTGTTTTATCTTGAGATTCTAGCCCTAGGGCTCTCGTGGAGAAGGGTCTTCTGGTCTCCTTTGTCCAGCCCTGGGTCTGGGCTATGACTGTTCCCCTTCCCAGCCCAGCTAAGGTCCCATCAAGATGGGCTGAAGGGTTGGATGGGGAGCACCAGCCACCGAGGAACTGCGGTGGATCCCAGTGTTCTGAGGGCCAGGCCCACCCACGCTGACCTTTGGTTTGCAGCTCCAGAAGTGCTGGGCCCAGAGAAGTATGACAAGTCCTGTGACATGTGGTCCTTGGGTGTCATCATGTACATCCTGTGAGTGCGTGGGGAGGGGCCTGGGGGAAGTGGGGCAGGGCTGGGATGAGAAGAAGAGGCAAAGATTAGCGTTCCCCTTCTGGATGGGAGGTGGCCTGAGAATCCCCTGCATTCCCCGTCTCTCTGCGTTTAGTGGCTTCTGACAGCTAAATGCTATAAATTAGCCTATGGGCAGGAAAATGTGTGGTTTAGATACTGTTGCATTCCCGGGCCCTGTCCTTGACTTTGTATATTGTACCTGAGTCAGTGAGTCCCAATTTCTCTGTGACCTTTGCAAGAAGAAGCCTGTGTCGCACTCTAGTCCTGGTGCAGGACCCTAAATAACATCAGCTCTGTCCCTCTCTTCCCACTTCCTCTCGGCTCAGGCTGTGTGGGTATCCCCCCTTCTATTCCAACCATGGCCTTGCCATCTCTCCGGGCATGAAGAGTCGCATCCGAATGGGCCAGTATGAATTCCCCAATCCAGAATGGTCAGAAGTATCAGAGGAAGGTAGAGAACCCACGTGTACATGTGCGTGTGTGCAGGTGTGCGTGCGTGTGCAGGGGCAGTCTCACGTGGGTGGCGTGGCTGTGGATCTGCACCTGGCCCACAGCTGCTGTGTACGTCCTGTCTGTGTGAAGGGCCTGTGGCAGAGCTGGGGTATGGGGCGCGTGGGGCTGTCAGGGCTGGTGCCGTAATGGTCTTCAAGGCTAGCTCCTTGGGTGGTCTGTGTCCATGCCCCTTTGAATCTGTTTTTTCTCTGAAAACTGTGGGAAGGAGAAGCAGAAGGGGGGTGGCCCCTTAGCCATCTCTGTCCCCTCCCTGCACCTCGCTTTACCCCACAGTGAAGATGCTCATCCGGAACCTGCTGAAGACAGAGCCCACCCAGAGGATGACCATCACCGAGTTCATGAACCACCCCTGGATCATGGTAAGCCTGGCAGGCTGGAGGGGCCTGGGTTCACGCGGACTGTCCCTTGGGGCTCCACCCCACCCAGGCTTTCACCCTGACCCTTTTCTTTGTCCCCAGCAATCAACAAAGGTCCCTCAGACCCCACTGCACACCAGCCGGGTCCTGAAGGAGGACAAGGAGAGGTGGGAGGACGTCAAGGTGAGGGCACCACGGGCCAAGAGGGGCTCAGAGGGTGCGTGCCGAGGTGCTTGGGTGTGAGAGGCGGTGCTGGCCCAGAGGGGTTGCTTCTGTACTCGCTCACCCCAGGGGGGCTCTGTTACAACAGGAACAGCGGCTCTGAGCCACTTCCCTGCTGGGTTGTGGGCAGAGGTTGTGTGTTTGGTCTAAAGTTGGCCGTGGCTGTTTTCTACAAGCCCTCTACTGTCTGGGTCTCTAAAGGGACCTGAAAGGTCATCTGGTACCATCTCCTCACTTTGCAGATGAGGAAATTGACGCCCAGAGGCGGGGTGACCTGGTCAAGGTCACGCAGCTAGTGATTGGCTGGGGCAGACATGAACCCAGGTCTCCTGACTCCTGGTCGGCGCTCTTTCTGCCTTCCCGTGGGGCCGCTGGAGGGCTCTAGGAGAGCGCTGGCAGCACGGTGGCCAGGCTCTGTTGACCCAGCCCTGGGCCCATCACCCAGCCTGCCCTCTGTCTCCTCTGCTCCCGCCCATCACCCGCATCCTGCCCTTGCTTTGCCTGTCGCCTCTCACGGCTCTCTCGGTCACTGCCCCTCCAGGAGGAGATGACCAGTGCCTTGGCCACGATGCGGGTCGACTATGAGCAGATCAAGATAAAAAAGATTGAAGATGCATCCAACCCTCTGCTTCTGAAGAGGCGGAAGAAAGCTCGGGCCCTGGAGGCCGCGGCCCTCGCTCACTGAGCCGCTGGGCCCGTCCTGCTCCACTGGAGGACAAGCAATAACTCGTGACCTGAATCTATTTTTTAAATGAAGAGACACAGAACTGTTCACTCCCACCTCCCCTCCTCCTCAGCCTCATGGAGCCCGGACCTCGTCATAGGCTGAATTCTGCCTTTGGTTCTGGCCACCCCTGAGAGGGAGAGCCTGGAAGGCTGGGAGGGTGTGGAGAGAAGGAGCAAGGTGCTCTTGAACCTGTGCTCATTTTGCAGTTTTATCAATAATTTGACTTAGAATTTTTATGAAACTTCTTTTATTGTTCTTGCCCTCATTCCTGCTCCTTCCCCCCAGACCCTTTCCTGTCTGGATACTACAAGGGTTTGGGGTTTGTTAAAGGGTATTTGTGGAAACTCTTATAGGGGGCGTCCCTGTGTCGTGCCACCAGCCCTCTAATTTCCCCACTACAGCCCCAGGTTCCCGCTGGCTGAGGCCTTCTGGGAGCTGCAGGCTGTGGAGGGCTGGAGCCAGGAGGCCACCCACCTCCTCTGCTGAGCCCTCAGACGTCACCGGTGTGCCAGACGGATAGGAGTGAGTGTGGTTGTGTGTGCGCGTGTGTGCCCGTGCCCGTGTGCCTGGATCAGTGCCTGGGCCTGTGCATTTGAGGGGCCAGGGGCAGGCAGGGCTGCAGAGGGAGGGCCTCCGTTGGGGCTCAGGAACTGTCTCCCTCCTCAGGCCTGCCCTGCCCGCGCTGGCTCTGCCAAAGTGCCTGGGAAGCGTGTCCAGATTCTGAGCCAGGCCGTCCGTGCCTGCCTCTGTGAGCGGGTCCTGGGAGGTGGAGAGGAGTGACTTAGCACTGGCACAGCGACCAGGAAGGCTGGAGCCCCGCCCAGGACCCCACTCCCCGCTGAGTGCTGGTCCTGGTCCTCCGAGGCGCTCATCTGCCACGTCATCTCTCTGCTTCCCCTTCCTGCCACTATTAACCCGTTCGTGTTTATTTTCTTACATTTTTGCTGTTTCTCAACAGGCCCACTCTCAGCCCGCGTGGGTGAGCCTGGGCAGTCAATGAGTGACACAGAGCTGCTGCGTTTCCTGTGCCTCCCGGGCTCTGGGGCATCGGCAGCACCCCCTGGTGGGCAAAGACAGCACCACTCTTGCGGCCCTCCTGCAGATCGCCATCATGCGGCCTAGCGGGTGGGCGGGGGAGGCTTCACACCAAAGATGTCCCGATCCTGCCCCCTCCCCATCAGCCCCTTCCCCCCGACCCCAAACAACTCAGCGTCATATGTCCAGGCCAGTGGGGGGGAGGGGGGAGGGGGGTAGGGCCCTCCCTCCCCAGTATTAATTTGCAACAGTGTGGGGAGAGGTCCTCTGTGCCATGGTCCCTTGGGGCAGGGGTGACAGTAATGCTTCAGCTTTCATCTCCCTCAGGGGCAGGGTTGGGGGGCGCACCCAGGGTCTTCTCTGGGTGTGAGGGAAGGGCTCCGAGTGCCCGCGGCACCTCCCGTCTCTGATGGCGTGTCCAGCACTCAGATTGTTGTAAACTCTTGTTGTTTTGTATGAGCAAAATTGTCTTTACTAAACAGATTTAATAGTTGAAAGGTTTTCTTTCTCTTCCTTCGTGGGGCTCAGCCCCTTGACCCCCCGCCTGCCCTCTTTCCGCACATGGAGAGCGGTTCTGTGAGTTGGGAGGGCAGAGTCCGTGTGTCCTGGGAGAGGAGGGGAGGGCTCCCGGGCGAGAGGCTGAGGGCCTGGCCAGGACCTGGCATGGGGACACGGAGAGCAGGGCTGGTGCCCACCACGGTGTGGGGAGCCCATGCTCTTCTGCCAAGCATTGAATCAGGAGCCAAGCTGCTTCTCAGCCCAGTTCCTCGACTTGTTTAGCCACAATCAGGCGCTGACACCCTCAGCCTGGGCGGCTGGCTGGTGTGAGGATTGTGAAGAAGTTGCTGGTGGTGAACTGGTTCAGATCCTGGGAAAGAGTCCAGAGGAGCAGGTCAGTGTAGTTCCTGAAAGTTCCAGGAGGAGGTGATAGGGGTCAGGCAGAAGCCAGAATACCTCAGACCTGGAAGAGGCCTCAGGGCTCCTATGACCCACTCCCCTCGATTCACAGATGAGCAGGCTGAGGCTCAGAGGTGGGGTATCTGAGACGCACAGTGAATTGGTTCGCGGTGGGGCCCAAGGTAGAAATCGGTCTATTGACCCCACTGCTCTCCCTCCCAGTCAGATGGAAAAATGGTCGTCGATAAGTTCAACTGCATTTTCTCACTGGATCCTCAGAGCTGTCAGGGAGAAAGGCAAGGCAGGATGGTTATCCCTGTTTTCTGAGCGAGGAAACCGACCAAGGGAGTGAAGGGATGTGCTGGGGATCCCAGCGCTCATGGGTTTGGACTAGAACTCAGGATCCCAAGGCCTGGGGTGGTCTCAACCTCAGACCTGGTCTCCTGCCTGGAGGAGAGCCTGCTCATCCCCCCAGTCATCAGTGGGATCGCAGCCCCCCTGCTCGGGTTTGTGGCAGAGGCAGGGCATGCCTGGGGCCCCATGGCCTCCCCTTCACAACTCCTGAATGTGGCTGGCTCCTACCTTGAAACTCTACCCATCACTCTAGAAACCACCATTCGAACGAACCAGCATGAGGTTTTGCTTTCAGAGAAATCCAGTCATGTTGTCTGTGCTTATGTGGGTATCAGAGGTGATTGATAAGAACTCGGGGGAAGAGGGGATAAGGGGTGGTAGGGCGGGAATTGGGGTACAGGGGAAGGGCGTTATCAGTGCTCTGCTGTCTTTGGAGGCCATGTTAGTTTTCTGTTGCTGTTGTAATACATTTCGTGGCTTAAGACACAAATGTAATATGTTAGATTTATGAGGTCAGAAGTCTGATATAGTCTCCCTGGTCTAAAATCTAAGGTCTCAGCAGAGCTGTGTTCTGGAGGCTCTAGCAGATTCTCTTGCCTTGCGTTTCCAGCTTCCAGAGTTTTCCCCATTCCTTGGCTCACGGCCCCCTTCATCCATCTTCAAGGGCAGCAACATCGCATCTCTCTGACCTTCTGTTGTCACATCTCTCTAACCTAGCCAGAAAGGAGCCTCCACTTTTAAGAACCTGTGTGATTAGACTGGGCCTACCCAGATAATGCAGGAGGTCCTTCACCTCAGTCCCACCTGTAGAGTCCCTTTGCCATGTAAGGCCACATGTTCCCCGGTCCAGGGATTGGGATGTGAGCATCTGTAGGGCTGCTGCTCTGCCACAGAGGCCCATCTCACAGCCCTCTCATCCTCTTGCCCCACACGTTAACACTTGTGTTTTCCTTCCTCCTCCATCTAGGTCAGCCCAGTTCACAAAACTGGATCTGACATTCAGGGAAGGTGGCTGGGATGAAGGGCAGGAGGGGCCTGGCTTGGTGAGTGGGGTCTTGCCATGACTTTCTACTCTCTCCACGCCCCTGACCTTCCACACTGGTGTGGCCCTGTGATTCTTTGTCTCTAGGAAGAACTTAAGCTCCTTCTGCTAAACTCCCAGGTGGGATGGCAGTGGAACTTTCATGCCTAAAGGCAGATGCTGGCTTGCATGGTTCCAGGGGGCAACAGGAGATGGTTCTTGAACACCCTTCAGCGGTGTGAGATGTAAGGAGGGCTTATGGACACTTGCAGGTACCTAGGAAGCACTGGTGCTGTGCTGGGCTCTTTCCCTTGATCTCATCACCATCATAAAAGCCCTCTGACAGAGTCAGTCTAGCCTCCAGTTTACCTGTAAGAAAACTCAGCATCAGAGAAGTGACGTGACTCTCCCAAGGCCTCATGACTAAGCAGAGGTCAATCTGACTTGGGTCTCCTGCTTCCAAGTTTAGAGTTTCTTAAAAAACACCACCACCACCTAAGTCCTCTTGATAAGGGAGTGGGGAAGGGAGGCCAAGCAGGGAGACAGCTGGATTCTTCTCCACTGAGTAGAGGTGAATTTCCTTTTCTAGGGAATGGGGGTGGCACTCCTAGGCCCTGTGACTGTTGAGGAATGCAGCAAGATGATGGATTTAAATGTTTGGTCAGGGGCCAGGTGGCCTTTATCACTATTGGTGTCCTACCCTCTGGTGGGCTGCCCTGCCCAGAGGGCACAGGGAAGCCCAGGTTTGGAGCAGGGTTGGTGGTCTAGGCTGAGTCCATGTTCCTGTCAGCTTGAGGGCATCACCTGTGCCTTGGGGTGAGGAGGCAGTTGGGTTGGTAAACAATAACAGAAAATTTGGGGTTTTCCTTTTTTTTTTTTTTTTTTTTTTTTTTGCGGTATGCCAGCCTCTCACTGTTATGGCCTCTCCCTCTGCGGAGCACAGGCTCCGGATGCGCAGGTCCAGTGGCCATGGCTCACGGGCCCAGCCGCTCCGCGGCATGTGGGATCCTCCCAGACCGGGGCACGAACCCGCGTCCCCTGCATCGGCAGGCGGACTCTTAACCACTGCGCCACCAGGGAAGCCCTGGGGTTTTCCTTTGACTGGGTTGGAGACAGGAAACACGGAGGGCTGGGAATGACAGTGGGTAGAGTGGGTAGGTTGGCCTGCTCAGGGTGCGAAGGAAATTCAGTTATTCAAGGGAGGAGGGTGGAGTTGGAGAGGCTGGGCAAAGTGGCTGTCTCACCCACCCCCGGTGAATGTAAACCTGCTGGGTGCTCTCCAGGGGGCCAGAGGGGGCTGGAGGAGGCTTTGGGAGCCAGCCTCTGATCAGCCCCAGGGATACAGCCTCTCCCTGGCTCTGTCTCTTGAAGCCCATGTTTAGGGGCCACCCCAGGGGGAGGCTGGCTGAGTTGGGGAGTAGCCATTCTTTGGAAGGGACACCAGCCTCTGGTGGGGCCTTTTGGTGGACTCATTTTCCTTTCCCTGCACTCAGTCGGACCCAACATACTAAATCACCAAATAAATACCCAGGCACTTACTATATGTGCTATGCTTCGGGAAAAACCAAGTGTAAGACCCAGTTGCTGCCCAGCGAGATACAAAATCTGCGTGCAACCATGAGAGGCCTTATCTTTTCTTTCTCTGTATCCGGAGGCCTGGACACATACTTTGTGGTCTGAGTCGATCCATTCAAAACTGCCCCAGCCCAAGTGGCCTCTTAGGGCCCTAGAGGGTTTGAGACTGGAGGGATGAGTGAAGTCAGAAGATCCTGGATCCTGGATCCTCATCTCCTGTTGGACGAAGCCCTCCATGCATGCCTTGCTCAGGACAACAAGGGTCGGTCCTCCCTGACCCAGGCACAGGAGGATGACACGTGGCCATGCCAGGACTTCAAGAGGAGGGAAGCACTGTCCGGGTGTGCAGGGCTACGGCCCCTCCCCCAAACAGGCCGCCCTTTGCAGTGTCAGTGCCTTGGCCTCCTGGGCCCGAGCTGTTCTTTGAGACTCCCTCCAGGAACAGAAATGGCACGTTCCGATTCAGCTCATCTCGAGCACCTGCCATGTGCCACACCCAGCGCTTGGGACTTCGGGGAGACACAGCTGAGTTAGAAGTGGGTCCAGCTCTCCTGGGACTCAGAGGCATAGGTGGGGGTTAGTATGATGGAAGGCAGGGAGGATCAACGCTTTCATGGGATAGGGACAGAGCAGGGGACCTCAGTGGGGAGGGTAGAGCTTTTCTGGCGGAGACTCAGGAGGCCTTCAAGCTGGCAAATTGGACAAATTTGATGGTAGAAAATGAGGGAGCAGCATGGTGGAGGTGTTGCCGTCAGATTTCTGCTCCGGTTTCTGCGGAGTAAGAGTCAGCTCTTTCTAGTTTCACCCCTCTGTCTTCTGGTCTGAACTGCTGTCTGCTCATCACTTCAGCTGGACCTTTGGCCATCAGTTCTGTCCATGGGAAACCTGACTTCTCCTCAGTGGGGGGTCCTCGGTATTTTCTGTTCATTTTCTCTTTTCAGCCCCTTCAACCTGGATTCCCCTCTTTTGCCATGTTTGTTCCCCCAAAACCAAAACTTAGCCTATCAGGGATTTCCCCACATATTCTTTTTTTTAAAAAATTGAGGTATAGTTGATTTACAGTATCACATAAGTTTCAGGTGTACAACATAGTGATTCACAATTTTTAAAGCTTACACTCCATTTATAGTTATATAATGTCAGCTATATTCCCTGTGCTGCTCTATAGATTATTCCCAATAGCTGCTCTATAGATTATTTATTTTATACATGATAGCTTGCACCTCCTAATCCCTCCATCTTGCCCTTTGCTCCTTCCTTCTCTTCACCCCCGCCTATTCTTTTTTTTTTTTTTTTTTTTTTGGCTGTGCCATGAGGCATGCGGGATCTTAGTTCCTCAACCAGGGATCAAACCCGTGCCCCCTGCAGTGGAAGCTTGGAGTCTTAACTGGACCTTCAGGGAAGTGCCGTCTGTCCCCCCCCCAACCCCCCCCCAGACTTTTAAACTAATTAGTTAATTACTTTATTTGTTTATTTATTTATTTTGGCCGCACCAAGCAGCACGTGGGATCTTAGTTTCCCGACCAGGGATTGAACCCACAGCCCCTGCAGTGGAAGCGCAGAGTCTTAACCACTGGAACCACCTAGGAAGTCCCCCCCCAAACCCCGCCACCACCACCTATTCTTAAGTTCATTACTATTTTTTTTTTTTTTTTTTTTTTGCGGTACGCGGGCCTCTCTCTGTTGTGGCCTCTCCCGCTGCGGAGCACAGGCTCCGGACACACAGGCTCAGCGGCCATGGCTCACGGGCCCAGCCGCTTTGCGGCATGTGGGATCTTCCCGGACCGGAGCACGAACCCGTGTCCCCTGCATCGGCAGGCGGACTCTCAACCACTGCGCCACCAGGGAAGCCCTAAGTTCATTAATTTTTAAAGAATCCTTACAAGGTTATACGTTAAACTTAGATCATTTTTAGTTATGCATTTTACAGATTATAGAAAAGGATAACGTTACATGAGATTAGGGGGTCCTGGAAAATTGGGGTGAATGGTTGTCAAGGGCTTCCTTGCCCCTCTCCCCTCTGAGTGTCACTGAAAAGCCAGAGTTCTTTGCAGGTCTTTTTCTCATCCCCATTCACCGTGGTCCCTACACCATGGGCTCCAGGTGTATTAAACCTGAAGCCCTTAGGAGCTTCCCTGTAACGAATACACATTTTAGTGTACCTAAGCTATCACACTTTTTGTCACACACCAGCATCTCAGGCCTGGAGTTACCTTGGAATGTCCATCCACACTCTGCAAGGAATAATGATTGCTCTGAAGGGAAGTCAGTACCCAGAGCCTCTGGTCAGGAAATCTTGGCCTTCAAGCCTGTAGGATCTCAGGTGGGGCTCTGGGGGGAGTGGCTGCTCCTGAGGCCAGGAACCTGCATGTGGTAAGTCATTTTAGGGGCCAGGCTGCCATGCAAATATATTCGTTTGCATAACTTTCTTGCTCTAAGGGGCAGTGAAGTTTCCTACCCCATCCGACACCCCCCGCCAGTATTTGCAAGTGAAGTACTGGAACTGGCTTTCTCCCTTTGCCATCCCCCTCCCTTCATGAGTCCTCTCGTCCCCTGAGTTTTGTTTCTGTTCCCCAGGCCCTGTGTGACCAAATACTGGTCTTGACCTCTCTGATCCTAGGGTAACAGTGTTCCCGGGCCCCATGATGCAAAGTACTGCAAAAATCATGCAAATGAGTCTCCAGTCTGGGTGGCTCTGGCCCAAGCTCCTGCCAAGTTGCTGGCTCAGGTCACTGCTGCCTGGGACCATGTGAAACGTGATCTTGTTCCTTCCTCAGTTCCTGCAGCTGGTTGTCTCTTGTTCCTCAAATAGCTAGAGCCTCCTGAGGCTGTGAGGCCTTAAGGTTCAGAAAGAGCTGAGTTCTCCCAGCCCTTAGCCTCTGATTTGGAGGCCAGTGGTTCTGAATTCACCAGGCAGAGGTTTACTTTTCAAAGAAATCACAATCTCATCTGACTCTGAGAACGAGACCTTGGTTAGTTGTGACTGGAGCCTGTGGTATGGGGAGATCTGGTGTTTGTAGTAAGACCTAGAGGGGCCAGTGGCTCTCTGGCACTCAGCTGTCTCCTTTTCTGATCAGAAACCTGCTTTATGGAAATGGTCCTCATAGTGAGACTCTAATCCTACCTCTCACCCCACCCACCCACAGTGGGACGAGGGCAGGTCATTCTCTGAGCCAGTCTGCAAGGAAGAGGAAGAGGTAGATGAGGAATCCAGTTTCATCCGCCTATTCCAGGCTCTTTTTAAAAAATTAATTAATTAATTTATTTATTTTTGGCTGTGTTGGGTCTTCGTTTCTGTGCGAGGGCTTTCTCTAGTTGGCGGCAAGCGGGGGCCACTCTTCATCGTGGTGCGCGGGCCTCTCACTATCGCAGCCTCTCTTGTTGCGGAGCACAGGCTTCAGACATGCAGGCTCAGTAGTTGTGGCTCATGGGCCTAGTTGCTCCGCGGCATGTAGGATCTTCCCAGACCAGGGCTCGAACCTGTGTCCCCTGCATTGGCAGGCAGATTCTCAACCACTGCGCCACCAGGGAAGCCCTGGTTCTGAGGATGACAGCTCACCCAGCGAAGGTGCGTGCGCAGTATCTGCTGGCTGGATGAATGCGTCTAAAGAACAATTAACACAAGCAAGTCCAATCATTCAAAGAAATTATATACACACATAATTACATATACATACAGAGTGAAATGTGAAAGCTTTCTCCTTATAACCTCTCCTCACCTAACTATGCCAACTTCCTCTTCAGAAATAACTACTTTTAGCGGCTTGATTTTATTTTGATTTTATCCAGTCTTACCAAAAACTCTAATTATTTGTCCACATACATATATGCTTAGAAACAGGTGAGAAATTCCTTTGAAGGCTGTAACAAGTAGCAATGAAATCATTAGGCATATTGTTCGGCAACTTGCTTTTTAAAAAAGTTGTGGTGAGAGAATTCCCTGGTAGTCCAGTGGTTAGCACTTGGTGCTTTCACTACCAGGGCATGTGTTCAATCCCTGGTTGGGGAACAAAGACCACAAGCCACATGGCGCGGCCAAAAAAAAAAAAAAAAAAAAAATTGTGGTGAAATACACATAACATAAAGTTTACTACCACCATCTTTAAGTGTAGAGCTCAGTAGTGTTAAGTATGTTCACATTGTTGTGCAGCCAATCCCCAGAACTTTTTCATACCGTCAATCAACACGCAACTTGCTTTTTTAACTTAGCATTTCTTAGTGGGTGCCCGTGACTGAACTCAGAACCATTATATTCATTTTTAACAGCCCATAGTGTGGCTATACAATAATTTATCTGCTACTGATGGATGTCTCATTTTTTTTAAACTGTTAGTATTAATGTTGCAAACATCTTGTGCAATATCTTTGTGCACATGTGTGAGGATTTCTGTAGGATAGATTTCTAGAAGTGGAATAGTTACGTCAAAGGGTATACACATTTTAGGTTTTGGTAAGCACTGCCAAAAAGACAGTATCGATTATGAATGAATGCACTTTGCATATTGTTTTCTGAATGAGAGGTCCATGAAAGGATTTGCTGCCAGCGGTGGGGTAATCTGGGGACAGAATAAGTCAGCTGAAAATAAGAGGACATTCAAAGCACTTCTCAAAACCAAAAGATGCATACCATTGGCCACATTGTGGGCGACTGGAAAAATCAGATCTGGAGGGGGCAAGGGGATTCCTAAAACCTCTCCTCACACATCAGCAGCTCTGCTCACTCAGTTATGGTTATTTGCATAAATTTTGGGTGTGTAGGCAGAATGGCTCAAAGACAATTCTGAGGTTCAGCCTTGTTCAGCCTCCTACTGGTATTTGACTTTGAGCAGGTTACCTGACCCACTCCTCAGACTGGGAAGCGAGTGTCCCAGGTGGAGCACCTAGGAGTTTGCAGTGTGCAAATGACTTTGACGTAAGATAGACTGGCGGGTGCTGTAAGAGGCCCAGAGTGCCATGGGAGGTTACCTGGGAGGCATGGCCCCTCTGACTAGGGAGAGTGGGGAAAGAAAGGCACATGGCAGAGGAGATAGCTCTGACTCAGGGTCCTAGGTGTTATGGGGGACACAGGAGACATGCAAGGATTTTTTCTTACTATTCAGGAGCTCAACCACATTTCCCCCCCAAAACCCTTTCTGTGACAGTGATTGTGTGCTCAGCCATCTGCTGATTACCGAGTCAGATCAGGCTTGTGACACGATGGTCAATAACTCAGATGCACAGTGCACAGGAGAAAGCTTTGGAGTTATACTCAACTGGGTTCAAACTATGGACAGGTGACTTGACCTCTCTGAGCCTCAGTTTACCAACCAGTACAATGGGGATAATAATTGTGGCACCCCACAACTATTAATTAAATATTAATATTTATAATACTTAGTTATTAATTATGAGCAGGTGCCTCACAGATATCCAATTACAGCATAATCATCCAAGGGCCCCAGCTGCTTGCTCTGAAACCCATTGTTGCATCTGCACTGAGGCCATCCTCCCCTGCATCTGTGCCCAGCCAATGACTGGGCACAGCAGGGATGCTAAGGCACATGGGTTCCTGGGGGAACCAGAACTCTAGTGACTTTGACTGGAGGACTCCCTGGCAACTCTGTGGAACCTCTAGGACTCCTGTGCCCAGACTCCTCTCCCTCGCTCCTCGAAGGGGTCAGACGTGGTATGATGGCTCTCCCTGCCTGGCCTGTCTCCCACCCTATTTTCTCTCGTAAAGGCATTTCCCCTCGTAAAACATTTGCATATTTAATCCCATTCTGTCATCTGCTTCTCGGAGGACCCAGACTAACAAAATAATATCACTGACCTCATTCAGTTGTGAGGAACAAATGAAAAACTGTGTAAGAGACATGTAAAAGCTTGAGCATAACGCCTGGCACACAGCACTCGTTATTATGTATCATAGGAAGTAGTCTTATTATTGTATCAGTGCAAGCAGGTTGACTTAACTAAAAAGGAGAGTTTGGGTTTGGGAATCTGGAAATGTGTCTTCCTGCCCCTTCCCTTATCTATTCCTTCTGAGCTCTCTCTTCTTGTGACCCATGCCCTTTCATAACAGTGGCAGCTGTCCCAGCAGTGTCTTGGACTGGCACCCGTTGCTTTCTGCCTGGGTAAAGGTGATTAACACTGGGTGGCTTTGGTTGAGCAAGTCTGCTATAGGGTCTGGGGCAGGGCTGTTCGGACCCACTGGATCTGTTGCTCTTCAGCCCGCAAAGAGGACCCCCGCCCATGCTGGGACGTGACTTGCTGGGAGGCAGCGCGAGTAGCTGGGGGGTGGGGGTGGCGGTAGTGTCACTGGGGGGCGTTAGCAGCTGGGCAGAGTTGCGGGCCAAGGGAGGCTGATGCGAAGACAGTGTGCCTTCGAGTGAAACAGGGGCTGTGAGAGGTGAGGTTGAGTCATAGGGTTTCTCTCAAAACCCCTGTGCTGGTGGTATCTAGCATGAGCTGAAAGTGGAGCCCGCCAGCCCCAGCCTCGGCCCCAGTTCTAAGAATGCATCCCCTTCCCTCCCTCGCACAGTTGACAAAATTAATCAGGTGCCTGACTTTGGAGGTGAAAACCACTGGGTTATATCCCAGCAAAGGAGGCCACAGAGATTGGGGCTGATTGAAAGGAAATGTGAGAGAAGCTGTGTCTAGGTTGGGTTTCAGAACCTGGTTCTTTGTGCTCACACCAGCAAATACAGTGTGGCTTGAGTGACTGAGCAGGAGAGGCGGTGTGGGCCAGCGCCCTGGACTCCCACAGATCCTGGTCACGTTCTGGCTCTTCCACTTGCCAGCTCAAAGCTTTCACCCTCTGTAAGCCTCAATTTCCCATCAGTGAAACAGTGACAGAAAGGGCAGCTTTGTCATACTGTGTTGTGAGAATTAAATAGCTAATCAGTGTAAACCCTTAGCCCAGTTCCTGGCACACAGTGAATGAAGGAACCGCGCAGCTCAGTTCAGAGGCCCCCTCCCCCTTTGCGACCTCTCTTCTCGTGGATTTTGACCTCCAACAACCCTATGAGATAGTGGTATTATCATCCCCATTTTATAGACTTGTAAGTGGAGGCTCAACTTGATTGAGTGCCTAGAAAAAAATCTTCTGGAGTTCAGGGCCCTGACATGGTCAGCAGGAGTTTACAGCTTGCTTGGAACACCTCCCAAAGGCAAAGAGGAGGCAGTGAAGTCATCTGAGGCTCAGAGAGGCTCACGGCCGCTTGTCAGTGAACGAGCCACAGCTCTCATGGACCTGAGGGCTGGAAGGGCACCGTGCAGCACCTCCTGCCTCCCGCCAGCCCCCAGGCCCCCCGGATGGAACGCTCCTCCTTCAGATATCTGCACAACTTATTTCCTTTACATTCTGTTCATGTGTCACTTTTTCAATAACGTCTGCACTTACAGCTCTAGTTCAGACTGCCGGCTTCCTTCCCACCCCCAACTCCTTACTCTGGGCACTGGATTCGCCTCCATGGCTTTATTTTTAAAAACCGTTTTTTATTGATGTATGATGTACATACAAAACAATTACCCTACTTAATCCCCCCCTCCCCCATAGATCTGATCACCTTCTAAAAAGCCATTTAACTTATTTATAATGACTGGAATGCAAGCTCCACAAGGGCAGGAATTAGTGTCTGCTTTATTCACTGATACATCCCGGCGCCTGGCACACAGTAGTCCCTATTTGTTGAACGTTGGCAGGAACCTAGTAACGTCCTAGTAACAAGCACAAGACGGAGGCCCCACCTCCCTGACAGTTTGGAGGAGGCAACACCAGGCACTGTATGACTAAGCGCCAAAGGGTGTGGCGGAGACAGCAGCACATGATGGGGCTAGGAGCAGTCCCCAGAGGTTGGTGAGACACAGGGAAAGCCACCCTGGATCTAGGTGCCAGAGGGCAGCTGGCACCTTGATCCTTCCAGCTGTCCTGTCACCTGAGTCAGCTCCTCTTTCCCGGACAGAGGGGAAGCCTTCCCTCTGCCAAACCCCCATCCCTCCTGCTGCTGCTTCAACCCATTTCCTCTCGTTCTGCTCTCAGTGGGTCTTGTGGCAGTAACCGCACCAACCATTCCAACCCACCTCATTCCTCAACCTGATGTCCCAGCAGGCCCAGCAGGGGCTGCCACAAAGTAGCTACAAACTTGTGCAGCTCGGGAGGGCAAGCCGAAAACGCTTTGCCCCTGGAGTAGGGTGAACCCCTGGAGGCACAATCCCCGGCACCTGTCGGAAGCGGACCCACAGAGGATGCTCAGTAAATATTGGGTGAGTGGATGGATGTGGCTGAGGGTTAAAAGATGCCCTGAGAATTCCTTTTAATAACCTAGCATCTGTCTAGATTTCAGCAGCTACATCATTTAAACAAATTTTTGGTTATTTCACTTTATTATTTATTGTGTTTAGTATTTTATTTTTATATCACTTTTCCCCATAGAAGCTTCCCAAACTGTATTCGATGTGGTATAATAAAGCTGAATAAAAATAAATAAGAAAATCAAGGAAAAAAGAAAAGTGGGGTAGTAAGGAGGAGTACATCCCGTAGAAGCCCTTACTCAGTAGAGCTGAAACCCAGATATTTAAAGCCCTGCTGTTGGGACTTCCCTGGTGGTCCAGTGGTTAAGAAACCACCTTCCAATGCAGGGGACGCAGGTTCGATCCCTGGTCCAGGAACAAAGATCCCACGTGCTGCGGGACAGCTAAGCCTGTGCACCACAACTACTGAGCCCAAGTGCTCTGGAGCTCATGTGCCACAACTACTGAGCCCGCATTCCACAACTAGAGAGCCCATGCTCTGCAATGAAAGATCCCACATGCCTCAACTAAGACCTGACATGGCCGAATAAATTAAAAAAAAAAAATCTTTAAAGTCCTACTGTTGTCTATAAGGAGAGTGGATGGTCACAATTCTTATGGGATCCTAAGACCCCATAAAACCTCTCTGGTTTGTATCACATGCTCCTATCCAGGTACATCAGAGAATAGGTTGAGTGATGGACATTCTGAGAACATCCCTGAATCAGAGAATCTCAGGGCTGGAAGCCTACAAAGGGATACTGCTGTTTCCCAGACTTTCTGAAATCATAGACTACCAAATAATCTTGCTCATGCTTCACCCTTATAAACCTGTTACTTAAAAAGTATCCCTGCTCCAAGACACTGAGTAGCTACATATAGAGCAAAAACCAAAGGGAAGTAATTTCTTTAGGGATTGTTGTCTCAAAAGTGGTAACATTTTATCTGTTTTCACTAACAATAATATGACAATAATAACAAGAAAATATGTAACAATATTTTTTCCCAATTCTTATAACACATTTGACATTGTTTTCATAGGATCTGGACTGGAGTTCCATGAACTCTATAGCTTGTCACCAATGTCACAGTTTACTCCACCCAACCCCTCACCCCCCTCCAGGAAAGAGTTCTGTAGCCCTGTCAGAACCCACAACGCTTTCCTCTTGGTTTGTCCTCGGTGACCCTGAAGAGTGGCAAGTGGGGGCCACTTTAGACTCGTCCTGCGAGGCCTTCACAGTGAAGCTAACGGAGCTTCAATTCAGAGCCCTGAGTTGCGCAGGCCTTTTCTAATTTTGTACCTGTAACTTTTTTTTTTTTTTATAACTTTATTTATTTATTTATTTATTTTGACTGCCTTGGGCCTTCATTGCTGCACGCGGGCTTTCTCTAGTTGCGGCGAGCGGGGGCTACTCTTTGTTGTGGTGCACGGGCTTCTCATTGTGGTGGCTTCTCTTGTTGTGGAGCACAGGCTCTAGGCGTGCCGGCTTCAGTACTTGTGGCACGCGGGCTCAGTAGTTGTGGCTCGCAGGCTCTAGGGCACAGGCTCAGTAGTTGTGGTGCACGGGCTTAGTTGCGCCGTGGCATGTGGGATCTTCCCAGCCCAGGGCTCAAACCCATGTCCCCTGCATTGGCAGGTGGATTCTTAACCACTGCACCACGAGGGAAGTCCATACCTGTAACTTTTAATTTATTTTTTCTTAGAGACAGCCTCCAAATTATTCAAGCTTTGGGACCCACAAAGCCTAGATCCCTCACTGCTTGCAATTCATTGTGGCAGGAAAGGCTAGCTCTGCACTGCAGATTTCTGTCCCTTCTGTTGTTGTCTCTGGGAAGTGGATGCCCGGCCAGGGACTACATTTTCCTCAGTGACTGAGTTCTAATCAGTGGAACGTGGGCAGAAAGGAAATGCCCACATTCCCAGGCCTTACCTATAAAAACCTCCATAAATCTTCCATTTTCCTTTCCATTCAATACCTTCTCTTCGGGCTGCCATGTCGACAATTCAAGACAACCACGAAAGCTATGGGTCGACGATAGCAAAGTGGGTTAAGTTTGACTCCGTTTTTGATGTTTGACTGCTGACATCCGTAGAGACTGCGACTCCCCTTGTCTCTTCTGCCCCCAGGAGACTTAAGAAAGCTTAAGCACACCCTCCCTTGGCACTGGTGGGAGGTTCAAACCATGCAGGTCTCAGCCTGTGCCTGGGAATCCTTAGCAAGCCCCCTCAGCTAACTATCACGAAACCCCAATCCCCTGCTCTCTCCCAAGCCATTCCTGGACCTGTTTGAGAAGCCACCTTGTTCCCCACAGAAAGCCTCATTATGTAAACAATAAACATTTCCATATCCTCTTGAGGTGTGTGTGTGCGCGCGTGTGATGATCAGTCTTGTCATCCGAACCACATTTTGGTGTGTTTGGGGTCCCTCCTATCTATGAGGGTGACTCTGACACAGAACCTCCATCAGCATGGATGACCATGTAGAACAGAGTTCTTGTCTGTATCTCTCCACACACCCTCCCTTGCTGCTCGCCTTCTACACACATTCTTTCCAGGAGTGAGAAATCAATTTCCAATGTGTTAAGTTAGTGAGATTTCAGGGTTTATCTGTCACAGCAAGCTATTATGGTATTACCTTAACTAACATAGCTGATGATAAAGCTGACTCTCTAGTTCTAATCATGTCTGTCTAACTAATCCTAATATCCTAAGAAGCTTCTGGGAGATCTGGAACAAAAACCCAAAACATTGGATCTCTTCCTTTCTGGCTTGAGAGAAGGTGCTGACTGCTTATCTATCAGAGATTGTGGATAGGAAAGCCATTTGATTCAGGATATAGGAATAAATATGTGGTGATTCTGGAATGGTGGATTATTTATTTGTATTAATATGACTTTATTCATTCATAGTATTTTCCCATGGAAGTGAGAAGGATGAGAAAGTTATCATGTGTTATAAAACAGTAGGAGGGCTTCCCTGGTGGCGCAGTGGTTGAGAGTCCGCCTGCCGATGCAGGGGACGCGGGTTCGTGCCCCGGTCTGGGAAGATCCCACATGCCACGGAGCGGCTGGGCCTGTGAGCCAGGGCCGCTGAGCCTGCGCGTCCGGAGCCTGTGCTCCGCAACGGGAGAGGCCACAACAGTGAGAGACCCACATACCGCAAAACAACAACAACAACAAAAAAACAGTAGGAGAAGGGAGGGAATAAAAGAAACCAGTACAGCAAAATCAACCACCCAGTAAACACCCCAGTCATGCACCAAAGCCCAAGGGAGCTGCAGGTCAGGAACTTCCCTAACCTCCCTCCTCTCTATGAATTCAAGATCTCACCCAGAGCTTTGGTTTCTGGCAGTAAACATGGAGTTGTATTTGTCCCATCTCCTACTGAACACATTTCAGCTTCTGTGACATCTTTTTCCTAATATGTGAGCATCTTTCCTTTCTCAGTCTCCCACTCACTCCCAGTTTCTATGTGGAAACACTGCCCCCACTGCCTCTCTCTACCTTTGGAGGGGAGAGGAATGCCAGATTATTAAACCAATGGTGTGTGAGCAAGTGGAGGAGAAGGCAGCTGCCACTAGGATTCAGTAAATTTTCACTGTTGAAGGTTTCACCTTTAAGGCTGCCATGCCACTTGTCATTAGGGAGACACCTGAGTCAGGAAGAGTCTGCAGATGTGGGTGCAGACTCATATGTTAGAGCGGCCTTAAACTCATGCCTGGGAGACAAAGTACCTCAAATCTGAAGGCTGGGGCAAGATTGTCAGTGGGTCAGAGAAATTGAGGCTCGTTCACAAAATGACAGATGCTTTTACACAGTGCCTGTCTTGTGTGGACAGGACAGATCTGAGGTCTTTCTGCTCTAAATAAGCTATTTGTTTCCTATGGTCATTGGACTGGTAGATTTGAACTTCCATTATGCAGACTTGAGTATCTTGATTTCATCAAGGCATCTGAGAAAGTCAATGTCTGGTTAAGCCATAGTTGTCTATTATCTCTAGCTGACAGAAAGACCTTGATTGTTAGCTGATGTGCTGTGGCCTTGACACACCATGTTTAATGTTCTATCAACTTGGGCAAAAGTCTAGAAGCCACATTTATCAAAAGCTAGATCAGTTGTCCAAATATCTAAGAGTAAAGCAGACCTGGATGAGCACACGCCATAAATTTACTGTAAAAATCTTCAGTGTACAACACAGAATGAGGTTGAGGTAACTTGGTCTTAGTTCAAATTTAAAAGATTGGGATTTTAGCTGACCCCAGGGTATTAGTTTCCTAGGGCTTCTGTAAAAAACCACCACAAATTGTGTGTCTTAAAACAACAGAAATGTATTCGCTCACAGTTCTGGAGGCTAGAAGTCCAAAATTAAGGAGTCACTGGGACCATGCTCATTTTGAAGGCTCTGGGAAAGACTCCTCCTTGCCTCTTCTGGTTTCTGGTGGTTGCCAGCAATCCTTAGTGTTCCTTGGTTTGTGGCAACATAACTCCAATTCTGCCTCTGTCTCCACATGGCCATCTTTTCTGTGTGTCTGTGTCTCTGTGTCCAAATTTCCCCTTTGTTATAAGGACAACAGTCATTAGATTAGGGCACACAAGACTTCAGTATAACTTCATCTTAATTACATCTGCAAATACCCTATTTTCAAATAAGATCACATTCCAGGTACTGGGGGTTTAGGACTTGAACAGATCTTTATTTATTTATTTATTTGTTTTTGGCTGCGTTGGGTCTTCGTTGTTGCACATGGGCTTTCTTTAGTTGCAGCGAGTGATGGCATGTGGGCTCAGTAGTTGTGCCTCGTGGGCTCAGTAGTTGTGGCTCACGAGCTCTAGAGCTCAGGCTCAGTAGTTGTGGTGCACGGGCTTAGCTGCTCCGCGACATGTGGGATCTTCCCGGACCAGGGATCGAACCTGTTTCCCCTGCATCATTGGCATGCAGATTCTTTTTTTTTTTTTTTTTGGTGGTACACGGGCCTCTCACTGTTGTGGCCTCTCCCATTGCAGAGCAGGCTCTGGACGTGCAGGCTCAGCGGCCCTGGCTCACGGGCCCAGCCGCTTCGCGGCATGTGGGACCCTCCCAGACTGGGGCACGAACCCATGTCCCCTGCATCAGCAGGCGGACCCCCAACCACCGCGCCACCAGGGAAGCCCAGCAGGCAGATTCTTAACCACTGCACCACCAAGGAGGTCCAGATCTTTTTTTTATTTTAATTGAAAGGACTTGAACAGATATTTTTGGGAGACACGCTTCAACCCACAACACCAAGTACAGCCAACAATGTAGTGTGGCTGCAACAGAAGGATCTGCAAGACAGTGATGAGGCGGCATCACGGTAGATAATCCTGGGGAAAGAGAGTGGTGGTCCTAATCTGCCAGTGGGCACATCCTGAGGATTCTCAGCAGCACTTCACTCCTCCTGGTCCCCTTGGCTTCCATGCATCACAATCCATTTCTCTTTTTATCCTTCTGGCTGTTCCTCCTTGGTCTCCATTTCTGATACCTCTTCCTCAGCCCACCCATTAAATGACTGTATCCCTCGGTGCTTTAAATCTTCTATTCTCATGCTCTGTAGTTTTTCTGAGTGAGTTGACATCCTCTCCCGCAACTTCACTAAGTGTTTACATACCGATGACTCCAAAATCTGTGCCAATATCTCCTGAAATCAAACTAGATATCCATTTAGATATCTTAAGGTATCTCAACTGAATATATCCCAAATTGGGATTTGCATCTTCCTGCTCTTTTAAAACCTGGGCCTCCTCCAGGATTTCCAGTCTCCGTCTATGGCATCACCATTTGTCTCAGAGATCCTTGATTTCTCCCTTTCCTTCATTCCCCACATCCAGTGAGACATCAAATCTAATTGATGCTACACCTGAACTGTTGCACAAGTATGTCTATATAATTTCCTTTTTATTTCACTGCTACTACCTTGGTTCAGGCCACTGTCTGATTTTTTTTTTTTTTTTTTTTTTTTTTTTTTTTTTTTTTTGCGGTACGCGGGCCTCTCACTGTTGTGTCTTCTCCTGTTGCGGAGCACAGGCTCCGGACGCGCAGGCTCAGCGGCCATGGCTCACGGGCCCAGCCGCTCCGCGGCACGTGGGATCTTCCCGGACCGGGTCACGAACCCGTGTCCCCTGCATCGGCAGGCAGACTCTCAACCACTGCACCACCAGGGAAGTCCTTTTTCTTTTTCTTTCCACACAGCAGCCAGAATGCAAATATAATCATGTTATTTCCCTGCTTAAAACCCTTCAATGGATTCCCACGCTCTTTAGGATATGAGTCAACCTCCCCAACATGGTCTCATAGAAAATGTATGGCCTGACTCCTGCTTACTTCTCAAGATTCATTTTTCTCTATTGCCTTTGACTCTCACACCTTCCTCCTTCTCCTCCATGTCTTTGTACCTGCTGCTCCCTCAGCACAGCACACTGTTCCTTTCTCTCTTTGCCTAATTAACTTATATTTCAGGTCTCAGTTTAAATATACTTTCTTGTAGGGAGGCCTTTCCTGATGCACTCTTGCTCCCATCAGTGACTGGTCTACCCCATTGCACAACTCCAAGGGGTGAAATGTGTGTTGTATTATGTGTGAATGGTGCCCCCAACATTGTGCAATGCAGTGACCAGGCAGTCACACTTGGTTCCTCAGTGTCGTTTTTTACTTGTCTTCCCTCCTGAGGCTGCAAGCTCCACGTCTGATTCTCTGCTATATGCCTGGCACACAGGAAGAACTCAATCAATACTTGTTGAATTAATAAATGAGGTGTAAGAGAGAAATGACTCTCTTAGTGAGTGAATACAAGAAAAAAAAGTGGGAATGGAAAAGATCCTGAAAACCACAACTTTTACAGAATAATTTGAGTAACTGAAGATAGTTAGCTTGAAGAAATTAAGACTAGAACAGGTAGAATAGCTGCCTTCAATATTTGAAGGGCTATCCATGTGAAGATGAAATATGTTTATTCTATTGTATCCCAGAAAATAAAAGTGAAACAACTGAAGGCAAATTATAGGGAAACAAATTTGGGCCTGATAATAAAATTCAAATAACTTTTCAATAATGCGAGCTGTCCAGAAATGAAACAGATGGGACACAAAGTGATGGGTTCTGCTTTATTGCAAATGTTGGAGAATAAGCTTGAGGTCTATCTGTTAGGATCATTGTGGCTGGCAGTTGGGCAGTTGGACAAGAGAGCCTTTGAAGGTGTAACTCAAAATGTTTGCGATTTTATGACTAAAGAGAAAGTTTTGTTTTTCATTGAACACAAGCATTTATTTAATGTTTTCTCTGTGTTGATGCTGTTGGGGATATAGGACTGTCAGGACCCCGCACTCAAAAGTTCACAGTCAGGTTGGAGGAACAATGTCAAGTTTATAGGAAATAACTAGAAGACAAAATCTTTCAGACTCATCAGTTGTCTAAACACGTTATACAGAGGTTTGGTCAATGAGTGGAGTAAGAGTGTGGTCTTCCATTGTGGTAGAAGGCTTCATAGAAGAAGAACCATCTGAAAACGCCCTTAGAGGATGGGAAAGAGCTGGAAAGGAGGTTCCACCTCAGGAGAAAGGAGGTGAGTTGGTAGAGCCCTGTGAGAAAGGCAGATGTGGGCAAGATACATAAGCTGGTGCTGCACACACATTTCATTCCTGGCATCAGAGTGTGGACTTAGCTCTGCAGAGCTCTGGTTTCCTTAGATGAAAGCAGTCAGAAGGTGGGATGAGGGCTGGCGTAAAAATTTGCTAAAACTCAGGATCCATGTCCTCTGGTGAAAGGGAATGAACTCCTTGCCTATCCTGAGCTCCCTCAAATATTGGGGGTTCAGTGGATGAGTCAGAGGTGACTCAGCCACCCGGAAAGAGGAAGGGATAAGGGGAGCCTCAAGATTGAAGTGCTGGACTGTTTATAGCCCAAGAGTTCATGAATATTTTTCATACAGATTTTGGCGGCAAGTAACCTAAAACCCAAATAACAGTGACTTAGTCAAAAGGAAAATTATTATCTCACATATTGAAAATTCTGAAGTAGTTCTCAGAATCTGATTGGTTAATTGATCGATTGGTTAATTCATGGACTTAACAAAGTCATCAAGGACCTAGTTCTTTCCATTATTCTGTTTGCTATTTTCTGCTTGTTGATTTATCCTCTTAGGCTGAGTCCCCTCTTGATCTCAAGAAGGGCTCAGGGCTTCCCTGTTGGCGCAGTGGTTGAGAGTCCACCTGCCGATGCAGGGGACACGGGTTCGTGCCCCGGTCCGGGAAGATCCCATGTGCCGCGGAGCGGCTGGGCCCGTGAGCCATGGCCGCTGAGCCTGCGCGTCTGGACCCTGTGCTCCGCAACAGGAGAGGCCGCAACAGGGAGAGGCCGCAACAGTGAGAGGCCAGCGTACCGCAAAAAAAAAAAAAAAAAAAAAAAAGAAGGGCTCAGATATTCCAGGCTTCAAATGTGGACAACAACCAGAGGCAGAAAAAACCTAGTTTTCATGCCTTTAAGAGTAAGATACAGTAATCAAGACAGTATGGTACTGGCACAAAAATAGAAATATAGATTATTGGAACAGGATAGAAACCCCAGAGATAAACCCATGCACATATGGTCACCTTATCCTTGATAAAGGAGGCAAGGATATACAATGGAGAAAAGACAGCCTCTTCAATAAGTGGTGCTGGGAAAACTGGACAGCTAGATGTAAAAGAATGAGATTAGAACACCCCTAACACCATACACAAAAATGAACTCAAAATGGATTAAAGACCTAAATGTAAGGCCAGACACTATAAAACTCTTAGAGGAAAACATAGGCAGAAGATATAAATCACAGCAAGATCCTTTTTGACCCACCTCCTAGAGAAATGGAACTAAAAACAAAAATTAAAAAATGGGACCTAATGAAACTTAAAAACTTTTGCACAGCAAAGGAAACCATAAACAAGACGAAAAGACAACCCTCAGAATGGGAGAAAATATTTGCAAATGAAGCAACTGACAAAGGATTAATCTCCAAAATATACAAGCAGCTCATGCAGCTCAATAGCAAAAAAACAACCCAATCCAAAAATGGGCAGAAGACCTAAATAGACATTTCTCTAAAGAAAACATACAGGGGCTTCCCTGGTGGCGCAGTGGTTGAGAGTCCACCTGCCGATGCAGGGGACACAGGTTCGTGCCCCGGTCCAGGAAGATCCCACATGCCGCAAAGCGGCTGGGCCCGTGAGCCATGGCCGCTGAGCCTGCGCGTCCGGAGCCTGTGCTCCACAACGGGAGAGGCCACAACAGTGAGAGGCCTGTGTACCGCAAAAAAAAAAAAAAAAAAGAAGACATACAGATTGCCAGCAAACACATGAAAGGATGCTCAACATCACTAATCATTAGAGAAATGCAAATCAAAACTACAATGAGGTATCACCTCACACGGGTCAGAATGGCCATCATCAAAAAATCTACAAACAATAAATGCTGGAGAGGGTGTGGAGAAAAGGGAACCCTCTTGCACTGTTGGTGGGAATGTAAATTGATACAGCCACTCTGGAGAACAATATGGTGGTTCCTTAAACAACTAAAAATAGAACTACCATACGACCCAGCAATCCCACTACTGGGCATATACCCTGAGAAAACCATAATTCAAAAAGCGTCATGTACCACAATGTTCACTGCAGCACTATTTACAATAGCTAGGACATGGAAGCAACCTAAATGTCCATCGACAGATGAAAGGGTAAAGAAGCTGTGGCACATATATACAATGGAATATTACTCAGCCATAAAAGGAAAAGAAATTGAACTATTTGTAGTGAGGTGCATGGACCTAGAGTCTGACATACAGAGTGAAGTAAGTCAGAAAGAGAAAAACAAATACCGTATGCTAACACATATACATGAAATCTTAAAAGGAAAAAAAAAAGGTTCTCATGAACCTAGGGGCAGGACAGGAATAAAGACACAGACGTAGAGAATGGACTTGAGGGCCCGGGGAGGGGGAAGCTGGGACGAAGTGAGAGAGTGGCATGGACATATATACACTACCAAATGTAAAACAGATAGCTAGTGGGAAGCAGCCGCATAGCACAGGGAGATCAGCTCTGTGCTTTGTGACCACCTAGAGGGCTGGGATGGGGGCATGGTAGGGAGATGCAAGAGGGAGGAGATATGGGGATATACGTATGCATATAGCTGATTCACTTTGTTATACAGCAGAAACTAACACAACATTGTAAAGGAATTTTACTCCAATAAAGATGTTAAAAATAAAAAAAAAATAAAATAAAAGTAGGGCTTCCCTGGTGGCACAGTGGTTGAGAGTCCACCTGCTGATGTAGAGGACGCGGGTTCATGCCCCGGTCCAGGAAAATCCCACGTGCCGTGGAGCGGCTGGGCCCATGAGCCATGGCCGCTGAGCCTGCACGTCCGGAGCCTGTGCTCCACAACGGGAGAGGCCACAACAGTGAGAGGCCCACGTACCGCAAAATAAATAAATAAATAAGTAAAAATAAATAAATAAAAGTAAAGAGGAAAAAAAAAAGAATAGACACAGAATTTATTATCCCATTTCTACAAATAAAGCCTGGGTTATTGTAGAGGCTGAGGGAACACAGTCCCTTTGGTAACTTATTCTAGGGATTAATAAAAAATAAAAAAGAGTGTGAGAAACACATTTCCCTGTAGTCCCTCAGCCAACCTCATATTTCTTTGACCAAGTTATATCACAGACCCTTTTCTAAATCAGTTACTGGACAGGGAAAATAAAATTACCATGGGAGAGGCCCAGCTCCCTTGAAGCACATGGATGCCTGACATCTGAACAAAATAAAGGTTCTTTATCAAGAGAGAAGGGAAGAATGACAGCCAGTGGCAGCTGCCATATTTCCTTCCTGGTTAGGATGTTAAGTTCTCTTGGTTTAATGGAGAAAAGGGAGAGATGACCTGGCCAGTACAACTTGGCTTGCCTGAGCTGGGTTCCTTGTCAGGATATGCTGCCTATGCTAGGTACCTCTGGTTGGTGCATTGTTGGGGCCTGAGATTCTGATTGGAGCAATGGGTTGTGGGTTCAACCCCATGGTCTTTAAGGCAACTCACAGTCCTTACTGTGGGCCTGGTATTGTGCTAGGCCACTAGCACAGTATTTCACATAATCCTCATCTTAATGTGCAAATCAAGGACTATTTTCCCTACCTTCAGATAAGGAATTGAGATTAGCCAATTTACCCAAGGTCAACAGTAAGTGGTAGAGTGGGGATTTGAAATTGGGTTAGTCTAAGTATAATATATGTATATATATATATATATATTTTTAAATAGAAGTATAGTTGATTTACAGTATTGTATTAGTTTCAGGTATATAGCAAAGAGATTTAGTTTTATATATATATATATTTTTTTCAGATTCTTTTCCATTATAGTTTATTACAAGATATTGAATATAATTCCCTGTGCTATACAGTAGGCCCTCGTTATATATATATTTTTGGTCATGCCACGCAGCTTGCAGGATCTTAGTTCCCTGACCAGGGATTGAATCTGGCCCCCAGCAGTGAAAGCGCTGAGTCCTAACCACTTGACCACCAGGGAATTCCCAGTAGGCTCTTGTTATTTATCTATATTATATACAGTAGCATGTATCTGTTAATCCCAAATTCCTAATTTATCCCTCCCCCTCCGCTTTCCTCTTTGGTTACTATAAGTTTGATTTCTATGTTTGTGAGTCTGTTTTGTAAATAAATTCATTTGTATTTACATTTTAGATTCCACATAGAAGTGATATCATATAATATTTTCATATAATATTTGTCTTTCTCTGTCTGACTTATTCACTTAGTATGCTAATCTCTATGTCCATCTGTGTTGCTACGAATCATATTATTTTATTCTTTTTTATGGCTAAATAGTATTCCATTGTGTGTGTGTGTGTGTGTGTGTGTGTGTGTGTGTGTATATGTATATATATATATACACACAGACCACATCTTCTTTATCCATTCATCTGTTGATGGACATCTAGGTTGTTTCCATGTCTTGGCAATTTTATTTTATTTTATTTTATTTTTTTGTCTTGGCAATTTTAAATAATGCTGCTGTGAACATTGGGGTGCATGTGTCTTATATTTCTACCATTTGTATCTCACTACCTCTTTCTTCTAATTTAGAGTTTCCATGAGTCTGGGAATAAGCTTGGCTGTGTGTGATTTAGAACCTTGCTTCTCAAACTGTCTTAGCCTAAGAACCAGATTGAAGAAAAAATTCCAATCCATTATGGATCAACATTTTAATAAAATACAACAACAGGAATTACTAGGAAAATGAAATTAAAAAATTATAAAAAACATACAAAATACAAACCCAATTTTCAATGATTCAATCTAGCAAACAAAAAACTACCATCAAGTTGCTATGAAGTTTTTTAAGCACTTACTCTTCATTTCTTTTCTTCCCTTGCCACGGTCTTGTCACTGTTGGTAGTCCAACAACGGTCTTCAGGTCACCCAGAGCAGCACTGATTTAGACAGCTTTCTGCACAGCAGAGGAAAGATCTGTGTTTGGAGGTTCCCAGTTGGTTGTGTTATTGGATGATGATTCATCTTGGCAAAAATTATACGCTTCTTGATTTGAGTGACTCTAAGGTTGTGTGTGTTTAATACTTGAACATCGTTATTTTTCTGACGTAAAAATGACTTCTATCTGGTGAGATATATTTACAAATATATGGGTCCTTTTATTTATTAGGAAAGTCCAAGAAATCTATATTAGGGAATCTTCTAAGAAATGTAGATCTCTTGTCCTCTAAGATTTGGAAAATCTAAAATGATCATGTGTCCATTGTATGAAACTCTGAGAACTGTACGTATGTGGAAATAAGAATCCACCAGGTGCTCCAGGACGCTCAAACATCTTCCACCTCTCCCTTTCATTCTCAGCAGAACCTCCAGTCCATTGCCTGACTTATCTACATTATCTCTTTTTATCAGTTCTCTCCTGTCTTTGTTTCCCTCATTATTCAACTTTGAATCCTGGATCCATCTTTCCAATCAGGCTCTTACCTGTATTCTCAACGCCCTCTTCCCCTCGTCCTTTTGTGGTATTCGTGGGGCAAAACAATTCTACCTTCTCTACGTTCACCCCAGGCTGCCAAGAGAATCCTGAGAAAGATTACATAACCTGGCAGACCCCTTCAATTCAGGCTCACCTACTTCAACTTAGCTCGGCACTGCCTGGAAATCTGCCACGTTTCTTGAGAGTTGTTTGCTTTCCACATTTTTGCCAACATCATTTCAAATCTTTGTTTCTCTCCTCAAACTTCCTTGCATTCTCTCGTCCTTACTGACTCTTGTCAGAGAAAATAGAAACCATCTGATGGAAACAACCTCAACTTCCTGCCAACAAATCTTCAAACCAAACTGCTTTTGTACCCACTGTCCCTACTTCCTTCCTGTTATTCAATGAAGGAGTTCCTCCTCCTTTCAAGAGCCCCCCTTCCTTTTACCTGCATCCTACCTTTCCTGCTTTCTGAAGAATCTGTCTTTATCAGTTCTCTCTCATCTCTCTCCTCTGTCTTCAACTTCTTTTCTTCCTCTATTGGCCCAACATCTTGAAAGAGCTGTCCACACACGTCATCCCACTTTTCCACCTCCCATTTATACAACCATCTATGTCCCATCTCCCGCTATTCCCCTGCACTATTCTTGATAAAGTCACCAGTGACCCTACTTGCTATATTCAGTAGGGGCTATTTTGTCTTGATCTTATTTCACCTCCCAATAGCATTTTATCCAGCCAACCAATCCTTTTTCTTTGAAATAGTTTCTTTCCTTGTCCTCAGGGATACCACTCTCTCCTGTTATTTCTCTTTACCACTCAGGTCACTCTTTCAGATTGTTTTTACAGCATCTTCTGCTCTGAATTATAAATATCTGGCTTTTCTGGGGCTTGGTTCCAAGCTCTCTTCTCTTGTCACTCTACACTCATCCCCTTGGTGATTTTCTCCAGCCCCAGGATTTCATTTTCCATCTCTATAGCAATGACACCCAACCTACTGTGCTTTATCTCCAGACTACATCTCTCTGTCCAGCTGACCACTCTGGACATATTCACTCAAAGTCTCAGAGGCACCTCTAATTCAGTGGGGCCAGTGTAGAGTGTATCACCTTCCCCTCCAAACTGGCTTCTTCTCTACCCCGTTGTTCAGGCCAGAAACCTGAGGTTCATTTTGGTCATCACCTGCCATCACCACTCTCATCTAAGTAGTTGCTGAATATCTGATCACTTGCATTTCTCTCAATTCCTATTTCTTTTTTTTTTTTTTTTTTTGCGGTACACGGACCTCTCACTGTTGTGGCCTCTCCAGTTGCGGAGCACAGGCTCCGGACGCGCAGGCTCAGCGGCCATGGCTCACGGGCCCAGCCTCTCCGCGGCATGTGGGATCTTCCTGGAGCGGGGCACGAACCCATGTCCCCTGCATCGGCAGGGGAACTCTCAACCACTGCGCCACCAGGGAAGCCCTCAATTCCTATTTCTTACCACCTTAGTCCTGACTTCAATTTCTTCTTGTCTAGACTGCTAGCAAATGGTCCCTAAATGGTTTCATTCAGAAAATACATATTTTCCTCTCTACTTAATAGCCTTCAATGGTTTCCCTTTGCTCTTAGGTTAAAGTCTAAAAATTTTAATGCTGCCCATTGCTTCAAGCTCATCTTAAATCTCATGCATGTTGTCTCTCTCTTGCTGTGCTTCACTTTTTATTTCCTTAAACAGTTTAAGTTCTGTCCTACTTCCAGGCCTCAGAACATGAGAGGGGATGGAGAGGTCAGAGGGTCTGAAGACGGCCTAGGGCCTGGCTATCAATACAGATTAGTATCAGTACACATGATACTACCCTTGCTTCAGAGACACCCCCTCCCCTGTTCTTTGTAGTTCTAAGGGGTCTTTAAATATGTGGCTCTCTCTGCTAAGGTTCTCATCACCTCCCTCTTTGTTGTCCAACTCCCACTCATCCTCCATGTCCAGCTGAGTGTCACCTTCTCATGCAAGCCTCCCCCTAACCCTCTGTCTAGGTGAGTTGCTCTCTTAAAAGCTCCTACTTCTCATTTAGTAGATATCACAATTATAATAAAACTGTGTCGTTAACTTTGTAATGTCTATTTCCACTCCTAGCTATGGAATCTGTGAAGGTAGATTCCATGTCTGCTTATTTACTGCTTTTTCTTCAGCACCCGACATATTTACTGCTTATTTACAACATATTTACTGCTTATTTACTGCTTTTTCTTCAGCACTCAACATAGTACTTAGAGCATAATAGGTTCTGAGTGAATAAATGTACATCTCATAATGACACTGATTTGAGGCAAAGTCCAGGGAGAAGCCAGTTTGCCTCTGTTTTTTTAAAATTAATTATTTTATTTATTTATTTTTGGCTGCATTGGGTCTTCGTTGCTGTGCGCCGGCTTTCTCTAGTTGCAGCGAGCAGGGGCTACTCTTCATTGTGGTGCACGGGCTTCTCAATGCGGTGGCTTCTCTTGTTGCAGAGCACGGGCTCTAGGTTGCCTCTGTTTTTATTTGAATCTCATCCTCATCACATATGCAAGTAGAGATTATTCTGTAAGGAGACTGATTAGTTATTTGTGTTGCATACTAACCTTATTTACTAGCTCAGCCCTGGTGAAGAGATATGGTAGGAACCGGTTTGGGAAATGATAATCCCCTTCTCTACGTAATCCAGAAAGATGTCTTCAAATAGACATGACATTCTGGGTTGTATATGGGACAAATTCTAGGCTCTATTATACAATGGCTTCTTGATCGTGGAAAAAAAGATATTTTTCTTGAATAATGGTAAGGGAAAAAGAAGGGTAGTAGGCTGTCTCATTTTTCAGGTTGTTAGCACATAAGCAACAATGATGGATAATGAACATGTATGAACAACGTTCAGTGTTGTAATCAAATAAAGCCTTCTACATAGTTAATCTAATCTATATTTAAGGTTATGTTCAACTATTATTGCTCTGAATGAAATTAGGCATTTATGTTAAGCAGTGGGTTGTAATTGATATGTATATTTTTAAAAATTCATCAAGCAAAGTTTTTCTGAGACCAACTTCAGGCACTCAAAAAAATATCATTTCCCTTTTTCCCTCTCAAGTGCGGAGATGGTCCATTTTTGCTTTCCACTTAGAAATGGTGAGTAAGGAGGCAGAAGGTGTTATCGTGAAAGTCCAAGTCTAGTGACTGGCACACAAGTTGTGTCCAGCTATTTTTTTATGGTGTTAGCACTGATCTTACCATCTGGTCCCACTTGAGCATTTTTCCAAATGTCTAAGGAATAGCTGCTTTAATTATTTACTCTGTGCTTTAGGTGTATTTATGCCTTTATTTCTTATGGCAACAACACCTTGAAAGAATGATTACTCTCTATGTTATAGAGAATAGCAGAAGCAGGTGATATCTCAAGGTCATGTAGCTTGGAGCCAAGATTTGGCAGATTCCAGAGCCTGTACACCTCATCCCTGTGCTGTGGAATAAGAGGTGATCTGTGTTACTTTCCCTCAGATCTTTTATCTCCCCCAGATCCTCTCCAGCCAGCGTGTCAAGCTTCTGGAAGCTCAGTGCTCTATGGCTGCTCAACCCTGCTTGGAGAGGGGAGCTGCTGATGACATGCAGATGACTGGGAAGCTGTTTGGAAAATGCCCAGTGCAGACCTTGGAGACACCGGAATATGTCCTGGAGGAGGGTCCAGGTGAGAATGGGTCTGGCTGACTGAAGGAATCTGATGCTGGAATTAGGAACTGTGGGCTTGAAGGGAACTTAGTGGTTTTAAAGCTTTTGATCACAAGAGACTGCAATTTTCCTGAGTCTATTTTAAGCTATTTTGGCTGGTTAAATTTTTTTTAAGGAAAAAATTCCATTTTCTGATTTTGTTAATCAAAGATGTGATATATGACTACCAAGTAGAGCTTCCAATCAGCAAGAGGTAACCTGTTTTTCCATACACAGTGGCTATTACTTCAGCCAAGCATGTAGCAGTGCTTTTTTTTGAGCCTGTACAGACTTATGGGAGGTAGGGTGACAAATGTACAGTTCTTACTAGGCTTTTTCATATTTTGGAACTTATTCAAAAACAATCCTCGCCCTCACCATGAGTGCCTTCAAGAACCCACGTGAATGGCCCCAGTTGGAAACCATTGATCTAGACCTAGATCCTTACTTTATTTTTGAGGAAACTGAGGGCACGTAAAATTTCCAAAGTCATCAAGTGAGTTAGTGCTTAAAAGGAGTATTGAATGGGACTTCCCTGGTGGCACAGTGGTTAAGAATCCGCCTGCCAATGTAGGGGACATGGGTTTGATCTCTGGTCTGGGAAGATCCCACATGTCGCAGAGCAACAAAGCTTGTGCGCCACAACTACAGAGCCTGTGCTCTAGAACCCGCGTGCCATAACTACTGAAGCCCGTGTGCCTAGAGCCCGTGCTCTGCAAGAGAAGCCACCACAATGAGAAGCCCGTGAGCCGCAAAGAAGAGTAGCCCCTGCTCTCCGCAACTAGAGAAAGCCTGCGTGCAGCAATGAAGACCCAAGGCAGACAAAAATAAATAAATAAATAAATTTAAAAAAACCTAACTTCTTTAAATAAATAAATAAAATTTTTAAAAAACTAGCTTCTTTAAAAAAAAAAAAGATATGAATAATGGGACACATATCACCTGGGACCCACCAAACACTCAGAGACACAGAGTTGACAGGTTCATTCTGTAGGTGGTTCTGTAGCTTATGCAAGTTCAAAGATCTTCCTGACATTTTAAATTCTGGGTATATGTTCTTATGCTCCAGTTCCTATTTCCTTGTAGTGCTATGTCTGATTTTCCCTAATTCACCCTAGGCCTAGAGCTGGTTCCCATATTCCACAATTAAATCCACTCACAGAAGTGTTCTGAGGGGAAACATGCTATTGAATGGGCAGCTTCTGCCACCTGGCCAGTCCTCCTCTTTCTTCTTTCTTTTTGTCTCTGATCTCATTCCCTTCCTTCCAGATTGTGCCTCACTCCCAGGATGGAAGAACTCATTTGCTTTCTCTCTGTTTTATTCTGCCAGTGGCCAGATAGGGTAACCATGCTGTCATCATAGATTAGGGGAGCTCCTCTTACTGGTCCCACCGTCCTCACTTCAGCAGCTGGGACCACAGACAGAGATTCTCTTTCTCCACTGACAATCAAACTCTGCTTGAGGGGACCAATGGACAAGGGAGGAGGTGGTTGCTCTTCTTAGAGAATAAAGATTTGAAAAAAAATCTCCATACAAACCTCATCTGTACACTTCCTATCCAAAACACATGTACACCTTCATACCTGACACTCCATTTGACTCTTATATGATACCTGGTGTATCAGTCAGCTCAGGCTGCCATAAAAAAATACCAGAGGCTGAGAGTCTTAAACAAGAGAAATTAATTTTCTCACAGTTCTGGAGGCTGGAAGTCCAAGGTTAAGGTGCTGGCAAGGTAAGTTTCATTGTGAAGCCTGTTCTTTTGGCAAGTGGGTACAGACATCTTACTGTGTTCTCACAGTAAAATACCAATAAAATACCAGATAGTATAACTGATACATACATGCCTTTTTGTGCTTGGGAGGATGGGGGGAGGGGCAGGTGGGGGGAAAGAGAGCGAGAGCACACATGTGTGAGCTCTCTATGTCTCTCCTTATAAGGGCACTAATCCCATCATGAGTACCCCACCCTTATGACCTCATCTAATCCTAAGTTCCTCCCAAAGGACCCATCTCCAAATACCATCACACTGGGGGTTAGGGCTTTAACATATGGATTTTGAGGAGACACATTCAGTCCATAACACTGGAAAAAGGGAAAGAAGTTTTACCTGTTTTCCAGATGAGACACTGAGGCTCAGAGAAGTAACTATATTAGACTGAGCCTATAAGAGAGAACTGAAGGAGGGCAGTGTCCATGATGCTGACCCATCCATGCACTCTGATGCCTACCCAAATCTTCCCCTTCCCCTCACCAATCAAGGAGTCTGATGTGCCAACCAGCTCAAAGCTATTTCTTCTAAATTCTTAGAAGGGTGTAGTAGTTTTCAAACATGTCCACAGATTCTTTGATACTCTTCTCTTCAAAAGGTGGAATCTAATTCCTCTTTCCTGGAATATGGGCTATCCTTACCAATGTGCTTCTAACAAATGGAATGTGGCAGAAGTGATGGTATGAGATTTCTGAGATTAAGTCTAAAAGATACCATGACTTCCCCCTTGCCCTGTCTCTTGGATCATTGGCTCAGGAAGACAGCTGCTGTGTCGTGAAGATACTCAAGAAGCCGTGCAGAGAAGCTCATGTGGTAAGGAGCCAAGGCTACCTGCCAATGGCCAGTGAGGGACTGAGGTCTCCTGCCAACAGCCCTGTGAATGTGCCATCGTGGAGGTAAATCGTCCAGTCCCAGTCAAGACTTCAAGTGATTGCCGCCCTGGCTGTCATTTTGACTACAGCCTCATTAGAGACCCTTGTTGCTCCAAGATTCCTGACCTAAAGAAACTGTGGGATAATAAATGTTTATGGTTTTAAGCTGCTAAATTTGCAGGGCAACAATAGATAATTGATACAAGGGAAAAGTGTTTTATGCTGCTATTCTCACTTGTCCATTCTCCACATCACCCACATGGCCGAGCCCTGTCAACATTTCTGAGCATCAGTTCCCTCTTACAGAAAATACCAATAAAATACCATGTAGTATAACTGATACATACATGCCTAGTACTGACTCACTCAAAATAAGTGCTCAAGAAATTGTAGTTTTTGTCAGCATCTTGTCAGCTATGCAGCTTCTCCATGTGAGTTTCTGTCTATTGGTTTCAGATGCCCACTTCCCTCACGTGAGGTGCTAACCTCACACCAAAGTCAATGTGCATTGCCTGCCAGAGACCCCTAATCGCCTAATCCTTCCCGGGTGAGGGACTCATGGCTTCTTCTCCATTTCAGTACAGAGAGCTTTCCTCCCTCTCTCACTGTCTTCTCCTAGCCTCCATTCTTAACCCTAATTTTTCATCTCAGAATTTCAGCTTTGATCCTTCCCACTTCCTTCCTATGGTTGCTTTAACCGAAGTGAGTCAGGTCTTACTGAAAAACTGACCACAGCCACTCGACTCCCACCCTCCCCCAGACCAGGGCTGCCTGGGCAGAGTGTGAGGGGGATCAGTGTTTACTCAGCCCATTCTTTCCCCTCTCCACCTCAAGTCACAGGGCTTTGAGTAGGGCTTCCCCAGCCACCATGCCCCGCCTAACAGACCGCAGTCAGCAGCCTATCTCACATTTGCCTGGTGGCTCAAGGAGAGAACAGAAATGCAGCAGCGTTAATCCTTGGGTAGCCTATCAAGTGGGCTCATTTGCTTATATTCTACTCTATTAGGTCCAACCTGTTGCCTCTGCTCAGCCCCAGGAGGATTTGGTAGAAGATTTTAGGTGTGAATTCTAATAACAGCCAACTGTGTGCACTAGGACCATCTCCTAGTGTCCAGAGACATGTAGCACTTTATCGTAATCCTCACAATAACACAGGCAAATTAATATTCACCCCTGGAACTTTGGAACTTGAAGGAGCAAACAAAAATAACAAAAAAGAAGACAAAGAAAAAGCCACCAAAACCTAAAATACACTGAAAAACTTCCTCTGCCTTGCTTTTTAATTTTGGTATGCACAGAATCTCATCCTTAGCCTTGAAAATCAGCATGATCATGACGGATGATTCTTTAAAGGACTGAGTTTAGGGGAAGAATATGGTGGTCTTTGCTATTGGCTTTTGAAGGGGTAACAGCTTTTCCCTGATCAGATTTGGAGGTTTCCGGTTTTCTGGGAGAGGGTAGCTGGCTTACTTTCTCTGGAATGTAGAATTCATTCATCTACTCTCTTCTATCTTGGAAACTTTGAGAGAATATTTTTAGCCAGACAGAAGTCAACTGACACCATAACATGATATTAATAAGACCCATTTATTTATTCAAAATTAAAATCTGCTATGAAGACAGACAAACAATGTAACATTCCCAGAGGAATTGAATTGCTTCTAGTTCAGACTGAGTTCTATTAGAACCAATTTTAGGTTGTTATAAATAACAAGCTGGCCACAGCTTTCAAGAGTGAAGTGGCTGGGAAATGAGGTCAGGGGAATCCCTCAGAGCCACTGGAATATTAATTGTCAAAGGCGCTCCCTAGTTTCTCTTCTTACGAGCGTAAGAGTCTTTGTAACACTCCGGGAGCCCCAGGCCCAGGGACAAGAGAAATTAGAGGGAGGTCAGGGAAAATAGCCCAACAGCTGTCAAGTGTGGTTAGGCTTGGAAATGAAGCTGCAGTTGACTCCTCAAGGAACAATTTTTTTTCCTTATATAACTTACAATTTCTCTTAAAACACTCGAATACCATAGGGTATCACCCTATGGAAACAGCTTAAACACAGGTGAGAATAATAAATATTGAAAAAATGTATAATATTGGGCTTCTTTCTAAATATTTCACAGAGAAGCTCAGTAAATAAATAGAAATGGGAGTTGAGGTATCAGAGGTAATAAATATTCTAGGAGAGAGGTACAATAGGGTTTTCCAGGGAGCTGGTTCTGCTCTCCCAGAACCCTGGATCAGATTTCAAAGATCTTCAGTTTATGTCCTAGGGTCTAGTAGAGTCGCCATCCTGGATGGTTTCTTCACTAGAATGCTTCAGTTTTTCATCTTTGTTGTCATGTAGACTTCTATGTAGTTGATGAAGATGTCAAACTCACTCATGGCTTTGTAGACACCCTTCTCTTGGAGCTGTGTAGGGAGATAAGAAATGTTTAGTGAAAACCCCATCTGAGCAAGTAAGTGGGTTCTCTGCTTGGATGGTCATGACCCTGGGACCCAGAAGCTGTACTAGCTCCCTTGTGTTGGGGGATGAAGGACAGACCCTGGGGACCTGAGGATATGCCCTGCTGTCAGGAAAGGCTGTGCATTGGCCTGGACCACGGCCAATAGGCAGCAAGAGGAACATTCACTTTTGCAAAGCACAGTCTTTCAAATGGTGCCTTTTCAACAATTTTAAAGGTCATGTACTCACATGATGCTTATTCAAAATTTGATGAAAAGACATTAGGGGAACCACTTTGAGAGCAAGACATTGAGAGAAGGAGAGAAGGGAGCCTTTTTTGTGTTTATGTTCCCCCACCCATGGATTGAGGAGGTTCAGCCCTGTTGCTCTGGCCTACTGTCAGGGGATTCATGCCCCCTGATGTTGGAACCCTGCCCAGTGTCTGTCTCCAGCCCATGAAGAGGACATAGGCCCCATGGCTTCTGGGAAATGTGGTAGAAGAATTCATGGACAGTTGAAAGAGTGAAACCGCACTTGGTTTGAGAGCTGACTTTCTCAGGCACCTTGGGAGGTGTGACTGGAAGATGGAAAGAGAAGGGAACCAAGTCCACATAAGGGAGAGCTCTGCTTCCTGCTCTGAGTTTGGGGGAGTTCAGGCTGCACCCCTGGGTGTGTTTGTAAGTGCACGTTCACGTGTCAGCTTCCTGCACGTGTGGCTTCAGACTTGATTCCCAACAAGCTACTTTCTGTTTCCTCTGTCACTCTCCCCAACACCCAGCTCACTGTGTTCACAGCTGGCTGGCCAGCCCAACCCGCAGGCCTGCAAAGGCGGGGAGCAGTCATTTAGAAACCCCCCAAAACACTTCACAGAAAACAAACAGAACTGAGATGGCAGCTCCTCACTGGCTGAGGAGGTCACACCATTTGTTGGGTTCCCACACTCCCTCCGAGGGAAGTTCAGGGCCTGCTGAGCACCGGCCAACCTCCGCCCCTCGGGAGTGGGCAGAGGTCATGGCCCCCAGACCCTCCCTGCCAGCATCCCAGGCTCACCTTATTGAAGACACTCTTCACCTGCTCCACCGCTTTGCTCTTGTTTTCACAGGGCAGAAATCGATGCTGTGGAAGGAAAGAGAAAGTGTGAACAACACTGGCACCCGGGTCCTGGGTCCATTGTGCTTGGGGGACAACCCGGGAGCAGCGACGGGCCAGACTCATCTTGGACGCCTACTCTCCACAGCTCCTGTGAGGACGAGCCTACCTCGTCCTTCCCCACCAGACAGAGAAGAAACACAGCCCAGGGAGATTACTTGTGTTTCCCTAGGAGCTGCTCCCAGCTGCTTACAAGGCTGCGTCAAACACCCAGGTCTTGCAGTTTCCTCCCCTGGCACGTCCCAGTGCCGACCAGAGCCTGAGCCAGTCCTTCTGTCCTTTCCTGCTTTTGTCCTGTCCCTCTCCATCAGCCCCAGCCACGAGGACCATTTCTAAGTCTCCGAGGAGCAGAGACACAGTCTCAGCTCTGCAGGCCAAACCCGTTGCATGGTCCTCTTCTACAAATACAGCCCAAATGATTTCTCAACATCAGTGAGGGAACAAAGGAAGCCAGTGGTGAGGGTATCATTTCAGTTGGAGAAATAAATGATCCTGGGGGATTATTCACAGACACTAGCTTGGGGCCGAGTAGCCCCCTGGTCCCTCTAAAATGCCAGGGAGAATCCTGTCAGTTAGTTGGGCTCCACTTGAAGCTCTGCTCTCAAAAGGTTAAGAAGACGTGGGGAGTGGAGTTTCCTCCCCCGGGACCCTTACCTCTGGCCCCTCCTGCGGGGCCCAGGTCCTTGGTCCCCAGGGACGAGGGAGCCCTGACTGAAGCTCTGGGCCCCTTTCATGTAGAGAGAGGGGAATAGCTAACTAATAACCCACAAATGACTCACAAATAACAGGAAAGCTATTGCAAACCTTCACATGTAAATGCCTAGCGGCCACCCCACCCTCTGCTCAGAGAGAAATGAGCAAGTGATGCGACTTCAGTGCCTGGCCGGAGGGAGAAGGCGCCTGCCGGCCTGTGTCTTTGTGTCTCCGGGTGGGAACCGGGTTTGGGCAGGATGTTTCTGGAAGAGCCCAGAGGAGAGAGAGCCGCCTGCAAGGGAAAGAGCTGGCCTGCTACTCACACAGCGCCTCAGCCGCAGCCTGAGGGTCTTCAGCTTCTCCCCCAGGGAGTTCACGTGCTCTTTGATGTTGGGGCCATGGTCCTCAGCCTTCGGCATCACCTCCTCCAGGTAAAACTGGATCATCTCCGACAAGGCTTGGCAACCCAGGTAACCCTAAGGGCAGAAGCCAGGATGGGTGGTGACCCGGGAGGAAGAGCTACTGCTTGAGAGGACGGCTTTGTCCCCGGGGACCTTCTTAAGTGGCCACCTCCCCCCAGGACCGAGCCCTTAGTGACAGACCCCCTCCAGCTACTGACTATGTGCTGAGTTAAGATCTTCCCACTTCTCCTTTTCAAAGTGAGGGAAGTGGACCCAGCTCCTTGCAGGCGAGAAGCAGAGACGCCCTTAGTCACGCTGCACACCGCAGCCCCGTCCCCACCCAGCCCTCACCTTAAAGTCCTCCAGCAGAGACTGGCTCAACAACGAGTTGTCCAGCTGGTCATTCATTTGCTGCAAGAAGAACACAAGGAGAATGAAACCAAGGTTTGGGGAAATAACTGAAATTGACTGCTTTTCTCATGCCCTTTTATTTATAGAGTTTTTGATTTTTAATCAATGCAGACCTGGCCCCAAAATGGAAAAGAGAGCTTTCAAAACAGGACATTCAACGGTGCTGGAACTCTTAGTTAAATCAAGTCCTTCCCCTTGGGAGCAAATTCTTTAAAAAAATCTGGCTGATTTTGAAGGCAAGGCAGAAGCTTGCCTGGGTCCTGGACTTTCTGCAAAACTGTGTCACATGTGCAAGGGTCCCCATACCAACCCCTTGCCTCCCTCTGCTTTTCTGTCTACCCGCTGCCGACATCCAGCTGCAGCACCGAAAGTTCTCCACGAGTGGGAAGCATCTCCTAATGCAGGTTTCCCCCTGTATGGTGCTACCCCAAACCATCCGTCTTTCAGGTTCTGGAAGCCCTCTAAGCTGAGGCAACTTATGTTTCCCTGCCACAGGGTATGGGGAACATCTTCACCTCCAGTCAGACCCTTTGTGATCTCTCCCAGCCTATGAAGTATTGAGCTCCAGAGAATTCTTATATGAATTTCCGAGCGTAGGAGAGATAGGAGAGATACCTTTCTGAAGGGAGCTTTTCCTGCACAATTTGCTGCAGCACCAGGGATTAGATTGACTCACTGAACCCACAGCTTGACCAGGGACTCTTACGAATTTCAGTTTGGCGGGGAATGGGTGTTGGGGGTGGAGATGAATGAAAAAGAGGTTTTATAAGCTCCAACAGGATGCCTCGTCAGGCAGTCCCAGGGAGGAAGGAAGGACAGGAGAGCATCATACTCACAAAGAAAGTCTTCACGCTGCTGAAGGCAGCTCGGAGCTCCCGCAGCATGTGGGGCAGGCTGTCTGGGAAGTGGATGCAGCTGTCCTTAGCCTGGGTGCCCTGGTGTTGGCCAGCTGCCACCCTGGCCAGGAAGATCAGGCAACAGAGCAGTGCTGAGCTGGGCATGGTGGTGTTCTGCCTTCTTCGTTCAGTCAGACTTGTGGTTTGGTTTTGCAAGAGCAAGCCCCTGTTGTGTAGACCTTCACCTACTGTGTCCCCCTTTTATATTGTGGCCTTGCCATTCATAAAAAGCCACAGTGTCACAGATTTCCTGGCAAAAGTTTCTTCTGATTAAAGCTCCTCCCTTCCCTAGACCTCTCCAACTTTGTATTCGTTGAAACTCTTACTCAAAGTTTTTAATTTTGCATCGTAAGCAAAAGAGATGGTTGAAAAATGAACTTCTGCATATGGTTATTTTTAGGAGGCGCTACCTCTCTCTCCCTTTTAAAATAATTTTTCAGCTTCTCTTAATAAAAAAAAAAAAGTTGAACAGCTGTTCTGTGCGCAGGGACCCACAGTTGTGGGTTCCATTCACGTGTTCCTAGGTCACAGTGACGTGGACAAATTGGCCATTCCAGAATACACTGGGATTGAGAAATAACTGGGTCCCCCTCCCCAACCTGGGTTGATACTCAAGGCTTCTCCTTACTGGATTGGGAAGTCACCTCACCACTCCAGACCTCATCTTCCCCAGATGAAAACAGGAGTGTGAGCTAAATATCCTCAAAGCTGTCTTCTGGTTCTTTCATTTTATGTTCCAAGACTCCTTAAAGAGGTCAGCTTCCCACAGGACAGGCAAGGGTGTCGGACGTGCTCCAGGTTCCTTCTCTGGCCCTGGATGCATGTAGACTCTCAGATCCATGTCTCCAACCTCCTTGGCTAGACACATCCTCAGGGGGAATTAGTAAGAGTAGTCCACGCTTACTGGAAGCTGTACCTGCCAGTCACCATGACCCTCATCTCCATTTTGCAGTGAGCAAACCGAGGCACACAGATATTAAGTACCCTGCACATGGGTGCTGAATGAGGGAGCCAGAATTTGCACCCAGGCCTGCCTGATACTCAGGCTGTGCACCTTTCCCCATTCTACACTGGCCCCAGTGTGCAGAATGGAAAATTTGGCTTAAAGAGTCACTAGGTTTCTTCTGGTTTGTGAGCTTCAGTGGCTGGAGACTTAACATTTGAAAGATGGGGAGGAAGAAGTAAAAATAACAAAGAAAATAAGTTGGGATTCCATGAAGGCTGGACAGGAGGCCCTTTTCTCCCCTCTTACCTATCCCTTGTCTTCCTTCCAAAGAAGCCTTAGTTGTCTTGCTTTGGATTTGCACGTGTGTGTGTGTGTGTGTATGTGTGTGTGTGTGTGTGTGTGTGTGTGTGTGTAGGGGCAGAGTAGCCAGGTATGGTGAGGAATGTTGCACTACTGCTAGAAGGAAAGGATGGTGTGGTGACATTACTTCTACAGATATGAAGAAAGTCTTTGATTGGGCCTTGACCTCCCCCTTCTGCAGGGGCTTCTCCCACTGCCCCACTGAAGAGCTCTGATCTGGGGGGACAGGAGGCCGGGGCTCTGCCACTCAAACCTAGGGCAAGTCACCTGACCTCCCTGTGTCTGTTTCCCATCTATCCCAAGGGGACAGCAGTACCTGCCTTCTGTCTGCAGGGGGCCTTTGGGCTTCACATGGGATTGGGCCTGGGGAGGTAACAAGTGGATTCAGATGTAGGACATCTCCAGTGTTTCTGTTATTTTCTTGCCTTCTTGCATCAGCACTGGGATACCTCAGGTGGCCCTGGGCTCTGAGTGTGCCGCATTAAAGAAGCTCACTGCACCAGACAAGGGGGGCAGACATGCTGGGGCTGGGCTGGAGGGAGTGGGAGGAAGGAGGCATAGAGCCCAGGCTGCGGATGTACCTTGTGGGTCAGGATCAGGGGACTGTAGTCTCTCTTCCCAACTCTTTGGGGAGTGTTGATGCAGAAGCCTAAGAATCACAAAGGGAGAAAGAACCTTTAGAAATAGGCGCGGAAGGGAACTATATTCAATATCCTGCGATAAACCATAATGGAAAAGAATATGAAAAAGTATACATATATGTATAACTGAATCACTTTGCTGTACAGCAGAAATTAACACATTATAAATCAACTGTACTTCAATCAAATTAAAAAAAAAAAAAAAAGAAATAGGTGTGGAGCTGACTCAGGAATTTCTGCTCCTGCCAGATTTACACTGGCCTTAGGAGTTCTGAGTTTTGCCACGAGGAAGAAGAGGAAAGGGGTCAGGGGCTGGGTTTTGCACCCCTTCCACCTACTCCTTCCCTCTTGGCTCCTGGGTTTTCTGGGCTGTGTGTGCTTCAGGCCGTAGGGCTGACCCCTCTCTGAGCTGGGTGTTCTGGGTACCGACTCAGCCTGGCTGAACAGTCAGGCCAGAGGACCCAAACCCAGGGCAGACTACGAGGCCCCGGTTCTGGACCCAGGCAGCACAGATTCCCCTCTTACCTTTGTTTGCCACTGTGCCATGTGCTTTTCTCCACTACTAAGTCTACAACAAATGTCGCTGTCATCCATGTGCAAACTGCCTCAGCCAATCAGCTGTGAGCTCCCTGAAACAGGGCACTGTTCCATTACCTTTTGTGTATCTGGTGCCGAGTACAGGATCTGGCCCATGGAAGGTGCCAGGGACACAGCTTCCTTTTTTCTCTGTTGGGATGGGCATAGCAGAGTACCCTGTGGGCCTGGACCAGGGCTGGTCTGGGCAATGGCAAGCACTCAGAGCAACTCAGGAAGGCAGGCAGTATCTCTTCCACTTTCTTCTTACAATTTGAAATATTAAATACACACACACACACACACACACACAGAGACACGCATGCACGCATACATGAACATAATGGCAGGAGAAGGGAGTTGGGCAAGAGCCATTTCTATCTTTCTTCATTCCATAAGCCATTAGGTAGGGTAAGGGTTAGGCTCTGACTTCTTTCTTTGTTTTGGAATGTTTGGTAAATGTTGCCAATTACCTCAAGCCATTTGTTGAATTTTTCATCCTTTCTCTGTTGATGTGAAATTGTTGTCCTCTCTCACCTCAAAATTTTCAGAATCTAAATGGTCAGAGACCACTTAGGCAACTTCCTTGATGCAATTACTTAATTAACAAATGGAGATAACAATATCTTCCCTACCCACATATCTCACAGGACTGATGTCAAGCTGACACAAGAGAATAGGTGTGAACATCTTGGGAAAAGTTAAGACCCTTTGCTTATATATTGACCAAACAACAAGAACAACAAAGATGACTCCTGTTTCTCAAGACTGTGAAGGTACCATTCATCTGAAAAGTCATTAGGATTCACCGGGAAAAATCCCAAACTCACAGGTCATGTAGATGTGACATAAATGTCAACAGTCTGCATGTTAGATTTGAGTTGGGGTTTCAGTCCAAGGGAAGAGCCCAAGTAGGGAAGAAAGTGAGCGAGCAGGCACCTGTGGACGGATGGTGTGTCAGTCTGGGCACCATTTGGCCCTGTGGATTTCAAGACAACACAAATGCCACTCGTTAGACTGTGAGTTCCTTGAGAGCAGATGGTCAGAGCCCAATTCTCCCTCAGATCTAGATTCATAGCAAGTGTCCAATACATGCCTATTAAATTGAATTTAAATGAATTTTTTTCCTTGGGGACTCACTGGGAAATCAGAGGAAAGTGTGGGAGGGGAAATATCTCTTCTCTTCCATCCCTTCTCCAGAATATTCCCTAATGTTCATATTCAGCTGCAAAAGAAAGAAAGTCTGACTCACCATGGCTTAAAAAGGAAAGGGATATTATTTTTTGGTCTTCCGTGACAAGAAGTTCAGAGGCAGGCAGTCCAAGGCTAGTACAGCACTCCAGTGTCATCCAGGACCCACATTTTCTGCCTTCTTGCTTTTCTATGAATTGTTGTAGGATGTCAGGGAGGAGGGACGTGGGTAGAGTCTAAAGGTCCAAAGGCATGTCAGCCCAGGAGATCCTAATAATTTTTCTGGAAAGCTCCATCTATGAGTTTCACCACTTTAGCTGCAGACGACTCCAGGCAGACAAGAATTGTGAACAGATTTTGGAGGGTGCGGTCTACAATGCACAAGAGCTTATAAGGAATCACCTCGCAGCTAACCTCATGCTCAGCCAAAGGGCAGCCTTCTTGGTGTAACTGTCCTGTATCTTGCAACAATTCTGCCGCTCAGACCCAAGAGTGGGGAACAGACTGGGAGCCCTGTGGGGCTGCACTGGAGTCACAAAGAGAAGGCTATGGAATCTGAGCTTGCTGGACTCAGGGTTCAGCCAGCTTGCCTGTCAACAGGGCCACCACAAGCGTAGCAGGCAGGTCAGTGATGCAGGCAGAGAAGGTGGGAAGGTGCCCACCCAGGAGAAGGGAGCTGACTGTCTCAATGAAGAATCCCTTGGGGGCTTGGCTCCTGTGTGCTCATTTGTAATGATTATTTTAAGGCTGATAATGGGAGTTTCATTTCTTCTTCTTCAGGACATCTAGAACGTACAATAGTTTCCCCAGCTTGAAATTTCTAGTATTCCCTTGAATAACCTTGCTCAGCTCCCTGGACCGAGGCTTCCTCAGGGGCTTTGCCGCAACAGGCCTGGTCAAGAGCACAGAGTGTGGCATCACCCCCCCCCCCACAAGTGGGGCCGGGTGGGCCCCCAAGGGACAGGGTTCTGTCTTTGAATTTGACCTTGTGGTTGAGGTGCTTCAGAATAAAGTCCTGGTGGGTCAGAGCTTTAAAAGGAGCCCGAGTTGGGGCTGGCCCCTAGGCCGAATCAAGCAAGGGTTATGCAAACTGGAGTGGGTGCCCTTCCGAGGACTGTGGCCGGCAGACGCTGCAAACCACAGCGGAAGGGCTGATCTTTGGACAGCCAATGTGGAATTCCCCTTTGTACAACGGTGGCGCCGTATCAAGCAATTTGGATTTTCCTTAGGGGACGGACACTGTGCTCTGTAACTTCTCATACGAGAGATTTGGCTACAGGGGCCAGGACACCAGGTGTTGGAGTCCTTGCCACCCAGAGGATACAGCTGTCTCTGCTCTGTCTGCATGACTACCTAGAATAACTAGTGGGTTCCTGAGCCTGGAGCACAGATAGATTCCTTCAGCTCCAGGGCTGTCCCTCTGATGGGATTTAGTTTACTCAAATTTCCCTGGATGGCTGACACATTAAACCTAGTGTGTCCGAGCAGGACATGCGATCTGTGTAGTCACTCAGAGGGCCCCATGCTTGGAAGGGCCCTGCCTTTGCTCTGTTGTCACTGTCTTGAAATTCTTAACAGTTGTTGAACAAGATGCCCCACATTTTCATTTTGCACTGGGCCCCCAATTTATGTAATTGATTTTTTATCAGAGACTAAACTCATCATCTTCTTTCTCTCATCTCAGCTTCATCCAGTGACATGGCACCCTAACTCAGCAAGGGGACCACCATCTAACCTAACATACAAGCCAGACACCTAGAAGTAACTTGTTGGTTCCTCCCTCTCCCTTACCAACCTATGTCCAATCTATTAGCAGGTCTTCCAGATTTTTCTTCATAAACATCTTTGTAATCTGCTAACTTCTCTCCATTTGTATCAGCAGCAGCAGCAACTGTCTGGTTCAAGCTTCCGTCTTGTCTCTCCTGGGCTCCGAACAAGCGCCTTGTTGATATTCTAATATCCATTCTCCATACTGTCCTCCACTTTGTATCCCAAGTGATTATTTTCAAATACCAATCTGATCATGACTCTCCCCTTGCTTAAACCCTTCAGTGACGTGTCACTTTCCCTTCCTGGGTAAAATGAGGACCCACATTCTTAATACTGTTTACAGCTCCCTTTATTATCTGACCTTGACTACTTCTTCTGCCTCATCTTCTAGCACCCTCCACTTCCCTCTGCGTTCCAGCCTTATTGGCTTTCCTCTTTTGTTTTTGCCCAAATCATCCATGCTCTCTCTCCTACCACGGGGCCTTTGCACATGTAGTTTCTCCTTTCTGGATTGTGCCTCCCCCTCTCTTCATCCTTCGGTTCTCAGCTTAGATCTTACTCTCTCATATGAGTTTTTCCTGACTCTGCAGTCAAGGTCAGGTCATTTGGGTATATCTCCTCAGGACACCTTGCTCCTTTTCTTTATAGTACTGGTGTCAGTTTGTAATTACACACGTGGCTATGTGGTCTCTTGACTGATCTCCATCTCTCCCATTAGACTGCCTTCCTCGAGGGCAGGGCTCACGTCTATTTTTGATCATCGGTGTTTGCCTAGTACTTAGCGCAATTCTGGGCTCATCCAAGGTTCGCACTAAATATTTGTTGATGCATTGCATGACTGAGCGTGTGCTTCCTAAACTTTTTGTAGCTGTAAAACGGCTACGTTTGCCTTCTATCTCATATGGAGCAGAGGGTGAATTCACTTGGGGGAACACCTACCCTCACAAACTCTATGTCTATTCCCATTTAGCTTTTCCATGTTTAAACTATCAATACTATTACTAATCTATACTCTTCCTGGCAGATGTTAACCAAATCCCCCACAGTTGTTGGAACATTAAAAAGGTCCTGTGTCAGGAGATGTCAGAAGAGGAAGGACCTTAGACATTATCTAATCCATACCTCTTATTTTACAGATGGGCAAACTGAGGCCCAGAAAAGAAAGTGACTTTCCCAGGCACTAGAGACAGTTAATGACAAAGGTGAAATCAGAACTCAAGTCCTTTGGTATTATTCTTCTCAAATCAGTACCTAATTCCTTGACTCAGATGAGTGTTCAGTCACTGAATTCTCATGCAGCACCAACAACTGGGGGGAGTTGCCTAAGACGTGAGCAGCACGTGGGGCAGCAGTGGTGAGGAGAAGCTGAAAGCCTGTGAAAATAAGTTTTTCCTCCATAAAACAATTATGAATCTATTATGCACTTGCAGGATGCATAGCCCTATGATTAGAAGCTGGAGATGGGGGTGAGTGTTGCTTAGGTATTTTTGTCTTAGGGAAATATTTCAATCCTTCGAATATTTGCAGACAGAAAGGAGTTCCTCCTGTATCTTGTCTGTCTCTAAGACACAACTGCAATGATATTAAAGACATAGTTTGGTATGCTCTCCCACCACGGTACCCCTAAAGCACCATCTCCTCCATGAAACCTTATGCAAGAGAACAGAGAGCTGAGGATTTCCCTTTATCTTGCCTATTCTGATCTCTATCCCTAAGATGTACCCTTGACTGTAAATCCTCAGCCCCACTCCACGTGTGCTTAGGTGCATAAGTGCATGACATAGGAAGAGCCAGCTGCTTCCTGCATCCTGGACTCACATCACTTCTACTGTGAGTGTGCCATTTACATACCAGCCCGAGGTCATATGCTCTCGGGGGCAGTGTGCCACTGTGTTCAGTGTGGTCCTAGATTCCCTTAGTCAGCTCTTCTCAAACTATTTGGATTCAGGACCCTTTTACAGTCTTGAAAATTGTTGAAGACCCCAAAGAGCTTCTACTTTGTTGGGTTCTATCTATCAATATTCATCATATTAGAAAGGAAAACTGAGAAATTTTTTTAAAAAACATTTATGACATTCTAAAGAAATAATAATTTAAAAACCCACTACATCTTAACATAAATAACAAATTTTTAATGAGAAATAACTGTATTTTCCAAGTCGGAACACATTTAGTGAGAAGAGTGCACAGTTAGACATCTGTCGCAAAGTTCTTTAAATATCTGGTTTAATAGAGGAACTTACATTCTTACATCTGCTCCTACAGCCAGTCTGTTGTGATAGGTTTTTGGGTTTGAAGCATGTGAGAAAATCCAGCCTCATAGAGGTATACGGTTAGAAGAGGGAGGTCCTCCTAGGAGTCCTTGGACCACACCTTGAGAACCGTTGGCTTAAGCATTTAACAAAAATGTCTGGGTGAGGATGAATGGGAGGAAGGTGATCAAAGTTTGGCTTCCAAGGAAGGGGCGGAGGATGTACGCTCAGGCACCTGTCCTGCAGGGAGAAGGGAGAAGCCCATTGCTTCACTGCCGTCTCCTTTATTCAGAGTTTCCCAATAGCCTGTGTGGTCCTATAGCGGTTCACAGTGCAGCTGCTTCTGTGAGCATCACGTGTGTCATGGAAGCTGCAGTGCTTCACACGCCAAATTTGTACTTTCAAGTCAGAACCCAAGGGAGTTTGGGGGCTGATTTGCAGTGCCCTACCTGTTACTGGTAATCCCCTTCTCCAAGGCGCCCGGGGCCCAGGATCAAGTTGCAGGACTGGGGTGGTCAGGGGGCACCGGGCTGTGGGAGGGACTCTACTGCAGACTTATTTTTGGTTCTACTTTCCATTTCCACTTTTAATTCTTCTCTCATTCTCGCTCTCGCTCTCTTGCTCTCTCCTTCAATTCTGAGGGGCAGTTAATAAACCTGCTTTCTCTTTGGCTACCTTTGTTCTTTCTCAGTTTTCAGAAAAACCTTGAAAATAAAATATTAGGAGATTGGGATTGACATATATACACTAATATGTATAAAATAGATAAGTAATAGAATCTGCTGTATAAAAAAAATAAATAAAATTTAAAAAGAAAAGAAAAGAAAAGCAGACATTTCCCAGTCTAACAGGCCAGGATTAATCCAATCAAATCAATACACTTTGCTTTCCATTCTCCTCTGTCCGCCTGCAGAGTTGAGTGGCAGATACAGTCAGTGGGCTTTGACGGATCTGGCTAATTCAGAAATCACTTTGAAAGGTGCGCACTCTTTTAGGAACTGGGTCAGACATGGTATGTTCAAATTAAAGCTTGATCCCTGGTGGCCCATCTGATTATGGGAGAGTCTATGCACTGAGTGGAAACACGTTCTTTTCTTTTTAACAGAGCTGGACTGAGAAGCCCTAAGATGCTTCAACCTTCAAATGTAGTTCAGAACAACATATCACTAAACTATAAAAGAAATTTAAGGAAGCCCAGCAAGATTCTGATACTTTTGATGATTACATACATCAATGCTTGAGTCTGTCATACAGAGTGAAGTCAGAAAGAGAAAAACAAATACCGTATGCTAACACATATATATACATACATATATGGAATCTAAAAAAAAAAAGAAAAAAAATGGTTCTGAAGAACCTAGGGGCAGGACAGGAATAAAGACGCAGATGTAGAGAATGGACTTGAGGACACAGGGAGGGGGAAGGGTAAGCTGGGACGAAGTGAGAGAGTGACATGGACTTATATACACTACCAAATGTAAAATGGATAGCTAGTGGGAAGCAGCCGCATAGCACAGGGAGATCAGCTTGGTGCTTTGTGACCAGCTAGAGGGGTGGGATAGGGAGGGTGGGAGGGAGACACAAGAAGGAGGGGATATGGGGATATAGGTATATGTATAGCTGATTCACTTTGTTATACAGCAGAAACTAACACACCATTGTAAAGCAATTATACTCCTATAAAGATGTTAAAAAACCCAGAAAACCCCATAAAACATGATTCTTTCAAAAAACTGAGCAAGATCTCTTTGTGCCTGGCTTTTGGGTGGTTCGGGACTGTTCCTAGTCAGATGCCTCAAGCACAAGGTTGGTTATAAAGTAGTTGACTGATCGGTTTCACGAAACAGTGGCTAAGAATTGTGCACTCAAGATTCCCTTGTGTGACACAACTCATAGGACCTCTGACAGCAAAGGCTGGATCTCTGATAGCAAAGCACTCATCTTCCTCACTTGCCACACCACAGCCCCCTGGGTCCAAGTGTTCAGTTACTGGAAACCACGTGATGTGCCCTGCCTTTGGGCTGGTCTTTGCAGGAGAGTGTGGTGGTTAAATCTGTAGGCCCTGAAGTCAGACTAAATTTGCAACCCAGCTCTGCCCCTTACCATTGGTGTGACCCCGGGCAAGTTACCGAGCTTCCCTGAACTGCAGTATCTCCAGCTAGAGATGATGACTGGCACTGTGGGGCTGTTGTAGGGACCGAGTGAAATAGTGCACGTACACAGGGGCCTAGGTGATTTCCCAGCACTTAACAAGCAGTCAGTATACCTGAGATGCAGTGGTCCACGCCTTTCCGTGAGAAGGTGCAGCTGCTAGAGCTGGAGGTATCTCTTTGTGGACCTAAAGTCTGGGAACAGGAGTTCTCCACCCCAATATTCTGAGGACGTCCCGGGGGGCAGAGAAGTCAACCCCATAATAGAAAGAGTTCTGGCTCGGCCGTCCAGGAGGACGGCTTCCAGCCCTGGCCTCCCCTGGGAAATCCTGGACGCATCCTTTCTCCATCCCTCGGCCTTGCTTTCTGCATCCATAAGTGGGAGGCTTGACAGAGTAGTTTTGCTAGGGTACTTTCCAAATCTAACATCCTAACATTTTGTGATGTTCTTGTTGCCCTCCCCTGCCCCATCTACCCTCCCTGGCAAGAGTTAGCTGGCATGAGTGGCTTCGATGCACACCTTCCTCCCTTGCCAAATCCACTAAGTCAGCTCGACAGGGGGCCCTTCTGGCCATTTCTAGTGCAGAGATGCTGCCCAGCCCTGGAAATGCCATTCTGTAAGAGGAACAAAAACCTTTTCTTCGGGCAGCTTTGCGTGTGTTCACCTGTATTTCCTTCTCGCAATCCTGGCCCCCAGTGTTCTTGAGGTTGCAGTTTCGTTGTGAGTCAGAGCTGCTGAGAGCAGTGGAAATGAGAGGGGCCTCCTGGTCGGGGAGGACATGATGCTACCTTTTCCTCAAGAGCGAGGCCTGGCGGGTGGCGGGGGCGTGGGATGGAGGTGAGCACCTTCCGGAAGTGGATTTCTCACAGTGACTGTCTCTGGGAGGAAAGAATATTACTGGAAAGCCCTAGAGATCGCTTCACATCTCTTTCACATCTCTTCACGTTCTCAAGAAATTATCTGCACTGGGAGGTAACATGTCTGTCGTTTGGTGTCGGCCAGGAGCAGGCCACGGCCAAGGAGGAAGCGCTCTGGATGTGGCTGGCTCACGACCTGAGCCTCAGATAACAGGTTTGCTTGGTGACAGTGGCGTGGGTGCTGGATCCCCATGGCAGAGCACGGCAAGCCAGGTCGGGTGCTGCCTCAGGCCGTGGCTTGCCAGGGCTGCAGGCTTTGAAGGAATGAGGAGGTCCTTCAACCCCTTGGTCATATCCCACGGGGAAAAGGAGAGGAGAGAGGAGGGAATGACCAGTGCCAGAAACAGGACATCTGACCATCATGTGGAAACCATTGTGGAGGAACACTCACCTCATACAGGCGCCAGAGCAGCAGATTCATGGAGCCAATGAAGGAAGCTCCACGGATCAGTGGACTGAAGCTCCACTGGACAGAAACATGTAGATGGCGCCAAAGGACATACAGGCCACCCCCAACTTACAAATGCCCATTTCTATAGACTCAAATGGCAGCCATTGGTTCATTCTTACCCTTCTGAGTAAGCAACCCCTTACTTCAGGATTCTGCTTCTGAGAGATCCTTTATGAAGTAACCAGTAACTTCTAGAGGGCCGCTGGCGTCAGATTCAGAGGCGGGGAAGAAGCAATGGAAAAGAAGCAGAACATTTAGGTGTGCTGACCCCAGAGGCTGGGCTCTGTGTGGGGCTGGGTTGTGAGCTGGGACAGGTGGACAGGAGAGTAGATCACCTGAGAGCTCTGGGTCAAGCAGGGCAGAAGGCAGGGGTTTCAATAGAGGGGTTTCAAGTGAGGGTCCCCTCAGAGCGGAAAGTGACAGGGGCCTCCCAGAGGGGTCTTAGGGAGAGGGAGTAGAGTGTGATAAGAGGTGACCCAAGACAACTTTGCCTATTTCAAATGTTGCCTAAGGCTGGTCATATATCCAGTAGGAGAAAGAAACTCCCCCTTGTTAATCTTGCAGACCCCAGCTCCCAAGAACCTGAGCTGAGGTTGGTGCTATTTATAGTATAACACAGTTGTATCACAGCCAAGAACAAGGCTTTTTTTTTTTTTTTTTTTTTTTTGGTATGTGGGCCTCTCACTGTTGCGGAGCACAGGCTCCGGATGCGCAGGCTCAGCGGCCATGGCTCACGGGCCCAGCCGCTCCACAGCATGTGGGATCTTCTCGGACCGGGACACGAACCCGTGTCCCCTGCATCGGCAGGCGGACTCTCAACCACTGCGCCACCAGGGAAGCCCAACAAAGCATTTTTAAAAGGAGTTTCTATGAAGACGTTGTTCCAGGTTCCAAAACAGTGACTTACAAACATCTGTGCCTCAGGCAAAAGCTACCTCCAAAAACACACACCTGCCAAAGGGGCTGCAAAGTTTGACTGTGTGTGGGGAAGGGATGGTGATGGGGGCTTGGGGCTAGGCACCTGGAAGGGAAGGGATAACTGGACATCCTCAGTGGGGTGTCGTGGGCAAACTGACCTGGTGTCTCTGCCACTGGAATCCAGAGCCCCATATACATGTCTACCAAGGAAACCCGATCATATCTGTAAGACAGAAGAAATAGTAATACCCATCTCCTGGTCATGAGAATAAAATGGGATAAAAGCTTGTCACGGTGTCTGGCATGTAGTGAGCGCTCAACGACTATTACCTGGCAGACAGTCCATGGCTTCCATATAACTATGTTACACCTACCACACCATGACTACCAGAACAGCCATGACTGTTGATACTACCACAATCTTGCTTTCCCTTCTGGGCCTCTTGAAATGACTTTGAACATCCAAAGAGTGGTGCAAGTGGAGCTGGTGCGGGCTGCAGGGGACTAATGAGGCAAGGCCCTTGGTGGAGGGAGGTGAGCTGGGGAGCAGCACATGGGAGCTTCTGGTCACTATGATCACAGCTGGGGCTTCTATTTCATTTCAGGTAAAATCAGAGGGCTTTAGAGTAAACTGGAGGTGAGGAGGAGCTGCGTTGCATGGAAGAGGCCGCAGGGAGCCAGAGCGTGCTCCTGCATAGGCTGCAGTGGTGGGAAAGCTGGGGTTGAGGCTGCTGGGGCCACTGCAGCTGAGATTTAGGGCTGCAGAAATGGTGAGGCTGCTGACTTCTTCACATTGACCCCACCCCTGGTCGCTGGTGCTTCCCACCCCAGCTGAGCTAAAGGCCACATGGAGGCTCAGCTGTAGCCCGTAGTTACTGCCATTACCCTTCTAAGGACAGCCAATTAACTCTTTATGCCGGTTGTTCCCTTCAACCCCAGGAACGCCAGAATGCCTTCTTTACGGCATTTTTGATTTCTCCAGACCACAGGCTCATCTTCCTAATGCACCAGTATCATCACCAAAGTCCCATTTGCAGGAACCTTCAACGGCTGCCCAGTTCCTTCTGAACAGACCCCAGCCACCCAAGCTTCGCATTCACACTTCCAAATGCCTTTGCAGCCTTCTTTCCCACAGATTTTCTGCACAAAGTTGCTGGCCAAACCAAGAGGGCTCTCACCTGTTGTCAGAAGATGCCCTGTTCTCTCTCAGCATCTCGCTTGCACCTGCGGCTTTACTGGTCTGCAATGACTGCACACTTCCCGGCTTTCATCCGACAGAATCCTCCAGAGCCACCTCTTCCATGAGCCTTTCGTTACCAATCTGGTCCCACTGAGCTTTCTTCCTTTTTCCTTCCCTCCCTCCCTTTCTCTCTTTCTTTCTTTTTCTTTCTTTCTTTCTTTTTTCTTTCTTTCTTTCTTTCTTTCTTCCTTTCTTTCTTTCTTTCTTTCTTTCTTTCTTTCTTTCTTTCTTTTTCTTTTTCTTCCTTCCTTTCTTCCTTTCTTCCTTCCATCCTTTCTTCCTTTCTTTCTTCCTTCCTTCCTTCCTTTCTTTCCTTCCTTTCTTTCCTTCCTTCCTTCCTTCCCTCCCTCCCTCCTTTCTTTCTTTCTTTCTTTTTCTTCCTTCCTTTCTTCCTTTCTTCCTTCCATCCTTCCTTCCTTCCTTTCTTTCCTTCCTTTCTTTCCTTCCTTCCTTCCTTCCCTCCCTCCCTCCTTTCTTTCTTTCTTTCTTTCTTTCTTTCTTTCTTTCTTTCTTTCTTTCTTTCTTTCTTTCCTTCCTTCCTTCCTTCCTTCCTTCCTTCCTTCCTTCCTTCCTTCCTTCCTTCCTTCCACTCCTCCACTGCTCATGACCATACTTGGCCACACTTGGTGTATACCACCACCTAGAATGGTGAAGCATCTTTTCCTATGTATGTATTTGTGTGTGTTTGTGTGTGTGTATGTGTCTATTTTGTCCTGGGAGCCTGGACCCATGTTTCGCATACGCCAGGGATGGGGAGGAGACAATCTAGCTTTTGGGGTAAATACTTTGCTCATTTTGGCTAGCAGTTGGGTTTTAGATTCTCAAATGGTAGAGATCTGGGCCCAGGAGAAGGAGATCTGTTTACGTTTTAGCCTTTCTTCTGTGTGGCTATGGAGATGTCTTCCAACTTCAGTGAGCCTCATTTTCTCTCTCTGTGTAATGGGGAGACTCCTCCCTGGCAGAGGATCAAAGAGGCCTGCCAACAGGTTGAAATACTTTAAGGTTACAAAACAGCCAAAGACATGGAAGAGTTAGCTCCTCTGTGGTCTTATCCTTGACTCAAGGAGGGAGGCCCTGCTGGCTTTTAGAGCCAGCAGCAGTAGTCAGATCCAGGACTGTCTTCTGCCTAGCCAGGTTCCAAACCACCAAGCCCCACAGCCCTTTCCTGGGCTTTAGCCTTCCCACTGCCCTGTGTGGTGCAGTCCGTCAGGCCTCACTTTCCTTTATACAACCACTTTACAGCCATGGGGATCTGAGCTTTTCAGAGAGCTTCCTTCTAAAATCCCCCTCTGCCCAGAGTTCCCAGGGATACTGAGGACCTTCCTTCTTGTGACACGGCTGGGGAAACACACTGGTCTTCAGACCTCTTATTCATCTTCTCAATCCGGAGATGGTGAGCTTAAGCAATCTGATCTGTTGTGAATGTGAGCGTGTGCTTGTGCGTGTGTGTGACTCTGTAAAGCTCTTTTATGAATAACCGATGCCACATGTCTGCTACCATCTAGTGTGTGTCTACTGTGTGCCATGGGCTTGACATAGCCTGACCCAAGGCCAAGAGCCCTTGGACCCCTGCTGATGCCCACAGTTGACTGCTACCTGGCCTAATTGGTTTTCCTTTATTACTCTTTGATACCTTACTATGTGCCAGGCATTTTATTAATATTATTTCACTTTAAGTTTCACAACAACCTCAAGAGGTTATCCAGTTATCAATCCTATTTTAAAGAAGAGTAAAATGAGGCTCACCCTGGGTTATAGAGTTCATAGTGATTGAGGCAGAATTGTGAACCCATATTTGACCCCAAAACTTAGACCTTAAAAAAAAAATTATACCATGTAGATTCTTAATAAGAATAAGAATTTTCTCAAAGTAGCCATACCTGCTTACTGAACTTCTTTTGGGAAACTATTAAACTATTCCTGTACATTCCTTCTAAACCTCATTCACTCCCACTCCAACCACCCTCCCAACCCATTGCTTCAGAAAACATTGCCCTTGTACTCACACCCTCTAAAAGCATCTTCTAGGAAGCCTCTCTCTGATTCCAGTAAGCTGTAGAGATCAAAAATGGTCCAGTTTAAATCCAAAGGGCCATTGTCCATGTAGGTGGTTTTCCCAGCCTAAACCTTATGTAGGAGACTTAAAAATTCTTATACTGGAAGAGAAGTAGGAGTCGTCTATCCTAAGTCCTTGCTTTCAAGACATAACCAAACAACCTGGCACCAATCCCTGTCTATTTTTTTCCTGTGGCCTTTCAGAAAAGATTCCATAGTGTCCAGTGATACTGGTGCTCAGAAAATTTTCTTCAATCCAACAAACCCCCTCTCCTGCTCTCTATAAGCCTGTTGCTAGCTTCATGGAGCACCAAGAGGTGCAGATAACTAAAACCTTCTACTACTATTTGCCCTGGTAAGTGGAAATTATACAAACAGTCTGCACATGTCTAGAGTGTAAAGGTTTACAAAATGCCCTTATGGGTATTGTAACATCTGGTCCTCCCAGCCACCCTAGGAGGAAGGCAAAGCCAGGGTTCTTAGTGCAGTTTTTACAGATGAAGAAACTATGGCTTAAAGAAGTTAGCTGACTTGCCCAGAGTCAGATAGCCAGGAAGCATAGAGTTAAGGCTTGACTCTAAATGCTTAGAACTGTTAGAGCTGGGAGGGGTTTTGGAGTTTATTTTCTAGTTTATTTCTATATTAATCCTCTCCTTTTACAGATGAGGAAAATGGAGTTCAGAGCGTTTAAAGAATCTATCTGCCTGAGTGGCAGAGTAGGATTTAGAAGTTTGGTCTAATCAGTTCATTTCTTTACCCATATCACCATACTGAGATAAATAATGTAGCTTCAATAATTTTAAAAAATTTAAAAATGCCATTACACCTGAAACATCATATGAAACTATTATGATGTTATATGTCAGTTTGAAAAAATGTCAGGAAAAGAATCTGAAAAAGAATGAATATATATAAATGTATAACGGAATCACTTTGCTCGACACCTGAAACTAACACAACATGGTTAATCAACTATACTCCAATAAAATGAAAAAAAAAAAAAGAGAGAGAAAAAAGAAAAAATGTCACAAGGCTGTGGTCCTTCCCTCCCACCATCCTCTCAGTATCCCGGAAGAAAGCCCGAGCCCCATGAGATTTCATCACTGGTTCTAGTCAGCCTGCTTCTCTGGTTGTGGCCTGCCCAAAGGCATGTAACTGCAGCCCCCTCCACTGCAATGAAAGGAAAATACGTGCCACCTCCCAAATAGAAAAAGAGTAAGAAAAAAACCCCACGCTCGGCAACCATAGAAGATAAACACCGTTGAGCCTCCACATGGTTCAGCGGCAGAATTTTCCCCAGAGCCAACGGCCTGTGGCAGAGCTGTATTTTCCACTTTGGCTACTGTGATTTGGTTGCGGCACACTTGCTTTCTTTCCTTTCGTTGGAGACAGACTCTGACGCAGGTTTAGGGCGCTGGCAGGTGTCTGGGGGTTTACATGCCCATCTCTGGCCTCTGACACCTCATCCTCTCGCCCCACCTCCCCTCCCCCTCCCTCCCGGACACGGCCCGACCAGCTGGGACAGAAGCAGTTGGATGGAGCTGTGGAAGGGAAGTAGGGTTTCACCATCTCCAGAATCCCCTTAGCATGTGCCTGCAGCCTGAAAGCAGATCTGGCAAAACAGAAGGCAGGAGCCTGGATTCCATAGGGATTTCTCTTAGAAAGCATTTCAGAAAGTTTAAGGGGTCTTGATAGAAGACATTTGCCATCTTTCCTCATTCCTTCTTGCTAAGTTGTTCTCTCTTGTGCGGTGCTTGTGTGTGAGAGACTTTTGTGGACAGGAGGGCTTTTCCAGGGCTGGTCAGATTTACCATCTCATCTGCTGATCACCTGTCACATCCAGCAATAGTCAGATTCCAATTGGAGGGCCAGGTTGACCTCTTCCACTTCCTCCTTGGGAAGAAGAAGACTGTTTCCAGGGACGGTTATAGAACTGGATAGAGAGAATTAATCAGCGAACATTTGTTCACAATTAGGGCAAAAGGCTGGGCAAATTCCCAGCAGCCCTGCTGCCGGCTGTATCTAGGGGGTCCCCAGGTTTTGACTTTAGTTCTCTGCATGCTGTGCTGAGTGCCAGCTCTTCCTGTGCCCCACGCCCAGCCCTCTGGGACCCTGTCCTCAGCTCTCTGCTTTCCAAACCTCAGTGTGATTTCCTTTGCCAACAGCTTCACCTTTACCGGGTTCTCCCTTTCCTCCTCCTACAAAAGCCCCATTTTCTTAAAGGTAATTAGCCAACCGAACACTAAGAAACAGGTTATAACTGCAATTTCTCACCCTCCCACGAAAGGTCATATAGTTTTCACTGGTAATATCACACATAGGGTATCTAAGTAAACGAGCGTTCCTGGCTCTGTGTGTGTGTGTGTGTGTGTGTGTGTGTGTGTGTGTGTGTGTGCGCGCGCGTGCGCGTATGTGCACACATTTGAGGGCAGGCCCAGGGCTTTCCCAGGCTTGTTGGATTTATCATCTTATTTGCCCTTCCCAATATGAAAGATGAATAGTGCCAGTCATGGGGCAGATGCCTACTTCTCTGGAATTGCCCCATCCTGGTGACATCTGTGGCTTTTAAGGGCCAAGTGTGTTCTAAGCTTCTGAGGAAGCCTGGGAAAGAGCAAAAAGTCCACCCTGGAAATAATATACAAGGAAACCACCCACCCACTACCCACTTCATGAGTGAAAGTGGCTGAGTATTCCTGAGCCTGGGGGGCAGGTGTGAATTCCTTGGACTCTCTTCTCCTTCCCCAGTCCCAGCCTGGGCATGGCCTCGGCCCCCTCCCCATAGCATTAAAGGCTGTGTTTAGTCAACAGTGGTGGATGTTCGTGGACCGGGCCGCCCTGGGAAAAAACTGGGTAATTATGAAAACATGATTGCCCTGGCTACCCCATTGAGGTTCAGCACATTCACGTTAGTTCCCTTGTTCCTTTCGCTGTCCCTCTGTTGGGAATGGTTTGTATTCTAACAATGGAGGGATGAAGGGCTCTCAGGATCAATTACACAGCAGATCAGAAGGATTTGCGTTGTGAACGTGCTTGCAGAACACCCAAGCAAGCCACTGATAATCACCTGGGAGGTCCTGGAGTTGACACCTGACTCAGCCTTCTGCACATGACTTTTCTAGCTTCTGAAATTTCAGTCTCCCCATCTCAGTGGAGTTTGTTGTCTGAGGCAGTTGGGGGGGTGACAATTTTAAAAATAATATGAGGCAGCACGTGAGCCGAGTCCCAGGAGGGGAAAGCTATGAATCAGGAGTCATGTAGCAAGACAGGGTTTTCCTTCAGACGGGCTTTGGTCAGCATGGGTCCACGGTTCCCTTGAGGGATTCCCCGACGACACAACCCAGCGGCCACGCTCTGCTAGAACGCCTCCAATTCCCCCATCTGACCTGACTCACCCTAGCCCCCAGATTGCTCAGTGATGTTCAGACCCCCATCAAGGTGCTTCCTGGAGAGTCAAACAGGGCCCCAGCAGGCACCCCGTCGCCCACCACAAGGCTGGGTGGGAGGCTGAAACAAAATGGCTCATCCTCTCAATTCTGGGAAAGAAAGGTTGGGCCTTCCTTTTACTCTCCAGCTCACACTGGGAACTTCAAAAATAGGAAAAACACAAAGGCTGGAAAAATACTATAATAATTATCAGTGTTTTCTGAATCTCTGACACTGCTCGATTAGTCATAGCCGCAGTTTGCGTGGCTGCGATGATAACACCTCGTTGACCTCCTTAACAGTGAGTAAGTGATGATTATTTACCTCATCCAATCTCTGAGCAAGGGAGGATGGTGCCTGGTGACAAGACGGAGATGCTGAGCACCGGGCAAAGGAAAGTAGGGCCGGCCTGACACCAGGTGTGGGCAAAGGTCCTAGGGCCAAAGGCTAATTCTAGAACATCTGAGTCATGAGGGTGAATCCCAAGGTCACAGATCATCACTCAATGTCCCAGAGACATCTAGAGGGCTTCTGGGTCATGTCCCCTTTTGACCTTAGGATGTAGATGGACAATATTCTCCAGCACCTTGGATACCATAGCCAGGCCAATCTTTTTCCATCACTGTTGCCCTCAAGCTCCTCCCCAGTTTGGCCACTGGCAGAGACTTCTCATTGACCACCAGGTCAAGTCTAAATTCATGTAAATACCTCATTTTCCTCCTCTGCAAAATGGAAATAAAGATACTACCACTCTTGTTGGGATAAAATGAAATAACAGGTGGAAAGCGCCTGGCACAATGAGTGACGTAGAGTGGGCACTCAACAAATGGTGGTTTATTTCATTCCAGTTTCTCTCTGTGTCTGTTCCATCCCCTGCTCCCTAAAGCCCTCTTCCCGCCTTCTTGCTTCCGGACATTCACTGATTGCCACGCTGCTGTGCCCTTCTCTTCCGTGGAGCCTCTTGCCACTGCTTCAGTTTTCAATGACATGCCTTTCTCTGAGCCTCTTATATTTCAGTTTGGCCCTTGATCATTGTATACCCTCTTGGCTCTTCCATACTTGGGGCATGAGTGTAAGTTCATCTTCCCATGCAGGCTGTAGTTTCTCAAGTTTAGGAACTGGGCTGATTGCCTCTTTTGATGCCTATACTTAGCAGATCACTAAGAGAACAGTAGGTTCTTTACAAGAGACGGAGGGGGTAGGGGTGGGTGTGTGGCAATGGAAAGTTACCCAAAATGATGGGGAAACCAGCTGGGGCACTTCTGTTTGGGGATTTCCCTGGACCATGTTTCATGACCTGTCCCTAGCCCCTTGGGCTTTAACAAGCTGTAATCCTGCCACACTCCCTACTTTCTATACCTATAAAGGTGCTGTGGGATGGAGAATTTTGGGAATCTCAGGGCAGGATGAGGGGCCCCAAAACCTTGTGTCCTGCTGGTCACTCAAGACCTCCCAAACCCCACCCCCATCTCTCTGTGGCTATTGAAGCAATCCTGGCTGTCCTGCTCTGGACGAGGACTCTCTCTGGGGCGGTTCTCTCCTCTCTGTGCAAACAGCTCAGACACAAGGGCCAGTCTAGGTCCAGACCTTGGGGCTCACTGAAGAATTTGAGAATTAGAGTAAGCCCTGGACTCCAGGGCTGGTACTGTTCACCTGGCAGAGGTCTGTGGGGAGTGGTCTGTTGTTAGAAGGGATGGATGAGTCATCTTAAAGCCATAGTGCTTTGCTAGACCCAGCCCCACCTCCTTGACACATTTCAGTTTCTTTGCATCCAGCTGGGTTTATCCTGTCACATATGCATGTTGCCTTCTGCTCTGGGGCTCCTTTACAGGGACCAGTCCTGGATGATGCTTGGTCGGGGTAGACTTTGAGTTTGCTCAGTCCTAGCTGATATACCTAGATTATACTCAGATTAGATGCCTCAAGAACCTGGCCTATCCCCTCCTACTTCCCACCTATTCTCTACTCTACCCAACCCAGCTCACCCATGAATTCTTCCCTAAACTTTAGGATTGTAAAATGCTGGGAGGGGCTGTAGAGACAAACCAGTTTACTTTCTTCCTCATTCTATAGGTGGGGAGACAGACCCATGACTTGGGAGTAACTTGCTGTGAGCCCATATGGCCTCCACACATGGACAGCTGTGCACTTGCCTACCCCGGGATCAGAGACCTCCCTCAGGTTATTCCCCACAACCCACTCTCATTCTCTCCATTTGTCCAAATCAATGCCTCTTTCTCCTTATTCCTTCTACTACCAGTCTTAAAACTCACCTTCTCCAAGAAGCCTTCTCTGATTGATTCAGTTCATTCTCCATCCTTTATTAGGTGGGTGGCTCGAGCTATGTTAATTTTCACCTAGTGTTGTTTTTTTTTTTCTCCATGAGCTCCTGTAGGATTATTTCAATGTGTTCTGTATCATCCTCATTAGTCTGGCAGCTCCTGGGGGTAGAGTCCATTGGCTTGCTTTCCCCATCATTCTAGGGGCCCTTGAAAGGCATCATTTTCTTCCTGTAGATCATCACCCTTTGTCCAGCTCAGGGCTACAAGCCCAGGGAGGCTCACCGTCCAGGAGGTGGGTAGCATTGCCTGATGACCCAGGTCACAAAGACTCTTTGTGCTGAGGGTGAGGCTGGATAAAACTTCGAGGAAGAAGAACCTTCCCTGACTCCTACACTGAGGTCAACCTCTAAGGTTCAAGGCCCACCTGCTACAGTGCAGACGCTTTGTTGCTGGACAGGATGTGAACATCCTCGATTTTTACTTAATGGTCAAAGTTAAGTAACTTGTCTGGGGTCACACTGTGACACATTCATTGCCAAACCCGTTCCTTTTGCCAAGTCAATCCTCCTTTGCACTTTCTTGCTCAACCCATGTAGAATTCTAGAATTCTCAGGAAGGAAGGGAATCCATGGTGGGGGCTGGGTGGGGTAGGGATCATATTCTACGTGATGTTCCATCCTTCCAGAAGGCATGGAAGTCAGAGGCACCAAAGAGCTCCACTTTTACCTGCGGTCACCCATTTCAGCATTGCACACCTCAGAAAGTTCAGCTGTTCTTGCAAACGACTACATTTCTGCTACTGTAATTTGATTCTGAGTCCCTCGCTGTGTTTTTCCTGCCACTATACGAATGGGTAGGTGTGTGTACTATGTGCCTAAAAAAAATATTAATTGAAAAATTGCCCTCCAACTCGAAGCACCACAGTTCCCTGTTTTTTTTTTTCCTTGCTCAAGTCCTAAGCAATCTTCTTGCTGCCACTTCCAGACCCACTGCTCTCACTCACAAACATTGCCAAAAGATGACGACAGGTGGCCATTTCAAGCCATATGCCCTCAGGGATCAGAGCTCTCTGGGGCACGATGAGGGCCCAGAGTTGGTGTAATAGTTTGTAGGAAGTGCAACATTCTGGGGTATGGGCTCTCACTCTTTCTCCAAGTGACTTTGAGATGAAGCAATTTCTGGAGAGGTTTAAGAAACTTGGATGTCATCAAGCCCAATCTCTGACTTTAGAGACAAAAGCACTGACTCTCAGAGCAAACCAGTGGCAGAGCTAGGGACTGATCAATGCTCAGGGAACCCAGAACCTGCTATGTTTGGTTGTGCTGTGTCAGAGCTGAAGGAGAAAACAGAACACACCTGCTGCAGGCTGTGGGGACAGGTGATTTCCCCTGAACCACTTGCTGCCTACCCCTGCCCCTCCAGCTGGGTCCCAGGCAGAGTCAAAGCTTCCATGGGGACAGTCCTCACCTGCTTCCCAATCCAGAGAATCATACTAAGGGGCCATGGGGTTTTGGTTTTACTTGTAGACATGCTTTTGCTTCTTCTGAAGCTTTGGCCCTGCCCTTAGCAGCACTGGGCCTTACCTCAGTGAGCTGTAAAATGGGGAGAATTGTCTTAAGTTCCTTGACTATTGCTCCAAGGCAGTACCTCTGAGAAATGATCTAAGGTCTTCAGAGAGAGGGGCGAGGGAAGAGACTTCTCCAACAAGAGGGTACAATCTTCATGAAAGTCGGGGGCCCAGAGCGTTCAAGTGCAACTGTTGTTGGCCTGCAGTGCTGACGAGTTATGGTGCATGGGAGTCAACCTGACAAGCATTTACTGTGTTAGACATTTGTCTTGAATTATTTGCACAATAACTCTAAGAGGTGGAGTCTATTTTTATCTCAGTTTTACAGAGAGGAAACTGGAAGTTAGAGAGAAAGTTAAAACAACTTGGTCACCCAGCTAAGGAAAGGCTGTGATTCAAACCCAGGCAGCCTGACTCCAAGCTCACATTCTCAGCTACGTTGCGTCCCTAGACCACGGCTCGAGGTGGTATTGCAAGATGGATGGTGAGTTCCCCTCGCCCCCCTGGACCCTCCATAGAAAGGGATTTTGTGTCCTGGAGGTTGAGGAAGGGCGATGATCTGTGAGAGGTAAAAGGAAAGGGATCAAGCTGAAAAAGTCTGGCAACTGCTGGGTTAGAGGAACGGCAAGAATGGGAGAAAAATGGCTCATTCCTCTCCCTCTCAAGCTGCCTTGCTGGTGCTCCTCACCTGGCTAGGTGTTCCCTACAGGCTCACCCTCCCTAGCCTGCAGGGGGCTTGTCCAAGGCCCGTCACAACCCAGGCATCACCTTCATGAGGGAAGTGCTATATGCTACATTCGTGGAACCACAGTCCTCTGGGGACTTCAGTTGGTATGGAGATGACAAGGACAGGAGAAAGGAAAGAAGTTTAAGTTTGAGCTCCCGCATGCCCCAAACTAAAGCTTCAGTGTCTCTCACTTGCACCAGCCATTTTCAAAGCCCTGGACCTAGTTTTAATATTAGTAATTACATATATATATATATATATATAATATATATATATATATGTATGTATATGTATTTTTTTCTTTCCTTAAAGAGAGCACTCTCTCCAACTGTATATGCCTCAGGGCCCCCATCAAACATGCCTTGCCCCTCCCCTACCTGATCGGCCAAATGTCAGAGTCCCACAACCTACCTGAGAAACACTACAGACCCTTCTTGTCCTCGTGGAGCCCTCCCACACAGTACGAACCTTGACTGAAGGCATGATTCACCTCTTGAGTAGCTGGGTTAAGTTTTTGTAAAGAGGTTGCTGTGTGAACACTTTTGCAGACCTCAAAGCCACCAGAGGGTGGGAGTTGAGGCTACTTTCTTTGTAATGATGACTCTCTATGATTTTTCTCCATAGATAGATGCTTTCGTGCACTCATAGGATTCCAAGAAGACATACAGAGGGAGCATTTATGTACGAGTCTATGTGTCCTCACCATGGACACGTGTGGATGTGTGTAAGCATGCACGTCTGCAAATACTTCTGAACTCTGTTCCATGGGATGAGTCACTTCTTTTATGGGGATCTTGGATGTAGAGTCACTGTATGGGACCAGGCATACCCAGTTTATTCTAGGGGTCTGGAAGACTGGGCTTCCAGATACCCGTACATCGCCAAGGCCACCTTTGCCTGGGCCATGCCAGTCCCCGGCTGCTGGGCTGCTGGCCAGGTTTAGAGGAGGGGGAGGGCCCCTGGATGGGAGATGCTGAGGGGAGTGAGGGAGTGTGGAGTGACATGAAGGTCAATAAGCTCTCCTATCACACCCCTTTTCCAGTAGCCCCATCCTGGCTGTGGCCCATTTCTTCACATCTTCACAGACTTCACCAAAGTTTTTGGCCACAGTGATATAGTTTGGCTAGCTGAAGCAAAAACAAGGTATTTATTGTAAGGAGCCTGGGGTGTCTCAGAATATCCATGGGCAGGAGCTGCTGCAGGTCACCAAGGGCAGGAACCAGGAACCAAAGTCTTCAGAAAGTCAGCCTTCCACCGTTTGCTTGCTGAGGCCACACGGCCACCCCTTTCTGCTTTTCTTGGTGCCCCTGCATTCTGTTCTCTCCCCAGACCAGCTTTCTCTGAACCTCTGAGCAGTCTGCAAAAGACCGAAACTACCCCGCTCTGGAGACTGTCTTTAATTCAAGGGACCAGCAAACACTGGTTACTGCTCTGAAGTCTCCCATCCCAGTTCCTGGGACACAGGGCAACTGACCACCCTCCAATCAGCTACATCCAGGACCAGAGTCATGTGGCTGCCAGGGGTCACACTGGGAAAATATTGTAAATGGTATCCCAAGTCAAATAGCTTGTCCTCCATGAAGACCACTGAGCAGTCTGATGGAAGAAGTCTCTCTCCTGGGTTCCCATAGTACTTTATTTGCCCTCTTCCACAGCACTTATTGCTTCCTATCTTGTGTGAGTATTGTTTTTATAAACATCTTATCCCCCATCCCATGTATCTATAAGCTTCTTGTTTATCTTCATATGTCTCACAGCTTGTGCAAAAAAACTGGGCATGTACTAAATACACATTTGAAGTCATGATAATCCCCCAATAAATAAATTTTCAAGAAACTCAAACAACTTGGCCAAGTCTTTTATTTCACCACACTGTCTTGAGTTGATTAAAATTCAATTTATTCAACCAAGTTTTATTGAGTGGCTTCTATAAACCAGGCACCACCTTGGCTATGCAGAGGCTACAGCAACAAACAAGACAAAGAAAGTTCTTACCCCACTGAGCTTCCAAATGAGTGGTGGAGACCATCAACAAACAGTGGTTCTAGGAGCTAGACTTTACGCTGAGTGCTAAGGCTAAAGATGTGTAAGTCTCCAGCACTGCCTCGAAGGAGCCTACTTTCCTTGGGAGTCAAGACGCATCATCAGATATTTTACTGCACAACAAGACAGTGCTATTAAAGGATGGAGGAGAAGTGCTGTAAGACTTCAAAGGGAACGTGATTTATTACATGGGGGAGAAGAAGGTAGCTGAGGGTGGTTTCACTGAGAACCGTGACACATGACTGAACTTGAAGAGTGAGTAGGAGTTTGCCAGGGAGAGCATGAGTTGGGGGTGTATGTGTGTGTGTGTGTTTTGGCAGGGGGGGTTGGGGGCAGGGGAAAGGAGGTGAGAGTGACAGTGATCAGATCCATAGGCAGATGCAAAGGAGATTTTAAGCATTATGAAAGGGCTGCTGGTCCGGAGAAAACTATAATTTGAAAAGATACATGCACCCCAATGTTCATTGCAGCACTATTTACAACAGCGAAGACATGGAAGCAACCTAAGTGTCCATCGACAGATGAATGGATAAAGAATATGTGGTATATATACACAATGGAATATTGTGTATTCAGCCATAAAAAAGAATGAAATAATGCCATTTGCAGCAACATGGATGGATGTAGAGATTATCATACTAAGTGAAGTAAGCCAGACAGAGAAAAACAAATACCATATGATACTGCTTATAGGTGGAATTTAAAAAATGATACAAATGAACTTATTTACAAGCCAGAAATAGACACATAGACATAGAAAACAAACTCATGGTTACCAAAGGGGGAAAGGGAGGCGGGGATAAATTAGGAGTTTAGGATTAACATATACACACCTTTATAAATAAAATAGATAACCAACAAGGACCTACTGTATAGCACAGGGAACTATACTCAATATTTTGTAATAACTTATAAGGGAAAAGAATCTGAAAAAGAATATATATATATATATATATATATATACACACTCATATATATTTATATATCTGAATCACTTTGCTGTACACCTGAAACTAGCACAACATTGTAAATCAACTATACTTCAATTAAAAAAAAGAAAGAAAGGGCTGCTCATTTTGGACTATGGTGAGATATTCAGTGTGTATGGAGCACAGGGGACATGGGGAAAAGAATGTTGAACTTGGCCAGAGACCTTGCCTGGCCTTGTGTGCCAAGCCAAGGAGGTGATAGGTAAATATCAACAGGCAGTTGCCCTGGCATATGGAGGACAATGATGTTGGCTGGTTCAAGTATGGGACCAGGCAGAGCCTGGAGACCAGCAACAACTCTGGGCCAGGAACATATTCTAGAAGGCCCTAGAATGAAGCATTGCACTGACCTTGGGGCTGCTGACCTCTGGCTCATAGAAAGAGATGGCTGGATGATGAGATGAAATTTTCACTCCCGAATTGCAACGTTCTGCAGAAAGCACTAAGTCTTCCTACTTTTATCCCCTTGTGATGGAGTGGGATTTTTCTAAATTTTGCAATTGAATTTTAAGAAATCAAAAGAAAAGCTGTTCTTTTGTACTTTTTTTAAAAAAAAGCCAGCAGCAGGGGGCCTCCATACTCACATGTCCTTTGAGTTACAATCCTACAGGCCATGACCCCTTAGCCAATGACAAAATGAAGGCTAGGTTTCTAGAAATTGATCCTGTCCTGGGAATGATGTTCCTCGTGGGACCTCAGGACTGTTCTCCACTATCCCAAGATGTCTGGGCGAGGGTGGAATGGGGTCAACTTCTTGGGACCTTTCCCTGGTCAAAGGCAACGTGTTCACACCCTGGTACCCTCTACCTCTCTAGCTCTGCTTCCATCCCCTCCCTATTCCAAGTTAGCCTCCAGCCATACTGACCCTCATGCTAGCTCAGATGTTCAGGTCTCCAGGACAGTGATAGACAACATTTTTCCACATCTCTCCTCACCAAACATCACTAATCCTCCAGGTCAAGCCCAAAGGTCCTTGTCTTTGTAGAGGCTTCCCCAACCCATCTGACCCAAGAGCTCCCTCTTCTGTACTCTCCCAGCGTTTTAGACTTACTTCTGTTACTACTCTTACCTCATAGCATTACAGTTATTTGTTCTTATGTTAAGTCAACTGAATTTATTGAGCTCGGGGACTAAACCTCAATCATCTCTGTATCTCTAGGCACTAGTAACCATACTTGACATACGACAGGCTCTCAATAAATACTGTATTTGTTAATGAAGGGTGGTTCATCTCGGCATCTTCTCTGTCAGGGTTGGGTAGTATAAAGACAACTTTGGGAAGAATTCCAACAAGCAGAAAATAAGGAAAGGGCATTACAGGTGGAAGAAGCAGTATGAGCAAAGTCACCAAGGAGGAAAGCATAGACAAGGATGGGAGCCTGGAGGGAAGGAGAGGAGAGAAGGATGGTAAGTGCTAAGCATGGTGCTTGGCTCCATATGCATCGTTGTACTAGGTCATTGTCACACGAAATTTTGGTGAGGGGGCTACTATTCCCAGAGGAGGAGACTGAGGCACAGAAAGGTCAATCAGCTCATGGGCTGGTGACAGAGATGGGATTAGACCGATTCTGTTAGACTCTAAAGCCCATGACTTCTCGGGGCCTTAGGGAGCCTTAGTAATTCAGGTTGGCTGGAGCCTAGAGTAAGTGAAGGGGAGCAAGGGGAGGGAAGTGTGGAAGGAATACATTACATAGTTACATTACTAATGATATCTAGTGTTTCTTGACTGCCTATCGCATGCCAAAACCTGTGTTAGGCACTTTAAATGTGTTATCACATTAAAGCTACAGCAGCCTTATTAGATGATCAACCCCATTTTACAGGTAAGGGAACTAAATCTCAGAGAGGTTCAGTAATTTCCCCGAGATCACACAGCTAATAAGTGATGGACCCATGACTAAATTCAGATCTTTTGATTTCACAACTCAGCTCATAGGGAAAGAACTCAATGAGTGAGTCATCACTTAATACTTCGATTCTGAATGACATAATAGGGGTATGGATCATTATTGTTTTTTGACATAAGCAAGTTCCAAGCCTGGGCTTCTCTTCCAACACTGTCCTTTCCTCCCTGTACAGTTCTGCCCACTTGTCCTCTCTCCTTGCTCTGTCCCCTCTACCCAGATGAATGGAGCTGGACTTCCAGGCAAGGTTAACCGCTAGCCTTCAAAAAAAAAAGACCAATCTTCTGGCAGATTAGAACTTTTCCTGAGGAATATAATGGGTAGTAAGGTGAGGGGAATGTCAAAAAATAGGGGACCTGGCCCAGATCTCAAGAAAAGATGGAGCAATGGCTTTAGGAGAATGAGGGAAATTTTTCCTGTCTTCATATATTTTCCTTTTTAGGGATTTAGTCCTGAAAGGGTGAAGTTCAAAATCAGCCTCACTCAGAATTACCTGCTCCTGCTTGTTCAAAAGGCAGGTTTTCAGAATGCTTTTTTTGTGAAGCCCAAGAGTCTATCTTTCTAAACAAGCACCCCAGAGATTCTACAACACGGTTACCCCCATGGGCTTTAGCTGTTAGTGTTGAGAGAACTTGAGGTGCTAGGAACCTGGGGCTGGATGCCTTCAAGGTCCCTTCCCCAGTCAGAGGCATTGACCTGGAGGCTTGTGTTGGAGTCCCCGCATTTCGGAATTAGTGATGTGGTTAGAATAGCAACGTGACTCTGTAGGCGGAGGAAGGTAGGTCGGATGTGAGAGTCTCCCTCCGTGAGCTCATGTGCGTCATCTCAGTCACAGCTTTACTCTCAAAAACAAGTCATTTTTTGTTCCTGTCAGCATCTTGGCTGGCCTGCAACAGAGGGCAAGCTGGGATAGAGAGGCCCAGATATGGACTTCAGGTGATGCTGCAGGGCATGGCCAGGGCTGGGGAGAGCAGGGAAGTATTAGTCAACCAGCTGTAGGTGATTCAAAAATATGATTTCAGAAAACACTGCCAGAGGACATAAGAGATATCTGCTTGCATGAATTTTAGGGACTGTAGTATTTTGGGTTTTGCTTTTTATTACCAGGGATAACAGAGGCCAGAGCTCTCTAAGGAAGTAAATTTGAACCTGGAGGTACTGCCAAACAATCTGAAGCTTTAAAAATTAGAGTGGTCCTGGTCTCACCCCAGCTCTACTAAATTCAGGTTTTCAGAGCTGGGACTTAGGAACCCATATAAAACTCCCTGGGGATTCTGTAGCAGCTGGTCTGGCACTGCTCCAGGGACTGTCATTTGGAAGCCACTCCAGAAAGGTGAGAGGGAACATCATTCCAGCTTGAATATCACAATATCAAGTCATCTTTTCTTTCTTTGTTCCATCTTTGTCTTTTCCTTTCCGTTCCCATCATAACATGGCAGGAAGCTCAGAAAAGCAGCCCAGGGACTTCCCTAGCTGTGTACAATCCGGAAGAGTTTTATACATTTGAATATTATATATATATATATATATATATATATATATATATATATATATATATAAATTTTCATTATATTTAAATATGGGTTGCTTGTCATTTACATCGGCCTGCTGAGTTTGCAGATGACAACTGCAGGATATGGGCTCCCAGGTCCTGGAAGTCACAGAGGATAACATCTGTCCAAGTCAAGGATTAGAGGACCTGCACTGGGAGAGTAGGACCAATGAACCCTGAAGTCCTTTCCAACACAGGCATTCCATGGCTTCAATGTTAACCATGTCAAGTTGTTCTTTCCTTGATTTTAATCTGTTTTCCATACCTCCATAGATTCCCTACCTGTGTATAACCCCCAAGTTGTGCTCATTGGAATCAAATGGGTAGTGAGAAGCTGAGAGTTACTAGAGACGGAAGGAATTAGGGCATATGAAGTCTCTCCAAGCGTGCATCATCTGAGTCATAGGTTGCACCTTTAGTCTCAATAACAAGCTTTTATTAATGTCATCATCTTTCCAGGCACAGCACAAGCTCAATCAGGAGGAGATTTGGTGTTTGAAAAGTGTAGCTGACTAGAGATGCCTGACACAGTGATCCAGGAATCAAACAAGAGAGCAGCCCACTGAAGAACCAGGCTCCTTGGCTGCTTTACGCACCTTCACTGGGGGTGTGGAGGAGAAGAAGCATTTTTTCAACCTAAAATTCTCTATATGTTTGGGCCCTGAAATTCCATTACATCATAGGAAAAGTAGCTATGCCCTTGAAGGACTGAACGGGTGCTGACTGCTGTGGGTGGGGTGATCTGAAAACCAGAGGAATGCTCTGGAAGAAGATTCCACCAGCTTCCTTCCTTTCCAAATCATACCCCTTCCTCAAAGTTGCACTCAATCCTGGGTTTGTCTGTGGACACTGTTCTGATCATTCAAGCACTAACTGATGTCCCCTGCCCACAGCGGGCTCTGATTCTAGAGTATACATGTATTCATACAATTATTCAGCTCTTCATCATGTATCTATTTCTGATAGCTCTCAATTAACTGTCTTGGATTGTTATTTATCTTTCTGTGCTCATTTACTTTCTCAAGGATACTGTGAGAAAATTAATGCATTTACATCATTTATTTCCATGTCCAGCATGTTGAACTGTTGAGTGTCAACTTACGCCAGGCATTATTCAAGGTCCTGGGAGATATATATATTTCAGACGGTGGGTACTATAAAGACAAAGAGGCTAAGGAAAGTTAAACAATATAAGAGAAATCATTGATCAGGAAAATGAATGACAATTCCATTTATTTTTTGTTTATTTATCAAAAATACCATATGCTAGTTGCCTTAAAAAAGTTTACATCTGTGTGACTAGAATAAGCCATTACAGAAAGGAAACAATACAAGTGGAAAAAATATTATTAGCCTGGAAAACATGGTTATTGAATTAAACTCTAAAATGGAAGCCATGACTTACAAATGGACACTGCAGGAAACTCAATTAGTGAGTAAAAGGTCAGCTCAAGATTAGTTTCCTAGAACACAAAAGCAAAAGGTAAAGAAATGAAAATGAAAGAATAGAATAATTGCGAAAGACAGGTATCAAAGAGCCAACCCACAAGTAACAGGCGTTCTTAAAATAATTTACAGAATCATTTGTAGCAGAAACCATATGTAGAACATTTATTAGCCTTCAGTAACATCATGTTTTTGAAATTGAGTGTGCTTATCGTATTAATTAAGAATCTTTGCGCTGTGTTAGGGTCCCAGCTCCAACTGGCTTAAACAGAAAAAGGGATTTTATTGGCTTATATAATGAAGTCCACAGGTTCACCAGGAATCCATCTCTCCATCTCTGGTTTTCCTCTGGGTTGGCTCTTTTCTTGGGTATGTTGTTGCCATGGGGTGGCACCCAATCGCTCCAGACTTATATTCTTCTAGCCTTCCAAGCCCAATGGGAGGAAAGAGTTGTCTACTTCTAATACTTGAGACATTAACCTTGGGTTAATTCTCACTGATTCTGGTCTGGCTTGAGTCATGAACTCACCTTTGAATCAATCCAGGTGTCTGAGAAGTGCTGTTGCATTAGTTTCATTGACAGCACACTCTCCCTCCTAGAATGAGGGGTGTTCAGCTCTATCCAGTGCCCACATGGACTGCAGGTGAGGGAGAGACAGTTTCCCAGAGGATAATGTGGTTGCTGACTCCAGAGGAAAGGGGAATGGATACTGGGTAGGCTAAATAACATCATGGTGGGCAGATTAATAAAAGAACTACTCTCAGACCTGTTCATGTAGAATTTGTAAATCTAAAAGATTACCAAAACCCTATAAAGAAATATGCCTCAGATTTCTCCTCCTAACTCTAAATGCTAGAAGACAGTGGAATTCCTTCCTTGAACTGTGAAGGAAAGAGGTTGTGTGACCCAAGAATTCTATACCTGGGCAAACTGTCACTCATAATATGTGTACTCTGAAAATAAAGTTCCCAGGATACTCCTTGAACAAACTGGTAAAAAATGTGTTCCAGAACAATAAGGATAAATTAAAATTAGGTACAAATCATCACCAAGTCCTGTGGTTCCACCTCTGAAATGGATTCCCTTTCCACCACCACCTCTAGTCCAAGCCACCATCATCTCATTGGGATCATTGCCAGTCTCTTAACTTGCCTTTCTCTTCCACTCTCAACCCTTCCAAGTCATTTCTACATATTATTCAATGGTCTGCTAGTAAATCAGATCATACTTCCTTGCTTAAAATAATTTGTGGTTTTGTATGGCATGTAGAATAAATTCAAGCTCCTTATCATGGCTTTCCAAGACCTGGCCTGCGCAGATTCAGCCTCCACACATTAACCCCGACCCCGTTGTCCTTTCCTTGCTCACCTCACTGCAGACACATAGCTACTTATCAGTTCTTTCTTTGAATGTGTCAAGCTCCTTCCTCTGTCAGGGCCTTCACACACGCCGCTCCTTCTACTTGGATCTTTCTTCTCTCAGTTCTCCTTGGCTGTCTCCTTTCATGGCATCTTAACTTACTTACACCGCTTCCTCGGATGTTTTCTGGTCTCCCAACCTAATAATAGGCGTCCTTCTATTTTTCTTGGCATCCTTATCTCAAACCACTAATCACAATCTGTAATCATACATTGACTTGTGCTTACTTGTGTTATATCTGTCTTGCCCAGGAGTGTGAACCCCATGAAGGCAGGGACCGTGTTTATTTTGTTCACCACAGAATTCCCAGGTCTCAGCACTTTGTAGGATACAGGAATGGTGCAAAATATATATTTTTAGGGAGGAGGAGAGAAGAAACATTGAAATGAGGCAACTAAATAGAAACAAATATATATGGAAAGATGATGAGGTGGTCGATTTAATTGTAATTTCTAAGGTGAGGGCAATTTTTTAAAAATTTTTTATTAAAGAGATGATGCAAAAAAGTGGAGTCGGGGGCTTCCCTGGTGGCGCAGTGGTTTAGAGTCCGCCTGTCGATGCAGGGGACACCGGTTCGTGCTCCGATCCGGGAGGATCCCACATGCCGTGGAGCGGCTGGGCCCGTGAGCCATGGCCGCTGAGCCTGCGCGTCCGGAGCCTGTGCTGCGCAACGGGAGAGGACACAACAGTGAGAGGCCCGCATACCACAAAAAAAAAAAAAAAAAAAAAAATGGAGTCGGGGCCAGATTTTAAAGTTCTAGATTAAATGAGCAAATTCAGTACATACTGCTGATTTAGGGCCAGAAAAAATGGATACAGACTGATGTGACACAGAAGCTCAGAGCAGAATTAGCTGTGAACACAGAGTGATTGTGGCCTTGAAGGAAGGATATAATTCAGTGAATCAGGGAGAGGTGAGAAGGGCCTTTCTTGTGTGAGTGTGTGTATGTGTGTGTGAGTGTGAGTGTGTGTGTGTGTGTGTGTGTAGGGATAAGGTAGCAAAAGACTAAGCAAGGAGAGCTCTGGAATTGAGACAAATAAGTGTGTGAGGGGAAACAGTGAGGAGTACGGTGAGGCTTCCATGACCAGAGCGCTCACAGTGGGTTAAGACTCAGAGGAAATTGGAAGTTGCTGCCATGAGGGCGAAGCTTCCTTTCTGGAGGGCTTGGTGGTCTGGACAAGTGTCTGCAGCAGGACATTGGTCTCTAGACACTAAGGACACCTTGTGGCACAATAAGGAAGAGACAGGGCAGACGTAACAGAGAGGCTACAGGTGCTGGAGGGGCTGCCTAAGAAAGGAAGGCCTGGGAGCAGGGACATCACCAATGAACGGGCACACGAGGTGCCTGGATGACAGAAAAGGAAAGCAGAAGGCTCTGGAAGCAAACTTGCCTACTTGTCTGACTTCTTGTGAACCCAGGAGTAGGTCTTGTTAGAGGGAGCGAGAAAACTGCTCTCTCGTCCCAGAAAACAATCTTTCTGTATGTTGAAAATGGGTCCCTCAAGGTGGCCCCCGTGGATGTTTCTGCCTGCAGCTTGGGGCACCTTAAGGAACAGTGAAGAGAGGCAGATGTATCATTCATAGGCAGAAGATCCGGGCTGGCTTGCCTGTCTCTGCCATTCTGTATCTCTGTAACCTCAAACTAGTTCAGTATCTGAAGCTTGCTCTCATTGCAAGGAAGGCACGATAATTAATGTTCCTCACATCCTTATGCGTGATCCCTGTGTGTAGTAGGCTTTGTAACCTGTAATGTCAATTATACTTGGTCCTGGATAGCGTGGGGGGAAGTGGGCGTTAGTCTCTGGAAATGCCATCTGTGGGCCTGGACTCCACTGGTTTTTCCTGCCAGGTCCTCACTTTAGCTCAGCCTCAAAGAAAGACTCTGTTGGCCAGCTGAGCAGAACATTCTTCTGTCCAGTCTTCAGCTCTGGTAGGAACTTCAAAAGATGATTTCCTGTTTCACCGCGTCTCTGAGAAAGTCTGCGATGCACTCTCCCAACCTCTGGGCATCGATCTAGTTTTAGGAGAATCAACAGAAAAAGTGAATCTGTGTCCTCTCCACCTGTTACAGAAGCATGAGAAGAGAAGGTTTCTAGGGCAATTGCCACTAGATGGCATCATAGCAGTCTCTGTGCATCAGGTGAGAATCACTTCAGACAAGAAATACAGTAGCTGTGGGAGTGGGCTGGGGGTGGTGAGAAGAACACATTTCCATTAAATGACTTGCAAGATACTTTTCTTCAATTCTAATGAGATTGACAGGAATTTCCTCAGATTAATCAGTGAATGGCATGTTGTAGCTCAGCAATGCCATGTATGGAATCAACCATCCCATCTGTGCCTTTGAAAACCTGATAGCAATTTTATCTGGGAGCAGTTACCATCAAGGGGATGCCCATTCCTGTCAAGACCCATCCCAACCACTCTTTATTGCCACCAGACTCAGAATTAGGGTCAGATCACAGCTTTGCCTAGAGGAGACAAGTACAAAATCTGACTCAGGAAGAAATCGTTTGTACACTAAAAGAAGTGCAAGATTTGGTAACATGTATTGGAAGAAACCTGGGAAATATATGGAGGAGTATATTCTAAGGGTACTAGACTAAGGATGATAGAGTACAGCACTTTATCAAATCAAATTTTTTGGGTACATTTATTAAATATTCTGGGTTTAATGTATTAGCCCTTACAACTGGAAATAGCTCTAAAATTTTCTTGGTTGGCTAACTCAACCTTGGACTCAATAGTGGCATATGCTTAGGGACTTCCGCAGTGGTCCAGTGGTTAAGAATCCACCTTCCAATGCAGGGGACGCAGGTTTGATCCCTAGTTGGGGAACTAAGATCCCACATGCCGTGGGGCAACTAAGCCCATGTGCCACAACTACTGAGCTCACGCACCTCAACGAGAGAGCCCACGTGCCGCAAACTACAGAGCTCACGCGTCACAACTAGAAAGAGAAAACCCTTATGCTACGACTAGAGAGAAGCCAGAGCGCCACAACGAAGAGCCCACGCACCGCAATGATAAATATCCCACGTGCCTCAATGAAGATCCCACGTGCCACAACTAAGACTCAACGCAGCAAAAGAAGAAAAAAATTATGGCATATGCTTAATAAGGTTGGAATGCTAGGACTTCCCTGATAAGATGTAGAGAAAAGCATTCAAGACTTAAGGAGAAAGGAATGAAGTGACTTTATCACATGAGATCCACACACCTACCCCCCAATACATCAACCTGAGGGCCCAGAGGACAATTCATTTAGACACTGAAAAATAAATTTCTGACGGTAGCACTTGCATCTCTGAAAAACTCCGTGGTGGCTGTTTTCTGTAAGCCAGATGTAGTGGTGAAAGATGCCTCTGTAACTTGGGCTCCCTGTTTTCACTGGGAGGGATGGCATTCCCTTAAAATAGAGGCCAAATAACAGAACATAGCCACCAGAGACAAGACCATGTTTATTATAAAAAGCAACAGAGGCATAGTGGCAATCATTCTTTTGAAACCTAGGGATTTTTAGTGGGACTAATTAATTGATCATGGTACACCTAGGAATGAAAATGATGACAGCCTGGGCTTCCCTGGTGGCGCAGTGGTTGAGAGTCCGCCTGCCGATGCAGGGGACACGGGTTCGTGCCCCGGTCCGGGAAGATCCCACATGCCGCGGAGTGGCTAGGCCCGTGAGCCATGGCCGCTGAGCCTGCGTGTCCGGAGCCTGTGCTCCGCAACGGGAGAGGCCACAACAGTGAGAGGCCCGCGTACCGCAAAAAAAAAAAAAAGAAAATGATGACAGCCTACTAAAATGTTGCTTGATCTATATAAAAAGCCTAGTGGCCAAAAACCTGACTTGAGTGACCTCTCAACCAATTTCTAGACCTAAGGCAGTTCCAGATGAAGAGTCCCTTGATTGAAGGGGGACAAAATCACCCACACTGTGGCTTTCAGTTAGAATCTTTCTCCAGCTGCTCCAGCGCATGCTTAACGGGCTTGTGTACAAAGTGGCCATAATGGCAGAGATGGGGACTATGTGTGGGTGCCCTAATCAGGGCTTTTCTGACTGTCAACACTGCTGATTGCCCAACTTGCCAACTAAACTAAGCCCCTGATATGGTACCACTCTCCAAGGGGCAGCCCCCAGGGGCAAGTTGATTACGTTGCACCCCTTCTGTCACGCAGGGGAGACAAAATTTTCCTCACTGGAGGAGACATGTATTCTGAGTACATATTTGCTTTCCTGCCCAAGAACCTTCTGCCAGAAACATCTGTGATTACAAAATATGGTGTACTGTACACATCATTGCTGCTAATCAAGAGAGTTATTTCAAAAGAAGTGCAGCAATGGGTTCATGCCCATGGGATTACACCACATACTTCACCCCCCAGAAGCAGCTGGCCTAACAGAAAGATGCAATAACTTACTGCAGTTATGGTACCAGTTGAGAAATTACACCCTGAGAGGACAGAGTTTCTTCCTCAAATGATATAGATTACATTTTGAATCACAGGCAAATATATAGTCCTGCGTTTCCCATAGCCAGACTACATGGGGCTGGGAATTAGAGGTGGAAATAGAATGGCTCTTCTCACTCTTAAATCTCATAGCCTGCCCACAGATTTTTGTTTTGTTTTGTTTTTGCTTCCAATCCCTGTGACTTTGAGGTCTGCTGGTTTGAAGTCTTGATTCCCAAGAAACAAATGCTTCTACTAGGACATGCACAAATGTTGCATTGATTTGGAAGACTGACTGCCACCTGGCCATTTTGGGTTCCTCATGCTACTGAACCAACAGGAAAAGAAGAGTTACTCTGCTGGCTGGGGTGACTGATACTGATTACCAAAGGAAAATTGGGTTGCTGCCACTCAATGGGGACAGGGAGAACTATATCTGAAATACAGCGTGCTTTTTAGTATTTTCATGTCCAATAGTAAAAGTTAATAGAAGATGACCATTTTCCCACCCCACTGCCAAAGCCATAACCAGTGATGATTCAGACCCTTTAGGCAAGATAGATTACCTCATCATATTAAAAAAAAATCAACCATCTTAGGTACTGGATGAAGACAAAGGAAATATGAAATAGAATATGGAAGAAGGAAGTTATAATTATCAATTATGGCCTGATGACCACTTATGTGCTCGCTTATTATGTGAATGTGTGTGTATATATAATTGTATACATTAACCCTTTTATTCTTCTCTCTCTTTATTATTTGGAAGGATAAATTTATTCTTATAAATGTGGTTTTTAAGAAGCATATATTCAGATGAGATTGTGACTGAATTTGAGAAATAATGGTTGCTGCTCAGAGATGGGTGCAATGACAGTTGGGACTTTACAAATCTGAATTTGGGGAGAAGGCAACACTGTCTTGGTTTATATGCAGAAAAGTTGCATTTTGAGGAGGAAACAAAGAGGTTTTTTATGATTATATCAAAGTTCAAGTTTTTGTAGAGTGGTGTTATGGATGCTGAATAGCCAAAGGTGGGCTGTATCAGTTATTAAGTTATTGTGTCTCAACTCCAAACCTTTTTTTTTTTTGAATGTAACAATAACTTTATTTTGCTTGGGGGAGTGGGCAGGTGTCCAGTCTGAGAGCTTCTGGAATTGTTTCTTGGTGCCAGTGGCCTTGGTAACCTTGAGCACAAGGATCCTAGAGCCAGGACTCTGAAAATCACAAATTTGCTTTTCTAGTTGGCTCTGTTGATAGGAACACTAGATGGAGACTGCAAGGCTGAAAGAGGAACAAGGGGTTTACTCCTTGCTGTGTATTTCTTGAGGGTTTCCTGTCTGATTGTGGTTCCTGCGAGTATTACCCCAGAAAACTTCATCATAACATAGGCATTTTCTTCTTGTAGCAGCAGCTGAATCCAGTTTATAGTTTTTCTAAAATTTGCAGTATCAGCCTCATTTGGTCTCCCTTGGGGATGCCAGCAATAGCCAGCCAGTGCCCCTTCTGCAGAGATCTGGGTCCCAGTCCCCTGGGTCCCCTCTTCTGAACTCAGTTGTTTAACACTGGCTGAGCAATGCCTCCTACTAAGAGGTCTGAGTTTCAGTTCCTCAGGGCCTCTCTACTAACTTTTAATAATTTCAACCTTTTCCCTGTGCATCCTCAGATCTTAACCATTGCAACTTCTATGATATTTCACAGTTACCTTTTAACCCTTTTTGTTACTGTGATGGTTAGTCTTATATGTCAACTTGATGAGTCTATAGTACCCAGTTATTTCATGAAATACTAATCTAGGTGTTGTTCTGGAGATATGCTGTAGATTTGGTGAACATCTATAATCAGTTGACTTTAAGTAGAGATTACCCACCATAATGTGGGTGGTCCTCATCCGATCAAGTTGAAAGACCTTGAGAGCAAAAACTGAGGTTTCCTGGAGGAAGAAAAAATTCTGTTTTAAGACTGCAACATTAGCTCTTGCCTGAGAATTATCAGTCTGCCAACCTGCCCCACAGATTTCAAACTTGCTAGCCCCCATAACGGTGTAAGTCAATTCCTTGAAATAAATCTATTTACATTGTAAATCAATTATATTTCAATAAAATAAATAAAACTAATAAAATCTATTTATATATTAAAAGATTTTGGTTCTATTTCTATGGAGATTCCTGATTGATATAATTACATATTTTTGTATCTTTAACTTTATATCTATTAACTTTGTATCTATTAGTCATGATTAGCAACATGATTCTGGGGATTGGAATCAACAAAATGCAAGCAGCACAATCTTATGTAAAACATAGTCTTAGCAAAAAAAAATGACACCAAGGCAAATCATAAACATGTCTTAGAAGCATTCAGATAAAAAAGACACATTGAGTACAGAAGAACAAAGGTAAGGTTGATAGCAGATTTCTCATTGGAAACAATGCAAATGAAAAGACAGAGGGGCATTATCTTTAAAGTACTGAAAAATATCTGTCAATCTACAGGTCTACAACTAGTGAAAGTATCATTTTAAAATGAAGGTAAAGGGACTCCCCTTGTGGCGCAGTGGTTAAGAAACTACCTGCAAATGCAGGGGACATGGGTTCAATCCTTTGTCCGGGAAGGTCCCACATGCCGCAGAACAACTAAGCCTGTGCGCCACAACTACTGAGCCTGCATCTAGAGCCCGCAAGCCACAACTAATGAGCCCAGGTGCCACAACTACTGAAGCCCACATGCTTAGAGCCTGTGCTCCACAACAAGAGAAGCCACTGCAATGAGAAGCCCATGCACCACAACGAAGAGTAGCCCCCACTTGCCGCAACTAGAAAAAGCCTGTATGCAGCAACAAAGCCCCAACACAGACAAAAATAAATAAATTTAAAATAAAATGAAGGTAAAATAAAGACTTTTTTAGGTATACAAAAGTTGAAAAAATTCATTGCCAGGAGGACCACACTACAAGAAATGTTAAAGAAAATTCTTTGGCAGAAGAAAAATGATACTAGAGGGGAATCTGAATGCACACAAAGGATTAAAGAGCACTGGAAATGCTACTGCATGAATAAATTATCAGATTTTTTTCCTTTAAAAATATCTTTAAAATAATAACTGTTTAAAAAATAGAAATAATGTATTTTGCAGTTTATAAAATAAGTATGGGTAAAATATGACAAAAATAGCATAAAGGCTGGGAGGGGAGAAATGGATGTGCACTATTGTAAGGTTTTATACTTAACTTGAGGTAGTATAATATGATTCGGAGGGAGACTGTGATGAGTTAAAGATGTCTACTAAACCCTAAGGCAACCACTAAAATAACAAAGCAAGGAGTTATATGTAATAAGCCAACAAAGAAGATAAAATGGAATCATTATCGTCGTCGTCATCATCATCATCATCATCATCATCACAAACTCAATGAATTCAAAAAAAGTTAGAAAAAAAGGGGGAGGGAAGCTTTAAAAAACAGATGGTACAAATAGAAAACAAACAGCCAGAGGGTAGACTTAAACCTAACCATATCAATAATCACATTAAATGGCTTAAATACCTTAATTAAAAGCAGAACTCATCAGATTGGATTAAAAAATAAGATTGAACTGTGTGCTGCTGTCTATAAGAAAAACACTTTAAAGGCAAAAAATAAGTTAAAAGTAAAAGAATACAGAAAATGCCAAAAGATATACCATGCTAACACTAGTCAAAAGTAAACTGGCGATTACACACACATACATGTTTTCTGATCACAATGGAATTAAATTAGAAATCAATAGGAGAAAAATATTTGGAAAATCCCCAAATATATGGAAACTAAATAATACACTTCTAAATTTGTGGAATGCTACTAAAGGAATACTTAGGGGTAATTTATAGCACCAAATGCCTGTATTAGAAAAGAATTTCCTCGATCTGCTAAAGGGTAACTATGGAAAACCTATAGCTAACATCATACTTACTGGAGAAAGACTGAATACTCTCTCCCTAATATCAGGAGCAATACAAGGATATTCACTCTCACCACTTGTATTTAACATTGTATTTGAGATCCTAGCTCCACTGCAATAAGGCAAAATAAATAAATACATATGTAAACAAACAAATGAAAGACATCCAGATTTAAAAGGAAGGAATAAAACTAACTTTATTCAGAGTCTACATAGAAAATTTTATAGAATCTACAAAAAGGCTAGTGGAAATAGTAGGTGAGTCAAGCAAGGTTGCAAAATACCAAATTAATACACAAAAAATTGGTTGTGTTTCTAAATTCAAATTTCAATTACATTTCGATATATAGAAATGAACAATCAGAAATCAAAATTGAAAAGTGCTACTTACAATAGCATAAAAATGTGAAATACCTAAGCTTAAGTTTGATAAAAGATATGAAACATTGTTCAGTGAAAAGTACAAAACATTGTTCAGAGAAATTAAAGAAGACCTAAATAAATGGAAAGATGTACCTTATTCATGTGTCAGAAGACTCAGTGTTGTTAATATAGCAATTCTCCCCAAATTGATCTATAGATTCAATAAATACTGATCAAAATTCCAACAGGCTTGTTTGTTGAAATTGACAAGCTTATTCTGAAATTCACGCAGAAATTCAAAGGACTGAGAATAGCCAAAGCAACTTTGAAAAAGAAGAATACATTCACAGGGCTAACACTTGCTGATTTCAAGGCATATTACAAAGCTATAGTAATCACGATAGTGTATAAAGATAAATAGATCAGTGAAAGAGAATAGACCTGCACACATCTGGATAACTGATTTTTGACAAAGATGTAAAGGTATTCAGTGAAGAAGGGATAGTCTTTCTGCAAATGGTGCTGTAACAACTGGATATCCATAGTTAAAAAAAGTGAAACTTGATCCTTACCACACACCATATACAAAAATGGATCATAGGTTTAAATGTACAACTTAAAATTATAAGACTTCTAGAAGAAAACATGAGAAAAAATCTTTGTGACCTTGGTTTATGGAAAAGATTCCATAGATATCACACCAAATGCACAATCCATAGAAGAGCAAGTTGATAAATTGGACTTGTTGACCTGAAACAAATAGACCACCAGATATTTCTCCAGCAAAGATGGTTTTAATTGGGATCAGCAGAGAATTGCAATTCTAGGTGTGCAACAGTGGAGAGCCACAGGCAAGTCCCTACATGGAGAGGGAAGGAGACCACTTTCTAGGGAGAAAAAGGAAGTTGGGAGGGCTGTAGTAAACAGAGTCCATGGCTTATCATTGGCTGAGTCCTTGCCTGGAAAGAAGAGTCTTCTTTCTTCCTGTTGGGCTCTGTTATCATCACAGGGCATGGAAGCTCCCGCCTCTGGACTCCCAACCCTTTTTAATTGAGGTTTCTGTTTTATTAATCTTTTACAGACTTCACCAGTATAAAAAATTTCGCTCTTTAGAAGTCACTGTTAAAATAATGTAAAGACAAGCCACAGAATGGGAGAAAATATTTTCAAAGTATGTACCTGATAAAAGACTTGCATTCAGAAAATAGAAAGTACTCTCTAAACTTTGTAATAAGAAACAAACAATTCAATTAAAAAAATGGGCAAAATATTTGAACAAACACTTCACCACAAATGTTATACTGGATGGCAAATAAACAATGGAAAGATGTTCAACATCGTGAGTCCTATGGGAAATGCAAATTAAAATGTGACAATAACAAAACAGAAGCCGACTCATAGATCTAGAGAACAAACTAGCGGTTACCAGAGGGGAGAGGGAAGGGGGAAGGGCAATACAGAGGTAGGGGATTAAGAGGTACAAACTCTTAGGTATAAAATAAGCTACAAAGATATATTGTACAATGCAGGAATATAGCCAATACTTTATAATAACTGTAAATGGAGTATAATCTTTAAAAATTGTGAATCACTATATTGCATACCTATAACTTATATAATATTGTACATCAACTATACTTCAATTAAAAAAACTGACATCTTCAACCACACACACACACACACACACAAAACCCCACAATGAAGTACTACTACATTGGAATTTATTAGAATGGCTAAAATTTTAAAAGACTGGCCTACTGAGTTTTGGTGAGGATTCTCATTGGTGGGAATGCAAAATGGTGCAACCACTTTGGAAAACAGTCTGGCAGTTTCTTAAATAACTAAACAGACATCTACCACATGATCCAACCTTTTCACTATAAGGCATCTACTCAAGAGAAAAGAAAGCATGTGTCAATACAAAATCTTCTGCACAAATAGCAGCTTTGTTTGCAATAGCTTGAAACTGGAAACAGCCCAACGTCCGTTAGAAGGTAAATGGATAAAGAAGTTGTGAGGACTTCCCTGGTGGCACAGTGGTTAAGAATCTGCCTGCCAATGCAGGGGACACGGGTTTGATCCTTGGTCCGGGAAGGTCCCACATGCCGCAGAGCAACTAAGCCCGTGCACCAAAACTACTGAGCCTGTGCTCTAGAGCCTGCGAGCCACAACTACTGAGCCTGTGTGCCACAGCAACTGAAGCCTGTGTGCCTAGAACCCGTGCTTCACAACAAGAGAAGCCATCGCAATGAGATGCTCAGCCACAACAATGAGGAGTGGGCCCTGCTCGCCGCAACTAGAAAAAGCCCGCGTGCAGCAACGAAGACCCAATGCAGCCAAAAATAAATAAATTTATTAAAAAAAAAAAAGAAATTGTGGCATCCATGGCTCAGTAGAAAAGAGAAATGAACTACTCATACATGTAACACCATGGATGAATCTCAGGGATGCATTACAGTGAGTTAAAGAGGTCAGACAAAACAGACTATATCCTATATGATGCTATTTATATAATATATTAGAAAAGCCAAACTAATCTATGCCATCAGAAAAGCAGACCAGTGGTTGTCTTGGCAGGAGTAGGAGTGGGGACATGAGTAAGAGGGGCAGGAGAGAAGGATTATAATGCAGCAGGATAAAACTTTTGGAGGTGCTGGATAAGTTCATAATCTTGATTGAAATGATGGTTTTATGAGTGTAGACATATATCAAAGCTTATCAAATTGTACACATTAGTCATAATAAAAAGGTCAACCAGTTCAGAAGTTCACAAAGAAAATGAGTGAAGATTTTCTCTTCCCTCCAGATTCGGCCTAGGTTTAGAGTTTAGCATGTCTTAACATCATTGAGACCTGGGCTGTCCAATTTGGTAACCACTAGTCACAAGTGGACAATCAAATTTAAATTAATTACAATTAAAAATTCATTTCCTCAGTGGCAACAGCCACATTTTAGGCCTCAGTAGCCATATGTGGCCAGTGGCCACCATATTGGTCAGTGCAGATTATAGAACATTCTGCCATCAGAGAAGGTTCTCTTTCCTAGACTCTGTAGGGATTTGGGGGTTGCCATAGTTTTATAAACAACTTTGCAAACAACTTAGATCTTTGCTGGCTGTTTATTGAGCAATTAATTTGTACCAGAAACTACCCTTTAAATGAATTATCTTTAATTCTTACAAGGAAAGACTAAGGCTTAGAGAGGTTTAAATAAGTTTCCCGAGGCTCATAGTTACTAAGTGTTATAGCTAAAACGTAAACCTATATCTCTCTAAGCCCAAAGCCTGCACTCTTAGGTGATTCTCATATATCCTATGGTTAGGCCACCTTTTAAATTCTATACTTGTGAAATTTTCTTTTTAGATTCAAACATGGAGACTTATATTGTCCCTCCAGATGGGCAAAATATCTTAGGATCCTCATTCTGTCACTTCATATGCCCACTAGCCTTCCAAGTTTCATGTCTTTAGCAACTTTGATAAGTATGGTCTCCTAAACTGTATTTAACCAAGTGATTGTTAAAAATCAGTGACAGGATAAGGGAAAGGGTGGAGGTCCATGGCCAGCTATTAGAATACCCCATTTAGGTTGACATCACTTTATCAGTCTGTACCCTTTGAGCTATTAGCATGCTACCCCATTCTTGTCCATATATCCAGATTCTGGGGTTGTGCTCTGTATTTGGAGCCTAAAGGCCCTTTAGCACCATCTAAAATTATATACTGATATTTATTGGCTGATATAATTGCTTTCAGATGTTGGCAAACAATGTATGCTTCTAACCAAACATGGGGCCTGGGAGGATCAAGATACCGATACCTAATGGTGATGCTTCTCATTTTCCACTTAGCCCTCCTTTTCCTCCTTGGGTATCCTCACCTTTAAAGTGATTGTTTTGATCATCTGTTGTCCAAAACAAACCATCTCAACACAGTGACTTTAAATAATAACAATCATTTATTTGCTCATGAATATGAAATTTGGGCATGCTTGGTGAGAATAGCCTTTATTCTATGTGGCAACAGCTGGGATGGCTTGAAGGACAGGGAGAGACTGGTGCAATAAGGCTCCTCTGACACAAGCTCATTAAGTATAAACTGTGAGGATCTAGTGATCTTGCTTCATGCCTTCTTGTGACCCTCCTTCCCACCCTGCTTTCAAACTCTGCCCATGTTGACCAACATGTGTTTCCTAGTACTTGCCATCCTCAGCCATCTCCAGGCCTCCATCTAGCATGCCTTTCTTTCTCTTTCCTTGGCTAACTCCTATGCATCCTTGAAGACTCAGCTAAGGGGTCACCTTCACCTGAAAGCCTTCTCTGATATCCTTTACCCCATACACTTTGATTTGCATTAAGTACCTCTCCACTGTGTTCCCACAGCACATATGTTCCCCTTTCAAGGCACTTCTGTGATTGATTGTCCTTTTATTTGCCTGTCTGTCCCACTAGACCCTTAGCTCTTTACAGGAAGGAACTGCCGTGTTTTTATATTGCCAGTGTGTGATGATAAAATAAATTTTCATATACTGAGGTATGGGGAAGTCATTCTGGCTTGTACTTGAGTTAACTTGAACTTTATGCTAACTAGAACAGCCTGATTGTGGTCTATCAAAAATACCTTGTACATCTGCTTTAATTATTAAAGAAGAGGACACACTGACCAGAAGTAAAGAATGTCCACGTTAAAAATAAAGATTAACAGAGGGCCCTGCTCAGTTTCAGGGCAATGAGACAAGGAATGTGGTGGTCTCTAGAAGGTCGCAAGGAAACAGATTCTGCCCTAGAGCAGCCAGAAAGAATGCAGCCTTGCTGACACCTTGGTTTTAGCCCAACGAGATCGAGGGTGGACTTCTGACCTCTAGAACTGTGAGGGGAAAATACTTGAGAAATTGGGGATTTGCTCCATGCTCAGATTTATTCAGTTTTTGCACAAGAGCATGAGAATCAACAAGGACCCTGGGCTTGAAGTAACCAACCTGCGTTTTGGGACCATACCCATGAGGCTGTTCCAGCCCAAGGTGGCCTCCCCCAGCTACTGGAGAAGCATCATCTTCTTCCATGAGGACACCATATTAGGGAACCTGGAGAAAAAGCCACATTCACAGAAAGATAGACAAGATGAAAAGGCAGAGACCTATGTACCAGATGAAGAAACAAGATAAAAACCCAGAAAAACAACTAAATAAAGTGTAGATAGGCAACCTTCCAGAAAAATAATTCAGAATAATGATAGTGAAGATGATCCAGGACCTCGGAAAAAGAATAGAGGCAAAGATCAAGAAGATGCAAGAAATGTTTAACAAAGACGTAGAAGAAGTAAAGAACACAGATGAACACAGATGAAACAATACAATAACTGAAATGAAAAATACAATAGAAGGAATCAATAGCAGAATAACTGGGGCAGAAGAACGGATAAGTGACCTAGAAGACAGAATGGTGGAATTCACTGCTGCAGAACAGAATAAAGAAATAAGAATGAAAGGAAATGAAAACAGCCTAAGAGACCTCTGGGACAACATTAAACGTAACAACATTCGCATTATAGGGGTCCCAGAAGGAGAAGAGAGAGAGAAAGGACCTGAGAAAATATTTGAAAAGATTATACTCGAAAACTTTCCTAACATGGGAAAGGAAATAGCCACCCAAGTCCAGGAAGCACAGAGTCGCATACAGGATAAACCCAAGGAGAAACTTGCTGAGACACATAGTAATCAACTCGACAAAAATTAAAGACAAAGAAAAATTATTGAAAGCAGCAAGGGCAAAATGACAAATAACAGACAAGGGAACTCCCATAAGGTTAGCAGCTGATTTCTCAGCAGAAAATCTCCAAGCCAGAAGGGAGAGGCATGACATATTTAAAGCGATGAAAGGGAAGAACCTACAACCAAGATTAATCTCCCCAGCAAGGATCTCATTCAGATCCGATGGAGAAATCAAAAGCTTTACAGACAAGCAAAAGCTAAGAGAACTCAGCACCACCAAACCATCTCTACAACAAATGGTAAAGGAACTTCTCTAAGTGGGAAACACAAGAAAAGAAAAGGACCTATAAAAACAAACCCAAAACAATTAAGAAAATTGTCATAGGAACATAGATATTGATAATTACCTTAAACATGAATGGATTAAATGCTCCAACCAAAAGACACAGGCTTGCTGAATGGATACAAAAACAAGACCCATATATATGCTGCCTACAAGAGACCCACTTCAGACCTAGAGACACATAGAGACTGAAAGCAAGGGCATGGAAAAATATATTTCATGCAAATGGAAATCAAAAGAAAGCTGGAGTAGCAATACTCATATCAGATAAAATAGATTTTAAAATAAAGAATGTTACAAGACAAGGAAGGACACTACATAATGATAAGGGATCAATCCAAGAAGAAGATATAACAATTATAAATATATATGCACCCAACATAGGAGCACCTCAATACATAAGGCAACTGCTAACAGCTGTAAAAGGAAATTGACAGTAACACAATAAGAGTGGGGGACTTTAACACCTAACTTACACCAATGGACAGATCATCCAAACAGAAAATTAACAAGGAAACACAAGCTTTAAAGGACACAATAAACCAGATAGATTTAATTGGTATTTATAGGACATTCCATCCAAAAACAGCAGATTACACTTTCTTCTCAAATGCTCATGGAACATTCTCTAGGATAGATCACATCTTGTGTCACAAATCAAGCCTCAGTAAATTTAAGAATATTGAAATCATATCAAGCATCTTTTCTTACCACAATGCTATGACATTAGAAATCAATTACAGGGAATAAAATATAAAAACCACAGACACATGGAAGCTGAACAATACGTTACTAAATAACCAAGAGATCACTGAAGAAATCAAAGAGGAAATCAAAAAGTACCTAGAGACAAATGACAATGAAAACACGATGATCCAAAACCTATGGGATGCAGAAAAGCAGTTCTAAGAGGGAAGTTTATAGCAATACTCAAGAAACAAGAAACATCTCAAATAAACAATCTAACCTTACACATAATGGAACTAGAGAAAGAAGAACAAACAAAACCCAAAGTTAGCAGAAGGAAAGAAATCATCAAGAATAGGCAGAAATAAATGAAATAGAAACAAAGAAAACAATAGCAAAGATCAATAAAACTAAAAGTTGGTTCTTTGAGAAGATAAACAAAATTGATAAACCATTAGCCAGACTCATCAAGAAAAAGAGGGAGAGGACTCAAATCACTAAAATTAGAAATGAAAAAGGAGAAGTTACAACAGACATCGCAGAAATACAAAGCATCCTAAGAGACTACTACAAGCACCTCTATGCCAATAAAATGGACAACCTGGAAAAAATGGACAAATTCTTCGAAAGGTATAACCTTCCAAGACTGAACCAGGAAGAAATAGAAAATATGAAAAGACCAATAACAAGTAATGAAATTGAAATGTGATAAAAAATTTGAAAAGACCAATCACAAGTAATGAAATTGCAACTGTGATTAAAAATCTTCCAACAAACAAAAGTCCAGGACCAGATGGCTTCACAGGTGAATTCTATCAAACATTTAGAGAAGAGCTAACACACATCCTTCTCAAACTCTTCCAAAAAATTGCAGAGGAAGGAACACTCCCAAACTGATTCTATGAGGCCATCATCACCCTGATACCAAAACCAGACAAAGATACTACAGAAAAAGAAAATTACAGACCAATATCACTGATGAATATAGACGCAAAAATCCTCAACAAAATACTAGCAAACAGAATCCAACAACACATTAAAAGGATCATACACCATAATCAAGTGGGATTTATCCCAGGGATGCAAGGATTCTTCAATATACTCAAATCAATCATTGTGATACACCATATTAACAAATTGAAGAATAAAAACCATATGATCATCTCAATAGATGCAGAAAAAGCTTTTGACAAAATTCAACACCCATTTATGATAAGAACTCTCCAGAAAGTGGGCATAGAGGAAAGCTACCTCAACATAATAAAGGCCATATATGACAAACCCACAGCAAATATCATTCTCAATGGTGAAAAACTGAAAGCATTTCCTCTAAGATCAGGAATGAGACAAGGATGTCCAGTCTCACCACTATTGTTCAACATAGTTTTGGAAGTCCTAGCCATGGCAATCAGAGAAGAAAAAGAAATAAAAGGAATACAAATTAGAAAAGAAGAAGTAAAATGGTCACTGTTTGCAGATGACATGATACTCTACATAGAGAATCCTAAAGATGCCACCAGGTAACCACTAGAGCTAATGAATGAATTTGGTAAAGTTGCAGGATACAAAATTAATGCACAGAAATCTCTTGCATTCCTATACACTAATGATGAAAAATCTGAAAGAGAAATTAAGGAAACATTCCCATTTACCATTGCAACAAAAAGAATAAAATACCTAGGGATAAACCTACCTAGGGTGACAAAAGACCTGTATGCAGAAAACTATAAGACACTGATGAAAGAAATTAAAGATGATACCAACAGATGGAGAGATATACCATGTTCTTGGGTTGGAAGAATCAATATTGTGAAAATGACTATACTGCCCAAAGCAATCTACAGATTCAATGCAATCCCTATCAAATTACCAATGGCATTTTTTACAGAACTAGAACAAAAAAATCTTAAAATTTGTAGGGAGACACAAAAGACCCCAAATAGCCAAAGCAGTTTTGAGGGAAAAAATCGGAGCTGGAGGAATCAGACTCCCTGACTTCAGACTATACTACAAAGCTACAGTAATCTAGACAATATGGTACTGGCACAAAAACAGAAATATAGATTGATGGAACAAGATAGAAAGCCCAGAGATAAATCCACGTACCTATGGTCAACTAATCCATGAGAAAGGAGGCAAGGATATACAATGGAGAAAAGACAGTCTCTTCAATAAGCGGTGCTGGGAAAACTGAACAGCTACATGTAAAAGAATGAAATTAGAACACTCCCTAATGCCATACCCAAAAATAAACTCAAAATGGATTAGAGACCTAAATGTAAGACCAGACACTATAAAACTCTTAGAGGAAAACATAGGGAGAACACTCTTTGACATAAATCACAGCAAGGTCTTTTTTGATCCACCTCCTAGAGTAATGGAAATAAAAAAAAAAAAACAAATAGGACCTAATGAAACTAAAAAGCTTTTGCACAGGAAAGGAAATCATAAACAAGACGAAAAGACAACCCTCAGAATGGGAGAAAATATTTGCAAACGAATCAACAGACAAAGGATTAATCTCCAAAATATATAAACAGCTCATGCAGTTCAACATTAAAAAAACAAACAACCCAATCCAAAAATGGGCAGAAGACCTAAATAGACATTTCTCCAAAGAAAACATACAGGGACTTCCCTGGTGGCACAGTGGTTAGGACTCTGTGCTCCCAACGCAGAGTGCCCGGGCTCGCTCCCTGGTCAGGGAACTAGATCTCACATGCATGCTGCAACTAAGAGTTCGCATGCCACAACTAAGGACCCTGCCTGCTGCAACCAAGACCTGGTGCAACCAAATAAATAAGTAAATAAATTTTTTTTTAAAAAAAGAAGACATACAGATGGCCAAGAAGCACATGAAAAGTTGCTCAGCATCACTAATTATTAGAGAAATGCAAATCAAAACTACAGTGAGGTATCATGTCACACCAGTTAGAATGGGCATCATCAGAAGATCTACAATCAACAAATGCTGGAGAGGGTGTGGAGAAAAGGGAACCCTCTTGCACTGTTGGTGGGAATGTGAATTGGTTCAGCCACTATGGAGAACAGTATGGAGGTTCCTTAAAAAACTAAAAATAGAATTACCATATGACCCAGTAATCCCACTACTGGGCATATACCCAGAGAAACCCATAATTCAAAAAGACACATGCACCACAATGTTCATTGCAGCATTATTTATAATAGCCAGGTCATGCAAGCAACCTAAATGCCCAACGACAGACGAATGGTTAAAGACGTTGTGGTACGTATATACAATGGAATATTACTCAGCCATAAAAAGGAACGAAATTGGGTCATTTGTAGAGACGTGGATGAATCTAGAGACTGTCAGACAGAGTGAAGTAAGTCAGAAAGAGAAAAACAAATATCGGATGTTAACGCATATATGTGGAACCTAGAAAAATGGTACAGATGAACTGGTGTGCAGGGCAGAAATAGAGACACAGATGTAGAGAACAAATGTATGGACACCAAGGGGGGAAAGTGGCAGGGGTGGTGGTAGTGGTGTGATGATTTGGGAGATTGGGATTGACATATATACACTAATATGTATAAAATGGATAACTAATAAGAACCTGCTGTATAAAAAATAAATAAAATAAATTTCAAAAATTCAAAAAAAAGAATGCTGCATAGGAAATTATTAGGTCAACTAAAAAATTGGCATATGGTTGTTTACTTGGATAAAAATATTGTATCAACATTAAATTTCCTGAAGTTGAAAACTCTACTGTGTAAACATAAGAGAATATTATTATTTAGAGGAAATGCTCACTGAAATATTTGGGGGTGAAGGGCTTTATGCAAGTAACTTACTCTTGAATCATTCAGAAAAATGTTATGTATATATATTATTTGTGTGTGTGTGTGTGTGTGTGTGTGTGTGTGTGTGTGAATACATGTCGATCTAGATGTATATGGAAGAGAAACAGCAAACAATAAAGCAAATAGAGTTAAGTAAATAAATAAATAAAAATAGTAAAGACTAAATGCCTCCCTTCCTGGGATGCCAATGCTGGTACTCCTTTAACAGCAAGACTCCCTTCCCAGGTGCCAAGGCCATACTGACTTGCTGTGTATGTGCCGATCTGTTTTTTTGTTACCTTGAAAGAATGTACCCATGATTTGTTTGATGTTCTTTGTTCTGACAAGATATAAAACTGCTAAAAACCAGGTTCCTCCAGAGCAGTTCCTCAGAGTTATCTGAGAGGCTGTCTTCCAGACCATAATACTCAGTTTGCCTCAAATAAAACTCTTTTCAATTCCTATTATAGATTGTTTACTGATATTTTTGTCGACAGTGGGCTATAGTAGATATTTCCCAGCTCAGTATGTTGAATCAATGAATGATGTGATGATAAAGCAGATTTTGTAAGTTAAAATGATGCTGTCAGAATACCAGATTAGCAACAGGACCCAGCACCTGTAAAGGGCCTCAGTGAAGCAGGTTCTCCTGGAGCCAAGATTAAATGAGTTCAAATACATAAAGCCTTTTAGAGCAGTTGCCTCACACTTAGTGTTTGCTGCTGCTGTTATTACTGCTACTGCAACAACCATGACTTCTTCAGCTTTCAGAGGGAGAGCTGTCCTTGTCAGAAGTTCTTTTTGCTCTCACATCAGGCTTTTCCCGTGAACGGGGCCTTGGATGACACCACTGGCCCCCTCCCAGCTGCTCCTCCCCCACCCCCAGCCCCCCAACCCCAGGCTCTGGGAGTTCCCTGAGGCTAGAATTCCCGAAAGAGGAATCCTGTGGAAGAGGAAGTATGTTCAGGGCTAACAGAGTCTGGGTGTGTCTTCCTTTGGCAAGAGCTTAATGCCTGCTTCTGTGCCGTCACTTCTCCCCTATTGGCTTCTGTTACAACAGGTGGACACAGGTATTGCCACTTGCCAGGTGTTTCTGAGCTCCCCCAGGCCTGGCGGAGATAAGGAGAGGCAGAAAGAAGGAAGTGAGTGACAGGCTCCTCTGGTATTTGCCTCCTTGGGATCCTCATCCACCTCCCCTTTGCCCTGGGAACCTGGGGTCGTTTGGGGGAAGCTGGCGGGAAAGTGCGCCCATGGCAATGAAAGCTAATTGCACTTGGGGAGAAGGCTTGGTCTGCACCTTAATTTGGGCGAGGTGCCCAGGCTCTTCAAGTTCCCTCAGGCCTTGCTCTTGCCCTGCCTTTCTGAGGTGGCTGGAAGCTGAAAAGTCCCAGATTTTTTCTCATCATGTCCCTTCCGTACCCTGCCTGGAATTTGCGGGAACTTGAGCTTGGCAGTTTTAGCCAGAACTGTGATTAATAATCGGTGCTGGGAAAACTGGGGTTCTGAGTAAACTTGAAAATTTTGTGGGGAGGGGAGAAGGGAAATTTCCAAGATTCCCCTGAAAGGAGGAGACAGGGCAGGGTCCCTGGGAAGAGGCTTGAGAGCAGTGGGGCACTGAGGAGGACTCATGCGGAACACTCAGGACAAAAGGGCTGAAAAGCGAGAGATGTAAGGATGGCAGGCCCTTGAAGAGCCACAGCTTGGGGTGAAGATAGGGCGGGACTCCTGGGGGAGGACATTGGAGTCTCGTGGATGATCTGCAGGAAAGGATGGATTTCCTCCATTTCCTCCATCAAATTTTTCTGGTGCTCCTCCACCATGTTTCCAATTAAATCTCACTTCCGTCAGGAGGCATTCCTTGATTGTGCACCAGGTTAGGCCCCCGTACAGCTTCCCACAAGGCAGCACTGTTATAACCCTTGCCCCAGCCCAGAGTCAGATTCTGTGGTCCAGACCCCATGTCCTCCCTTCCTAGCTCTATGGCCTTGTCCAAGCATTCAAGCTCTTTTTACCTAAATGTTCTCAATCTGTAATGTGGCTGAATATGGGGCCTCTTCACAGGGTTGTAAGATGAGATGAAATAACACATTGGAAGGGTTTAGCACAGAGGCCAGCTCTTGAATGGTAAGGGTGATGTAGTGACCATGGCTGGTTGATGGCTTGTCTTCCCTACTCCTCCGAGGCCTGTGGGGCAGGACTGTTTGTGTTGTCCACCATCGTATCCCCAGAACAGAGCACAGTGCCTGGCAAGTTGTAAGAGCCCAGTGAGTATTTGGTGAGTGAATGTACCAGTGACTAAGGTGAACTGGAGTTAGGGTCCTTGTGGGATTAGGGCCTAGGTTTACCTAGGCTGTGTGTACCCCCAGAGTATTGTTCTCTAGTGAGCCCAATTTAAAGAAGACACCAAGGTTATTCTTGGATAGAATAACTACAAGTGACCATTTTCCTTTTCTTCTATTTCTCTGTGGTCTCTACAATTTTTCGGTACCAAAACAAGGATGACTTTTCCAATGGTTAAAAAAGAGAAAATTCTATTGAGCAAACACTCTGCACCGTCTGGAACGGAGATGTGACAGCAGGATAAGAATGGGAAGGTGATGCAGGGGATGGCTTGTGTTTCTGTTCTCCTTCCCATCAGCCTTCTCAGCCCTCCAAGGCCCCTTGGGGAAGCGGGGGGGTCTTACAGCTTGATTCCTGCCCAGGGAATTCTCAAAGCACAAAGCCATGGGGATGAGGTTCCTGCTTTTCTTTTCTTGAGAAGGATACGACTGAAACAAGTTTGAGCTCTAATAGGATTTCCATGTTCTCAGAGGGAAAGAACATTCTCAGTCCTGAAGTCTTGTGATGCCAAGAAATGATCATGAGTGTGTGTGGTGAGGGGTGAAACATCTTCCCCAGGGCTCACCCTGGCACTGCCTCTTAATATCAACAGAGTATTTGTCTCCAGAGGCCTGGGGCCCCCAGGTTGGAGAAAGGGCTAGCAGCTGCTCCATGGAGGAGGGGAGGAAAGTGGTCTTGAAGAAAGAGGCCTAGACTAAGAGCCAAGGTGCTTAGGTTGGAGTTCAAACTCTACCTGGCTGTGTGATCCTCTAGTCACTGAGCCTCAGGTTCCCCATCTGGAAAAAAGAGATGAGGACATCTCTCTACTTACATGGAGTTTTGAGTATAAAGTGATACCAAATGTGGAAATGCTTTGGAGAGCATGGAATGATGGACAGATGCTATTTGTGAATAGGAGGATTATTATTATTATTATTATTATTTTGCAGTACACGGGCCTCTCACTGCTGTGGCCTCTCCCGTTGCGGAGCACAGACTCCAGACGCACAGGCTCAGCAGCCATGGCTCACGGGCCCAGCCGCTCCACGGCACGTGGGATCTTCCCGGACCGGGGCACGAACCCGTGTCCCCTGCATCGGCAGGCGGACTCTCAACCACTGCGCCACCAGGGAAGCCCCAAATGGGAGGATTATTGATGGAGAAGAGGAAAGCATAGTGAGTTATGTTCCTATTGCTTGCATTTTCAGATTTAAAAGCACTTATTGAGTTTCCCCCTTCAGCTAGGAGTTGTCCTATATATCATATTGTCAGTCTTCAATTGCCCCATCTTACCGATGAGAAAACTGAGGCTATTCAAAGACAGCCATATCTTACCCAATGTCACAAGTCTAGTAAGCGGCAGAACCAGAGCTCAGATCCAGCTCTTCTTTCTCAGTCCAACTCGTGGTGACCAACTTGTCTCGGTTTGCCCAGGATTTTCTGTCTTTAAGACTGAAAGTCCTGTGTCCCAGGCAACTCCTTTGTCCCAGGCAAACTGGGATGGTTGGTCACTCTAAGACCAGGGCTCATTCCATAAGTCAGCATCATTGGCTTTGCCAAGCGTGGTGGAGGCTGTAGAGCTAAGAAGAGCCCGAAGTTATTCTCCCCGGCTTCTTCCTAAGGAAGAAATGGCTCCAGCCCCCAGCCATGGGCAGATCCTTCTACAGGCAAGACTATCATGAACAAACCCAACAGAAAGACTGGGTGGGCAGCTCCCGTCTAGCATCAGATCAGTTTCTCTTTCTGTGACTTCCATCACTGAGCAGATTGTAACCTGCTCTTAGGTAAACAGGTAGAGAGAAAAGGCACTTCTTCCGTTCTAGATGAGCATCCCTCCCTGTAGTGCTCATCAGCCCTCACACATGCATACAGCATATGCTTTGTAATGCAGGCAGGCAGGCAGAAAGTATCACCCCCATTTCTCCAGATGAGGAAACTGAGGTCCAGAGAGGTTGTCCTGTCCAAAGTTATACAGCCATCAAGTGTCAAAACTAGACCCAAATCCAAGTCTTTTAAAGTTTTAAATTTAGAGTTCACGGACTCCTGAAGGTCTGTAGATGGGCATCAGAGGAAAAGTTTGTGTGTATGTGTATCTTGGCGGAGGGAGGGGGGATCTCATATATTTCACCAGTTTCTCAAAGAAATGAATTAGACATCTTGGATCTATAGTTTGTGCGTGATTAACTTTTTTCTGTGTTTAAAGATTGACTTTGTTACAAGAAAAGCTTTAAGGATGGCAAGTTACTCTGGTACTTAAAATGTGCTTAAGTGTTACTGTGTTTCAAGTGCACAAGGCAAAAATGACTAATTTTACTTTGACACAGCTGGTGAAATTGAATTTTTTCTCTCTTTCTATTTGAAAATTCTTCACTGTCTATAAAATGTCATGTTCAGAATTTTTTCTTCTGTTACCACATTTTATTTAATTTCTCAGCACAGATGCACACACCAAAAGAAAAAAAGGCCTATATAGTTCAACTCTTCAATAGCCAGGGTTGCCTGCCTCCAATCTGTCCTGGGGTCTGGTTGTTTTGGACACTGAGAGAGAAGCATGCAAACACTTTGGGCCTGGCTTCTCTGATTTTTCTATGGAAGCGCTTCACTTAAGGGACCCAGAAAAATAGTGTTTCTGTGGTACAAATCCACAGGTCCCTTCCCACCAGGCTCCCAGCCTAGCAGGCAAGCTGTTCATGTTGAACTTACCAAAACCCCATGCGGGTGGATGTGGGGAAACACCAAAGAACCATGCAATTGTCTCTGTCTTTGGGAGGTCCCATTCCCTCTCATTCATTCATTCATTCATTCACTTAAGAAACGTTTATGGAGTGCCTACTACATGCTACATTTTGGAGGTAAACTAGTGAACAAGACAGAGAAGGTCACTGTCATCATGGAGTTTATATCCAAGCAAGAACTTGACCTCAGTTTCTCAAATTAAAAAGAGTCATCTGGTCACTAACTTGAACACGCTCTCTGATGGGGAGATACCGTCTCAGTCCTTCTCAAGTTTCAAGTCTTTTGGGAGAGAGATTTCAGGATGGCTCAACCAACCTAATGTGGAACTGACCAGAGCACATAAGTCCCCAAGTGCTAAGGGGGGACCAAGGGGAAAGAGTGCAGGGAGGATGGTGAGAGAAATTCCTGGAGGAATTGCGTCTCGCTTTAAGTTTGGGCCTTAAGCTGAAAATCCTAGCTTACTTCTGAGAAAAGCCACAGCTGGCTCCCACTCAGCATGCCAGATTGAATGAATCTGTATCTGAAATATGACGGAGATTTAGCCAACCTAGGGGAGAAAGTCCTCTAGGAAAGGAAATGTAAACAAAGTCTCTGGCTTTCTGAATGGACAGAATCCTAAGAGCTAGGATGATACCATGGCAGAGTTCTGCTGGTTGGGGTTTCCTCCAGGAAACAATGTGAAAGCAAGATGCAGTTCTCGGGCCCGACCTGCTCTGACACCTCAAGTATGTCAGATCCATCAGCCTTCTTTCTGCTGCCCACTTAATATACCTGTGCAGCAAACCAACAGCCTCCAGCCCAACGTCCTCCTCCTCCCAGGTGTCTTGAGGTGAAGCTCTCCTCAGGAACTCCTTGGTTCCCAGTGCCCAAGGGAGCAGCTCTTTTCAGCTGACAGATCATTTTACCAGTAAGGGAAAAACCACATCCAGTTTCCACAGAATCACGGTTTCTGCTGACATGCCTGGATTTGTTGGTTGGGAAGGGCGCTCTCAAGCCAGACTCTGTACCATTTGTTGCTCTGCTTTTCCTTAGCTTCGAGAGAAGAGGTGTCTTTATTTCTGTAGGAGGAAGGTTTGAAATCAGAAGAGGCAACAAAGGGCATATGAATGAAAAGAGCACTGGACTGAGAGTTTGGGGATGTGGGTTCTGGTCCCCACTCCACAACTACTCAGCTTTGGGCAAGACACATCTTCTCTTTGAGCCTCAGCTGGTTCCTCCTCTGTAAGTGAGAAGGCTGGACCAGCTCCTTCCTGTCTGGTAGATTGAAGTGGTTAAGGAAGAAGGTGCTGGAGTCGGGTTGCCTAGATTACATCCAGCTCTGCTGCTTACTCCCTGGGTACCCCCAAGCAAGGTTCTTCATAGCGCCTAAGTCTTAGCTTCCTTCTCTGAAACAATAGACACAAAAATATTACCCACTTCATGGAGCAGGTGTGAAGAGTAAAAGAGACAATGCATGTAAGTGCTTAATACAGTGCCAGGGCTGATCAATGTGCTCACGACTTCTTAGCTATTGCTGTCAGCCTTGTTCCTTCAGCCTATGAATGTTGAGTTTGTGACGATGAGTAACACCAGATAATGGAATGATAAAGAAACACAAAACGTTTGACCCTGATAGCATTCCTCTGATTCTCCCTGGAGCGAGTTGAGGCACAGGACAAGAGAGCAGGACTTTGCCTTTTCCCAATGGCTTTGGCCGCCCTCGGTGGACTTGGATTGAGTGATGCGTTGCCTTGGAAGAGGAGCTCTGATGATATGTTTATGTTGGCAGGATGGGGAAGGGAACTGAACGTGTTTGTGTATGGTATTGTAAAGAAACTAAATCTTTATCTTCTGTTGTAGTAAGCCAATAGCTCATTTCTAAAACGAAGAGTTCAGAAATAGCGGTAAATGCGTGTTCTGTAGAATTATGAAGCTAAATAGCAAAAGGGGAAGCTGAAGGTTGAAAGCTGTTGCCTACAGGGCATAGGAATGGTGGGCAGGGTGGACTGGGCAACGGCCTGCAGGTTTGCATCGTATACATGCCTTCTAAAGTCACATACCTGGAAATCCTCAATTAAAAATAACATTAAATTAGAAAATACAGATAAATGCAATATACTATCCTAGGGTCTGTGGTCAGGGGGATTTATTGTTTAGCTAAGGAAGTTTATGTGTTCACATGTCATATGTTCTTGTAAAATTCACAAAAATAAGGTATATTCACCTTAATCAGTTAAGATCAGTGTTCGTTTCTACTCTGGCCTCCCCTCAGGTGACACTGGAGAGGCCACAATATCTAGGGGATCTGAGTAGGGAGCAGTTGACTTGGAGATGTGTTTGGCCCTTAGAGAGATGCATTTCTATGTCTTGTAATCACATCTGTGTGTGGTTAAGATATTGTTACCCAGCCTGTTGTAAGAATCGCATCCAGAAATATTCCTTCCACCCACTGTACTGACTTTTACTACTGGAAGTCTGTGGATATTGGAAGAGAAGCATGGAGCCAGAAGAAAATGAGTTGAAAATTCTTCCAGGCACCAGACATCTAAGGCTGTAAGCCAAAGATTTGGTTTTCATTAAAATCTAGTAAAAATGGAAACATTTACTCAATAATGCAATATATATGATTAGAAATGAATCACATGCTTTTTTCTTTTCTGATGGGAATCTCGTGAAGCAGAATTTATCAGAATTTCTGTGTTTGTAGGGCACCAACCTATAGCATCTTTCATGCATGCCAACTATCAGTGACAAAAACCCAATCTTGAACAACCATACGTAAGGAAAGACTAACTTTTCTTTAATCCTCTTTATAGAAAATAACAGTTAAAAATCATTGTCATAGGGGCTTCCCTGGTGGCGCAGTGGTTGAGAGTCCGCCTGCCAATGCAGGGGACACGGGTTCGTGCCCCGGTCCGGGAAGATCCCACATGCCACGGAGTGGCTGGGCCCGTGAGTGCATGGCCGCTGGGCCTGCGCGTCTGGAGCCTGTGCTCCGCAACGGGAGAGGCCACAACAGTGAGAGGCCCGCGTACCGCAAAAAAAAAAAAAAAAAAAAAAAAAAAAAAAAAAATCATTGTCATAGAAGAAGCAAAGAGTTGTCAGATTTCTGAAAGTGTTGGGCTATCTTTCCGGATTTTGTGGTGTTTTTGGTACTTGTCAGCTTTATAAGATTTGTAATTTTCCATGATTTATTTCTGATTCTAAATAATTATTCAGTTTTTTATTTTTTTTAACATCTTTATTGGAGTATAATTGCTTTACAATGGTGTGTTAGTTTCTGCTTTTTAACAAAGTGAGTCAGCTATACATATGTCACCAGATCTCTTAATTATTCACTTTTGTCCCTAATTTTCTGTTTTAAAATTCCTTTTCTTAAAGAGCTACGCATGAGCTACAGGCCCCATACAAGTTATGTCTGGCCACGGCTGGGGCTGAAGTCTGTAGAGGGTCCAGTGGAGAGTTGCCAGATTTAACAAATGAAAATACAGGATGCCCAGCTGACTGTGAATTTCAAATGGATAAGCACTAAAATGTGTTTATCTGCAATTCAAAGTTAACTGGGCATCTTGTATCCATTCAGCGGTAATAGGAAAGAAACAGGAGTAAATTCAACCAGGGTGGGGGTAAGAAGGTGGAGGGGAGGGGGAATAGGGAAAGGAAGAGGGGAGAGACTTCACGAGAAAGTCACACTGGGCTAAGTCTCACAAGCTGGGTAGGCGTTTGCAAGGCAGAAGAGCAAAGGGAGTGCTTTCTAGGTGAGAAGAGGTAGTGAGGTATGGGGCTCGTCAAGAGGGGTGAGGTTGGAGAGGTGGTCAAGGTCCAGGTTGTGATGGGTCTGGAGTGCCACAGGGAGCATCTTCCTTTACCCTGGAAGCCCCTGGGACCATGTTGGGAGTTTTAGGCTAGAGAACACTAAGATTAGGTTTTCATTTTAGGCAATCTGGCACCTGGGAGAGGATGGGTTGTCGAGAATGAGACCAGGTCAGTGATCCAGGAGAGGAATAGGGAGGCAGTGCTTAGACCCTTCCCATTACCCATCCCTGGCTCTCCCTCGCCAGTCTCCACAGGGGCTGTTTCATGGCATTTGAGCCACAGAACCCATTGACGTAAAGTGTCAAAGAGGATCTGAGGCTCTAGGCCACCAGGCTGTGACTTAGAGCCCTGAGGGTGAAAACGGAGAAGGAAAGGCCAGGTTGATGTAGCATAGGTGTCCAAGGCAAGTTTGTCTTTCCCTCCCCACCAGCACAGGGGCAGCCAGTTTGAATTTCCTCAGGTCATTAACTTCCTGGGTGAAGGCAAGTCAGAACAGCTTGGCTTGGGGGAGTTACATCACCTCCCCTGCTAAACAGGCTTGATGTTCCCCACAGATTTATGTTCCATTCCACTGCACCTAGGCCTGAGATGGGAAGGCAGAATGGGGTTAGAAAGGGCACTGAGCTGGAAGTCAGGACGTGGAGATTTGAGAACAGTATGCCATGTCTTTGCTGTGTGATGGAAGGGCTGGTTCACGTCTCCATTTGTTCACGGCTTCAATGGGAACGTTGAACCGGTGCTCTCTGCTGTCTTTTCTGACTCTCATTTCTAAATGCCAAATAGAGGAGAAACATTTCATGTTTAAAGTCCCCGGGGGGGCTGGCCAAGAAGGAGGAGTAGGAAGACCCTGCGTTCACCTCCTCCCACTGGCACACCAAAATTACAACTATTTACAGAGCAACTCTCAATGAGAACAACCAGAACTGGGAAATTTATCTCTTTTTTTTTGCTTTATTTTAACAGTTATATACAATTCAAACATATTATTACAATCCAGATATATTTAGCAAGACATTTAAACATTTCTATTCCCAGGTATGTTTCCCTGTGCTGCACAGTAGGTCCTTGCTGGTTACCTATTGACGCTTTATATACAGTAGTGTGTACATGTTAATCCCAAACTCCTAATTTATCCCTCCTCCCTTTCCCCTTTGATAATCATAAGTTTGTTTTCTATTCTATACTCAGTATTTTGTGATAACCTATAAGGGAAAATAACCTGACAAAGAATATATATATGTCTGTATGTATAACTGAACCACTGTGCTATACACTTGAAACTAACACAACGTTGTAAATCAACTATACTTCAGTTAAAAAATAATAAAAAATAGAAAGAAAAAAAGTTAATAAACATTTATATCCTTTCTGCTTTTAAGTCCCATTTACTTCCCAAATGAAATATCCATCCACCAGTATCAGTATTTCTTTCTTTTACAAATTCTTTCTCTATCATATTTTCCGGTGTCCTATAGTCCTCACAACTATAGGTTCTTCCTCAGATCGAACTGAAATTATGCATATAAACCTAATTCATTTTCTCCAGGTCACTCAGTAGGGCTGCACTTTGCTCAGCTCCATGGAGCCTCATTCCCGTAAAAGGCAATGGGCATGGTGCCCTCTGGGGTTGCACAATGCCTGGCTCACGTTCTGCTTGAGCTCCAGGACTTAGCACTTAGGAGTGGCAAGCTCCATTCTTTTATGGAGAAGAAATTGCTTTGGCAGCATCATGAATGGTTCATGGAGATGGAGTGGATTGTGAGTGGGGATAGGGGATTGGAAAGTGTGAGAGAGCTGTGTCCAGCACACACCAGACTCAGAGCATCTCCATCCTGGCTCTCTGGTTTTCCTTCAATCTGTCTGTATTCTCATTTATCAAATGGGAACTTGAGCTCTGGTATCCCAATGGTGGGTCAACTGGCTCTAGAAGACCCAATTCTAAGGCTAGGCATAACCCACATCTATGGATCAAATACACCATTTGATTGCAATCCTGGGAGGAATGCCATTCCATCTCAATCCCTATGCTTATCTTTTTATATTAGATGCTAGTAGCAAGGCTTAGGATGGAGAGAAATCATTTCTTGTTGTCTCTCCTTCCTCCCAATTTAGGGACTTAAAGGGGGGCTGGAACATTAATAAAAAAGCTTATTATTTTCTAATCTCTTATTATGTGTCAGGCACTGTGCTGAAAACGTACATTTAATCATTTAATCTACACACCATGCCTACATGGTGAGTATCCGTTAGGCATAGTTAGCACCATTTTGCAGATGAATAAGCAGAGGCACAGAGATTAACTGGCTTGCCTTCGGTCTGACAGGTGTAGGGAGCACAGGCAGTCAGCCTACGCTTGGCTGACTCCGGAGGTACAGTCCCGGTCACTATGATGCAATGTATGCTGGAGGGGAGCTATAAACATGCTAACGTAGTTTTCCTTTCTCTGCAAGCTTCCTGATGTGAAATCTTTGTCCTGAAATGAAAGTTGGGTCAGAACACACCATTTGAGTGCAAGCTGTTGAATGCAGGCTGTGAGTCAGCACAGACAGTTTTGCAGTCCTCTCACATATGGGGCCACCATCTGTGAGCTCTGAGCCAGGCAGCTCAGGCAGTGCTGGGAAAAACAGCGTCCACCCCCCCTGCCCATCTCCCTCCCCGCGGAAGCAGGAGTGGGGGAGCCGAGATCTCTGGACTCAAGAGTAGCTCATTCTCTCCTCCCCAGAAGGAGGAAAGAGACACTTATTAAGTCCTAAAAAGGTGTCTTCTCTTTTTCCAGCTGTCTGGCATACAGCATAAGAATAAATAATATTTACGGAGTACTTACTATGGGTCAAGTCCATTAGATCATTCAAATCCTCATGGTTTATTTTTATCTATTTTATGTAGCCTCAGAAAGGTCTTGAGTAGCTTGTCTAGTGTCTCACAGAGAAGAGGGAGAGCCTAGGTTTAAATCCAGAGCTACACTGTGACCACTACAATCTATTTTCCCTCAACATGTACTACTTCATTATGTCCAAGATGCTGAACAACAAGGCTTCCAGCCCCTGTGGCTCCCTTCCCTTGCATCTATGCCCATGAAAAGTTTTCAGTCCCTCTGTCCCTCTTCCTTCCTTGCTAGTGCCCTGCCTACCACTCTGTCTCCCCAGTCTGGCTGCAGGGCAGATTTTGTTCCAACCCGTTGTCCAAAGGGCCCATGGGGTCTCTTGTAATTGCACCCCATCCCCAAGTTGTTTTATTTGGTAAAAACAAACTCTGTTTCGGGAATTTGTGTTTGGAGAGGAAACTTTTTAAGCCCTGTCTTTTCATCACCATCTCTCCAAACCTCGATTCTTGAAGAACATGGTGGTGTAGAGATTGTGTAAAAAAGTAATTTAGATAGAGAGTCTTCCAACCCAAGAGCAAGGATTCCAGGCTCTGTTCCTGGCTCTGCCACGGACTGCTAAGCCTCTCTGACTCCCAGTCTCATTTTCTCTCTCTGCATTAGTTAAGAATGAAAGGGCTGTCCAAGGGACAAGATGGAGAGGAAAGAGATGATGTCCAAAGATATCCTTGCATTTCTGAGAATGAAAGAAAAAAAACTTCCCTATGAAGTTAAACAAAATAATGCATGTAAAGCATTTAAGCTATTGCCTGGCACATGTTAGGTGCTGAGTAGCTCAGGCAGATGGAGCGTGCAGGGGCTGGGGCACCCGCAGTCTCAGGGCTGGCTGCGTAGGGCGTGGCTGTCAGAAGAGTGCTTCCCTGATTTTGCCTGCAGGGTACGACTGGTGACATCTCACAGCTCTCAGGAAAGTGACCTACTTGGGTTTTTCTGTATGGACACAGGATTACAAGAAATTCTCATTTGCATAGAGATGGGGAGTTTATTTTTACTAGAAGCTGCATGTCAAGACTGAGAAGAAAGAGGCATTTCTTAATAATCATTAATCAACTGTATCTGAAAAGAAAAAGAAATCAATTCAGGAAATGAGATGCTAAGGAAATGAGGGGGAAAACAATCTCCCCCTACATGGACCCACCCAGTGAGCCTTGACAGCATTTCCTTGTATCCACCTGCATAAAAGTGACCAGCCCTCTACAAGTGGCAAGGAACACAAAGAGCGGAGACACAGGAGAAGCCCAGGAGCACCCCGTGAGAGGTCGTCCTTCCTCAGAGGATTTGTTCATCAACCATCCCAGCCCTCGTCCTTTACAGCTGCAGAGAGGTGATCTGCTGTCACTGTGGGTGGCCTATTATATCCCAAGTGCTGGGCATTTTGTAGAATGGGGAGGGGTATTCTGTATAGAGGCTGAACTTTCCAGTACCTTATTTTCAATAAGAAACAGGGAGAGTGGGAAAGGAGGAAGGAAGAAAGGGAAGGGGAAGGAATCTATTTTTTTTAGAAATATGATGATTTTATTTTTTATTTTATTTTTTAAATTTTATTGAATTATAGTTGATTTACAATGTTGTGTTAATTTCTGCTGTACAGCAAAGTGATTCATTTATACATATTCTTTTTCACATGTTTTTCCATTATGATCTATCACAGTATATTGAATATGGTTCCCTGTGTTATACAGTAGGGACTTGTTGTTTATCCATCCTATATATAAGTTTGCATTTGCTAGTCCCAAACTCCCAGTCCTTCCCTCCTCTCTCCCCATCCCCCTTGGCAACCACAAGTCAGTTCTCTATGTCTGTGAGTCTGTTTCTCTTTCGTGGATATGTTCAATTGTGTCATATTTTAGATTCCACATGTAAGTGATATCGTATGGTATTTGTCTTTCTCTTTCTGACTTACTTCACTAAGTATGATAATCTCTAGGTGAAAGCATGTTACTGCAAATGGCATAATTTCATTCTTTTTTATGGCTGAGTAATATTCCACTGTATATATGTACCACATCTTCTTTATCCATTCATCTGTTGATGGACGTTTAGGTTGCCTCCATGTCTTGGCTATTGTGAATAGTGCTGCTATGAACATAGGGGTGCATGTATCTTTTTGAATTATAGTTTCCTCTGGATATATGCCCAGGAGTGGATTGCTGGATCATATGGCAACTCTATTTTTAGTTTTTTGAGGAACCTCCTGTTTTCCATAGCTGCTGCACCAATTTACATTCCCATCAACAGTGTTGGAGGGTTCAAGGGAAAGGAATCTAGCATTTACTATAAACTTTTTGTTCTAGGAACTGTGCTGGGCACTTTAGAATATGTGTATTTTTAATCCTTTGGAGTATTAAATATCTTTTTAAACATAAGGAACACCACTGGTTCAGTGGGATCCGATCAGAAATGTGTTCTTTTTTGTCTGCTGTAAGGAAATCTGCTGGATCTCCAGTTGCGATCCCAGGAGGAACAGACCTGTAGGTGGGGGTGGTGCAGTGGTAAGGGGAACAGGCCACCTGCCTTCACATCCTGGCTCTGCCACTTGTTGGCCATGTACCTTGGGCAGGTTTCTCCACCTTGCTAAGTGTCAGTTCCCTCTTTGGTAAATGGGGATAGAACAGAACCTGCCACACAGGATGGTTGTGAGCATTAAATAAGATAATTGTGGAAAATACTTGGCATGGCACTACGGGCACGTGGCACGTATGATAAACGTTAGCTACTACTGTTACCTGAATCAGCCGAGATGTCTGGAATCGCCTCACCAAACTAAGGGGGACCTCTTTTTTCTCCACATCTTTCTCCTCTGATGCTCCCAGCAGGGGATGAACCGGCAATGCCCCACTGCTTCTGAGAGTTGTCAGAAGAAAAACTGTGCCCCCTTTTAGTCACTTGGCTCTCTAGAAGCACCTTATTTGCCTTTCGAGGGGATAGCGCTCTGGGGGACTCTATAGTCTCGCCTGTCAATGGGGTCTATTTTTCTGTTTTGTCAGAAAGAGGTTGGAAAAAGAGAAATCAAGTTCTTTAACATAATGCCTGCTCTACAGTGAGGTCTCAACCTACACCTATCCCTCACTGAGAGTGATGCTGAGTTAAGGAGAGAGAAGGAGAAATGGTTTTCTAAGCAGAGTTTGCTGTTTCTCAGAGAAGAGCCTGGGATTCCCAACGATGATCGGGGTGGGGAGAGGGGAGCGGGGACAGGTATGGCTCATGCTCTCACACGTGTGTGCCTAGAGCAGCTCTAAGTATAGTTAGGAGCGGGGGCGTCCACAGCCCCCTCAGCTGGCTTCTTATGCGTGCTGCCTCCCTCTCTTCCACTGCTGCACCCACTACGCTTATGCAACACACACCTGGCTGGGAGTGAGTGCTCAGTCTGCACGTGGAGGAGGCTGGGCAGAGGCTGGTCTAGTCCCATGGGTTGCCCTCTGACTTACCTTTAACGCTCAGCTCTGTTTGTGAAACATGCTAGTGCTGGAGAAAGTCGGAGAAGGAGAACTCAGCAGGCTGTGCAGTTATGCTTTGGGCACTTTTCTCAAGGTGTGTTACACGACACTATTGAAAGCCGTCCAATGAAAAGAGGCAGAGAGAAAGGCAGGAGGGGCGTGAGAACTAGAAGAGGCAGCAGGCATCTCAGGTCTGGCCCTGCCTAGAGGCTAGCGAGCTGCAAACCTGTCCCTGGTGCCTGCTGGCTCAGTGTGTGATGGAGGGGAAGCCGCCACCTTGCCATCTGGGGGTCTCTCTCTTCACTGTGGCTAATTAGTTATTAGATGCCCCGCACCTCCCTTTCCCATCTTCTCCAGAAGGTGACATCTTCACAGCTGACTTCAAAGGAATGATTTTAAGCAGATACACAGTAGGGGTTTATAACAAAAGGGTGTCGCCTATTTGGGGGGCAAACATGAAAACCAAATGTGCTTACAGCTCTATTTACAATAGCCAGGACATGGAAGCAACCTAAGTGTCCATCAACAGGTGAATGGATAAAGAAGATGCAGCACATATATACAATGGAATATTACTCAGCCATAAAAAGAAACGAAATTGAGTTATTTGTAGTGAGGTAGATGGACCTGGAGTCTGTCATACAGAGTGAAGTAAGTCAGACAGAGAAAGACAAATACCGTATGCTAACACATATATATGGTATATATATATATATATATATATATATATATATAAAGGTCATGAAGAACCTAGGGGCAGGATGGGAATAAAGACACAGACCTACTAGAGAATGAACTTGACGCGGGGAAGGGGAAGGGTAAGCTGGGACGAAGTGAGAGAGTGGCATGGACATATATACACTACCAAATGTAAAATAGATAGCTAGTGGGAAGCAGCTGCATGGCACAGGGAGATCAGCTCGGTGATTTGTGACCACCTAGAGGGGTGGGATAGGGAGGGTGGGAGGGAGGGAGATGCAAGAGGGAAGACATATGGGAACATATGTATATGTATAGCTGATTCACTTTGTTATAAAGCAGAAACTAACACACCATTGTAAAGCAATTATACCCCAATAAAGATGTTAAAAAAAAAAAAGAAAGAAAGAAACAAAATGTGCTTTTATAATTTTTCAGATCTGTTGCCTAACTCCTAGGGCATATTACCAACACTGTTTTTCCTATTTAATTTATTAGAAACAATGCTTCTCACCCCTGTTGAAAAGTGAGCCGTGTTGAGTCATGAGAGTGATTTACACACGAATTTACTCCCTGGGAGTTGGGAGAGCGCTGGATTAGCCTCTCTAGGGGTGGAGCGGGGGCAGGGGGGACAGGGAAGGGCTCATTCAATTGATTTTAAAAAAATCCAGAGAAGGAGACACATGCCCCAAGGTCCACAGGCTGAGGTACTGAGTCCTGTTTTCTTGGCTGCCATCTGGCCTGCCCCGTGAGGTCCACAGGGGAACTCAGTTGGGGTCTCTTTCCTTGCTTTTCACTTTTGGCTGGGAAGCTGACTTTATCCCTTCCTGTAGGACATGCAGGCACAGGGTGTTTCTCTCTGCCTCCTGGGTGTGATGCTCTTTCTGTGCTCAGTGCATGCCCGAGGTCTCAGGAGATGTCTGATTTCCATGGACATGCGCCGTATGGAGGAGAGTTTCCGAGGGATCAAAAACGCCATTGTGAGTACGGGTTTGGGGTGAAGGTGTGGGCAGGGGGGCGTGCCTCACTTTACATCTTAACGTGGAGAGCCAGTTCTTTCTCATTACCTTTGTGTCTCTGGAGAATGTGGAGTACTCACTGCTTGTGTCTGTTCTTATGTTTTCCTCCACAGCAAGCTAAGGACACCTTCCAAAATGTCACCATCCTGTCCACATCGGAGACCCTGCACAGCATTAAGGTATTGGCCTGTGTCTGCTCGTTCCTCTATTGTCATTTTTATGGTGAAGTGGCGCAGGGCTGAGGGAGAAATCCTCACCCTGTGCTCTTCTCTTTCCTAACCTCCAGTGAACTCTGATGCTCCGGCTTCTCACATGTGAACTGATGTGTGAGGGCGCACTCGCGTCTCAGTGACCTTGAACCCCATGGGAGGGTGTTCACCCAGGGAGTGATTGGGGTGCCACACGCTCAAATGGGACAGGATGTCTAGGGCTTAGGGTGACTCTGGAAGGTTTCATGGGGAAGTTGAGAAAATGAGCAGTGACTTAAAACCTGAGTAGGCTTGGGGTTAGTGGCTAAAAGAGATGGAAGGGTTTTGGGGAGAATGGGTATGCAAAATCAATGGATACATGTCAGGGGACATAGAGGCAACCAGGGGGCATTCCCTGGCATTCCAGTGGTTAGGACTCTGTGCTTTCACTGTTGAGCACGCAGGCTCAATCCCTGGTCAGGGAACTGAGATACTGCAAGCCGCGCGGCACGGCCGAAAAAAAATAAGAGACAACCAGGCTCGTGGTGTGAGGGACACGAAGGCAAGTGGAAGAGAATGAAGTGCACAAATACATTGGAGTCATTTTACCAAGAACCTTAAGCCAGGCCAAAATGCAAACTGACTAGCTGAGCCTCGGTCTTCTTTTTTTTTTCTTTTTTGGCTGTGCCGTGTGGCCATAGGGAGTCCCTGCAGGTTTTTGAGCCAAAGACTGTATGGCCACAAAGTCTTTTAGACAGTCTGGTGATGTTCTTTACAACTGCCAGCTTGAGGCACAAAAGCAGGGAGGGGATCAGTCTACTTGTCCAGAGAGAGGTGGTGAGAGTGTGTTACAAAACTGTTGGCTTACGAGGTGATAATTCACTTTACAGAAGGGGTCACTGAGAAGTGCCTTTAAAAGTGAGCTCCTCCAGTCCTTGTAAGCATTCTAGAAAGATCCAGTTCTTTCAGGCATTTATGTGACAGAGTGTAAGGTACATCCACAAAGAGTTACTTTTTCCTTGGGCTTCTCTGCACGAGATAATTCTTCTAGGCAGTATTAGGCCTGATTTATTTATGGTAAACACATGGGTCCACTTCCTAAATACTATTCCAGCCAATGGTATAAGAGACTCAGAGGATATGATAGCTGGAAGGGACCCAAAAGGCCATTTGTTCCCAAACCATCATTTTCAAGTGACCAAATTGACATCTTGGGAGAAAGAATGACTAGTTAGTGGTTGAGCCAGGAATAGACCCCCCAAGTCTCATGCCTCTGTCTCCAGATTCTTTGTCCTCTCAAGGTCTAGAAATAGCTGATGTGGCATAAGGAAAGGGGTCAATGAGGATGCAGGTCTTTGCCATATTTCTCCCCTCCCCACCCTCTCCCTCCTTGATAAAACAAAGGTTGCAACTTTTTGCCCGGTTGGTTAAGGGAATTAGCAGGAGCAGAGGAAAAGGAGGGTTTTTGTGTTGCAAGGTGAGTTTCCACGTCAGAAAATCTGCCTGTCGGGGCCAACGAGGCTTTGCTGCTTTAATGCTAATGAAGATAAGTGCACCACTGGCTGTAGCCACTTCCCTTCTCAGACTGAGCCACAAATCTCCTGCTCTGGCTCTCAGGGCTGAGTGCAAAGTGCTAGAAGGAAACTCTGCCTGGCCAGCTGCTTTAAACTGTGCCTGGGGAAGTCAGGAGCTTTCCCTTAGGGAGAGCTGCACTCTGCCCGAGGAGGATCTGCCCAGATGTGTGCATTTCGGCAGCTGTCAGTTTCCACTCTTGCACATCTCAGCTCCATCCAAGTGATCCCTGAAGTTTAAAAAGGACAGACTGGAGGAGGGCTGAGCAGGGGGGCCAGGATAAACACAGTGTCATTACACAGGAAGGAATATGTGCCCAGCAGAGGCCTGACATGCAATAGCCATCGAATAAACACATGTTGGTGGCTAGGAGATGTTCCAGAGAGGCAGACTTCAGCACAATGTAAGGAAGTACTTTTCAAGACAGTTGCTCAGACATTGGTCCTTTCAAAAGGGAGGTGTCTGATGGAAGCGGTTAAGCCGAAGTTAGGGATGACTTGTTGGAGATGCTGTAGAGAGAATGCTAGTCTCTGACTGGGCTCCATCCCTTGTGAATATATCTCCTGGCCATGTAAAAAGAGGGTAAGAACCGCAATCTCTCCTTGGTGCCTTTGTCATAAGTAGCTTTGGTGTGGTTAAGAGGACCCTCGGAGACCAATATGAATTTAAAAAAATGACTTCTAGTGATCTCACTCCTTCTTGCTCCTACCCAAGCAGGCTGCTTTGATCGCTAAGATAGTAAGAGAAGAGGGCCTCTGGGGCTTTCCCTAATTTGTGTCTGTAGCCCTTAGATGTGTGCTGCGTGACCAAGAACCTCCTGGCATTTTACGTGGACAGGGTGTTCAAGGACCATCAGGAGCTGAGCCCCCAGATCTTGAGAAGAATCAGCAGCATTGCCAACTCTTTCCTCCACATGCAGAAGAGTCTACAGCGATGTGTGAGTCACCAGCAGCATCTGCTTTCCGTCTGCCCCAGGGAGAGCCCAGGACATGCTGGCCCCAGTCAGCGTTCCGAAATGGATCCTGGACTCAATGGAAATTCCCGGCCCTGTCGCCCACGGGGAGAGCTGTTGGGAGCCTCTTCCAGTGGTCCCTCTTTGTCCAGGGCTTCCTCCTCACCAGACCCAGTTTCCTCATGGATAATCTTCCTGTGGTGACCGACTTATATCAAAGCATCTCTTAAGTGATGCCGGGGCTGGCCTGTGAGAGAGGCATACTGAGGATGCCGGGCTTATCACAGGCATACCCCTAGTTTCTTTGTTTCTGGCCCTTTGGGGTTTCCATACCAATTCACCTCTGGGTGGTTCCCTGGTATAGCCTCTCCTAAGGATCACCTATTCATTCACTGGGATCTATTAAAGACAAACCACAGAAACAAAACCAAACCCAAACAAACCGACAAAAACTTAGACCAGGAGAAAACCTGGACTCTGGCCCCATCCCTGCTGAAGATTTCCTTTGTAACTTTGTGGCAAGTTACTTCACCTCTCCGTGCCTTGGGTTCTAAAATTGTTAGAAGAGGTCATGACCCCTATTCCACTTACATTAAGATTCATTTAACCAATTATTTAATTAACTGGCCCAACATATTCATTGAGTGCCTACCTAACGCTGTACTGGGTGGTGACACACAGACTTGGAACCTACTCTCCAGGCCTTTCCAGCCCTGGGGAAGTGCAGGGTGACTCTACACGCAGACCCTACTGCCCCCTTCTGCCTAACCTGGGTTTACTCACCTGACTCTCACCTTGGGAGGAAGGAGAACTATCACTCCTCATGCGGGAGGTGGCGGTGAGAGTGAGCTGGGGTGGAAAGGTCCTCTGATGGGTGCTGTCTCTGCTTGATCACAGCAGGAGCAGAGGTTGTGTCACTGCAGGCAGGAGGCCACCAATGCAACCAGAATCATCCATGACAACTACCATCAGGTAAGGGAAGGGAAGAGGATGGGGAAGATGGAAATGGGATGTCAGAGCCTGATTGGGCAGCCTCCTCTCCATTCAAATTCATTCATTTACTCACCAGTATTTATTTATTTATCCTAACATCTTTATTGGAGTATAATTGCTTTACAATGGTGTGGTAGCTTCTGCTTTATAACAAAGTGAATCAGTTATACATATACATATGTTCCCGTATCTCTTCCCTCTTGCATCTCCCTCCCTCCCACCCTCCATATCCCACCCCTCTAGGTGGTCACAAATCACCGAGCTGATCTCCCTGTGCCATGCAGCTGCTTCCCACTAGCTATCTATTTTACATTTGGTAGTGTATATATGTCCATGCCACTCTCTCACTTTGTCACAGCTTACCCTTCCCCTTCCCTGTATCCTCAAGTCCATTCTCTAGTAGGTCTGTGTCTTTATTCCCGTCTTGCCCCTAGCTTCTTCATGACCATTTTTTTTTTCTTAGATTCCATATATATGTGTTAGCATACGGTATTGGTTTTTCTCTTTCTGACTTACTTCACTCTGTATGACAGACTCTAGGTCCATCCACCTCACTACAAATAACTCAATTTCAGTTCTTTCTATGGCTGAGTAATATTCCATTGTATATATGTGCCACATCTTCTTTACCCATTCATCTGTTGATGGACACTTAGGTTGCTTCCATGTCCTGGCTATTGTAAATAGAGCTGCAATGAACATTGTGGCACATGACTCTTTTTGAATTATGGTTTTCTCAGGGAATATGCCCAGTAGTGGGATTGCTGGGTCGTATGGTAGTTCTATTTTTAGTTTTATAAGGAACCTCCATACTGTTCTACATAGTGACTGTATCAATTTACATTCCCACCAACAGTGCAAGAGGGCTCCCTTTTCTCCACACCCTCTCCAGCATTTATTGTTTGTAGATTTTTTGATGATGGCTCTTCTGACCAGTGTGAGATGATACCTCATTGTAGTTTTGATTTGCATTTATCTAATGATTAATGATTACTCAGCAGTATTTATTGCGGGTCTGCCCAATTCTGTGTCTGCAAAGAGTGTGTTGGTCTTACCTCATCTGCTGGTTTCCTGGGCTCCCCTTCCCTATCATCCTTCCAGCATTTTCTTATGCCCTCACATATCAGACCTACGTTAAGTTTTGAGGGAAAGCACATACTGTTTAAGATGGGGGTGATAACAGAGGGAGCAAAGATCTCCAGAGAACTGTAAGCTGTTATACATGAAACATGCTACTTTCTGGGTGTCACTGTGGCCAGTAACTGACATCAGCATCCTGTGTGGTGACGAAGAATAGTGCTTCTCGTGTAGGTGCAGATGTTGAATGCACACCTCATGTAGAGGTGGAGTTAGAAGCAGTGTTTCTTATGTGCATCATTTAGAGATTCTGTTAAAATGCAGGTTCTGGCTGGTAGGTCTGTGTTTCAACCACACTCCCAAATTATGACAATGCTTTGAATAACAAGGAGCTGGGGAGTCCATTCAGACCTCTGCTTCTTTGTGGAGAGGCTCCATAGGATAATATAACAATGGCTGAAACGCATATTGCTCTTCCTATGAGCCAGGTATTGTTCTAAGTCCACTAAATGTATTAACACACTTATTCCTCACAACAATGCTATGAGCCATTATCTGCATTTGATAACTTAGGAAAGCAAGGCACAAACAGGTTAAGTAACTTAACTAAGTTTATACTGCAGCTAAGTGATGGAGGTAGGGCTCAATCCCATGCCATCTGGCTCCACAGGACATACTTTTGGATCGTACCATCTCCTTCTATTCTGCTGAGGAAGAGCTGGAATAAGTCAGGAGACTTGGGTTCCAGTTCAGCTCTTCTACCGACCGGCTGTGTCACACTGGGTAGGACACATCCTTAGGGGTTTCAGTGCTTTAATTTGTCCAGTGGAAGCACCACCTTCTCCCTCCCCACTGCTGGGCACCTCTGGGATTGAGGCTTTCTGGGAGAACAGAAGCACTAAAGCAAACTGATGTGAACAGGAAAGTAAGCAGAACTGCCGGAGAAGCAAGTTGTTTTTTTTCTGGGAAATATAGGAAAAAGAAAAACAGATGGCAAAGAATGAAGACCTTTTCATTTTGTTTATAAGTTGCTGACATGATTTAACTGCTTGTTTGTGGAAAGCAATTTAGGTCACCTATTAAGAAAATAATTTGAGGTCTGTATGCCCTGCAGATATAATGGTTGAATAAAAAGCAAACCTCATGGGGACCAGAACGTGGGGAAAGTGATTTGAAAACTATGACACGGTCTAGAAAGGCAGGTTCTTATGACGATTTCCATGGTTTCAGTTGGAGGTCCGGTCTGCTGCCATTAAGTCTCTGGGAGAGCTGGACGTCTTGCTAGCCTGGATTGACAAGAATCATCAAGGAACTTCTGCTGCCTAAAGACAAGAAATCTAAGTTTGGGGGATGAACAGCCCCTGAGAGGTTTCCAGTGGGAGACAGCCAACTTTGAAGGGGAGGGAGATAGGGAAGGCTCCATTTTTATGCAAATTGGGTCTTTTTGAGGAAACCTTCCTGCCCATTTGGAATTCTCTTCTTTGGGGCTGAGGTATTGTAGGGAAAAAATCTAGGTTTGAGCACATCTTACCCTGTAGCTACAAGTCTCACTGGCTCGGCCCAAGCTGTCTGATTCCACCTGAAAGTATCCAAGCAGTCTACTGTCATATTTATATGAAATATGTCTGTCAAAAGGTCCTGTGGGCCATCCTGTAGGGAGAGGGTGAGTTTCCCCCTAATTTATTGTGAACTTGTCTATCCAGTGTCTGTGATGTGATCTAAGTGGTATTCTGTAGTGCATATTGTACTGATTGATTTTTTAAATAAACTCTGTTCTTTACCAATGAGTGGAAGTGTCTCCTGATCCAGGGAGAAGGAACCATAAATGGTGACTATTAGAATTAAAAGGGCCTTAAAGAACAGAAACAGATGGGGAAACTGAGACCTAGAGAGGAATAAAAATTTACTCAGAGTCCCAAAGTGAGTTAGTGCCGAGGGTTTCAAACTGGACTCCATCCAGCACACTGTCCTCCACACAATGATCAAGAGGATGAACATAGGGCTTCTGATCATGACTCCTTCTTGCTACCACTCCATTTCTGATCTCTCTTTCTCTGTGTTTCTGTTTTTTCTCTCTGTCTCTCTGTTATTGAAATTGGGTCCCACTGCTCTACAAAATCAATACTCACAAATGTTGATAGAAAGGAAATGTGCCTTCAGTCAGAATGCTGGCAATCTGGGGAGATGGACTCAGCATCCCCCAGAAACCACCTCCAAAGATTCTGCTCGGACGTGAAAGCTTCTAAAGGGAAACAGGAAAGTAATCTCAGTTTATCCCTGAGTTAGAGGGTCAGAGTCACCGCCATCCCCCACTGTGTGCAGGTTCGTCGACTCCTCCTGATTTTTCTTTAGATGCTATCTTGTTCACAAAGTTTGTTCACAAGATTACTGGAGGGGAAGCTGGGGAAGAGATCTGGTCATCTGTTGATTACCTATTCTTCATTTCTATTTCTTTGATCTACGGAAAGGATCAACAAGTTAGGCAAAGTACTGGGTGATCAAAAGATTTGAAAGGTGTGCTAGGGAGGAGATGAGTAGAGCATTCGGGTGCCTGGGTTAAGGTCGGTGACAAGACAAAGATGACAGCTCTTTCCTGCAAAGAGCTTTTTCCTGCCCAAAGCTGCTTACATCTCTTTCTCTCTCTCATTCCTTTCTAGCTGCCTCCAACGTGGATGTCTTTTCTGACCCTAAGTTCATCCTGCATGGCTATGTATGTGGGGTTGGAGAGAGGGTGTTTCTGACAAAGGGATGGTTGTCATGGTGACAAAGCTGAATGAGTGCAGCCCAAGGCAGGGGGGATTCTCGGTAGAGGGGTTCTGGCCAAAATGGGCACTAATTTCCAGGTGGACAGTCCTCCGATGGTTAATGACAATAACAACTGGTACTTACTGAGCACCTGCACGTGCCAGATGCTGAAATAAGTGCTTTACATGTACCATCCTGGGTCACTATCTATACTGTAACGGGCTGGCTGAAGCAACTTTTCTTTATTCCTACCTGGGAAAGAGATTTCACAGAACGTGCTTTAGTGGACAGAGCAGGACCTCTGAAGTCAGACAGACCTGGTTCCAATCCTATGTGACTTTGAGCGAATTACTTAGTGTCTCTAAGTCTCAATGTCCTCTTCTGTAAAATGGAGATAATAGCACCAGTCTGCAGGTGTTGCTGTGAGTTACAAGTGAGGCGAAGTCCCTTGTAGCGCCAGCAGGGTGGGAGGCTGCACGTGTAGTGTAAAGAGTGCCAAGTCAGGAATCACAGTCTTGTTCCAAGTCCGCCATGACTTGCCCGGGGCAGGTCACTACATGTCTTTGACCCTTAGTTGTCTGTAGTGTGGGTACTGACCCCTGTGCTATCATTTAAAAGCCAGAGCATTACGATGGCCTAAGAAGCCCTCATATCTGCACATACCGCCTTCCCAACTCCCTTTCCTCTTACTGTGTCCCCTACTTCTTGTCCAGGCTCAGTACCGCCCTACCACACTGGCCCACTTCGTGTTTCTCAAACATACCAGGCATGTCCTCACCTTAGGGCCTTTGGGGTTTGTGTGTATACACACGTAAGCTAAGGTAGGAGTAAAAAAACACTCCAATGTTATGCACGAATGGGATTAACAGACTATTAAGAAGAAGCAGAGTTGTTTGCAGAGGACTCAACCTTCCCAAGGAGACTTGGCTGGATGTCCATCCTGAGCCGGCTGGATGATGGTAGGACCAGTTTCATTAGAGCATTTCTCATCATCTGTGACTCCCCAAGGTATGCTTCCCACAGACACCTATGCGGCTTACACCTCCATCTCCTTCAGGCCTTTACTCAAAAGGTATACTATTTAAGCATTAAGACCCGATTCCCGGGGCTTCCCTGGTGGCGCAGTGGTTGAGAATCTGCCTGCCGATGAAGGGGACGCGGGCTCAATCCCTGGTCCGGGAAGATCTCACATGCCACGGAGAAACTAAGCCCGTGCGCCACAACTATGGAGCCTGTGCTCTAGAGCCCATGAGCCACAGCTACTGAGCCTGTGTGCCACAGCTACTGAAGCCCGTGCGCCTAGAGCCGGTGCTCCACAACAAGAGAAGCCACGGCAATGAGAAGGCCGTGCACCAAAGAAGAGTAGCCCACGCTCACCGCAACTAGAGAAAGCCCGTGTGCAGCAACGAAGACCCAACTCAGCCAAAAATAAATAAATAAAATAAATAAATTTATATTAAAAAAAGATCCCCATTTCCACCTTCAGCCCATCTTGTACCCCTTTCCTGCTTCCCCAGTATCCTATTTTATTATTATCTGTTTCTCCACTCAAATGTAACCTCCATGAGGATAGTTCAGTTTCTTCACTGCCTGGCACTTAGTAAGTGTTAAATTCACATTTCATGAATACGTGATCTGGATGCATTAAAACGATAATAACAGCAAACATTCATACAGTGCTTTCCACATGCCAGACAGTCGTCTAAGAAATATACATAATGTAATATATTATGAATATATATTTCATTTAATTTTCATGACAGTCCTGTAAAAGTGAGAATGAAATAAAATGAAAAAGGCCCCCTGTTTGAATGTTAGCAATACAGATCATTAAACCTTAAGGAAGAACCTGGGCACAGAAGTTAACACCTGAAGTCACACAGCTCATAAGCAGCAGAGCCAGGCTTCCAATCCCGGCAACCCGGTTCCAGGATGAACTTTAATGTCAACAACAGTGTACAGGTGTTGAGCACTTATTATGCGCCAGGCACCGAGGTGCAAACTTCTTTCGTTTTCTCCTTTCCTCCTCACGATAATCCTCTACGGGAAAGATTATTAACAACACAATTACACAGATGATGAGGTCTGAAGCTTAGCGAGGTTCAGCAGCACACTGAGGGTCACGCAGTTAGTTGTGGAACTGGGATTTGTTTAATTAAACAAGGAGACCGTTACCCTTAGGTGGCTGTAATGCCCTGGTGGGTCTGTGTAAGCAAACCAAAATCTAAGCACGTAAATGCTTCAAGGTTATGAAATCAAAATGCTAAGGACCAATCATAAACAGCAAACTAGGCTTTAAGCTGTAGCCAATCAAATAGCTTCCTTTCTTTGCTTCCTCACCTTCTCTATATATGTCCTTCCAGGCTTCTGATCGCAGAGAGCTCCTAAACACTTCCAGTTTGGTGCTGCAGATTCCAATAGATTTTGGCTCAAATAAAATGGTAAAAAATTTTTAATATGCATCAGTTTACCTTTTAACAATATCCAACGCAGGTGTTCTACCCCACCTTGAATGCATGGTGGACAAGAGAAGAGGAGCTTTACTGGCATAAGGAGCTGTACCTGAAGGAAATAAATATGTTGTATCAATGCTTGTAAAGTAGAGGAGGAGGATATAGGGCAGGAGAGGGAGGGGGAAGAAGCACTACTGACGGGGAAGAAGCCCCACCCCCATATCTCCTGCCTGCTTACTTTACTTTCACCACTTCACTCGTCTACCTGTCCTTGCTCTCCTTCCGGACTTGAAGAATGTGTCCTGGCTCTTGTGTAGTCCACAGAGGGCCTGGCACAGAGTTGTGTTTTTTGTTCTTGATATTTTTTGTTCTTGTTTTCACAGAGCTGGTGCTTCATAAATACCTGCTAAGGAACCAAGTATAAGATTCACTCCCAAACCATACCTTCTGATCCTTGATTAGCCCCTAGGAGGAGCCCTTGAGAAATCTAGGGCTCATCTTCCACCGCTCAGGTGCAAGGGGAGGGAATCCATAGCTTGTGGCAGGACCATGCGTGTACTTTATGTATATGACCTCACTTAAGTCTCAGAGGAGCTGAGGAGGTCGTAGGTCTCATCCCCATGTGACCAGCAGAGGCATCGGAGGCTCAGGGAAGTGGGAGGACTTGCCTGAGGTCACATAGCTGAGGGACGGCAGGTCCAGAAAGTGAACCCTGGTCTGATCTTCCTGGCTCCAGTGCTCCCTCCTTGCTTTGTTTGGGCCAAGCTCTCTAACCCAGAGCCCAGGTTGCTACACTGCATGCCAGCAACACAGATCTTTAAACCCAGGTGCATAAAAAGGGGCCTGGACTTGCCAGCAACAAGTCTGTGAAGTTACACAAAAATTTATTGACCAACACAGAGCAAAGAAGCAGAGGCTGACTTCTGAATGTGTCACAGGATATTCCTGGCCCAGACGAGTCTGGGCTCCTCCTGGAGGACATTCTATCCCCCTTCCATCTTCCAGAGCAGATCACTGACAGCCACACAGGCTCAGGGCAGCCTGTCTTTTAGAACCATGGACTTGCCCAGAAGTTTGGCCAAATGGATAAGATAGGTTTGTGTGAAATCCTGGTCCTGTCACTTATTGTGTGATCTTGGGCAATATACTGAACCTGAGCCTCCCTTTCCACATGGGCACAAATTAAGGAGATAGCTGCCTCATGGATTGTTATAAGGATTCAAGGTACCATTTATAGTAGCTGTGTAGTAGGTATAGAATAGGTGCTCATTAAAATGATGGTTGTTACTATTTAGTGATTTTCAACTTTTCTAAGCTTATTTCCCATAAAACACTGTTGTTTTGGGAAAGCCTTCCTCTTACGTGTTTTTTTAAACTAGCAAGTGAGACAAGGCAAACTGTGCTGCCTTCCGGGTCTGCACCTCCAGGAGGCTCTCAGCTGAGCCCCCGCACAGGGGTGCTTGCAGTTTCTGTGCGGCCAGGCTCCAGGCAGCCTTCCTGATTCTCCTGCTACTCAGCCCACCCCCTGAAGGCTCTTCTGCCCGTGCCCTCCCTCTGTCACAGACTCAGGCCAGTGTGAAACTCTTCCCTTGACTCTATCTGAACCTTGCTTTGTTCACGCCTAGCACAATCCCTGTTGCATCCAAATCACTTGACGTCCCCTGCAGCTGTGAACAAATGCCTCTGCTCAGTGGCAGAAGCCAACTGATCCTTCCTGGAGATAGACTCAGGGGTCAGCAAATCATGTTTGCTCAAGGAGTTTCGGGGAGGATATATTCTTAAAAAGTCATTATGAGTTCTAGAGATAGTGTACACTTGCAGTTCTCTTACGGAAAGATATTCAATTAGCCCAGTCTCAGGCCTCTACCATGGAACCACCGTCAGTGGAGACTGAATGTTGTGAAAGAGACATTTTCCGTGCAGGCACAGACTTGATCCAGGCACCAGGACTGGGCAAGGGTTCAAAATCCAGCTTTCATACCAGGAGATAAGTTTGACTTAGCACGCCTTTGGTCTGGATGTCTCTCTCTGGTCACTTTCTAGATGCTCTAAGAAGACTCTATGCCTCAGTTTCCTTATTTTGGAAAATGAAGGGAAAAATCATCCCTACCTTAAGGGTTGCCTGAAGATCAAGTGAGTTAATATTTCACGAAGTACTTAGTGCCTGGCACGCGGTAAGTACCATAAGCGAACAACAGAAGAGCCTGTGGCCACATTCTGCTGCTCTCCTAGCTCTACCCCAGCCTAGACTTAACTTCCTGAGAACCATAGTCCCACTGCCAGGGCAGAAACAGTCTTCCTCCTGCTTCTTCCTATTCACCTCCACTCCCATCCTCATTTGTGTTCCTGGGACCCAGAGTGATTTTCCAGTTTTTGACAAGTCCGAGACATCTTGCTTCCATCTCCTCTCTCCAGACTGAGCTCCTCAGGACAGCTACTTTGTGAATGGCTGCACTCAGTAAATAAATATTCTTTGAATGAATGCATGCATGCCACAAAGGCAACCCCAGCTGTCCTCTAGGCAGCTCACTCTTGGCCTCTTGGAGGAAGCCTACGGCTTTGCCGTTTGGCTTTAGGAATCTCTCTGGCTTCCTCTTATCCTCCAGGACATTCCTTGCTAATGTCCCCGTCTCTAGCCCATAGCAAAAATTCAGTTTTCCCCTCTGTCTGGCCTCCATGGCTTGGGTTTCGATTTTGCCCAATTGTTGTTTTACGGTCCTTAACTCTATGTCCTGAAGCCTGAAGCATTAGTGCCTCCCATTCCACTCCTGCGCCACCAGCCCTTTGGCTATCGTGCTAACCTGGACCCAAGCTCTCTTGGGAGCCATGTGGTCCTGCGGCCCTGTGGGTGGGGAGAAAGAACTCAAGAAGTACCAACTTCTCCTCCTCTTCCTCACCTACTCGACACCTCTAAAACATCCCTCACACCTAGTCCAAGGAGAGCGGGTGTACTCTACATGAGGAACCCCTGAGGCAGGGTGCAGACGACATCCCTCTGTGGTCACACCTGGGGTGGTGGGATTATGCCTGGGTGGCTAGAAGTGGTGTCTTGTATGAGAGTTGTTGGCAGTCAGAGAGCTCAGTCTCTCTTCAGGGAACCAGCACATGAAAAAGTGCCTTGAATTTAGTTAGGGAAACACATCAGTAAGCAATTCTGTTGAGTTCCTGGGATGCATGTGATGGTATCTAGATCCTGAGCAGCTTATCAAAGGAAAACACTCACTGATTCTTCAGAAATGAAAAGTTTCAGAGTGGAGCGTCCTCAGATTGATGCTCACAGTTCATTGCATTTTGACTCTTTTCAACCTTTTTTTTAATTACCTACCTCCCTTCCCTACCCAACACCCACAGGAGCACCATCCTCCAGGTACCAACTGGCTCTCTGGTCTCAGGAGTTTTGTTGCAGCTTTTCTTACTTTAAGGAGCAAGGGTCCTTCTGCTCCTGACACAGTCTCTCCATCCCCAAAGCTCATAAATTATTAGTTCTTCAAAGTGTTGCTCAAACTGAACTTTCTCCAAGAAACCTTCCCAGAGATACTCCTTATCCCTCAGAAGTCATCTCAGCACTCCCTTCCCCCAATGCCTATGATGAACACAGACGCAGAATTGTTCCAGGGAAGTCCTGGTAACAAACACTCCCATCATCCCTATAAACAGCCTCATTCTTCTCAGACTGCATGTCACAATTGGGAAGATATGGTTGCAATACCCCTGGGCCTTTGCGTCTGCCATGAGAGCAAGGGCTATTAACCTTTCATGTGCCATGGCACACCAGCAAAGCCTATGGACCCTCCTCAGGATAATGTTTCTAAATGCATAACATAAAATATATAGGATTGCAAAAGAAACTAATTTTATTAAAATACAGCTATCAAAATATGGAAATGACCATGGGTATTATATAATAAATTGCTTCTTTATTAATGCACTAATTAAGATCCAACAGTGGGCCTGCAAATTACTGACATTTCTAAGTTGTGAAGATTGTAAATATGTTGAGATATCTGAAACGACCATAATGGGATACAAAATATCTGTGATTTGTATCAGTGACAAAGTCACAGGCACCATTAATACTATTGTGGTCTGTATTTGTTTCCTATCCTTTTAATTAAAAAAAAAAGTTAAATTTTGATTAGAGGTTATTGCAAAGCTAAGATGTGGCTTTTTCCCATCTGCCTTCTGCCAGATTGGGAACTCCTACATTAGAACATCTGTTCCCCTCACCATGCTCTGAGGTACCCTGAGAGGTCCCAAGAGACCAAGCCTGTTCCTTCTGGCATTCTTGGGTCATCCAGCTCGGCGCCTGCACACGGAAGACTCCACGCTCGTTCGTGCAATTAAAAGGAAAAGAATTGAGTACATCCTTATTCTCCTAGGTGAGAAAACTTAATTCAAGTTCATGTCTGGAGTTTTGTTCCCAGACTCTATGTCCAGGAGAGGGTTTTCCCAGTGGCTCCCACTTTGTAGACAGGGGATGGGAGGGGTTAGCTAACTCTGGGGGACCCAGGTACGTCAGAGGAAATACCAGGAGAGAGGATGGCAGCAAGTCGGGCTGATTAAACAGACAAGATGGAAAAAGCAGGAAAGGGAAATGATGTCACTCATTCTGTCAGCTTTGAGGAGACGGAACTGAAAATGCACTGCTTCTGAGGGAATCGGCTGCGCCGCCCATCCCCACCCTGCAAGGGGGTAGCAGGGGCCTCAGGTGGGGCAAAGCTTCTAATATTGCAGGCCCGAGAATGGGAGCTGAGGTCTTCCTCCAGCAGAACCCTAATGGCTACGTGTTTCCCTGCAAAGTGATGCATCTGGGCAGGAAGCCTAGATGCCAGCAAATATGATGTCATCATAGACAGGGAAAACCCTAAACTGCCAACTCAGGACTTGCTGTGGGAGAAGAGGAGTGGCTGGGTTTTTTTTCTTGGTTTCTAGAAAATTGTTTCCTGCCCCAAAATGGCTTGGTTAAGAAGCCAATTTTATTTCATAAGAAAGAATTCGTTTTCTCTCTCCTCTGCCCAGCTTATCTTTTCAACTACACAGGCACTGATTACATGCTGACCCCTAGTTTTGAAACCCTACTTCTTAAAGTTAGATTGATGTGCTCATGAAATGTACCCTCATTTCTCTACCAGAGCCGCATCATCCCCAACCATTCCATTTGAGCACTGACAATGTGCTATGCACTGCGCCGCCCTTGAAAATCTCCTGGTTAGTGCACAGCTATTACTGTGTCTCTCCCCCACTATAAGACCCTTCATGGCTCCCTATTGCCTCAGGGCAAAAACAAAGAATTACAGAATCAAAGGGTCCAGCTGAAGGAGACTTAAGAAGTCATTTAATTTATTTCCCCGCAATTCACAGGTGAGGAAACTGAGGCCCAGAGAAGGGAAGTGATTTCCCCAAGAACACACAGTAGGATGAAGCTGAATCCAGAGGTAGAACTTAGGTTTCTAGTCTAAATTCACATTCCTTGGCATGATATTCTTGTTCCTTGATGATGCGGCCATATTTCCAACCTGATCTGCCACTGCTAGTTCATTTGCCTGTCCTCAAATACCTTGTGAGCTTTGCTGCCCCCTCATCCCTGTCCTGAACGTCCTTTGCCGGACTTCACTCCTCTTCCCTACCTCTCTCCAGAGTCTTTGTCCGTTTAAAGGTTCAGTTCAAACCCTCGTCGGTGTGAGCCTCTCTCCTCTGTGCTCCTCAGCACGTACCTTCTGCTCATGCAGAAGTGTTGACTTTGTGGTTCTGCAAGCACGTGCTTATCCCCTCATCGAGGCTATAAGCAGCCAGGGACCAGAGATCCCCTGAGGCATCACTAATCCTCACAGCCTTCAGCAGTGTCTTGCAGATAGCAGGCATTTAGTTAGTAAATGTTTATGGAAAGAACGACTTAAAATCTATTCTATCAGACATAAGGAGTAATAAAAATCTACTTTCGAGCTTAAAGATTTGCATAACTATGCATATATTTAAATATTAGAACTGGGTGTCCTGGCTCTCAGTCCCATTTGGTGTCCAGTCAACCCCCTCTATGTTCTTTCCATAGAAGAGTCATTTCTTCTGCCAGAATTATGATGGGAAAAGCTTCTCTCTTGGTCTCATTTTCAAGGGATGCTACTTAATCTAGAAGAATAGTTCATAATGGGTTAAAAGTGTCATTTATTGGAAAGATTACTTGATTGATTTCAACTTCTGAGTCTTTTACCAGCTGAGTGACCTTGGGCAAGTTACTTAACCTATCTGAACCATAGTTTCCCCATTTGTGGAATGAGGGAATTGGACTAGATGTCCTTGAAGTCACTTCTAGCTCTAATACTAGAGGAGTGATATTGTGGCAGGGGTGCCCCTGGGCCCCGCACAAATTAAATTATGAAACGTATGCACTGCAGGCCACTGTCTTCTCTAAAGGATCTGGGATTGTACCAGCAGGCAGGGGCCAGCTTGCAAAGGGAAGAGATTCACAACAAAACTCTATTTCACTTTTCTTCTCATGTGACAACTTAAGGGGGTCATGTTACAGAAGGTGTGGCAATAATTTGCAATTATTTCCAGCAATTATTTGCAATACTGAGCCAACATGTTCTTAGAATGATATGATTAATATTAATGCTCCAAGAAAAAGTGAATTTCATTGTATTGGGAAGTTTGAAAACCTTCTGATTTTAGGACTTGAGGACGGGTTGCAACAGTTCCTTGCTTGTTTCATAAACTGGGTAAAAACACCCATCCTGTTTATCGCCTGTGAGACAGGTCCTCAAGCAGCTGGTATTGCCTACGATAGGATGGAATTACCCAGTGATTCAGGAATCCTGGGAGGGATGATGGGACATGATAGAATGAGAAAGATTGTTTCTATTATTGTGGATTCAGTGTCTGGAAGGTTCTCAGACAGATGAGATGGGTGATCTGTTCTTTTAACTGAACATCTTGTCAGGTCTCTCCCTTGTACATAGGGCCAGAAGTAGAACTGGGAATCCTATCTCTTGGCATATTCCCCTTACTTTTCCTGGGCCTCCTTGCCTCTGAGGACACACAATTTAACACAAAGAGTAATAAATTCCAAATTAGGAGACCTAGGTTGATGTCTCCATCCTGCCACCAACTGTCTCCTTGATCTCCATGTTGCTTCCCTGGGCCTTAGTACTCACACATCAGTAATAACAGTAGAAAGAGATACTGTTTTTTGAGGAAGATCTGTCATTTACTGGCTGGGGGAACTTGGGAAAACCATTCAACCTCTAAGCTTAAGTTTCTTCATCAGAAAACTGGGTTATAAGACCTGCCTCAAAGAGGTAATAATTTATCCAACACATACTTATTAAAAGCTTACTATGAACTGGGCTCCGTTCCAGGCATGTGTAATATAGGGGTAGATAAGACAGACAAAATTCTTGCCCTCAAAAAGCTTATATTCTTAGTGGAATTTTATGAGAATTACATGACAATAAGTATAATATATATGTATTAGTATATATATAACATATGTTATATATATTATGATTATAATATATAGAGCATTTAATATCTAAGTCCAGGTACTAGGCTTAGGATACGCTCTACATTATCATTATAATATTTATTAGGTTGAATTATAAGACAAGGCCAATATCAGACCAGTCTTAATTTTTAATTTTTATTTTATTGAATTACAGTTGATTTACAATGTTGTGTTAGTTTCTGGTATGCAGCAAAGTGATTCAGTTATATATATACTTTTTCCTATTCTTTTCCATTATGGTTTATTGATGTTGACTATAGTTCCCTGTGCTATACAGTAGGACCTTGTTATTTATCAATCCTATATATAATAGTTTGCATCTGCTAGTCCCAAACTTCCAATCCCATTCTTCTCCCACCCCGCCCTTTTCTCTTGACAATCAAGTATGTTGTCTATGTCTGTGAGTCTGTTTGTTTCATAGATAAGTTCGTTTGTAATATCAGACCAATCTTGACCTACACAGATGGAAATTGCATGTGGTTCAACGTAGCAATATTTTTACTATCCTTGATTCCTCCTCTCCCTAACCTACACATTTAATCAGTCTCCAAACATTTAAAAAATGTATTTAGATTCTCTCAAGTCCACACACGTCTCTCTCTCTCTCTCTCTCTCTCTCTCTCTCTCTCTCTGCTGCTACTAGTTCAAGCCAAGGTTAAATCTCTTCCTGGGACTACTTCAATGGCTGGATTCCCCGTCTCCAGTCTTACCTGCCTCAAGTCCATTTTCAAGTGTGCCTCTCTTATCTCATTGCTTCTTGCTAAAAGCTTTCATAACGCCTTGCTTTTGGATAAAGTCCTAACTCCCTAACATGACCAATCTTACTTCTGACCTCCAACCAGCTTATCTTTCACTCTTGTGTCCCCATTCTCCTCTCTTGCTCTAATTTTAGGCCATTTGGTAATTACTGATTGGTTTGTATGTCTCCATGTTCAGGTACAGCTAAGCCTGAGATCCTGTGGTTTTAGGATACAATATAAAGAAGGAACAATTTGAAATCAACATGCTCATTCAATAGTCATCAAGTGTTTGCTGAGCACCTACCAGGAACCAGTGAGTGTTGGGACCATGAAGTTGAACAAGAAGCTCTCAGGCCAGGGGGAGATACAGATATGTAACTCAAAAAATTGCAATTCACTGTGATAATTACACAAGAGGCACAAAATAAAGGCAGCTCCAAAGGTGGGAGGGAGGGATAAATTTTGCCTCGGTAAGTGGTGGCATAGAGAGAGAGAGAGAGGTTAGGGTGAGACAGAGGAAGCTTTTTATAGCAGGTAAGTTGAATTGGTGTCTGTGCAGAGTGTGGGATGGGATCTATTCAGCAGATTTAAAAAAGAATAAAGTATTCTGATATAGGAAAAGCAGAGTCTTCATTATTAAAGGAACTTGGGATTGCACATGAGCTAAACTTACTTAATCATTACAGATAACTTAGAACAAAACAATTGGATTCTTATTGGTTAATGAGAAGGAATGGACTGACACGGGTACAGCTTATATTCCCTGAAAGTCTTGTCAGAGCATGTTTCTCAATTTTACTTTAATCACAGTTATGGATGAGAAATTGTTTACTTACTAACAAGGATGGAAAAACAGGCATAAGCGCAAGAGATATTTAGATTAGATATTCACACGTTTTCAGCATTTATCAAGTATTACAGTGAAAAATTACAGTCCTCATTTTCAAGGAACTTTAGGAAGACATTAAAAGACATTAAAAAGGAGTGTTCTGATCAAAAGGTAGAAAAGCAAAGCATCATAGTGACATTGAATGTCAGAATTGGAAAAGATCTTATACATTATCTATTCTATTACTCTCATTTTACAGATAATGTAAATTGACATCCAGAAAGATGAAAGAATATGCCAAACTTATCCTAGTAACTATGGAATCCCTGAACTTAAATACAGGACTTCAGAGTGTCAGATATTGAATAGGAAAAATGTTGCAAAGGAATATGTTACAATCTCTACCATCTTGACGGTTTCCAAAGCACTGTTGGAGGCTAATCTCAGGTGCCTTAATTTAATCTTGCCTGGAGGTGTGTCCTGCCTAATGGATTAGTCCATGTCCAAGAAAATATTCCAGTATCACATTAGGGAGAAAAAGCAAAGACCCATGAAACAGAGGGCAATGTTAGACTCTCATGTGCCAAAGAAAAATCTGCTGTTGGAAGTTAGAGAAGAGAGGAATTGCTTTGGACCAAAGTAGTTCAGGAATAAAGAATTGGGGTCCACTCTTCAATGATGAGTGGAGGGAAAGCAGGGTAGCCATTGTTGGAGAGAAATGGTGGGAAGAGCAAAGGCAAAGGAGAAACAGCAGGAGTGAGTCCACAGTGTCTGGGTGTGGGGAGAAAACTGGTTAGGAGAACTGGATTTAGAGGAGGGGGAAAAAGCACCTCCTGGAATTCTCTTCCAGTTCTGTAATTCAGTGATCTTTTCTGTTCTGATTACCATTTTACCTTCCTTCTGGAAGGAAGCCAGAAAGAAAGAGGTTTCCTTTAACCAATAACTAAACCAGTAATCTCCAAAGAAGTGCTTCTTAGAGAAGGAAGGTGTTGAGGTAATCCAGTCTGCAATTAAACTGCCTTAGGCCGGGAGGCAGTTTAATTGCAGATATATATATATATATATATATATATATATATTTTATATATATATATATATATATATATAATATATATATACACATAATTGGAAACCTCTTAGCTTGAGACAGACTCCTAGGAGATCACAAGTAGCAGCCCTTCCTGAACTCAGGTAAGAGAGCTCCCTCTCTCTACACTATTCACATGGTTCTGGGGATGAGCCCAGTTCTCCTAGTCATCTAGCCAGGTGTGTTCAGGGCCATGTCTAAAGGAGTCCTTTGCATCAGGACAAAATATCCTAGAGAATAGGGAATTGTCATGTTTATCTTTGTATTCCAGTACCTAGCATGATATTCAAGACAGTGGGTGCTTAATAAATGCTGATCGAATTGTTGAATTTAACATATATTTACCATATACCCACTATGTTCAAGGCAACTAACATCATTCTCTATTTAAAATGAGTTGATCACTCACTAGATGCTAGGTGTACGAATCATGCATCATTTTATTTAAATGTCAAAACAAATTTCTGGGGTAAGTTTAATTATAACCATTTGGGGGCTAAGAAAACAAAACTCAAGAGAGGTGAGTTGACTTGTCCAAGGTCACATAGATGGAGAGTGACTAACTCATCCAGATTTACCTGTGACGTTTTCAGTTTTGAAAGTTAAAGTGAGGCTTCCCTGGTGGCACAGTGTTTGAGAGTCTGCCTGCCGATGCAGGGGACGCGGGTTCGTGCCCCGGTCCGGGAAGATCCCGCATGCCGCGGAGCGCCTGGGCCCGTGAGCCATGGCCGCTGAGCCTGCGCATCTGGAGCCTGTGCTCCGCGGCGGGAGAGGCCACAGCAGTGAGAGGCCCGTGTCCCGAAAAAAAAAAAAAAAGTTAAAGTGCTATGCCCTGGATCCCCCCCTAGTCTTGGGAAAACTGGGACAACCTACACCGATGGGGACTTGCAGAGCAGGCATTTGGACCTAGTTCTCAAACCCAGAGTTCTCTCTGAGGGTTTGGTTTGTTTATTCTTTTTTCCTACATGTGGCAGTATCCCAGGTGAATATGAATGTAAAGTATACCGAGCCTATTGATTGGAACGTAGGAAAAAAATCAGTAAGCAGTAATGATTATCAGTGCTGTACCAAGGCATCCTGGAACCTAAGGCAAACAGGAAAGATGTACACCTCTCTATATATGCTTTTTTTAAATTTTTATTGGAGTATAGTTGATTTACAATGTTGTTTTAGTTTTAGGTGTACAGCAAAGTGAATCAGTTATACATACACATATATCCACTCTTTTTTAGATTCTTTTCCCATATAGGCCATTACAGAGTAGAGTAGAGTTCCCTGTGCTGTACAGTAGGTCCTTATTCGTTATCTATTTTATGTATAGTAGTGAGTATAGGTCAATCCCAATCTCCCAATTTATCCCTCCTCCCCTTACACCCTGGTAACCATAAGTTCGTTTTCTACATCTGTGAGTCTACTTCTGTTCTGTAAATAGTTTCATTTGTACTCTTCAGCATATGTTTTTATTATTTTATGTGTATTATTTTCCCAAGACATTAAGGTAGTTGAAAATTATTGAAAAATTGATAATTAGCTGCATTACAACTCACATTATTTTTAAGTTTAAATATGTTATTTATGTCCCAAACAGAATTTATTATAATTTTACTTTCCTCGTTTTAAGGGAAGAGAACTCATCACTAATATTTTCATCATATACTTCTGATACATAAAAACATAGATATGGATATAGATACATAGATATAGATGGATGGATAAACATATGTAGATATACATGGCTAGATAGATGATGTATAGATAGATAGACAGATAGGAGCACTCATTTCCCCTTTTGTCCTGTGTTTCCATATGGCTCAGCATGGCCCTGTCAGATTCTGTCTTTATTTAAATTGTTAATCTTTTGTTCATCATGGATTGTTTTCATTAATTTTGCTACTGCATTAAAATATTATTTATCTTGATTACTGAGACTTTTGTCTCCTTAAATTTTTTGCCTGAGGTGAGTGTTTCACTCTCCTCTCCCTAATCTCAGCGCGTTATCATTTTACCTTAAAACTCAGCAACTACTAGAGAGTACCCTCTTACAGAGCAAGCCTCATCCCAAGAAGAAATGAGTTCCTTCCCACCTTTTTCCTCTTTCTTTTGGGATCGCTTACTTGATCCTCAGCCTGAGTTACAAGGCTAGGAAAACGCATACTCTTGGATTAGTCCCAGGTATGCCTGAGTGCTGCCTTCCTGCAGAGGGCGCTGTGGAGTCCAGGTACCCCAGGAGGGTGGAGAAGTGCTAGGTGGAATTAGGCTGATTGCCCATCAGAACTTGCCTTTCCCTGGCAGAAGGACTGTTATGAAATCATTGACTTTCTATTTGTCTTCGGGGCTGAAATAAATCTACTATCCTCAAATAACCAATCTGATCTCAGACAAATGCCAAATAGAGCTAAGTTCCCCATCCCTGGGGATGGACGTAAAATCCAGACAATTTCCCTGAAATGTTTTTGGTGGCTTGGCAACAGCTTCTATGAGGTTCAGTTTTCCCCCAGTCCCTCTGTGGGTCTAAGGGGACCAGTAGGGTGAGCTACATTGGCATTCTGGAAGGGAAGACTATATACGTCAACTCGCAAAAACAAGTTCTGACATTTTCCCTGAAATGTCATCCTCTATCTACTCATTGCAAATGCCTGCTGCTCCAGGCCTTTCCTGCTGGGCAATAACGATGGGGCTGGGATGGGGAGAGAATAAAGGAGCCAGGACCTGTAGCACCAACTCATACTCAGACCCTGAACAAGCACCCGAAGCCTTCTCTTCTCTTTTTCTTAGTAAGTTGGATGAATGTGCCAGACCATCTGAAGTCAGATGAAGCTATTAAGTTTCACCAGGGGATATCGGGGACTGGGGGAGGCATGTCCCTGGTGACAGGACTGGCTTCTTAAGACATGAGATGGGGAAATCAATAAGTCATGCTCTTTCCTTTGAATTCTTAGCTCCTGTGGTCTCCAGAATCTGGCTCCAGAATCTCCTGGTCTCCAGAATGAAAGGCTCTGGTCTTCCCCTCTGCCTTCTTTCTGCTGTGTTTTATGTCTTCTGGACACCTTCTGCCAGGCTGAAGACACTCCATTTGGGAAGCTGTGTGATCACCACAAGTCTTCAGGCAATTCGAAGTGGATTTTCAGAGATACAGGACAGAGTGCTATGTGAGGGAAGGACCCCACCTTTCACTTTGTGACTGCCTCCCCACTTTTCTATTTATTTTTCTCTGTCCCCCAGCAGTGGGATCACAAAAAGAGGCAGGCTGGGGACTCCTTACCAGGAGGATGTGTTCCCAGGAAATATCTGTAGTTCATAATTCAAAAGTGTTTTGGAGAGGGACTCTGTCCACTGTGCCATGGCAGGGAGGGGATGGGAGGTCTGGATGTCTAAGATCCTGGCAACAGTTACTAACCTGTACTTTTTCATCTTGCCTTCCTCTGTTTAGCAACCCAAAGATGAAATCATTGACCTCAGAATCTTGAGGAAGACTCAGCCTTTGCAAGACACAAAGGTACGTGCTTGGTCTGTATGAGTTCTGGGAGGAAATATGAGTCGGGGGAATCTCCATCACCCTTGTCCCTGGACACCCTCCGCCCACCAACACGCCAGTCTTCTTTGTAGCCTGCAGGTCAGTGCTGCCTCCTCCGCCATATACTGAGACTCTACCTGGACAGAGTATTCAAAAACTAACAGACCCCTGACCACCGTATCCTCCAGAAGATCAGCGGTCTCGCCAACTCTTTTCTTACCATCAAGAAGGACCTCTGTCTCTGTGTGACTAAGGGTCTTGGGTAAAAGGATCCACCTCAGCACATAGCTTCAAGGACTTAGCAATCAGGCTCATTCTTAGCCCCATTTAATGGATGGAAGAACTGAGTCCAAGAGTTCTAATAATCTGTGTTGAGCCATGTGACTAGGTAATAAGAACTCGGTTATATTTACTTTTGAATACAAGCTTCATGCAAAATGTCTACAGAACTATAAAGTGCTACCTATTTGATGTCACTGATAATTTCCTAGTATCCATGAAATTATGCTTCTTCTGTAGGTGAGTTATCCTGCGGCATACTAGTGCATACTGAGTCCAGGCAGCTAATCAGCAGACAACCGGACTCAATCTCAAGATAGGACCTAGGAATCCAATTCTCTTTCCCATGGGGGCTCTCTGGAGGGAGCTAGACTAGAACTGGGTTGGGGGGTGTAGGCCAGATGGGATACAGTGATCACAAACTCTTTCAGTGCTGCCTGTTTCTAAAAAGAAACAATGAGCTCTATATGCTTCCTCTTCTAGCTGGTGATCAGTTTAATGATCCTAAATAAGGAGGTCTGAAAAGACTTCCAGAGGTGAAAGAATAGAACTTCCACCTACTTCGTGTCAATGGCAAGGGCAGAAAATCAGAATCTTTAATAAAATCTATCATTCTTTGGTATTCTTTTCAGCATGCCCATATGACATGCCCTAGTGGGGAGGAAGCAATGGAGAAATACAGCCAGCTTATGAGCCACTACGAAGAGGTATATGCAGTTTTGGCCTTGGTTGGGATGAGTGTGTTTTTAGAACTGAGATCATAGATGGGTGTGATAGATGTTCATACTCAAAGAAATGTTACAGCCCTCAGGTTAATGGCCCTCTGAGGTCATGTGGACTGTCCCTCTTCTTTAACCCAGGGGATACCCATTCAGGCTCTAGAAAGGTGCTGTCTCTGCAAGATGCTCTGGGAGTCAAGAAGGAATAGCCATGATTCCATCAAGTCACTCCAGAGACATCTGAACTTTTCAACTACACAAACTAGAGGCGATAGTTTTCCATCATTCATACGCTTGTACATACCCTCAAAATAGTCACTCACAATTTCATGCATGCCCGTGCCATGCTGTTTCTCACCTCAATGCCTTTGCACATCTGCCAGGAAGGCCGGAGTCTGCTCCACACTCACTAATTCCTACTCATCCTTTAAGACTCAGCCTAGGCATCACCTCCAGGAAGGCACTGGCTACTTCTCTCAGAGTTAAGTGCTCCTGTCATCCTGTGGGGACCCCATCATCTATTTCCCACACTACATTTTAATTGCCTGCTTCTGCCTGTCTCCCTCACTCAACTGTGAATTCCCTGTGGGTAGTGACGGTGTCATTCATTTCTGAGTCCCTAGCCAGCCCAATGCTTACTTAGCACAATAAATATTTGTTCCATTGAAGGATGCGCAGTAGGCAACCCATACACACACACACATACACACACACACACACACACACATCTTTCTTTAAAAAACAGCTTAATTACTTTGATCTCTGTGATTCAAGAGGCTTGAGTTGTAGTCCCAATTCTGCTACCCCCCGGGCCTCAGTTTCTCTATGTAAGACTAGGGTGATTGGACTCAATGATTTTTCCTCCCTCTTGTGAGATCTTGAGGTTCCATAATGTCTCTCGAGCTCTTCATTTTGAAAAAGATGCTCTGTTTACAATCTCCAATAGACCTACCAGTGAAAGGAGAGGATTAACCTTGGAGCCCACATTGTCTCTTTATGAGTTGCTCACCACTTCACTTGGTATCTTCCAGCTTCAGCCTCAGGCAGCAGTGGTGAAGGCTTTGGGGGAGCTAGACATTCTCCTGAGCTGGATGGAGATGGACTAGGAAGAAAGTGATGCTTCTGAGAGTATTCTGGGCCCAGATTCCCAGCCCTCAGTACCCAGGAGGCATGACCCCAAACCACCATCTCTTTTTGTATAATTTAGTGCTGGTCACTGTGTATATTATTTATTTATTATTTGTTTCCTTATTGTGATTATCTTCATGTGTTCCTATTCTTAATCTAGAGTTTTATCAGATTTTAATAAGATCTTTTTTACTGTTGAGTGTATTTATTAGTTAATATATTTATTTCTGCTATTTAACTTATTTATTTTTATATTTGAAGATGAGACTTTTAAAAACAATTCACAGATTATATTTATAGCCCAACTAGAGCAGGTTTTTCGTAGAGTAAACAAACCTTCTAAATTCTAGAGGAGTGGCTAGAATTTTATTAAATTAAGGACATGTTTACTGACCACCAGTGTTTTAAGAGATACTTAAAACTGAACCAATGGCTACTAAGCGTGGGTTGTGGAAGAAGAACTTCTGATGTGAAATTACAGGCTTGTCTTACAATTACTGACCACCCCTACTCAACTCCCAAACCCCAGACTTGTGTATCTTCCACTTATGGAATCCTCTGGGGCCAGAATGTATTTTTACAAATAAAGTTTTCTCCGTATGATATCTGCTTGGAGTTTGAAAATGCTTCAGGAGTAGAAACAATGGTGGGGATGAGCTTGAATCTCATATTACCTAGGGACCTCTTGCTTCTCTGGGGAAGGAAGATGCCAGTGAGAACCTGGGCCTTCTCTCCCCTGCCAAATGCATCCCCAGCTCTATCTCCTAAATCACCCACGGCTCTGATCCCATGACTCTGCCCTCCACATAAAGGGACTGTGACTGGGTGAGGGGCATCAGCCCTCCCTGCTTCCTCCTTGCTGGTGTTGAGCACTCTCCCCTCTGTACCAGTGTTTTCCTTCTCATTTCAGGCTCTCATACTTCTGTGTCAGAGGTCTTCATTGCAACACAAATTATAATGGGCAGGAAGCTCTATTATAAGGGCTAAGAATGCACAGGGGCAAAGTGTACTTCCCGAGCCCTGCCCAGGGAGGTGCATGAGCCCTCTTTTGAGGTCCTTCCATTTTGGATTCTGGCCAGCCTCATGGTATAGGTTGCTCCTGGATTAAGTCTTTGAGTTTGGAAACAACGATTAAGTCAGTGTTCTCGTTCCAGGCCCCTTTCATGCTGAGCTTCCCTGGGCTTGAAGGAGCCACAATTCTGGCCTGGATTGCTTGCCTCCTTCCTCCCCAGCTCACTCCGAATAGCACCTCAGCTTAGCAGTTTAGTTTCCACAGTTTCAGAAACAGCAGACTGATGCTCCTATAGTGAGCTTTCCCACTGCTTCTGGTTTCTGCTCCCAGCCCTCATCCTCGGCCCTGATGAAGTTTAAATAATTTTATTGATTTTTTTCTCATTATTAAGTAACAACTACCCAGTAGAGAAATTTTGGAAAATACAAAAAATATAAAGAAGAAAATGAAAATCACTCATAATCCTATCACCCATAGATAAGCATTCTGAAATGTTTAGGGTTTTTTTTTAAATTTATTTATTTATTTTTGGCAGCGTTGGGTCTTCGTTGCTGCACGCAGGCTTTCTCTAGTTGTGGCGAGCGGGGGCTACTCTTTGTTGCGGTGCGCGGGCTTCTCATTTCTCACTGAGGTGGCTTCTCTTGTTGCTGAGCACGGGGTCTAGGCGCGTGGGCTTTAGTAGTTGTGGCACACGGGCTCAGTAGTTGCGGCTCGCGGGCTCTAGAGCGCAGGCTGTAGAGCGCAGCCTCAGTAGTTGTGGCTCACAGGCTTAGTTGCTCCATGGCATGTGGGATCTTCCCAGACTAGGGATCGAACCTGTATCCCCTACATTGGTAGGCAGAGTCTTAACCACTGCACCACCAAGGAAATCCCTAGGTGTGTTTTTCTCCAGATCTTTTATCTTGGATTCAAATCATGATTCAATTCTGGTTACCTGATTGATTTGGGCTGTAAAATTTAACCTAGGAACATCTGGAAAACAAGATGATAATATCTACTTTTCAGGGTGATGGAAGAGATGGTCTTTTATGTTCCTTTGAAACAGGGCATTTTTGCTTTTATACTCTCCATTATGATCACCCTTCTTCTATCAGATTTTCCAGTTGCCTGTCTTCTGGTTTCCCTGACCAGTCTGACAAACGACTCAGCTTTAACTCTCAAGGCACAGTTGCAAAGTCAACTTCACTGATCTCAGTGTTAAAATTAGAACCAACATGAGACATGCTGAGGGCGTATCTCAGGTTGACCCACAGAACTGAGGATGAAGCTCCTCCCTTTGTTTTCTGGGAAGCATTTCTGATTCTTCTGAGACTCTGGGCCATGGGAAGCCTTGGTCTTTTGGAACTCCACATTACCATGTAACCACTCCTTGCCTGTTTATTCGTCTCCCCTGCAGGACCCTTCTCCTCCTCCAAGTCATTTTTCTGGTCTCTGCTTGAGCTACCACAGTACCAACAATGGGGAATTCAGCAGTGGAGAGTCAAACCAGTTTGGAGACTAAGACAAAGCTTCATGAAGGTGGGCCATTAAGGGACAGACTCTAAAGAATAGTTTTCAATTGTCACTTTCAATTCTAACAGTGAAAATGATCGTTGTCATTTATTAAGTACTTCTCATGTGCCAGGCACTGTTCTGGAAGCTTCACATACATTATCTTATTTAATCCTTAAAACAATCCTGTGAGGTAGGTTATTATTACCAGTTTGCAAGGGAAAACGTGCTCAGAGATGGTAATTTGTGCAAGGGCAGAACCAAGCTTTGAGTTGAGACATCCTGCTACCACGGCCCTCTATGCTTTCCCACTCTACTGTCTCCTTTCCCAACAGTGGCATCTAGTGTTCAGAAGCTCAGTGGGAAGGAATAATAAGTTTGGGCTTCATAGAGACATGAGTGAAAATCCTGATTCGGACACTCACTATCTTGGACCAGTGACATAACTATCCTTAGTACTATCCTTAGTTTCTTCACCTGCAAAGTAGGATTATACTACTTATCACACTGAACTGATGTGAAGACTAAACAAGATTGTCATATCTAACTTGTACAAGCACATATTAAGTATCAGGTACTGTTTTAAGTGTGTTGCAAGTGCCTGCTCATTTAATTTACACAAGAGCATGATGAGCTAGGTGTCCTTGTTATCCCCATTTTACAGATGAGGAAACTGAAGACCAGAAAGGTAAAGTATCTTGTTCAAGTTTACAGCTAATAATGGTGAGGGTAAAATATGATAGAATAGGCAGCCTGGAGAACCGTGCATTTAACTACTTCACTTTGCTGCCTGGCTGGAATGCCCAGTATATAGAGAGCACTTGATCAACAGAGGCTCTGGATATAGCAGTGCTTCTGCCTGAAGGGGAAAGTGATGAGCCTTCCTGCCAAGCTGTAGCACTAACTATTAACTTCCTGGTGCAACTTATCTCTGTAACATCTGTACTGAACTTCATTTTTCCATGGATCTGAACCTTGTTTCCTCAACAAGCAGAACAAGTTCCTTTGGAGGTGATAAGATAAATATGCTAAATCTCAGGTTGACCTATCAGTTCTGATTACTCTTAGCTCTTAGACCTTGGATTAAGCATCTTAGACCACTCTACTTCTCTGGGCCTCAGTTTCTGATGAGAGATTGCATATAGTAATAGACAATGGCTAGAGCATGTATAAAAGTAGAACTCTGATCCACAGTCTGTAACAACCAGCCCAGGAAACCAATCCATTATCTGCAGTAAACAGCCCAGGAAGCCAGTCTGCTATCTGTAAGTCAGACTTGTATGAAATCAGACCACAGTCTCTAGCAACCAGCTCATGAAGCCGAACAATAACTCCTGTAGCCACTGGATCCAAATGGTCAGGAATTGATTAAAAACCGACAGCTTCCCTAATTTTTGTCCCCACTTCCAACCTAGCATGAATCAGACCAAATAATGCACCCCTAACCGATCGTATAGGATGCTCTGCTTCTAGTTAGCCTACTGATGGCTTCCCCACACCAGCAGCCTCCAAGCAAGGCATACCTGATGGCTTCTTTGTTTTCTCCTGTAAAGCTTTCCCACTTCTGCAGGCCTTTGAGTCTCTGCCAAAACATGTGATGGTGGCTGACTCCCTTTCTATAACAAGCTCTGAAAAAATAGCCTTTGCCTGTTCTCATTTGGTTGGTCTTCATTTACTCCACACTGCATTTGTAGAATGAAAGAGTTGGGACAGATGATTCTGAATTCTAGAAACTGGATGTGCTATCTCTGTTTCAGGAGATCAGATGTAGCTACTGCTGCCTTAGTTACCAGTGGGGTTTGCATGGTTCCTGTAACATCAGTTTTGGATTTAGAATTTTAGGCGCGCTTATTTAATTGGAAAGACCTAGGTGATGCCCTAGATGCCAGGGAGACTGGACAAGCCTTCCCTCTGATGGGAGGTGGGCTCAGAAGGAAGAGCATCCCCTAAACTTAGGAATGAGATCCAGTTGCAGGGTGACTAAAAAGGGTAAAAAAAGTCTGCTGTATCTCTCACTTCCACCGTGCCTTGGGATTGACCCAATTCCCTGTTTTCAAGGATTCAGACCTTCTCCAACATGGTCCAGTATAATTTTGTCTGCCCGTTCTTCTTCCATACAGATGGAGAGCAAACGGACCATTCCCCTGCTGGACTCTTAAGTTCCTACAGGACAGGACTGTGTCTTTTCAGCTTTTTAGCCTACCCTATCTCAGGAAAAATTACTTTATTGATAAGGACTGAATTCAAAAGCAGGAGAATGGAATGCATTTTTAAAAATTAAAAACAAAAAAAATCTAAATGAAATTGGCTTCTCTACGTGTGTGGTTCTTAGTTAATTTTTTCATGAATTAATGGCTTTGGCTTTTGCTAGAAAATAGATAACACACCCTGCAGACTGGGCCTTGCCAACAGGAGGCAGCAGAACAACAGTTGGTGAAAGAATGAACTAATAGGGCCGCACCCCTAATTCACTGGAAGGTTGGCAGGTTGAACACTCTCCCGTTCAACCCAACTGTCAAGAGCACAATGAATCAGTCACTTAACGGGAAGAGGGTAGGACTCAGGGACCTACCCTCTGAGGCAGGAAGGAGTCAGGAAGCTGTGGATTAAAACCAGAGTGCTAATACCTTTCAGAGTACATTCTTTGTCTCACTGAACATTAGAGGTGGGCAAGAATTTACAGATCACTTTACAGGGTAACTGAGGTTCAGAGAGGGAAAGTGAGTTGTCCAAGGTTACACAGTGAGTTATGGCAGAGTTGGCATTAAAACTCAGGTCCCTGTACTTCCAAGATCACTAAATCTCAATTCAGTTAAAGAAGAAGTAAAAATCGCCCAGATTGGAAATGAAGAAGTACAACAGTCTTTATTCATAGATGACATGCCTATCCAGGGAGAAATATCCAATGGATTTACGAAAAGCTAGTAGAACTAATAAGAAAGTTTCGTTTGGTAGCAGGATATAAGATCAATATACAAAGATCAATTGTATTTCCATGCACCATCAACACACAACTGGAACTTGAAATTTAAAAAAATACTATTTAAAATAACATCAAAAAGTTTGAAATCCTTGGAGATAAATCAAGAACAAGAAATGTAAAACAGCTCTACACTGAAAACTGTAAACCATTGCTGGGAGAAATGGAAGATTATTTAATAATGGAATGATGTACTATATTCATAGGTCTCAATATTATTATGTCAATTTCCCCCAAATTGATCTATAAGTTCAATGCAATCACAATATAAATTTCAGTAGCCTTTTTTTAAGGTAGAAATGGACAAATCCACTTTAAAATTCATATTAAAAAGCAGCAGACCTAAAATAGCCAAAATAACTTTGAAAAAGAACAAAGTTGGAGGATTAATATTATTAGATTTCAAGACTTATATAAAGCAATGGCAATGAAGGCAGTGTGGTATTGGTGTAAAAACAAATAGATCAATAGAACAGAATGGAAAGTCCAGAAAAAGACCCACACAACTAGGGGCAATTGATTTTCTACAATCGTACAGAGGTAATTTAGTAGAGATAGAATAATCTTTCAAGAAACGGTGCTAAAATAATTGGATATTGTATAGACAAAAATAAACTTGGATCTATACTTTACTTCATATATACATGTTAACTCAAAATGGACCATCAATCTAAATGTAAAATCTATAACTATAAAATTTCTCAAAGAAAATCTGAGGAAAAAATCCTTCTGACTTTGAGTTAGCCAAAGATGTCTTAGATACAACACCAAAAGGAGAATCCATAAAAAACCGAATTGATAAATCGGACTTCACTAAAGTTAAACACTTCTGCGCTTAAAAAGACACCTAAGAAAATGAAAAGACAACCCATAGTCTGGGAGTAAATATTTGCAAATCCCTATATATAATAAGGGATGTGGGTCCAGAAAATATAAAGAATACTCAAAACTCAAATATAAGAAAACAACCCAATTAAAAATTGGGCAAGAGATTTGAACGGACACCAAAGAAGATAAATATATGCAAAAATAAGAGAAACACATGAAAAGATGCTCAATATTGTTTGTCATTAAGTATATGCAAATTAAAACCACAGTGAGAGAGAGTTGAAGATGGTAGAGTAGAAGGACGTGCTCTCATTCTCTCTTGCAAGAGCACCGGAATCACAACTAACTGCTGAACAGTCATCGACAGGAAGACACTGGAACTCACCAAAAAAGATACTCTGCACCCAAAGACAAAGGAGAAGCTGCAATGAGATGGTAGGAGGGGTGCCATCACAATAAAATCGAATCCCATAACTGCTGCGTGGGTGACACCCAGGTGTTAGTGGAGAACACTAACACCACAGAAGTCCACCCACTGGAGTGAAGGTTCTGAGCCCCACGTCAGGCTTCCCAACCTGGGCGTCTGGCAACAGGAGGAGGAATTCCTAGAGAATCAGACTTTGAAGGCTAGCGGGGTTTGATTGTAGGACTTTGACAGGACTTGGGGAAACAGACACTGCACACTTGGAGGGCACACACAAAGTAGTGTGTGCGTCGGGACCTAGGGGAAGGAGCGGTGACCCCACAGGAGACTGAACCAGACCTACCTGCTAGTGTTGGAGGGTCTCTTGCAGAGGCAGGGGGTGGCTATGTCTCACAGTGAGGACAAGGACACAGGCAGCAGAAGTTCTGGGAAGTACTCCTTGGTGTGAGCCCTCCCAGTGTCTGCCATTAGCCTCATCAAAGAGACCTTGGAGGCTCCAGTGTTGGGTCGCCTCAGGCCAAACAACCAACAGGGAGGGAACCCAGCCCCAGCCATTAGCAGACAAGTGGAATAAAGTTTTACTGAGCTCTGCCCACCAGAGCAACAGCCAGCACTATCCACCACCAGTCCCTCCCATCAGAAAGCTTGCATAAGCCTCTTAGATAGCCTCAATCCCCAGAGGCAGACAGCAGAAGCAAGAAGAACTACAATCCTGCAGCCTGTGAAACAAAAACCACATTCACAGAAAGATAGACAAGATGAAAAGGCAGAGGGCTATGTACCAGATGAAGAAACAAGGTAAAAACCCAAAAAAACAAATTAATGAAGTGGGGATAGGCAACCTTCCAGAAAAAGAATTCAGAATAATGATAGTGAAGATGATCCAGGACCTCGGAAAAACAAGGGAGGCAAAGGTCAACACGATGCAAGAAATGTTTAACAAACAAAAAGTGCAGGACCAGATGGCTTCACAGGTGAATTCTATCAAACATTCAGAGAAGAGGTAACACCCATCCTTCTCAAACTCTTCCAAAAAATTGCAGAGGGAGGCATACTCGCAAACTCATTCTATGAGGCCACCATCACCCTGATACCAAAACCAGACAAAGATACTACAAAAAAAGAAAATTACAGACCAATATCACTGATAAATATAGATGCAAAAATCCTCAACAAAATACTAGCAAACAGAATCCAACAAGACATTAAAAGGATCATACACCATGATCAAGTGGGATTTATCCCAGGGATGCAAGGATTCTACAATGTATGCAAATCAATCAATGTGATACACCATATTAGCAAGTTGAAAAATAAAAACCATATGATCATCTCAATAGATGCAGAAAAAGCTTTTGACAAAATTCAACACCCATTTATGATAAGAACTCTCCAGAAAGTGGGCATAGATGGAACCTACCTCAACATAATAAAGGCCATATATGACAAACTCACAGCAATCATCATTCTCAATGGTGAAAAACTGAAAGCATTTCCTCTAAGATCAGGAATGAGACAAGGATGTCCAGTCTCACCACTATTATTCAACATAGTTTTGGAAGTCCTAGCCATGGCAATCAGAGAAGAAAAAGAAATAAAAGGAATACAAATTGGAAAAGAAGAAGTAAAACTGTCACTGTTTGCAGATGACATGATACTCTACATAGAGAACCCTAAAGATGCCACCAGAAAACTACTGGAGCTAATGAATGAATTTGGTAAAGTTGCAGGATACAAAATTAATGCACAGAAATCTCTTGCATTCCTATACACTAATGATGAAAATTCTGAGAGAGAAATTAAGGAAATGCTCCCATTTACCAATGCAACAAAGAGAATAAAATACAGAGGAATAAATCTACCTAGGGAGACAAAAGACCTGTATGCAGAAAACTATAAGACACTGATGAAAGAAATTAAAGATGATACCAACAGATGGAGAGATATACCATGTTCTTGGATTGGAAGAATCAATATTGTGAAAATGACTATACTACCCAAAGCAATCTACATATTCAATGCAATCACTATCAAATTACCAATGGTATTTTTTACAGAACTAGAACAAAAAGTCTTAAAATTTGTATGGAGACACAAAAGACCCCAAATAGCCAAAGCAGTCTTGAGGGAAAAAAATGGAGCTGGAGGAATCAGACTCCCTGACTTCAGACTATACTACAAAGCTACAGTAATCAAGACAATATGGTACTGGTACAAAAGCAGAAATATATATCAATGAAACAAGATAGAAAGCCCAGAGATAAACCCACGTACCTATGGTCAACTAATCCATGAGAAAGGAGGCAAGGATATACAATGGAGAAAAGACAGTTTCTTCAAAAAGTGGTGCTGAGAAAACTGGACATCTACATGTAAAAGAATGAAATTAGAACACTCCCTAACACCATACACAAAAATAAACTCAAAATGAATTAGAGACCTAAATGTAAGACCAGACACTATAAAACTCTTAGAGGAAAACATAGGAAGAAAACTCTTTGACATAAATCACAGCAAGATCTTTTTTGATCCACCTCCTAGAGTCATGGAAATAAAAACAAAAATAAACTAATGGGACCTAATGAAACTTAAAAGCTTTTGCAAAGCAAGGGAAACTACAAACAAGACGAAAAGAAAACCCTCAGAACGGGAGAAAATATTTGCAAACAAATCAATGGACAAAGGATTAATTTCCAATATATATAAACAGCTCGTGCAGCTCAATATTAAAAAACAAACAACCCAATCCAAAAATGGGCAGAAGACCTAAATAGACATTTCTCCAAAGAAGACATACAGATGGCCAAGAGGCACATGAAAAGTTGCTCAACATCACTAATTATTAGAGAAAAGCAAATCAAAACTACAATGAGGTATCACATCACACCAGTTAGAATGAGCGTCATCAGAAAATCTACAAACAACAAATGCTGGAGAGGATGTGGAGAAAAGGGAATCCTCTTGCACTGTTGGTGGGAATGTAAATTGATACAGCCACTATGGAGAACAGTATGGAGGTTCCTTAAAAAACTAAAAATAGAGTTACTATATGATCCAGCAATCACACTACTGGGCATATACCCAGAGAAAACCATAATTCAAAAAGACACATGCACCCCAATATTCATTGCAGCACTATTTACAATAGCCAGGTCATAGAATCAACCTCATTGCCCATTGACAGATGAATGGATAAAGGAGATGTGGTATATATATACAATGGAGTATTAGCCATAAAAAGGAACAAAATTGGGTCATTTATAGAGATGTGGATGGACCTACAGACTGTAATACAGAGTGAAGTAAGTGAGAAAAACAAATATCATATATTAACTCACATATGTGGAACCTAGAAAAATGGTACAGATGAATTGTTTTGCAGGGTAGAAATTGAGACACAGATGTACAGAACAAACATATGGACACCAAGGGGGGAAAGCAGCAGGGTGGAGGGGTGGTGGTGTGATGATTTGGGAGATTGGGATTGACATATATACACTAATATGTATAAAAATGGATAACTCATAAGAACGTGCTGTATAAAAAAATAAATAAAATAAAATTCAAAACAAACAAACAAACAAAAAACCCACAGTGAGATACCACACTATACCTGTTAGAATGGCTAAAATTAAAAAGACTGACCGGGCTTCCCTGGTGGCGCAGTGGTTGAGAGTCCGCCTGCCGATGCAGGGGACACAGGTTCATGTCCCGGTCCTGGAAGATCCCACATGCCGCGGAGCGGCTGGGCCCGTGAGCCATGGCCGCTGAGCCTGTGGGTCTAGAGCCTGTGCTCCGCAACGGGAGAGACCACAACAGTGAGAGGCCCGCGTACCGCAAAAAAAAAAAAAAAAAGACTGACCATATCGTATGCTAGGGGAAGGTGTGGAGGAAATGAAACTCATATGGGCTGTTGGGAATATACAATGATACAACCACTTTGAAAATAGTTCAGCAGTTTTTGAAAAAGTTGAAGAAACAGCTGCCATATGACCCAGTCATTCCATTCCTAGGTATTTATCCAAGAGAAGAGAAAGCATATGTTCATGAAAAGACTTGTATATAAATGTTCATGGAAGGTTTATTTTTAATAGCCCCAAATTTAAAACAACCTAAATGTCTACCAACAAACGAAGGGTTAAACTGTGATGAATGTGTTCATTATCTTGATGATGGTGATGGTTTCCAATTGTACACATATGCCAAAACTTGTCATATTGTACATTTTAAATGTGCAGTTTATCGCATGACACTTGTATATCAGTAAAGTTCTTTAAAAATAATTCAACTTGAGGTAATTTCTCTTTCTAGGCTTTGTGGAGGTTAGAGGCATATAAAGAGAGTGAGGTTGGTAGGACAAGTCACTGCCAGCAATATAAGACTCAATGTAATTAAGGAAAGACCTCTATGTGGGGAGATGAGGGAAGGCTTTCTGAAGGAGGGATCCTTGAATTAGACCATGAAGGATGAGCAAGGATGTTAGTGAGTGGCATAAAAAGACAAAGGACCTGAAGTCCTGCTACCCCAGGGAAGTGGTTCTGTCCTGTGCTAATATCAATATTCTCACACGTGTAGCGTATGGCAGTTCAAAATACCTTTATTTAACTTATTTATGTATGTCCCACCTCCTTTCAAAGTGATCGAGGGTGGCTTATAAGGATACATGCAATACTGCAGGATTTAAGGAAAACAGATGAAACACTTAGAACGCAGATAATACAATGAAGTTGAGCTAAGATTGTTCCACAAAGGACATGTCATAAGGTTCTGAATCATAACTTGTTAGAAGGATCAAGATTTGGCTCTGAGATTTATCGAGGCTGGAACAAAGGGAGAAACATGGTTGTTACAAAACTCACTAAGCACTTTGTCTGTGTTATCTCATTGCATCCTCACAGATGTACCCAGCAGGTGTGTCTTTCCTGTCGGTGGCAGAAGACATTGGTTTTTCTGAGCTGTTGGGGAGCTGGGGAATATGTGGAAGAATCTTCCTTTTTGTCTGTTTTGCCTGAAAGAAGAAACAGCTGTTGGCTTTTAGATGAGTCTTCTCACTGAGAAGAATTCAAGAACAGCTGGAAAAATCAGGAAACATGAAAAAAATACTGTTTGAAGGTTTTGAAGAGATAACAAAACAGACATAATTCCAGGGCCAAGATTTGGGAGAGGGAAATCCAGAGAAGTGAGCCCAGCACTGGGTACTGCTTTTCCCTGAGGAAGGTCATCCAAATTCAGAAAAGTTGATGAAAGGTTGGGAAACAGAAGATGTGCCCAATTTGCCACAAATTTACAGGATCAGGGTAACAGCAATAGGTGCTTGAGCCTGCTGATGAGGGGTCCTAGTAACCTCCCTGTCAAGCTTCCCGTTGAGATCCCAAAGTGCTACCCACTAGGTGTCATGGTCACCCATGGTGATCCCCTAACAGGGACAGAAAATCAGCTTCGAATTATCTCATTCTGTGATTGGATTAAACTAACGTGGAATTACCAATCCCCTACCCTCCTTCCAGAAGCAAATATAAATCCACCTCAGAGGACGATAATATCCTAACCTTGAAATTATCTTTATAACTTTTCAAATACAATGTCGGGGAACGTTTAGAATAGGCAAAACCCTAGGGACAGAAAGAAAACCAGTTTTTTCCAGGGACTAAGGGGAGAGAGGGTGTGGTGTGATCCTAATGGTTATGAGGTTTCTTTCCGGGGTAATGAAAATGTTCTGAAATTAGATAATGGTGCTGATTGCACAATTCTGTGAATATACCAAAACCCACTGAATTGTACACTTTTCAGTGAATTATAAAAGGGTGAATTCTATTTCAATAAAGCTATTATTTTAAAAATGAAGGGCTTCCCTGGTGGCACAATGGTTAAGAATCCGCCTGCCAATGCAGGGGACACAGGTTCAAGCCCTGGTCCGGAAAGATCCCACGTGTCGCAGAGCAACTAAGGCCGTGCACCACAACTACTGAGTCTGTGTGCCACAACTACTGAAGCCCGTGCGCCTAGAGCCCATGCTCCGCAACAAGAGAAGACACTGCAATGAGAAGCCCGTGCACTGCAACGAAGAGTATAGCCCCCTCTTGCCGCAACTAGAGAAAGCCTGTGCGCAGCAACGAAGACCCAACACAGCCAAAAACAAAATAAATAAATAAATTTATAAAAAATAAAAATGAAGATGAGATAAAGACATTTCAGATCAACAAACTTTAGAGGAAAGTAGAAATAGTTAAGGTATAATGATTTTAGGACAAAATGATTTGGCTTCTTAGGAAACGATTTAGTTCTCATTTACCTTCATTACAATTGTTAATCAAAAAAGAGCCCACTCAATGAATTCTGGTCTTGACGTTTTCATATAGTCTCATGTGACTTCTCTTGGGGCTGGACTATTATTTTTGTTAAGTTTTCTAAATTTTTTTCCTTTTTTATTGACGTATAATTGACATACACTATTATATTAGATTTAGGTGTACAACTCAGGGATTCAATATTTATATATATCATGAAATGATGGCCACAATAAGCCTAGTTACCTTCTGTCACCATACAATATTATTACAATATTGTTGATTATATCCCCTATTCTGTACATTACATCCCCATGACTTACTTATTTTATAACTGGAAGTTTGTACCTCATAATCCCCTTCATCTATTTCTCCCACCCTTCTATTTATCATTTCAAAGCAACTTCACAAGTTCTCTAAACAGATTGATTAAAACTGGAATGGGCCATAGTATATTCTGACATATTCTACTGTTTCCATATGGAATACTATTATGACACTTTAAAATTTTTTCCTAAACAGAAGCTCATATAGTTAGAGGCTAAGTGTTTTTTTGTAGCTGTATCAAGCTCTTTTCATTAATAAAAGGCATTAAATGTGCCATGGTAATATATAAAAATACTATTAATAGTATTCTAAGAATAGCTAACTCTTTTTCATGCTTCCTAATGTGTCAGCCTGTCTTCTATGTACCCTGCATGTATTTTCTCATTTAATCCTCACAAATACCTCTGAGGTGGGTAGTGTTATTCTCACTTTACAAATGAGGAAACTGAAGCATAGAGGAATCAAGTGACTTACCTATGGTCACACAGCTCTAAGTCTCAGAGCCAGGGGTCCACACACAAAGTGTGGCTCCACGGCTGCATGCTTTCCGGTGCACTGTACTGCCTCCCATTCACCCAGGCTTGGAGTCAGAGACCTGGGGTCAAGTCTAGGTAGTCCCATTTTCTAGCTCTACGAGCTTAGGCAAATCACTGTTTAGTGAAGTTTTCCTCTTTGCCTTGGCTTCCTCATTGTTAAAATGGAGATAATGATGTATGCTCTGTTTCACAGGGTTTTTGTGAATATCAAATTGTGGAAGTATTTAGTAACGTACTACACAACAGGCTGGCTGGCTTACTGGACTAGTGCGGAGACCTACCCCTAACCATTCCCCCACACACTGCTAAGAAATGATGAATTCCAGTCCCATGCCACCAGAAGCTGCCCAAACCCATCACTCTGGAGGTATGTGGGCATCCTGGGACCAAGAAAGTCTCTGAGTGTAAACTGGAAAAGTTGCTTCACTGAACTCTGTAATACTTTGGGCCCAAACATCCTATTAGGGGTGAATATGACCTTGCAACATTTTTTGGCTGGCGCAAATTGGCGCTGAGAACCTGGTGAGGAGAGTCCCATTCTCACCGTCCCTGGGGCAGCCCTTGGAGCTTGCCATCATTGGCTCAGCCAGCTCTGATGGCATGGATGGTTCATGGACAAGGCTGTGAGAAACACCCCTCTGGGAATTCTCAAAACACTTTAGAGAGTGGAGCCCTGCAAGAGCCTGCTAGCTTTATATCAGCACTGGGGACCACAGCACTTTGAAATTTTTAATTTCTAACTTTTCATGCCAGGTTAATGAAATGTGGACTTTCAGATTCTGTTATTCCAGGTTATTTTTATTCTCATCTTATTGTGGAAAAGCAGAATTCACTCAACCAGGATCAAGCAATTAGATCCATTAGATCAGCTTTCTGGTGGGGCCATGTCTCTGGCCTGGGAAGAGAAGTGGTGACTTCAAGGCAGGAACTAGTCCACAGAGGGAAACACCCTCTCTTCATTTTCATGAGTAATAACATTTTCCAAGAGGATACGTTTTGGAAGTTAAAGTCAGAGTTTGAGTGGAGAGAGCCCCACTCGCTATTGCTGGAAGCAGCTTCTACTCTTCACCAGCTCTTTGACTTTTGATAATTCCCTGGATTTGATCATTTACCTGTGGGCTAGGGCTGAAGATGAGGAACCAAAAAAATCTATTTTGGGTTAAGAACCCAAATCGTTTCTCATTTCTGGTACTATATGTAAGCGTTTTCAGGGACACACATCTATACTTTCTCACATTCTGGAACATGTTCAGACTTGCTGGGCCTTAGCCTGCATTGCTTTGAAAGTTTTAAAACTCATGTAGTAAATGAGTGTGTGTGTGGTGTGTGTGAGTGTGTGTGTGTGTGTCTGTTGGCTTGTCCCAAACTTTTTACTGGCACCTGTGAGTAAAAGGGTCCTCTCCATCACTCCTGCCAAGAGCACAGGGCTCTCTCTTGCATACAAGGATTTCAGACTTCCATCCATGCTTCATTCCAGAGCTCTTTCCCCTTTATGTGACTCCTGAGTGACTGAGCAGCCAATTCCTGGATCCCAAAGTGGTCAGCATCATGCCGTAACCTGACCTCATCCTGCCGAATGCATAGTTTTCATTGTATTCAAGGAGAAAGCAGTACTTTGCATCAAAGAAGAATTTTGAGACTCTGTGACTTATAATGAGTTGTCTAAATAGCATGTGGAATAACAGTTTTGTCTACAGCAGAGTCTACATTCATTTTCTGAGGGTTGAAAGGGACTTGAAAAGTGTTTAAATCCCTCTCCTCTAACATTCCTTCTGTATTAGGTTAGGCTATGTTATACTGCAGTAGCAGACAATACCTTAACCTTTCTCAGTGGCTTATTACGACAAAAATTACTTCTCACTTATATTACATGTCTGATATGTGTTAGCATGGGCAATCTGCTCATCATGGGTACTCAGGGACACAGGCGAAGGAAACACTTCCATCCCTTAATGCTGCCATCCCAACACAGGCAGGATAGGAGAGAGCATGGAGAACTGTGCACTGGGTTTTAAATGCTTCCACCTGAAAGGACACCTGATTCTTCCACTTATATTTCACTGGTCAAAATAGTCCCGTGGCCATGCTGAGCTTCCATGGGGCAGGGAAGTGCAATTTTCCTGTCTCCTAAGAAGAAGGAAACTGTAAAAATGAGGAGTAACTGCAACGTCTACCATACTTCTCAGTGGATATCCCACCTAGAATACTTCCAGAGATTTCACTTCTTTATTCATGTGATGAGATGACCCACCAAAATGCAGACTCTGAATCGTTCTGAATACTTTTCATATCGAGTATCTTACTATTTGTTTATTTCTTTAATAACCTATTCTGCTGTGCTGAGCAATGTGAGGAAAAGAGAAGATCATATCTGTTCCTTTGCCCTCCCAAGGTCCTAGACCAGGGGAAAGGGGGTGGAGGGGGAGGCAGAGGCAGAGAGGGAGAGGGACAAGGGAAGGGGAAAGATGAGATTCAGTGCCACAAAAGAAATTCAAATCCCTGTGGTGTTCAAGGGTGATAAAAATTCCTTGAAGCTTTTACAAGAGCTTCAAGGAAGAAACCTTTAAAAACAGGTAAAATTTTAATGCAAATGTCTCTTTCACTCTCAAATGGTGTTTGTTGCATTCTTTTTACACCAGTTATACAAAATAGTCTGAAGATGAAAAGAAAATCTATCCAGCCTGTAATCTTACTCCTTCAAAATAAGTATCATTAGCAGGATATATGTGTGTGCGTGTATACACACACATATTATACATGTGTATATGCATGCATGTGAACACATATATACATGCAATCTGTTTTTGACAGTCAACAACATATCACTTCATCTTTCTATGTCGAGGCAACAGATGGTGGTTAGTGTTTGGCACGTGGTAAGCGTGTCCCAGATTCTGTGAACAGCAGCGCAGAGGCAGGAGCTGGAGGTGAGCAGCCCAGTTTGGCTGGGAGCATCATGGGCAGAGGTGTGAGTAGGCCAGGTCTCAGAGAATGTGTACTTCCACAACAGGAATTTCAATAATTTTCTGTGGGCAATGGTGAGACTAATGATTTATTTAAATTTTAAGTAACTTTTAAAAAACCTTACCCTTGTATTAAACTCGTAGAAACTTGGAAAATACAGATAAGCTCTAGAAAAGGAAAACACTCATGATCTCACCACTCAAAAATTCCTGTTAACATCTTGGTATTTATATTTCTAGATCATTTTCAACATGTACATATGCCCATTGTACTGTTTACAAAAACGGGACCATACTGCATATGTCATTCTGTAAGTTGGTTTTTAAGCCTAAAATGTTATAAAAGGTTTTTTTGAAGAATGTAAAGACAAACTATATTTAGTGGTTGAATAGCATCCTATTACACGGACTCTTACCCATAGAAATAACCAGTTGAATATCACATCAAAGTAAAAATAAATTTAATTTATCCTCTCCCCTAAATGCATTCCATTTACCTGGTTTTGAAATTAAGAATTTGGGCTTCCCTGGTGGAATAGTGGTTGAGAGTCCGCCTGCCGATGCAGGGGACACGGTTTCGTGTCCCGGTCCGGGTGGATCCCACATGCCGCGGAGCGGCTGGGCCCGTGAGCCATGGCCGCTGAGCCTGCGTGTCCGGAGTCTGTGCTCCGCAACGGGAGAGGCAGCAACAGTGAGAAGCCCGCGTACCGCAAAAAAAAAAAAAAAAAAAAAAAAAAAAAGAATTGATTAAAAAACAAGCTAAAATGTTGAAGCCTCTGTGCTAGGCACTGACGGATACAGAAATGGAAAAAAGAGCAATGGGCTGGGGGGAGCTTTCCTTACCTGAAACCAAAGGTAATTTTAGGGGTTCAGGAGTAATATGATCAGAGTTGTGCATTTAGAAGGATCTTCTGGAGTAGTGTGCATTCTGTTGTAAAGAGGGATGAGACGGGGAGAGAGTCTATAAGACAGATGAAATAGGGACATCTCTCCCTTTGGCAGAATGGTGTGGGTGGCGCAGAGAAAGCATGAAGGCAGCAGTATGGAAGCTCTAGGATAGGATAAGACTTTCTTATTCACAGACCCAGGACTCTCTCTTGTGCTGGCCTAATCACAGACTCTGTTTCCCTGGGATTCTACAATCAGATGGATGGTTATAGCATAATTTCATGAGTTTTTACTCTCATACTATGGACACACTCAAAGCTGGTCCAGGTGTTTAATAAGGCCATGGGATTCAAGGCCGTGTCTCCCAACCCAATGGTTGTTGCCTGAGCAAACTGGTCAACACTTGGCAAAGACCTGTTTATAAACAGCCCAGGAGGCTATTGGGGCCTGTACATAATTAGATTTGGGGATCAGTCATATGAAATGCACTTATTCAACAAATGCTTACTGAGCACCTGCCATGTGCCAGGTTCTGAGGGCCATTCTGAGATGGAGAAAACTCAGAGCCGGTGCCTAGGGAGTTCATGGCCTGGTGGACAAGACAACCAGGGCACAGGGAGCGATGACAACGGTGCCATCAGAAAAGAGCACAGGAGTAGAGCGACTGCTGCTGTCTAGGACTCTAAAAATGTCCTTGTAGGTCTAGAGAATGAATTTGGCTAGGAGGTAGGCAGAGGCGCTATTTCGGGAGCATTGACGCTGTTGAATGACTTGGGATGGGATACATGGCATTCCCACTGAAGCCTTTTCTCTCTCTTCCTCCTTTTCTCCCTCCCTCCCTCTCTCTCTCTCTCTCTCTCTCTCTCTGTCTCTTTCTCTCTTTCTCTTTCTTTCTTTCTTTCTTTCTTTCTTTCTTTCTTTTCTTTATTTTTTTCTTTTCTTCCTTTCCTTTCTTCCTTTCAAAAAAAATCTGTTAGAAAAAGCAACCTTAAAAAAAAAAAAAGCAACCTTGAATATGTGAGACACAGATTGGCACAGGGGACATGGACCATGATTCATCACCTGGATCTACTCAGGAGACTCTGTCACTATCATTTTCCCCAACCCTGTGCACTGCCGTGTATTTATTTAAAATACTCTTGCCCTTGGGACCCAAAAGTTGATGCTCTGCAGGCTGTGGGAGGGTACAAGAGCCTGACTCCTGGGAGGCAGTTGCAGCTTTCAGAACTGCATGTCTCTTGTGCTTCTCTTTCTTGTGACTGGTCAAAGTCTTTGCTTAGAAAGCCGAGACCCAAGTCCTTCACCCCACTTCTCCATTCCTGTCTGTAGCTCCCCAGGCTCAGTAACACTAGGTTACCTTACATACCCTGCAGCTGTATTTAAATTGCTGTTGTCCATTGATTTCCCTTAACTTTCAAGCAAAAGAACAGTTATCCTCCTTCTTCCAGCAACTTCCAGAACCTTCTTCTCCTTGGTCCCCTATAGCAGCTGTGTGGCCATAGAATTAGTGGAGGTCACAGTGGTCTCCAGCAGGTGCCCTCCCTTTATTTTTGCTGGCAAACTCCTACTCAGGCTTCAAGCCTTAGGTCAAATGTCACCTCCACTAGAAAGCTTCTCAACCCCTTCCAGCACCATCCAATACACACCTCACCGAGATTCTGCCTCACATTTATGTTTCCACTGGTTCCATCCTTCTGTTAGTGGTGTTAACACACTCCCGTGACTCGTGTTGCAATTGATCTGTTTGCAAGTGTATCCACTCTACTGACTCATTAGAGCACAGGTACTGGGTCTTAATTCTTTTTTTTAACAGCTTTATTGAGATATAATTTGCATACCACAGAGTTCACTGTTTAAAGTGTACAATTCAGTGGGTTTTAGTATATTCACAGAGTGCATCACTATAATCTAATTTTAGAACATTTTTCCTTACCCCCCAAAGAAACCTTGTACTCATTAGCAGTCACCCTCAATTCCTTCTATCCACCCAGTCCCCAACTCCAAGCCCTAGGCAGCCAGTACTATATTTTCTATCTCTATAGCTGTGTCTTTTCTGGACATTTTATAAATTGTTATCATAGTCATTCATCTTTTGTATAGACTTTTCTGACACTCAGTTGGTGCTGAGGAAATGTTTGTTCATTAAATGTGTGAATACACGCAAGATTGAGAAGTTGACGAACGGTGGAACAGAGGAAAGAATACTGGACTGAGAGCCAGAAGACCTGCACTCTAGTTCTGATTCTGTCATTTATTTATGTGACCTAGGAAAGATTATTTGACTTTTCTGATACTTAGCTTTCTAATCTGCAAAGGACAGTTAATAATATCTATCCTCTTTCTCATAACATACTTGTGACAGTGAATATCAAATGAGAAATTTCACTTGGGGGTACTTTGTTCATCTGAGCATGCTGTACAGATGTAAGAATGATCTATGTTTGTTTTCACTCTCCTCCTTTGAAATGCCTGTAATAATAAATCATTTATTACACTAGTGACAGAGGACAAGGTGGAACGGCAGAGTGCCAGTCTAAGGGGGCCAACCAGTGGACACCCACCCCTCATCTCTGCTCCTGGAATGACGGCAGCTGAAACAGGGAAAAGGACTAACAAAAGCCCAGAAATCCCACATCTATCAGTGTGTGAGCTTCCCAGCCAAATAAGGAGATACCAATCCATTTTAGAGTGAAGATTAAATCAGGGAAGAAAAATGATGCTGTAACTTTCTTTTATGTCTTGGCACTCAGGAAATACTGATTCACATTCTCATCACTTCTCTCCCGCAGGGCATTTCCATTAATCAGAGAAGGAGGGGGTATTCAGGTTTAGGAGTGAGCTCTTCACTGCCTCACCCAGGAGTGGAGAAGGGAAACTTCTCCATCCTGGTTCAGTCCTTTTCTCTATATATAGGTTTAGGAGAATTTGTAGAGGATGTGGGGTGGGAACAGAGTTACTTCTCAAAGGTAAAATTCAGACCGCAGACAGGCTATGACATACGTGAAATGCATATGTACATATACACATACATATGGGACAGGCGTGGCCTGAGAGTAACAGAATAGACCTCCTCAATCCAATAAAGTGTATTCAGGGATGAAAGTGGCCTTGTAAATCAAAGTTTATCCTCAGAGGACATTTTCTCCTGTCCAATATTATTGTGAAGAAAAGTCTCCAAGTTTCCAGAGAGATTAGAAGAGCCCCTGGTCTTAGTCTGGTCCAGGATGGAGTTTGGATGAAAAAACATGGATCTGGACTAAGGGACCAGCCCCCCTTTCTCCAGCCTCTCAAAGTCTGAGACATCGAGCTTCTCTGGGAAAGGGGCGTGGGGGGAATGGTGGTGAGCCAGGGAGCCAGGCCTCGCCCATCTGCTCCCACCCAGGAGCCTTTAGTCACTGCCTTCCAAGTTGCCATCTTGATTTGTCCCCTCTCCTGATCATTTCATCAGTCCACTGCTTCCCCCTGTCCCCCAAGAAGGGTACCCTTCTAATCCTTCTCTACGCCTACGTCAGCTCTTTCCCCACAGCCACTACTCTCCTCTAGTCCGGGATTTTTTAGCCTCAGCTCTGTTGGCTTTGGGAATCACATAATTCTCTGTGGTGAGGGCTGTCCTGTGCACGGTCCTGTGCACTGTAAAATGTCTCCAGACATTGTCAAATGTCCCCTGGGGGCAAAATTGCTCCACTGAGAATCACCGCTCTAGTTCCTTCTCCTTCACTTGAAGCCCCCATTTGTTAAGCATTTACCATGTGGAAGATACCGGATGGTCCTTCGTGTGTTTTATGTAAATGCTTCTTAAATTTTAATATACATAAGCATCATCTCGAGAGTTTTTAAAGTGCACCTTCTGGTTCAGTAGCTTTGGGGGAAGGGTCTGAGATTTTGCATTTCTAATGAGCTTGCAGATCTTGCTGTTTTGCTGGAGCACAGACTACACTTTGAGGAGCAAGGCTCTACGTCATTGGCTCCTTGTGGCCCTATGAGGACTCGGTTTTACAGATGAGGAAGAGAAGAGTCAGAGAGCTCCTAGGGGCTCATCATGTTTGGGGCCCAGGTCTGCATGCATGCAAAACGCGAACTCATAACCAGTGATCTCAGGTGTCGTGGGACCAAGGTCTTTGGGTTCTCCCCATGCTCTCCCTTCCCTGGGGAGTCTTGCTACGATAAGCTCAGCCAAGCCTGAGAGGCAGACACGTGTTTGCCTGGAACGTCTGTATTATATTACTCCTTCCTTAGACAGCATGAGCAGCTCATGACCCCAGGTGGGTCCTAGCCTGCTCTGCTAGCAGCTCATCCCTCCCACCCTCCTGCCGATCGGTAGACAGTTGTCTAGGATTGCGGCTGCTCTAGGGGCTCACTTTTCCTCTCAGCTCACCTGTCTAGTCTCTCCAGCCCTCTCCTGCCTCCCTGTCATCTATTACCACAATACTCTTACTTTGTCTCATAAATGCCTCTTGGCATCTTCTTCCCATCATAGTTAGGGATTTTTAGTAATGAGCTAGACCCTGAAGGGAAAAAGGGAAAAAGGGTGATGTGGGCCCCTGCCTAGGACTAGAGGACGAGACTCAGGTCTTCCAGGAGCAAAGGACTCACGCGTGGTACCTGTAGCAGCAGTGGCAGCTGGGCAGCCTGCTGGCTGGGGATTGCATCATGTATTTGATTTACTAAAGAAAACAAACAACACTGTGAGTGTGATGGAGGGAAGGGGTGCTGGTGCCAGAGAGATTAAGGGTCGGCCACCTGGAGAGGTTGGAAGGGCTGTTCCTCCCAGTGTCCCCTGTCCTTCCTCCTCCCCGGAGCCGGAGCAAGTTATCCTGCCCCTCACATCACATTTCTACTCCCATGGCTTTGCCTGGACCCAGGTTTAAGGAAACTCTTAGAATGTTTGTGAAAGAAAGTAATTCAGAGCAGGGCTTGGCAACCTCTCTCTGCAAAGGGCCAGAGAGTAAATATTTTCAACTTTGTGGGCCATATGGCCTCAGGCCTACTCATCCTCGTCACTGTAGCACGAAAGCAACCCTAGACCACATGTAAACAAATGGGCTTGGCTGTGTCCCAATAAAAATTTATTTATGGACACTGAAATTTTAATTCACACACGTTTATGTGTCACAAAACATGTTCTTCTTTTGATTTGTTTTCAATCGTTAAAAAATATAAAAACTATCCTTCTGTCACCGGGCTAAGCCATTCTTAGCTTATTCTTGGCCGGTAGTTTGCCAATTCCTCATTCAGCGTCCAATATTTCTCAAACTGTGTTTCCTAGGGTCAGGCTGGGTTAAAGAAAGTTAAACCCACGCCTGGCCCCCTGCCTCTACAGGGTACTATAGGTTTCCAAGAGGGGCTAGCACATGCCAGCCTTCTCTAATTTACTGACAGTGAAATCCCTAGTTTCGTGGAGAGTCTTGCAGACAAGCATCCTTCAGGACTAGATTCTGTGGAACATGCTTTGGGAACACTGCTCCAGTCTGCCCCTCATTCTACAACCAGAGAACTGAAGGCGGGAGTGCCTTGCTAGTTGGACACATGGCCAGGTCTCTCTTTTTTTTTTTTTGTGGTACGCGAGTCTCTCACTGTTGTGGCCTCTCCCATTGCGGAGCACAGGCTCCGGACGCGCAGGCTCAGCGGCCGTGGCTCACGGGCCTAGCCGCTCCGCGGCATGTGGGATCTTCCCGGACCGGGGCACGAACCCGTGTCCCCTGCATCGGCAGGCAGACTCTCAACCACTGCACCACCAGGAAAGCCCGAGGCCAGGTCTCTTGATGGCACTGGTGTTCCTGATGCTGCACTGACGCATCCCCTGGGTGACCCCAGGCAGAGCAGCACTGCTGAGGCTAGACCACAAGCACACCAGGGCTCCCATCCTTCCAGACCTGGCCATGCACAGCCGCTTCCTTATTCTACTTGAACCTGAGAAGGGGCACATTTTGGTTGAGTGATTAGACACCTGGGTGGCTGTATGTCAGGAAACACTCCTAAAATTCTTGTCCCTGACCGATTAAAGGAGAAACATATCTTGGCCATCCTTGGCCTCTGGGTTACGGTTGCATCATTAAATAGGGCTTAATTTTTGAGTGATTTTAGCAGTAAGGAGACTAGTGTACTCTGTACAGTAATAATTGGTTTACCTGTGTATAGGGGTTACAAAGCACCTCTGTGGCACTTTTGCATTTACTCCTTACGCCTGCCCTCTGAGGGTGGCGGGATGGGTTTTTGTTTGTTTGCTTGTTTTAATTTTACGGATGCAGAAACTGAGGCTTGAGGTAGCTAGACACCCTGCCCCTGGCACACCGACAGCGGCAGAGCTAGAACTCAGATCCAGGTATCACCTCACCTCAGAGGCTGCTTTCTCCATTGCCGCATTGTCTCAGAGTGAAGGGTGACTAGGCAGTGAAGCAATTCTGTAGGACAGCATGACCAATTTCCCTTTCTCCACCTCCCTCTTCTTCCTCTGCCCCTCCCCCGCAGCCCCCATATATAGGAAGCTCCACAAAGCCTGGCTTGCCTGTGCACCTTTACTTTTGAAGCTGCTTCCATAGCTGGAACAGGAGCCTTCCATTCACAGTTGCACCCTGATCGCTGAATGGTAGGGGCGCCTGCCCAACCCTCTTCCTCTACAACAGGAACCAGCCACCTCTAAACAGCAAACCCTCAAGCATCACTTCTAGGACCTGAGGTGAGTGATGGGAGAGTCTTGAGTACTTGGCTTTGAAGCCTTACACTGACCGCTGCCCTACTGGGAATGGGGGCTGGGGGATGGCAGAAGCCAACTTTTCCAGTGTTTATGTAAGGGCGAGATCTACCGTGAGGCTGAGCTGCTTTCTTGGGTTTAACACCCAGAAGAATTTAGGCTGGAGGAGAGGAAGGCCAGGAGGATTATGAGGCCTAGAGATGAATTTGCAAGACAGGCTGCAGATCCTGTGGAATTTGCAAGAAGGGTATGGAAAGAGTCTGAGTGAGAGGCTGAAGCACAGAGCTGCATGACGGGACCATGGGTGCTGGCTCTGGGCCCACTTCTCTGGCCCATGTGTTGGCAGGCACTCCAGAGACAGGCCTTCTCCCCGCTTCCTGCCCAGTTTAGGGGTGGAAGACTGAGTGTCCTCAGGTGTGAGACCAGGGCCAGGAGAAAGAAAGGGAGGGATGGACTGAGTTCTGAGGAAAGAAGGAAGGAAGAAAAGCAAAGGACAAAGAAATTAGGGAGAAGAAATCTCTGCATACGATTATGATAGACAGACAATGGGGTTCCCTTCCTCTGGCTTGGGGCTCTTCACAGAGTCTTTCAGTGGAAGGTTTTATAGGTGATTCCTCTGGAAATCTGATTCCTCTTCTTGTTCAGTTACCTGAAAATTTAATTCTTAGAGTCGAGAGCCAGTCCGTCAGTTGAGGTGGCATAGTGAGTATGTGACCGTAACCTATCAATCAGCTAGTCCCTCCCTGTGGGTCAGGATTAAACCCACGGCTCCTCATGAGTCGGAGGTGGCCTTCTCCTGGGGGAGGGGAGAAAGACCTGTCCACGTGTGCCCGGTGACTTAAGGGCAGAACTCAGACAGGCAAACGCCGAGTTAAGCTCTCTATCCTGCTGAGCTTGGGCTCCCTATATGAGTTCTTTGGCACATTGTAAAAGAGTGAAGAAATGGCCCTCCTCATTTCTTCACTCTTTTTGGTCAAATTCTGACTGGCAGGTGGTTGGCTAGAGTTGACTATAACAGAGCAAGGAAGGAGGTGCAGGGGGTGTGTGTGTGACATGGATTGGCGGGGGGCGCAGATAGTGGGAAAGCCAGACCAATGGGTATGAGACCGAGTGGCAGAAAGAACCTTGCCCCACCCCAGGGCACCTCAGCAAGGCCACATGTTTGAATTATTCTAACACCGGGAAGCCACTCTAGTTTCAGGTTTCCCATCTGTGTGTCCCCGAGGCTGGCTGAGGCAGAGCCAAGGAGCATTACTCTGGGGTGTACCCCTCCTGGGGCAGAGGGCCTGCCTCAGAGGGATGCCTCCCTTTCTTCCAGCAGGATTGCCCCGCTCCTTCCTCTGCTGCAGATGGGCTCTCCTGTGCGCATGGCTGCCCTTCCCTGCCTGAGTCTGATCCTGCTTCTCTGGAGCCAGGGGCCAGGGGTCCAGGGCCAAGAATTCCAATTTGGGCCCTGCCAAGTAGAAGGGGTAGTTCTTCAGGAGCTGTGGGAAGCCTTCCAGGCCATGAAGGACATTGTGGTGAGTGAAGCGCTGCTCTGAAGCCAGCCGTGGGGGTGATTCCTTTTGCAGCATGATCATCATTTCCCTATCTAGGAACTCAGTGAAATCAGACGTATCACGAGTCTACATTTCCTCTTGCCCTTGGGGAAACGGAGGCTCAGAAAGATGTGGCCAGTCTGTAGGAAAAGAAACACAGCCCACGAGGAAGAAAGAAGGGAGCCCGATTCATTTGAGCTTCATCTATGTCCCAGGGTCACATGAGACTCCACCAATGGGAAGTCATGGGAAATCCTTCGAGACCCACCAGAGTTTTCACCTACTGCTTTGCCAGCTCCTACTATCCTGTTCCCACCCGCTTAGGCCTTGAGTAAAGGTCAAAGAATGTTTAATGCTGAGCTGGGAAAGAATGGTTAATAGAGCTTGCGACATGTAGTACTTAAAGGACAAACCACATGCAAGGCAGAAAGAAGGAGTTGATGAGGCAGCTAGGGAAGAGGGGAGGGTGCTGCATTGGAGACAGGGCACCTATGTATGATCTTGACCTTGAAACCAAGCCGTACAGCAACCCCTACCTTCGCCCCCATCAGTTTCCTTATTTGCACAATGAGGAGGTGGGACAAAGGAGCTCTAAAACTCCTTCCTCTCAAGCATTCTTTGGCTCAAGATTCAAGAACTGGGATGAGGGGTGGGCTGCAGGGGAAGCTCCAAGGGGCAGCCCCCCACCCCGCCCCAGAATATGGGGGTAACATCCCATTCCTAGTGGATCTTAAACCACATGGGCTTATTTCTTCCTGCCTCAAGTGACCAAAGGGATCAAACAGGTCCCTCATCAAAGCTCTAAGAGCTCCTGGGATTCCATCTGCCCCTGGGGGCCAAGATTGGTGATTTTCTGGGCCTGGAACCTTGTACCCCTACCCCAGGGGCCAGCTCAGCATGGCCTTTCCTGGGTCCTCCCTCTGGCCTCTGAGATCTCACAGACTGGATAGGGGTTTGGGGAAACAGCGTGTATTTGCAAGGTCGGTTTCTATGCTCACCCCCAACCTGGAGACATCTGTTCTTTCTTTCCCCAAAGCAAGCTCAGGATAATATCACGAGCGTCCAGCTGCTGCGGAAGGAGGTTCTGCAGAATGTCTCGGTAATCAGATGCTGGGGAAGGATGGTGCCTCCTCTGGGTGGCTGGTCTTCTATGGGTGACGCTGAGGGGTTGTCTAGGGGAGGCTGACAGAGGACTTCACTTCTGCCCTGGGCTGAGCCTGCCCAGGACAGGGCTTGGTAGTGAGCCAGAGAAGTAATATCTGGGGTTGTCATCTCAGTATCTGGGGCATGTGAACATGTGGCATGAGGAGAGGGGCGGGGATTGCGGCTTGTAAACCTCTGTCTCCATTTAGCCAGAGTTGCCATCAGTCTAGATTTCTCGCTTTTGTCGGCCCAGTGAGCATGTGCTTAGGCCACTTCCATGCCCCTGCTTTTTTCTCACCTGTTACTCATCACCCATCTAGGCAATGAGCAGAGACGACTGAGCCCTGATCCCTGAGAGATGCTGAGCTTCCCTCTGTGGCACTTCAGAGGGCCAGTGTGCAATCCATGTGCTCAGGGATACTTAGTTTTCTTTTCTCCTCCTTTCTTCTCCTTCCAAGCCTTTTCCCTGCCAACTCTCAACCAATCAAGATCTGGTGCTTTTCAAGGTCCATCACCGCCCAGAGCTATTAGAGAGGCCATGTGGTATAGAAGAAAGAATACTAACCAGATGGGAGTCAGGAGTCCTGGGGGCTAGGCTGTGTCTGCTACTGACCGGCCATGGGACCCTGGGTGAGTCCCCTCTTTCTGGGTCTGCGGTTCCTCCTGTCAAACAAAGGGGCCTGGAGGCTCCTTAAGATCTAACGTTTATCAGCATCTCCTAGAGGATCGCTGCCTCTACTGTGCTTATCTTGCCTTGCATGGCACGTGAGTGGTTCATCCAGGGCTGGGGTGGGCAGAGGCCTTGGCTCTGCAGTGACCCCGCCCCTCCCCAGGAGGCTGAAAGCTGCTACCTCATCCATGCCCTGCTGGAGTTCTACTTGAACACTGTCTTCAAAAACTACCGCGATAAGGCAGTTGAATTCAGGATCCTGAAGTCATTCTCTACTCTGGCCAACAACTTTATTGTCATCGTGTCCAAACTGCAACCCAGTGTGAGTAGAACAAAGCTGGGACTGAGGCCCACAGGAAATGCTATGTTTTCAGAAGACTCATCTTCCCTTATTTGGCCCTGGCTTTTATTCCACGACAGGGAGCTGCAGGTGTCATGGAAAAGAGCACAGGCTCTGGGCACCAGCAGTTCTGGGCTCAAATCAAGGCCTGCTTCTAACCAACTGGGTGTCCATTTGCAAGGTGGTTCACCTCTCTGAGCTTTGGTTTTCTTATCTATAAAATGCTGATAATCACCCCTATGTGGCAAGACTACTGTGAGAATTAAAGGACACAGTCCCTGCTGCATGGTGGGAGGTCAGCATTGGCTACCTTGGGGACACGGGATTTGGAGTTGTCCTCTTAGGCCTCGGGCACCCCTCTGGCGTCATTAGGAAGCAGTGGGAGGCAGCTCGCCTCTGCTCCTACCCGACACTTGGCACACTTTTTTTCTGTTATCCAGCAGGAAAAGGAGATGTTTTCCATCAGTGAGAGTGCACGCAGGCGGTTTCTACTGTTCCAGCGAGCATTTAAACAGGTAATCAAAGCCAGGAACGGAGAGCCGCCCCGCTGGAAGTAGACTAGCCTGAAGTGTCACACAATTGCTCCTCAGGGACCGAGTGCAGAATCCAGTGCAGCTGACTCCACCTGGCTGGCCCCAAAACCACCTGACTTAGCACAGCTGTCGCTGCGTCAGTTGCCATATCCTCTGCATAAATACCACAAATGGCAGCCTATTTTTCTGCCAGTTTTCAAGTTAAAGTGCTATTATATTTCCCTACAAGACGATTTCACTACCAAGGACATTCCCAAGTGAGAGTTTTATGGGTACTTGAGGTGGGCGATTGGAGTCAGAAGTGAGGGGGAAGGAAGGGAGAACCCCCGAGCACAACACACATTGCGTGTTTTCCATGATGTTCAAAGGGTCTAGTCTGTGAAAAAGAATTACGGGAATTATGTTGCCTTTTCCTAAATTAAGACAACAAAGAAAATCCGAATTTCATACCCAGCTCCCCCGCAAAGCAAATACAATTTTGATCATTTTTTGAGGAACAGATACCCCAGTTTATAAATAAGTGGTGAAGAGCAATAATATACAAGGGAAAGGGGCCACCCGGGCCTCAGTTTCCTCATCTGCACAGTGGGCTCAGGGGATGGACAGAATCCACCCTGCGCTGGGATTCTGATTCTTAGTGTCAGGGACTCCAGATGCTTTTCCCTTACTCCTTATCCGTTGCCACTCACCAACCCACCCGTCCTAACCTCCGAAGCAGACAACACTCATAGACGAGGAATAATTGATGGGTAGGTGACTTTGTCAGAGGCCATCCCAAAGGGGACTCAGCTCATGATTTGGAGTCAGACCGGGTTCAGGTGTTGGAAGGAAACCTATTCTTGTGGCTAACATGACAGATCTTCAACTCTCCTTTCTCTTTAGTTGGACAGAGAAGCAGCTGTGACTAAAGCCTTTGGAGAAGTGGACATTCTCTTGACCTGGATGGAGAAATTCTACCAGATCTGAAGGCCTAGGCCAGGATACCCTCCTCGTTCTCTGTGTCATTTCAAACAAGCGTTCGTCCCCATGATGTTCTCTGGGTGCTTCACATCCTTGACCATGGGCCCCATCCTTGGCACAGGCTTATCCTCAAAGACTTCATTCTTTAAGGGACCCCAACAACAGTCGTGGAAGGTTCCCTCGGGTGCTGCGAATAACCTACAACGCAGATTCCTATATTTATTACAACGCTATTTAATTCCTATCAGTGTTTTAACCGACACCTTATTTATTTGTCAGAATGAAAGTTCTGTGAAGGCAGCAAGGACAGTGCCCCACGCTTCTCTCTGATCCTCCACAATCTTTGCCACCACGTGGGGTAGAGGATGGGTGCTCAGTAAATGCTTAATTGGATTTTTTTTAACCTGTCTTTGAATTGTTGAGGAACAATGAGGGATGTTGGGATGTGAAGTTGAACTTTAGGGCATGGAAATCACATTGTCATGACACCTGCAGGGGTCGTACACAGAGCACTGGGATGAGGGGGAGGGCACTGGTTTGAAATATAAATGATAAAAGATATAATGCAGGGGGGTGACCAGAACAAAGCAGACTCTCCCTAAACACTGCATTTCTTGCCCACACTCCCCACCTCACTCTCACCATCCCTGCCCCTTGGGTACTCTCTTTCTTATCCTACTCACTCGTCCCTTATCTGCCACTTGGGAGGGTGCCAGTGTCAAGCTGACCTCGTGGATGGTGTCATCATACCTGGATGACAGGTATGATGGTGGTGCGAATATAATTTAGGGTTAGGTTAGGGTTAGGGTTATGTGTTATCCCATCTGTGATGACATTCCCTGCTCATAAAAAGCAGGCACCTCGGGAACCTTTCCTTTCTATCACTGGACCAGTGCCCAGAGAAGCTGAGTTGTGTGTCTGGGAAAGGCCTTCTTCCTAAAAGCAAGACGGGACATTCTCTAGTCTCAAGCTTTGACTGAACTTTGTAGTTGATTGCAATCCAAACATATAATGTCTGCCTAACTCTGCCCTTGTTCAGAACACTGAAGAGGATGAATGTACGTAGGAGGTGGGATGTCTCTTCTTCCATGACGTGAGTTCTCTTGCAGAACAACTGGCCTTCCAGGAATCCCATATCCTTGTTCTCCCCCACCTGGCTATAAGCCACCTGGACTGGCAAAGAGAGGAGGTGCATTTCTGAAAGCAGAGAGATGTAATGCCTTTGGATAGCTCAAATAGACCAAGGCTAAGATAAGTGCACACATTTCAGTGCATGGAAGAAGGATAAATAGATGACAAAAACTATTCTATTTCTGAAAGAGGGCGAATGCTGGAGTCAGGGTACTTAGGTGCATCAAGGGAGGAAGACTTAGAGTAAAGAGGGTATCCACATATATCACTAGCACTAACAAGCATGGTTCTGAAAATTTACAACCCTTCATCACATCAAAATAAATTGCCCTCATAGGACTCCAGACAAATAGAAGATCACTGGTAAATGCCAGCCCTAAGATCTGGGCAAAGAGGTTGTAAGGGGTGTTTCATAACAAGGTCCCTTCCTAGCTCAGGGCTGAAGCATGTCCTCACAAAGAAGTTCAGGCACCTTCTACTGGTGGGAAACCCAAGACCGAGAAGGGCTTTCAAAGCAACAGCTATGCCTAGGCTCCAGTCCATGTGGTCTAGATCCAGGGCAGCAAAGACCGCGTGATCAAAGACACTCTGCAAATCCCACAGCCTGTTGCATGGCTTGGAAAGGAAGCAAGTGGCATCAGGACAAATGCTCTGCATTCCCGGAGCCCACCTGAAAACCACAGGGGGCTGCAAAAGTGTCCAGGAAGAGCTGGGGGAGGGGAGACTGAGCACTGCTCAGGGCAAACAGACAGGGATGAGACTCGAGGTGGGACGTGGGAGTAATGAGGGTTCTGAAAATGGATGGAGTGGGTGTTGGAAACCAGCATAGAGACAAGACTCATTGGCACCAAGGTCTGGGCCCAGGGGGACAGCTGGAGAGCTGAGTCAGGCAGGGAATATTGACGTAGTCATCGGAATGCGTGTCCTCCATCTTGGCAGCAGGCTGGTGGTAGAAGCTCACATATTCACAGCTGATCTTCACAGATGGGGCATGGAGCCAGGGAGTTTCCGACACCTGGGAACAACCGGAGAAGCATCACTGGATCTGGGTAGGGTGATTGTAGCATCGACAGCAGGCAATGGGGTGGGGTGGGGGGGAAGCATGCATGTGGTTGCTGTCTTCTAGAAGGCAAAACACAGAGGTGGTTGAGCTCCATCAGGTGGCTCAGCCCTGGGGATTTTCAGGGTGGCGTCTCAACCCCAAATAACTGGAAAACACTTAGATCTAATGTGACAGGAAATGCCTTAAACGGGGCTCAGACTAAAATCATGTGACTAAGCACGGGTCTGAAGGAGAACCAGCTGCTGGAGGAGTTTCCCCTCTGGGATTAGATGATGTGACTTGTGGAATAAATATGCATCTTCTCAGGGAGTTATCAGAAGTAGCATGAGTCATCCTCTGCACCTCCATAGGGCTTTTATTCCATGGAGAGCTTGTGACGTGACATGACAGTGCATTCCAGGAAGGAGCCGGCTGGTGAAGCAGAGGAAGGTGGCAGGCCATGTGGAACTCCGCTTCCCCAGAAAGAAAGTTCAGGACCATCTGCCTTCAGGACGGATCAGTTCTCGGAGGGCAGGGCTATGCCATGACTCTAACACGGCACAACTATTGTAACATCCACCCAGGAAGGCTGCAGTAGGGAAAGTCACACATTTTTGACACAAGCGCTGAGAACCAGAAGTTCAGCCCCCTGAACACAGTAGGCACTGAGTAGGTGCTCACTGAAAGGAGCTGTTACTTTCTGTACTTTACCAAGTACAAGCTGAGCAGCAGCTTGCTTCAAAAATATATCTCCCACTGCCTGTTACAGTTCATCATTTGAGATTCATTTGGCTTAAAAAATTTTAAAACGTCACTCCCTGTGAAGGCTTAAAATACTCAGTCATTAATCATAGGCACCTTGTTGTCAACTTGCTCCATCAAGATTTTTATCCCTGATAGTGGGAATGTGAGTTTCAAGCAGGGAGGAAGGGTAAAATTTGAGCAAGGTACTGGGCCAGGTGAGGGCATGTGTGGTCACAGAGCAGTTCCAGAGAAAAGGGCTGAGGTAAGTGTAGAATAGATGGGCACCGCTGGACCTACCTAAGCTACTGTGAACCTTCTCCAGCAGGGCTGAGGGCAAGCTCAAGAAGCTGGGCATGATGGGGGCAGAGCTGTTGCTTGTTGCCGGGCATCACTCTCCCCCTTGTAGCAAGGCACGGTTACCGAGCCAGGGATACATTATTCAGCCTCCCTTGAAGGCAGGTGTGACCACGTGACTAAACTGTGCCCAGTGGGATGCAGGGAGAAGTGATGTGTGAAATTTCAGGGTCATGGTCTTAATAAAGCGACTTTCTCTTTCTTCCTCCCATGCGCTGGGATGCAGACATGGTGCTGGTGATTGAGCATTGACCACGGAAGGATGGAAGCGGCAAGACTCCAGGGGGTGGTGCAGCAACAGGCAGAAGGCATTTGAGTCCCTGGATGACCCCATGGCTCAGGCCACCTCCTCCTGGCTACCTGCCAGGAGGCTTCCATGTTGTGGGCCGTGGTTTAGGGTTTACTGCACTAGCTTAGCCTACCCCCTAATTAAATCAGGGACACTTGCCACACTTAGTTTTTACTGGTTCCTGAAGTAATAATGTTTCGGCTATGGTAGGCTGCTTTAGAGAACAAAATGAGAAATTTGGGAAAACAAACACGAATGAATAGTTTAAAGGTTTTTCACACATCTGCCAAATGGCAGATTTTTTCTTCAATAGAAAGATGAGAAGAAAAAAAAAGAAAGAAAGATGAGTTCCCTATGTCCAAACCTAGATTTCAAGAGGAATCTTCTTCATCCAAAGTGTTGAATCTTATCTACGTCTCTAGGCCAGGCTTAACTGCCTTCAGTGATGGGTAAACAACCTCCTCTCATCTTCGAGGGCTTACTAGAAAGTACTTCCTCATATTAAGGTGAAACTGGGTAACTTCCACCCCCTTAAGATCTCCTAGAAATCGAATCTTTTCCACGTGAAAGCCCTTCACGTATTTGTAGAGGTACCATCTATCATCCTCTACTAAGCTCCCATTTATCCCATGAGAAATGCTTGGCTAAAAGCCGTGTAACTAAGTCTACCACAATTGTTGCGTAGTCGCCTACTGACACCATCAAAGGAGGAAACTGATACCAGTTCCCAGACTCAGGGCCCGGGGAGCCGCTGCGAAAGCCCCCGCCCCCCAGCTAAGCCGAAGCTCCACCGACTGCGCTCGGGTCCAAGCTCAGGTCTGGGGCCGCCCATTAGGGCCGCAGCTGCCAATCAGGGGGCGGGGCGGAGCTTACCTGCGGCGGGGCTGGGGGCGCCAATGCTCCGGGGCATGGGAGAGGTGCCGCCCCTTCACCTAATAGGAACCGGGAGGGCCGACATGAGGGCGGGGCCGAGGATCCAACCCCACCCGCAGCTCTGCCGGAAACCCGGGGAAGGAGGAGCCGGCCGCGCTGCACGCGGCTGTTCTGATGGCGGGTTTTTCTGGCTCAACCTCCGCGCCGCGCAGTGTCTGCTCCAGCTCGCACGCCCGGCCCGTCCCGCTCTCCCCCAGCCCGCCTCCCTCTCCCCGCGACCTGTCCCGCTCTCCCCCACCTGCCCGCCTGCTCACCAGCAGCGTCCACCCCCCGAGGGCGCCGAGGGCAGGCGCTGTAGACGTTGTTTTGGGTGCGTGGCCGCTGCGACACGCGTGGCCGCTGTGACACGCGTGGCCGCTGTGACAGGGGCCGCTGTGAGGCCTCCAGGGCGCGCATCCTCACGGCCAGTCGGCGGACCCGTCTGGAGAGAGCTTCTCGGTAAAGCCACAGGGAAGGAGAGAGGAAGAGGGCGTCAGAGGCCCATGGGCACCCCCTCCCAGTCTTAGAAAACTAAAGGCTGTCTGTTTGCCTGGTGTTTGGCAATGTCTGACGTGTGGGTGCTTACTGAAGACCAAAGGGCCCAGGCCGCGCTCCTCCCCGCCCCCATTTCCAGACCATTGAGCCCCGTGCCACGTTCCCCACACCCCAGGCTGCTCATCTAAAGCGCCTGAGTGTCCCCGGGAGGTCAGAGGGATCTGAATGCGCTGGGATTTGGGGAAGCTCGGCTCTCGGAAACTTAGCCTGGCGCCCTCACCTTTCCTCCTCTGAATGACCCTCTTCGCCACCAGCCCCAGAAGTGCCAGCAGGATGAGACCCAGGATGGTGGGGGTCAGGATGTAGAAGCCTTGGTCTTCCATCCCAGACACAGGGCCTGGGCCCTGGTTGAGTGAACTGAGGAGGGAAGGAGGGGGAGAGAGAAGGGAGAGGTCAGGAAGGGAGGGGGTTAAGGCAGCACGCAAGTAGCCAACTTTTTTGGAGGTAGCTCACAAGTTTGTCCCTTTGTTAACAGAATTCTCACCCTGGACGGTGCAGGCCTCTTACCTCTGCCTGTGAAGCCTGGTTTGGTGGTTGTAGCTGGCCGTCTGGAGCCTGAGCAGTTCCTCCTGTGCTGAGGTTTTTGAGGCTGTGGCAGATGGCAGGAGGGTGGTGGGCTGGGCAGTTGCTGCTGAAGATGCCCTGTAAACTCGAGGGCGGTGGGTGATTGAGGTGGTGGGGGAGGCATGGTGTGCTGGAGGGGCCTCGGTCCTTTGAGCTGGTGTGGTTACTACAGAACACAGCAGGAAGAAACTCTAGTCTCCAGCAGCCTTGGGCCAACCATTTCTTTCCAGAACACATGCTTCCCTTTTACCTAGACTACCTTTGTTCTCACAGTCCTTGTCACCTGAAATGCCTCCTGAGCATGCCATCTGCATCTAGTACGTTCTGTCTATATTTGCTTCAAACTCCATTTCCTACAGAAAGTCTTCTGTGACTTCCCAGGCAGAAGAGCTTGCGCTCCTCTAAGCATGGACAAAACCTTGTTTGTAGTTCAATTCCCACTCTGCCTTGTGTTGTATCTATGTGCTTGTCTATTCTCCCCCATCCCACACCTGTCAGTCACAGCCTTGAGTATACAATGAGCTCAGTTACACGATCCCTCTCTCAATGGCCAGCGGTCTTTTAGTGTAACAATATTCAATTAATGTATCTACCTCACAGGGCAGATGTGAGGATGTGATGTAACTATTGCATGTCAAAATGCATTTAAGACAGGAAAATGGTATAGAAATGTAAAAGTATCATTAGTATAATCGTGATTGATCTTGTTATTGTAAAATAGAGCTGTTAAATCAGTATGCCAGCGAATGGTAGACAGCCCTATGGGGAGCAGGAAGCAGGAGGACCTCTGGCTGGGAAAGTCTGCCCAGTCTTGGTTTCCCGCAGTCATTCATAAAAGAGCTAGATTTTGTGAATGGAGCACAAACTTCATTACATGTGGTGCCACCTGGTGGTGATGGGTCATTTCTGCAACTAGTGCCAAGTGTACGTGCTGAAGGATGGGCTTGAAAGACTTGGAATGCAGATCTCAGGGAGGTACCCCCTCCTAAGGCAGGGAAATACACATCTGAGACGCAGCTCTGCTCTGCCAACCATCCTACGAGCTGAACATGTACCCCCTCCTCCATTTTCACAATGCCATAGAATCTCCCCCACCTCCCCTACCCTACCTTTGGGGAACTGACCTTTGGATATGAATTCCAAAGAACTGGCATGTTCGGGCATCTGGAACCAAAGAGGCATACGCATTTGGAGAAATCTGTTAAACCATGCTGGAGGCTCAGGCATTGGCTCTTCTTCCCAGAAAGGCCCGTAATCTACCGGAGGCAAGAGGAGTCCATTGGTGGTCTCTAGGACGAGACTGAGGCCTGGGGAAGGGACTGCTGCTATGAGCTGAGGCTGACTCAGCTAGGGCAGATGGCAGTGAGGGGATGAGGGCAGGGAGAAGAAAAATAACCAGGCTGGGGGCTTCCCTGACAGAAATCCTCTTTCACCCTAACCCCGTCGGCATTCCCTGCAAAACCATCGGAGACCATTGGGAATCTAGGTTGTTGAATTAGTGCTGTGTATGTCTGAGGAAGTCAGTGGAGAAAAGAAAAAAGGAAGGATTCGGGAGAAATAAAGAAAGGATCAGATCATAAAGTAACAAATTTGGCCATCAACTGTGAAAAATGATTGTCTTTCCTTTATATTTATCCCTGATATCTCTCACGGGACAATTATGGTAATAATTATGTCCTTTTGCTTCCAATTTCCTTCAGTCTCAGAGCCCCTCCTCAATCTCACCCCACACTCGCCTCGTGCCCTGGGTAGGATGAGTAAAATACCACACAAGGAGAGCACCTATCCTGTCCCTTTCATACAGTTTGGATAGAAAATTTGGTGGACCGTGAAGTTCATTGACTCTATGAGGTTTCGACTCTACAGATCCCAATTCCTACTGGACTTGCTAATATGGGAATAGTGTAAGAGTGTGGGGACTGCTGCAGTCCCATTGTCGTCCCAGCCTTCCTGAGTGGAAACGTTTTCTGGGTGGCCAGAGCCTCCATCGTGTGGGGCACCTACCACTGTGAACAGACAGGGTGACCTGCTGGGTCTTGCCCCGGTCTGTGTCCATGCCTGCCCCACAGGCATAGACCCCGCTGTCACTCTCGACCAGCTCTGTCATCTCCACCAGGAACAGATTCCTGTCTGGACACAGCTCCAGTGTGACTCGATTCTTGAATTCCTTCTTGACGAAGTTCCTGTTGGACACCACGGTGGCGCATCCTCCAGACTCAACAATTGTCCGGCACAGATATATCCTCACATGCATTTCAGGAAGCGGGCACTCGATGACAACGGATCCTCCCAGCATTCCCTCCACCTTTACTTCTGGAATGACCCTCAGGGCTCCAGCTACTGCAGGGAGAGGGAGTTAATGTAGAGGAAGCCCCATCCCCAGCCACATCCCCAACTCCAGCCCTGTTTCCAACCCAGGCCCCAGCCCAGCCTCACACTCATCCCTATTTCCAACTCCATCCCTGTTTCCAACCCAGGCCCCAGCCCAGCCTCACACTCATCCCTATTTCCAACTCCATCCCTGTTTCCAACCCAGGCCCCAGCCCAGCCTCACACTCATCCCTACTTCCAACTCCATCCCCATTAGCAGCCCAAGCCTCAGCCAGCCCTGAGCCTCAGCCCTCTCATGATCTCTAGCCCTGGCTGCATCCTCAGCCTCTTCCCATCCCCAACCCTATTTATATTCTTGGTCCAGCTCTATGTCCAGCCCTAGCCCTATGCCCAAGGCTGAGTCTCTCCCCAGCCCAAGCCTTAATGTAATCCTCAGCCTTGTTACCAAACCTGAACCCATATGGACCCAGACATCAACCCCCTGAAAATACAGTCAAAGCCACTACCCCACTCCAGGGGGAGAGAATGTGCCACAGTGATCCCCGCAACCAGCCCATGATCCCTGAGTGACTTCAGGGTGGTGTCGGGAGGCATGGTACAATTGGCTCCAACAGGTTTTCTGTCTAGTTTTGTTTTGCTCAGATCCATCCAACCAACCAAAACAACCATTCACCTCCAGTTTTTTTATTCAATCATTCAACAAGTATCAGTTGAATGCCTTTCATGTGATAAGGTGCCTGGCATCCCTCCCTCACAGAACAAATCATTTATTGAATGATACAAATGGACGGCCACTATGTGACAACAGAGTATAGTAAATCCCACGGCGTAGATACACGAGCCCCTTGGAAGCAGCAAGCAGGGGCGCCTGATCCAGTCTGCTGCAGAGGATGATATAATTTGACGCAGGCTTTCTGGAAGACGTGATGTGTAAGTTGTGACCTGAAGGACTGGGTGTGGACGGCAACTCAGAGAATGATGGTGTTGTCTTCACTGAGGAAGGGAACACAGAAGGAAACAAGGGTATATTTGAGTGTGTGTGCACATTGTATGTGCATTGGGGGTGGTGTGGAGCAGGGTGGAATAAAAGGGGTGGTTTCTGAGTCCCTGACATCAAAAAGCTTATGCTTTGGCTGAGAGAAGGCAGGTCTAAGCTGGAGAAGAAAGTAAGTCCAAGTATGATTAATTGTCAGCTAAGTGGGTCCCAGTAAGTGTCTGTATATTTCTGGGAAAACAATTCAGAGGATGAAATGTGTGTGGGGGGAGGGGGCTGTGGACTAGGGTGGAGGAGAGACCCTTCTAGACAGTGAGAACCACCCCCAAAAAGGCTGGGACAGGAGAGAGAACATGGCACGTTCACGAGGCGGGGAGGGATGTTCACAAACTTCCTGAAATTCATCCATAGAGCAAACATTAAGAATAGCTCTAGGACTTCCCTGGTGGTACAGTGGTTAAGAATCCACCTGCCAATGCAGGGGACACTGGTTCGAGCCCTGATCAGGGAGGACCCCACATGCTGCAAGCAACTAAGCCCGTACACCACAACTACTGAGACTGTGTGCCGCAACTACTGAAGCCCATGCACCTAGAATGCATGCTCCGCAACAAGAGAAGCCACCACAGTGAGAAGCCCGTGCACTGCAACAAAGAGTAACTCCCAACTCACCGCAACTAGAGAAAGCCCACACACAGCAACGAAGACCCAATGCAGCCAAAGTAAATTTAAAAAAAAAAAAGATTCTCTCTTAAAAAAAAAAAAAAAAAAAGAATAGCTCCAAGGAGTCAAGGAAAGAAGTGGGGCTGGAGCCTCCTAGATGAGCAGAGAGAGTCGAGGAGGATGTTCTGGGGAGAGGGAAGAACATGGACAACAGAAACAACCATGGGAACATGAGATGGGGGTAGAGGAGGCTAGATAGGGGCTAGCTGGGGACATTTACAGGAGTATGTTACGATCTGAAAGTGTAGCTGGTAAGTGTGGTGGGGAGAAGAGGGGCCCACCAGACACGTATGATCTGACATGGAAACCCTTCATGAATAACCCAACACTGCTTTAAATCCCCTGGAAACAGACGTGTGAGGTAGCTCTGTGACTGGAACGTGCCAGTGGAAGGGTGACCCATCAAAGGACAAACACCCAACCAAGGGGATAGGTGAATCCCCTGTATGTCCAGAAGGACCATACCTGTGTGTAAAGCCCAGCACCTGAGAATGAACATGCAAACATTTTTGGACCAACCCAGCCAGAAAAGGGCATGCCTGCTGCTTTCTCAAGGGTGAGATGCTGTAAAATGGGCAGGCGCAAGACAGAGCAGAGAGGGGTCATCACCTGTGCAGATGCCTCCAGTGGCCTCTCTGCTCAGCGATGAGCTGCTGGTAACCCCCTGGCTTGCCCAGGTCCTCTGTTATGGACTGTATGTTTGTATCTCCCCAAAATTCATGTGTTGAAACTCCAACCCCCAAAGTGATGGTATTACAAGGTGGGGCCTTTGGAAGGTAAGTAGGGTTAGATGAGGTCATGAGGATGCAGCCCTCATAATGGGATTAGTGTCCTTGTTCTCTCCATGTGCACGAGAAGAGACCATGTGAGCACACAGGGAGATGGCTGCAAACAAGGAAGAGGGCCGTCACAGAGAATCATGTCTGCCAGCACCTTGATCTAGGACTTCTAGTTTCCTGACTGTGAGAAATAAATGTCTGTTATTTAAGCTACGCAATCTATGGTATTTTGTTACAGCAGCTGGAGCTGACTAAGACATCCTTATCGTGCAAACTTTGGATGGATGAAGCACAAGGAAAGCTGCTGCGTACACTGAACTCTGGTCCCAAGGAAGCACTAATGGGTGAGATGAAAATGACCAGATCCCATTCTCCTTGGAGTTCATAGTAGCTTCTAACCAAAAGCAGATTTCCCAAGTAGAAAAAAAGATAGCTATAACCTCCAGGTTTAGAACTTAGGCACAGTGTGCATAAGACTCCTTTGGGGGAACTTGCTAGGATACAGATAACCTGGTCCTGCCCTTAAGCAATGTGATTATATCTGCTTAGGATGGGGCCTGTGGATCTGCATTCTTAGATAAGCATCCCAGATGCCCTTGAATTTTTGCAATTCTGGACCCCTTAACTACATTTCCAAATGATTCGGGGGAAAAAAGAAAGGGGTGGGAGAAGGTATCTAAAGGAACCAAGCTGTTTAATATTGACATTTTAGAGAGGCTGCTAACTAAGTGTCATTAATCTTTAAGTTGGTGATTTGATTTTCAGTGGTGATGGTAGGGGAAAGGGATATATGTAGCTTAAAAAGTCACTCTCAACATATAGTTGGATATAAATATCCAATTTGGAACATGGAAAAAATCTTTTTTTCATAATGCAAAATAAGGTAAAGGCCCCCAAGGCCTTGGCTGGTGGCAGTGCTCTGGGAACAGACTTTGGATTCCGTGTAGCAGTGATTTTCTAGGTGGGAAAATCGATGAGGACCCTATCAACTCAAGACACAGCAGAATCTCTGGAAGAAGGGAGCTGACCTGAGAGTTTTATGTTTATCCAATGGAGCGTGGATTTTTTTAAAAGGATGGGAAGCATCCTATGCTCCTTCCCACTTCCGCCCACACTAACCTGTGTGTGTCTGGGCCCGCTGTCTGCCCTCGGCCCTGTCGCTGTGGATGGAGTGTCCCCCTCCTCTCAAAAGCCAGTCCTTTCACCTTTATCCTGAATCCATGCCATCACCTTCTTTAGAGCATGTCTTCTGCAATCACCCCCTTTCTCTGTCTGTCTCACTGGTTCTTCTCCTCCAACATTGCATGGCTTACACACACGCCCTGATATGGCCCATACTGGAAAAACCCTTGGTCGACTTCTCCCCTCCCCTTCAGCTGCCACCCCTCTTCTGTTCACTTTCTCAAAATCACTGAATCCACTCCTCCATCTCCCGATTCCTCTTCCACCTATATCTGTCAGAATTATGGCTCCAGTATTCCTCTGAAACTGCTCCGGTCAAGGTCACCAAAACTTTCCTTGTTGCCATGTTGGATGGTCACTTCTTTATCCTTTTTTTTCTTGCTCTCCTGGCAGCATTTGGTGGAATTGAGCCTTCCTGCCTTGAAATACTTTCCTCTCCTGGCTTCCCCGACATTACACTCTCAATGACTGTTCCTTTGCAATCTCCTGACTTATCTCTCCTTATCTGTTCACTTTAGTTCTCCTCCTCCTTCCTTCCTTCCTTCCCCTTCTCTATCAGCATTGGACCTGACGCTGGGCCTGTTCTCTTCTCTGTCCTCCTTGCTTCCCCCCACACTAGCTCATTTACTTCCATGGCTTTTAATACCAACTCTATATAGATCTCACCATAATATGGATCTCCAGTCTTGTCTTTACCTCTGGGCTCCAAACTTGCCTTTTTGACACCTGCTCTTGCACTTCACTCAAACATATAAGATATTTTCCAGACTTAAATGGCAAGAACAAACAAACAAAACCCTCTTGATTTTTCTTCCAAAGCCTGTTCCGTCACAAGCTGTTCCCATCTCCAAAAATAGCACCAACATCTGTCCAAGTGCTGAAGCCCCAGAGTCATCCCCATATTAAAGAATCAAGAATAAATTTTAGGTATGCGTATGTGTACTGGGCCACAGCATCAAGTGTATGTATTATTATGGGTCAAGGTAAAAAAAGTTTGAAAGTGTATACCCTATGCTACTGCCTTGCTTTATTACGGAACTCCACTTAGGGCCCCAGGCGATGTGGCCTATAGTCTGTGCCTCATGCACTGGGCTCTGGGACCAAGACCACCCCCACATTTGCAGGACCTGGGGCAGAAATACAAATAAGACCCAAATATCATACGTCTAAATATTTTAAAGTTAATTATCAGGCTAAAAAACTGTTGAATAAATGATCCCCCTATCTTGACAAATTTACACACTCCTTGGATGTCCACTCTAATACATGGCTGTGCAGGGAAAAATGGCTCCAAGTTTCCTGCCTCTATCCTCTGGCCTCTCTCCTTTCTGTTCTCATCCCTGGCTCCTGCCCACTCCACAATGGTGCTGGTATATACATGGGGGATGACCCAGCTTGCGTGTACAAGCTCCATCCATCTCCTTCCCAAACAGCCACCTGTAGCCACCCTTTTATAGGCCAAGGGGTCACCCTAGGACAGAAGACCCAGGATAGAATCTCACACAGTCATTGAAGGTGGTTCCAGAGACATTTGGACAGGGAATTTGAGGTCTAGAAGAGGGGGTGTGGGTGTGGGCTTGGAGTAGGCACATCCTTTGGGGCCTTGAACGCCTCACCCTGTGGAGATGGGCACAAGTGGAGAAGGACCAGGCCCAGAGCAAGGACACCTCTGGCTAGAAGGGTCGTATTGCTCAGGACAGACTGCAGGGGTACAATTTAGGTACCCTTCACTCCTAGACATTTTCCACGTCCACCCAATCCCTCTTCCCTCTCAGGTCTAAGTTTAGTTAACCATCCACTGTGATCACCTATGTCCTACCACCTCTCACAGAGTCTGTTTCATTAAAACTTCATTCCCTTGGGTTTTTAGGGATTTCCAATATTTGATTCAAAGATTTGACTTTCTTCTGAACTCCAGTCATTACAAAGAAAGCAAGTATGAATAAAAAACAACTTTGACCCCCAAGAAGCTTACCATTGAATCAATAAAATAAAGTGGACACACCCTGAGCTACAATACAAGGTAGAACGGGGTCAGCTATTGGGGTTCAGAAGAGGGACCTGTGGAACATGTACGAGAAAGTGGAGGTTGAGATGGGATTTGAAGGACCCATAAATAGTGGAGGTGAGTGGAAGGCTATTCCCGGCAGCAGGAATGGCATGAGCAAGGGCATGGTGGCAGGAAAGTCTAGCACATGTTCAAAGAGGCGTCCCATTGGCTGGAGGTTAGGAAAGTACAGGGGAGTATGATAAGCTCAGAGTATAAAAGGGGAGGCCAAGGGCTTCCCTGGTGGCGCAGTGGTTGAGAGTCTGCCTGCCGATGCAGGGGACACGGGTTCGTGCCCCGGTGCGGGAGGGTCCCACATGCCGCGGAGCGGCTGGGCCCGTGAGCCATGGCCGCTGAGCCTGCACGTCCGGAGCCTGTGCTCCGCAACGGGAGAGGCCGCAGCAGTGAGAGGCCCGCGTACCGCAAAAATACAAACAAACAAAAAAACCTCTATAGGGCTTCCCTGGTGGCGCAGTGGTTGAGAGTCCGCCTGCTGATGCACGGTACGTGGGTTCATGCCCCGGTCCAGGAAGATCCCACATGTCGCTGAGCGGCTGGGCCCGTGAGCCGTGGTCGCTGAGCTTGCGCGTCCGGAGCCTGTGCTCCGCAACGGGAGAGACCACAGCAGTGAGAGGCCCACGTACCACAAAAAAAAAAAAAAAAGGGAGGCAAAGAGAGGAGTTTGTATTTAAGGAGTTCGATTCAGTAGGCAGTGGGAGCCATGGAAGGTTGTTGGAAAGGATGATCCTATGATCACAGTCAAGATGAAGGAAGGTTGATCTGGAGCTACAGGCTGATCAGGTTGGAGGAAGTGGGAGAGATAGTTAAGAGGTGATCCTGTGGTCTTCCTTTCCATTCCCTCTGTTATGTCTCTAGTAGGGGCTGCCATGGCTTCTCATCCTTGTAAATGTGAATCTAGAAACTACGTGAATTGGCCATTGATTAGGTCAAAGTCTGGTTGGGGATAAATAGGAAGAGGTGGTAAAAAGCTATTTTGGCATTTTACAGCTGATATCAGGGATAGTTAAGACAGAGAGAGTAGCTGATTTGGGTGGTGACCAGTGAGGAATTTGAGGTTAGGTGTTAGGCCTGCTGCATTTCTGATCTTGATGGGATATGGAAGTGGGAGTGCCCAGGAGACAGCTGTAAATTGAGATATGGAGCTCAGGAAATGGATTAGGGCTACCAAATGGGTTAGGGAGACTTCATTTACATTGGAACTTTGAAAATTCAGGCGTTAAAGAGATCCAAAGAAAGAGAATGTAGAAGTAAGCAGAAAGAACGTAGGAGGTACTTGCTTTGAGATTCCATATTAACAGGCCGATATGTCTGGAGAGGTGGCATCTTCAGCCCTTACAAATCAACTCCTGAGCGAGCAGGAGGTGTGTCTGGAGTAGAGGGAGGCGCACTAACTGGGAGTGGGGAGGACCTCCATCCATGTCCTGCCCTAGGTACCGGTTTGCAACTAAATCCATCCAGAAACTTCAGAGCTGGAGATGCACAGCAACTCCCCTACCTGTGGCCAATTAAGCCCTCATACAACGTCCAGTGTGTTTCCCCACAACACTTACCTGGCAGGAAGTAAAGTGACCAAAGCCAGAGGTCCATGGCTCCTTCCAGACCAAGGTCCCATCCAAGAGCCCCTGGAGAGGGGGACAGAGACCCACTGCTCACCCAGGAGCCCTTCACTGTTTGAGGCTTGAAAGAGATTTCTGGTGCCCACAAGGAGTATGGCTTGAAAATGAGGAAATGACAACCTATTTTATTTGCTTACCAGTTTTAGATGAAAAAGAATATACCAGCAAACCAAACAGGAAGTCAGGAACTGAGAAAACATGTTGTGTTCAGTGAGAATGGGTCACCAGGGTTCAAAGTGCCTCGAGGCAGCTTCTGAAGACTATTAGAAACTACCAGTTCTGCTATTTCTCTGCCTTGGGGGCTCCTCCCACGCTTTAAGTGCGCCACAGTCATTCCCCTTATGCCTGTCTTCAGGATAAAAGAGCCTCCTTACCAATTTTCTGCATCTGAGGACAGCTGTATGGACAGAAGCTTGGGCTTGAAGTCAGAAGGTGCTGGTTGTAGCCCTTGAACTCATTTGACACATGCTTTGGGAGACCTACTATGTGGAAATACCAGCTGTGGATTTTGAGCAATTCACTACCTTTCTCTGAGCCTGCATTTCTCTATCTAGGAAATGAAGGTGGGACTAGATGATCACTGGCATTCTCTCCCACAGAACATCATTCCTGGGGTCTTAACTGCAGCTCATCCCCCCTCAGATCAGCCACCCCTCATCTTCCCCGACTCTTTCCCTAAGGTGCTGCCCTCTCACGGCGGCCCAGGCACGGTCCAGTGACCACAAGGGCAATGCCCGGAAAGGGTGTGACAGGTCACACGGCAACTCTGCCTAGAGTCACAGCAGCCTGGCAGAACTACCCTTCAGGCCCCTGACGGTCGAGGGTGAGGGTCAGTGGCCGGGACACTGAGAGTCATCACGGAAGGAGCTTTGGGCTCCAGTCAGAACCCTGGATTCTCTTGCTGGCTTGGCACTTTCTAGCGTGGGCCTCAGTTCTCCCACGGATAAAATGGGATGGTGCCTGCCCTGCCTCCCTCCCACAGTGTGCCTGAGGCCCCGCAGAAGCCATGGTCATGCAGGTGTCTCTAGAGCCCCTCATGCGGAGGCATGGAAGGTGCTACTGATCGGAGGATTCAGCATTCATCCCTGGATGATTCATCCCTGTCCACAGGTTGGTTCCCAGGGCCCCCACCTCCAGGCGCTGCAGCCTCCTGTGCCCACAGGGGACTCTGGCTGTCCCCATACCTTTCCAGGAGGCCCCACCTGCCCCCACAACACAGGTCTGTCACACGCTCTCCAAAACACAGAAGACAACATCCGCAGTGGAAGTGGGGCGTGAGGCTCGGAGCAGGTGCAGAGGAAGTGTGGGTGGCGGGGCGCTGGGTCCCCACCAGCCCAGAGCAGCTGCAGCTGTGATTTCTTCCCCGCCCCCGCCGAGGTGTCGAGAGCAGCCTCCAGGCTCTGGTTCAAGTGGGTGACTCTAGGGGGTCTTCCGTCAGCCTCCACCCTTCCCTATACTCAGGCCTCTTCCCAGCCCTGCAGCTGGTGCACAGCTGGGCTCTGGCATTGCCAGGCCCGAGGCCTGGGATGCCTTGGAGGGAGACAGAATAAATGAATGAATGAAATGTGTGTGTGTGTGTGTGTGTGTGTGTGTGTGTGACTGTGGGTGTGAGAGTGTGAGGTGTGTGATGTGTGAGCATGAGTGGTATGTGACCAGAATGTGTGAGTGTGTGACAGTGGGAGGAGCGGTGTGGGAGTGTGTTATGTGTGATGTTAGCGTGTGAGCGCGTGTGTGGAGTAATGATGTGTGTGTGTGATGTGTGAATGTATGTGTGGTTGTGAGTGTGTGTGTGTGGTGTGTGCTTGTGAGTGTGTGGGTGCGTGGCTGTGAGTGTGAACGTGCTGTGTGTGTGAATGTGTCTATGAAGACGAGGGGTCGGCTGAGCTGTGGCTGCGTCTGCCAGGTAGTGCAGGGATGTGTGGGATAAGAGTGTGTAGGAGGGAGTTTCACATCATGTGTGGCCCAAATAAAACTCTTAACAACATCACATTGGGCTCTTAAGAGTGGGATCTGAGGATGGTCAGGGAGGAAGTGAATGTTTGGAGTCTGAGGGACTAAAGCTCGCAGACCTGGGCCGTCTAGTCTCTACTTTCAGATGTTGCCCCCGGGTCTTGGGGGTGTGGCCCCAGGGGAAGGCTGATCCCTGGCTAAATTGCCAAGTGGGAAAAGTTAGCCATCCTCACTCTCTTCTCCCTCGCCTTTTTTTGCCCATCTATACTATTTCTTCTTTCTGACCGACAGGGCTGCTGGAAGGCTCTGGTGCCCCCACTCACAGGAGAAGCTCTGAGGAGCTGCAGCGCCCCGACAGGCAGGGGACTCCGTGGCCTCATGTCGTGCCAAGGCTTGGCCAGAAGGGATAACCCAATGGAAAATATTCAGAGCCCAGTGACCGGCGGGTGGAGGGAATAAATAACACCAGATAGATCAGGAACTTCAGGTAAATTCCTTCAGGTAAAGTCCTTCAGGTAAATTCATCCACTCTCCATAACAGCTGAGGTTTTATTATCCTACCTCTGTTACAGATGGGGTGAGAACATTTCTCACAAAGTTCTTGTAAGGGCTGCAGAAGGCAGGCATTACCTAGGGCTGGAATATAGTGTGAGCGCCGAGGAGACTAGCCCTTGTCATCAAGGGGGACGTTGTCCTACGGCTCTGCTTGGTTATCGCATCACCCTGCTTTGACCTTCCCCTTGGCCAGGCTCTGAAGAGCCATCTCCTGACCTTTCCAGACAGAGGGCTGAGATCCTTGGGTGGCCCTCACTATGACCCAGCACTGCTCTCCCCAAAGACAGACCGTGAGAGTCCCCTGCCCCCTGGACTCACTGGGGAGCCCGCCCAGGTAGAGGCACCTGGCTCAGGCATCCTGCAGTTTCCTCTTTCTGAGAACTTCGATCACAGGCTTGCCCGCCCCAGAGGGAGCTGCTCCCCAGGAATGGGCCTTTGGGAAGGTTAACCTTTATGGTAAACAGACTCGTGACTTTCTGCTACAAGAAATGGTGGAGTTTGGGTAAAATTTCTTTCCTGAATATGGTCATGTTCCTGTTGGTGTTCTAAGGTTAGAACCCAAATATGTGGAAATTTTGGATGAATTTTAATGTGATTTGTCCGCAAAGACCTAGATTTTAGAATATTCAGCTTCATACACTTAAACAAAGACTTTTGGCTCTAGTGAGGGTGGATTGGCCACCCATTTCTTTATCAGCCTTAGGAGAGGTTTACAAGCTTCTAGAACTCCTTGAATTTTACAGCTCTACTATCTTCCTTCCCTTCCCGCTTCAGCTTCCTGTCCAGCTGGGGACCGCTGATCTTAGTTTTATATCTTCTCTCTCGGTGTGCCCCTGTCTAGATGTGTAGTCTTTCTGAGATGATCTCATAATTTTTTATTGTACAGGCTCCATCGTAGAGTTACTTCAGAGAAGCTTGGGGATGGGGAGCCCTACTTGTTTCTCTGCCTTGGGGACAAGCTTCACAGACCATATCATAGTCAGGTCCTCTCTGCTGTCTGCTGTTTTTAGGAGAGATGACCCGTCCTGAGTCTTGGGAAAGTCTTGGACAAATATATATATATATATATATATATATATATATATATATATATATATATATATACATATTTAGCTTTGCAAACAAAAATCAACTGCTATAAACAGCTTCTCAACCACTACTGGGTCTTAGTAATGTGTAATCATTGTTACATAATGGATTTTTAAAAAGAAAAAAATCAAGATAATTCAAGAACTTGAGGAAGGTTTTCTTGCCATCAGAAATATTGAACTAGTTCTCTGCATGGTTGCTGGATACTAATCCTTGTTATCTGATTTATCATTATCAACCTCACAGTTGATTGTTACTCCCCTATATTGGGCTGAATAGTGTCCCTCCAAAATTCATGTCCACCTGGAACCTCAGAACATGACCTTGTTTAAAAACAGTAACTTTGCAGATGTAATTCATTAAGATGGGGTCAAACTGGATTAGAGTGGGTCCTCCACCCAATGACTGGTGTCCTTATAAGAAAGCATGTGAAGACACAGGGCAACCCACAGGGAGAAGGCCATGCGATGATGGAGGCAAGCCCAGGATGTGATGCATCCTTGTTGATGCATGTGATGCGTCTACAAGCCAAGGATTGCTGGCAACTACAAGAAGCCAGGAGAGAGACATGAACAGATATTCCCTGCTGACATGGACCGACCCTGCTGACACCTTGATTTCAGACTTCTAAACTCCTGAATGGTGAAAAAATAAATTACGGTCATTTTAAACCACCCAGTTTGTGGTACTTCCTAGAGTAGCCCTAGGAAATTAATATACTCCCGCAAATTGGTGACTTTTTAACTTATTAGAGATCCCATTTAGGCTATAGACCAGCTTCCTTATTCATAGGAGGGTTTTTCTGTCCAACATGCTGCATGCGGAGCAGGTGGATTTGGGGCAGGTCATATTACTAAACTTGCTATCATCTATTGACAATGTCAGTTAAGAATAATACAAGATTGCAGCTTTAGTGACATTTCTTGGCCTTTGATTCTAGGGACTGGGATAGACTGCCTAAGTTCAGGACTGGCTTGTAGGTTGTTGCATTAACACAGAAGCTGTATCTTAATTCTTCTGCCCCAGGCATGACTCTTTGGTGGGTCAGGGAGCAGCTTCCTGAGGGTAAAACAGTGATGGGTTCTAACATACCTTGTAGTTTTGGTTCTCCTGCAATGCTTTGCGATCCAGACTGGGGAAGCACATAGCATGGAAAGCATTATGTTCAAGGCCCGGATAGAAACATAGGTTCTATCCCACATCAGGTGGGCTAGACGGCCAGGAAGAACTCTCTCCAAGAGAGAACTCTCTACACACTGACACCCTGAAGAAGAGTCTAGGGGTGGCACGGAAACTTATAAGATATGGCAACGTTTAGCAGAACCTAGGAATGGCCTTAGGAGACGAGGGGGTCCTTTACCTAATCACTGTCCCCCAAGAGGCTTTGGGTCAACTATTCTAAAACCTAACTCATCATCTAATTAGCCTCTAGTCTATGGAAGGGGTCTATTCGTTTGGTTACTTGAGTTTTGATTAATAGCCTCTTGATCTCAGAGGATACCCCAGGGAGGTATGAGATTTAAGGTCAGGTGTTCCATGGATGCTGTACCAAGACGTTTTTTAATGCCTAAGCGGAGCACTGGTTATATCTGCTTTCAGTTTATTCCATCATAGAGAGTCTTTCATTACAGAGCTTTGGCATCTTGACCACTGGTGTAGGCCCCAAAGTGTTCTCTTATTGAAGAGAATCTTGGTCCCACTTGCAAGCTGTCCCCTAGCCTCCCTCAGCCCAGCATTGGAGGTGGGGGAACTCTGGTTTAGATACATGTCCTGGGGTGTCTAAAAGTGAGACTACAGCAAACTGCTCTGAAAGGGTTGCCTGGGAAACAAGTGGTATGGGGGACAAATGCAGTCTGAGCCTCCTTGGTGGCAATCACTGTCTTTAATTATTAATTAATTCACATTTTTGATTTGTTAGCAAGTCCCAGCTTGTAGGTGCTAGTTGAAGTGCAGAGCTTAGAGGGAAAAAGACCTTAAAACCTTAGCTCTTTGGAGATCAGCCCCTCCCTGGCACCATCAAACCCCCTCTTTTCTCCCCTTTCACTCAGAACTCTTCAAATACAGGGGTTATGAATGTTTGACCATTCTCTTACACGATTAGGTCTCTGTGAGTGACAAAAAGGGAAAGGGGTGTCTTCCCTGAGGTGGGGCTTGCGAAAGTCGCTATTTACATTTTTCTCCTCCTCTTCCTCCTTCCTGTAGAATTCTGTCTCCATCAGGAGAGCAGAGGCTCTTGTATGGAGACAGGAGATGCGAAATCTAGCTTTGACACTAGTGTATCTCATTTTTTGCCCTTGGACAAAATTCTTCACCTCTTAGGACCTCAATTTTCTCACCTGGAAAATGGTAAGAATGTGTTTTTGATTCCTTGTATGTATGCCCATGTTACATAATCCCCAAGGCCTCAGGACTCCAGACCTTTTATGGTTTCTCCCAATATAGGCAGAGGTGAGAATACCTGATGAGGATTTTAGTGAGTGTAAATACACAGAGATGCTGTGGCTTCCAGGGATTCAGTGATGTTTTTAGAAAGGTTGCTAGCCGGGTTTGTGGCCTACGTGTCCCGGTGTCTAGCAGAGCACATGGAATCTAGTGAATATCCAAATGCGTATTTTTAATGAGGGAAAGAAGAAGAGAAGATGGAAGGGAGTGGGGGATTGGGAGACTCGGGGATGGAGTGGAAGGGAGAATCCCACTGACATCCCAAAACAAGGGTGCAGAGAAGCCCTGAGTGGCTTTCTGAAATTGTCTCTCCACCCACTGTGGTCCCTTTTCTTTCTGAGAGGTCCCCTTAGATCTTAATTCTCCTTCCACACCTTAGTTCTTTCATTAGGAATAAACTGTAGGTGGGAATGCCTCACGTCACCTCACCCCCAACAGGAACAAGTAAGCCAGGCTTGGATGCCACCGAGAAGGGACCAACATACCCTCTGAGGACAGGTAGGAAAAGCCTAGGTGGGGTGTGAGTGCAGGGAGTGGAGGCCCGGAGCTGAGGGCCCTGAGGATCAACGTGATTCAGAACGTGATTGCCACGTGCAGAGGGATGGGTGCAACCAGGGCTCTGTCTAGGCTTCTCTGGGGCCGTTCTGGGTGGCAGCGGCCATGTTGTTGGTCTGGAGCAGGTAGGTGGTGAAGGCCATGTCGGCTTCCTCCTTGGATGACTAGGGGGCAACAGGAGAGGGGTCAGTGTTTGGGGCGTTGGCTCAGAGAGTGGGGGTCGGAGGGGGGGGGATGCACTAAGTATCCTAAATTCATAATCTTGGCCTAAACAACCCAAGACTGTTCACCCACTGTTCTCATTCCAGCCACTGTGCTCACCAAGAGGGACTAATTTTGAGAAATGGAAAGTTGCAGCTTCTAAAAATATCTCCCTCTGTCTCACTACCTCCTTCCAACACATGGAGTGGAACCATCTCTGTTGCCTGGGCCCGTCCCCGGAAGCCCTGCCCCCAGTCACGGCCAAGGTGGCCTAGGTTGGCGTCTGCTACAAGGTTTACATTTTTCTTTCTCTACCAGTTCAGAGACACAACACCAGGCTGGAGGGGAAGGCTGTCTCCAGGACTGACTCATTCCCCTAATTGTTCCCAGTGCTGGGATCTCTGCTGCCGCCAGGGAGAGTAGATATGATAACAAGCGTTAGTGCCTTGGGATCAGGGAAGTACGAGGAGAGGGTAACATGTGACCCAAAGGCAGGCAGGATTTCAAGTAACATGGCACTTGGTTGGGGTGGGAAGGGGCCTCTAGTGACTAACAGTACCTCCCATGAGCAAATGTCTTCCGGGCCCAGGGAAAATGCTGGTCCCCGCAAACCCTCAAGCGAGGGTGGTGACCTGAGTCTATGGGTCCCATGGCCAGCGTTTGACATTTGACCTGCCCACCCTGTGGCTGAATCTTTAATGCATTTGCCTTCCTCATCCCCTGCCAACCACTCCCCCTGCCCCCTCCCCCCCACTGCCGTCTCCCTCCCTCCTGCCAGTTTACAGCCTATAAACGCAGCTTACCTCCTGCCTGGGCCTCAGCCAGGTCAACACCACAACCAGAAAGATGCACTTTCCAAATACTGTTTACACCCCCTTCCCTACTCTGGCACCAGCCCCACTCTGAGGTGGTTTCTCCTGATGTCTAACTGCAGTCCCTCATGCTGCATTTCCTCGTCACCCACGTGAGGCCTCCTTCTCCCTCCTTGCTCTCACCCTTTTCGCCTTCTTGGGTTCTTCCTTCTCCACGGCATCCTCGGTAGTGGTGGCGAACTCTGTGTGAAGAGCAGGGGTGGGTGGGTCAGCCCTCCCCGGCCTCCTATTCCCATCCCAGATGCGGAGTCAGGGCTAATTCTTGTTCCCCAGGGACTGGGCATTCCCTTGAGTGAGGGATGTACCGTCTTTTCCTCCGAGAGTTGTCTCCTGAGTGTCTGGAGAGGCTCCCATGTTGTCATGGGCTCCAAAATCCCTGGAGTTCTCAAAGTCTGACATGCTAATGTCCGTCCTGTAGCTTCTGATTGAAATCCGGTCTGTCCGGGGGCAAAGAGGAGTTGGTGTAGAGATGGGGACCGGGGCGTCCCCGAGGGAGCCCCACAGGAGAGCTGAAGGGGGGCAAGTTCTTTGCTGCTCGTCTCTGACTAGGACCCAAGGCAGATTAGAAGTGACCCGAGTCTCCTCCCCAGTCCCTTTTCACAGACAATCTAGACTCAACAGTCGCTGACCTCTCTTCATCACTCTGCAAACTTGCAATGCCCAGGACCTTGTTTTGTCCTCAGAGATGTTTATTCTTAGCCCTGTCTTGAGCCGTGAGGAAACCAGAGGTATGAAACTGGGACACCCCGAGTCACACAGCTGACTGGTCCTCACACCAGGCTGGAAGCCCAGGTTTCCCAGCACCCTGCCCTCCTCTCCCCAGCAGCTATGCCTCTGAACTTAGACCCGCAGCAATTGAAGATGGACTTCCAGCAGAGATGACGGCATTTGGACCACAGCACTTACTGTAAGTTTTGAGCATGTATGGGTTTATTATTCCCCACCTCACTTTCCTGGACCCTTCCTTTGAGCTGATAAAAGGAAACAAATCATGGCAACTCCCCTCAGCGCCTCTGAGCCAGGACTGAGGCTCAGTGTTGGAGGTGGGGGGCAGGGAGCACCCCGGGACTCACCGACATTCTTCCTGTGTCGGGCTCTGACCACTGCAATCGCTACGGCCCCTGCAGCCAGCACCAGGGCCAGGGGCACCAGGGTGATCAGCGCTTTGGAGCTCCCACCTTGTCCTGCAGAGCTGGAGGGAGCATTAATTTAGTTAGTCCCTGCAAGGGACACTGGGGATCCCAGGAGGTGCTGGCCGGTTGTCTCCAGCCAGTTCTTCCTTCCTGGTTAATCCACTGCGTCCTCCTGATACAGCCGCCCGAGCTCTGTTCTTCTAAGAAGCCCTCCTAGACAGGACAAAGCTGAGGACCGGGCCTTGCCTGCATCCCCGGACTGGCAAATTGAACTGAATGGTGAACACCGCACTGGTCGCGGGAGAAGGGCAGAGAGCACAGACCGAGGCAGTGAGGGCTGCCTCCGCTGTCAAGAAGCGGACAGGCTCTCCTCCTTGGGCCTGGTGGACCAACCTCAGGTCCTCGGTCTCCAGAATGTTCTCCGGGTGGGGATCCCCAAATCCCTCCTCACCTGCCGGGATCTGCAGGTGCTCCGCTCCCACCAGCTGGACCTCCGACATCGTTCGCTGCTCTTTTCTCTGAAAAAAGGCTGGGACCCTGAATGACTTTGTTCTCAGTCTCCCTGGCCCTCGGCTCTATCGCCTCCTCACCAGGAGCAGCATTCACTCGACTGGTATCCTGGGACCCTGGAGAGAGCAGAGGGGGCTGGATTATGGTTCTTTCTGTCCTTGAGTTTAGGGAGTCTGAGGAGTGGGACTTCATTAGGAACCCCAGGGTCAGGGTGAGATTTCAAGACTGTTAGGATAGGGTCTCGAAGGACACTAGAAACAGGACTGGTGGTCTTCAGTAGCTTGTCACAGATGACCTCGGTCTCATTCATAGCAAATTCACTTCCATTTGCAGGGTTCCGTGTCATTAGATCCAGGTATGCATAAGGGCTGACCCATCATTTGTGGACAGGGAGATTTTTCACAGCTTTGAAACCCTGCCCAGGGCCTCTTGACTACAGGGCTGGGCGCCATAGTGCTGCCCCCTGGTGATAGCTTGGTTAGGGCTCCCTCAGTGAGCCTGACCAACTGGATGCTGACATAATCGGATTTCTGGAGGGACTAAAAATACCTTCATTAGGGATAAAACATTTCATGTGATATTTTAAAAAGAGGCTTGAAATGCAAACTTATTAGAAGATATTGCCCCGATTTTCTTTATCAGACCTTGTACATGAAGGTTATCTGGCCCTCTTTTGAGCAGACTTTGGCAGAGTATGACGCATATAACAGTGACTTTGACATTTCTACATATAGAAGAAGATCTCTCTGTATAGAAAGGGCTTCAAAGTGGCCTGAAGGAGCAACTATGGGACTTGTCTTGAAACTGAGGTTAAATGGCAAATCCACTATTTTTAATTAGTTTGTATATTTATTGGGATGCCCTTTCTGGAAGGCTAAATTAGACCAGGTGGGGGCATAATCTACCCCCCTCCCCACCCCCGCCTCTTATAGCCAACCCTAGGGGCCACCCCTGATGGAGATGCTCTTAGGCAGCTTTCTGTGGGGTCCCAGGGTACGTGGGCATGGCCCTCGGAGACTCACCCTTCACCCTCTTCTCCACCGCCACATAGACAGCCACGGTCTCTCCGTATTTGTGGCCCTCCTTCACTCCGCACCAGTACCAGCCTTCGTCCTCGCTGGTGACGGAGGTCAGGTTCAGGGACACGACCTGGCTCTTCTGGTCGCAGTTCACAAAGGCCTGGCTGGGGCCTTCATCCTGGCTGGGCAGGGTCCTGCAGCCTTTGTTGCTCCACTTACACCAGTACTTCTCATAGGAGTAGAATTTGCAGGGGAAGTGGCAGGAGATCTTGAGGGTCTCTCCCAGCCAAGCCTTGACATTCTTGGGTACCTTGAGGCTTGGTTCTCCTGGAGCAGGGAGGGAGAAATAGGCACAGAAGTCGGCGCTGGTGATGCTGCAGAAAAGTGACGGGGGGACTAGGGGGGTGCTTTGTCCACAGCCTATTTCCTCTTTGGACAGCATGGTAAATAAACACACTATACTGAACACAAAAGCACTTGTAATTATGTGTCTATAATAGATTATTGGTGACCACCGTGAGTCACTCTAGTCTATCACAGACCATAGACCTTGCTAATGACTTCAATTTGCTTTCCTCGTTGTTATCTGCTCTCCTAGACTCAAGACAGCCATACTCTACTCCGCTGACGCCGTATATACTGTAAAAGAAGCCGATACTCTTGATCGCTGGAGGTGTGGTAGTTTGAAGAGTGTGGGGCAGGAAAGGGTTTGTTACAGGTGTGAACGGGACGGGGATGGGTGCTTGATACAGGTATGAGCAGGTGGGCTCTCTCCATCAGCATGGAGGTGGGGGAAGGTGGGAGGCAGAGTGGTTGAGGGGTGTTACTGCTGCTGACTGGAGGGGTACCTGGGGCTGCCTGCCTTCCCTCTTGCCCCAGTGCAGCAATTACCTTCCACAACCTTGAGCTCCACCGTGGACATCCAGCGAGTATCGCCGCTTGTCAAACACCAGTAGAAGCCGGCGTCCTGGGTGGTGAGCTGGTTGAGGATGACGGTGTAGGTGCCATTGCCTGGCTCCTCGTACAGTGCGAGCCTGCCCTCGTACTGCTCCTTGACCAGCCCCTTGCTCTCCACCAGATTCGGGCAGTGGCCACCCTGAGTGTCTTCCCAGCGACACCAGTACTTCAGGCTGCCTGTGTCCTTCGGGTTGTAGGCACAGGACACGGCCACGGAGCCTCCCACCACTCCTTTCACCACAGGCTGACTTGGGGGAATCATGGTCTCTAGAAGCACAGACAGGGATGGGAAGGAAGAAGCAATGCGGTCTGGGCAGCCTCTTCCCCGTGGGCTCGGCCAGGGTAGAGAGTGACATTTAGACCAATCACCTCACCCTCCTGAGAAAGTGAAAAAGATTTTCCTAATGTCACAGAGCCCAGCACTGGAGCCTTCACCCAGCCTCCAGGAGACTTCCCCACTGGTCTGGCGACCTTGATTCCTTCCCCCACCTTATTCTGAGCAGAGAATGGAAGGGGTTTAAAGAGAAACTATTAGCCTTTCTCCTTAGGCTTCTTACAAAATCTCCCCCTAGGTAAGTTTTTGTCTGTTTATTAACTTGTCCCACAAAAGGGCCAGATGTTTTTTCTCCAAATTAAGAAAATGTATTAGAACAGTATGATTTAAAATATACACTATGTAGCACAGATAAGTTTAATTGTTGAGCACCCCGACTGAGGGCCATGTCCAAGAGAAGAAGCATGGCTTCTCTCCAAGAAGCTAAAGTTGAGATTTCATGAGAACCCCAGATGACTGAAGATGCTGAGGGATGTGGTGAGGACCGAGCTAGATGGAGAAATGATGTACAGGGAATGTGAGCCCCTTACAGGAAAGTCACAAGGGCAGTGACCATGAACTTCAAGTACTGGTTCACTGTGTCTCATGAGGGTAACTCTGTGTGGAGTGCTCCAGGGTGAGAAGAAGCAAAGATTTAACCTGCTGAATAACAAATAACCCTAAGAGATGTTAGAGGGGAGATTTTAGAAGCTGGGGCATTGCCTTCCTGGGAAAGCTTTGCGACCAACGTAAGTCAAGACTTCTTCCATCTGAGTGTGAAGGATGAGATGCCATAGTGCTCGAGGGTCAGGTAGCCTCCGTGTTATGTCCTCACCATGACTCCCTGAAACCCAGGCAATCTACAGGTCGGGTCTCAATCAGGAGCTTCACTCCTCTCATTCCTATTGATCAGGGACGGCCATCAAAGGCCTTTGATAACAGAGAAGAAGAGTTAGGAGATCACACAAGGCAAAGGCTATGTCGTATAGCTCTCGTGTACAGCTGCCCACAGAACATCTGATCCAGGGCTCGTCAGTGAGCAGCTATTGTCAGCTGACTGACGGAGATTAAATAGACTCACAGGGAGCGAGTGAGGCTCTCCCCTGCCAGACTGCCCACCTCTTCCCTCTCCCCACTCTCAGGTCTCACCTTCATTGACGAAGAGTTGCCAGGCCTGGGTGGGCCAGCCTTCCTGAGGCTCACCATCTGGGTTGGCTCCGCACAGGTAGAGCCCCGCATCCTCTTTCCTCAGGCTGGTGACAAGCACTCTGAAGCCGTCATCCTTGATAGTGAACAGGATCCTGCCCTCAAAGTCCTGAGCCTTCTTCCCCAGCGTGTTGAAGATCACACTGCAAGCTTCCGCATTTTTTACCTGGCACAGAAATTGGGCCACATTTGCCTTCTCGGGGCCCACGATACAGTCAAAGGTCACTGAGCCCCTCAGGTCTCCATAAATCAGCTCACGCTTGGGCTTCAGCACTTGGAGGTCAGCATTGCTCTTGTCGGCGTTGGCATCATCCCCAGCCTGGCAGACGTACATCCCAGCATCGTTGAGCTGGATGTGATTGATTTCAACGCTGAACGCTAATTCGTTGGTACCCTGAATATTGAGATGTACTCTGTTGCTGTAGCTGGGGCTCACATACCCAGTAGAGTCGGTGACTAGCACGCAGCTCTGGCCTGTCTTCTTGCACACAGATTTCTTCTTCTCAGAATTCACAGCCCTGAAAGGGCAGTTGATGGTCACTTTTCTGCCCAGTTCTGCTGTGTAGACGTGGACGCCATTTATCTGCCCAGGAGCTGCAGAATGAGGGGTGGGGGGTAAGTTGTGATTTTGCTTTCTTGCAACAATAGGACTACTCAATGTTCCCCTTGAGGGCTGGGTGTGCCTGTCACCTGGAGTGCCCTCTTTTCCAGAGGGACACTGTCGGAATATCTACCAAGGCCCAACTTTACTGCTGCCTCCTCTATGAAGGCTTCCCAAGCTGGCACTCGTCTCTCCCTCCTCTATTCTGTCTTGATACTTACACCTGTATCACTTATTACATCCAGTCTTGTGGACTTTGGGCAAGAACTGATCATTTTATTTACGCTGAGAGTTTTGATGGACTAATGGATCTCAGGTTAGAAAATATATTTTAAAAGAAGCCTTCTGGTGACCCAAGGTCTTGATCTGAAGGGTGCTCTAATAGCAAGAATTTAAGGAACCCTATGAATCTCTCCCTGCTCATGGACCTCTTGTCCCTCCTGCAACAAATCTAATGAGAGACGCTGTCCTCCTCATGCTCTTCTAAGTTAGAGCCTTAGTAAAACCTTAAATGTTTCAGGCCCTGAAGACCTAGAAAAGTGCCCCCGCACCCCACCACCAAGTAGGTCCCGTCTGTCTTGTTTCCATGTTCTATTATGCAAAGTCCTTTCCTCCAGATGGACCCATAGCCTTCCCCATGCCCTCTCAGGAGATCCTTCCTCAGGCCTTCCTGTTGCTCCTGGGATGATTCCCTCTCACTTTTCCCCAGAAGTCTAAGGCACCTGGATCCTTACCTTGACTGACTTCCAGGCTCACATCAAAGGATAGGCCTCGGCTGCTAATGCCCAGACCACACTTGTAGAGCCCCGAGTCATTCCGAGTGAGATGGCCGATGTTCATCACAAATGTGCCGCTCTCTGGGAAGTTGGTGAGGTTGGCTCTGCCCTCATAGTCCTTGGAGACGTAGCCCTCTGAGGAGATGAGGGTAATGCAGCGGCCCCTGGCTCCCTGCCGGCACCAGTACTTACGGGTATGCCGGTTGACGGAGGTGGCAGGGTAGTAGCACTTGATAGACACTGAGCTGCCTTCCACACTGCTCACCTCCTGAGGACCGAATATGGGACTCTTCATGGAGACCACTGTGGGGACAGAGACAGAGGCTTTCCGAGGCTGCAGGAGGGTAAAGCCCGCTGAGAGGATCCAGACAGCCCACGCCGAGGACATGAACGTTTCCTCCCAAGACATGTGCCTTCTGTGGATTAATTACCATGTGCTACAGCTAGGCAATTGCTAAATTGCCAAACTGTTGAACAATTCTTACATTTTAATCGTAATTCATTAATGATAACCATTTTAAGGAAAACGGAATCACAAACTTATTTAGTGATATCCCTTGTGTGTGTGTATATATATATATTTTTTTAAACCACCCTCGTGGGGTGCTACGTTATTTCCTTTGTTATCTGTTATTTCCTTATATTTCTGAAAACGCTTTACAGATTACTTTCTTTTTTTTTTCCAGATAAAAATATTAAGAGCCACAAGGATAAGTCATTTCCCCAAAACCCCCAAACAAAGCAACTCATAGTGATGCTTCGTTCAAGGTCAAGGTCTTATTTTCTTTATTCCCAGTGAAGATCCTTCACCAGACCCCTGACCTTCAAATGTGGGAGCGCCATTTCTGTTCCCTATCCCCAGCGCTGGCTCACCAATCCATTTTCAGACGTGGCCTCTCTGCATCGTCTGTGCGGTTACTCCTCAAGGGAGTGCAGGCTTTGCAAAGGACATCCTTGGGGACGGGCCTGATTTCAGAGCCCCCAGGGAACTGGGTCTGGGATGGGGGTGGGCTGGGACCTGGCCGACGCACCTGGGAAGACAGCCAGCAGGCAGGCGAAGAAGAGGCGCGACATCGCTGGAGGATCCCGTGGGGCTGTGCCACACAGGCCGCCTTCTTGAGTGGTTGCTGAAAGACAATAGCATGAGGTGATGGAGTGCCTTTGTCTTCCAAGACTAGCTGACCGAGTTCCTGCAACACCTGTTTGATTTTGTATCTCCAGTAACCGACATAAAACCTGTGGAAGAATGAATGGCTCCACCTTTCCCATTACAGTTCAAAGTCCCGTTATCAACAATGCTTCTTTGTTCCTTAATAGGTATAAGTAGATTTTCATCTTCTCAACTAAGCTGCAAAGTTCCTTTGGGGTAGGGACACGCACATGGGTCATTTCCTCTCTATCCCTGTCCGGGGGTCACGGTCCTGGGCAAGATCCGTTACAGCTCAGGAACAGCTCACCGGATAATTGGTTACTACCAAGAAATGGCTCCATCCCTCTGTTCCAGCCGCCCTCCCTACACCCCTGGGAGGTGGAGGGGGGCTGACATATTTTATGGCGTGTCCTATGAGTAAGTAGAGATGCCTAGAGGCAGCCTAGCAAGGATGAAAATGATGATGATGGTCATAACCACCATGAATGGTCTTGTACCATGTTCCAGGCACTGTGTTAAATAATGTACCTGTATTATCTCATTTAAACTTGATATCGCCCCACGGAGGTGGGTATTCTATTTTTGTTGTTGTTGTTGTTGCTGAGGAGACGGGCAATCTTATCCACATTTTACACAGGAGGAAATGAAAGCTTAAAGGTTAAGTGCTTTCCTCGCGTTCACACGAGGATTAAGTGTGGGGATAGGTAGGGTGGGAGTGGAGGAGGTGGGCAAGACCTGAATCCTGCTTTGTCTGACCCCCAGGGTCTAAGCTCTGAGCCTCTCTTACTGCACTGTATTGCACCTCAAAGAGAGTGGGATGCTTATCCCTCATGCTTATTCCTGCTATTTGTAGAGCCCCCTTTGCTTATCAAAGCATTGCCATTTACACTATTTCACTGGAGCTCTATAAGTTCCCTTTAAATAAGACAGAACAGATATAATTACAACCATTTCATAGACAAGAAAATCAAGATCTTGAGATGCTGAGTGATCTGCCCATGATTTCCCAGACCCTCAGTTATGGGGTTGGGGTTCAAAATGTAGGTGTGATGGCCTCTGTTATCCTGGTTGCTGAGGTGGGTCCGACGAAGATGGAGAATCCAAAGTAAGGCCACTCAGAGGGTGCAGCACGTGTGGACCTTGTAACATCTGTGGACATGGCCCAGGGCTGGGGAGGGTTGAGGGCCCCAGGGCCCAGCCTGACCACAGCTGTCCTCTGGACCCAGACTGCAGCCTAAAGGAGGAGAGAGGCGAAGAGGGGAGTCCCCACTTTCCCACGGACTGTGACAGGATTTCAACTTTGGAATGGACTTGACGAAGAGAGTGTGAAAGGAGAAAACTGTGTTCACAAGTGCTGGGCAGTAACCAGCACCCGTAAAGAGAAGGAAGCTCTAAGCAGCGGGGGGCGTGGAGACGCATCTCCCAGGCTCCCTTACTGCCTTGGCCCTGTTCCTACTCTCAGAGACGCCCTTCGTTAGCTTGAGCCAAAGGAAATAGAGCTGTTTATCTCGGTTATTTCTTTTCCGTGAGGGAATTTCCCAGCAAGGCACCTTTTTATTTCCTTGTGGAGATAAAGGTATTCTGTTTCTCCGGTTCTTCAGAAGAGTAAGAGGAGCGGGTGGGGGCAGATATGGGTGCCGGGTGGCAGCTTGAGGCTCTCTTGATTCTGGTTAACTGCCCCGGACTTTTCATACCAGGCCAATGATTAACTTCTGGGGTGGGGCCTTAGCCAAATGCCAACGTCCCTCCCAGCCTGGATGTGCTCAGGCAACGCTGGCTGCAGGACCACCTGAGTGGGCACCGTGGTGGCCATGGGATTGACTCCCAGGTGGGGGCAGGGGTCAGAGGCCTGGGAAGTCTCTCTCCTCTGGAGCACTTGGGATGGACTCGCTGCAGAGTCCCAAGGACTCTACCACCCGCCATTTGCGCTGGCCTTGGATTCCGTGGCCAGTGGGCGGACACAAAGCCACGTGCTTTGAGGAGCCCAAGCCAGTAGCAGCTCTCTGGTTCTGGTCGCTGTTCTCACCTGACATCAGCAAGCTTCCTAATATTTCTGTGAGACTGGGGTCGGTCTTCCCATAGGCTGAGCTGGGGGATGCAACCCCTCCTCTGGATTGGTAAAAGCAATTTGCCTTGGGTTACATAGAGTCAGATGCCAGATTTTCCAAAGCGGGGGTCCCGACTGCCAGCCCAGGCTTCTCTCATCTGTGACATGCTTGGATGGCTGTGAAGGTCCACGTCGGGGGAGGATGCGCACACGTACCCATTACCCTTTGCATAACCTCACACCAAGGATGAGATCACCAGGCATGCGCAGGGGGAGGGCAAATCTGGTAGAAGTTGACCTTGGTGAGGAAACACACAGTCCAGTCCCCAGGGATACTGGACTCTTCCCGTGTCCCCATGCTCTCAAGAGCAGGAAATCTTTGATCAAAGCTAAACTTGAAACACAATTTCTCTGTTCGCAGCTGAAAGGACCCTGGGCTTTGCAAATCATTTGAAATCCCTTCCTCTCAAAACCAGACTTTCTCCCAAACCTGGGAGATTCAGGTCTCAGGGAGGCCCCAGTTCCATGGTAGCTGGGGCTGGAGTCAAAGGATTTGCTTTAGGAAGGAAAGAAAGAGCATAACATCTAGTATGCAGCAGATGCTTTGCTACCTTCTTTTCTTATATGACTTCATCCATCATCTCAGCCACCCAAGGGATAAATGATATCTTCATGTGCAGATGGGAAATCTAAGGGTTAAGAGATTCTTGGCCCCAAGACTCCACAGCAGAGTGGGGTCGAATCGCTACCCTATTATCACTACTTGGATGCTCAGAGGGACCTGTTCTTTTGGGATCTACATGGGCTAGTATATCATGCGTGAAGGCACATTTTCTGGCTCTTAAAAAGGAGCCAAGGGCTTCCCTGGTGGCGCAGTGGTTGAGAGTCCGCCTGCTGATGCAGGGGACACGGGTTCGTGCCCCGGTCCGGGAAGATCCCACATGCCGCGGAGCGGCTGGGCCCGTGAGCCATGGCCGCTGTGCCTGCGTGTCCGGAGCCTGTGCTCCACAACGGGAGAGGCCACAACAGTGAGAGGCCCGCGTACCGCCAAGAAAAAAAAAAAAAGGAGCCGTATTTTCACTAGTCAGGCTGGGATATTCTAAATCATTCTCATTTTACCAAGTTACCGACCCTGATATATTCATAACGTATGTCTACACCATTGTGGGTTGGGGCAGGGTGTTAGCCCTGCTGAATAATAGAGTCTATCTCCTCGTAGAATTAATCTAGCTATAGCTCCCCTGAAGTTAGAGTGGTTGGTCTTCAGCTCTCATGGCTTGGAGTCAAATCTCTGTCCATCTAATCTTAGGGTTTTCTCCTTTTTCAGAGGGAGGAGGCTCTCCTGGACCAGGTCCTGGCTTGGCTGCTGGCGAGCACAGGCCCTCAGCAACGCTGGGTTCTTCACCTGTTTGGCACACAGCAGAGGGTCAGCTGAAGCTCTCACAGCCTCCGGGGCTTTAGAGGGAGCAGAAGCAGGCACTATGGGGACTTGAAGCCAAGTGGGCAGTTTCTGACTTCCTGTGAGTGTGAACTTGGGGGAACAGGAAGCTTGGGGCTCAGAGGAGCAGGGAGTGGCTGGTCTGGCTGGGGAAGGAGCTTTCCTTGGCCTGGACTGAATGGCCAGGAGAGGCACTGACTGGCTCCATGTGGGACTATCACTCTCCTCTCCCGTGGGTGCAGAGGCCGAGCACAGACTAGCGTGAGCCTGGAAACCACAGCATCGCTAGGGGAGGGAAGGCAGTCTGTGTAGTCTGGAAGTGCCTCAGACTTGTAGTGGCAGGCAGGCGCATAGGAGAGGCTATGAAGTTTATGTAAGCCCTGGATTGTGGGAGAATCTCCAAGGAAAGACAGTGTTGGGGAAAAGGAATCGGAACTCCAGAGGGCAGGGAGACGGAGAGAGAGCAGCCACAGGGTCCAAAGGATATATGAGCTAGAAAGACCCAAGACTTTCTGGTTCCATTCCTGTCAAAAGTCGGAATGCAAGACTTCAGCAGAAATTAAGCATTTGGGCTACAAGCTCCATGAAGCTCTGGGAATAAGACTTGTGGATTTTCAGATGGCCTTTCCACAAAGACTGAGAACCCCTGTTATTGACTCCATCCCATTCTACCCTGATGTGTAAGTGTTTACCTCACTACTCTACCAGATGGCAAGCTCCTGGAAGTTAAGAGTCAACTGAAATCAATCTCTCCACCTCCAGAAGGCCTTGCTCTCCAGAGAGTGCCTGGCGAAGACCAGCTGCTCAGCAAAGACTGATTAGATTGGGAATGGTTACAATCTCATTCCCTCTCTGAGAAGGGCAAAGTTAGGGCTGATTTCTCTCACTTTGCCCAATAGCTTCTTGGTTCTGGACACTCAAGGGAAAGTAGCATGAAGAGGAGCATGGAGGATGGAAGAGAACCCAGAGGTCCAGAGTCCTGCTCTGTCACAGGCTACCAGAAGAGCTCTACCACTTGGGCAAAATATGCTGGCTCAACTTTCCCATCTGCAAAATGGGCATCATGGTCCCTGACTCTTCTAGTTGAAGGGCTACTGTGGGATGGGGGACTATGGAGTGGAATAACAGGTTAATATATATGGAAGCACTCTGAAGAGTGTAAAGTGCTCTTCCACCGTAAGAGGTTGCAATTACTCCTTAGCACAGGAGGGTGAGGGTCTGTGCACTTAACTTTTACGGTTGCTGTGCACTTGGAGAGTAGCACAGAACACGGACTCCTCAGCCTGGCTCTCGTCTCTCTTACTTGGGGGTTGTGTGATTGGGGGCAGGCTATTTAAACTCATTGAGCCCCAAGTCCTCATCTGTAAACTGGAGACAATTGTACCTAGTAGAGTGAGTCGCTGTAAGGATTAATTGAAGCGACATATGTAAAGTTCTAAGCAGGGCGCTGGGCTTAAAAAAAAATAGTTCCTTGCCCATATCCTCTTTAAAATCAACACAGTCTTCTCTTTTTCCTGTCTTAGAGTGAGAGAACAGAAGTCTATTTGCTGAGCGTCCTTTGAAGACTGGGGGGAGCTGCTCAGATTAGACCAGCATGGCCTGAAAGAGAACTAGGTTAGAAGTGAGGGATCATAATTATAGCTAGCACGTACTGAGTCATTTTCAAGTGCTTTACATGTGTTAACTCATTTAATCTTCACAACCACCCTAGAAGGTAGGATAAAATGGGCAAATGCATTTCACAGATGAGACAGTTGTGGCCCAGAGAAGTAAGACATTTGTCCAAAGTTATACAGTAGGTAAGTGCCTGGGATGGGATTCAAATACAGGCATTCTGGGTCAAGAGTACAAGATTTTAGTCACTGTGCTGTACTGCAGAGGGTCTTAGAGTTGAGAGGAAGCAGTCAGGAGGGGAGGGAGCAGGAAATCCAATCTCAGAGAAGTTAGTCCAGTTCTCGCCTCTCTGCTTTTCACAGGAAAGGTAGTTCCTGTGAAGAGACTCTATTTGAACCCGGAGGTAGGTGCCAACAGAGAAATTTCTTCCTGAAAAAATAATACTGACTGCTATTTATTTAGCACTTACCACGTGTACAGCATGCTACATTCGTTTCCTAAAACCAGACACGTTGCCTTCAAAGCTTCTGTCTACTCCATCACACTGTGTCAGTGCCAGGGACTTTGGTCTCCCAGCTTCAGCCCACCCAAAGAGGGGCAAGACGTAGATGAGGGGATCTCTGCTGAGCACATGCCTGAATAATGTTATTGTTTATAAAGCTGGGTATTGTGTTCTTTAGGTGATGTCAGAATGTCCCCATGACCATATCAAAATGACTGCCCCAAAATGTTGTCATTTGTACTTGCCGGGTGAACTTACACCACTCACATTAACTCACAGTCTTAGTTTCCTCAACTGTAAAATGGGATTGTGATACCTACCCTGCCTACCTCCCAGGTTTGTTTCAGGTGGGAAGGGAATGAAGCTGTGAAAGCCAAGGGTAAGTGTGTTTACTACTTGGAAGCTGCTGCTATCACACTATTTGTAAAATAAAGCCACAGCGTCTAGAGGTGCTAAGAGACAGGCTAAGAGACAGCTAGCTGCTGTCCTGGCTCCTGGTTCATTGCTCTTTCCGCTACATCACTACACCCAAGGCCAGGGAGAGAGATGGATGGAGAGTTTCAGAGCTGGCTCTGGGCAGACCAGAGACTTGCCTTCTTCCCGAACCCATGAATTGGCCTATCTCGTCTCCAGGTGTTCAGGGACCTGTAATTACCCTAGTGAAGGGGGAGAGTGATGGCGAAGGCTGTGGTGCAAAACAGCGCCAGCAGCTTAGGTGGCCTGGGGCAGTTGCAAAAAGGGAAGTGGGGGTGGTGAGAGACGGAGCTTGCGCAGCATCTGTGCTTGTGCCGGAGGGTCCCCTGGCTGGCCTGGGGATGCTGTCGGGCTGGGCCGGGGGAAAGCCTATGTCTGAGGCCTCCGGGCTGCAGAGCCAGGAGAAACATCAGGACTGGGGAATGCTGCCTATGCCTGGGAGGGGCCTCTGCCCGCCTCACTCACTTTCCCAGGAAGGACCTCATTTTTCCCACTTTAGCAGGTGCAGGATGTTACAGTGATACACACTATACCTCAAAGTGGCAGGAATCTGCGAGAGCAAAGCTGGGTTGAAATTGGAAAGGATCTCAGAGGCTCTTCGAAGCCGGGAATAAGGGGCTGCCTGTGCCCTCACCAGAAAGGTGGAGGTGGAAAGCTTCAAGGACTAGAAGAGTACCTGCCTCGCACCAAGCACTGCATATGCCTTATTCTATCCAGGTCTTTCTGCTGCTCAATAGTCCTGGAATAACTGAACCGAACTGAAAAACACCAAACAACTGTTATTTCGCTCTAGAGTTTTCAAAGCAATTCCACACGTTTTCTCATTTGAATCTCACATCCACCCTAAGTGATTGGCCTTATTTGTATCCCCATTTTACACATTAGGAAACCGAGACTGAGAGAGCGATTAGGTGACTTACCTAAGGTCCCAGTTAAGCTATAAAGGAGTTAGTAGGGAATTCGGAGACCAAACTTAGAGCAGAACCACATGTGCTGACCCAAGACATCCCTTCTTCCCACCTGCTGAGCTTCCACCCATGCGTCCTTACTCAGCTCTCCGAGATGCGCCTGCCTACTCCCCCACAACAGGCTCGAGCACACAAGCAGCGACCACACTCTCCTCACCCCACTCTCTGTAAGCTGGGAGTCATGCACGCAGAGAGCACTGCGTGAGACACCATCCCGGGCCCTTCCCAGATGGCACCCCTTCGGGGATCCCAGGGCAGCCACACTTACTGTTAACCACTTCCTTCTATCCTGTCAGCTTCTTGGGCACAGCCTGCTGACCAGTCTGCAACCCTTGCCTTTCTAGAAGCCTCTGGCAGGACACTGGATGCTGCTGCCAAAACTGAAACCGTGTGTGGTGCTTGACCCACACCTGGGCTCTTAAAGGGACACTCTCCCATGGGCATGGCGGCTGGCCAGTGGCACGTGACTCCCCCAGATCCCTTGCTTTCCTTTCCTTTTGGCTTTCCTGGCTGGCACCACTTGCTTCTCCTTGACCTTGGGAGACTCTGTTCCTTGGGAATATCCTACATCTTTACAGCTGCAGGATGTGAGATAGGGTATCAAGCATGAAGAGCCCGTTCTGTTGCTTTCTAGCTGCAAGATTCTAGGCAAGTCACCTTCATATTTCTTTTCAGCTGGAAAATAGGGAGAGTAATACCAAACCTACAGGTTGAGGATATAACCAGATATTAGATGTGAAACACCTAGCCCAGGGCACGGCGTGGAATCGATATGCATCGGAAGGGGTATAGGTGGCAGGAATAGCCTCACATCCTTGGACTCATATCTCCACTCACCTGGCGACATGTCCCCCACTCCCTGGGCTATTCAGCCTGGATTAAGTCCACTTGTTACGCATCTCCTGCAGAGCCCCTTTTGCCAGCTCCAGAGCTCCCAGGACGCCGGGGACTGTGCTCTTCCCTCCTCACTCACTAGAGGAATTGGAGATTTTGGCTGCCTCTGAGCTCCCCCGGGAATGGCAGACCTCGGAGTCTTGTTGGAACCTGGGTTTGGCGCCTCGGCAAAGAGGGCGCTGACAGGCAGAGCTGGGGTAGAAACCTCCTTCCCTGACTCAGTTAGTCCTTGGTGCTCTCCCTGACCCGACCCAGTTAGGACTCCCAGGAGTTCCCCAAATGACCTGAGTCACACAAGTGAACCCCACTCCCCAACAGACATGTGCGTCCTCCACCCCTCACCATGCTCCCCCAACAGAATCCTGCCCCATCATACCTGCGCAGGTCTGGCCCAGGCTCTCCCTACAGCATCCTACGGACTGAATCCCAAAAAGGGGAAGGAGGAAAGGGGAAATAGAGTCCCGGAAAAACACAAGGCAGTCAGAGCCCAGGTCTTATTTTAGCTAACCACTCAGTCACAGCAGGCTATCAACTCGCGATCACAGGTTTGGATGGCAAGAAAAGAAACCAGGTTCTCTACTGTGGAGTTTAATTTTAGACCCTAAACCCACAATCTGACTGATGTAAGAAAAAAGTTACCTAGTCATTTCTGGGCAAAGTCGGTCCAATTCAACGATATCTCAGTCACTTTACTCCCGATTGAAAACTCAGTCTCATTCTGGATTTTCTTTCCTTTTCGTCTCCCCTCTCTCCTCTGGTGATGATGTGAACCCTGGGGAAGTGGGCCTGGGTGAGGGGATGGCTTGTGCCAGTGTAACTGTCGAGGCAGTGGGGAGGAGGGTCCCATCACACTGGCCTTGCTTTGTCACGGTTCTATGTTGGCCTCATGCGCCGGAAGGAAATAGTCCCATCCACTGAGGTGTAATGTGCCCTGCTGGTGGGTGGCCTTTACACTGGCCCATCCTGAGAGGTCTGTTGTCCACTCTGTGTTCTACTTGTCCCTTCGTCTGGGCTCCTTCGGGTGGGACCTCCGGGCCCACTCAGCCCTTCCTCGCCCTTCTTGTGTATACAGGGAAATGCGGCTCACCTGCATCTTTCTGATGCCTCCGGGAGATCGTGAGCCTCAGAGGCACGTTCTCCCCAACACTCCTTGTAGCCTTCTGTGCTCCATTGTCCCCATGTAACTGAGGCTGCAAAGGACATTGGCAAGATGCTAGCCACCAAAGTTGCATACAGGACAAGCAAGGCACAGACCCCCTTGGCTCTGGTGTCTCCAAACCCTTCTGGACCTCTCCGTCATTGCCAACCTCCTCTCCCGACTGCAGCCCTGATCTAAGCCTGATGGTGGTGGGCGGGAAAGCACAAAGACACATCGATAGCTAAGCCATCTTTCTTCCCCTTCAGCAATTGTTCTTCCTCCCAGTTCCAGGGTCAATGTGAAGTGGGAGGATGTGAGGGGAGATGGAGATGGTTTGGGGACAGTTAGGGGAACATCCTGGTTCTGCTCCTTTCAAAGGTTTTCCTTCTCTCTCTCTCCTTTGGAGCTCAATTGTCAAGATATTTGTAGGTTTTGTTTTCTTAGTCTCATTAACCGATCTCCTCCAAAGCAGGGATACCTTGTGTTGTCTGGGCTGGAGTTGGTGTTAAGAGAGGTCCACTGAGCACTAAGACAGAACCTTGATGAGTGTAAGCCTGTGGGGAGGGAGGGAAGCACATCCATGAAACAGTTGCTTCTCATGCTGCCTTGGGGGCCTCAGATCTCCACTCCTATTCCTGTAGTCTGTGATGGTGGGAGGGTTCCTCGATCATGTCCTGCTGTATTCCCAGGAGTCCCCAAGACTACCTTAGCACACCGTTCCCCCACTCACCCCCGCCCCGCCCTACATATCCAAGACCCGCCTGGATTAGTGATCCAGCTTAGGGAAAGAAGAAAATGAGAAGTAGAACCCAGGGAAGAGCCACAAAGTCAAGACCCTGCGTCCTATTTTGGGCTCAGCCACATGCTAGTGGTGTGATTAGAGTCCCCCAGCTTCCCCTCTTTCTCTGTGGTTTCGCCACCTGGAACCCACTGGCCCTGAGACATAGCCCCTGCATCCCAGTCCTGAGAGAGGAGATACTGGCCAAGAGGGTCCAACTACCCAACTCAACAGTGATGATAGCAACAGGAATTATACCTCCAAAACTGCCATCACTTCATCTGCTTAAAAGCTCCCCCTCCCTCTTAAAATCATCATATGAGAAGAATATAATAATGAGAACGGCTTCTCATTTGGCTTTCACGACTCTGGGACTCAGCATGAGTCAGTGTGGGGAAGTCCAGAGCCCTGGTCTGGGGACAGAACGCCTATATCGTGGCTCTGGCTCTGCCTCTGACTTGCTGAGCGACCTTTGCCAAATCACTTCCTCCTTTAGGGCTGCAGTCGTTTCATCTGTTGAATGGGGGCGCTGGACCAAATGGTCTCCAAGGCTTTTCCGGTTCTAGGATTCTGTGTTTTGATCGAGCACCCCATTAGAGTCCTGTGGTTGCTGTAACAAATTACTACAACCTGTGTGGCTTAGAACAGCTGAAATGTATTATCTCTTGGTTCTAGAGGCCAAAAGTCTGAAATCAAGGCATGGGTGACGTGCTTCCTCCGGAAGCTCTGCGGAAGAACCTGATCCTTGCTTCTTCTGGCTCCTGGTGGCTGCTGGCATTCCTTGGCGTCCTTTGGCTTGTAGCCGCATCCCTCCGATCTCTGTCCTTGTGCTCACGTTGTCTTTTGAAAGTGTATCTCAAATGTTTCTCTGCCTCTCTTATAAGGACACTTGTAATGGCATTTGGGGTCCACCCGGATAATCCAGGATGATCTCCTCATCTCAAGATCCTGAATTGAATTACATCTGCAAAGACTCTTTTCTCAAATAAGATAACATTTACAGATTCTAGAGATCAGGAGGTACACATGTCTTTGGGAGGTCGTGTTTCAGCCTACCACAAGCATCTACTATGCCCATGACCAGTTAGATCAGTTTGCCACAAAATTACGCCCACAAAAAGTTCGAGGTCCAGGGAGATTTGAGACATGCAGGGGTATGCCTCCCTGTTCCCCAAGGGCTTATGGTTTAACTGAGGATTCATCACCCCAACACACCACTGCCAAAGAGCGAAACCAGCCAGGCAGTGTAGCCTTGTGGAAAGCTCCCAAGCTCCAGACCCAGAATGCCCTGGGTTTATGTAGGAGCCCTGCCACCTACTAGCGGGGGGACCCTTGACAAGCTTTTTAATGTCCCTGGACCTTGGTATTCTCATTTATAAAATGGGGCTAATTACACTTACCCCATAATTATGGTATGAAGATTAACTGTAATATGGACAGTGGCTGGCATCTAAAAGGTGTTTATTGTCCAGCTTCAAATGAAAGGGACAGCATAGGCTTTTGGAACAGAGCCCCACTGACCCATGAGGAACCAAGGGCGGGGAAGTGGAATGACTTGCCCAGGTTTGCATGGTGAGTTGATGGCGTGGATGGGTTGAGAACCAAGGTCTCCCAGCATTGGGCACTTTCCTCCACTTCCCAAAGCCTTTACTCCCCTAGATGAATCTTCTGAATTGTGTTTCCCCAGGCAGCAAAGGGCTCCCATTTGCATCTTGAACTGATCCAGGGAAGACGGGAGGGGGCCAGGTCCACACGCCTCCGCAGGTCCAGCCCTTCAGATTGGCACCACTAGCGTGTTGCTCCCAGACCCGGGGCTGACCCAGCCACCAACAGAGAAGGGGAGGTCAACACCATCCAGTCCTCCCCCAGAACACCACTGCCCTTCTGGCATTGCTCACTGTGGATGGTCTCCATGAATGTAGCTGGACAAGTGGGATAAGATGGGACGGATGAAATGCCTATAACTGCCGTTTACTGCCTGCTCTCTGCTCCCATGTGCGGATTTTTAGCTAAGTCAATGTTTAACCCTTGTCTGGAGTCAATGTTTAATCCCAGGTCAGCCAGCCCTGAAATTTAGCATTCCTTGGTAAGCCAATAATATATAGTATTTTAGTATCAATCACTGGAAAATAGAATTGTGACAGTGGATCTACCAAAGCTAAATAGCAAGCCCCATCCCCCCCTTTTTTTTGTTTTAAGGATGTTGACTGTTTGGGGTTGTTTATGCCAAGTATGCTGCCCTTGCCATCAGCAAATAATGATCTAGCATTTCCTGGCCCCAGCTGTTATCTACTGGCAAGAGCACAGCATTGGTTCTTCCTGTTCTAATTTCACCTTTGAGGCTTGGGAGAGGGCATGGGATGGGGACGACTGCCCTTTTGGTCAGCTGAGCGCTGCCATCTGGCAACGTGGTCCCTAGTGTGGTCACTGCCTGGAATCCCAGACTAGAACCGTCCAGTTGGCTGGGCTTGCTCGGGCAAGCTTTTGGGGGAGTTTCTAAGCACAGACTTATGTTCAGAGGCTCCCTGGTGAATCTCCCCATTAGGAAGTAGGTAGAAGGAAACTTCATTATAAATGCTCTATGTTTGCCTGGCTACTGGGTGATTTCATAGGGGCTCCCCAGGGCCCTTCTTAAGGAGCTTGGAGCATAGCATCTATGACCTGGCAGCATTGTGTCCATGACAAGAGCAAGCTCAATGAGGGAAAAGTCAGAATGGCAAGCTGGGTGGTGGACACGTGGGGAGTGTGAAAGAAGGGGAGAGGGCTGCGACCAGATTAGAGGTTCAGGTTACCGGATGTGTTGGAGAGGGTGACTTACTGGCCAAGTGTGTGCACCTGAGCCTCAAATCTTTTCTTTTTTCTACATGAACTCACTGAGTCACCTCCTTCTCCCTGACTACCTGCCTCCCTATGTCACTGTCCAGATGTCCAATCCCTCATCTGTTTTCCTAGCTCTGTTGACTCCCAATCAGGGAGTGAAAACAACATTTCTTCTAGGCCTTCCGGGGTGGTGGTGAGGAGGATTGTCTGTACTCTATCATTGTGGCTGGTGGGGGAGTGAAGGCAGAGACTGTGGTGGGTGCCCCCTGAGCCTATGCCTTGTCCCGAGGAGGCTAGGAGTGATGAAGCGGAACATGAAAGAGTCTGGAAATGGAAAGTTGGCCTTGGTCCCAAGGCTCCCTCTATTTCTCCTAAGCCAGTCCCGGGACCCCAAAGAGCTTTTATTCTCTGGTTCTGAAAGGCAGGAACAAATTAACAAACCACTTCTGAGGTTACCAAACCACTCTCTTGCCCTTTACTACCACCATCCCTTGGCCAGGAAGGGGCGGAAGAAGGAAGATTTTCAGAGTAGACATCCAAAGTCAACAGACTGTCAGGTGACAGGGCCCAGCCCCTCTCATAAGCTACTGGTGTCCTCCTGAAGCCTTGTTCTTTCCTTGTTCCTGGTCTGAGCCTGGCCTTTAGCCCAAGGTTTGCCTAGCAGGCAGCCATCGGAAAAACATCGCCTGTGATCCCCTGCAGCCTGTGCCATCCGAGCCTCAACAGTCCCACCTGTATAGTGGTGTACAATCTGCTTCTTTCCGGTGACGTATACTGTCATTAATTTTCAGTTTTCTTTGCTACACGGGTGGAGGAGAGTGCTGGCAAAATGAAAAATTTAGACAAGTTGCATTTCCTAACCAGTCTGTCCTTCCCATGCCAGGCTCTAAAGAAGTGAACTCCCTGATGCCCTTTTTCTGAATTCGTGTCTGAAGTGAGGTGCAACATCTTCAAATTATGGGACAACTTGGAAAACGCCTTTGGTCATGGTCATCCTGGCTCTCTTCCTCTTGTCTAAGATACTCAGGGCTGGGGAGGCAGGACTCTGTAACATTAGGAGAAGAAGTGGTCCTTGTTGATTGACCCTCTACACTCAGAGCAACACTGGTAGATCTAGATCAAGGCAGCAAACAGGCTAAGGTTAGGAACTCGGCCAGAGGTTGGAAGAGGCAGAACACAGAAGATGCCAGATGCTAATCAGGGAACATATATCTTCGACAAAACGGGACCAGGAGGCAAATGGTGGCCTCCTGACCTAGTGCCTCAGTGCTCGTGATTTCTACGAGCCTCTAGGAGTATGGCATAGGGTCCTTTCCTGCAGTTGGCACCTCTCTGCTGCTTGTCTGGGTTTCAGCTGACCCCCTGGAGAGCAGGCCATGGGGTGACAGCTCATCCCCTTGCTGATAGTGAAGGGAGCAGGTTGGCCTGGGAGGGCCAGTGCCTGCAAGCCAAGCTGTGTCATTTCAAGAAAAATGGAGGGCTTGGTGGCCCTGGACCCTGCATGCAAGGCCACCCACAGAGAGTGTGTTTCCTTTCGTGTAGAATCTCCATTCTCCATTGAACGTTTGTCAAGCTGTTAGCCCTGGATTATCTACACCAATGGAAAATAATCACATAATCCATGTCTACTTGACTGAAGTGAAGTATAAGTCTTTCTGTGGAAGTACTTTCCTCTTTATATCTGACTGGAGCTGTTATTTAACTGATTCTGTATTTCCCAGACCCCACTGGCTCCTGGAGAAGAGGAAGAAGTCCCCAAAGTCTTAGTGGAGAGTATGAGAAGTCGTCTGTGGAGTTAAGCGTTTGCCCTGAGTTACCTGTGACAGATGGACACCGCTGCAGGCGATTAAGATCTGAGCTCAATTTGTACAAATGCCAATAAGGACCTCGGGGCTGGTGAGTGAATTTTTAGCTCTTAGTTCCAGCTCCCTGAACTTTTCCACTTCACTTAGCCAGGACAGGAGTAAGTCAGCTCAGTGATTGAAGAGAACAAATTATTGGAAATGGTTATGAAATTTTTACACCCAGGCCTAAAAGAGGAAAACAAGGAATTCTCTAGAACCTTAAACAGGGAAGGCCTGACCAGATATGCAGGCCATAAGTCCAAGTATGGAGCTGCAGCGCCATGATCAAGGATCTAGGCTGTATCTGCTGTGCGTTCAGCGCCCAGGTGTGTAGCTACTTCCTGTCTCCGGTTTCAGTCTTCTCATCTGTAAAATGGGGATTATCCTGCCTACCTTACAGAAATGTTGCATCAAGTGAATATGGAATGTGAAGTCACCTAGAGGCGTGCCAGCTGCGTAGAGATACTTAACGAACAGTAGCAGCATTAATAGGTAGCGAGGTGAGAACGGGAGGGTTGAGCCCTAACCCGGAGAACATGCTTGATCCTAGGAAAGTCAGTGCTTCCCTGCCCTGTATCTTGGATTAGAAATCTCCATGGACACTTCCCTGATTCCAGCTTCAGAGATGGAGTGTCTCCCTGCCCCTCATCCCAGAGGTGTGGGTATCATGCTAGCTGGGGATATGAGATTAAAAAACCAAAGCACTGACAATACCCAGCAGTGGATGTGGCCTGCTTAGCCTGCTTTGCCTCTGGCCCCTTAAGGGCTCCTGCCCCACTGCAGGCATCCTTTAGCCCATAAAGGAGAGCTGTAAGTCCTCGGGGCTGCCCCACTTCCTTCCTGGCCAAGATTTCCCTCAGATCTTATCTGTGCTCAGCTCCAAAGACTTTGATCTTGGCTCTGCTCCATCCATTTGAAATTTTACTGGCTCCTCCTGCTTGCGGACCTCAGCTTTCCCTGGAACTCTGATTTGGCAGTCTTTCCTACTTCTGGAAGCTGACCCTGACTCCAGCCCCTTGGCCAGCACCCTTGCTGGCTGGTCCCCTCCTTCCCCCAGGCAGGGGGTCAGGCAGAATGTCCCAAGGCTGAATCCCAGACAGAAGGATTACAAGAGCTCAGAAGGAGGAGGGGGTGAGGAAAGGGGTGGTCCAGGGCAGCTGTTGAGAAGGAGTGATCCTTCATATCAGAGTGGGAACAGGAGAGTCTCAGTTGGTTTTATGGCCTAATGCAGGGATTGGCAAATTATGGCTCTCGAGCCAGACCCAGATCCAGCCTGCTTCTGTAAAGAGTTTTGTTGAAACACAGCCAAAGTCATTCACTTAGAGATTGTCTCTGGCTGCTTCTGTGCTGCCAGGGCAGAACTGGGTAGTTGTGACAGAGGCTGTACGGTCTGCAAAGTCTAAGTATTTACTACCCGGCCCTTTCCCAAAAAGGTTTGCTGACCCCTGGTTTAGTGCATCAAGCTTCCCCAAACAAGAAGTGATTTGAGGAACCCAGTCCTGTGAGGTTGCTTCACCAAAACACAATAGTCCAAAACCCGGGGAAACACACATAATGTCCCCACCCCCCAGAGCTATTCACAATGCACCTTAGTGAGCTAAAGTCTTCCAAAAATCCTGCACAAAACCTGTTTTTTGGTTAACCCACATTTCCCAAACTTCTTTGGTCTACCAAACCTTTTTCTCAGCACGCCTCTTAACAGTCCTCAGAAGCTAGCACTCTGTGGACGCCTCTGGAAGACTCTATCAGGTGGAATCATCCTATACAGCCTGGGTTCTCTCCTGTCCCTGCCTCTAATGAGCTGAGGGACCATGGTTGAATTACATACCCTTCAGGGCCTGCTTCCTCATTGGTTGGATGGGATAACAGTGGCTCTCCTATCTCTTTTACAGGTGTTTCAGGCAGGTCCCTGAGATCATGTGCACGAAAATGGTCTGGAGCTAGGGCTGTGGTGTCATGGATTTTTGAGGATGAGCTTTGCTCTGATACATTGTTTAGCAAAGGTGAAGTGGGGAAGCCACCAGGTCAAGGTCGTGAGTTCCCTTTTCTAGTCCTCACTCTGTTATTCCTAACTGGGTTAACTGAGTGACTTTCAACAAGTTACTTCCCCCCATGGGGTCTCAGTTGTCTCACCCTGGGCAATGGATTTTAGACTGGTTAATCTCTGAGGATCTATTAGCTCTGAAATTCGGTGATTCCATTTGGTTAGGTGCAGGCAACTTCCCTGCTTATCCAAAGCAGTGAGTCTTTCTCTCCCAAACCATGCAAATGGCATCGTATTGATTTTCTCTGGACAGTGTCTGGGTTCAGCTCCAGCTATGAGGAGGTAGTAAGGAAGGAAGGACTTCTGGTGCTGCTGACAGCTTAGGAGAGAGGGCCGAGCCTTCTGGGAATGTCTACCTGACAATTCTTGACTTGACACTGGCGCCTTTCTTTCCCTTCTCTTCCACTGCTCAAGGGCTGCTCTGTCCAAACATGAAGTTCAGACAGCTTGCTGACAGATCTGGCAAAATAAAAGAGCAGATGTAATTCCTGAAAAGACAGTGGGCCCAAGAGTGGAGCAAAAGTCCCCCAACAGGCATGAAATAAAGTGATTGTAAAGCAGAATCCACATAAAATTCCTCTCGGCCACCTTCTCCCCTCTCTGTCCCTCTGACCATAACCACTTTCCAGCTTCATCATCAGTCCTTGATATCAAGGATTTACAAGCAGTTGAATAAGAGAAGCTTTATGAAGAAGATGAGAATCTACTGAAAAATACCCTCTTCCTTCATGAACTTAGGAAAATCCCAGAAAATCTCGACTGGGTCAAAAGGTCTACAGCATAATAAGTATGGGGCCAAACGGGCAGGGATGAATTGGGAATGAGGGTTCTTCCTGTTGGTCCCTGTGTAAGGACCTATGGGATCATCTAGGGGACTCCCAGATGAAGGGGGATTCAGAACATCTGTGTTGGCAGTGTCCCCAGAGGTCATGGAGCCCATGCCCCTCCAGTCAGCCATTCAGTCACAAATATTTATTGCGGGCCCTACTGAGCTGAAGTTCTTTGGGGACATAGTGAGATGGAGAAAACACAATTACTGCCCTAAGAGCTTAGAATGTACTTGAAAAGGTTATAGTTTAATGTGTGCAGCAGGCTGAGTGTTAAGAGATGTCAGAAAAAGGGGGCACCTCCCAAGGGCTAGGAGTGATGGTTGAAATTTTGTTAATTCTCCACTCTGATTGGAAGCCTCTCATATTTTCAAACCTCCAGGAATGGAAATTCCACTTTTTCCAGGTCCACTGACCTCCTCCAGTAACTAATAGATCCTTTCTTGCAGCCTTCTTTGAGTCATAGTGTCACCTTTGGCCATGAAAAATGCTGGACCTTCCTTGGTCCAGTGATGGTCAGCCTTTGCTTCCCCAGATGGAGTCCCAGCTCCCCAAGCTTCCCTTCATACAGGCGGAGGAAGGAAGAGAAGAGGCCGGTATTCGGTCCTGGTTCTTTTTTCCATGGTGTCTGAGCGGCTTATCCCTCCATTCCTTGGGGTCCAGGGTCCCTCTCCGGGATGCTCAGGCTGGCACGGAGAGGAGGAGAGTCATCTTGGAGCACCTTCCTTTCCACCTGGGGAAGCTGGTCTGGCTGGAGGCTCAGCTCCGGGAACTGTGTCATCTGAATCAAGGTGACCCCTGATGACCTTTCTGTCTCCTGAGCTGCACAGACACAGAGCACACTGTGAGCACCTGGGCACTGAATTTGATTCCTTGAGAACCACCCTCACCCATGGCAATCCTCAAGGACTTCCTGACACAGAGGATTTGCAACTGAGCCCTTAGATCGGCAGGGATTGGGCCAGGCCTTTGGGGAGCTGGGTCTGAGAATCTTAGCCCCTTTGACTTGCTCCCAGAGCATCTCACCCTTTCTTCGCCAGATCTAAACGCCGTGGAGCAGTCCCTTTAGGAATGTTTAAACCTGGGCCTGGTGTTTTAAGAGACTTCCAGCTGGGCCGTGCAGAGGGTGCAAATGCAGTCTGGTTCCACATTTGGGCCCTGTACTCCGACCTGCTGTCAGGATTGTTCACGTGGTTCATATGACTACCAGCTGTCTTGCCATCTTCTGAAGAGCTTCTCCTTAAGCTCTGGGATGCCATTGAGACATAAACACATAGACTACTTTCCCATTTGATTGATAAAGGAACCAAGGCCAAGCTTGGTTAAGTGGCTCAGACTAGAATTTAGCACTTCTACATCCAGAGGTCCTGGTACCAACTCTGACCCCGACCCAGTCCTGAGGGTGTCAGATGGGAACAGGCGCTCCCCTCCCCGGCCTTGGGGTGACTTAAACTCCACTTACACCTCCTCTTTCTCCGGAGCTTCCTTTGCAGCAGAACAAGAACCGTCAGCATAAGCGGACACAGCAACGAAGAGACTGGAGTCAGCATCCGAGAGATGTTTTTCTCTTCCAGAGAAACACTGGAGTGGAAGCAGCAGGGGAGGGGATGGAGGTTGGAGCTGGGTAGGAGACTGAAGACCCTTTGGCCCTTGCCTCTCATTTTACAGATGAGAAGCTGAGGCCAAGGCAAGCTGGCTGCCCGAATTCCCAGGGAGGGTTAGTTGCCGACCTGAGACTAGGTCCCCTGCCTTCCAGATCCCAAGCCCTGATCCTTTCCCTCCTCCACCAATGTGCAACAGTGGGCAAGAGAAGTGAGTGAGGGTCAGGGCATCTACGCTTGGCATTTGGCTTTGCCACAATCTGTCTTTGTAGCTTCAGTGAGTCATACCCCGACCTCGTCGGAGCTTGTTTCCTCATCTTTAAAAAAAAAAAAGTCCCAACAGTCCCACCTAAATATTCCATTATTTTAGTGCTTATATTTTTGCTTGAAAATCACATGAAGATGCTCAGATAATGTCTCCCAGCAAGGACCCTTGAATGAGGGAGGATTCTGACTTTCATGTCCCTTATGCTTTACTGTCCTGAGGTTACAAAGGGAGAGGAGTGAGCAGACAGAGGGGGTCACAGAAGTTAGCTCACTGAGGAGCGTGCAAAGGGATGGAGCAGATGTGGAGTCCCAACGGAGAGGGCAGCCTGGGGGTTTACCTCTTCACTTGGGAGTCCTTGCCCAGGGGCCTGAAGGGCCTTGCTGCCAGGGCCTGGCTCGATGTCACTTGGGGACCACTGTCTCCAGCAGGGGTGTCTAGGTCTCCTTCACTGCTTCCTTCCGCAGATGCCATCTCTATGCTGGTTGGCTCCAAGGTCCACACAACTGCAACTGGGGGTGTTCCTTCAACAGAGCCCAGGGCTTGTGGCTTAGAAACCGACATTTCTTCTTGGTGGGTTTCCCACATCCACTTATCTGAGACCAGGGTTGATGGCCTAATGGTTGCCATGACCTTCTCAGCTGTGTCTGGGACTGTTCTGACCCTCTCTGTTTCCTCTCTTTGCCTATCAGTCCCAGTAGTTGTTTCCCTCTCTCTTTCGCTGGCCCTAGTCCTGTTTGCTTCCAAACTTCTGGTGCTCCACACTCGATCACCTTCTGTTGTATTGGACACACCTCTGATGGCTGAAGCTGGACTCTGCGGAGTGGGGATGGTTGCCCAAATGGAACCCTCTAGCTGGCTGCCTGTCCCTGGAGCTACTACCCCAGTTGCTCCTGGGGTTTCTCTTCCCTTAGCTGAAGCTGTGGTTTTGCTGGTTCCTAGAGTCAGAGCAACTCTGTCCCATCCCGTCCCTTGTCTCTCTATAGTCTGCATAGTTCCTGGTGTCCGTCTGTTGGCCGCTGACGATACTGTCACAAAGGATCCCGTGATGAGCTCGCCAGCAGCCACAGTGGCTGTGGGGACGGCTCTGGAAAGACCTGTGTGAACAGCAGAAGGAGACCAAATGAGAAGGCTATCCGGGCTCCCTACAGGACACCAGGCTGCAAAGGACACCAGGCTTGACATGTTTGCTCCATGGAATGCAACCTCACTAAGCAATGCAGTCTTTGGCCAATATGTTGGATAAAATAAAAAATTGGGAAAACCAGATGTGTTCTCTAGACTGTTGCCAATATTGACATTTTATGTCCCTATCTCCTTTTACGCCCACAAATTCTCTATCCAGCTGCCCCAGGACACCATGCTGTCCCGTTTCCCAGGGCCCACATCCCTTCACGTACTGCTTTTCAAATAAGAAAAAAAGAAAACTCCAGTCACAGCAGAGCAGCCAATGTCAGCAGATGGTTAGATAGCAACATCTATTCAAACAAGTCCACTCTCTGGACTCCTGCCTGCCTGTGCCATCTCTCTGGTAGACCTGCCTTTCATAGCCTGGATGCCCTTCCTTGGACTCTGGGTACCTGACTCTAGATCAACTCTCCAGAACGAGCCACGCACGGCGCTGGCCTGGTAGCTGTTGGATGTCTGCTGAGAGGCTCAGCCTTAGGAAGAGCTCAGTCTCCATTCTTCTGCTTTGCCTGTCTTATGTGCTCTGCATGTCTGAACAAAAAGACATCATGACCCTAAGAAGCGTGTCCTCCAATTCACCAGCTTCACCGAGCTCTCTTCAAATATATGTGCCACAACTCTCAGGGGGAATTGGGTGAGATAGATTACGGGGATTCAGTTGGGACGTTTTCCCTAGTATCTACCTTCCCTCTGAAGGTGGTCTCCATCTGAAATAGAAGTCTATGTCTTAAAGTCCTTGCCTGACCCCAGCTTTTCATCATCACTCCCCTTGTGTTTAAAGCCCTCTTGGACCTCTGGGTCTTCTGTTGCCCCTTGCCCTTCCTAACATTCATGTCACCAAACTTGACCTGCCAGCCATCAGCCCTTACCTGCAGAGATGGTCAGGTTCATGCTGAAGAATAGCATGTTGTTTGCGTTTCCAATGCCACAGCGGTAGTGCCCCACATCCTCCGGGGACAGCTGGGACAGCCTCACCACAAACAAGCCTCTTTGTGGGAAGTCTGTTAGGGCCACACGGCCACGGTAGCGAAGGTGAGTGTAGCGGTTGGTGGACACGATGGTGTGGCAGACCCACGTCAGGGGTCTTAGGCGGCACCAGTACTTCCTCTGGTGGCTGTTGATGGGCAAGGGTGGGTAATGGCACCGGATGGTGACAGCTCCCCCAGGCTCCCCAGACACCAGCCTCGGGCCCCTCAACGCATTTGCAGCTGCAGGCAGAGAAAAAAAAAGTCCGGAGCAAGAGTGCTGAATTTGTCACTGTTTGGGGAGCTATGAGCTCCAAACTCTGCCAGAATTAGGGAACAGGTCAGAAAATGCTTCCGTGAAAGTGAAGCTAGAAAGAATCAATATAGAAATGTCAGAGCTTAGCCACTAGGTCAGGAGTAGCTCCAAGGTATGAAATGGAGCTGTGTCCAAGGCCCCATGGGAGAGATGAAAAGGCAACAATAATCTTACCACTATTTAGCTAACCACTGTTGAGCTTATCACGTGCAGGTGTTCTTGCACATGTCCGTCCAAAGCCTGGATTCATGCCACTGTGCTCTAGTGCAGATGTTTTTAAAAAAATGCAAATGTTTAAGAAGCTACCATCTAAGCACCTGTAAGAAGGCCAAGGCAAGAGCTGACAGAAAGGCTGTGGTTGATTTGCATAGAATGTAAAAGAGAGATGTTAAAACAACAAGGTCCTACTGTATAGCACAGGGAACTATATTCAATATCCTGTGATAAACCGTAATGGAAAAGAATATGAAAAAGAATCTATATATATATATGCATAACTGAATCACTTTGCTGTACAGCAGAAATTAACACAACATTGAAAATCAACTATACTTCAATAAATTTTTTTTTTAAAAGAGGGATGTTAAATAGTAAAAAAAGATGAGTGTGACTTCTGCTGAAAGGAGAGGGTGCTGGAAGCACAGGAATCCTGCTCTGCTGGGTGGATAACTCCCCAGACCATCGTTTTCAAAAACGTACATACTGCTCCCTTCTCTAGGAATGGAAATAACCAAGTGTCACTGTCAAAGCACAGCAGAATTTTGAATACGTCTGCTTTGGCGGTAGGCGTGAATCACAGTTGAAGCACAGTCTATGGTCCTTTTACTGATTTAAATTTGATCCAATGCAAGCAGAAGCAAAGTTTACTCTTTCTCTCACTGCCTCTTCATACGAGCTCTGGGATGTCCCTCCTCCTTGATGAAATCTCAGACATAATTTCAAGTATAGTAGCTTTCATAGTCTCGCTTCATAGTCTCCAGCCCAGTGACTGCTGCAACTCCAGCCTCTTATCCAACTGAAGCCTTTTCCAATTTCCCAGCTACACTTGGAGGCCTGATGTGGGGGAGGGGGACAGGTCGGGGTCTCTTGCTTTGCTCGACCCCTTCCCCTACTCAGAACTGCTCTGGGGCCCCTCTGGGATTGGGTGTGGAAGGGAGAAATGAGAGGTGAATGGAAAGTCGTGATCTGCTGGTGGCGCCCTCCGGGCATGGCAGACGTCCAGAGCTGGGTCCTTCCCTTTTGCCTCCCAGATAGCTTGTCTGTGGCCTCTGGCTGCAGTTCCCTCTTGGTAAGAACTGCCTCTCCTCCTGCTGGGCTTTTATGACTCCTCCACGACCAAGCCTAGGACTTCTGGCCATGTGCCCCTCTCGTGGTTACAATCCCTTCTGGGTAGACCTCTTGGTAGAGGCACTGGGGCAGCTCCTTTCTGTGGGACCTACATCACATTGGGCCCCAGGAAACACACTTTGTCTTGCTGTCAGGGGAAATCTGGGACATACAGCAAGCTTGCTGAGTGGCGTCCTAGAAGTTCCTTCTCTTACTTGGCTTCAAGTGAGGAGGAGGTGATCTGCCTTGTCCCCCAGGGGCAGGTGGTGGAGAGCATAGCATGCTGTCTCTCTCCAAAAAGCTCTTCTCTTCTACCTCTGATGATTCTCCAGGAGACTACACGGTGGGCTATTTCTGGAACAACTAGCCTTGCCATCTCTCTCCATAGTCCTGCCCAGGTGGTTCTACATGTTGCTTTAGGATGTGGGTGCCTGGCATCTATCAATTTGTTCTATGTCTTCAGCACCTCTGAATTCAATAAAGTTTCATCCTGTTGCCAGGACTGGCTACATAATTTGCAGGGTCCAGTGCAAAATAAAAATGGAGGATCCCTTATGCAAAAGTTACTAAGGATTTCACTATGGCAACAGTAGAGCATTAAACCAAGCACCTTCTGAATGGGGTCCTGTGTGACTGCACAGGGCACATGCCCATAAAGCTGACCTTGCCTGTTGCGTATGTCTTGAGGTCTCATTATAAGAAGAGTCAAGGCCATAAATGTTAGGGATAAATCAATACTCATTGTAGGTTTAATTAAGCGACACACCACAACTATGCCAGTATTGATAAAGTTAAATGGCAACTCATCATTTAAAAGCAAGAATCTGGGCTTCCCTGGTGGCATAGTGGTTGAGAGTCCGCCTGCCGATTCAGGGGACACGGGTTTGTGCCCCAGTCCGGGAAGATCGCACATGCAGTGGAGTGGCTAGGCCCATGAGCCATGGCTGCTGAGCCTGCGCGTCCAGAGCCTGTGCTCCGCAACGGGAGAGGCCACAACAGTGAGAGGCCCACGTACTGCCCCCCACAAAAAACAAACAACAAAAAAGTAAGAATCTTCGTAATTACAAACAAGGACCACCTCAGGATGACAGTGATGGTGCTCTGATAAAGTGTTCACTCCTCATATTTCAGGAATCTGCATGTGATCTACATGCGGCGCAGGCAAAAGGATTAAGGAGCCCCATTAATCAGTGGGATGGGCTGTTCTGACTTTGCAGTTGAGAGCTGATTAGGAATCCTTAATCAACTTTCGCAATAAACATTTTTTTCTTTTATAAATACCAAGTTTCACTTACCCTTAAGAACTTAATCGCTGGATGACTAGTAGCTCTTGGTTCTATATAATAAAGGTTTTTGGAATTTAGTACCGGTTGCCTGTGAGAATTAAAGAAAGGGCTGGCATTTTAGGATCAACGTGGCGCCTGCCAGGGGTCCCTTCGGTGGAGGTGGTGCCCCTGCTCTCATTCACCCGTCATCTCCCAGCAGCTGTCCACTGTACAGCTTCAGGCAGGGATGGGCGAGGGAGGCCTGCACTGGAACTTGACTGGAGGCCGTGGACTGGAGCTTGACCTGGTCTGAGGAAGTGCAAAAGGCCTGTGACATGAACAGGGAGAGCAGGGCTGGCGCCTGGGATGGATCACTCCTCCCTCCAGCAAAGGGGTGAGAAAACCGGGAGTGTCTCCGTGGCCCAGAGGGTGGGCCCGGAGGGCAGAGAGCCATCCCACAGCCACCTGAGACGGGGTCTTCCGTGTGGAGGGGCCAAAGCAGAACCTGGGGCACAGGGAGGAGATGGGCCCTCGAGGGATCCACAAAGGCCTCCACAAGAGCCCTGCCAGGCCAGAGAGTTCCACACCATCCCATCAAGTAAGAGCTGCCTGGCTCCTGCTGTCCTCCCACCTGCTGCTGTGACCCTACTGGCATCCCAAGTGCCAGCTGCCTCGGCGGGGAGGAGAAAGAGCAGAGGGGAAGGGAGAAGGCAGCCCCCAGAGCCCTCCCTGCCTTCCTGACTGCGGGCCGTGGGTGATGAGGGGGCAAATCTCTGAATGAAGATTAAATTGCTGACCAAAATATTTAACCGGCCACTTACAATGATCAAATTAGAACATCTGAGACTTAAAGGAATTAGGTTAAGACTCTTATATGTTCGGAGAAAAATCATGGGCCTGCCTGAGTTTTCATCTGGGGGCCGGGGAAGCTTGCTCCTACTGAAAAATTTTAAAGGGGGCATTGGCAGATGAAATTAAAGAGGTGGTGTGATTATATCACAGAGGGCTCTCGCCCAGAGATAAGCTACCTTTGATTCATTAAAATTCTGATTTGTTTGTAAGACGAACACAATTGTTAATCTCTTTTTTGTATTATCATAGCGTTTATTTATTCATTTATTCTTTCGACAATTCTTTGTTAAGCATCTACTTGGGTACCAGACACTCTAAGCACATACTCACTACATTCCTCAATGGCTCTCCATTACCATCAAAATAAAACCAGATACCACAGCATGGAGACAGGATGATCGGTCCTCTGAGCCTGATCAGCACACCAGCCTGTCAGGACGTACAGAGCAAGAATTCTGTCTTTCATCCGTGTGTCCCTAGTGCCTGGCACCTGGTAGGCCCTCCATAAGTATGTGTTGACTAAATAAGTAAATGTGTAGATGTAATATTTACCCATCTGGTTTCTTTGTAGACTCTGCACTCTTTGGAGCAGGTCGGGGTTTTTATGTCCCTAGTACTGGGTCTGCCACTCGAGCGTTTTTAGAATGAGTGGAAATAGAACGGTGCTACCTCTGGCTTTTGCACACCCTGGAACCCATATCTTGCAAATGCAGCCAACTTTCAGTCATCAACTTGAATGGAAGAGAGTAGAGACAGATCAAAACTGTGGATATTCCAGCAATCGTCAAGTCAGACATATGCCCCCTCATGTGAGCTCTCACCTCCCTCATTCACTCTGACCCGGATCTGACCACGCCCTCGATCCAAAGCCATGCGGATGTCCAAACTACAGTGCGGGTGCTGAATGCTGCTGAGGTGCCTGTCAGGCATGTCTGCAGCCTGGAAGGCTCGGGTCTGGGTGTACAAGCTCTGAAGCTGGGCTGTCTGGAACTCACCTTGCAGCAGGCACAGTATGAGGAGGACGGGCATTTTCCATCCTGCCCTCTGGTTGCTGACCTGCAAAAAAAAACACTGTAGATGAAGAGGCCTGAGAGGAGACGAGTGAGAAGCTGGGCGAGCAGCCCTGGGACCTGGGCAAGCACCTTCTCACTCTGGGATCTTGGTTTGCTCAGTGCTGGGGCTGGATCAGCTCCACCTAAGAGCAGGAGGTACCTGCCCTCTGAGAGAAGCACAGCTCCATCCTTACGGCCCTAAACACGCACATTTGGCCTGGGTCACTGCCACCAAGACTAAAAAACTCCCTCTGGGGGATTCCAGCCCCGGCACCCACCTGCCAGCACGGAGCTCTGGATTTGGGGCAGCATTGCGTAGTGGAAAGACCCCAAGCTAGAAGTTTAAAACTTAGCTGGAATTGTGGGATCCTGGAAAGGTTACTCAATCTTGGGGATCAGCTTCCTCTCCAGGGGGAATGAGAATCTGTATGGGGCTGTTGTACCAGTTACATGAGACTGTGTTAGAAGAGTCACCAGCAGGCCTGGTACTCAGTCGCTCGTTTCCCCTTCTCTTTTGCAGAAGGAGAATTGCTTCCTTCAAGGGAAGCTTTCTATCTCACTGGTAGTGTGCCCCCAGTCAATGATAGGAGTAAATTAACTCTCAGGTCAAGTAGTTTTTTGCCCAAGGGTCCTATTCTGTTTCTTCTCCACAATTTCTAGAAAGCCCTCCCTGGCCCCCAGTCCACACTGATTTTCCCCTGCTCTGGTCTCTCTCACTGGCCTGGGGAGCTCCTTGAGGCGAGGACTTTGAGCCTCCAGGACTTTGACCCTCCAGCTCCTTGAGGCGAGGACTTTGAGCCTCCAGGCTCTGAAACAGGATCTAGCCGGGTGTAGGTGCCCAAGGCACAGCTACTGTGAACAAGAACCTTCCACACTTTTGCCAGACACCATGCTGACCACTACTCAATGGCCTTCTGGCAGGGACGGTACATTATACTTCACTTGTAGTTCCCACAGGGTTTTCATGGATGCTTTCTGAGTGACTAAAAATCTCTTCTTTGAATCTATCTACTGTCTGCAGTTCCTGGGACCTGTGGACTTTTTTTCCTAAAGAAAGCAAAATTAAGTTAGCCATAGTTTTCTCCTTCCAATGCTCATACATGTCTCGCGAATGTTAAGAACAGGCTCTTGACAGTCAATGGTCTGATCCCCTCCCCCCCTGCATAACTAGACAAAGCCACACAAGGCCACTGGCCAGTCTGGGCTGTGGGCTAAAGGGGGAGAAAAGGGAACAAGGTGAGGAGGAGAGGGGGAAAGCAGAGGAAGTAGGAGAAGGGGAAAGGAAAGGTAAGGTGAGAGTTGAAGGAAAGGAGAGAGGAGAGAGGAGAGAAGGAGATAGAGTCCATGGTTGGCCCTGTAATGCAAGCTGTCGACTCAGTGTGGCTCAGCCTAGCCATCTCCACTAAAGCCTCTGCCTGCTCTATCCAGGTAGGGCCCCCAGAGTGGCCAGATCTGGAAAAGTCCACGTGTTCCTTCTGCTTCCTGTGCCCTCCCCTTAGAATCTCCCGGGTCTTGGGCACCATCATGGCAGCCTCAGGCCCTCCCTGCCCTCCAGAGCTGCTGGTTTCCTGCCTGCACCTGGAGGCTTTCCCAGGTGTGCCTGCAGTTAATCTTTTGTTTGATTAATATTCACCAGGTCCAGGCTAATTCTGAGGCTCGTGCCCAGGTTCCCCCAGGAGAGTTTTTCAAAAGTGCTAAGTGCTGACACAGCACACGCTGGGGCCAAAGTCTGCACTGTCCTGCTGGGGTTCTCTGAAGTGTGCACCAGTGGGTGCAGCTATCTCTCGGCTTCAGGAGCAAAAGCCGCCTCTGAGGGGCAATGAGGAAGCACAAGGTATGAGATAAAATGCCTCCAAGGAGTTACCGGCCTTGACTAGAGGCTGCAAGGATAACATTCAACGGAAAGTCTCCAAGTTATCCACCTGCCGATAACCTTCAGAAAACCTCTCTCCAGGAGACAGGGAGCCCCAACTCAGTAGCTTGGGGCCACAGGCCTCTGTGATAGTGCACAGCATTTTAGGGGACGAGGGCACATTGCGGAATTCTCTTGTCCCTCAGTCCTGCTGAGAAGGGATCTATCCCATCTTCAGCACAGGCTGGTGTATAACTCCCCAAATCCCTACTGGCCCCCTGAGCCCCACTTCTCTCCTATGCCCGCATCCCCGTGGCAGCAGACAAGAAAGGAAGGAGGCAGATGTAGAGGGAAGAGCACAGAACAAGGATTCAGGAGGTTCCACATTGCCCATGGCAATGACCTTGAGCAATGCCTCTTTCGTCTCCACTGCAACACAAGAACTTTGACTGCAAGAGCTCCATATGCTTCCTTCTCCTTCTGAATATTAGTTGGTTCTAAATCCCTCAGGGGGCTGTAAGGAGTCATGCACTCTGGTGGGAGGGAGAGTGGGGGTTAGCAGAAGAGCAGGGAGGTAGGAGGGAGATGCTGGCCTGAACTCCAGAATCCTTCCCTGGCCCCTGGGAGCGAGGCCAGGCTGCTCTGGGATGGCCACTGCTGCAACTCACCACCCACATCCGGAGACAAGCCCCCAACCTCTCGGGGGAAAGCCTCACCACACCTTTTGTTCTCCGGGCTTAGCTGGGGATTCTCCATCCATCTCTGTCCAGAAATAAAATCTACTTGGACTTCTTCTGTTTTTGATATGCTGGTGATTGGACGCCTTCTAGTTTCTTTTCTTTAAACCTTGAGGCTGAGTTGGCTGTCTGATGTGACGGAAGGCAGCTGGAGTTAGCACTGGAAGATGGAGGGGTGAGGTATAGCCCTGCCACTCACCTCTCCACACTCCCATCAAGTCACTTCACGCTGGATCTTGGCTTTTATTTCGTATAAAGAGAGAGCCAGTCCAGGTCCCTTGTTGTTCTTACTGTCACTTATCCCTGCAGAACTTTTCCACGGGTGATGACAGTGGCTTCAAGGGAAACACACTGACCCACATCCTTCTACCTCTCATTTCGCCTCCAGTCCAGGGTCCCAGACTTTTTAGGATGCCCCAGATCAGCCAGCCCATTCAGACCTCTCCCGGGTAAGTGATGCAACAATATATGGCAGAAGAGAAAATTCAGGAGAGGAATTCCCCTGCTTTCTGGCTGGCATCTGGTTCCTCCTAGCTGGCTGGGCCCCTTCAATTTCCATGGGGAGGCAGTTTGGGTCCCTGACTCCAGTTCAACTGCATGCCTGGTAGTTACCAGCTCATGCCCTGGACAAAGCACAATAGAGTAAATGAGATGATCTCCATGGAGAAAGAACACTGACAAGTGTGGCTTATCCAGATGGATGGCACACTTCAAAAATATCCCAATAAAGCAGCCGCATAGCACAGAGAGATCAGCTCGGTGCTTTGTGACCGCCTGGAGGGGTGGGATAGGGAGGGTGGGAGGGAGGGAGACACAAGAGGGAAGAGATATGGGAACATATGTATATGCATAGCTGATTCATTTTGTTGTAAAACAGAAACTAACACACCATTGTAAAGCAATTATACGAGAAAAAAAATGATAGAATTTTATTTAAAAATAATTCATTAAAAATCCATTATTTAAAGAAAAAAAATCCCAATATTTCCCTTTGGAAGATATTTCATGGATGGGATTTTTTCCTTGTAGAAGATATAATTTGCCTGCCTCTGTTGGTTTTAAACTGACATCAAAACGGAAGGCATAGGGGCTTCCCTGGTGGTGCAGTGGTTAAGAGTCCTCCTGCCAATGCAGGGGACATGGGTTCAAGCCCTGGTCCGGGAAGATCACACATGCCACGGGGCAGCTGAGCCCATGCACCACAACGACTGAGCCCGTGTGCCACGGCTACTGAAGCCCACGTGCCTAGAGCCCAGTGCTCCGCAACAAGAGAAGTTACTGCAATAAGTCTACACGCCGCAATGAAGGGTAGCCCCCACTTGCTGCAACTAGAGAAAGCCCGCGTGCAGCAACAAAGACCCAACACAGCCAAAAATAGAATAAAATAAATAAATTTATATAAAAACAAACAAAAAAAATGGCAGATATACCCCAAGCACTCAACAAGGAAGGGGTTCCAGAGGATACACGTGCTGCGGGCTACAGTTAAAAACCCTCACCAGGACCCCGATAGAGTATGTAGCATCCTTGAGCCAATTAGAAGTGGCACTTCTTCCTTCAGAAAAATAAATTTAGTTGGTGTATTGTTGCATAACTTGGATAGCCATTGGGGCAGTATGTATTACCTATGCTTTCCCCCTTCCAGGTTTGCAGGCAGGGTAAGGGTAGGAATTGAGCCACTGAAAGCAATAGGAGAGGAAAAGAAACACCACCATGGGATGCCTGGAATATGGCTGGGACGAGACTGTCTCACGCATCTGTGCATGCCAGTGTCCTTGTGCACAGCCATGTGTACTGCTGTCCCAGGACTTGGTCGTGAGCTCCAGATCTTCACAAACACCTAGGGCCTCCCATGTAAGTTTGAACACACTACAGTGTGGATGGCATCCCCTTAGGCGTGGCACGCTGGAGCAGTGTACAACCTGAAGAACTGTACATGGTGGTCCTGCCTTCAGAGGCTTATCCCCAGGTTTGAACGATCTCTGTGCAGGTGGTAGAGAGGGTTGATGGCTGGCTAGATTCTCCCCTCCCAGCTCCCCAGAGAGCAGTATAGCCTCATGGTTGATCACACAGACTTGGAGTCAGGCTCCCTCCAAATTAATATCCCAGTTGTACTTTTTGCTGGGAAAGTGATGTGGGTCAGATTACTTATCTTCTTTAAACCTCATTTTCCTAATCTGTAACACAGGAGAATAATAGCACCTACCTTATAAAGTTCGTACGCGAATTAAGTGAGATAATCCATGTAACTCAAAGGGCACAACCTGCAGTAAATTCTCAATAAATATTATCTGATAGGATTAATAGCTTAGCTTACAGCAACAGAGAGCAAGTGTCTTAAAGACTATTTGATTAGTAAAGACGTTAAGTTATAAAGTCCAGTTAGTTTGGAAAGCATGGGCCAGTTTTCAGAGCACTGGTCCAGAGCCAAGCTGGTCCCCTCTCTGAAGATTTATGGGGGTAAAAACGGTACTGGCTACTTCTCTTGGGAACATAACTGAATTCTCTTGCCCAGCACAAAGCCACCGGTGGCCTCTTTACACAGGTTTATGACACTGTGACCTTCTGATTACAGGGCCCAGACTCCAGAAAAAGGCAAAATAATACTTAGACCAAATGTCACAACTGGGAAGAACTTTGTCCACTCCCTGACCCCCCACCTCCAACCTCTAATCCCAGTTGTAGCAAAGGATTTTCTTTGTTCAGTAGACACAGCAGAGGGAAAATCAGCAAACAGAATGCTAACCAATGCAAGAAAAGTCATTTGTGCTGAAACAATCTGTATTGATCTCTTTCCTCTCCAAAACATGTTTTCTAATGAATAAGAGCAATGTATAGAGATGTTTTATGCTTCCATGTCGCTGGTGGTCAAGACTTACATTCCTCCTTACACATCACTGCAAATTTTTCTGCTTCCTCTACCCACACACGTAAGCTTTTTTCTATCCTTGTTATTTACGGGAGAGACACATCCTTCCTCCCCCTCCCTCAGCCAAGCTCTGGTCAGAATACTGAAGGCTGAAGAAAACATTGTTTTAAAACACTTGGATTACTACAAGTTCTTTATCACTTCCTCAGAAACTCATAGAGGGACTTCCCTGGTGGTGCAGTGGTTAAGAATCTGCCTGCCAATGAAGAGGACACGGGTTCTAGTCCTGGCCCAGGAAGATCCCACATGCCGTGGAGCAACTAAGCCTGTGAGCTACAACTACTGAACCCACGTGCCACAACTACTGAAGCCCGCGCACCTAGAGCCCACGCTCCATGAGAGAAGCCACCTCAATGAGAAGCCTGCGCACTGCAACGAAGAGTAGCCCCTGCTCGCCACAACTGGAGAAAGCCTGCGCACAGCAACGAAGAACCAACGTAGCCAAAAATCAATAATTTTTTTAAAAAAGAAACTCATAGAGGAAGGTGAACTATGCAACTTGTCACTCCTCCAAATGATAACAGATGAAAGTAATTGTATAGAACAAATAATTGTTTTATGATGCCATTAGCAGGCTTTTACAGCTCCAACCATCATTTGGCTGACAGCAAAGATTACGGTCCAGCAACATTCACACCTTCCAAACACAGAAGACGTTTGTTCTGGAGGCAGCCAGGAGAGCACTGAGATGGTTAAGTTCCTGCTGGTAAAAGCACAGAGTAAAGAATCCCAGGATATTATTTCATAGATCATAGGAGTATACATGCAGCCTAAGATCTTAGCTGAAACTCATCTCAGGACGTTGGTATAGATCAGTGTGAGAAAACATGCTCCACAGCTCTTAGCATAACCTTTCTGGAGTGACTTGAGTCTGGGGATTAAAACAAATATATTTCTTACTGGTTGGGATTATTTGCTTATGATGCTATTTGTAATAGACATTATCCTGTGATGACGAATCGCTGGCCCTTGCAGGATGGAAGGGGCTCCAAATAATTAACTTGCCATGGAGGAGCAATTGGTCTCCCCGAGGAATCGTGCTGCACGGGGGACTTGGTGTTCAGCTCTGCTGCTGGCAGGTTGGACGCTCGTTAGCAACAGTGCTAAACTCAGCCTTGGTTAGTGGGAGCCCAGGCTGTTCTTGGGAGCCCACTTCTCTCTTGTGTCCATTGTACCAGCACCACGGTGGCCAATGCCTGGAACTGGCTGATGCCAGATGGCCAAATCATTCTGTCTGCTTGGTAATTTAGTGCCTCTTCCATGGTGGATACTTTCTGGTGGGCATTAGCCTATGATACAAAGAGCTTCACACTTCATACAGCTCCCTTGTCCAACCGTATGTCTTTAACCAATCTTTCAATCTTTCTCTATCCAGGCCTCCATCTCTATTCTAACATCAGGCCGTTTTTCCTTTAACACAGTGTAGGTGCGCTGCCTGAAGTTCTACTTCCTGGAAGGACTTTCTCTTGCTCTCTCTGCTTTGCAAGGCCACTCCTTGTAACACAACTACTGGGTACTTTCAACTTGAACCCGCATATCAAACCAACTCATCTATAAACAAAGCCTGGGTTTTGTTCCTCTTCCATGTGGTTTAATGTGTGCTTTTGTGTGGCCCCTTATGGAGGCGCACTGGTGCAGCAGTGATGGTGGAGATGAGGGACAGGCTACTTGATCATGCAGCCTGCTTGTGCCCTCAAGCCCTTATTGTGCTTGGTCCCAGCTGTACCACTTCCCATTTATTCTGAGTTGCTGCTGGCATACTTGACCTTATGACTTAGTAGGTGTAATAGCTCTCAGTTCACGATGGGCAGTTCCACATGCACATTCATCTGGGGTCCTGTGTTCAGGTGTTACGTCTCTCCCAGGGCCCAGTATCACGATAGCAGTTGTTTTTCAAAAGACACATGATTCTCCCTTGCAGGTGGCATGGCTTTGCCAAACAACCACAGGGGACTACGTGCCCAGGCTGTGATTCTCCCACTGGGGCTTGTCATAAGCTCCACATAGCATCTTTTCCCAACACCTCTACCTCTAATATTAAGTGGCAGGGCTGCTTCCATCTCAGCCTGGACCTGCTGCCGAGGTCCTGGATGTGGACCCTGATCTGGGCCCCGGTCAAAGGTAGAAGCATTTCATGCTGCCTGGTGTATGGGCTAGAGCAGTATTTTTATGTGGAGGGTATGCTGCCTCCAGAACCAAAGAAGCTTGTCAAATACGCTGCTTCCTTCATTGTGGTGGAAGGTACAAGATATAATATCTTGTCTTTCACTTGGGATGGGAGTTCCTGGCTGGCCCCCGATCACTGGACCCCTAAAAACATCGCTGATGGGGTGGTCCCCTGGAACTTCCATGAGGTCTTCCTCCCATCCTCTGAGGCATGTGTGTCTTACTGGGGCCTCCAGCATTCTAGGTGCATTTTGCTCACCCGGCCTGATTAGCATAATACCATCAATAAATAATGGAGCGATGTGACATTCTTTAGGATGTCCAGATGGTCCAGATCCCTTTGGACTATATTATGACATAGGGCAGAGGAGTTAACGTAGCCTTGGGGACAAAATTGTAAACCTATGTTGTTATTCACCCGTATAAGTTCAAATGGTCTCTAAGCCTTTCCTCTGAAGGGAATAGCAAAGAATGCATTCATCAGACCAAGGCTTCGTACTACGTGCCAGAGGCCAGGTCAAATCTGCTGTGGTAGATAAACAGATACAGTGGCTGGAATTGGGGCTAATATTTGGTTGAGTTTGCAGTAGTTTATTGTCATCCTCCAGGCTCCACTAGGTTTCTGAAGGGGCCAACTATTGAACTGAATAGTGACATTATGGGAACTGCCACTCTGCATCCTTTAGATCCTTAAGGGTGGTACAAATGTCAACAGTTCCTCCCTACTGTGCAATAATATTTTGTATTTATTATCTTGGCTGCGGAGGCACCAGTTTCACAAGCTTCCATGTGGCTTTCCCTACTAGGATAGCTCTTACCCACAAGCCTAAGACCCAATGATTCAGCTAAAAAGCATGTCAACCCCAGTTACACATTCAGGGACTGGAGGTATACCTGCAGACCCAGTGGGCACACTGTAAACCAGACCTTGGCAGGGACTTTAGTCATTACCCATATACCCCACTAGTTAGAACAGGGGGCTGTGATGATGCTTTGGTTCTCTGGGTATCATGTGAGCTCAGAGTCAGTGTCCAATAGTTCTTAGAACATTTGGGGGTCCCCTTCCCCCAGTTACCCAATCAAACAACTGTGGGTCCCTTTGGGAAGGACTTACGGAATCATGACTCTGTATGTTTGGTGTTGTAGGTTTTTCCCTTTTTTTTTCTCTTCGGGACCTGGCTGAATCTGAGTCTGACATTTTATTGGGGTTGCTGCCCTTACACTCCTTGTCATCCATCCTTGACTTCTTCTAGTGATATAAGCCAAGAAACACCCTTGTTGGTTGAGTGTTTATTTTGCCTCTAAAGACACCATATTATTATTATTATTATTTTTGCAGTACGAGGGTCTCTCACTGTTGTGGCCTCTCCCATTGTGGAGCACAGGCTCCGGACGCGCAGGCTCAGCGGCCATGGCTCACGGGCCCAGCCACTCTGTAGCATGTGGGATCTTCCCGGACCGGGGCACGAACCCATGTCCCCTGCATCGGCAGGCGGACACTCAACCACTGCGCCACCAGGGAAGCCCAAGACACCATATTCTTTTAATCGTGTCCATAACTTTCTGGGGTCAGGCCCGTTGGCTGCCACTCTAAACTTACTGCTCATCGTAATAACTGCATCCACCTGGCCTCTTTGGTCTGGGCCTCTCAACACCACTGGTATCACTGAGCCAATTTCTCCACCTACCTCTCCTACCAGCAGCCTGGCATACAGAGGAGAGCCCCTCTCGATCTTTTTGGTGATGCTGGTGTCTTTCTCACTAGCTCATTTCTTTTAGCTTTTGTGAATGGTGTATTCGCCGGGCCTTCTCATGGAACAGAATCATCTGGTAAGTCTTCCAGCCTTATAAAACATCCTCTCTAGCATGATCCCTTCCTGAACCCTTTCATCACTTCTTCCACTGCCCGCTGGGGCAGCTCTGGCATTTCAGCTGCATCTGGCTTGGGCCATCAATTTTTCCACGCTTCTAGGAGCCGTTGGAACAGTGAGGACTTCCTGAAGTCCTTGCCAGGGTGTTAACTCTTGTATCCTTGGAGAGCGCTCCCCAAACAAGAAACTCTTCCATATCTTTTCTTATGTTTCAGCCCCCTTGGTTCAGCAGCTTCAGAATCCAGTCCCATGTGAAATCCTCTGACTTTTGCTCGTTCATGCTGGCTGGAACTTGCAGCTCATTTGAGGTCTATTCCCTTTTTTCCATTATCAGGCTCAGTATATCCCAGCTGGGTGATGCTGGGACTTACTTCTCATTAGAAGCCTACTTACTAGAAAAGTAGATGGTGGGGAGAGGTCTCTGTAGTGTCTTCAAACAAGGAGGGGGTGGTGGGGTTTGGGAGGTAGAGAAAGTGGTGCTAGTTCTTAATAGGGAGAGGTGGATCAATTCTGCAGACTCTGAGAGTTTAGAAGAAGCTGAGACTTAAAATTTTGGAGGGGTCATCCACCAGATGTCCCCTCTCAAGCTCCCGGGTCCCATCTCCCCCAAAAATATCTCCATGCTCTTTGGACTTAAGCTTGTATACGTGTAGGAAACAGAAAGGGCAGGTTCCGCTTTCCTTTACAGAAAGAATGTTGTGTTACTTGCCCAGCTTGCCCGAAATCCCGCAGAAGCTGATAAGAGGAGGCTCCCAAGGCCATTTCCTCACCAAATATTGAAACAAGCAGATGGATGCATTTAGTTTCCAGATTTGCTACAATGGGACAGTCTCCACAATGATAGGACATTTCATTGAGTCGCAAGTTCTAAATAAAGCTTATTTGTTCACATTATCATCTTTTAAGCTCTACAGTAACAAAACATCTTAATTTGAGAAGGCAGATTATCTTCAGAGATCATTACCCTTAATCTTTCATTCACCTTTTTAAAATCTTTTCATTTTTTATGGCTTCTACAATGATGCCTCATTCTGCATTTCAAAAGCCAATGCCTAGGATCCTCAAAGTTCCTGGGGTTATTTCCTTCCTAACTGTTCAATTTTTGAAGCTGAGGTTTATCTTGAAGGAGAGAAGGGGCTGGAATCCTGCAGCTGCACCTACTTGGGCCTGGGAGCTTTGCTCTCTAAAAGCAAGACGGGGCTGGATCCACCCTTCCTCCCTGAGCACTCTTTTTTTTTTTTTTTTCCCATTACAGGATATTGAATATAGTTCCCTGTGCTATAAAATAGGACCTTGTTTTTTATCCATTCTATATATAATAGTTTGCATCTGCTAACCCCAAACTCCCTGTGCAACTCTCCCTGACCACTTTTTATTGAGAACCCAGTGACCATCTGCAGTGTTGCTGGGTGCCTTAGGGAGGGGGTAGTAAAGCATAAATATAAGGTATGGTCCTCAAAAAATGTACGACCTAATTGTGGAAGAAACAGCAAAACTCAAATATCAATACAAACTTACATATTCAGAAAAATAAGACCTCCAAAGAGTGAGAGAATTCAATGAACCTAAGAAGTTAGGAAAGGATTCTCTTAGAACCATAAATTATCATAGAATCATAAGATGTGAGGGACCTTAGAAGTGACCTAATCAAACCTCTACTTAATGCACAATACCTTCAAAGACTTCTTTATTTATTTATTTATTTTTTATTTTATTTATTTTTGGCTGCGTTGGGTTTTCGTTGCTGCACGCGGGTTTTCTCTAGTTGCAGCGAGCGGGGGCTACTCTTCATTGCGATGCACGGGCTTCTCATTGAGGTGGCTTCTCTTGTTGCAGAGCATGGGCTCTAAGTGCACGGGCTTCAGTAGTTGTGGCTCATGGGCTCTAGAGCGCAGGCCCAGTAGTTGTGGCGCACGGGCTTAGTTGCTCCGCGGCATGTGAGATCTTCCAGGACCAGGGCTTCAACCTGTGTCCCCTGCATTGGCAGGCAGGTTCTTAACCACTGCGCCACCAGGGAAGTCCCTATTTATTTATTTTTGATCTTTATATTCTTTTAAAAAAATTTACACGATTTTTACAGGTTACTTTCCATTTATAGTTATTATAAAATATTGGTTATATTCCCCGCATTGTGCAATACAGCCTTGTAGCCTGACTTATACCCAATAGTTTGTACCTCCCACTCCTCCACCCCTCCCACCCCCCGCACTGGTAACCACTGGTTTGTTCTCTATATCTGTGAGTCTGCTTCTTTTTTGTTATATTCACTAGTTCGTTGTATTTTTCAGATTCCACATATAAATGATATATGGGATTTGTCTTTTTGGTTCTGACTTACTTCACTTAGTATGCTAAGCTCTAGGTCCATCCATGTTGCTGCAAATGACATTATTTCATTTTTTTTAATGGATGAGTAGTATTCCATTGTGTATATATGTACCATATCTTCTTTATCCATTCATCTGTTGATGGACACAGGTTGTTTCCATATCTTGGCAATAGTAAATAGTGCTGCTATGAACATTGGGGTACATGTATCTTTTTGAATTAGTGTTTTTGTTTTTTTCAGATATATACCCAGGGGTGGAATTGCTGGGTCACATTGTACTTCTAGTTTAAGTTTTTTGAGAAACCTCCGTACTGTTTTCCATAGTGGCTGCACAAATTTACAACCCCACCAAAGTGTACAAGTGTTCCCTTTTTTCCACATCCTTGCCAAACATTTGTTATTTGTGTTCTTTTTGATGATAGCCATTCTGACAGGAATGAGGTGATAACTCATTGTGGTTTTCACTTGCGTTTCCCTGTTGATTAGTGATGTTGAGCATTTTTTCATATGCCTGTTGGCCATCTACATTTCCTCTGAAAAAATGTCTGCTCAGTTTCAAAGTCTTCTGTCAGGGCCACGATCCCTCTGAAGGCTCTAGGAAATGATTACCTCTTTCACCCCAGGCATTCCCTGACCCGTGGTAGCATCACTCCAATCCATACCTCTTTCTCTTCTTATACGGACACAAGTCATATTGGATTATGGGTCCGCTCTACTCTGTACGGCCTCATTTCAACAAATTAAATCTTCAACGACCTTATTTTCAAGAGGTCCCGGGGGTTAGGACTTCAGCCTATCCTTTTGGAGGAAAGAATTCAGCCCAAAAACAGGAAGAAAAAAGAAGAGAGCTAACAATTAAAGGATCATTAGGAAAACCTTCTTCATGGGCCAGTTGAACATATCTAAGTAGTGTGCACCTTCAGTGCAAGGACTAGTGTCTTTGTAGGTCAGGATCTCAGAAACTGCTGGTGGAGAGGACCCTTCCCTGGGTATCACACAGGAATGCTTGAACCAAGGTCTGACTTCACACACTAAGAGAATCCTATGAGCTTCTCTCATAGTTGTCAGGTCTGGGGGGTGGACAAGATGACCTCCTTGCTTTCTAAACTACCCTCATTTCGTTGGTCTCGTGCTGTATTTCCAGCCCTCTCCTGGGTTAAGAAAGGGGGGTAGTTTCTTGCCACAGATGCTGGAACCACCCGCAAGCTACGGTGCTTTTTCAACCATGGGCAGATGCTGCCACCTTGTGGCAAAAGGGCTTCATAGCTACGGTGACCATGCCCTTCGTTACTCAGATTAGGACACTTTTTAAAGTGAAAGGGGGCTTTTTTAATCATGGTGCCGGGCCAGCAGTTGCAAACGGGGACAGGGAATGTGAGGGAACAAAAGGACGTGCTGGGATTCTCTAGAGACAATTCTGGCAGCGTTTTCCAAATTGTCCCACTCTCCTCCGTTTACTCTCAGCAAGAAGCTTCCTTCCACGCTGGCCATCACCCATCTCATTCAATGTTAACAATACAAGAAAGTTTTGAGTTCCTCTGACACAAAGTATAAGGAAATGCCAACCACGCCTATTAATAGAGGAGAAAAAAAAAGAATTATGTCTTTCTACATTGCCTGTGGATTCAAAGTGCCCCAAGCACATTTAAAGTTTAGTTCTGACTTTAAAGGTACATTTTAGGGGTGGCTTCCCTGGTGGTCCAGTGGTTAAGACTCCACTCTTCCGCTGCAGGGGGTACAGGTTCGATCCCTGGCTGGGCAACTAGGATCCTGCATACCGCAGGGCGTGGCCCCCCACCTAAAAAGATACGTTTTAAATCAGTAAAGGAACAAAAAGCCCAGAAAAGACCTCAAGTGAGTGTGTGTGTGTGTGTGTGTGTGTGTGTGTTTGGTGGTGGTAGTTTCAAAATTTATATATTACTCAGAAACATAAAAGTAAAAAATTTTTTTATAATTGCATTTTATTCTGGATGTTAACTTCTGTTGATAGCAAAGATGAAGTGGCATTGGCAAGATACTTAAACCTGATGATTTAACGGTAACTTAACCTCTTTCATTTTCAGACCTCTTTTAGGTAAAGCAGTCAATTCAAAGCCCAAACTCCTAACAGCTTGAAGGGGTCCCTCTACCCCTTCTCAGGATGGTGTCTGGGTACAGTGACATTGCTCAGATATCACCTGGTCCCCCCCATTCTCCGCTGAGATATTCCTGTCCTGCATGACACCTCTCAGAAAGTAATTTGTCAATGTAACCCAGGAATCTCACTCGTTGGAATTTATCCTATGGAAATAATTTAAAAGAAGACTCAAGTTATACACGCTTTTTATAATCCCTTTCATATTACACTGTGATGACCATTTTACACACTGGACTCTCCCATCAGACAATGGGAGACTGTTCTTTTCACCCCAAAATTCCTGATGCTTAGTCCAGAGTCCAGCATATTGTAGGTGGCAAATAAATGTTGCAGAATACATTGTTTTAATTTATTTTTTATTGAGGTAACATCAGTTTATAACATTACATGCTTCATGTATACAACCTCGTATTTCTATTTCTCTACACCCTACAGCATGCTCACCACCAAGAATTCAGTTTCCATCTGCCACTATACAGTTGATCCCCTTTGCCCATTTCAACCACCCTTCCTCCTTCCCCTCTGGTAGCCACTACTCTGTTCTCTGTATCTGCTTGTTTGCTTTTGTTTGGTGAGATTTGTTCATTTATTTTGCTTGTTTGTTTGTTTGTTTTTTAGATGCCACATTTGAGTAAAATCGTATGGTATTTGTCTTTCTCTATCTGACTTATTTCACTTAGTAAAATACCCTCAAGGTCCACCTATGTTTGCACAAATGGCAAAATTTCATCTTTTTATGGTTAAGTAATATTCCATGGTATTATATACCACATCTGTTTATCCTTTCATCTGCTGATGGACATTTAGTTTGTTTCCATATCTTGGCTATTGTAAAAAATGCTGCAACGAACATATATCTTTTTGAATTAGTGTTTTTGTGTTCTTTAGATAAATAACCAGAAATGGGAAAGGGGGATCATATGCTAGTTCTCTTCTTTTTTTTTTTTTCATTTTCATCAAGAACTTTATTGAACAACATATTCACCCTTTTGTTCTACTACCTTCTGCCATTTTTCAGGCAACTTCATAATTCCATCTTCCCAAATCTTTTTATCTTTTTGAGTAAAGAACGGTTCCAGGTGCCTTTTACAGTCTTCCAGGGAATTGAAATTTTTTCCAAGAAAAGAATTTTGTAAAGGCCGAAATAAATGGAAATCCAAACATGCAATGTCTGGTGAATACAGCGAATGAATCAGAACTTCCCAGCCAAGCTGTAACAGTTTTTGCCTGGTCATCAAAGAAACATGTGGTCTTGCGTTATCCTGATGGAAGATTATGCATTTTCTGTTGACTAATTCCGGATGCTTTTCATCGAGTGCTGCTTTCCGCTGGTCTAACTGGGAGCAGTACTTGTTGGAATTAATCATTTAGTTTTCTGGAAGGAGCTCATAATAGAGGACTCCCTTCCAATCCCACCATATGCACAACATCACCTTCTTTGGATGAAGGCTGGTCTTTGGTATGGTTGGCGGTGGTTCATTTCGCTTGCCCCACGATCTCTTCCATTCCACATTTTTGTACAGTATCCACTTTTCATAGTCTGTCACAACTGTTTTAAAAACAGAACGTTTTCATTACGTTTCAGGAGAGAATGGCATGTGGAAATATGGTCAAGAAGGCTAGTTCTAGTCTTAATTTTTTTGAGCAATCTCCATACAGTTCTCCATAGTAGCTGCACCAATTTACATTCCCATCAACAGTGTATAAACGCTCCCTTTTCCTCACATCCTAGCCAATACTTGTCATTTCTTACCTTTTTGATAGTAGACATTCTAACAGGTTAGGTGATATCTCATTGTAGTTTTGATTTGCATTTCCCTGATAATGAGTGATAGTGAAATCTTTTCCAGTGCCTGTATGGCTGTATGTCTTCTTTGAAAAAATGCCTATTCAAGTCCTCTGCCCATTTTTTAATCTGGTTGTAATTTTGTTTGCTTGTGTGTTTGTTTTGTTATTGCTGTTGAGTCGTATGAGTTCTTTAATATTATGTATATTAGCCTCTTACTGGGTATATAATTTATGAACATCTTCTTGCATTTGGTAGGTTGTCTTTTTGTTTTGTTGATGGTTTCCCTTGTGCTACAGAAGCTTTTTAGTTTGATGTAATCCCATTTGTTTATTTTTGCTTTTGTTTCCCTTGCCTGAGGATACATATCTAGAAAGATTCTGCCAAGATTCATGTTAAAGAGCGTACTGCCTACGTTTTCTTCTAGGAGTTTTATGGTTTCGGGGCTTACATTCAAGTCTTTGATCCATTTGAAGTTGACTTTTTTTTTTTTTTTTGCGGTACGCGGGCCTCTCACTGCTGTGGCCTCTCCCCCTGCAGAGCACAGGCTCCGGAAGCTCAGGCTCAGCGGCCATGGCTCACGGGCCCAGCCGCGGAGCGGCACATGGGATCTTCCCAGGCCGGGGCACGAACCCGTGTCCCCCGCATTGGCAGGCGGACTCTCAACCACTGCACCACCAGGGAAGCCCTGAAGTTGACTTTTGTGTGTAGTATGAGATAGTGGTCTAGTTTCATTTTTGTGCACGTGGCTGTCCATTTTTCCCAACACCATTTAATGAACAGACTATACTTTCTCCATTGTATGTCCTTTGCTCTTTTGTTGTAAATTAATTGTCCCTATATGTGTGGGTTTATTTTTGGGCTCTCAGTTCTGTTCCGTTGATCCATGTATCTGTTTTTCTGCCCATACCATGCTGTTTTGATTACTATGGTTTTGTAGACCAGGGAAGCATCTGTTGCAGGCCTTTCTCTAGCTTCTAGTAGTTTCTTGGTTTGTGGTAGCATAACTCCAATCTTGACATGATGTTCACCCCCTGGCATATCTGTCTCTTCAGGTAAAGTTTTGTTTTTGTTTTTATAAGGACACTAGTCATATTAGATTAGGAATCCACCCTATTCCAGTATGACCTCTTCTTAACTGGACCTTGTTACCAAACCAGGTTCATTTTGCCCGATGCACAACAAGCCAAAATGCTGAGACACCGAGGTTTGCAGCAAAGAGAGGGTTTATTCGCAAAGCAGCCAAGTGAGGAGACTGGAGAACAAATCTCAAATCTGCCTTCTCAAAGGTGAGGGGCTTGAGATATTTATGGGATAAAGAAGCAGGGTGGTCTTAGGTGTGGGGAGAGGTAGGGAAAAGGTGAGGTAATCAGTGTTCTGTGCAGGCATATCTGAGTTACATGCTTCTTCATGGGATGTATGTTTAAAAATGGAGGTGCTTAGCACAATCTAAGGGTGGAGATTTTGGCCTTCTGATGTCGAAAGTTCATTCATCAGACACCTATGCATGGCCCAATTTTAGGGTTGGTGGTCCCAGCCAGTCTTAGCAGGCTCAGGCTGGAACTAGACACTGCTGACTCCAAGTTCCTGGTAAACAAGTGGGGTACATCTTATTGTTTAGGCTACCTGAAGCTTGGAGGGTATGCAATTTGCAACAAAATAATTAAGGCAAGCTTGCTCATTGGAGGCAAGCTACAAGAGAAGGGGTTTTTAGCAAGCTGCAAGACAAACTCAAGGATTTCTATTAGTCACCAGTTTCTGTTAACCCTGTGAGGCATGGCTTCAACCTCATCTACAATGACCCTATTTCCAAATAAGGTTACATTCTGAGGCACTGGGGGTTAGGACTCCAACATATGAATTGGCTCGGGGTGGGGGGGCACAATTCAACCCATAACTAGTAACAGCAACTGAAAGCTGTTGTTACTTGGCATTATGCTCTGGATACCCTGATCAATTCCCAGTCCCCAACTCTAAAGGACTCTGGCTTTGCTATATCAGTGGACAAGTGTTTGTCCTGGGTCAAATTTCCCCATTCTCGATGATGGTGTTACACCTCTTGAATCATGCTTTTTGCTGAACACCTTCCTCCTGGAGCCCTTGGATGTCCTGCTCCACAGGGGGTATCGTTTGCTCACAAGACCTACGTGCGGCATAGCTGTCCCGGGTTGTCATAGCTTTCACAAGCAAGAGCCACTGTTTCTGGGGTCCCATGTTTTTCCTGTCTTAGCTGACTCCCGTATTTGCTGAAGTGTGTTGTTAATCATTTACTAACACAGGAGGTTTGATAGGTAGATTTCTTCAGCATTTCTAAAAATATTATTATGAATAAAACAATTAACAAGGTTGGTCTAATGGACATACATTAACTACTATACTTAATAACTAAAGAAAACAATCTTTGAAAAATATATTTAAAATTTATGAATTGACTGCCATTGTAAATCATAAATCAACTTTCAACAAATTTCAGAGTTTGTATCCAGCAGATAGATCTTAATTCTGATCACAAAACAATTGTGCTGAAATTCAATAACAAAAACATACCTATCTTTTAAAAGCCATATGTTTGGAAAATTTAAAATAGATCTTTAAATATCTGATGGGTTAAAATAGAAATGATAATATGAATTAGAAAAATACTTAAATCTAAACAATAAAAATACCAACTTTCAAAACTAAAGTAGAAATGTGAGGGAAATTTATAATCTTAAATTGCTTATTTTAGAAGAGGAGAGAGGCTGAAGATTAAGTAATTATACTGGATTAAGTATCCAACTAAAGATGTTAGGAAAAGAACCACAAAGAAAACAGTGGGGAGTGAAATGCAAGACAAGAGCAACACATGAAATAGAAACGTAAAATAGAGAGTGACAGAACCAAAGTAACTAACAAAACTCTGGAATGATTCTTCTAATAAGGGAAGCAAAGGCACTCACAGACTGTATCTTGAATGAAAAAGGAGGTTACTACAAGATTAAAGGTAGTGTTGTAAATTATGCCAATAAACTTGTATTCTTAGGTGAAATGGACAAACTCCTAGAAAAATATAACTGGTAACAATTGCCTTTACATAAAATAGAAAGCTAGAATGGTTTTATAACTGTTAACAAAATTGAATCATAAAGAAAACATGGAGCCCAAACAATTATAAAGGTGAGTTCTATCATGTGTCCAAGAGACAAAGGGAGATAATCCAAACTTACTCAGACTCTTACAGGAGAGGCAATACTCCCAACTTCACTTTATGAGGCTAAATGGAACCTGATCCGCAAACTGCACAAAGACAGTCTGAAAAAGAAAAATAACAGATCAGATTCATTCACTCATACAGATGAAAAAAACCCCAAAAACCCAAGTTAAATGCTCCAAACATAATCCAGACATTAAAAAAATAATATGAGTCTATTCCACAAAGTTATATAGGAAAATATCTTCATATAATTTATCCCATTAGAGATTTAAAGAGACGATCATCTCAATAGGTCTAGAAAGCATGTTAGATGATATTCAACATTCATTCCTTGCTAAAAAAATTAAAACCAACCTCTTAATAAATTTGAAATAGAAGGTAATTTTCTTTACCTGGTCAAGGAAAACTATTTTTTAAAACTACAGCATTAACATCATAAGTCATTGGTGAAAAATTAAAAGTATTGCTTTTAAATTCAGAAACAAAATGAAGATTGAAGTGACTATTTTAGCTAGCTCAAGGCAAGAAAAAGAAGAGAAAAGATATAAGAATGAAAAAGGATGAAATAAAAGTCTCATTTTGGCCAATGATATGAATATCCACATGGGATACTCCAAATGATCTACTAATAATCTTTATTATTAAAATTAATGACTGTTTAGCAAAGTTGCTAAGTATAAAACCGATATACAAAAACTAACTTCATTTTATACCAGCAATAAACAGAAAAATATAATTTCAAATTTCCAATGATAAAAACAGCAAAAAACAAAAATATCTAGAAATGACTCTAAAAATGTGTAAATCTTTCATATAGAAAGTAATATGACTTTTTGAAAGATATTACTAAAGACTTAAATAAATAGAAAGACAATATATTTGTGGGGAAGGAAAATCAACTTTGTAAATATTTACATTTTCTCTATCTTGACCTATAGAATTAAAGAAATTCCAATTAAAGGCTTAACATGGTTTTCCCTGGAATATGACGATCTTACCGTAAAGTCTATTTGGAAGAACAAAGGGCCAAGAATATCCAAAGCCCGCCTGAGGAAGCACAAGATTGGTGATTGGGGTGGGGCAGCATGTTCTCTGCTGTCACAATTTTTAAAAATAAAACTAGAGTAATTAAAACAGTGTCATATTAGCAGAGGATAGACATATAAATCAATGGAACCGAATAAATAAGAAGACCCGGGAAGAGTCAAACACATAGATGAAAGCTTGATATATGAGAAGGGTGGTATTGCTGATTATTTACCTATGATGAAAAAAGAAATTAATTCCCTAATTACATCATACAGGAAAATAAATTCCAGCTGGATTAAGAACTTAAATATAAAAAACAAAAAACTTAAATTTAGTAGATTATAGAAGAATTTCATGACTTCAAGGAAAAGAAGGTTTTTTCTTTTTTTGTAACAGGACACAAATCACAAACTAAAGGAAAAGGTGGATACATATGAATACATTAATACATTGTATATATTTTTATACATTGAATACTTTGATACAGATTATCAAAGTATACCATAATGAGAGACAAGGAAAGCCACAAACTGAGGGAATATATTTGCAACACACATAGGTAACAAAAGAATTTTTATCCAGAGTATAGGAAAAACGCCCACAAGTGATAAGAAAAATAAAAATAAACCAAGAGGAAGACTGACAAAAGACATCTCACGTCTCACTGGAGAAGAAAGCTAAAATGTGAGCTCAGTATCTTCTTCAGAAATGTCTAACTCAATAGGGTACCCCGGGTTAGGTCCCCTTACATGCTCTTATCATACTCCATATGATAATTGTCATTATTTATTTAATGCCTGTCTCATCCTTTGCTGGACAGAATTCTCCATGAGGACAGGGAACCTGTCTGTTCTACTGCATGAGGGAGTCAACTGTGTCCAATTCATTGAGGACCTAATACTCAGGTTCAGCAAAGACGTACTGAGCATTTACTACTTGTTAGGCATGATGCAACTTCAGATACAATCTTATTTAATTTCATCTCCATGAACTTTATTTTTATTTTTATTTATTTTTTTTGCGTTATGCAGGACTCTCACTGTTGTGGCCTCTCCCATTGCGGAGCACAGGCTCCGGACGTGCAGGCTCAGCGGCCATGGCTCAAGGGCCCAGCTGCTCCGCGGCATGTGGGATCTTCCCAGACCGGGGCATGAACCCATGTCCCCTGCATTGGCAGGCGAACTTTCAACCACTGCGCCACCAGGGAAGCCCCCATCTCCATGAACTTTATGCTAGGATTTGAGGTTCCAGGAGCTGAGGTTACTGCATTGAGATTATGAGTATTAGATGAGCTCAATATGTTGAAAACTACAGGCCTGACACATAGCAGGTGCTCAATGAATATTTATTTGATAGAAAAACACATTTGAAAAAAGCAACCCTCTGCTGAAGAAGTTAAATTATTCATTTTACAGCTGAGAAAAACAGATTTCCTAAATCAGACAGCTAGGAATTCCTGGGCCTGGGATTTGGACCCAGGCCTGGAGAGGTGAGTCCAGATCTCACCCCGTATGCCCACTTATCTCTGCTGGTCCAGTGGGAACTCAAAGTGGTAAAGACCTTGGTCTGCCCTGGAGGGACAGTAAAATTGATAAGAAAATGATATAGGCACAGGAAACAATCTGAAGACCTAGGTGCCTCTTGGTGCCAAAGCAACAGATACGAACAGGAAATGAAGTGGGAAATCAGAGAAGGAAGAGCTCCACATAGTAGTGAGGGATACCTCCAGGGCTGGAGAGGCATGGAAGGGCATCCAGGATGGGTGAGCCAGCGGAAGCAAAGGCAAAGGGGAACAACTCAGCATGAGTGGGAATTGTGCAACCAGACCAAGCGTGTTCCCGAGCAGTGGGAGATGAGGCATGGGGAGAAGAGGAGAGGGGGTGCCAGTGGCTGAGGGTCCTGCATGGCAGATGGAGAGGTGACTGGACCTGGCAATGGGAAGTCAGCTGAGATTTGTGATCTAGGGAGCAGCCTGATGCGAGTGGAGTTCCAGGAAGATCAGTCTGGGAGTTATGTGCAAAATGAACTGTAGCAAAGAAGAAAGAAGAAAAGGCAGAGGGGAGGAGGCAGGATGGACAGATGGAGGAAGAAGGGAGAGGTAGCCCTTGCTGAGAACCTAGTAGGCCCTTCGAAAGAGCTACCTCTGTTATTCTTGTCAACAACACTAAATGGAGTGTATTACCATCCATGTTTTACAGATAAACAAGCTGGAGTTGAAAGAGGTGAAGTAACTTGCCCAGGATTACTTAGCCAGATAGGAACCAGACCTAGTGTTTGGGTATTTTGTCTCCAAGTCCAGCAACCTTTCCACTGCACCACAAAGTGCATCTGATAGAGAGCCCAGTTAGGAGGTCACAGTGATGCTGAAAACTTGGCCTCTGTGCACCGGTGCTGAATAAAATCTCAGAGACAGAGTTTTGGGTGAAGTAGAAAAGAAGAGCTTTATTGCTTTGCCAGGCAAAAGGGGACGCAGTGGGCTCGTGTCCTCAAAAACTGTGCGTCCCAACCCAGGGAGATTTGGTGAGGAGTTTTATAGCAGTGGTTCAAGGCAGGGTTGCTGATAAGGATCGGGGTGTGTACAGGGCCTGCATTCCTTTAATTTGGCCCCAGGTGGTCTCCTGATGAGCTTTTGTGGTTCTTGAGGTTATAAAACTATGACCTTCTCTCTGGAATGAAGAATGCTTCACCAAGTAGTTCATCTTCCGTTTGTTGGGAGTTTTAGTTCTGCAGAAGAGCTCAAAGATATTTTTATGTGTATCCCTTGAGGTGGAACCAGGACCCTGCCCCAAGGCTGCACTGTTGTTTCTTGACTGCTCCTCCCTTGTCTCTGCATCCCCTCCCTTCCCTGATTAGCAACTGTTTGAATCTGCCCTTTGGAACTCAGGGAAGGTCATGGAGGCTGGAGCCTATTCCCTACAAATAAGAAATGGGGGACACAGAAAGGCTTCTGTGCCCAGGAGCCCCACAGGGTCCTGATTGGTTTCAATAGGGTGGTGGCTTTGGGGACTTTTCTGAGCGAAAATGGTTGTGTTTATCTCTGGGACCCAGCTCTAAAAGCACCATGGCAGGCATGCTCGAACAATTCTAGCAAAGAGTTCAGGAGCAGCACAAGGTCAGTCCTGGGAGAAGTGTCCCATGTGGAGCCACATGAACAGCTGAATCCAGAGCAAAGTCTCAGGATATGTAGTTAGAGCCAGGGAGTCAGCCTGGCCTGGGAGTCGGGATAACTGGGTTCTGGCCATGAAAGCATCCCTTTGGGACTTTGGATCAGTCACTTAATCTCTTTGAGCCTCAGCTTCCTCATCTGTAAAATAAAATTAAAAATCTCAACTTCCTCATCTTCCATGTTATGAGATCCAAATGAAATTGTCACTGTGGGTGTGTTTGGATTACTGAGAAATGCTAGGCTGGTGGGAGAAATGGTTGTTGTTATCAGAGGTCAGGGGGTGATGGGCAGGTTAACTCCAAGGCCTGAAGGGGAGCATTTCCTCACCCAGGATCCAGTGGACACTTTCATTGAGCTGTTGCCCTGAACTGGGTGTTTGTCATCAACCATTTCTCCTTGACCATCACTTCCAATCAATTCATTGCCTATTTATTAAGCACCACTTTATTTAAACCACTGTCTGGACAAGTCTTGTTCCGATCCTCTTACAACCCTTCTTTTACTTTTCCTCTTCACTGTGTATCAAAAGAGGAAGTCAAATAAATCCATTGTGCTGTTGGTAAATAGTGAATTACTCATATCCGAATCTTGAGACAGATTAAGAGGCTCCTTTCACATTTTCCCCAGTCCATCTCCCTTCTCCAATGAATTCACCATCTGTGACATATTTGTGTTATAAATGACAGGCATAGCCTATCTGATTCCATTGTTGAAAGAAGAAAAAGGAAAAAAATACTTACCAATTTTCATTGCTGGTTAACTTTAAAACAGGATGTATTTTATATGTGTGGATGAGGGAACCTAGGCATTGGCCAACACAATGCCTCACAAATTTACTTTTCACGGAAAATGCATTAGTACAGGCAGTGCCAGCCTCTCCCATCTTGCATCTGGGATGGCATGGCTATGCACGGCCCACAGCTCAATCTGTCTACTGCCCATCAAATTCCATCCTCCTCTGGGCAACTTACTTTGCCTCTCCTCACATAGAGCCCTTCAAGATGGGGCCAGTCCGCAGTCTGCCTTCTTCAGATCCTGCTGGAAGCAAGGAGAAAAAAGCAGCACCCACTTCTGGCTCAGGAGGGGAGAGTACCCAACCTTTTGCAGTCCTTCCTTACCCCTTCCACAGTTCACTGCACTTGCTCTCTTACTCCCTTTCCTTTTCAGTCTGGGAAGAGAATGACAAGAATGCTTCCTCCTAGTTCAGCCGGTTCTTCTACTTTCTTTCCCCCTCCCCAGAACACAGGTCTTATTGCCCCTCTTCCAAAGCCCAGCCCCAAGTGCCAGGCCCAGCAGAGTCCTGATTCTTCTGTTTCCAGGGAGGTGGGGCACAGGCATGGCTGGAGCAAAAGGAAGGCGGCAGGTGCTGATAATAAAGGGATGGGGGTGGGCGGGTCGGGGGGGCTGTCACATGTATTTGTTCATATACTACTTCACTTTTAGAAGGCTGAGAGTCTTCTACAGTGGCCCTCTCATGTCCTTGTCCCCAGCAGTTATTCCTCCCAACCCCTCTTGCACACATGTCGACTGAAAACAAACTGCACAACCTAAAAGTTGAGAGTTTTGTTTTCTTCAGGGACCTTACTGAGGACTATAGCCTGTGAATCAGCCTCTCAGATAGCTCTAAGGAACGGTTCCAAAGAGGTAAGGGAGGAGCCAGATACATAGGAGTTTTTGCTAAAAAAAGAAAACAAACAAAAAACATGTAGTTGAACATCAAAAGATTACTATTAATCACAAAAAACATACATCTCAAGTTAATGTTTTAAGTGCTTTTCTAAGATGCAAAAGTCTGGGCTCAATGAAATTATTCCTTTGATGTGCATCTTAACTCTCCAGGGTCAGTGTTTTATCTCCATTCTGATTTCCCCTCTGGGCACACACTGGAGTGGCTACAGTGGCTGATGGCTTGACGGTAGGCAACATTCTTTGTTTACTGAAATGGCAGGAAACATGATTTTCTCCAAACACATATGATTTTTTTTTTTTTTATGTTTAGGATTTTGTATTTTGTTCTAAACCGGACAGGAAGTCATTGAAGAATTTTAATGAGGACATGATTAGTGTGATCCAATTTGAATTTTGAGGATATCAATATAAAGAATAGATTAGAAGGAGCAAGACCAAAGAACTAAGGAGCTGACTTAGGAAGTGGTTACAGTTATATGCCATAGGAGAGTCCTGATCCAAATGTTTGCTGATATTAGAAAATGGAGGGGCTTCCCTGGTGGCGCAGTGGTTAAGAATCCACCTGTCAATGCAGGGGACATGGGTTCGAGCCCTGGTCCGGGAAGATCCCACATGCCCCGGAGCCTCTAAGCACATGCGCCACAACTACTGAGCCCTCGTGCCACAACTACTGAAGCCTGTGTGCCTAGAGCCTGTGCTCCACAGCAAGAGAAGCCACCACAATGAGAAGACCTCACATGGCAACGAAGAGTAGCCCCCGCTCGCCACAACTAGAGGAAGCCTGCGCCCAGCAACAAAGACCCAACACAGCCAAAAATAAAATAAATAAAATAAATTAATTTAAAAAAAAAAAGAAAATGGAAAAGAAAATTTAGTGATTTCTTTGGGAGACAGAAATGTTAGCCTTGGCAATGATTAAATATGTGTTGGGTCTGTTAATCCTAAACTCCCAGTCCTTCTCTACCCCACCCCGCTCCCCCTTGGCAACCGCAAGTCTGTTCTCTATATCTGTAAGTCTGTTTTCGTTTACAGTTATGTTCATTTGTATCATATTTTACACACAGTTGTTTGGGATTAACAGATGCAAACTATTATATATAGGATAGATAAACAACAAGGTCCTACTATATAGCACAGGGAACTATATTCAATATCCTGTGATAAACCATAATGGAGAAGAATATGAAAAAGAATATATATATATATATATATATACACATAACTGAGTCACTTTGCTGTACAGCAGAAATTAAACACAAAATTGTAAATCAACTGTACTTCAATAAAATTTAAAAAAAACATGTGTTGGGAGGCAGAAATTATGAATAGGGGAATAAGTACAGGATGATGCTAAGAGTCATTTAGTGTATGATGGTGTGATTCACTGAAATGTCATCAAAGAGGTAGTTCTTGAGACCTAGGTAGGGGTGGGAGATGGAGGGTGATGAGATTAACTTTGAAACAATTGCATTTGCATCACCTATGGGACAGTGAGATGGAGACTTCCTGAAGGCTTGAAACTCAGGATCAAGAGCTATAAGGTTTGAAATTCATCAGCAGGTAGATATTAATTAATAGTGGGGGAGTGGATTAGATCTCTTCAGCAAACACACATGATTTTAACCCTGTTTTTCTGCACCCAATTCCAATGTGTGTGTGTATGGGGGGTATGAGTGAAACGGAGCAGGACCCTGTGGGGACCTCCCAGGTACAAATCCTGTGTCCGATGTAAGGCCAACTGGCCTGAGGCAGGGGAACACAATCAGATTCACAGGTTGCATCAGACCGAAACTCTCCGGACCACCCAGTTCCAGAAACTGACCTGGAGACTTTCCGGACCACCCAGTTCCAGGACCTGACCTGGGGACTTAGAACCCGGCCCAGCCTTCCCACCTTTCGAGGGGCGAGACTAACGGTCCCCCAGGATACCCGAAAAGACCACCAAATAAGGAATACCCTGCGCCCTCCCAGATTCACCACACCCCTTTCCCTTCTTCCCCTATAAAATCTTGCCCAACCCTCGCCCAGGTGCAACTTCTCTGGCCCCTTTCTCTCGGACCAGTGAACCTTGCCCGGGAGCGCTCCCTAATAAAGCTCACTTGAAGCTTTCCTCTGTTTCGCGGTGCCGTTTGTTAAGATCCGACCTTACATCCACCATTTCATTGTTTGTAAGAAATAAACTTCATTCAGCCTCTTTGACCTACCCTGAGTTCCAAAGGGCAGATTCAAACACTTGCTTATAAGGGAAGGGAGGGAATGCAGAAATAAAGGCAAATAAAGGCAAATCAAGAGGCAATAGTGCAGCGATGGGGCGAGGTCCTGGTTCCTCCTCAAGAAATATACACAACAATACCTTTGAGTTCTTCTGTGGAACTAAGGCTCCCACCCAGGTGGAAGATGGTACTTCAGACTGAGCACAAGATTCCTGGAATGCCACCCTGTTACCTCACCACCAACCAATCAGAAGAAAGTCTGCACACAGTGGAAGATAATAAAGACCCTGACCCCCTCCACTAATGAGTCTCCCTTTAAAAACTTTCATGTTTGGGCAGAATCTTTGGAGTTGGTTTTTGGACACAAGTTGCCAATCTCTTGCATAAAGCAACCTCTCCATTCCTACCAGCACTTGTCTCTCAGAAGCATTAGCTTTTGAGCAGCAAGCAGCCAAACCCGAGTTCAGTAACACGGGGGCAGGAGTCCACACACCACCAAGCAATTCCCGGACACCACCTGAGTTTCCTACAATCAACTCGATTCTGAAACTATCTACCTGGAGATAGCATCAGATTCTACAAGTTAAAGGCTCAGTCCTATAAGACTGCCCCCTTCCCCCAGTTGCCACTTCAGACACCAGTCACAAGTCCAGGTCTTTCTGACCCACCAGCTGTAAAATCGGAGCTTCCAATGACCGCTTCCTTGAGTTTCTGTACCAGGGAAGAGCTAAAGGGAAGGGCTAAATCGGACTTCTTGTTAGATCTGTTATCTTTGAGTTTAACTTTTGCTTTTTGTTGCTTTTATTATTATAATCATACATAATGGCCTGCCTCGGAACCCTGACCCTCTGTCTGAATGTTAAACCAAAGTGCCTTTGTTCAGGGAAACATCCTGACCCAGTCTACCTGTGAATTGCTGCAGAAAAGAAGAAATTAACACCTCCCCTCCCGGAGGCTGGCCATTCTAGGAGATATTTGCAAGGCTTATGGCCTTTTTACATTACTTCCTCACCTCCTCCCCTTCTCTGTTCTATAAAAGAAACTGGCATTCAGACCAAAATAAGATGGTTTTTTGGGGACCCTTGTCCGCCATCTTGTCGGCCTGCCGGCTTTTCGAATAAAGTCGTTACTCCTTGCCTCAACACCTCGTCTCCCGATTTATCGGCCTGTCGTGCGGCGAGCAGAGCGAGTTGCACTCGGTACCAGTTCCAGCAACCCCTTTCTTGGGTTCTGATTAACTTACTTGAATGGCTCACAGAACTCAAGAGAAACATTTTACTTACTAGATTACTGGTTTATTATAAAAGGATACAACTCAGGAACAGTCAGATGAAAGAGATGCATAGGGCAAGGAGTGAGGAAAGAGCACGGAGCTTCCATGTTCTCTCTGGGCCACCACTCTCCACTAATTTCCATGAGTTCACCAATATGGAAGCTCTCCAAACCCCATCCTTTTTGGGGTTTTTATGGAGACTTCATTGCATAGTCCTGATTGATGAATTCATTGGCCATTGGTGTTTAAACTCAGCCTCCAGCCCCTCTTCCCTCTCCAGAGGTTCAGGGGTGGAACTGAAAGTTCCAACCCTCTGATCACAAGATTGGGTCCCCAGGCGACCAGCTTGAGTCTTTATGTGACCTAGGAGCATTCCAAAAGTCACGTAATTGACATAACGAAAGACACCTTCACAATTCTCCTCAGTTAGAAAATCCAAGGGTTTTAGGAAGGAGTTCCAAGCCAAGAACAGAGGTTGGTGTCAAAGACCAAATATATATTTCTTTTTAGGAATCACAGTGTTACAAACCTCTAACTGTTCCTCTCCACTTCTCTTGATAAAATACAAATGGCTCAAACAGTGGGTGCTAATCTGCAAGCACAGTTCCTCCTTCTTCTGAGAACCACTTTTTTTTTTTTTTTTTTTTTTTTTTTTTTGCGGTACGCGGGCCTCTCACTGTTGTGGCCTCTCCCGTTGTGGAGCACAGGCTCCGGACACGCAGGCTCAGCGGCCATGGCTTATGGGCCCAGCCGCTCTGCGGCATGTGGGATCTTCCTGGACCAGGGCACGAACCCGTGTCCCCTGCATCGGCAGGCGGACTCTCAACCACTGCGCCACCAGGGAAGCCCCCTGAGAACCATTCTTAGTCAACTATTCCTGAGACTAGCTGAACTTCAGCTGACCCCTCCTGCTGAAGCCCTATAAACCGTTCTATTTCCCTCCCCAAGTTAGAAGGGCATAAATGGTCTTCTTCCACAATGCACTCCTTGTGATAAATTGACACAATCCAGGAAAGGGTCTTCTATTTATCCCAAGAAAAACTTCCTGGAGGGATGGGGAACTTGAGGAGAGAGGAAGGGAAGATCATTCTGAAGCTTGTGGAAGGATTAGAAAGTGTGTCAGGGAGGGTGATTCTAGAACAGTCCGCGGGTCTAGCAGGCACCACCCCCGGGGGCTGGCCCGGGAGCCCTTTTTCAGCTCCCCTCATCACCATAGCCCCTCCCTCACCAGGCCCCTGAGTGGTTGCCTCCTCACCTCGCCCTGGAACATTGGGCCCCACTTCTCAATGCACCTTCCCTGGCTCAGTACTCCATTTCCCTGTAGAGCCACACAACTGCTTAGTTTTCTCTTCTATGTTTTGTCTTGGAAAGGTGATTAGCTGCTATAACTGAGGTTGACCAAGGGATTAGCACTTCACAGGGGGAGATGTGCCTCTAGAAATACAAGCTCATGGTCTCTAACCTGAGGGCAGGTCCTGAACCAGGCATTGTGCTTTGGGACCCCCCAGGGTGGATGCAAGTCCTGTTCGCTCTCCACATGGTTCCTGGCCCCAGACCCATCTCTGTCAGAGCAGGTACAAAATTTCCGGGTGTTAGTAGGACCTTATCAAGGGCATCAATGGAAACTTGATAACCAGACCAGAGTCCAAACTGTACCCCATGCTACAGCCACACACGTCTGCAAGAACAAGGGATCCCTCACTAACCGTTGCTTCCTGCTCCTGTGTTCCCTGAACGGAATCCAAGCTTATTCACAGAGAGGAAGAGGCTGCCAAGGCCAGGGTCCTATCAAAAGGCCTTTTGTCTCCTGAGCTAAACGTTGACTCATTGTTACCTTTCTCCCTGGACCCTTCCAGAGGTGGGAGGACACCCAGAGCCTCTGGTTTCAGTTCATGGGTCTGAATGCAATGGAGCAGGAGGAAGAGAGTGGCCCAGCTCCAAGCAAGAGGAAAACCTGGGTCAGGCTGATGTGATGCACTTGCTCAGGGCTTCCTGTCCAGGTATGACCAGGGTTCCACTGGCCAAGTGGACACACAGTTGCCTTTCTTCAGGATGAAGAGTTCTTACACCTTTTCCTTCCTCCCTTCCAAACTCAAACCTGTTAAAGACTCCTTTTCCCCTTGCTTTTCAGGTTAAGCTCTTCATCCTTCAAAAATGGAGCTCAATGTCCCTTGCTTTCAGTCAGCTTCCTCTGATCAGCTCTGCCATATTCCTCAGTGGTGACACGCCTCATCTGTACTGTGCTCCTCTGCCCTCTTCTTTCTGTGGCACTGTTCATCTGTGTGCTCTGTCTCTGTTACCTGAAAACTGGATTCACTTCTTGGTGGGTGTTGAGCCAATAGAGAGATCCAAGCCAAAGACTGGGGGAAGGAAGGATTTATTACTTGCAGCAAGTAAGGAGAACTTCGGGGATATTTCCCAAAGCAGTGTCTCCCCAAACAGCAAAAGTGGGGAAGTTTTCAGCTAAGGGTATATGCATATTCATGAGGGAGCTTGAGCAGAGAAGAATTCAGCAAAGAATTGGGGCCAAGGTTGACAGAGTCCAAGCTTTAGCTGATTGAAGTCAGGAGGGTCAACGTTTTCATTCCATCCTCCACCTGGGTGAGGGCCTTAGTTCCTGCAGAACTCAAAGATATATATTATGTATATACCTTGAGGAACCAGGACCCTGACCCAAGGCTACATTACTGTTTCTTGACTGCTCCTCCCTTGTTTTTGCATTCCCTCCCTTAAGATCATTGATCACTGAGGCCTGTTCAAGGGCAAGCATCTGTCATGCTTAGGTCACAAAATGGCTGCGGCCAAAATGTTACGAAAGGCGCTCCTGGTTCTCTTTCTCCAGGGAACCCCCTAACCTATCCCACATTGGAAGGCTTTCTTAGGGCAGAATCCATGGCTTCCTTCTTTCCAGCTTGAAGCCTGAATACAACACATCATGTTCTTTAAATGTTTGTTGAATACCAATTCTAGCCACAACTCTTCCAAGGGCAGTGTTAGAAAGGTCTGTGTGCAGACTGTCTCTCTTTCTCTGTCTGTCTCTCTCTCAGGATTGGACTTAAGCTGTATGTTATTTCATGTAGATCAACCATCCATCCTTCACCAAGTTACTGTCCCTGAAACTGTGTAACTCTGATCGGGACTTGAACCCACACGCTGGGACCTGAATGCAGCCAAAACCCAGATTGGGACTTGAACCCATGATCTTTTAATTGAGATCACACACCTGGTCTCAGGACTTAATGAAACTCAGGTGCTTGAATTCAGAAAGAATTCAGTGAGAGACAAAGTGATAGGTAAGAAGTCGATTTATTTAGAGAGAAACACACTCCACAGACAGTGTGTGGGCCATCTCAGAAGGCGAGAGCGGCACCAGGATATGGGGTTGCCAGTTTTTATAGGGGTGGGTAATTTCATAGGCTAATGAGTGGGTGGAGTATTCCAGCTATTTGGGGGAAGGGGTGGGGATTTCTAGGAATTGGGCCACTGTCCTCTTTTTGACCATTATGGTTGGTCTCAGAACTGTCATGGTACCTGTGGGTGTGTCATTTAGCTTGCTGATGTGTTACAATGAGCGTATACTGAGGCTCAAGGTCTAGTGGGAGTTTTCTCATCTGCCATCTTGCACCTATTTCATTCTAATCAGTTTATGTCATGTCCTCAGGCTATGTCATTCTTTTAAAGGTTGTGCCCTGCCCCCTTCCCTCCTGTTTCACCTTGACTATAGTAAATGGTACAAAATGAGTTTAGTTATATTCCTCCAAGACTTGAAGTCCTGTTTCAGAAAGGGGTGAGGGTTATTTAATCACCTCCTCTCCACCCTGACACTCCCAACTCCCATAACTGAGAAATGAAAACTTCAGAGGGAGAAATTTACTCTCAGCCTATGTTCTGCTGTAGTAGACCCCAGACGAGCTTAACCCTAATGACACCAAGGAAAGATCTCAGCCCACTCCAAATGGAGGCCCCTACACCAGCATTCTAATCAGCAATAGCCCTACATTCTTTATTGGACACAAAATTCTGACATATCCTCAGAATTTCACAGGCCACCCATTCTATCTCCTGTGCTAATTGAAAGATGCCTCCCCAGCGCCCTCTCCTGGCCCCCTTATGTCAAGGGGCTGTGATGACACTGGGAGGCAGTGTCAGCATTCTGCTTACCCCAGACCATTTCTAGAACATGCCTTTTCCGCCTTCCTCCGCATAATACCAATCCTCAGTGCTTCCAGAGTAAGTCTTAAAGTCCCTTTTAAGTAGCCTTCAGGTGCTGATAGCTTCTTCAGGTACTGTCAGGATGCTGGAGTGGTTCTCACAGGTTCTGGGGATGAGTAAGTATGGCTGCAAGAGCTGTGAATTTAGCTTAATTGGGTGGAAATTTGGGGTAATTGTTTTTTCAGAACAATTGTTTTCTGATGGAGATTTTTTTTTGAATTTTATTTTATTTTTTATACAGCAGGTTCTTATTAGTTATCCATTTTATACATATTAGTGTATATATGTCCAACACAATCTCCCAATTCATCCCACACACACCCCCCCCACCACCCCCCACGCCCCCACCACTTTCCCCCCTTGATGTCCATATGTTTATTCTCTCCATCTGTGTCTCTATTTCTGCCCTGAAAACCGGTTCACCTGTACCATTTTCTTAGGTTCCACATATATGCGTTAATATATGATATTTGTTTTTCTCTTTCTGGCTTATTTCACTCTGTATGACAGTCTCTAGGTCAATCTACGTCTCTACAAGTGACCCAATTTCATTCCTTTTTATGGCTGAGTAATATTCCATTGTGTATGTGTGCCACATCTTCTTTATGGGGATGTTTTTATATAGTAGCTGTATAATGGTGAGTGAAGGGCCTCAGTCAAAGGACCAGGGATGGAGATAAGCCTGCACCCCCTCCAACCTGATTGACCCAATGCCACCTTCCTTTCTCTACATATTTACGCTTTTCTGGGTGGTTTCTGACCTGGTTTGGACCTGTGGTATCACCACAGTTCTTTTCTGTCATTGTTCCCAATGAACTTTGTTTCTCATCCCTACCACTATGGTTATTTTATACTTTCTCTCTTATCAAGCTCCTTACCCTTCCCCTACTTCCTTTGCTTTCAGCAGTTGACATTGCTTCCAAATTAAAAGGGAAAATGCAATTTATTAAGAGGGGACTCCCTTCATTTTCCACCTTCTACCCACAAAGATTTTTGTTTTTTGTTTTTTGTTTTATATCTCTCCATCTTTTCCTTCTTCTCTCTTACCTGAAGAAGGTACTGACCCTCTTTCCCAAGAATTCATTCACTAGATTCTGTCCCCTCTTTTCTTTAAGAACCTTGCTCTATAATGATGACATTTCCTGTATATTTAATTTTTTCTTCTGCTGACTCTTTCCTCCTAGCATATGATCATGCTCAAATCTATTTCATCTTAAAGCAAACAATTAAAAATAAACCCTCTTTGGCCCTTGATGACTCTCTGTCAATTGCCCTAGTTTCATTTTCCTTTTATAGCTAAGCTTAAATCTATACTGTTTTAATTTCCATTCACCTGACAACCCTCTAAAGTTGGGCTTCCACACTCAACTCTCCACTAAAAATGCCTTTGCTGAGACTGTGGGTGACTCAATTTCCAAATCCAGTGGAGGTGTTTTTGTCATTGTCATATTTGATGCATCTGGGGTATTTGATACTGTTGACCATGTCTCCTTCTAGAAGCTCTTTTTTCTTTTAGCTTTCACAATCTCTCTCTCCCTTTCAGCCTCTCTCTCTCTGTTTCTCTACTGTGTTTCAGAGAAATCCTCTCATATATTCATTAAGCAAATATTTGTTGAGTGCTTACTATGTGCTAAGAATTCTTCTACAAGATAGGCAAAGTCCTTGCTTTCACAGAGTTTATACTTTCGTTGAGGGAAGAAGAAAATAAATAAAATAAGCAAACAAATAAACAAGAAAATGTTAGATAGCATTGAGGACTATGCAGAGAATTAAAGTGTGATACTATTAAAGAAAAGATTGAGCGTCATCTTTAGACTGAGCATTCAGCAAAGCCCTCTCTGAAGATGTGAAATTTTATCCAAGACTTTAAGGCTGAGAAGGAACCAGCTATGTAAAAATGAGGGGAAGAGAATTCTAGCAGAAGAAACAGCCAAGGCAGAATCCCAGAGTTGGGACAACATTGATTTGTTTAAAGGATTTCCTCTTTGAACATGTAGATATATCTGAGCAAGGTAGTGCCCTGGGGCCCAAGAGAATGAACTGGCAAAGGCAACTGAGAAGGAGCAGACAGAACCCAGAAGACCAGAAATGAAAGTGTTTCAAAAAGAAGGAAGTTGTCAACTATTGCCAAGAGATAAAATAAAATGAGAGTAAAGAAGACCATTGGATTTGCCAAATGGGTATAATGGTGATCTTGACAAGTGCAGTCTCAGGGACATGGAGGAGACAGATGTTTGTTTTCAGGCGGTGGAGGAGTGGGTGTGAGGTGAGAAAGGAGGGACTGTGACTGTTTCAAGAAGCATTTCCAGAAGAAGAACAGAGAGATGGTCAGAGTTCTAGAAATGCGCTGTACTATATGGTAGCCACTACTCACATGTGGCTATTTAAGCATTTTCATTAAAATGAGATAAAAGATTCAGTTCCTCAGTCACACGAACCACATTTGAAGTGCTTGATAGCTTGATGCAGCTAGTGGTTACTCTATTGACCAGAGCAGATATGTTTTTATCATTGCAGGAAGTTCTATTGGACAAGCTTGCAGTAGAGGATGTGGGATTAAGGAAGTTTTTTTAATTTTGTTGTTGTTATTCGTTGGTTGGGTTGTAGTTAATTTTTTAAAAAATATTAATTTAATTTATTTATTTGGTTGTGCCCGGTCTTAGTTGTGGCATGCGGACTCTTAGTTGCAGCCTGCTTGTGGGATCTAGTTCCCTGACCAGGGATCAAACCCTGGTCCCCTGCATTGGGAGCACAGAGTCTTAACCACTGTGCCACCAGGGAAGTCCCTGTAGTTAATTTTTTAATGTGGTGGATACTAGACACAGCAGTGATCACATAGAGATTGGAGGTACATCTTTCTTCCTGAACTTCTCTTTATCTCCCTTCAGCTGTTTGTGCCCTAGAGATCCATCCATGACCCCTGCTCTTCCTGTTCTACCCATTCTCCCTTGACAACCTCATCCATGCTCATGATCACCCATCAATTGGCCCCATTATTTTGTCTCCTTCCTGGGCAGCAGATCCACAGTCCACCTACCTAGAGATCATGTCAACTTAGAATTCCCACAGCAATTTCAAACTCAGTATGTCCAAAACTGAACCTCCAGTTCCTCCTGGTTCTATTCCTATAGCAACTCCTTGAAACCCACCCACTTACCCAGGCCAGCAATGTGGGAGTCATTATGAATCCTTCTTTCTTATTCTTTATATCTGGTCAGTCACTAAACGGCTAGTTAGATTTGGGAACATACGTGGAATTGATTCTCTCCTCTCCATTTTCACTGACTTATTTAAACTCTCACTTGAACTGTTGGGGACATTGTGGATTGGCCAACAGAATACTCATACCCACCTGCTTCTCCCACGCTAACCTCTAATAGAGAGGTTGAGGGAAGGGACACATTCATCTAGGGAAGGCTTGTCTCATGGACCTAAAATGAAGCCTGTTGAAGAGTTTCTGGGAAAGATTTTGCTTTCCTGATTAAAAGGGACAGGTACAGCTGCTGCCACTCTTTCTTTCCCTTCTTCCTCCTTTAACTGCTGACATCATGACTGCCACCACCTTGCAATCACTGAGGGAAAGGCAAAGAGAATCTTAGAGGCTTCAGCCCTGACAAGTGCCAACAGCCACCTACCCCCAGATTTCTCAGTGTGGAAAAAAAATAAACCTTTATTTAAGCCAGAGGGGATTCTGTTACTTGCAGACAAAAGCATCCTTGACTGATAGTCTCCTACCTGGTTTCCTTGTTTGAATCTCACTGCAGTTTTCCATTCTTCACAACCTTGGCCAGAGTCACCTTTATAAAATGCAAATTTGATCACACTACTTCCCTAATTAAATCCTCCACTGGCTCTCCACTAAACAGGATACAGTTCAGACTCCTTTGCATGGCACGCAGACCCTCCACAATCTCCCGCAGTCTGTCTTTCCAGCCTCATCCCTTGGCACTGTCCATCACAGACAGTTCTCCAAGTAAACCATGTTCTTTCATGTTTTCTGGGCACATGCTGTTTCTTCTGCCTGAAAGACCTTCTTTTCTTCAAGCTTTTCACCTCCCTCTCTTAGAGCTCTATCTTCTATGGTTGCATATCCTTACTATCTTTATCACGATCACATTTTATTGTCTTTTCTTCTCACTGGACCATGAGTACCTCTATGAATTTGTCTTATTCATCTTTGTCTTCCCAATATTGGGTAGGGGACTGGGACTTAGGCAATTGTTCGTAAAATGAATAAATGAGTGCTCTGAACCAGGGGTCTTGATTCCCTCCTTAGTTCTATTTCTCATAACCCCTTGAGTTCTCTGAAAATCATTTTCCTCATATGTAAAACAAGGGTATTAATTTTACCTTTGTCTATGTCTATTTGGAGTTCAAATGAAATTATGTTTGTGGCAGCTTTGTAATGTCAGAAACAGCACTGGCCTTGGTGACAAGCAGACACAAGTTAAAAACCACCTTTCTACTAATCACTAATTTACAAACTTGAGCAAGCTAGGCAAACTCTCTGAGCCTCAGTTTCTTAATTGTTAGGAGGTTGTGTATAAACCTGTGTGGTTGTTATGAGGATTAAATGAGATACAGGATGTGAGAATTTCTGGCTCATAACAGGGACTCAGTAAATATTAGTTGAAGTGGAGGTGAGGAGAAGAGGTCTTCAACCTCAGTGGGATTCTGCCTGGGATGCCCATTTCCTGAAACCCAGCAGGACCCTGTGGGGCTCCTGGGCCAAACAGCCTTTCTGTGTCCTGAGTTCCAAAGAACAGTTTAAACATTTGCTAATCAGAGAAGGGAAGGGATGCAGAGACAAGGGAGGAGCAGTCAAGAAACAATACTGCAGCCTTGGGGCAGGATCCTGGTTCCACCTCCAGCGATATACATAATGTCTTTGAGCTCTTCTGCAGAAGTAACACCCCCCCACCCCCCACCATCCCTCCCCCACCCCCCCACTCCCACCCCCCCACCCCCACCACAAATAGAAGATGTTAACTACTTGAGGAAGCACTCTTCATTCCAGAGATGGTCACAGTTCGCCCATCACCACCTGAGCCAGATGATCTCTGGATTGAAGGAATACAGGCCCTGCACACACCCTGATCCTTATCAGCAACCCCGCCCCCCTGGACTATAAGACTCCTTACAACACCGCCCCCAGGTGGGGACACACAATTTTGAGGGCTAATGCCTGTCGTGGCCCCCTTTGCCTGGCAAAGCAATAAAGCTATTCTTTTCTACTTCACCCAAAACTCTGTCTCCGAGATTTAACTCAGTGTCAGGGTACAGAGGCCGGATTCAGCTTTATTCCTAGAAGAGAGGTGTGGTCCACGTGCTGCTGGGCAGCCAAAGCCACAGAACGCTGTCTGCCTCCTTTAACTGTGCAAACCGCAGCTGCCGGGCCAGCTACTCCATGCAGAGCTGCTCTGGGTCTCTGCCCCCAGGCTGGAGGAGTAAGAAGAGCTATTAACATCCTCACAGCACTGAAGAGGTCTCCTGGTGCTTTCATAAATATGTATCTCATGTGAGTTTCAAAACAACTCTGTGAATCACCTCTTCAAGGGTGCGCAGCAGGTGACTTGGGGCAAATCTTTTACCCTTTTAATGCCTCAGTTTCCTCTTCTACAAAATGGCAATAATACTAGGATTGTTGGGAGGATTAAAAAGAATAATGTGGGTAAAATGCCTACCTCTGTGTCTCCTATCTTGTACAGATTAACTGCAGCAAATATTACCTATCATTACAATTCTCAAGACGAGCCCCAGGATCCGATTTCCTGAGTTTTCCCTCTTAACTTGTTCTCCGCTACCTCTCAAGGCACATGAGCATGGTCCTGGGGAGTTGGGATGAGGTTCCCCTTCTCTGTTTAGAAAGTTCCACAGTACAATCCAGGCCCCGGGTAGAGACAACGTCCACACATTGGCTTATGAAGCCTGACTATCAAGAGGACCACTAGGCCCACCAGGTTATCTAATACCTGGAGGTCTCAATATGAATGCGGCATATTTGGAAAAATTAAAAAAGTGTACCTGAGACTTGGTTAATCAAAACTGACTCACTTTTTGTATGAACTATAGAAATGATGGGCCTTTGTGGCACCCTGCACCCTATTCCATCATTCATTCCTTCCTTCCTTCAACAAATACTCATTGCGTGTTTACTGCATGCTGGGAATTATGCAATGGCGGTGCATACAATGATGAGCAAAAAGAGACATGGTCTTTGATTTTGTGGGCCTTAGGCTGATAGAGGAGCAGACATTAATTAAATAGCTATAAGCAAATGCCCTTTGGAGAAGAGAGTGACTAATTCCATGAACTGGAGGAGTGACTTGCAGCTCAGAGAGAGTACAGTGGAGGCTGGAGGGATGGACTGGGGCTGCCTATGATGGAACTTGGGGATCTTACAGTCCATGTTTAAGATTTTGATCTACATCCTAAGAGCAGTGGGGAAGCCAGGTCATGTATGCTTCAGTGTTCTATTTTGAAAAAAAAAATTCTTTCTTGAAACTTTTTGTTTTAAAAGAATTTTGGATTTTAAAAAATTTGCCCTAAGAGTTCCCACATATTATTCCCCCATCTTCCCCAGATGTTACCATCTTACATAGTACTTATTAAAACCAAATTGAGATGTTTTGCAAGATCCAAGCTAGGCTCCCACATTGCTTTTATTTGCCATATCTCTCTTATCTCCTCCAATGTGTGACAGTTCTTCGGTCTTTATCACTCAAGACCACCATGCTTTTGAAGAGTACTGGCCAATTATTTTGTAAAATGTCTCTCAATTTGTGTTTGTCTGATGTTTCTTCATTTAAGTTCAGGTTGTGCTTTTCTGGGAAGAACACCACAGCTGTGGTATTGTGTCTTTCTCCATACAGTGTAATAGGAGGTACCTTATGTCAATATGTCATAATTGGCGACGTTAACTTTGATCACTCAGTTACTTTTTTTCCCTTTTCAGTGAATAAGTATTTTGCAGGAGGATACTTTGAGACTATGCAAATATCCTATTTCTCTTCATACTTTCTTCCACTAATTTTAGCATCCATTAATGATTCTTGCCTGCAGTAATTATTACTGTGGTGTTTGCCAAATTGTCATTTTTTTATTTCCATCATTCTTTCTACATTTTTTGTTGGAATTCCACTGTAAAAAAGAACTTTTTTTAAAACTCCACTTAATTATTTATTCAATTATTTATTTATATCAGTATGGAATCATGTATACTTATTTTACTCTCTGAATTATAGTCCATGGCTATCATTTATTTTGTTGCTCAACTTACTCCATACTTGGCTATTGAGAGACTATTTACATTGGTTCTTTTGTCCTTTTGACATTTATTAAAAATAAGTAAGAAAGTGAGGAAGCCTAGAACAAACCTTGTGATTTTGGATTGGAATTGGAGGTACTGATCTCAGGTAGCCTTGGCCTGCAGCGGCTTGAAGCAGGATTTTGGTTCCATGGCCAGAGATTGAAGTCAGGTTGCAGCAGTGAGAGTGCTGAATCCTAGCCACTAGACCACCAGGGACCAGCGGCCAGTGACAAGGCCGTGGCCCATCAGCTTTGTAGAAATAAATTTCCACAAAGAGATATAAAGTAGTGAAAAAAATAAAGTGTTTATTAGGAGGAAAAAGAGTACATGTGGATAGACACACAGGCAGACTCAGAGAAAGAGTCACACCCTCGTGGTAGTTTGAATCACTTATATGGGGCATTTCTTGTGGGTTTCCTTTGGCCAATCATCTTGCTCTGCCTGGTTCTGAGTTCGTATTTGGTTTATCTCAGGGTCCTCCCATGTATGCGCGTGCATCTCTTAGCCAAGATGGATTCTAGCAAAGAGGTCTATGGGTAGGTTGACATCACCTACTATGGGGTGGCATCCCCTACATTTTTAACCTCCAATAAGCCTTTCTGTGCATGTGTAGTCAGGAAGGTCTCCTTGACCTTGAGAATGAGAAATATGTGGTCTTTTATCTCTTATCTGGGCAGGGGCTCAGCTTCTCCTCCCCTTGCTATTATCTTTATCTTGGAGTATCTGTCCACAAGGGACAAAGTCCAGCTGCTCAGCCTGGGGTCCATCTATCTCCTGCCCCAGTATCAGCATGAACTCATGATTTTTAACATATTACAGATAGATAAATGTAGACAAGATATAGATATGTGTATATATTCATACATATATTTTCTAGCTCTTTCTGCTGAGAGGGCCTAGAAGCAATGGGCACGTCTAGCACCCAGATCTTAGTTTCCAAATATCATTTCCCAAGAAGAGGCTCCATCAATCCTTGGCGAGGAATTCCTGGGTAAAGACAGGGAAAGAACAGATGGGCCTAAAACATTTTGTGGTGGCAAAAAGTAAGGAAGTACTCAAAAAAGTATAGGGGCATGTCAAAAGGACAAGAGTCAAAGTAGGGCTTCCCTGGTGGTGCAGTGGTTGAGGGTCCGCCTGCCGATGCAGGGGATGCAGGTTCGTGCCCCGGTCCGGGAGGGTCCCGCGTGCCGCGGAGCGGCTGGGCCCGTGAGCCATGGCTGCTGAGCCTGCGCGTCCGGAGCCTGTGCTCCACAACGGGAGAGGCCACAGCAGTGAGAGGCCTGCGTATCGCAAAAAAAAAAAAAAGAGTCAAAGTAAAGGATAAAATTCCAAACAGTAAATGTAGAAGGAATGGTAGAAATAGACAAATGACAATTTGCAAACAGCACAGTAGTAATTGTAATAATTGTTGCAGGCAAGTATCATTAATGGATGCTAAAATTAGTGGAAGAAAGTATGATGAGAAGATACTTGCATAGTCTCAGAGTATTTTGTTTCCCTTCTTATTTCCCTTTTCAGACAATGAGAAATCTGGTTCTTTTATATATAATATAGGTACTTATTGTTCAATCCAGTAATACACATAAATTCAGAATGCTAACCCTTAAACATGAAAAATACATTCATCAAATAGAATCTGTCGTTAGTCTTTGACAGTGTATGGTAAAAATACATTTTTTCAACCTTAAATTAGTTCTTCCCTTCCCCACTCCCCTCAGTGTGGTTATGTTACTCATTTTTAATACAATTAGGTTTACTTTTTACTGTTTGCATTCCATTTTGGATCCTTCCACCCTCCTCCTTCAAACACACAAACATTTTGGTTGTTATTTATTTATTTATATAGTCATTATCTGGTTATGTGACACATTACCATGGTTTGAAAATCTGAGCTATACAGAAAGGCATACCCAGCCAAGTTCTCTCCACCACTCCCTGTTCCTGACCGTGTTCCCATTCCTCTGTTCTTTCCACAGCTTTCCCACCCACCTTCTGTCGGTATCAATCGCACTAGTTTTTGGTTTACCCTTCCTGTATTTCTTTTTGCACAAATGTGCAGATACATGTGCATTTTCTTAGGGTTTCTTTTCTCTTCCATGAAAGAAAATGTAATATAGATGGAAAGACCATTCTGGTTGCTGGGTGGGACTGGAGGGAGGCTTGAGCGGATGTGAAGAGAACACTTGGGAAGCTGCTGCTGTGGACCAGGAGAGAGATGGGGGAACTGGTGCAGCTCCAGTGGCAGCAGAAAAGAGGACAGGTTTGAATGATGTTTGGAGTGATATTGTCATAATTTGGTATCTGATTTCCGAGGGTGACGTCATGGATGATGCTTTGGTTTCTGGCTTGACTGACTGGAAGGATGCTAGGGTTGCTCCCTGAGATAGAGAACACTGTAAAAGAGTCAGATTTGGTGAGGGGTCCCTCACATGGGTCTGTGTTTGGACATGTCGACTTTGAAGTGGCAATGGAGTGGGCACCTGAGGCATAAAGCACAGATTGGAGGGCTAAAGAGTTATTCCTCAAGCTGTGAATTCTGCCCTGATCTTCTGGTCAAGAAGTGAGTGCAACAGCATGGGGAAGAGGATCTGGTACCCAATTCCAGTGTGACACCAGCAGGGTGTCTTACAGTTCAACCCAATCCTGACACTATCCACCCTGAGACAGCATCAGATTCCACAGGTTGAGGGCTCAGTCCCACAAGATTCCTCTTTACTTCTGATGCCAATTGCAAGCTCAGGTTGTCACCTGTGCTTCTGACTGCCTGGTTATAAATCGGAGGTTCCCATGACCTCTTCCTTAGGTTCAATTCATTTGCTAGAGTGGCTCACTGAACTCAAGAAACCGGTTTACTCACTAGAGTACAGGTTTATTACAAAGGATATTAAGGGATATGAATCAACAGCCAGATGAAGAGATGTATAGGGCAAGGTTCTGAACAAAGGAGCTTCTGTCCTTGTGGAGTTTGCAGCCTGGCACAGTGGCACATGGAAGCATTCTGGTTCACCAACCCAGAAGTTCTCTGAGCCCCATCCTTTTGAGTTTCTATGAAGGCTTCATTGTATAGGCACGATTGATTAAATCATTGGCCATTGGCAATTTAACTCAGTCTCCCGCCCCTCTCCCCTCCCTAGAGGTATGGGTATAGGGTGGAGGGGGAGGGAAGTGGGTGGGACTGAACTCTCTAATCACCCGGTTGGTTACCCTGGTGATCAAGTCCCCATTCATAGGTTCTGTAGGGCCTTTCCCAAAGTCACCTCATTAACACAAGGAAAGATACCTTTATTGCTTTCATCACAGGCTATTTCAAAGGTTTTAGGAGCTCTGTGCCAGAAATGGGGATTAAGACCAAATATACATTTTCAATTATAAATCACAGGGAGATATTCCAGTCCAATGCAGAAGAACAAAAACATAAACAAAACCTTGGTAGTCACTCCATCTTCTTGCAGAAGGCTGGCTGCTCAGGGCATGGTGTCCACCAGAGGATGTGCCTTACCAGTGGGTGATGTCAGAGGCACAGGGCAATCCCTGCCTCTCAAGGTGGAGGTGGGATGGCAGAAGATTGGGTCTACAATTGTGCCTGATTTCAAGTCTCAGTGAAAAATTTGCCTGCCATATCAGTAAACAAAAGATGCTGTAGCCATCAAGCCATCACATTACAGCCATCCCTGAAGGTGGGTCCTGAGGAGACTCAAGATGGAAACAGGATGCCCACCACCAAGCAGTCATCACTGCAACCACACCCCAGTGATGCACCCTGAGGAGACTCAGGTTGAGAAAGCGCAGGATACTGGCCCCAGATAGCTGAGGTGCATATCAAAGGAATGATATCAGTGAGTCCAGACTCTTACATCTTCCCATACATAGAAAAGTGCTAAATTCCTTAACTTGAGATGTCTGGTTTTCTTTAATTAACAGTAATCTTTTGGTGTTCCAACTACCTGGTCTTTGTTGCAAAAACTCCTGTATATCCTGGTTCCTCCCTTACCTCTTCAGAGCAATCTCTCAGAGCTATCTGAGAGGTTACATCCTGGGCTTAAGTCCTCAGTTTTGTCCACCAAATAAAACATAATTCTCAATTTTTTTAAGTCAACAAAATCACCCTAAAATGCTAATGATACCATATTTGAACTAACCAGCTAAATGACATTCCCATAGCCCACAACACTTACCTGGGGCCTTGGCTAACACAGAAGAGCCCCTGCCTGAAAAAGTAGGGTGGGGTGTCACTGGAAGAGAGGGCCAAACTTCTTTGCTTATCCACAGAGCAGGGAGCTATCCAAAGGAGGCCCTGCTGAAGCCCTTGGGAAGAATGTAGAGGGGTCGGTGTGAGTTGGAAGCGTAGATGTCACAAGCCGTCTTGTGTTGTAGACTCTCTGTGCCCCAGCCCACCCCCCAGCTTTCAAGGGTGGAGGTAAGGAGGTAGAGAACACTGCAGTCTCCAGAGCTCATTTCAACGAGACACCCCTATTCATGGATAAGAAATGTTTTGAAAAGTCTCTTGTGGCAAATGCTCAGAGCATGAGGGGCCCTGAGTGTGGATGGAGGTGAGAGTTTCCTGGGAGCGCTGTAACACACCAGAAGGGACAGAGAGGGAAAAAAGGGTGACACAGAGGTGGTGGTAGGCTCTGTGCCTCATGTTCGGTCCCTTGGCATCTCAACTCAATCTTCAGTTAGGAACTCAGAAAACAACAAAATGCTTAAACTTGATTTCCCTTGGGAATCAGTTAAAGGCCTGGGCTCTAGGGACAGTGAAGATGCTGTGGGGTGGGCAGTGTGTGGGGTGGAAGGGTGGGCAGATCGGGGGAGGCCCAGAAGCAGCACCACAGATGTAGAGGGAACACAGGAGGATTGATGGTGAGGGCTTTTGACTGTTTCAGGTTGAGGAATTTAGGTGCAGGCTAGGATTAATACAGTCCTCAAGGGGGACCCATTTGGTATCTGAATTAAATATGTATATGATGATAACATTAATAGAGTCCATTTATTGAGCAATGTGCTAAGTGCTTTTTATATGTATTATCTCATTTGATTCTATGCTCATAACTGTAACAGGTAAGTATTGCTATTGCTTCCATGGGGTTCATTCCTGTTATAAGTTCTTTTCTTTTTAACTCTATTTTTAAACTAAGTGACTGTAGGACAGCAGACTGTTCCCTTACAAAGGAAGTTAAAGGAATCAAAAAGAAATAAACTGAAAAGGAAGCTGAGGTGCAGAGAGCCTGACTCCTAAGCCTGTGCTCTTGGCCACTATATGTTCTCAATCCTCTCTTCCCTCTCCTCTCTTCCATCCACCCATCCATCCATCCATCCACCCATCTACCTTTCTGACTATTTATATCCACTTATAGACATAATTCCTCTTTAGCTGGGAGGTTGGATTAGATAGCCTAAAGGTTTCCTTCCAGCTCTTAGGTTCTATGAGGTGTATTTTAGCTTAGACTACCTTGTGATTATTTTTGGCAGGGTGTTGGTCTTCCTAATTAAGTTGCTTGGATGTGTTGACACATACACTTCAAGGCTGGCATGAATCAGTCCAGTCCAACCCCCCATTTTATGAATGAGATGAAGTGACTTACTAAAGCTCACCTGGTCCAGAGCTTTTTAAAAAGAATCCGTTTCAGATTATTTTGAACTCTGGATACATGGCAAGTGGTGAATAAAGACAGTGCTCCAGATAGGCAATGAGCAAGAGGGAATGATGGGTGGGATTTAGAACATCATCTGTTTTTACCTCACTGGTATGCTAAGTCAGTGATGGTGATGATGGTGGTGGGAGGGATGGTGATGTGGGTGATGACTCCTCCAGTTCATAGGGCCCTCATATCAGAAGGATTTGGAGAGTTTGCCCAATATACCTTCTTTCCTCCTGCTAACGAATGCCTGATTCATTCCTGAAAGACGCCTACCTTATTTTAGAAAATGCCCCAGGAATCTTGAAACCTCTGTCTCTTCCTGATTTTTAGCCAGAGTTCCCTCCTGTTATGTTTATTCTTTCCCTCCATTTGAAAAATAAATAACTATAGAGCAGCATATAGTTCCCTGAACCACAGTAAAAATAAGTTAAAGGAAGCAAACAGAAGTAAACTCTATGGTCATGGACAACAAGAGATTGATGATAAATGGCAATCTGGGTTTGGGGATAGAGAAGCTGGAAATAGCTGGTTCAGCCTTCACGGAGACAGAAACACCATATTCACTCTGATCCCTTTGTTTTCAAGTTCCGGGACTCACGGCTTGGGTGAAGTTGAGTCACTTGGAGAGCATGCCAAAGCCTACTTGTTAATTTGGACTTTTATCTGCAGCAAGCTCTCTCCGATTTCTTCAGAGCTGAACTGGGTGAGCTCTTGGCTGCCAAGCCTGTCTACATTTGCTCCCTTTGAGAAGGAAGGAATAAGACCCAGAAGGAATAATTCTGTCATTTATCGACTATCTATGCTATGTCAAGCACTAAGCTTTAGATTTTTTTATATCACTTGTTCATCTTAATAATCTTGAAAGCCTGGTATTATTATACCCATTTTACAGATGAGAACTCTGAGGTTCAAAAATTAAAGTGTCATCCCCACGGTTCCCTCATTGGTAAGTGATGGAGGTAACCTGAGCCCAGATCTATAGGCTCCATAGTCACTCACGTGAAGAAAAGAGCATGGGAGCACTGTATCTGCCTTCCTTCTTAGACTCTGATTGCGGTAGACGTGCTTTCTCCTGCCCATGCCCCTGGTTCTCCCCCTCCTCTAGTTTATGAACCTACAGCTTCATATTCTGACAGTATGATCCTTTTCTTCCTACAAAATGATCATGGATCGAGGATGAACTGGTTCATCTCACATATTTACACATATTCAAATTCTTCACCTCCGGCTCTAACTCATAACATCAAGTAGGGCCTGCTCTCCAGTCTTTCACTTGCTCTTCTTGCATGCAATAAACACCAACTTTTGCACACCTATGTACCCCCAGGGTGGCATCTGTCATACCACACTTCCCACTATGGAGGGGGCCACCTAAGAGGTGACTGGGTCCATCCCTTGACCTCTGTGTAGGATAGTGCGTGGGCCTGGAGAACTCTCAGGATGGCATATGAGTGGTGATTCAGAGGAGTGGCTGCCAACGCATCTGAGGGCACAGACCCCACCGGGCTAGGCTGAGGAGGGGCCAGCTCCTGTATTTGGCAGATGGTTTGTTTCCGGCAGCAGCAAGACTACAGCAGGCAGGGGATAGTGGAGAAATAAGGCCATGTGAAAGTAGAGTTGTCACTGTGGTTTTTAAACTCATATTTCTGCCTAAAATCCTTCAAAGGGGATAAGAACAACCCTGACCCCACTCTCACCTCTCCCCCAATCAGTTCTAGCTGAATGAAGAGCAGTCCTACCTGGGACAGGAAGATGGATACAACTCAGGACAGTGGATGTCCTCACTACCTCCCCTTGATGCTCTTCAAAATGAGGACAACCAGGTTTGGATTTATTATCCTATTCTTGAATCCCAAAGACCATCCTTAGAGCAAAACATGCTCTTTGAAGGCCAAGGACATGGGGAAGCATGGTATCTTTAAATAACAAGGGGACGGAGTATCTGAAATTGGGTGACTTGGGGAACCGGGCAGGATGAAAATATAGAGCAGGAGGGCAGGCTGTGTGTAACTCTGCTTTGTCTGGGAGAGAAATTGCCTTCACCAGGGAGTGGGATTTAACAGGATGTGGCCCTGACCAACCTGTTAGTGAGGCTTGTGTTAATGCCAAGGCCCCAGATTCCTACCAAGTCTTACTTTATAGCTGGCCCCAAGTTTCCCTATTTATCAGGGAAATTAATAAATAATAAAGTGAGCATTCTTTAGGTTGTGTCTTGGGAAGCAGTTCAACCAAATACAGCATGTCTGACCAGTATTGCGGGAGGGGGTCTTCTCTCTCTGGGGGGTGTCTGTGGTAAGATGTGGCTCAGACAGTCATGGGTGACCCTATTGGCTGTGACAGGCCAGGTCCTCACCCAGGGCCAGGAGTAAGGCATCAGCTTTTGGGTGTGTGTGTGAGAGTGTACACAGAAACTGTCACAACCACATCCCACATGCCATAGCAGGGCGCAGCCATTTGTTGTCCTTACCTTAACCTCCTCACCACTTGCAGAGATACAGAGCCTTGATGTGCTGGGTCCTTAAGGACACAGCCCAGAAACGCTCAGCAGACCTAAAGGGCACTTTTTCAACCCGGTTCCCTTTATCTGCCCCTCACATCTGGGGACCTTGGACTCCAACCAGGTCACGTCTCTGAATAACATTAATTTCTTAAGGGGAAGCAGGGGTCACGCCCAGCCATGTCTGATCTCCAAGCTTGTATTCACAAGCCCACACCACCTACCCACAGTACGCCCTTCCAGCATGTGCTCAAGGTGCATAACTTGGTCAGGGAACTTGGGATTAAAAACGAGTTATTATATTGCTACTTTCCCAAACTAAGTAAAAACCCACAACACTAAATACGATCCTGAACAACGTTTAATCTCTGATGTTTCGGAAGACACTTTAGATCTTGAAGAGCTTTAGGGCTGGGCCTTTGCTGGTGACTCCTTAGGATGCTGAGTGGAGGGACAAAGGGACCGCTGGAGGGGAGGGTCACGCGGCATGGGAGCGGCATCAGGCGCTCCAGCTCTGATCTCAGTTCTGTTACTAAACAGCAGAGTGACCGCGATGAGTCACTTCCCTTCCCCATCAGGGTGGGACTAGAGTGTCTCTAAGGCCCCTCCCAGCGCTGATATTCTATGAATAATTAGCAGAGCATGCACTGTGCTGATTTCCCATAGGAATTGAGGAAATCAGAAAACAACTTGTAATCGTGTAGACAAAGGGCTGTAAGAGTCCCTCGGTATTTACAAAGCCTCTGGGCTTGGGCTCCCATCTCACTGTTGGCCCAGCTCTGGGGTCACTGTGCAGACTGAGATCCGGAGCAGGAAGGATAGGCACATCAGAGTCAGGGACCACCGTAGTTTATTACTGAATTTAACAAGCCCACAGACAAGGCCCTCTCCAGTGGAGGTGTGCAGTGTGGGCACTCATCCTGACTTCTCAGGCCAGCAAGAGCTCTCCTGGTATCAGTCAACCAAGAGTTTTTAGGGACAGGGATGTGTCTGGTCCTTGGGACTAGGGACAGAGAGAAGGCAGCAGACGATGAGATAACAAACCAACTCCTCTTGGCCGCAGGCCCCTATCCGGGAGGCCAGAAGCGAGAGGGGAATCCAGCAAGGTCTGTGCCAGTCTCCACCCACTGCAGGGGTTCTGGGAGACCCACATTTCATGTGATCCTGCATTTGCCTAGTGTCACGGGTACATCCATTGTCCCATTTGACTTTTTTTTCTCAGGCTTAGCCACCCCTCTGCACTCAGTTCTGGCTTGCCTGAGCTCTACCCGATGTAAGAAAGTTTCCAACAAGTGAGGAATTCTGAGCAATGACTCTGTCATATAAATAGCTTCGGTGATAGACACAGCCTATACCACACACACACACCCTCCTGTGGAAATCATCTTCAGGGTGGTTCACGCAGGCGCTCATTGGTACAGCCACTCTGAATAGAAATGTGTGCTCCAATCTCTCCCTCGGAGAGAAGAGGACCTGCAGAGAAGCCGACCCCTGCCCAGCCCCTGACTTGTGAGGTGGGGTAGACTAAGTGGAGCCCTGGGTCTCTTCTCGAATAACGGGGTGCGGGAGGGGTTGTGTGGGGGTGCTGGTGGCCAGTGCCTACTTCTTCAACAGGCCCAGCTTCTTGAGAGCCTCCCTTCTTTTTTCATCAGACACACCTTTTGGGGAGATCTTGACACTGACACAGTGGGATCGAGGCAGCATGTCACGGCTCTGTCCTTGGTAAGACAGGCGCTTGGAACCCAGCTCATGCTCCGGGTCGGCCAACTTGCCCACCTGGATACCCTCGAAGTCCTTCCTGGTGCCCAAGGAGGCCGGGCGCGGCCGGGAGTTACGCAAGACGTTGGGTGAGATCTTGTCCAAGAAGGCTTTTCCCAGAGAGGTGCTGGTTTTGGGGCTGCAATCTTTCTCTGCTGAGAGGTAGCTGCTCAGCCCCACGCCTGAACGCTCCAGCGTGTTGGACTTGAAGTTCATCTGTCTCAGGCCAGGGACGCTGCTCTCCTGGAGAGTCAGCCCAGAGTCTGGCTTCGGCTGAGTGAGGGGACTATTTGCCCGTGGGGCCCTAGGGATAGGAATTGGCATGGATTTGTCAGCTGGAACTTTCCCTGGAGTGGGTTCCTGGGCAGGAACCAAAACATTGCCTGGAGAAGATGGCTGAGCTGGAGCCGGACCCGGAGCTTTCACTGGAGAAGGTCCCCGCATTGGTGCAGGTGCTGGAGCCTTTCCTGTCGCTGCTGAGACCTGAGCTGGAACCACAGGCGGAGCCGGGGAGGGGGCCTGAGTGCGCGTCTCCCTCAGCCTGGTGGAGGGCCTACTTAAGTGGGTGCTGGCCTCATCTTGGTCCTGGGGCAGCCCCAGCTTCTCCAGCGCTTCCCTGCGTGCTCTCCTCTGCTCCCGCAGTGATGACGAGGTGGGGCCCGAGTCTCCAGGGCCGGCCTCCGAGTGGCAAGACAGCCGGTTCTGGGGATCACTGTGGAAACCACCCCGGCTACTCTTCAGCACAATATTTGGTGGCAGCTTCCGTGGCTTAGGGGCTGTGAGGGGAGCCAGCCGGGCATGTGGAGCCCCCTCTGATGGGACAGGAACATCTTCAGCTTTTGCATTCTGAGAGGACACAGCTGGAGGAGGCCGAGGCTGTCCAGGTTCCCCGGTTGAGCCTTCCTCATTGGCTTTCTGGGACATGGCCTCTGAAGTGGTCTCCCTTTTCTGCTGGAGGCTGAGTGATGTGTGGACCTGGGGCCTGGGGCTCAGCTCCCCTGGCTGTCTGGGCAGGCCGCGTTGCCCACGCTGCTCTGGCTGGGTGTCCCGGAAGGCCTCTGGTGGGGGGATGAAAGCCCTGTCCAGATCAAGGGCAGCGTCCCGGGGGCCCGTCGGTGCCTGGGGGGGCTCACTGCTCTGGCCCACCTGCTCTTTCTCAGGCCCTGGGACAAGCCCGTCAGATACCGCTGGGGTGTGGCTGTTAGTCTGTGTGGTGCTTTTTCTGAGGATCTGGTCTCTGCCGATGTGGATATTTCTGGGGAGGCTGCAGGAGCCAGACCTGAGGCCCAGGCTTTGAGGCTCGGGCAGATGAGACAAGCTGAATGGAGTCACTCTTTTCGGCTCTGTTCCTTGCTGAACGGTCTCTTTCGGATGTCCTGTGAGGGTCGGGAAAACAGGCAAAGAAGAGTGCGTGGTGAGAACCCTGCTGCCAGGCGGAAAGAAAACACCTCCCAGACTCTGATCTCTAATTAGCAGTGGATGGGTTTTGTTTTTTGCGGTTCCTTTGCTCTTAAAGGGTAGAACTCTTGTTTGGATGTCATTTAGACTAACAGATCAGTACTAGCAGTTTCCCTTCAACCAAGGATTAATGTTTCCTGATGGCTGGGGAAAGGGCAGCCCCAGACAGCTCCATGTTCCTGACTCAGGCTCTTTCTAACCCTCTACAGAGGCAGGGTTGGTTGGGGTTCAGGACAGTCCCTCTAGCTATCCTGGGGCCCTCAGGTAACTGAGCCCAGTGGGAGCATTCAGCATTGAACATGGTCAACAGGTGATTTGCTCTTGCCGGACCAGGCTTCTGCCTTCTTCTGCCTTCACTTTCTATAGGCACCTGGATGATTCTGTAATGGCCACGGCTGTCCCCACATCACAGAGTGACAGGGGCTCTTTTCTTCCAGCGAGTAAGCACGCGTATCAGGCCCACTGGACCAGGAAATCAGCACCAGGCAGCAGAGGAAGCCCCACCTCCCCACTTCCTCCTCTATCTCAGGGAGGGTCTAACACATTGTCAATAAATATTTGCTAAATGAATGAATAAGTGATCACAGTCCGGATACCAATGGGTCTGTCTTCAGGAGTAAAATGCCCCCCTCGCCCTGGGGCATATGGCCCTGCACTCATGGCCACACTTAAATGTCATCTTGTTTCCCGTCTACTGAGCCTCAACGCCACTCCATACTCTCTCACAAGGCCCTTGAGACGTCACCCACTGAAGTTAAGGGAGCCCTTCCCTCTTCTTATCTCCTGCAGCCTCATCCTCTGGGTCACCCAGATTAGCTCCACAGACTAACTTAGTTTTTCCAGAGCCAACCACCCACCCCTCCTTGAATCTCTCCCTCACCTCTGTGGTCATATTGCTTTAGAATTTCTCCATAAGAGGATGGGTGCTGGTCAAACCCCTTTCCCTCCCAGGCCTCTGATACTTCATAGAAAGACATAGAAGGCTGACTTGTCGGCAATCCCTCCTTCCCTGCAGGGACAACAAGGCTTTATTCCAGCCATGAGAATGCAGAGGAGAGCATTTGTTCCTTCTTCTGCCTGTGACCCTTAGAGCAGAGGGCAGACAAGATGGAGAGTGGTCAGAGGATGTACTGCTTTTTTGGGGGGTTTTATTTTTTGTTTTTTTTTTTTGGCCTCACAGCATGTGGGCGGGATCTTAGTTCCCCGACCTGGGATCGAACCTGTGCCCTCTGCAGTGGAAGCACCGAGTCCTAACCGCTGGACCTCCAAGGAAGTCCCCTTTTTTGATTTTTTTAGACACTCTCTCTTACCCTGGGCGGCAGGCTGGGTCGTGGGCAGTGTTCGGGGACCTCGGGGAGTTGTGGCTTGACCAGACTTGTCAGTGGACAGTGCACTGTCAGTCTCGGTGTCCAATGAGCCAATGGTTTTCTCTAAGAAGAGCAGACACTCCTTCTCTTCAGCGGACAGGAAGTCGTAGCTGCTGTCACTCTAGAGCGAGGAGAGGGTTCTGTGAGAGGTAGCTCCCCAGAAACTGGCGGGGCCCAAGAACCACCCTGCGCTGGGAAGGATTGCTGAAGAGCTGGGAACCTCTCCGTCATGCCACTCTGCAGACCTGCTGGAGCTGCTTCCTGAAACTGCAGGCACCAAGGAGGGCAGAGACTGTCGGGCTGCTGTGCCAGTAACACCCAGCCGGGCAGGCAGATGGCAAATGACCTTTCTTTTGTTCACTCCTGGGTGGAATGCTTAGGGGCAAAGATCAGAAGCAGTCCCAGGTTCTAATTCCACTTCTTCTGTGTAACCTATGTCAAGTATCTCATTTCGCGTGTCTCCAGTGTTGTTCTAAACTATATGGGCAGCATGATGATTTGACCTTAAACTTGAATGGTATTGCTTTTAACTTTTCAAAGTACTTCTGCATTCTTGATCTGGCATGTCAAGGACAGTATGAGGACAAACAGGAAAGACAGCCGATTTATCATGACTAGTCACAGATCAATTTACTAAGTAATTTACACTTGACTTTGAAATGCATTCCATACAGGATTTTTTTTTCCCTTTTGTGTATTTACTTTCTTGATAGCATTTGGCTCTGGCTAACATTAAAAAATGTGTGCATTTATTTCTTAAGCAAATATTAATTTAAGGGAGGAAGGTGGAGAAACTGGTATGGGGTGAGGGGAAAGCAACTTAGTATTAAATATTAAGTAGAAATTAAAATAAATAATTTTCATTATGAGAAAGCACATAGGAGTGTTTGGGAGAACGGGTGAGGCCCTTTCAGATGGTTACTGCCTATGTTCTACAAGGCTAGGAAGATCCATGGGATAATCGCTCTCCAAAGTTGAAGGTTGAAGGGAGGACCAAAAGGGCAGATGGGAATATAGGAAATTTGGCCTGAGTCCCTTCCTGCCGTCTCTACATCTCTTCCTAATATTGGAGATAATTCAGAGTTATATATTTTCCAGACCCACTCAGATGTCCAGGAAAGATTTTGAGAAAGCCCTAAAAATATCTTAGGGGGAGGGGAGATGGTTGTTGGAATAACTTCTCCAGTTCCCCAGGCTCCTTAAAGAATCATATGTCAGTTGATTGAGGGAGGCTTACATGGTCAAGGGAAGTCCCGAATACAGCCCTTGGAAGCCTTGATGCAGACCCCAGAGGTTCCCTAAACAAAATCTTCTCTACTGCCCTCTTCCTACTAAAATAGTCTTCCAAAACTCCAATTCTGAATTTCTCCTTTACGGATGATTCACTTTGAAAACCTTTAATCCCTGTCACATTCTGTGTCCAGTAGTATGTAACTACTCATGTTGGCCTCTGCTTAACAGAAACTGAACGTGGTCTGTGAGGTCCCATCATCTAGGGTTAAAAAGAAATTATCTACAGATTGTCTGCACTTTAGGTTTTTTGTGTGTTGTGTGCTGCTTTTTCTACTTCATTTTTACATATCAAAACTCACCGACTATATCAAACATCTTTGACATTCAGTAGAGATCATTACGATCCTTAAATTATCAAATACCTCTACGTATAGGATATAGAACAATAAAGTATAAATTCTCAAAGGGTTATTATGTATGTGATGAGTACCCATAACAAAGGAATGCTTACATTTGGACATAGGACGGATTTACTCTGTCACACCAACCTTATAAGAATTGAGATTTAAATTCATGCCCAGAAAAATTACAATTTATTACATGTCACTCACAAATAGTTAAACACAGGGACTTTGGAAAATTCTCAGTCTCTGCTTACAGATAGGCTATTTCTTTTCTACATAGAAGCACGTGCTAAGTGCTTTACATGCATTTCATTCACTCACCTCAAGAACCCTATGAATTTGGTATTAATATTATGCCCATCTTAGAACTGAAACTGAAGCTTAGAGAAATTAAGTAATTTGTCCAAGGTCGTAGAGCTTATAAGTAGAGAACCCAGATCTGTTTGGCTCCAGAACCCAGGCTCTTAACTGCTCCGTGCTCTTTGATCTTTGTAAAAGATGGAAGTAACACTGTTCTTTGCAGAGGACTTCAGGAATCCACATGCTACAAGGATCTACGTTCTAGTTTCCACCGTGACCTCAGATCACTGACCCACTCTCTCATCTCAGTTAAACCACCCAACCTAATGAAAACTGGGAAAAACTCTCATTTGTCCTATTACTCTCTGGGGTTGTCCCACTCTATTCTCTGTAGAACCAGGGGTGACTCAGAGGCAGAATACCAACTGGTGTGATTCACTCCCTGACAAGGAAGATGAAAGACAAGGAGCAGTGAGCAAGGATGGTGGTGGGTAGGGCAGGGCAGGGCAGGGGTGCGGAGAGCGGGCCAGGCTGCAGACAGAGAGTACGTACAGATCCAGAGAGGGTGGAGGTGGTGCTCATCATGCTATCGCAGCTGCCAATGTGGGTCACGGGTTCCAAGCCAGGCCCTGCTGGCCACAGCTCTCTCTCGGGCATCGCCTGAAGCAAGGTGCAGGGGTGGTGAAAGGGGCTCTCAGAGGGGAAGCGAAGGGAAGCGAAGAATGTCCCAGGCCGGGCCTGAAAAGAGAAGAATCAAAGCCACGTGTGAGCTGAGCCAGGCTCCAGCGAGGCTCTGCTCAGGCCCTGGAGCAGCATGGCAGCAGGGACACCAAGCAGAGAGCTGGAAGGGGCCATGCTCAGCCATGACCCAAACCCAAACCCCCAGCCTGCAGGGGGACACATAAGCTGGACATGTAAGGACGCATAAGCTGGCTTACATACATGCAGAAGGTCAGACTTAGGTGGTGGAGAAGCAGTCTAGTCAGAAAAGAGATTCCATCATTTCTCTTGGTCACGTTTTTTCTCTGAACCAGGGAGCTTAACCTACATTTTCATTACTATAAACACTACATATTACAGGAGTTAAAGCTTGGGTTCTGGAGGTAGCTGGATCTGGGTTCAAATTCCAGTTCCACCATTTAAAGTGTTGTGATGAGGCAAATTACTCTTTGAATCTGTTTTTCTTCATTAAATAGGGTTAATAGTAAGACTAAATGAGAACCGATAGCACAGTTTAGTTTGTAGTAAGTAAGCAAACACTTAAGGAATAAATGAGTAACTACTACTGTTTTTGTAATAAGAAAAAGACAAGATCCATCTCGGATCAAAGTAGACTGAAGCAAGGGAAATAAAAGCTTTCTTAAAAAAAAAAGGAACAGGGCCCGTAATAGTACCTACCTTAAAGGGTTTTCGTGACTATAGAATGAAATACTCCATGAAAAACACTTTGTACAGTGCACGGCCCTGTAACAGTCAGCTGCTACCGTAGCCACATCATCAGCACCATCACAACGACCCCCACCTCAGCCACTGTCATCCCCTAGTCTGGGAGGGATGTGCATGGCACCCCAGTGGTGGACGGAAACCCAGTTTCCCTCTTGTGTATCACCCTCCTGATGTTGCATTTATTCCCAATGAGATTCCCTAATCTGTGTCAAATGGACAAGAGCAATGTTCTAGGTAGCTTTCTCCCAACTCCAACTCATAGGGAAAGAACAGTTTCAAGTTCATCGTGCCAACAGAAATAGCAAAGGAAGGTAGTGTCATCTTCCTTCAGGGAATCCCAGGGATTTTCATATTCTTGTTTGTGGGAAAAAGTCCACCAGAGCTGGAAAGGCCAAAGGTGACTCTCCTATGCTCAAATGAAATTCTAGAAGAATTAAGATTAAAAGACAGTTCTAAGATCAAGTAGGGACCTGGGGGAAGAGCTAGAATTAGAGTATACTTTGTCTGCTTCTGAATCCATATTTTCCCCACAATGCCATGCTTTATTTTCTACCATCTTTCCCACCTTCTGAATGCTAGGTAAAATGTCCTGGAAGATTGGGTTTTATTTGAGACCTTGAGACTTGGGCTTTAGATTCCAAGGAGGGTTGTCTTTTTTGCCTCTGCCAATAATTGCTTCCAGTGCCAAAGTCAGGTTTGGGCTGTGCTGGGTGAGTCAGTCTGCCAACCACCTAGAGCTGACAGACACAAGGCCTCACAGAGCTCCCTTCCTGCTTGGGAGGAGACCTTCAACTGGGGCAGGTAGGGAGGGGGCAGGACAATGGGGAAGGAAGAGGTAAGATCTGTTATGGGCAAGACACATGTAGTTCACGCGGGTCCAAAGACTCTCAGGAGAGAGAGGGAGAACCAGAGGGGACAGAGATACCAAAGAAACCCAGTGATAAATCAACATGGGGTAAGATAACTCCTGGGATTCCTTCATGAGGTTAGTTCCCCATTATCCAGAATCCCAAAGAAACAGAAATGTGAGAAGTCATGTGGATGAAGTTCAGTCACCTCAGCTAGCCTCTCCGTTAATGACTGTCTAGGTTCCAAAAGTACTGACTCATTCCTAACATTCTGAAGGGTTGAGACCACTACGACAAAGAGGATCCATTTCTCGTTAGCCTAGGCACACAGAAGGCACTCAAAAAATGCTGATGAATAAACGTCATTTGTTCTAGCGTCTACTGAGTTGACACTAGAACTCAGTTGACATTAGAACTAGTTGAACTGTTGGAAGGTCTCTTTTTTGGCTTCTACCCTATTACTGTAAGCTCTTTTAAAAAATTTTTAAAAAATACATTTACTTATTTATTTATTTTTTGGTGCATTGGGTCTTTGTTGCTACACGTGGGCTTTCTCTAGTTGTGGTGAGCGGGGGCTACTCTTGTTGCGGTGCGCGGGCTTCTCGTTGCAGTGGCTTCCCTTGTTGTGGAGCATGGGCTCTAGGCATGTGGGCTTCACTAGCTGCAGCACACGGGCTTAGCTGCTCTGCGGCATGTGGGATCTTCCTGGACCAGGGCTCGAACCCATGTCCGGCAGGCAGATTCTTAACCACTGTGCCACCAGGGAAGCCCCATGTAAGCTCTTTTTTAATATTTTGTTTCCCAGAAAATATATGGCTTAATGGAATTTGGGCAATGCTTTCAGTTACACTAACATTTATGAGTACCTAATAGGCATGGGGCATGCAAAACTTTGTTAAGACAAAGGTATTGTTTCCAAGAAGTCAGTGTAGATCCCAGGGTCTGTTTTTTTGGCTCTAGTTTTCCTATCTGTTACACTGGGGCAGTAACTATTAAAAGCGACGCACTGTAGAATGTTCTCTGTGAATGGATGAGCAGATGCTGCCTTTCCCTTTCAGAGAAAAATGACTACCCTTGTTCCTCCAAGCACAGTTCGGACTTTACAGTGGTGTGCTAGCCTCTCCTCCCTCCCAGGGCAGCCTAACACATTCTCACTTTGGAACAAAGGATGGCCTGAAGCAGCTGGAAGAGATAGAAACAATATGCTTTAAAAAACACACCAGGGTATAGCTTACAAAGTGCTTTCAGATAACCTGATACCTTAGGCAGGATGTGGCATTTTCTCCATTTGACAGATGCAAAAGCTGGGGCTCTTTCTACCTCCCCTTCCTATGGGAAGTAGGAAATGATTTATAACTGCATCTATTGGGCAGCCTGTGGCTCCCAGCCCTTCTAGAGGGCATTACAGCAGCTGTCCAGAGGCAAGAGGGCCGGGTACCTAAAGAAGGGCCACTGGCCACGTCTGACTAAACACTGAAAGCCCTAAGACCACTCTTCTCTGATTCAGATTTATGCATCCAGGCCAGCTTTTTGTCCCCACAATAGCTATTTCCAGAATAAGGGAAAGACACCAAATGCCACTGAAGCTCAAGTCATAGGCACAACAAAATCACTGCAGAGATTAACCTGAACCTGAAACCGAAGCTGAATGAGCTCTAAGGTGCTCACACCTCATCTCCACACCTAGTGTCCTGACCCGAAAAGTCTGAACCATAAAGACGTCTTCTCTTCTTCTCACCACCCTCTCCTTCCCTCACCAGTCTGACCTGACCTGGAGGCTGCATTTCCTTCCACCAACTTTACAACCTTGAAACTTGGGGGCTATTTCAGGGCAGCCATTGAAACCTGAGGTATTTCTACTTGATAAGAAGCCTGAACAGCATGCAAAACACTCAAGGTGAGAGTTCTGTATTTTTTAACCCTTGACCTCTTTGGGCAGCTTGAGGGGAGGAGGGAACAGGTTAAGAAATGTGCACAGCCTATATCGGGGCCACCCATGCAAAGGTACATTAAATATTAACTACTCCCTGAAACCAGTCAAGCCTTGGAGGAGAGTAAATAAATGGCGTGTGGAACTCTGGTATCTGGAGGGGGTGGGGTGGGAAGAGGCCTCCAGCTCCACTCCTGTTTGGCTTCTCTGTACCATCTGAACAGACCCAAGGCCCCCTTATCACCCTCTTCCTGTGACCCCATTCCTATATCCTCCAAGAGCTGAGCTCTCTCCCCAGTGGTCAAAGAGGTTTCCTGTTTCTCTTAGACCGGGTGCCTCTGCTTTTTGCTGACCACCCAAAATGTGCCTTGGGCTGGAGAACATCCTAAGGAAAAGGCCAAGAAGACTAAAAGTTGCACTGTGTGTGTATCCCTCTCCACAAGCACATGGGCAATTTTCTGTTTGTGTTTAAGCAATGATATAATCGCCTCTTTCACCAGTGGGTTTGAGGGAGAGGGTGGGTGGAAATATCACCTGCACAGAAGAACTTTGCTTGACACTGCAGCTTACCTTTATTGCTGACGAGGTCGCCATGTATGGCAGCCCTCAGTCAGTGAGCTTGGTGGGCTGGTTCTGTGGTGTGGGCTGAGCTAAATAAAGCCTAAAGCTTCAGTTGCTAGGACGAAACCCAATATATTCACTCAGGGCTTGTGTGCCAGGCCCTGGGATCCTGGCACTGGGTCTTCCCACTTCCCTCTTTCTGGAAGCAGGAGGAAAAGGGGAGAAGTTAGGGACCAGAGTGTTAATCCCCACAAGCTGGATGGCGGAGAGCTGACTTGCTACTCTGACTTGACTTCTACACCCAGCGTCCTTGTGCAGGGAATCTGGGCACACAGACTGCCAACTGGGACACCCGAAGGAAGTCAACGCAAAACCACAACACTGGTCTGGTTCTCCTCTCTGGACTCTGCCACACTGCTTTGGCCTGAGCCCCACTCGGAATTCCTACTAGACTCAACATGTTACCGTGAAATATTAATGTAGGTGAGGCCCCGGCACAGTTGAGTAGCTTCCTGTTTGCCAATCCCTGTGTCTATTCACAGGCAAAGTCAGAAATTTAATGAAGCTGAACTCAAATAGGCTTGACTTTGCAACTAGACTATCCGTGGGTTTTCCGAAGATGAGCTGGTAGCCTGAGCTGGCATTTTCCCAATGTAACCAAATCTCACACACCCTTACAAAAACATAGCACAGCTCACACCTTACACACCCATCCACAAAGAGCTCCATTATCACACTACCATTACTGAACACACACGCGCGCGCGCGCGCACACACACACACACACACACACACACACACACACTGCACCCTTCATTTAAATAACAATAGACATTGAGTTCATAAAGCCATGAGAAATTTGCCTGTTAGAATGGAAAACCAAAGCACTTTTCTTCCCCAGGCGATTTTCCATTTTAACCTCCTCTAACAATTCTCTTCCAAAATCACAGTGCAACTTCAATGATTCAGAGATGGAAATTTCTAAAACAAATCTGTTTTCTTGTTGTCAGCACAATAGGCTCATCCAACCTAAACAGGCAGATGGAAAAAAAAAATGTGTCTCAGCCTGGGTCTCCACTAAAACACTCCAATCTCAAGAAGCTACCAACTCACTCTGATCCCATACTGGACACAGGGAGTTGAGGAACAGAGAGGAAAGACCCCCACCTGGTGTATAAAGGGCTCCCCCCTTGCTGCAGAATAAGCAATAGTTAGTTGGTTAGGAATTAGCTCACCTTCACTGGGCGGGGGGCTGAAGAGAGGAAAGGAATACCCTTATATTTCAAAGGGCAGAGACGGAGACAGAGACTGCTTCCCCTGCTTCCCACTGTTTTCTTCTTTTGACCTCTCCCTGACTTACCTAGACAGGTAAAATCTTCATCCGCGCTGCCTCACCCCACCCTGGCAACTGACACTCAGCCAATCCCAGCCCTCCCTCCCTACTTCTCATTCCAGCTGTTTATCCAGGGCGGGCGTGGGAGGGGATGGCGCAGGGCGGTGCTGCTCTCACTTAGCCAATCGTCTCTTGCCCTCCCTTCCTCGTTGAGAGCCAATAAAGAGCCTTTAATAATAGAGGAGGGCTGGAAGGAGGGGGACCGGTTTGGGCTGAGACTGGACGGAAGGAGAGTCGGCATGTTATTTAAAAAAATATATTGTTATAAAGAAACACAGTCCACTAGGCAGTATGCTTTTCCGTGTGTCTGTTTGAAACTTGATTTTCTATCTATAACTGCCTTCTTCCTCTCGAAGTATTCCCCTGAGTTCTGCAAGTTAAAATCCTTTGTGGCCAGTTTTGCTACTCGCTTTTTTAGCTTTTCAGAGTCACTGTCATCCTCAAGCTTTTTCCTAGCGGCTCATAATCCTAGCAACTCCACTCAGGACCACAGAAAAAAGGCGTCTAAGGCAAGAGATGCTGGCACTGAGACAACCATTGCCCTATAGTTTGCCAACGACCTTCTTGGCCTCATTTACTTCTGGGGGAAATAAAACCATTTTCTCCCCCAAGAGGTCCCTGTTCTGATGAAAAAGCGACTGGACAGACTTGAGGGAGGGAACATGCGTGCTGTCATTTGGGTCTCTGGTCCCTTTTAGCTGTGCATGGAAGGTAGCAATGAAGATTAAGAAATAAAAACAAAAGAAGCTACCAACCAGTTTAGCAACTCCTATCTCCTTCCAGTAGCCGATTTCTGGCACCTGTAGTTAAAACAACCAGAAGAGAGTAAGGAGAAGAGAGTAGTTGGAAGAACCCAAGGCTTTCAGGAAGGAATCTTCCTCCAGGAATGGAAGCCACTTTTACCAGATGTGCCTTTTGCTTGGAAGCTGGTTTTTCCTGGATATATGTTATCCTCAATACCAGAGGGCAGAGAGAAAAATTAAAATCAAGGCACATAGTAATTGCCAACATTTATTAAGCTCTTGCTATGCACTGGGAATTGTGCTGTGCTAAGCATTTTCATGCATCATTTCATTTACTCTTTATCTGAACTTCAGGATGTAGGCACTATTAATATACAAATTTTACAAAGAGGTTAAATAACTTGCTCAAGGTCATGCAGCTATGATGTGGCAGAGCAGGGATTTCAACTCAGGCAGTTTGACATCAAGCTTGCCATCTATCAGTATGACGCCAATCAGCCTCTATTTTGGAGAAAAATCCCAAGTAGGAAACATGAAATACACAGATAATGTGCAGGTCTAATTCTAATAACTAGATTTATCCTGTCTTGTCTCATTTCTGTCTTGTAGCTATTCATGTCTTTTTTTTTTTTTTTTTTTTTTTTGCGGTACGTGGGCCTCTCACTGTTGTGGCCTCTCCCGTTGCGGAGCGCAGGCTCAGCGGCCATGGCTCACGGGCCCAGCTGCTCCGCGGCATGTGGGATCTTCCCGGACCGGGGCACGAACCCATGTCCCCTGCATCGGCAGGCGGACTCTTAACCACTGCGCCACCAGGGAAGCCCTATTCATGTCTTTTATAACAAGATGACACATGGCTTTCATCTTTTCTCTGTGTGGTCTCTGCAATGTGATCATTGCAGAAGTGCAGTGACTCTGGGGCTTAGGTACAGAAGAGGTAGGGCAGGACTAGTGAGGAGAAAGGAGGTTTGAGGAAGCCTGGAATAATTCAGCACCCTATCAGCGGCATGTGGATAACAGAACTGATTGAACATTTAAGGAGGATGACCTCTCTTCCTGATGTGTCATTCAAACATGTATGATGTCATAATACTAACAAAACAGGAAGCTACGAATCAGAAGTTCAATGCAACTAGTGTTACACCCATGGATGGAGTCACTGAAGTTGATCAAGCTTCATAGGTGTGTGATTTGAACATTTGCTAAAAAAATGAATTGACTTGTGAGCATTAACCTCAGAGATGAGAGGAGGCACAGTCTTGTTTGTGAACAGTTTTTCAGTTTATAATAAAAGTAGAATAATTAGGAAGGGCCCCTATCTTTTCCCAGGTAGTAGTAGGGACATAGACAAAATGATCTTTCTGTTACTCTTCCCTTTTTTTTTTTTTTGTGGTACGCGGGCCTCTCACTGTTGTGGCCTCTCCCGTTGCGGAGCACAGGCTCCGGACGCGCAGGCTCAGCGGCCATGGCTCACGGGCCCAGCCGCTCCGCGGCATGTGGGATCTTCCCAGACCGGGGCACGAACCCGCGTCCCCTGCATCGGCAGGCGGACTCTCAACCACTGCACCACCAGGGAAGCTCCTCTTTCCTTTTCTTAACATCTCTTTTTGAAAATTATGAACTATTTCAGATATTCTGGCATAAAACACCACTGTACCTAATACCCAGTTCAAGAAATAGAACATTAACATTACAGTTCAAGCTGCTAACAAACTTTGCCCCCCACTCCTTCCTGCCTCCTCAAAACAGACATACACCCCCAGCTGAAATAAATCACTATTCTGAATTTGGTGTTTTTCATCCTCCATATCTTTAAATGGTTTGCTTGGAATCTTTCTTCGTTTTGATTTGCTTTCTTTATTTTTGGCTTGGAGAAATACCAAGTCTCGGGACTTCCCTGGTGGCGCAGTGGTTAAGAATCCGCCTGCCAATACAGGGGACACGGATTCGAGCCCTGGCCGGGAAGATCCCACATGCCCCGGAGCATCTAAGCCTGCACGCCACAACTGCTGAGCCTGCGCTCTAGAGCCCGCGAGCCACAACTACTGAAGCCCGTGTGCCTAGAGCCCGTGATCTGCTTCAAGAGAAGCCACCGCAATGAGAAGCTGCGCACCACAGCAAAGAGTAGCCCCCGCTCGCTGCAACTAGAGAAAGCCCGCATACAGCAGTGAAGACCCAACGCAGCCAAAAATAAATAAATAAATTTACTAAAAAAAAAAAGAAAAGAAAGAAATACCAAGTCTCTAAGGTCCCAAGAGAATTGAGAAGGAGGTCTGGACCAGGGGAAAGAGAGGATTTCCCAAGTCAGAAACCTGAGAGACTAAGGCTCCCTGGTTGATGTAGATCATCATTTGAGGAGCAGTGTGTGTTGTTGCTCTTTGTATATGAATTCCTATTTGATGACCTGACCGTGGAATCTAATTACAGTCCAGCCCACCTGACTCATCTGTGTCCTCATTCCTTCTCCATCCTTGCATGCTGTTGTGGTGCAGTCATCTTCTCGACTGTCTGAAACTAGTTTATTTCCTTTCTCAGTACCACCTCCCCATTGAGGCAACTCCCTTCCCCTACACACACACACACACCACCTTAAAACCAAAATATACCACAAACAGTCATTGGTCAATCTTTCCTCTTTGGGCCCCTTATAAAGTTGGACTCTCTGCAAAATACAGTGGACCTCCACTCTAACCATTCATGATACTTATTCATTCATATTACAGTCACATCCTAGCCGTGCTTTTCTTCTCCTTTTCCTCTCCAAAGGAAAAATGAAGTTACTTTGAACATGTATTATCACCAGCCCTAGGAAATGCTGGGTACCCACTATGTTCATGGTGTAGGGCATGGTACTCCGTGCTGGGTCTCTGAATGTACTTCTGTTGGGGAGAGGGAAGGTTTTATTCTTCAAGTAGTAGCGAAAACTTGCTTTAAAGAGAGAACAGTTGGGAAAGGATTCAGACGAGGATGGTTATAACTTGGCTATAAACTGTGGAATTGATAGGCCAGATTAAGAGATCAAATAGATCAGCAAGTTCTCACCAAACTAATATTAGTGTTAAGCCTAAACTAATTAGATGGGAACTAAAGGGTGTAATTAAGTGGATTTGGATGAAGTTCTGAAATGACTTAATCATTAAGTAGTTGCTGGGAGTAGCTTTTTTTCTCCCTTTTTTTCTTTTTTGAGAGCAGCGTTGGCCCACCTACCATAAAAATTTAGAGGATTCAGTAGTCCTTTTCTTCCCAGTGTTAATGAAAGTCTGAGGGGAGGGCTGAGATCATCTAGTAGCATCAGTGGGTTTTGTAAGGAATGCCAAATCTTAACATGTTCAAAATGGAACCCGTCTTACCTCTGGCCTCTCTCCTCTATCCTCATGCCACCTAACTGCAGCACCCAGACTCAATACTTCACAGCAATCCTCCCATAGCTCCTGTGAGATCACTCTCATAACTGTCTCCGGCTCTTCATCCTCTCTACTCTGATCAGGACTTCACTATTTGTAGGATCACAGACCACTGAGGATGGAAGAAATTACAGAAGTTCCTTGTTTCACATCTTTCATTTTATAGAGACACATCTGAATTGTCATTCCTCTCCTTAAAATACTTTGAGGTATTTTCATAGCATTCAGGATGAAATTCAAAGTCCCTATAAGACATTAAAAAACCTTCATAAACTGGGCCTACGTGCATTTCCCCACCACGTATTCATCCATACTCTTTACTACAGTCACATCTAATTTTTCTGAAACTGTCATGCTTTCATGCTACTGGGCTGCACCCTTTGCTTGGACCCATTCCCACCCTGTTCTCCTGGCTTAGTCTTAGCCTTCCTTCAAGGTTCAGCCCAAGCACCACCTTTTGGAATAGGATGTTAGGTGCTGCTTCACTGTAATCTCTTAACACAATGAACATATCTCTAGATTTAACCCACTAGGATGTAATCGTCCTCTTTCTCTCCCTGAAAAATTTGAATTCATGAAGGGCACCAAATTTTTCTATGTATAATTCTTATATTATAGTAGTTATATATTAATGTCAAAACTGATGATAAACTTTTGGGAAACTGAAGTCCTTTATTTAACAAACTTGTCCTAAAAAATTCATTTTTTGGAGATAGCGTCGGTAGATAACCCATCTACTGCTACAGTTTTGCTTATTGTTTTTTCCCCAAATCTTGTCCCTTGACATACTATTAAACTGTGAGTAACTCTTAAAAGTAGTAGGCATTGGCTCATCAGGACTGTTTCAGGGGTTTTTGACTTTTTGATGTTATGAATATACCTATGAGTCTGAGATATTATGAAAGCCCCCAATTGACGATAATTTACATTGCAATAACTTAAAACGCATCTGGCAATGGGCTGACTGATTTCAATTATCTTTCTTAACATGCTTCTAACATTCTTTATGTTCTTTATTTATTATTATCGATGTCTGTATTGAAACATTGTTTAATAAATGAGAAATATCAAGTTTAATAGTATTTACAAAGAACTGTAGCTTATAGCAAATATTCAATACTGGAAAATATTAGGGAACATAAATGGACAATATTTGGATCTCCCAGCAAGCTCCTCATAGCTCTACACAAAGTCATTTGTTGAAATTGCCAATTCAAGAATATATTTTGCTTCTCAAACTTGTTATTTCTTGGAACACTTGTCATAGAATTTGCATAAAGTATACTATGAGTATAATATATTAATATTTATTTTATTCATTGTTAGCAGTATACAGGACCATGGAATACATACTTATATTATAGTAACAGTTATAAGCCAGACAGACGGATTAGACTGTAACCATTTCCCTCCTATCTGCTAGTGTCTAGGTACCCAGAAATGTAAAATTTTTTTTTTAACATCTTTATTGGGGTACAATTGCTTTACAATGGTGTGTTAGTTTCCGCTTTATAACAAAGTGAATCAGTTATACATATACATATGTTCCCATATCTCTTCCCTCTTGCGTCTCCCTCCCTCCCACCCTCCCTATCCCACCCCTCCAGGCGGTCACAAAGCACCGAGCCAATATCCCTGTGCCATGCGGCTGCTTCCCACTAGCTATCTACCTTACTACGTTTGTTAGTGTGTATATGTCCATGACTCTCTCTCGCCCTGTCACAGCTCACCCTTCCCCCTCCCCATAACCTCAAGTCCGTTCTCTAGGAGGTCTGCGTCTTTATTCCTGCCTTACCCCTAGGTTCTTCATGACATTTTTTTTTTCTTAAATTCCATATATATGTGTTAGCATACGGTATTTGTCTTTTTCTTTCTGACTTACTTCACTCTGTATGACAGACTCTAGGTCTATCCACCTCATTACAAATAGCTCAATTTCGTTTCTTTTTATGGCTGAGTAATATTCCATTGTATATATGTGCCACATCTTCTTTATCCATTCATCCGATGATGGGCACTTAGGTTGTTTCCATGTCCTGGCTATTGTAAATAGAGCTGCAATGAACATTTTGGTACATGACTCTTTTTGAATTTTGGTTTTCTCAGGGTATATGCCCAGTAGTGGGATTGCTGGGTCATATGGTAGTTCTATTTGTAGTTTTTTAAGGAACCTCCATACTGTTCTCCATAGTGGCTGAACCAATTCACATTCCCACCAGCAGTGCAAGAGTGTTCCCTTTTCTCCGCACCCTCTCCAGCATTTATTGTTTCTAGATTTTTTGATGATGGCCATTCTGACTGGTGTGAGATGATATCTCATTGTAGTTTTGATTTGCATTTCTCTAATGATTAATGATGTTGAGCATTCTTTCATGTGTTTGTTCGCAGTCTGTATATCTTCTTTGGAGAAATGTCTATTTAGGTCTTCTGCCCATTTTTGGATTGGGTTGTTTGTTTTCTTGTTATTGAACTGCATGAGCTGCTTGTAAATTTTGGAGATTAATCCTTTGTCGGTTGCTTCATTTGCAAATATTTTCTCCCATTATGAGGGTTGTCTTTTGGTCTTGTTTATGGTTTCCTTTGCTGTGCAAAAGCTTTGAAGTTTCATTAGGTCCCATTTGTTTATTTTTATTTCCATTACTCTAGGAGGTGGGTCAGAAAGGATCTTGCTGTGATTTATGTCATAGAGTGTTCTGCCTATGTTTTCCTCTAAGAGTTTGATAGTTTCTGGCCTTACATTTAGGTCTTTAATCCATTTTGAGCTTATTTTTGTGTATGGTGTTAGGGAGTGATCTAATCTCATACTTTTACATGTACCTGTCCAGTTTTCCCAGCACCACTTATTGAAGAGGCTGTCCTTTCTCCACTGTACATTACTGCCACTTTTATCAAAGATAAGGTGTCCATATGTGCATGGGTTTATCTCTGGGCTTTCTATCCTGTTCCATTGATCTACCTTTCTGTTTTTGTGCCAGTACCATACTGTCTTGATAAGTGTAGCTTTGTAGTATAGTCTGAAGTCAGGGAGCCTGATTCCTCCAGTTCCTTCTTTCGTTCTCAAGATTGCTTTGGCTATTCGGGGTCTTTTGTGTTTCCATACAAATTGCAAAATTTTTTGCTCTAGTTCTGTAAAAAATGCCAGTGGTAGTTTGATAGGGATTGCATTGAATCTATAGATTACTTTGGGTAGTAGGGTCATTTTCACAATGTTAATTCTTCCAATCCAAGAACATGGTATATCTCTCCATCTATTTGTATCATCTTTAATTTCTTTCATCAGTGTCTTATAATTTTCTGCATACAGGTCTTTTGTCTCCTTAGGTAGGTTTATTCCTAGATATTTTATTCTTTTTGTTGCAATGGTAAATGGGAGTGTTTTCTTGATTTCACTTTCAGATTTTTCATCATTACTATATAGGAATGCCAGAGATTTCTGTGCATTAATTTTGTATCCTGCCACTTTACCAAATTCATTGATTAGCTCCAGTAGTTTTCTGGTAGCATCTTTAGGGCTCTCTATGTATAGGATCATGTCATCTGCAAACAGTGACAGCTTTACTTCTTCTTTTCTGATTTGGATTCCTTTTATTTCCTTTTCTTCTCTGATTGCTGTGGCTAAAACTTCCAAAACTATGTTGAATAAGAGTGGTGAGAGTGGGCAACCTTGTCTTGTTCCTGATCTTAGTGGAAATGCTTTCAGTTTTTCACCATTGAGGATGATGTTTGCTGTGGGCTTGTCATATATGGCCTTTATTATGTTGAGGAAAGTTCCCTCTATGCCTACTTTCTGCAGGGTTTTTATCATAAATGGGTGTTGAATTTTGTCAAAAGCTTTCTCTGCATCTATTGAGATGATCATATGGTTTTTCTCCTTCAGTTTGTTAATATGGTTTATCACATTGATAGATTTGCATATATTGAAGAATCCTTGCATTCCTGGAATAAACCCCACTTGATCATGGTGTATGATCCTTTTAATATGCTGTTGGATTCTGTTTGCTAGTATTTTGTTGAGGATTTTTGCATCTATGTTCATCAGTGATATTGGCCTGTAGTTTTCTTTCTTTGTGACATCCTTGTCTGGTTTTGGTATCAAGGTGATGGTGGCCTCGTAGAAGGAGTTTGGGAGTGTTCCTTCCTCTGCTATATTTTGAAAGAGTTTGAGAAGGATAGGTGTTAGCTCTTCTCTAAATGTTTGATAGAATTCGCCTGTGAAGCCATCTGGTCCTGGGCTTTTCTTTGTTGGAAGATTTTTAATCACAGTTTCAATTTCAGTGCTTGTGATTGGTCTGTTCATATTTTCTATTTCTTCCTGATTCAGTCTTGGCAGGTTGTGCATTTCTAAGAATTTGTACATTTCTTCCAGATTGTCCATTTTATTGGCATAGAGTTGCTTGTAGTAATCTCTCATGATCTCTTTTATTTTGGCAGTGTCGGTTGTTACCTCTCCTTTTTCACTTCTAATTCTATTGATTTGAGTCTTCTCCCTTTTTTTCTTGATGAGTCTGGCTAGTGGTTTATCTATTTTGTTTATCTTCTCAAAGAACCAGCTTTTAGTTTTATTGATCTTTGCTATTGTTTCCTTCATTCCTTTTCATTTATTTCTGATCTGATTTTTATGATTTCTTTCCTTCTGCTAGCTTTGGGGTTTTTTTGTTCTTCTTTCTCTAATTGTTTGAGGTGCAAGGTTAGGTTGTTTATTCGAGATGTTTCCTGCTTCTTAAGGTGGGCTTGTATTGCTATAAACTTCCCCCTTAGAACTGCTTTTGCTGCATCCCACAGGTTTCGGGTCGTTGTGTCTCCATTGTCATTTGTTTCTAGGTATTTTTTGATTTCCTCTTTGATTTCTTCAGTGATCACTTCATTATTAAGTAGTGTATTGTTTAGCCTCCATGTGTTTGTATTTTTTACAGATCTTTTCCTGTAATTGATATCTAGTCTCATGGCGTTGTGGTCAGAAAAGATACTTGATACAATTTCAATTTTCTTAAATTTACCTAGGCTTGATTTGTGACCTAAGATATGATCTATCCTGGAGAATGTTCCATGAGCACTTGAGAAAAATGTGTATTCTGTTGTTTTTGGATGGAGTGTCCTATAAATATCAATTAAGTCCATCTTGTTTAATGTATCATTTAAAGCTTGTGTTTCCTTATTTATTTTCATTTTGGATGATCTGTCCATGGGTGAAAGTGGGGTGTTTAAGTCCCCTACTATGAATGTGTTACTGTCGATTTCCCCTTTTATGGCTGTTAGTATTTGCCTTATGTATTGAGGTGCTCCTATGTTGGGTGCATAAATATTTACAATTGTTATATCTTCTTCTTGGATCGATCCCTTGATCATTATGTAGTGTCCTTCTTTGTCTCTTTTAATAGTCCTTATTTTAAAGTCTATTTTGTCTGATATGAGAATTGCTACTCCAGCTTTCTTTTGGTTTCCATTTGCATGGAATATCTTTTTCCATCCCCTTACTTTCAGTCTGTATGTGTCTCTAGGTCTGAAGTGGGTCTCTTGTAGACAGCATATATAAGGGTCTTGTTTTTGTATCCATTCAGCTAATCTGTGTCTTTTGGTGGGAGCATTTAGTCCATTTACATTTAAGGTAATTATCGATATGTATGTTCCTATTCCCATTTTCTAAATTGTTTTGGGTTCGTTATTATAGGTCTTTTCCTTCTCTTGTGTTTCTTGCCTAGAGAAGATCCTTTAGCATTTGTTGTAAAGCTGGTTTGGTGGTGCTGAACTCTCTCAGCTTTTGCTTGTCTGTAAAGGTTTTAATTTCTCCATCAAATCTGAATGAGATCCTTGCTGGGTAGAGTAGTCTTGGCTGCAGGTTTTTCTCCTTCATCACTTTCAGTATGTCCTGCCACTCCCTTCTGGCTTGTAGGGTTTCTGCTGAGAGATCAGCTGTTAACCTTATGGGGATTCCCTTATGTGTTATTTGTTGTTTTTCCCTTGCTGCTTTTAATATGCTTTCTTTGTATTTAATTTTTGACAGTTTTATTAATATGTGTCTTGGCGTATTTCTCCTTGTATTTATCCTGTATGGGACTCTCTGTGCTTCCTGGACTTGATTAACTATTTCCTTTCCCATATTACGGAAGTTTTCAACTATAATCTCTTCAAATATTTTCTCAGTCCCTTTCTTTTTCTCTTCTTCTTCTGGAACCCTTATAATTCGAATGTTGGTGCGTTTAATGTTGTCCCAGAGGTCTCTGAGACTGTCCTCAGTTCTTTTCATTCTTTTTTCTTTATTCTGCTCTGCAGTAGTTATTTCCACTATTTTATCTTCCAGGTCACTTATCCGTTCTTCTGCCTCAGTTATTCTGCTATTGATCCCATCTAGAGTACTCTTAATTTCATTTATTGTGTTGTTCATCGTTGCTTGTTTCATCTTTAGTTCTTCTAGGTCCTTGTTAACTGATTCTTGCATTTTGTCCATTCTATTGTCCATTCTATCTCCAAGATTTTGGATCAACCTTACTATCATTATTCTGAATTCTTTTTCAGGTAGACTGCCTATTTCCTCTTCATTTGTTAGGTCTGGTGCATTTTTATCTTGCTCCTTTATCTGCTGTGTGTTTTTCTGTCTTCTCATTTTGCTTATCTTACTGTGTTTGGGGTCTCCTTTTTGCAGGCTGCAGGTTCGTAGTTCCTCCTGTTTTTGATGTCTGTCTCCAGTGGCTAAGGTTGGTTCAGTGGGTTGTGTAGGCTTCCTGGTGGAGGGGACTAGTGCCTGTGTTGTGGTGGATGAGGCTGGATCTTGTCTCTCTAGTGGGCAGGTTCACGTCTGGTGGTGTGTTTTGGGGTGTCTGTGGCCTTATTATGATTTTAGGCAGCCTCTCTGCTAATGGGTGGGGTTGTGTTCCTGTTTTGCTAGTTGTTTGGCATAGGTTTTCCAGCACTGTGGCTTGCTGGTCGTTGAGTGAAGCTGGGTGCTGGTGTTAAGATGGAGGTCTCTGGGAGATTTTCGCCTTTTGATATTATGTGGAGCTGGGAGGTCTCTTGTGGACCAGTGTCCTGAAGTTGGCTCTCCTACCTCAGTGTCCTGAAGTTGGCTCTCCTACCTGAAGTTGGCTCTCCTACCTCAGAGCCCTGCCTCCTGGCTGGAGCACCAAGAGCTTTTCATCCACACGGCTCAGGATAAAAGGGAGAAAAAGTAGAGGGAATTAGTAAAACTATGAGGAAAGAAAGAAGGAAAGGAGGGTAGGAAGGAAGGAAGAAAGAAAGAAGCAAAGAAGGAAAGAAGGCAAGAAGGAAAGAAAGGAGGGAGGGAGGGAGGGAGGAAGGAAGGAAGGAGGGAAAGAAGGAAAAAAGACAGAAAGAAAGAAGATACAGTAAAAATAAAATAAAGTATAATAAAGTTATTGAATTAAAAAATTCTTATTTGAAAAAAAAAAGGGACGGATAGAACCTTAGGACAAATGTTGGAAGCAAAGCTATACAGAAAAATCTTACACAGAAGCATACACATACACCCTCACTAAAAGAGGTAAAGGGGGAAAAATCATAAATCTTGCTGTCAGAGACCACCTCCTCAATTTGGGATGATTCGTTGTCTAAAGGAGGGAAGGAAGGAAGGAAAGAAAGAAAGAAAGAAAGAACGAAGGTAAAGTATAATAACGTTATTAAAATTAATTATTAAGAAAAAAAATTAAAAAAAAAAATGGACGGATAGAACCCTAGGACAAATGGTGGAAGCAAGACTATACAGACAAGATCTCACACAGAAGCATACACATACACATTCACAAAAAGAAGAAAAGGGAAAAAATCATAGATCTTGCTCCTAAAGTCCACTTCCTTAATTTGGGATGATTGGTTGTCTATTCAGGTATTCCACAGATGCAGGGTATATCAAGTTGATTGTGGAGCTTTAATCCGCTGCTTCTGAGGCTGCTGGCAGAGATTTCCCTTTCTCTTCTTTGTTCTCACAGCTCCCAGGGCTCAGCTTTGGATTTGGCCCTGACACTGCGTGTAGGTCGCTGGAGGGCGTCTGTTTTTTGCTCAGACAGGATGGGGTTAAAAGAGCCGCTGATTCGGGGGCTCTGGCGCACTCAGGCCGGCGGGGAGGGAGGGGCACGGAGTGCGGGGCGGGCCTGCGGTGGCAAAGGCCGGTGTGACTTTGCACCAGCCTGAGGCGCGCTGTGCGTTCTCCCGGGGAAGTTGTCCCTGGATCCCGGGAACCTGGCAGTGGCGGGCTGCACAGGCTCCGCGGAAGAGGGGTGTGGAGAGTGACCTGTGCTCGCACACAGGCCCCTTGGTGGCGGCAGCAGCAGCCTTAACGTCTCCCGCCCGCCTCTGGGGTCCGCGCTTTTAGCCGCGGTTTGCGCCCGTCTCTGGATCAGAAATGTAAAATTTAACCTTCTACTCCACATGTCAGAATTTCCTGCTCTTGCTTTTTTTTTTTTTTATCATTGGATTCCTTCAAATCACTAACATCTCTTGTTGATCACACAACAAGAAGACTGACACCACGAATCAATCAAGATGGCAGAGTATGAGGATGTGGGACTCACCTCCCCTCATGAACACATCAAAAATACATGTACACGTGGAGCAATTCTCTCTGAAAACTAACTGGAAACTGGCAGAAAGACTTCTGTACAAACAAGGCTGTAAGAAAGATCCACACAAAATCAGATAGGAAGGAAAGAAAAGTGATCAGGTTGGAACCTTTGCCCCTGGAAGGGGACTCAGAGGAAAAGGGAGATTACACGGGCAGAGACCCACACTGGGGAGTAAGTGGTTTGAGCCACAGATTGGGCACCCCACTCCTGGGGTCCTACACAAGGGAGATGAGCCCCTTGGTTGGTCAGAGGACCACTGGGACTAACAGGAGGGCTGAGGGAAGCCTGAACTTTGCCCTTGAGGAGTGCATGCATGCTGGCTTGTCCCCAAGGCAGAGTAGAGAGGTTGGATTGAAGACTCTTCTAGTGGCTGCTGGGTTTCCCCTGACCACCTCTGCGTGTGCCCCAGTCTGATCCAAGTAAATGGTCCAGTCTCACTTACTCCATGTTGTAGCTCGGCACTGGATCTAGGGCTGCCGTGACCAGAGAAGAATCTCGGCCGTGGGACACAGAGGCAACGGGGTCCCAGAGTGTCATCTGGGTGGGGTGGTGGTGGCCATTGTTGGTGTGTGCTCAAGCAGCGCCTCAGAAGAGACCCAGAACTCTGATGGTGGCCAGTCCACAACAGCTTACACCCTGATACACACAAAGAATCCATGTGGGTCCCACCTGCCCTGCAGTGTGGCTCCATAACAGGGTGGGGGCAGTGATCAGCTGTGGGGAAAAAGTGTACTTCACAGTAATACAGTAATAGTAGGGGACTTTAACACTCCACTTAAGTCAATGGACAGATCATCCAGACAGAAAATCAATAAGGCAACAGTGGTCTTAAATGACACAGTAGACAGCTGGTCTTAGTAGATATCTACAGGACATTCCATCCACAAACAGCAGAATACACATTCTTTCCAAGTGCACATGGAAAGTTCTCCTGGATGCATCACATTCTAGGCTACAAAAGAAGTCTCAATAAATTTAAGAGAATAGAAATTATATCAAGCATTTTTTTCTGATCACAATATATAAAACTAGAAATCAATTACAGAAAGAAAAATAGGAAAAGCACAAACACGTGGAGACTAAACAACATGCTGCTTAAAAAACCAGTGGGTCAATGAATATATCAAAGAGGAATCAGAACATCCTTCAAGACAAATGAAAATGGAAACACAACTTTCCAAAATCTATGGGATGCAGCAAAATCAGTTCTAAAAGGGAGGTTTAGAGTGATACAAGCCTTCCTCAAGAAACAAGAAAAATCTCAAATAAACAAATAACCTACCATCTAAAGGAATTAGAAAAAGAAGAAAAAATAAAGCCCAAAGTAAACATAAGGAAGGAAATCATAAAGACCAGAGAAGAAATAACTAAAATAGAGACCCCCCAAAACAATAGAAAAAATCAGTGAAACTAAGACCTGTTTTTTTTGAAAAGATAAAATTGATAAACCTCTAGCCAGGCTCACCAAGAAGAAAAGAGAGAAGACCCAAATAAAATAAGAAGTGAAAGAGGAGAAATAACTGATACCACAGAGATACAAAAAATTCATAAGAGAATACTATGAATTGTTATATACCAACAAATTGAACAACCTAAAAGAAATGGACAAATTTCTAGTAACATATAACCTGACAAGACTGAATCAAGAAGAAACAGACAATTTGAACAGAATGACTACTAGTAGTAAAATTGAATTTATAACCAATAAAACTCCCAGCAAACAAAAGTCCAGGACTGGATGACTTCAGAGGGGGGATTCTACCAAACATATAAAGAAGAGCTCATACCTATCCTTCTCAAACTGTTCCAAAAAATTGAAGACAATGGAACACTCCCAAATTCATTCTACGAGGCCACCATTACCCTGATACCAAAACCAGGCAAAGACACTACAAAAAAGAAAGTTACAGGCCAATATCTCTGATGAATATAGATATTGAAATCCTCAACAAAATATTTGCAAACCAAATCCAACAATATATAAGAGGATCATACACTACGATCAAGTGGGATTTATTCCAGGGTCACAAGGATGGACAAAATTCACAAATCAATCAATGTGATTCACCATATTAACAAAAGTAAGAATGAAAATCACATGATCATCTCAATAGATGCAGAAAAAGCATTTGACAAAATTCAACATCCATTAATGATAAAAACTCTCATCAATGTTGGTATAGAGGGAACATATCTCAAGGCCATTTATGACAAACCCACAGCTAACATCATACTCCACAGTGAAAAGCTGACAGATTTCTTCTAAATTCAGGAACAAGACAAAGATGCCCACTCTCACCAATTTTATTGGAAGTCCTAGCCACAGCAATCAGACAAGAAAAAGAAATAAAAGGAATCCAAATTGGAAGGGAAGAAGTAAAACTGTCACCATTTGCCAGTGGCATGACACTATACATAGAAAACCTTAAAGACTCCATAAAAAAACTGTTAGAATTAACAAAGGAATTCAGTAAAATCGTAGGATACAAAATTATTATACAGAAATCTGTTGCATTTTTATACTCTAATAGCAGACTCTCAGAAAGAGAAATTAAGAAAACAGTCTTATTTACAACTGCATCCAAAAGAATAAAATACCTAGGAATAAATTTAACCAAGGAGGTGAAAGATCTATACTCTGAAAAGTACAAGACATTGATGAAAGAAGTTGAAGATGAAAGAAATTGAAGATGCCACAAAGAAATGGAAACATATAATATGCTCATGGATTGGAAGAATTAATATTGTTAAAATGTCCGTACTATGAAAAGTAGTCTACAGATTCAAGGCAACCCCTATCAAAATACCCATAGCATTTATCACAGAACTAGAACAAATAATCCTAAAATTGTGTGGAACCAAAAAGACCTCAAATAGCCAAAGCAATCTTGAGAAAAAACAAAGCAAGAGTTATCACACTCCTGGATTTCAAACTATAATACAAAGCTATAGTAATCAAAACAGTACAGCACTGGCACAAAAATAGACACATAGATCAATGGAATGGAATAGAGAGCCCAAAACCAAACCCTTATATGCTCAATGATTCTAGAATAAAGGAGGCAAGAGTATACAATGGGGAAAAGAGAAACTCTGCAATAAATGGTGCTGGGAAAACTGGACAGCTACATGTAAAAGAATGAGATTAGAACACTTCATTATACTATAAACAAAAATAAAATAAAAATGGATTAAAGACCTAAATGTAAGACCTGAAATCATAGGATTCCTAGAAGAGAAAATAGAAAGAACACTCTTTGGCGTAAATCTCAGTAATTAAAAAAAAATTTGTCTCCTAAGGCAAAAGAAATAAAAGCAAAAATAAACAAATGGGACCTAATTAAACTTAAAAGCTTTTTAAAAAATTGAAGTATAGTGATGTACAGTATTATATGTTACAGGTTGCAACATAGTGATTCACAATTTTTAAAGGGTATACTTCACTTATAGTTATTATAAAATATTGACTATATTCCCTGTATAATATATCCTTGTAGCTTATTTATTTTATACATAAAAGTTTGTACCTCTTAATCTCCTCCCCCTCTTGCCCCTCCCCACTTCTCTCTCCCTGCTGGTAACCACTAGTTTATTTTCCGTATCTGTGAATCTTTCTTTTAAACGTAAAAGCTTTTGCACAGCAAAGAAAACCATCACCAAAATGAAAAGATAACCTATGAAATGAGAGAAAGCATTTGCAAATGATATGAGTGACAAGGAGTTAATAACCAAAATATATAAACAGCTCATACAACTCAATATCAAAAATAAAAACAACTCAATCAAAAAATATGCAGAAGACCTGAATAGACATTTTTCCAAGGAAGACACAGTGACTAGTGGGCACATGAAAAGATGCTCAACTTCACAATTTATTAGAGGAATGCAAATCAAAACAACAATGAGATACCACCTCACATCTGTCAGAATGGCTATCATCGAAATGACCACAAATAACAAATGTTGGCAAGGATGTGGAGAAAAGGGAAACCTTGTACATTGTTGGTGGGAATGTAAATTGGTGTAGCCACTATGGGAAACAGTATAGAGGTTCCTCAAAAAACTAAAAATAGCACTCCTATATGATCCAGCAATTCCTTTCCTGGGTATATATCTGGAAAAAATAAAAACACTAATTTGAAAAGATACATGTACCCCAATGTTCATGTATTCATAGTCATTTACAATAGCCAAGATATGGAAGCAACCCTAGTGTCCATCAACAGACAAATGGATAAAGAAAAAGTGGTATGTGTGTGTATATATATATATATATATATATATATATAGGGAAAGGGGAGGGGAGGGGCAAGACAGAGGTATGGGATTAAGAGATACAAAGTACTATGTATAAAACATATAAGGAACAAGGATATATTGTACAACACAGGGAATTATAGCCATTATTTTATAATAACTTTTAATGGAGTATAATCTATAAATATACTGAATTCTATGCTGTACACCTGAAACTAATATAATATTGTAAATTACACTTCAGTAAAAAAAAATTCAAAGTAAAGAAGATTGGCACTATTATAAACTCAAGAACAACAACCTCAAATGGGTACTGTATACTCCCAGGCAATTACCACATTTCTCTAGGAAGCTGGATTTCCCATTTTCCAAGACCTCTCTTTCCTCAAATTTTCCACTCCTCTTTTGCTTCCTTTATTTTCAGAAAATGAGTTTGCCACAAAATTAGAAAAAATTGGTAAGAAAACAGCAGCCAATAGGCAGGAACTCCATATTTCCATCACCAAATTTACAAACCTACCTTCCTTTGCACCCATGCTATTCTTCTTTTGGTACAACAAAGGAAATATTCTTCCTATAAAAGCAGATGATGTACATGTACTCTGGATCTCATCTTATGAACTCCATCCCTGTGATCTTCTCTTATACATCATCATTTCGACCTTTCTTCTATAATAATTCCTGTCAGCACTCAAATGTACAATACTATAGTATAGTATATCTGGAGCCAAACTGCCTGATTTGCTTCCCTGCTTTTGCATTAAATAAATGCTATTGAGAGTTAATGCTTTGAGATATACTATGTTTGCTCTTCCTTTTCTATATATCTTTTTTGTCTGTCCACCCCCACCCATTATGTAAATCTTCTCTCAATACATTCAGATTTAATAGTATTCTATTAATTTCATCCTGAAGAAATATTTTCCAGGGCATTCTGATCCACTTCCATTTGGATAGGTTTTTCTCCAGCCTGTTGCATGTCTGTCTTTTTGATATCTGCCTTTATCATCCTACTGGGAAAAATCTTTTCACCTCTTTCTTTTGTTGTATTACCTAGATCTCATATCTTCTTCCTCTTTCTTGAGTTAGTTCTTATTTTAGCAAAACACATTCTCCAGTAGCTTCCTGAGAAAGAGCACATAGGATCTTATATGTCTGAAAATATCTTTTATTTCATCCACATGTTTGATTGCTAATTTGGCTGGGTATAGAATTTTAGGTTAATGTCTGCTAGGTTTCAGTGTTGCTGTTGAAAAGCCAAAAGGATTTATGATTCTAAATTTAGGGCTTTCTCTTTGTTTCCAGTATTCTCAAATTTTCATGACGCTGTGTTTTGGAGTGGATCTATGTACTATGTTGGGTACTTGGTAAATCCTTTCAATCTAGAATCTCATGACCTGCAGTTCTGGGACATTTTCTTGAACTATTAGTTGTTGGATTCCTTCCCTCCATTTTCTCTGTTCTTTCTTTTTGGAACTTCCACTATTTGGATGTTGGACCTCCTGGACTGGACCTCTATCTCTCTGTTACTGGGAGCTTTCTTAAAATTTACCTACAGCTTTCTGTTGCACTTTCTTTCTGCTATTGTATTTTTAATTTCAAAGAATTACTGTTTGTTTTTGAATTTTTATCATATTTTTCTGTAGTTTCATTGATGCAAAATCTTCTCTTACTACTTTAAGAATATATGTGTAAATACAATGTTAGTATTTTTCTGTCACCATAGTCTCTGTTTATTCCATGTTATTTTTTTTCCTAAGTTTGTTTTCACTTTTGTGTTTCTTATTAAAGAGTATCTTCAGATGTCTGATGATTCTTGACTATCCACTCAAATTTAAGAATTTGGCAAAAATTAAGTTTTGTGGTGTGGATGGGGCTGGTTTACTGTGGAATTTACTGTAGAGTGATCATGTAGGGTCAGCTGGTTGGAAAATATTTCATGTCAATATCATTAGTTTTTTTTGTTGGTGTTGTTCCTCAGAGAAGAGTTTTCCAAAATCCTGCCTGAAGGGCATAATTCTGGCAGCTAGCATTCTTGGAGCCTAGTGGCAGAAGGTTTTTTGTCTCAACATTCAGCATATAAAAACACCGCGTCATCCTCTTCATTTTAGTACAGAGACCCTCTGTTTTGCCCTCAACTAGAGGCAATGCAGCAAGCACTTAGTTGCTCGGAGTGAGAGAGGAGATCTGAAAGGTATATTTCTTAATCAGATTCTCCATTTTCATGATTTTTTTCCACCCCTGTTTCCAGAGGTATTAACACCACCAATTCCTGAATTTGAGGGGAGCTCCATGGAAAAATAGGGTTGCTGCTTTAGGATTCAGCTTTTTCAAATCTGCTAGGTCAGTTATCACTCATCCAACTCCTGGCTATCTTCCAAAATTTTGTTGGTATTATTTATCATCTCTTTGTCCTTGAGAGTTTCTGCCTTTTAAAATCCCATAATTATTATTTAATGCAGTTTGGGGAGAGTAGACGACCAATGAATATGTTCAACCTGCTATCTTTAACCAGACATCCTATTTACTCCAACCCACATCCATCTAGCTTCTTTCTCTACTATTTCCCTGAAATAGCTCTTGGTAAGTTCATCAGTGAGCTCTAGGTTGCCTAATTCTACAGACTCCTCTAAGCTTCCTCTAATTTGACCTTTGTATAACATCCAACAAACAGTTCTGTTTCTTAAATAACCATATTCTCTTGGATATCATGACAAGAAATTCTTACACACCTCTGATCTCTTCTGAACTCTCAGTTATCCTTGGTGGCTCTCCTTCTTTAACAGACTTCTAAATGTTGGCAGTTTCTCTGTGGTTTGGTGATGAGCCTTCCTCTCTTTACACACTCTCTCTAGTTGATCTCTTCCATTCTTATATCTTGTAACTATTTATAGGTCAAGAAATTGAAAATTTAGATCTTAATCTTTGGACATATTTTTTTAACTTCAGGCCTGTAGTTGCCTTTATGACATCTCCTTTCAGATGACTCACAAACATCGTAAACCTAACATGTCCAAAGTCTTATTTTCTCTCTTCCCTCCAAATATTCCTCCCCTCTATCTTCCATGGGTCAATAAATGTCACTTTCATCCACCAGATGCTTGAGTAAAAATCCTGAGAGACATTCTAGATGCATCCCTATTACTCCTCATGTCACCAAGTCCTGGAGATCCTATTTCCAAAATAAATCTTAAAATGATCCTCTTCTATTGACATTACCTAGTCCAAGCTATTATCCATTTATTGGCTTTTGATCCTTGAAGAAGTTATCAAACTTCTTTAATCCTCAGTAACCATACCTACAAAATACAGAATAATAATATCTCATAGAATTATTGTGAAGATTACATAAGATAATACATGACAATGCTCTGTATGTACATTGTAAGCACTCAACAAATGCTATTATAATTATTATCACCATCATCATCACATATACATATTACTGCAGTAGCTTCCTCCTAACTGGTCCTCCACTTCCACTCTTGCCCCCTTAATCCATTCCCTACAGAGCAGCTAAAATAACTTGGAGAAACATAAATTTGATGCCTTCTTTAAAGTGCTTTGTCCTCCCAGTGCTCTTAGGATATTCCTAAATTACACGTTAACATCATTTGTTTATATTTTCATTTATTTAAATAAATACTGAATGTCTACTATATATCTAGTACCTTATTAGGTGTTCAGAATAGAATGGTAATAAGAAATAACTGGTCCCTGCCCTCATGGACAAACTATTTGGGGACACACATAAAATAAGCAAATAACATGTGGTAAATATGAATAAGGATAAGTGCTTAATATAGCTTATAGATGCTGCGAATCTGAATACTTGCTTCTAAAACTTCATCTCATGTTCCTCTTTCCCTGCTTACCACACTATGGCCAGACTGGCCTGGAAAATATTTCATTTCCTCCTGCAACATAGTGTTTGCAAGTGTTATAGCCCTACTTAGAATGCTCTTCTTACTCATCAGCTAACTCCTATTCATGCTTCAGGTTTTAGCTCAAATGTCACTTTCTCAAAAAGGCTTTCCCAGATTAATCACTTTAGGTTCTCCCACCCCATTATTCTCGTCATAGCACCTGTATTTCTATTTCTTTATAGCATTGTGTTTCCCCTCCCCTACCCTATGTATACCCAGCACCTAGCGCAGTTCCTAGAACAACATGAACATTCAAAAATGCTTATTGAGTGAATGACTATCCCTGTAATCCTGAGGTAGTTGATACCATATTGTACAAGAAGTAAAATTAAAGAAAACTGCTTAACAATTTATCTGAGATATATTGACTTTAGCTGTTTCTAGCCAAATTCAAGATCATTTTCTCAGTCTTCACTGTTATAGAGTAAGAGTAAAAACAATACGGCTGGATGTTAAAGGAAGGGTCTAATGGGAAGAGTCACTTTGGCAGAAGGTGAACATAATTCAAAGTCTGTTCCTTAGTTTTGTAGGTTTAAAAAACTTGATTTGATTAGTTTATTCCATAATATTCAAGCTCTGGGAGAAGTAATTCAGTCTAATAAAATTCATAAGAGAAAGATTTATCAATCCTAATACAAAGTATTTAAGTCATAGTAGAAGGAAGTTTGGAATTCTATAGTTGTAAAGTTATGTCCACAATAGGATGGATAATTTTGTGAAATATCCCATGTAATAAACTCTAAAAAGGATTCTTACTCTATGATAAAGGACACATTTTCTTTTTCTATTTAATTCAACATAAATATCCAACAGGATTGAAGTGAACTGTGTTAGACATATTCATTGTTACTTGATAAAGTACTTCTTCCTTTAAAATAAATACTGACAAATTCTCACTATCCCCCCCTCCATTGTTGATGGTAAAATTATTTAAAATAAATTTATTTTTTTTTATTTATTTTTGGTTGCGTTAGGTCTTTGTTGCTGCATGCGGGCTTTCTCTAGTTGCGGCGAGTGGGGGGCACTCCTCGTTGTAGTGTGCGGGCTTCTCTTATTGCAGAACACGGGCTCTAGGCATGTGGGCTTCAGTAGCTGTGGTGCGCAGGCTCAGTAATTGTGGCTCGCGGGATCTAGAGCGCAGGCTCAGTAGCTGTGGTGCATGGGCTCAGCTGCTCTGCGGCATGTGGGATCTTCCCAGACCAGGACTTGAACCCGTGTCCCCTGAATTGGCAGGCGGATTCCTAACCACTGCACCACCGGGGAAGCCCTAAAATTATTAAATCATTTGCTTCATACGTGATATTTCCATTTCCAACATTATATCTTTTTTTAAAACACATTTTATGGCAGTTTTTTTTGAATATCATAAAAAAGGTGTTGCTGTGGATCTCCATTTCCAGTAATGTTGGGCTAGGCATTCAGACAAACCCTTCTTGCTGAAGCAGTGGAAAGCCAAAAATACAGTGAAGAATTTGAAGGATTGCCAAGGCCTGTATCAGGATGAGGATAGAAGTCAGGTGTGATGCAACCAACATTTGGGACCACTTTTATTCTGGAGACATTCCTCTATTCCAGAATGGGTGGCTGAGATGCTGAGGGATGCTTCTGATAGCTCCACAGAAGCAAGGGATCCGAGATTGGAGTCCAGATCCACTAATGGTTGGGACCTAGTGAACCACACTCACTGCAGGTTGGGACCTCAAAGAGCTGTACCCGAGAGTGAGCATAAACTCTCCCAGCACTGGGATAGGGACTAGCTCTGTTGGACTTACTAAGTTACGGTTATGTCTATATACTCTACTTTGTGAGCCAGTTAAGAGGCTATCAGGAATAATTTTGTCTATATTTTGTATTTAACCTCAGCATTGATTTTGAACTTGACTCCTGAGTAAGCTTCAATTCCAAATTAACAGCTTTCAGCCTACTGCAATTATTCAAGAGGGCCATCATTAGGGTTTTAGACCTGGTCAAGTCACTGTGACACCTACTCTAATTATTAACAAGATTAATTAATGAAGCCCTTCAATTGAATACAGAGAAACGCCATCATAGTAAGATCAGAAAACACTTCTTGTTATACAGAAGGAATTTTAGAAAGATAGAATGGCAGAGGAGCAGTTATGAGGAAGGCAGTTACCAAAGTAAAGACAAAAGACTATTCTCAAAGCTGGTTTCTCATGAATTCTTGATTTTTTACTAAACTCACACATATGGAAGTCATAAAAGTTTTAGTGAGTGTAGGAAAATATGTTCATGATACCCTGGCACTTGATGTCATCTGATAAATACCCTCAAAATCTATAAACACAATAGAGATAAAGACAATCCAAGTCAGAACAAAAATTTAAAACATAAATGTATTTGAGATGCTTTTCTATTCTTAAACCTCTCATTTTAGATTTAGAGATATAATAAACATAGTATATACTACTCCCAATTATTGAAGCCCTACCTTGTAGACTCCACCTTATTACTAAATAAGAGTGTAAGCCATTCCTTTCCAAACACTAACTGGATGGTAAGAGCAGAAAAAGAGAGAAAAAAAAAAAAAAAAAAGAAAGAAAACCACATGCTTTTTTTTTTTTTCCTAGCGAAGAAGTTCTTTTTCAAATTATTCATTTCATAACTAGCATTTGAAACAAAATTTTCAAGATGTCAGGGGCCTAATGACTTGTAGCTCTATTTTTCACTATGCAGGAGGTTACATCACAATATTTGACCTTAATATCAAAGCATCCCTTTCTATTTGTGTTAGGTTTTTGAGGTAAATTTTACTTTGTAATATTCACCCCTTACTGGTCTGAGTTCTTTCCTTCAGAGCCTCGGAGAATAAATGTACTTCATCGTTCACACAACACTTTCCCAGATTTGAAGTTAGCTGTCACATCAATCTGAGACCCCTTTTCTCTTTTACAGGTAATTGTCTACAGTTCCTTCAGACATCCGATTACAGCTGTCAAACCTTAGATTTTCATCATGTTTTACAAGTAAAACCCTCATCCAAACCAATGCAATGTGATTAAAGTAGGATACATTAATACTATTGCTTCCTTTTTTCTAGATCTTTTAACTATTAAAATGCAACTATTTTTGCAACCAAAGTCATATCACCCTGTTGGGATCAGAATAGTTAAGTTCTATTGCTATTTCTTCCTCAATTCAACTATAAAGCCAGGTTTTACTCATCCTGGACTCACATAATGTGTTGTGTTAGCACTTAAGGGCAGGACTTCACATTTATGAGTATTCAATCTTAGGATTTTTCAGCCTGTTGAGATTTTTGAATTGTCATCTATTGTTATCTATAACTTTAATAACTGTCTTTAAATAGTGGATGAAGACGGACTGCATGAGGCCAAGTATATAGGACTGACATAAGCCATCAGAGGTTTCTGGAAGTTGACACTGATTCGTTTATATAACCGTGGTCATAGTTGTGGTTCTCAAATTTTTATTATCATCAAAATTATCTGGAGGGCTTGATAAACAGATTGTTGGTCTCATTTATTTCTGACTTCTGAGAATTTACATTTCTAAAAAGTTCCCAGGCAATGTGATGCACACATTTTGAGAAGCATTGCCTTATGGGTAGTTAATTGTTCAACAAACTACCACCACATATCCCAGGAGACTCCTTACAAACCTTTTAATATGATGTTTGGCTTGACTTATTCTAAGGTTGGATTTATGTTGACCCCCAAAGATACATTTTGTCCTGATGCACAAATTGATCAGATTGCATTATGGTTCCACTCCCATAATTTTTATGCTTTCATTGAGAAGGAAAGGGTAAGTAGTTCAGTTTAGTTAGAGAGCCGAAACTCTGGCCAATTCTAACTCCAGTGCTGTTTCAAATAAATGTTTAAATGTTGATATTATCAAAGATGAAATAAATTCTCCCAGAGAGATGTTGCAGTTTCCAAACAGATAGATCTAAGTTCACACAGACCTCAGTCTATTATAAATGAAAGGGAACATTCAGCCTTTCCACTTTGACACTTTGTCAGCAACAGACATTGAATTACAACTTTCAGGAGCTGATTGCATACCAGAAAGTTTGGAGTCAAAGACGGGAAATTTCAAATGCCCTCTGGTGTTAAAAAGAAAAAACATTTTACTTTCTCTTATCCAAGTGGTTAAGACTCCACCTATAGAGTGAGATTTGGCAGAGATTCGTACATAAGTCAAAGCAGTGATGATAAATATGTAACTTGACTGTAGCAGCTGTTCACTGGCCCTCTGCCCTCCCCAAAATATGCTCAGACAACAATATTTTCACTTCATTTATTCCTTCAAAACACGTCAATTCATACAATATTTATGTATTTAAAATTATACACCTCATAAAATCAATGCATCTTAATGACAATGGCAAAATCACATAAGAGTTGTACAAGATGAAAGTAGACATCTCCCAAGTAGCAGCAGTGCGTTAACTTTGAAAAGATGCTGGCAAATAGACAAAATATTTTTAAAACAAGAAAGCACTGTCCATCTTCATTAAGAAAAAATATTTTCTTATGCCAAGTGAAACAGAACTTTGTTGTTTGTCCTTCCCTATACTTTTCAAGTCATATTTTAAAGCTCTAAATTTGACAGTTTTATGGGTTTCTTCTTGCTTCAGGAATTTCAACCTCTACTGCATTAATACAGGAAATACAGGACCATTGTCATTCTCTATTCCTTTTGACAGACTATATGTACTTATTCTGTATTTTAAACTTAATACTTTTTTAAAGGAAAAAAAGTTACTCTTTGCTAAGGAAATTATATTTCCTGTAAACAGCTTATGTGATGAATGGCACCAAGGTGAACTGGAAAACTGACAAGAATTAGGTGCCCTGGTCCTTTTAAGTAACTTACAGGCTACAACTAACTACATATCCTATACCAGTATAGAGTCACGCTCATGTAATCTTAGTAGGAATTGTAAACCTTTCTTAGGTTAACCTGTTTGCCTACAACATAACTAAATCATATCTTCACTATCCCTAAACTCTTAGACATAGATTTGTATTTTTAAAAGCAAGTATAAAAAAGCATTATAGGGCTTCCCTGCTGACGCAGTGGATGAGAGTCCGCCTGCTGATGCAGGGGACACGGGTTCGTGCCCCGGTCTGGGAAGATCCCACATGCCATGGAGCAGCTGGGCCCGTGAGCCATGGCCGCTGAGCCTGCACGTCTGGAGCCTGTGCTCCGCAATGGGAGAGGCCACAACAGTGAGAGGCCTGCGTACCGCAAAGAAAAAAAAAAAAAAAAAGCATTATAGCAAAATCCTTGTAGTCATGGTTTTATACTGTACTGACAAGCCTTTCCATTACGGCCTTGCTACATTCTATGCCAAGAAATGGGGGAGGAGGGTTAAGGTGATGCAAAGGCATTGCTTGAAAAATTTTCTGAAAAGCATAATTCAAGACTAGGAATGCATTCATTTGAGGATCTCTTCTGTTTATGTGGCACTTTATCTTCTTGCCCCTTTCTCCCTTTACTCTGAAACAGCACGGCAGGGTTACCAATCTCCTCTAAATTCTATCAACCAAGACCTAAAGCAATAATAATAATTTCTTCTAAGTCAAATACTCAAAGCACTGTAAACAAAATGCCAACTAATTTCTGGAGAAGGAAAAACAAACAAACAAACCCTTTCCCACAATTAGGGAAGTTTTATAATCTTTTAAGTTGGATGAAATGTGCTGAAATACCATAACTCTTAGTAAGAAAACATCTTTAGTTAATAAACTAGCTTATTCAAATCAAGTGTTTCACTTTAGACTTAATGATGTTGCTTACACATGATGCTTTTAAGGCCTTTGACTCAAAAATCAGCTCAAAATCGTTTTGCTTAGAAACAAATGAAGGGTTTTAAGAATCTAATCTTTTCAAAGTTGTAGTAGTCATCTTTGTGCTACAAGGACAAATATGAATACTGCATTGTACAATGAATAAAGAACAATCACATTATAGAAAAAAGTAACACTTTGAATGCTAGGGCACAGAGCATGCTGCTAATAGTTACTGAAATGGAGTTCTGCTGTTACCAAAACACCAGAATGTTGTACCATTGGATACACTATTCACTGATGGTAACTGCTGATTAAGAAGAACTGATAGTTGGCAGTTCCAGAATTATATTTTAATGTCTTTGACAAGGTCCCCGGAGAGGGCTAACATGTAAACTTTTATTTCATATTTTTAAAGTGCTGCAAATAATAACAAATGTGTGTTCTCAATACATGAAAGAACATAAAAATCTTAATATATGGAAGTTTAGGAAGGCCACCTGACACATAAAGAAAAAAAAATCCCTCTGCTGCTAATCTTCTAAACTCCCTATTCAATTTTTTCAAAAAAGACATAGAAAACTATGTTCAGTTAGGGCAACTTGCAACATTCATGTTTTAATGCCTACACAAGATAGAAAGAATAAGCTAGACAAGCAAGTTAGGCGCATTTATGGGCATGTACAGCTAAATAATATGTTAATTCATTCCTGATTATGATTTTGCTGGGACTTGAACTTCATGGAATAATCAAGTGGTATGACTATATTAGTTTTTGCCAACAGCCTCAAGCTGACCAGCCCCCAAACCTTTCAAGGGTATCACTTGACTGTGCCCATTATCCATTCATGGGAAACAATTAAGAAATCAACCATGAACCACTAACAGAAGATGTACCATACTGATGTCTTCACATGGCTATCACATCACAAAATTCCCAGAGATATTAACTTCTGAAATCACTCTCTCTATCTAGAAGTACATTCATTGCCCTACATCTAATCTTTAAATCCAAAGAAGAATAAGAAAAAGAAGAATAAGGGAAAGGAGGAGTGGGGGATGGGAAAGCACAATCTTCATTCATTCTGCTACCAATGTAAACTATCCTCGTTTTAATTAAAAAAAAAAAATCTTGTATGGCAGTCAAAAACTGAATGAATAGGAAGAGGGGTTTCACTCTACTCAACAGCAAATTTAAGAAAAAGTTTCTTTTAATCCTGTTGCAAGATTTCAAAATTCTCAAGATTAGAATTTACAGACATTAATAAACTAATTTCAAGAGTATAAGAAGTACAATTAAAAACATCTAAGTTCTGTGAGGCTTACAAGCTTGAGTTCAGAATTAGCACAAGTTTAGGTTTTTAAATCCTTAATAATTAAATGATCTGCAAATAGTGCTTCATCTTGAATTCCCCATGATCAGAACATTACTTAAAAGTCCTAGTGCTGAATTTCAGCAGCTGATTAATTTAAAAAGTCATTATTGAGAGCGATCTATCAGTGTCCAGCTGAAGAATGCACAACCTAATTAACAGGTAAAACAGAATAAACTAAGAGCCCCTGAATAAATATTTGACTTGTTATAAAAGCATAAGCTTAAATATGCAAACAAAGCCACTTAAAATAACAGGTTTAATTTTATAAAATATCAGGTTCTATTTCTTTCCATTTGTTAAATTGGAAATTTGTTAAATTAAAATCAAATGTATTGACTGAAAAATTATATATATATATATATATATATATATATATATATCTCACTTTGTTGTACCCCTGAAACTAACACAACATTGTAAATTAACTATACTTCAATACAAAATTAAAAAAAAATCAAATGTATTGATAGATAAAGGATACTCAATTTTAAAGCAACAGAAATTTATGCTGGGAAGCATCAATATATACCTGACATTATAAATTACTCAATAAATATCTGTTGCATGAATAGACTTCTCTAAAATTCCAGTAAGCAAGTATCAAGTTTGGCCCCTGAAACACTTAAGAAAGGAAGGCAAGGTTTATGAATAATGATGCATAAAGCTCAATTTGATGGGTGCTACCCAGTGGTATACTCTTAACCTACAGCTTTAAATTTAATATTTTCTGGGGGAAATAAGATACAAAATCCTTTTAGACCTGATGACAGGTACAAAGAGATATTCAATCATATTCACTTGTACACATTATGATCGCCAAACATTAAGTTTCACAAACTCACAAGTGCTATTTTTAAGGCTTAGTTAAATAGAAAATTAAACACTTTTGAGCTATAGTGACCACAATAACTTATAATGCCTAAAAGACCTATTCACACAAAAGGTACTCAAGAAATGTCATCTAATGATTTCAAGCATATTTTGTGAATTGTTCCTTAAAGGTACATTTCTCCTAAATTGTTTACATATTCCTTAATTTTATATGGCTATCTCTACCAAGTGAAAGTGCTAAAAGTAAATCTCAATTTTGAAACATTTGCCAAGAAGATATGCTAAAATATACATGTGCTTTAAAGTATACCATTGGGTTTTTTTTTTTGGCCACGCCACGCGGCTTGTGGGACCTTAGTTCCCCAACCAAGGATTGAACTCGCGCCCTTGGCAATGAAAGCACGGAGTCCTAACCACTGGACCGCCAGGGAATTCCCATACCATTGGTTTTCTAAGTGAGATACTTAATCAAAAATGAGACCAAGATAATAAAACTTTACAACATCAGGCCTCTTCACATTATGTAAGATAATGCATAACAAATTATAATTTAGCATCCCTGATCGTCAGAAGAATTAAGAAAAGAGGTAGAAAACTTTTATCTGGAAGATCTCATAGTGAAGCTAAGTTTTAGAGGGTGTGCCTTGTGGATTAGCCCACCAAGCAAATGGCTACACATCTAATATCAGTAAGAAGCAGAATTCTGAGAAGGCTGAATAAGGCAAAGATTTAAAAACTGTCATATTTTGTAAGTGAAACAAATTCATTCAATATTATTATCCCGATTACTTTAAAACTATGCAAAAGTCAAGGTAAAAGATGGTGGATAAAAGTGCTAATTTTCAGACACATGAAATCATTTAAAAGAGCATTAGTGGTGGGATAAGGCTAGCATGAAAACAAATTCTGTTTAGGTAGCCAAAGATCTCACAAAAACCAAACCAAAGCACGTTATAATTTTAGATGAAAAGTTTTTTTAGGAGTTGGAGGAAGTGCTCTTAACCAAAGGCTGAGGAAATCAAATCCCTCCAGGCAAATCTTAGGTAGAAAGGCAAAAATAGAGCATTCAAATTTCAAGGAACTACAATTAAAAAAAATATCCTGCTTAATTTTAAAGTTTTATCCAATGCGACAAAGATGAATAAATGAGTTGCATTAAAACACGAGGCCGGGCTTCCCTGGTGGCGCAGTGGTTGAGAGTCCGCCTGCTGATGCAAGGGACACGGGTTCGTGCCCCGGTCCGGGAAGATCCCACATGCCGCAGAGCGGCTGGGCCCGTGAGCCATGGCTGCTGAGCCTGCGCGTCCGGAGCCTGTGCTCCGCAACGGGAGAAGCCACAGCAGTGAGAGGCCCTCGTATCACAAAAAAAACCCACAAAACAAAACATGAGGCCAACGGTCTTTTAAAGCTTCAGTAATCTGCTCAGGCACCTCCTCTCTAATACATTCTACTTTTATAACACTAGAAATCCTTAACTGGGCACTATCAGTTCTCGTTGTTAGGTAACATTCTCAAGGAGTAGACTCAACCCTGTAAAAATTGCTTCTTATGTACTTTTAACTGGTGAAGTACACATTTATAAAGTCTACCAAGTTGCAATATAAATCAGTTTTGACAATTCTGAGTATCTTCACTTGAGGAATCAATTCATAATTTAGAAACTATTAACTCAGTTCTTAAAAGGACTCAATTACCGGAGACATTGTGGTTTATGTCCGGTGGCCTCACCTGAGGCCTTTCGCATTACCCAAAATATGAAGTTGTTTTCTTCTACAAGTTAATGCTGCTGGGTGCTAGTTTATAATACTAAAAGTCAATCTTCAGGTTAGTGTCAGTAGGTAGCAAGGACCACCTATATTCTGTCACCCCAGCAGAGAGAGGGCATGTATCACCACTGTAGACACACATCTGTAAACTTGCACACTAATATTAATCTTAACAAGGAATTCAGTGTCTTAGTGGCTTTAGGTTAAAAGGATGGTTCAAGCATTGTGTCCTTTTGTTCTTTAGGGTTACGAATAGCTTATTGGAAAACCCAGAACCTTCTGGATCTGTGAGGTAGTAGGCGTCAATCCTCATTATGCATGGCTCACACTTCTCCGAAGTTGGTATGGCCTGTCTCCTTGGCATGGTCCCTTGCTTCTGCGTGTCCAGTTAATCCCTTCTGACATACCATGCATCTCAGGGTGAAGCGGTTTACATCAGTAAATTGTCTCTTGCTTCTAGCTTCATCTGCTAATTCCAGTGCTTGCACAAGAACAATATCATCATTAGAGGAGAAAATGGTCAGAGGAGGGGTGTCTGGGTTGGGGAAGACACGCTGAAGCGGATCATAGTGGATGCCATCATAAATAAGCAGGACCCTTTTGGTATATCCTGCATCTTCCCCAAAACGATCAATTCGTACTGTCTGTGTATCCACCACACATATTTCGCATTGATAAAACTTAGACAAAACGGATATCTCAATAGCTCCACCCCAAGTATCCTCCCTTTTGATCCAGTCACAGTACTCTTGATTTGTTTTTCCCAGTATTGCCTTGCTATAGAAGTCTGGATTGCTTGCTACAATTTGTGCTATGAGATGTCTCATCTCAGGGGCACAAGCTGGATTCAAGACTCCTCCTTCAACAACATAGTACACACTGGTAAAGAGGCAAGAGTTGTCTGCTGGGACCACCGCTCTGGTAAGCACAGGCAAAGTTTCCCTGATGTAACTAGGAGCACCATGTTTTGTAAATGCAGGTGACATTTTGGGCCTGGTTTGGTCTTCTTCAACAATCAGCATGTCGCCTGTCAAAAATAAAACAAATCCAGAACTGAAGAGAAAGTATAGATGAAATTGGGTGTTTACTAACCAAGTCTGTAAATTACAAACAGAAGGAGTTAAAGTATAAGCTGGGGTTACTAGGGAGAATACAGCTTTGCAGACATGTGACCAGTAACACTTTCTGTTCACTGTATCTTCATAAAGACGCAAATGGAACAAAGAGCAAAACATTTTAGGCTGCACCTCATTTAGTAAAGGGGCCTGAATTATACACCTTCATACTTGCTTAAAAAGATACATTTCAAGAACAAAATTTTCTTAAGCTTGCTCTCTGCAGTTTAAAAACACTTCCAAAAGGTGTTTGTCACAGACTCGGCCACTAGGGGGTCCCCTCCTTACGAAACTTGCATACCTACCCTGTTCAGTGTTTACAGGATCCTTGATACAACAACGGAAAGCTTTTAATTACCATTATTGCCGTTCAAGTTTTAATACTGCACAGAAATAACTGCTGTTGTCTAGAACTTGAAAGGGCCTTTACTGGGTGTGTCAGAGCAAACTCTAAAATGAATACAACTGTCAAAGTAAGTACGTATGAAGGGGATTGCAAAAATGAACCAGGAAAGCAAAAAAGTATCCTACATCCTTCAGACCGGCTGTCTTATTTCAGTGATATAGGGGAAAAGAGCCATCAGGACAGAGAAAATAGGTCCCATTTTTAAAATACTGTTGCGGACGCAGAGGGAAACAAAATGAATGAGACGTTTTCAAGAGAGACCAGAAAGCAGATTGAGGAAAGGTTAGTCCAAGGCTTTGGGCTTCTCACAGAGGCTGGGCCCTCCCTGCTAGACACTTGCCCTGGCCTCCGTCAGAGTTCTCTGTTCTTTTATCTTTCCTATCCTGTTCCTCCAAGCCCCCAGCTGACCCACACCACCTCGCCCTGTTTGTTCTCCCTTATGCCTCTCTCCGACCTCTCAGGACTAGCCTTGGCCTAGCCTCGATTCCCTTACCTGACTGAATGGGCAAATCCTCCAGAATGGTATCCCCGTTGCTGAGGTCCAGGCACTCGGGCGGGTATCCTACGAGGATTCGCTGACAGCCGGGGGCGATCCCGGTGATGGCGGCAATTTGGCCCTGGAGTTCCCGCATCCGGGTCCGGCTGGACAACCCCTGCAAAACATGGGTGCCATCCTTGGCCTTGCAGCGGAGCCGCCACATCGTGTCGGTCCGGCCGCCCACAGACCAGACACCCGTGGGGCCAGCTTTGGTCCCGGCAGCAGGTTGGCAGACGCCGCCGGGGTAAGAAGCCGCCGGGTGGACTCCAAAATAGCCACCCTTTGCCGGTCCAAACATCGCGAGATGTCGCTGGTTGTTACAGTTCTCGCGATACTCTGCGGCTTCTGTTTTAGCACACTCTTAAAGTGATAACTGACTCTCACCATCACCCCCTTCAGGAGGCAAAGGATGAAAATTTACCCGTATTCCTAACGTACGACTGGTCTTGCTACCTGTAGAGCGAGTGAGGTACCCTCCGCGTCGGAAGCATATAAGCTTAAGGGAAGAGAGCGGCGGAAGGAGTTCCTGAATCGAATACGGTGGAATGTATCCTTGCAATTAGGTCGGAAATGATTAAATTGGGGCTTCCAAACTACACCGGGAGAAACAGAATCATAGTTCGGAATGCAAACGAATGCCAAGAATGGTCTGTGACTCAAATGACCAGTCAAAGGCAAACAAATACTCGTGGCTAGACTCATGGCTGCAGCAAACATTGACTCATTGAGGTTAAGGGGGCCGGAAGACTGGCCTTTCCACCTCCATAAGACTGTAACTTGAAAACGTCCATTTGCCACATCAGAAAGCGCAATATGAGGTCAGCATCTGGGCTGAGGGCAATTGCTACATTCAGGAGGTGGTGGCAGTATAAGGAGGAGGAATGAAGAAGACCAACATGTGTCATCCAGATTCCAGTTCAGGACCTAGGTATACAAATACCAAGGCGACTCCATTCCTGCCTTCAAAATGGCAAATTACTCACGTAATCGAGAGAGAGGGTGGTGTGTAAAGGACACATAACTACTGACTTTCATAGCAACGTGATAATGCTAGATTATGTGACCCTTTTCAACCCTGTATCCCTAGAACAAAGGACTGTGCCTCGCAAATATGTGCTCAGTAAATACTTGCTGAATGGATAAAACGGAGTTGTATAGGCACAGAGAGGGCAACTGTGACGTAATGGAGTTGTAAAAAGCGTCAAAGAGGAGGTACTATTTGAGCTGTTTTGAAGGATGAATTTAATCCCCAGGTGAAAGAGGAATAAAAACATCTCTGAATTTACCTCTCTTCCGAGAAATATGTACTCGTTCTTTTTTTATCCTGGATCCAGAGGAGCAAAGCCTACCCTGCTTAGAGGGGGTTTATCACCACAATCAAGCATCAAATGGGCCTGGGGGCAACTGTGAAAAGTTCACTTGAAATGTGCAAACTCACCTCCACTGTAAAAATCTGCCTCTGAATAAGTTATATGGAAACTATGCATCTTTTCAAAACTTTCATGAGCCAGTTTTCTCCTGGAGCAATTTTCCTCTTTTGTTCTTCAAGATGGCCATAACAGACGTTACAGCGTGGGCTGTAAGCGGGAGAATAAATAAGGTGGTAAGTCCACTGGAGTATGTGCATGGGTCCAGGGAAGCCCCTGGTTCAGCGATGAGAGTAGTTGATTTTCTTAGTTTACAGTGTCTGACCTAAGGGAATATGCAAACACCCTAAGATGTAATCAGCTTAAGTACTTTGGTAGTTTACTCTAGCAAAGCCTCTTCTATAGCTTACTTTTCAATTCATGGCTCTAACGAGGTCCCGCTGGGATTCAGGGAGGAGAGCGTTAATCTCCGCAAAAATTTTTCCCGTCACCATAAAGTCACACCCTTCCAAGACGTCTACTAGTTCACTCTCGCGAGAGTATGAAAAACGTCGTGCTTTTAATTAACCCCGCCCCCATCCCTATTAGTTGCCAGGCAACGATGTAACTAACCTCCACAGTGCTGGTAAACTTGCGAGCTTGTGATCTTTCTCCTTCACAGTTCCAACCTTCTTCCGGAGCTAGCGACAGCGATTCCGATTTGAGCCCCGCCCCCTGGAGCCTGCGGGCGCTCGATTGGTGGACGATTCTCTCCAGGTGAGGGCCAACGCGAGAGTGGGCGGAGCCAGGCAAGGCACGTGATTCTCCGGAGACTGGTGTGCCGGACCCCGGCCACCGTGTCGGCTCCTGGCTGTCGCGTTACCGGGTAGGTGCTGGGGCCACAGCCCGGAGGGATCTTAGGAGGGGTCCTAGGGTGAGCGACGGCTGTACAGCACCTTGAAGGGGTTAGGCGGGCGAGAGAAGGGGGGCTGCGTGCACCCTGATGAGGAGCGGGAAGATGAAGCCTAGCTGTTTCGGGGAAGTGCGGGCCCCCAGGCATTGCCGGAGTGCGGACGTTTAGGGACCCAGAGCCGCAGCTGACGTGTGAGTTAGAGGATTTGTGTGGTCAGTGGAATAACAGTGCAAGATCCTTGAAGCAGTAGGACTTTCCTTCCTCACGAGTCCCTTGTCTGGGTTTGCGCAGTGAACTCGGGGCTCTCCCACCCCCGTTCGAGTCAGGACTTATCCCTTATTCTGAAAGTGATCTTTCAGAATAAGAGAAGTTATTTACCACCAGAATAAGAGAAGTTATTTGCCACCTCTTTGCTCCCCAGTGTTTCTTCCATAGACTGCTTCCTAGGAGATAGATGGGGAGAGGGTGCGGTCAAGGGCTTGAGAGGAGAAATAGTGACGTGCTAGGGCTGTCCCCGGGTCTAGCTACAGTTTTTCCTTAAGGGAACATGTTTGAGATTTCCCCACTTATTTTTTTTTCAGAACTGAATTCTACCATTGGACTGCAATTACTTTATGATAATGAACTTGATCTATTTGCAACCCATCCCACCCCCAGCTGCTGCCACTACTCTCCCCAGATTCTTAAATTGGAATCTGAGGTCAGGAAGGAACTTGGATAAGCCACTTAGTTTGATAAACGTCAGTTTTTCAATCTGTAAAATGGGGAGAAGTAATAATGGTAGCAAAATCTGTTTTATTATGGGATTATTGGAAGGATTGAAGGAGATAATTCATGTGAATGTACACTCCTAAGTCAGCATTATAGATCGGGGTTCTGGTGCAACTCTTCACAGATAAGGAAACAGAGGGCTAGGGACATTCATGACTTATCCTAGGGCATGTAGCTATTAAGTGGGAGAATGAGGGCTGGACTTGACCCTTGGCCCAGGGTTCTTTCACTTATACCGCACTGATCCTCTTTTGAGTATTTTGAGGGATATTTCCTTCCTTCCCTTCCTTACATCCCCTTTGTCCCTTCCAGACATCCCCTGAAGAGCTGCCATGTCTGGGAATTCTGCCCCTTCCTCAGAACAGAACAACAACAACTATGAAACCAAAACAAATCTACGAATGTCAGAGAAGAAATGTTGTGAGTGTTGGTAAAGAGGAGGGGCTGCTGTCTCCCAGGATTTTACCTTGAGAATATTGCTGTAATTCTAGACTTTGCTGCTTGGTGGGAGTGAGAAATAGTTCTTCGACATGGTAATTTAAAACAAAGTCTACCAGGGGAATTTCCTTTCTGAAACAAGTAGACTCAGTGAATTGTCTGTCCTTGGGGCTAGACTGCTGGTGTAGCCCATCATTTTCTTTTTTTTTTTGCGGTATGCGGGCCTCTCACTGTTGTGACCTCTCCCGTTGCGGAGCACAGGCTCCGGACACGCAGGCTCAGCGGCCATGGCTCACGGGCCCAGCCGCTCCGCGGCATGTGGGATCTTCCCGGACTGGGGCACGAACCCGTGTCCCCTGCATCGGCAGGCAGACTCTCAACCACTGCGCCACCAGGGAAGCCCTAGCCCAGCATATTCTTCCTGCTTTCTTTAACTGAATCTCTATCTCCCCCACCCTGGGGGTATCTGCACAGTTGATTGATGCTGCAAGTTAGAGCCAGTGTTATTGTACACGCAGTGAGTAAGGCTGAGTAGCAGGGTGCAGGAATTCCTTGGGGTTGATACTGTTAACAGTTTCCCTTTATCTCTTGGGCTAAGTTTTGTGAGGGTGCTGCTCACAGCAGAAATTGCAGGTAAGAACCATTAGCTTATTTCTACAGGCCTAAGGGGAATCGGCCCTGATATTTCACTTCTCGCCATGTCTTGGGCACCTTACTTTCTCACAGGTTTAGTCTTTACACTCTGCAGACTATTTTCCCTGCAGGTTCATTGCTCTGGGGATGGGTTTCACAGGAGCATTTCCATGCCCATCTTTTAGACAGAGACAGCAGGTGGGTTTGCAGAGAGATGAAGTGTTGTTTCCTGTCCCCATGCGTCTGCATGCCTAAGCATCCTTATAGACTGCAAGACTGCAGAGCCTAGGCCAAAAGGTCCCGAGCAGTTTGTCCCTAGATGTTTTGGGGAACCTCTAGGAAAGCTAACTCTTGTCCCTGCTACCAGGTTCCTCTGGAACGCTATCAGTCAGTTCTTCTCACTTCAGTGGTTATATATATCAGCAGGTGGAAACAGCCAACTAGCATGAGACCTGGAATCATCTCATGTTGCAAGCTTTCCCCAGAGTCTCAACCTTGATGTCATGACCTTGTCAGTCTCGTGATTCATGATGGTCATCTCTTTTCACGTAGCACTGATGAGGCTTTTGGGGGTTTGGGCTGCAGCAGAGGCAGGTTGTTTGGGTGTGATACTGGGGTTGGTGCACCTCTATGATTAGGGTCTTCTTTCTCCGCCAGGGCAGGAAGCCAGGTACTGAGGGCAAACACCCTGTGGAAGATAACTAGTATAGCATGACGTTTGAGTGCAGCCTCTGGAGTCAGACTGCCTGGGTTCAAATTTTGGTTTTACTACTGCCTAACTGTGGGCTTTTAACCAACTTGCTTTTCTGCCCCATGCCCCAGTTTACTTTTTGATAAAATGGGGATACTAATAGTATCTCTCCCCAGAGTGATGTGAGAATTGAATGAGTAAATACAGGACAGCTTCTAGAAGAGTACTGGGCATGTGGCTAAACTGTGTTATTTTTCACCGGTGACTCTATTTGCATGTTGTGTTTGTTCCTGAAACATTATATATAGATTGAATTATAGTCTAAATGCTGTGCTGGGAGCTCACTTTTTAAAAGAGCTCTGTGAAGAATTATATTTTCAGTAAAAAATGTTTTCTCCTCTTGTTTGACAGTATGGTAACCCAGATTTGGGGAGATGGAATGCACACTTTAAATAGAGGTGCCCTCGTGCTACTAGGACACTTGAGCCCAACGAGAGCAGAGAACAGGTGGTGGTGTTTGGGGGTCAGGGGGAGTTGATAACTGTGGGAGTCTCTGACCCTGTGCAATGCTCAGTGTCAGTCCTTCTAGTTCTGCTTTTTCTCCATGGGACTCTCCTACCTGCCTTCCTAACTTTTTTTGCATTTTTTTTTTTTTTGCCTTGAGGGCTTTTGATTAGTCAAAGAAGCAGTAATCCCAGGTCTCTTTCCTTCCTCTAGACTCTAATTCCTGATCTCTCCTTTCCAAGTTCTACCCTCTTCTCCCCCACTGGAGGTATCTGGGTTATCCTGAAGCCACTGTCATTCATTTACCCCCCCCCCCCCCCGCTTCTCCTTTCGTGGTTGGACTGTGGGACTGTGACAGTCTATGAGAGTATGTGTTAGTTTATTTCCCTTCTCTCTGTTATTTTCCTGTATCTTGGAACAGGCTTCTTGGGCTGCTTAGTGTTCACACCCAGCAGTTGCTTTATTAATAGCTTTCCCGTTATCCCCTTGCTGTTAATTATACCTGTTGTTGGCTGACTTTGACTTGGGAAGTGCCTGAACTAGAGAGCTGAAGAATGTCTTTAGGGAGCCAGAACCTCCAAAGGAGCAGTACTGGAATTTCAGCTGCTCCAGGGATGGGGGAGAAGGGGGGTTGGTGCTGGCTGAGGTGCCCTTAAGGTGCTCAGATAACTGGTTTCAGGGCTCCGTGAAAGCAGGAATTAGGGGTAGCAGGGAAGGTCTACATGCTTTTCCTTCTTTGTTTCTTTTATTCTTTGATATTTTGAATAGGTCTGGAACAGACAAGTCCCTGTATGAACCTTCTCCTAATTATAAAAGCAATACATGTTCATGAAAAATTCACACAATACAGAAAGAAAGTAAAAAGCAAGAAAATCTCACCATTTCTCCTGTCCCTGTTATGTTTGATTCTTTCCAAAATCTTATTCTGGTGTATCCTATTAATGGAAATAGGTCCACACTGTACATATTTTATTCTACTATCCCCCCACCCCACACACTTTTTTTAAACTATATTCTGGACATTTTTTTCATGTCGATAAGTTCACATTTACTTCATCCTGCATGGTATTGCCTTGTGTGGATATGCCAGCCTCTCCCTGATGGACATTTACATTGTTTCTAATTTCCCACCGTCACAAACAATGCTGTAGTGAGCATGCTTGCATATACACCTGTTTGTGCTAGCAGCTTTCCCTACAGAAATAACAGGAGGAAAGGCAGACACCTTTGAAACATTGATCAGCATCCCTCAAAAGTTCTACATTGTTAGCTGTTTTTAATATTTCAAAGCGCGTGATAGAAATTGGGCATTAAACTATAGCTTCGATGGTTAACTAAAACATAAACTTTCTTAGCGTTTGGCTGCAGAACTTCGATATGTTATGCTTATCAGTCAAACGGCAGGACATAATTGGCAGTTCTATGACTTCTGATGAATAAAAAGAAGATATTACTAATGAAGCACACTTTAAAGGGCAGCATATTTCAAAATATTGGGGATGTTTAGAGCAAAAAGTGGAAGATGGCTTGGTCATGAGAAAGCCGGGAACCATTGGCCTTCTAGACCACCCTTCAGGTTTAGATTAGACAGCAGAGTTATGCTGGCCACGTGGCTCCCTTTGTCAGGTGCTGACAAGAGCTGGTACTAGGACTGATTGGGCAGTCATGAAACCAGGAGTCTGGCCAGAGCCCTGACCTTGACTTTCTATTGAGGGACTGTGGGCCAAGCTCTTCCCTTTTCTGGGCTTGAGGTTTTTTGTCCGTAGGAGGAAAGTTCTCACACCTTCATTCCCTCGAAGTGTGTTCATGAAGGGAAAATAAGATTGAGAAAGTGAGTTCAACCTTGTGTAAAGAAGGTAGAAGAGAATTTCAGGATTGAAACCGCTTTCCGTTCTTTGTCAAGGGGTAAGTTACATTGTCTCCAAAATTAATCAGCATACAGTGTCTACTGTTCAAATTAAGGTGGTGATGGCTTTGTTTTTTAACAGGCAGGACAGAATGTACCTAGTTTTGCCCATGTGGCAATTCGAGATAGGAAGTGTGGTTTAGTTTTGTCCTCCGGAAATTGAGCAGCTCTGGTTGCAGCAGATGTACGTGGGTGTGTTATGGGCAGAGGTGGGAGGTGTGGTGCTGGGGGCCACCGTGGGGAGTCCTTGGTGGCCCGTGTTTTCTTTTGTTCTTAGAACTCTCTGTCCAGTTTGGTAAACATGGAGCAGCTGGTTCCCTGGTCGGCCTCAGAGTGTCTCCCAAGTATCAGTTCATTTTCAGCTTCAGGGAGGATAACAGGACCTTTGGGAGAAGTGCCTAATGGGCTGGAAGGTGTGGACCAAGCAGTACTAGAAGTGCAGGTAATGAGCCAAGCCATGGTGATTGAGAAGAGTGCAGTGCAGGGCTGGAGAAAGTGAAGACTCAGGAGGATTTCACTCCTGAAACCTGAGGCAGTCTGTTAGGGGTCAGAGATCAGGCATGAACATCAGCGGAGGCTGCAGCATGGCGTTTGCTTGTCTTTGTGCTCCCTGTTTGGACAGAGATGAAAATCACTTCTGTTGCTCGTTGCCTACCTTGGAGGGGCTCCTGCTCAGGCCCGGGAATTTTCCGTGTGCGTAGTAGGTAAAGGACTAAAAGCCAACACCTCTGACCCCAAGTCTGGGCATCCACCCCTCCCTCACCGCCAGGGCCCTGTTTGGCTTCTGGGTACTTCTTGCCAAACACCCCTAGGAAACTCTCTTCCTTCCGAGCTCTGTTCTCTACCCACACCTTTCTGCCCACTTCTCCACTGAGATCTTTTTACATTCCCCTCTCAAAAAAAGAAAGGATGACGTTCCCATCCAAGTACCCCAGTTTTGCTGAATTGTTTCTTAGCCTGACAGGGTCACCTTGTCCCAGGGAAGAAGAGTGGCAACTACTGTGGGGCACCTTCTGAAAAGCAGTGCTGGGAAGACGAAGACAAAAGTGGTTCTTCCCCATCTGCACACAGGGCCTCCCTCCTTTCCCATCTGAGCCCTCCCAGATGACCTCAGTTTGGGTCTTGGCCCCAGGAACATGGCTGGCAGCTTGCAGGGCACTCTCCCACCACTCCTCTGTGGCAGGATGGACAGGAAGGAGCCAGCGCCTGTGAGCAAGCTGATGGCGGAATCAGAGGCTCTTTTTTATGGAGAAAAGCTGCCCAGGAAGCACAAGATCAGGATTCTAGGGCCAGCCCTTCCCATGACTCATTGCGTGTCCTTAGGCAAGTCACCTGGCCTCTGGGCATCTACTTTGCCCCCAGCTGCCCAGTGAGACCTGTCTCTGTAAATGAGCATTCCTGAAACCAATTGTATTCTGAAGAAGGGCGGACCAATGGCTATTCCTGCTTTTAAACTGTCTTGCTTTCACTTGGGCCTTTGAGTCAGGCTGGGTGTGATGCCCTTGTGGGCCAGCTTTACCACGAAGCTTCCTGAGGTCTAGTCAGAACCTATGTCAGGTAGGCGTTGACACAGTCTAAATGGTTTAGAAGTTCTGGCTTAAACTCGTGGCCTGAGCACAAAGGCCAAAACGGGTTAAGGCCAGGCTCTTTTTTCGTGGGCAAACTCTTGCCTGTGGTTCTGAAGGGATAGATGGGATCCTCAGGATAGAAACTCTGTTGGATCTGTTATAGGAGCTGGCTCAGTGCTGCACTGGTAGAATCTCCAGGCCCAAGACTTTCCTTCATGGCTTTATCATTGCCGTGTTACTAGATATTCTCATGCTAAGGAAGATGCTATGGTTACTGTCTTTCTAATCCTGGCCGCTTTTTTTTCTCTTTCCATCTTGTGCACCTCTGTGAAGACCTTGGACAAGTGGGAAAGACGTGTCTTAGTTTAGGTACTTTCTGGAAGTCTACGTGACCCTTTGTCTTTTAGGAGGGTTTCCCCGATATCTGCTCGGTTTGCCTTTCCAGTCCTCCTGGACACTGGCCTCTTTGAGGTGTATGAGGATCAAACCTGACCATGAAGTCCCAGCCCCATGCACAAACCTTACTTGACCCCTCTTTATTTAGTTTTGTTCTGTTCCATTTCCCTCTAGCGTGGGCATCCTACATGACCAACTCCCCGACCCTCATTGTTATGATTGGCTTACCAGCCCGGGGCAAAACCTACGTGTCCAAGAAACTCACACGCTACCTCAACTGGATTGGGGTGCCCACCAAAGGTAGGTGCAACCATGCATTCCTTGGGAAAGGAAGTGATCAGTTCCTGGGCCTCATAGGCCTCTGGGAGACTTATTCTCCCTGGCATCAAGGATACAGGGTTCTCTTGGCAGCAGTAGTGGTTGCTTCCTGGTTTACTGGATTTATTCCCTGTCCATATACTTGTTCCTCCTGGCCTGGCTGAATTGGCCTAGTTTGGGGGCAATGCCTTTGATAGGAGTATTAAGAATTAAATGAGTATAGAGCTTTACATTTCCAAATCCCTTACATCTACGTTATCTAGCAGTATCCATGTGGAATAGCCAAAATGGCTGAGGAAATTGAAAGTCAGACAATTTAAGACTTGTCCAAATTCTAGTAAGTCAGAACTTGAACTTAACCTGATTCTTAATCTGGTGTTGTTTCCAACATACCATGGTGCTTTTTTCATCCCCTTGGCCACTCTGACATTAGACCAAGAAGTCCCCTTTGGGACATCGTATTGTTTCACTGCTGGAGGGTATGGGTGTCTTCTGCAGTGTTTAATCTTGGGGTGTATCGGCGTCAAGCGGTCAAGTCCTATAAATCCTATGACTTCTTCCGGCATGACAACGAGGAGGCCATGAAGATACGCAAGTGAGTCTTCTAGGCCTGACTGCCAGGCCAGCTCTTTCTTGGCCGTCATGAGATTGGATGTGATGGGGCTTGGTTTCCCTTTCAGTAAATATCTTGTGGGGATTTTAAGTGGAAGTTATCTGCTGGGCAGCTCGCCATGGGCTTGGGTGGGTAGAACAGGGCTCAGAAAGTTGCGTGTGTGCTTGTAGGCTAAGCCTCCAGAGGGGTAAGACACGTGCATGGGACAGGGGAAGAGGAAAGACATAGGATGGTAGAAAAATCTCAACGGGCAAGCTGAAAGGTCTAATTAGGGAAAATTTTTGATCAGTGGGGAAACTGAACAGGAAGGGGTGTGATCCCTGTGGCACCCCGGCTGTTCATGTCTCTGGCTGTGCCTAAGCTTGGCCCCGGCCCAGTCCTCTGGCTGATTCCTCTGCTCTCTCGGCAGACAGTGTGCTCTGGTGGCACTGGAGGATGTGAAGGCGTATCTCACGGAGGACAGTGGGCAGATTGCGGTAAGCCTCACCTGCCTCCTCCCCCGTCTCCCCCCTTTCAGCAGCCTGGCTGCACCGCCCCACCTTGGGTCCGCCTTGGTGGGATTTCATTTCTCGGTCCCCGTTCATCTGTCTTGTGGGCTCTCTTCCCAGGTGTTTGATGCTACCAATACCACTCGAGAGAGGAGGGCCTTGATTCTGAACTTTGCCGAGGAGAATTCCTTCAAGGTAGAATCTGCCTCCAAGCTGGAGGAGGAGGGGTGAGTGGAGGTGGGGAGTTGGGGGGACACGCAGATCTGTTTGATTCTGGTGGGTGAGGACAGGATTGGACATCTGATTCTCTCCTCTTGGTGAGTCACCGCCAGTCCTTGAGTGTTTTCTTTCAGGTCCTTTCTCAGCTCCTTAGCCTGTATGTATGAGGCCCTGGGGACGTGGTAAGAGCTATTTTTAAATGAAGAGGCCTTGAAGGCCACTTTCATGAAAGAAAATCCCAGGGGATGTGTTGGCTGCGGTGGAGCAGATATGAGCGTGTGCTCTTAATTAACAGCCTGGCCATTACTGACTCATTGATCACTGCCTTCTCTCCCTGGCCAGGTGTTCTTTGTGGAATCTGTCTGCGATGATCCCGATGTCATTGCTGCCAACATCCTGGTAGGTGACATCTCCTCACACCACCACCTCTTTATGCCTTGTGTGTGTGTGTTGGTGGGGGTGGTGTGGGGAGTCAACCCGGTAATGAAAGAGAGAAATAGACATGTTTAACAACACAGGGTGATCTCTTTGATCTGCCAGAACACCGTTTTGTACTTCCACACTCTTCCCTTGGGAAAAGAAAGAGGCTTTGAGGAAGAAAGTAAGAATTAGCTGTTGAACAGAGGCCAAACTTAAACTGTAGTAGCCCTGGCCCTGTGTTCTGGGTATTAGCTAGACGTTGAGACCCAGGTATGTTCTTAGAATAGATCAGACTCTTTATTATCTGTCAGGGCCACCTTACAGGAAGGTCATCTGCCCACCGATTGTCTAATATTGAGGTCAGCATTCTATGCACTGGGCACCTCGTGCTGTGTGTGGTCACAGCTTATGCCAGTGCCCATTTGATGGTTGTGCTGTGCTGTGCTGAGTGGATATCCATGCACTGTGTCATGGTGGTGCTCTCCCAGCAGTGTGGGAACTTGCTGAAGAGGTGTCTGGTCTGAGTCAGCAGTGTATCAGATCAAGCACCCTATTCTAATCGCCCTTGGGGAGAAATTGGATCCCATTCTGTTTTCCCAGGAAGGTACATAAAAGGATTGGGGCCCAAGAACTGCTTCAGCTGCGTGACTGCCTCTGTCCTTCAGCCAAGGGCAGGCACATGACTCCCCAGTTGTCTTTCCCTTCTTGGTTGCCAGGGTCACAGGACGGGGAGGGGGTGCTCAGTGAATGGGGATTGCCAGTGCTCCAGTGAAAGGCCACTTCTATGGCCTTCCTTTTCTTTATTTAGCAGTGGCTGTTGGCAGGAGGGCTGTTAAGGGCAGACCTCTGACTAGGCCCTGCTCTCCCTGTGATTCCAGGAGGTAAAGGTGTCGAGCCCTGACTACCCTGAAAGGAACAGGGAGAATGTGATGGAGGACTTCCTAAAGAGAATTGAGTGCTACAAAGTCACCTATCAACCCCTTGACCCAGACAACTATGACAAGTAAGGTTTAAGGCCAAGGTTTGAAGGGCCTGAGGCAGGGGTCTCATTTGAGAAAAGAGCCTTTCTCCCCTTGTCCCTAGACTTCCCTCTGACCATCCAGACCTCTGTTTACATCATTCCAGGGAAACAAGGTATGGATTTGTGGCCTCTAGGCAGATTGAATCTTATACCTGAACACTGGAGTGTTTTTTAGCCTGAGTTCTTCTGGTCTGTCCTCTAGAGCGTGATTTCTCAACCTTAGCACAATTGACATTTTGAACTGGATAATTCTGTGCTGTGGGGCTGTCTTGTGCTGTAGCTGTCTTTAGCAGGATCCCTGACCTGTGCCCACTAGATACCAGTAGCACTCCCAAGCTGTGACAACCAAAAAGGTTTCCAGACTTTGCCAAATGTCCCCTGGGAAGCAAAATCATCCCCTGTTGAGAACCACTGCTCTAGATCAGTAGTTTTGAATTAGGGTATTGTAGGACACCTCTTAGAGGTGTGTCATCAGTTTTTGATCAATTTTTAAAGTTTATTGTGTGTGTATAGGTGTATATATATATATATATATATATATATATATGTATAAAAATATATAGTAATACATATGAATATATGTGCATATATTCCATATGTAAAATAACATAATATGTAAATTTATTTTGCATAAAACAATATATTGTACTTGTGTATGCATATATAAATATATATATTCAAGTGGTTTTTATATATTACTTACTATGGCAGTGCCTATCAGCAGTGTGGCATAGAACACAGGTTAACTTGACGTGTGTGGGCGAAAAGAGCTGTAGCAAGATGCCAAGTCCATGTTGAAGAATGACATGTGCACAGGGAGACCCGTGAGAAGGTGGCCTTTGAAAAAGCATGCAGTCAGTACAGCTCTAGTCAGATAAGAATACAGCCCTGAAGCCAAGCAGATGGCAAGCCAGTGTGCCTAGCCACTGTTAAATTGCTTCAGTGGTCTGCTTCATCTTTCGAGTCTTTCAGTTCCTTCGAGTATGTTGCCCACAATGTTAGTGTTTGCAGGTGTTTCTCAATACAGAAGTTGAAAACCACTGCCCTAGATACGGCATAATAGTATATTCCTCAGTTAGCCCAAAGTCCTACATAGAAAAATATTCTAGAAGAATATGTGTGTGTGTGTGTGTGTGTGTGTGTGTGTGTAGATGTTACCTCTGGTGGTAGGGCTATGGGTAATTTTTATTTGCATCATTCTTTCTTAAAAAAATTTTTTTTGGAATAAACACTTATTATTTTTATAGTGAGAATAATTCCATGATGGCCACAAAGCAAACAGTCTATGTGAGTGCCTTTGAGAGAAACTTGATTTATGTAGATGGGGGGGAACGCACAGAGATCTCTGTCTATGGTTCTGCACCCCCCTCCTCGCCCCTCCCCGCTGGTAGATGCCACACTCTGACTCCGTCTTGACCGCCTCAGGTGGGCGCTGTGCTTCTCAACAAACTTCAGGGTTAGCAAAATCTTCAGGTCATCCATCTAGTCTAGCCCCTGAGGGGAAGCCTGAATTCTGTTTATCTAACTTAGCTACAGTGCCTGGCACAGTGTAGGCACTGAGGAAATGGTACTGCCTGATGAGAAGTTCAGGAAAGTTTACTGCATCTTTGTTCTGCGGAGCCATCCATCTCTTTCCATTTGATTCCTTACATTTGGGTCGGGGTGTGGCAGGAGAGGCAGAAGAGCTGCTGGGAGCCTGCAAGTAACTATACAGATCCTTTCCCCTCCTCCTGTTATCCTCAGATTTTCATACCCAGGGGACTTTTTTTTTTTCTTTTCCCTGCTCTGTCCCAGGGATCTTTCTTTCATCAAGGTGATAAACGTGGGCCAGCGATTTCTAGTGAACAAAGTCCAGGACTACATCCAGAGCAAGATCGTCTACTACCTCATGAATATCCATGTCCATCCTCGCACCATTTACCTTTGCCGGCACGGAGAGAGCGAGTTCAATCTCTTGGGAAAGATTGGGGGTGACTCAGGCCTCTCCGTGCGGGGAAAACAGGTGAGTAGTTAGCCAGCAGGCTGGATTTCCCAGGCTTAGAGTTAGAAGGGCATGGTGGATGTCATCTCTTTGATCCCCTTACTTCTTACTGAATCCTATTGGAGTTTAGGCTGTGGTTTCAGATAGTCAAGCAAGTAAAGAGACGTTTTCTTATTCACTGGTTCTAGCTGTGTATTGAAGGGTGCGTAACTCGGAACCATTTCTGCTGTGATCATTCAGCTGTCCCATATTTATTGAGCTCAACTTGTATGCTCAGCACAGTACAGGATGCTCTGGTTAAAGTTCATTTCCTCTTGGGTTTATTATAACTATGTAGCACCTTTCAGAGTTTGACTGGGGTCATACACATTGTCCTTTTCAGGCTGAGTTAACAGTCCTCTGTGTGTGTGTGTGTGTGTGTGTGTGTGTGTGTGTGTCTGTCTGTGTCTGTATTTCCTTCCTTCCTTTCTTTTTTTTTGGCCGTGCCATGCGCGGCTTGCAGGATCTTAGTTCCCCTGACCAGGGATGGAACCCGCGTCCTCTGCAGTGGAGGCGTGGAGGCCTAACCACTGACCGCCAGGGAATTCCCTGTGTGTGTGTGTTCTTTTAAAATTTTTATTTCACACCCCAGTTTGCCCAGGCTCTAAGGAAGTTTCTGGAGGAACAGGAGATAGCAGACCTCAAAGTGTGGACAAGTCAGTTGAAGAGGACTATCCAGACCGCTGAATCTCTGGGGGTGACCTATGAGCAGTGGAAGATTCTGAATGAGATTGATGCTGTGAGTAGGAAGGTCTGATGGCTAAAAAGCCTGTAAGGGTCTCCTATTCAGGCAGGAGCTCTCAGAAGTCACCATGTGGGCCGTTCATCTAGAAAACTAGAAACACCAAGTAGAGACTTTGAGGAAGCTGAATCTATGGCCAGTTTAGGGAATAAGTGGGAACAATGCACCCCCAATCAGGGCTTCCTGCCTGCTTGACACACCTGTGCCAGTGATGGGACCTGAACCAAATTTTGACCTAGCCCCTGGCACCTGGAGAGGGTGAAGCTCCATTTGGACCCTTCATATATTTTCCTCCTAGGAAAAAGAAGTAGCTGACAACTCACTTCTTTAATTTCTCCTTAGGCCACCTGGTCAGCTGTTCTGGAAAAGTCCTTTCCAATTTGTTCTTGGCTTTCTGTGTCCTTGAGTGCAAAAGTAGGCACTTTTTCTTTCCTTCCTCTGTACCCTTTTATGTCTTCTACAAGAATTCTTTAGTGCCTTCAGTTTCCCCTCCTTCCCTGCTTCCTGTTCCTTTTATCCTGCTGACTTTTCTTGACCTCTAAGTTCCCCACAGCAGTAGGAGAAAGCGGCAGCTTAAGCTAGAGAGGCGGCCTCCTCTCCCAGTGGCCCCTCACCCTGCTAGTCGGTCAGTTGCAGTGCGTGAAGGGAGCCAGCCCAGTGCCTGGCACGAATGCCTAATATTCTTCACGGGCGCCTTTTCATTTGGGGGGCTGTGTGGGTCCAGTTCGCCTCTTCCAGCCGTGTGGCTCCTGCAGGGCGTGTGCGAGGAGATGACTTATGCGGAGATTAAGGAGCGGTACCCAGACGAGTTTGCGCTTCGAGATGAAGAGAAATACCTGTATCGATATCCTGGAGGGGAGGTGAGATTTCCCTCATGAGGGGTGACTGCCCCACCTTTTGCTAGGGGCTTAGCTTGAATTTTGGGGAAGGATTGAATGTGAGTTTGGGGACCGAGAAAGAGTACTTAAGGCATCATTTAGTTTCTCTTCCTACCTTTGGGGCCTGCTGTGTTTAATTCAGCTCTGGCAGTCGGCAGTCCAATGCCTCATTTATTTGTTAAGATCTCCAGAGAAAGGGTAACAAGATAGCCTCTGTTGCTGAGTATATGTTAGAATCCACGTGGTCTTTTGTAACTTCTTTTCGTTTCATTCCAGCCCCACCCAAGCAGGTATAGGCCCCAAGTAAATGTATGGGATATGAATGATTTTCCTCTCATCTGTGGTGTTTAAGGCTGCTTGCTGGCCCAAGTGGCTTCGTAGTCTGGGGGGTGAGGCAAAGGTAAATAAAACAACAGGGCTCTAGGAAATCCCTAGGAGCCTTTGTTGCCTTGCACTCTTGCCTATTCTGTCGAGAGAAAAAGAACCCCACAGGCTGCGTTCAGATTTTCTCTTCTTGACCTGCAATTTTCTCGGTCTGAACATTGCTCTTGAAAAGTCTGGATATTCTCAAGAGGTACCAGGGCTGGGGGTGGTTAGCAGGCGACACGAAGGCGCCAATCCTCCAGGAGGAAAGCCAGCTGGGGAGAAACGAGAAGCGGCCTCTTAACTCTGGACACAGCCACCGACTTGGCTGCCAGCTTGCGCCTCCTCCCAGCCCACCCCACTTCCCCCACAGTCGTACCAGGACCTGGTGCAGCGGCTGGAGCCTGTCATCATGGAGCTGGAGCGTCAGGGCAACGTCCTCGTCATCTCCCACCAAGCTGTCATGCGCTGCCTCCTGGCCTACTTCTTGGACAAGGGTGCAGGTGCCATTGGAGGGAAGGGCCGGGCACACATCCACAGGGAGGGGGCTGGACTTGGGGTGGCACCAGGATCCCTGGCAACGAGACCTCCCACTCTTCCACTCAAATCAGAGTACATTCTTCAGGCAGCAGTATGGGGCTCCCAGCAGCCACTGGGCCAACTACTTGCTGAATTTACTCTGCTGATACAAAAACCCCCAGTGGAGAGCAACTGCTGCTTTAGCTCTTGGTCCTGCCTGGCTAAAGGGGCAGCACTGCGCTAACACTCCTGGCAGCATTAGAAAAGTGGTTGAACATTCCCGGCTTGTTACTTGGGCTACTAGGAGGGTGTTATCTTAGAAGCATCTTCATCCTTTGGATTCAGGGTAGACGGTTTCTGGGGAGAGCAATAAGGAAGTGCTGCTGTCTTCTCTGATACTCCCCTCCCTTCCCTTCCTGATCTACCTGAGCTGCTGGGAAGCCTGCAGGTTGACCTTTGGGGTACCCACGGTGCCCCAGTCTTCCCTTGTGTGGGGCCCTGGCTGCAGCACTTCCTCTTGCTTTGCCTACAGGGAAAGATCTAAAGTGGGCTTTTTTCCTTTCTTAGCCACTCAGTAGCTGGGGTGGCTTCCTTGGAGGCTGTGTTGATAATTGTCTGGGGGTTTAGAGGAGGAGATGTCTAACTCCAGGTCAGGGTAAAGAAAACTCAGGAGCGCCTCAGATGCTCTCTTCCACTAACTTGACCTTGCTTCATAATACTGAGACTTCCTCCACCTGGTCTTTCTGCTTTCAGATGAGCTGCCGTACCTGAGGTGCCCTCTGCATACCATCTTCAAACTTACTCCCGTAGCCTACGGTAACTATGAGCCTAGGAGCTGGGCAGGAGGTGGGGCTAGAGGAAGGTCAGGAGTTTTGAATTTTCTCTGAAGTTTGCCTAGAAGTTCAACTTCCTCACCTGTATCTAGCAGGGAAGTTCCATCAGTGCCTTCCATTTTTAAAGGGATGTATGTATGTATCGGGGAAAATATATGTTCTTTTATTACCATACTGAAACTAAGGAATTTTTCTTTGAGCTTTTTTCCTGAAGCCCTCTCCACTTTCCTCTGTTTTCTCAGGCTGCAAAGTGGAAACAATTAAACTTAACGTGGAGGCTGTGAACACTCACCGTGACAAGCCAACTGTAAGTATTTCCCCACGGATGACATGCTGGTTCCCCACCGCTTCGAGTCTTTGAACCTTTGACATCGAGAGACTGGGTTTCTTTTACGTACAAAAGGAAAACCGATCCAGAACTCATGTCCCATGTAGTCTGCTCACTTCCAAAAAGAAGAGATGTTGGAATTACTATTTTTTAAAATCAGTATCTCTTTCCTGAGTCTTAACCTTGCGGATTGGCTCTTGGAAATCCAATGAACTATGGAAAGTGTTTGGCAGAAGTGAAATGCAGATTTTCCCCCCAGAAAGCACTCCCTTTAGAAAGCAGGATCCAGAGGTGCCTGTAAGGCGGGGTCAGGAGGTATAGGTCTGTTCCTAGGTCTGTCCTGGTAATCTGTGTGTGATCTTAAATAACCCCCTTCCTTTCTTTGAGCCTCTTTCCTGCTTTGAAGTATGGTGCTCAAGGAGCTTCTACCCCCACAACCCTTAGTCTCCCGGGGCTGGGGGACCAGGCCGCGGCCCATGTCTTAGGAGAGACCCCGTCCGCAGGAGGCTGCTGTGGTTTAAGAGTGAGCTTTTGGCTTGGCTTTCATTTGTGTGGTGTCCCTCGTTTCCAATCAGAACAACTTCCCCAAGAACCAAACCCCTGTAAGGATGAGAAGGAACAGCTTTACGCCTCTGTCCAGTTCGAATACAGTAAGGCGTCCAAGAAATTACAGTGTTGGGAGCCGGCCCCTCGAGCCCCTCAGCCCTCTCCGTGCCCTGGACATGCAAGAAGGGGCCGACCAGCCGAAGACCCAAGTCAGCATTCCGGTGGTGTAACCGTGTGTCTCCCTCCCATCCTGGCCTCCTGCCCTTGTCACTAATCACCAAGGAGTCATTTAACTTCCAGCTCCCACCCCCCCACCCCCACCCCCACCAGCCCCACACTGTGGATCTTAGCAGAGAATGTGAGGTCCCGTGTTTCCAGACCAACCCTAGCTAGTGTACGGTGTGAGACATCTCCCCGCCCAGGGGCAAGCTGGCAAGTTGGGTGTTTTAGGACAGGTCCTCGGTTGGGGGGGGTCTGGAGGAGGAGAAAAAGGGATCCAGTCTCCTGGGGTGATTGGCAGAGCTGGGGCTGAGCCTGAGCACGCCGTGGTTCTTGTCCATCCACAGTGTCTAAACTCACTAATGTCCTTGTGTTGGTAAAGTGGGGGCAGGGTGGAGGGGGACACAGAAGCCCATTTGCCCTCCACCTTTGTCTCTTCCAGGTGTGCTTTACTCACAGTCCTGACCTGCCTGCTTTCTTCCCCCCTCTCGTGTCCCCTTTGGATTGCCCAGTGTGATGCATGGCATTGTTGTGTGTCTGTCTAGGAGGGAAGGGGCAGTGGGTGGGAGAGAAGTCTGCCCTCCATTGACGTTCTCTGCAGTGGGCCTAGATGGATCTGGACTGGGGGAGCCTTTCTTTTCCCTTCTCCCTTCCTCTCAAGCCAGGTCCTACAAGGGTCAGCCCAGGCTATAGAACATCCACAGATGTTCTAGAGACTGCAGGTAGACATAGGATGAGAGTTCTTGCCTCCTTTGAGAAACAATCCTCAAGTCTTCAGTACCCTGGGGGAAGCTGGCTTTCAGCCTGTGTGAAATACCTTGGTTTGTATTTTTCAGACATAGGTCTCTGGGCTGCAGAGGTGTGAGGTCTCTGGGCTGCAGAGGGGTAGGGTTTAGGAGAGTAGGCTGGCCTCTAGCTCTTACAGGGCTCTTGGAGGAGTGTCATACATTTTCTCCATTGGTTCCTGGCTTCTTTGCCAACTACAGGAACTTTCCTGCCAAAGCCGGTGACCTCCAGGACTGTTGAGAAGGACAGAGTGAGATTTAGGAGTCACCACTGAGGTTTGAATTGCTCAAGGGAAAGGCAGAGAAGAGTTCACTAGAGCTGCTAGTGAACTAGTAATTTTCAACACATTCTAGTAATTCTCAACACATTCTCCTTTTTAAGTCAAAACATGTTCTGCGTGAGCAGTTTTTTCCCCCAGATATTGGGAAAGCCTGGTGATAAATTAAATCTCCCTCACTAGGGTATTAATTTATATCATCTTGGTGTCTAGAGTAGTCTTAGAATCCTGTGGGGTCTAGCTGTTGACTGTTTACACATTTACTTGTGTCATTTTATTTTTTTCTGCAAGGTTATGTTTAGAGTAGGGATTCTTAGCCCCTTGGTGGCCCACGATGTTATACCTCCCCCAATTTTGTATACAAAATACATGAATATACGTATGTGCATTTTTCTGAGAGGCAAGTCTAGAGTTCTCATGAGATTTTTAAAAGAGAGAGAGGACTCCGTACCTTAAAGTTATCAATCTGTCTCTTAGAGGTGACCAGTGAGAGCAAGTTAGCTATTTACAGGGATGTTTCTGTTTGGTAATAGGAGGCCTTTTGTTGTGCTTCTCATCTAAGAATCTTCATTAGAATCCCCTATAGAACTTTTGAAACATGCACATGCCTGTGTCCACTCTAGGCTTAATTCTGACTCAGTCTCTGGGATTAGGGTCTGGGCATGCATGTGTTTAAATAGCTTCTCTGATGATTCTGAATCATACTCCAGGTTAGAACTCTATTTTGTGTTGTTGGGTGGAGAAACAGTAGTTCCCTGGACTAAGCGTCAACCTGGGAATTCTGAATTCCTCATGGTTTTGAAAGGACAGTTTCCTGGAGTTAGATGTGTGAGCAGATCACAGTATTGAATGAAGTTACCCCCTCATTGTTACTTCAGGCAGCAGCCTGTTCCGGCTTTAACACTTTACATTGCAGGGTGGTGTGGAACAAATCACTATGTCGTATAAATGTCCTATGATAATAGCTGAGAATTTTAAGCACCCTGGAGAGAGGTACTGAGATAAAACTTGTGGGATGATAAAGGTTATCATCACAGGCAGCTGGCTTGTGACCTTGAGTCCTTTATTCCTACATCCTGAGTAGGACATCACAGCCAATCTCAAAGGCCACTTGCCTAGATGCTGCTCTAAATTGCCTTCCAGACATAAGGTAACTTCCTATTCCTGTTTAGCCATTATATAATGTGTACCTAGTGTCCATGTTTGTGGGGCTTTGGGCTGGGTGGAGTGGTGGTGGGAGAAGGAGACACCAAAGCAGCAGAAAAGGTCCTTGCCCTGAAAAAGTTATTTTAGAGAAAGAGCATATAATTTATAATAAATGAACATTTGTGAAAGAGCAACACGTTGAGTCTGTAAATGTGGACGTCGAAGTGGAGTAGAGATTCCTTCTGACTTCTTTCTTGTCCTACATGTATGAGACTAAAAGGGTTGGGAGGTGGGAATGTCCCCCAGAATGACGTGGTCTAGGAGGTGTGTGTGTGGCACTTTTACAAGGTTGTCTTGTCTAGCTTTGCTTGGCTGGTGGCATCTTTAGCCCAAATGGGCATTCAGTCTTTTCTCTTGCTGTGAGGTGAGAGTGACTCAGAACTAATGCATGAGAAGGAGCATTTTGATCCAAGATTTGGCTTTGGGCTGTGCGTACTCCTAGCGAGAAGAGAATTCTCTAGCAAACTAGCATTGTTTTACCTTGTTATAAACCCCTGCATTAGACACAGGGCACTGGGATGTTCATTTGGGTTCTCAGCCTGCCGATATTTTGCCATTCTCCCCATGTGTTAGTTTGCTTCCCCAAGAAGAGGAGTGAGGTGGTCTTATAATTCTCAGATTGGACATGAGAAATTAGAACTTGACAACAGCAAGGATTTCAGCGTTGTTTGGTTTTTAGAGCAAGGTCCCTCCAGAGAAGTTTCAGCAGAAAGGAGCCAGGAGAGCATAGAATAGAAGAGAGCTCTTAATCTACCTTTTAGAGAATTCCTGTTCCCTATCTTTTCTTTCCTGTCCTCCTCTCCCCTTCTTATTTGAGTGTGTGTCGGTAGTATATACACGTTACTCTGATTATGTGTTTATCACGAATGCTAGTAAGGAAGGATGAACTCCCGAGTACCTTTTGCTGAGGCTTTCAGCTGTGTTATGGGAGAAATAGGTGAAGGCTTTAGCATTTAATCTACTGGTAGAAAATTAGGAAAGGAAAACAATCACTGTATTATCTTTGATAATCACTGATTATCTTTTCCCTGCTTTAAAACTAAATGAGGAATTGCGTGACAGATGTGAAGAGGAATCTAAAGCAGATTTAGACAACTAGCTTCTCTTCCTATATCTTAATCCTTAAATTGGAATTTAGCTCTTATTTATTATCTGTATTGTTTTTGCTTTTGTTTTGGTAAGGAGATTGTTTTGCATTCAGTTGGAAAGTAGAATAAGAAAATCTATTAAAAACACGCATTGTGCCAGGGGTCTGCCCCATATCCTTATCTCTGGTTTTTGTTTTTTTGTCCATCCCCCACCCACCCACTACCTCCCAAGAAGTTAGGTTTAGGAGTGCAAGATATTTGTATCCTAGACTGAACGGTTGAGTGTTTCCTGTGAGGATCTGGGTGTTCCTCTTTGCAACCCACATTTGATCTTCAGAGACACTGGCATTTTGAAGAAACATGATACAGCTGTTTGGAAATAAATCCATCTTATGGTGTATCTGTGAGTAGAAGGTCTGAGTACCAGAGAAACTCACTGATGCTTGGGGTAGCCAAAGGACAAGGGGAATAAGGGCCTAATAATTGAGGGAACTCTATCTGGGTTGTTTAGTCTTATGCACATTCCATTGTCTTTGTTAAGCCCAGAGGCCATGTTGTGTTTGTTTTCCAGAAATTTGATAACTTTACATAGGTTTTCCGGTATACATTTTGACTTGTGTTTTAAAATATTTTACTTTGAATTAAATAATTTTATTGGAATTAAATATTTTAATTTGAATCAGGTTGCAACATTGGCAGGATTGATCTCTGACTTCCGATCGAGGTGACACAGACATCAGAAGTATGTCCAGGAATTTAATTTAGACTCATCATGTCCAGAACACTGTATCTAGAATTATCTATGTGCTGACTGCCTGACAGAGTGTGGTAGGGTCCGCATGCTGCCTGACAGATTCTGGTAGGGTCCCTATGCTGACTAACCAACAGGCTCTACTAAGATCTGTAAGCTGACAAGTCTGACTGTTTTCTAATTGTACCAGTTGACACTGTATGCATGTTACGACAATTCTCTGTCTATTGTACATGTCCTACAAAGAAAGGAAGTAACCACTCCACATGTTTTCTTTAGGGGGAAGTTCTATACGCTATGATTTTTAACAGATATTTCTTTTAGAGTAGCAGCCACATTCTAATCATTTTGTAGAAAATGAAGGTTGAACATCACTTGTAAGTTATTTTGTAAACTCAGCTAAGGAAATGCCTGCTCAGAGCCTGACACTGTTACCTTTACTTGAAGTCATCCTATCCATTCCCCCATTTCTGGGCAGGACTTCACTTTCTGAACTTTCTGTGTCCTCAGCTTCCCTGCTATGGGCTGTAGCATTCCATTGGATAATGCTGCTGTTTTTAGTCCGCTACCCATTTGCCTCTTAATTATAATATAATCAATAAAAATGCAAAGGAAATTTTGGCAAAAGTATTCTTTTCAGTAAGGCTTTCACTGGGGATCCATGACCAATTTTTAGCTACTCAGTGTTTTTTGTATCTGAATTGCTTGTGTCCATTTTTTTTTTTCTTGTGTTGAAGTAACAAAATGAATTCATTCTGATAATGGTGATAGTTTCGCTGTGGCAAAAGCAAAGGACTTGTTGCCAGCTGTGCCCTTTGGAGGGATTGGGAGTGGGCTGAGCACCACTGGGTTAAATGGAATGGACTGAGTTGGGAACCGAAGCAATAGCGCTATCCTGCATGTTTCCTAGGCAAAGCTGTGTTGAAAGAAGGAATGTTAATCCTTAGCAGCATTCTAATTTAATCTGGTGACATTGATGTCAAAATATGGCACTCAGATCCACATAAGGTGTATAACTGTATTTGAAATGTGTTTTTGTGTGTGTGTGTGTAGAATGGGTAAATAAAATTGTTGAGTAACTTGAATCTATCAGAAGGCTTCTGGGTTTTTTGTTTTGTATTTTGGGTTGTGTTCTCCACCACTTCCCCACCCCCAAAACTTTGCCTCAGGCTGCTTGGCACTTGAGCGTCAGACCAGCAAAAGCCAGTCCACAGAGTGACTGGAGTCCTTGGTGGAGGCGTGGCTCTCTTGCACCACCTTCTGGGGAAGGTGGGAAGGACATTATAGAAGGCACCTGAACTTAGTCGTGTGTACTTTTTGGCGCCTCTACAAGAATTAAGAAAAAATTACCTTTGACCACACTGTGCTCTGACTCGCACTAGCAACATGGAACTCATTATTTATTGTGGGAAAAAAAAAAAAACCTTTGGCGATCTCTTAGAATTTAGTGGACTCTTCCTTCTAAAATATTACCTTCCTGTTTCTGAAGAGATGACAGCTGGTGGGGTAGAATGGCATTTAACTTCTTCGGGGATAGGAAAAAAGGGTGGGATTGTGTCACTATTCTCATGCCTTATTTATTCCTTGTTACCTTAACAAGGACCAGGAGCTCATTAGACATGCAGGCTCTTGGGCCCCATCCCAGGCCTGCTGAATCAGAATATTCATTTTAACTGGATGACGACACACATTTAACATTTGAGAAACACTGTTCTCGGGGGAAGAATTTCTCACAAGTTCAAACGTTGGATCCCAGTTTATGGGAGGAAGTTGACTTCTGCTCTGATGACTGATTTCAGGATGGACCGGGATAACTACAGCGGTAGGGACCCTCCTCAGAAGCCAAGTAGGCCCTGCCCGCAGTATCATTTTTTTGGCCTGGTCTTTTGGCTGATGTAGCCTAAATACTCTCCTTTTACCACGGGGCTGCCTACTGCTTCCGCCTCCTATCTTGGATGTGTGGCTTAGCTCCAGGTCTGAAAGGAGTGCTTGGTCCAACATGGTCACAATGTCGGTTCCTCAGGGAAGGAAGCTCAGGACTAAGCCATTAGAGTTTGTCTGACTCCCGAGGGTAGAGGGGCGTGTGCTAGCCCACCAACGTGTTCACGCATGTGTGCGGATGTGGGGATGTGAGCCGCGGGGAGCGCCGGAAGGGTGGGTGAGGGTTCTGCTCAACTTCCTCCGTTAGTCATTTGGCGGCGGTGTAATGGCTTTATTTCTCTTCCTCTCTGGCTCCTAGGCGGAGACCTCGCTGGCTGTGCATAGGCTCTCCTCTCCGGCCGCCCCCCCATTGCTCTCCTGATGATGTGAAGGCTGAGGCCAGACCTCTGCGGGAGACTGGCCTACTGAAAAACTTGGCATGTCAGCTCCAAAGGGGCTTGAACAGGAAGTTCAGTGGGGATTGGACATTCGGGGCCACCCAAATGAGCCCTGAAAAAGCAGCACCACATTTCTTCCCCTCATGCCTAATGGGAATATCAGTTACACTGAAAAACTTGACTTCCCTGTGCCTCAAAACATTTCACAGCCTGAACCAATTTCGTTTTGATCATCTCTTTGCTAGGTTTGGGCCAAGTTGGTCAATCCTGTTCCATTTTGGCATTTAACATCTGACCTGTGACTGTATCCCTAGCTGGCTTTCGTTGCCTAATGTGCAAATGTACCTCTTCAGATTTAATTGTTTCCAAGTGAGAGGGCTGAACTCCAGCAAACCATTTCTGTGCTGTAAGAGCTAGTCTCTACATCCACTACAAGTGAGCAGGCTAGGGTACAATATACATAGGTTTGCGGTCACTTTTTTGTCACATTGGAAACGAGACAAATTCATCAGGTGAATGGAGGGTATCTGAGAAATTCAGTCCCTAAAACGTCTCTTCTGCGGTGACGGAAGAGCAGCATTAGTAGCAATCTTTTTGTTTAGAGAAGTTTTTCTTGTTTCAGGCCCCTTGAGGGCAGGATCTGACTACAAGACTCCACAAAATATGTACCCTTCTTCTGAGTTCTCTTTTGTAGCTACTGTATTTTCTACCTGATACTGTGTGCCTCTCACAGCTGAAGAGGGCTGACATCATCCTCTCTCGTGGTTCGAAATGAGGGCTGGAGAGAAAAGTAGGGTGCCATTTGGATCACATGAAGAAGTAAAAGAAGTTTCCTTGGGAATCAACTCTCCCAAGGACTTCTTTTGGTTTCAGAACAGGTGCAGGGAGACATGCCCTTCTGTGGAGTCTGCTACCGTGATACGGTCTCTAAGAAAGCTGTGGTTATGACTTCAAGAGCATCTGGTCTTCTAATCCCTTCCTCTTAGCTAATTGTCACTATTGTGGTCTACTGGTCTCTTATGTAGAACCTTGGGGGAATGGGATGGGGGGACACCAAGCCCTCAATGCATTAATCATGTGGTTTCCCTTAAAGATAAACCAGGTAATTATTCCTTAGATCAGTGATTGTCAAATGTATAAATATGTCCCTTTTTTTTGCGATTTTAATATGTCACTGCTCCTGAAGGAAGGCATGGAAGCTCCCAAGGATACCATATCTTACAAGCAAAATCTTTTTTTTAAAAAAAAGAATAGTAAGTTATTAGCTTTTTAAATTTTTTCCCCCTTTTCATTCAGATGCCCACTTGCTGGTCAAGAGGGTGAGTAGCAAGAAGATGCAATGCAATTTTCCCGAATGGTTCTTGTATACTGTGGATGATACAGGACCCTGTTACCTAATGTGATGTGCTGGGCTGCTGGCAGTTCAGCAACCAACTAGGAGCTTATTTTAAGTGCACAAAGCTGCCTTTAGAAAGTCTCCTGACCCTGCTCTGTAGCAGGTAATTTTCATCTAGCTGCTCATAGCATGTTGTACTGTAATGATTTTGTTCTTGTGATGCAGGTTTCTTTCTGCATCTAAATACACTGTCTTTTGATGATCTGATAAATGTTTTTATTTAGTTATTTATTCATCCATGTAAGGTTTTTTTTTTTTTTTTTTTTTGCGGTACGCGGGCCTCTTACTGCTGCGGCCTCTCCCGTTGCGGAGCACAGGCTCCGGACGCGCAGGCCCAGAGGCCATGGCCCACGGGCCCAGCCGCTCCGCGGCATGAACCCGTGTCCCCTGCACCGGCAGGCAGACTCCCAACCACTGCGCCACCAGGGAAGCCCATGTAAGGCATTTTTAAGTCCCCATATTAATATCTGCATGTATTTAATCAGAATGTAAGGTAATTTGTGTTTGGTAGAAATTTAGGTATTTTGAGTATTTAAGTTTAAAGTCCATAGTATTACCTTAAATTAAAATTTCAGAATGTAGGTATCCGTCTTCTGTAAAAGGATAATAACTGTGTGATGGCACAGTGGATTTCTTTTGCATACTTTTTTTTTTCATTGATTTTTATTATAAGTACAAACCAAGAGATACATTTCTCTGGAGAAAAGTTTACCTCCTGGATAAATAAGATCATGCTAAAATTTGTGAATAATATGTGTTGCTTTTGTAATAAGAAATGTAATAAAAGTTATTTTTAATTAAAAAGTGCAGCTAATTTTTAAAATCACACACAAAAGAAGGTAATATTTGGTACATTATACATACACAATAGTAACATCATGCATAATGTATTTGAAGCTAGCTTCTTTAAAATGATTCTCAAATTATTAGATTGTGTATATATTTCCAACTGGTGGTTTTAACTGGTGACTTCTGCCTTTATCAAGTTCCATTAACATTTCAAAATGATATTAGTGGGATCATTACTGCCATGCATTATCAACATTCTAGAACTTTATTAATTTATTTAATGGATATTTAATGATCATCTATTGGTTGCCATGCAATGACTAAAACACAGTCTGTCCTCTTTCTAGAGTTTATTATTAGAAAGGAAACACTTAACAGCAAGTCTGTAACCCATCCCTCCCTTCTGGGAGGGAATGCCTTCCCCTTATAAATGACCTTGACCAAAACCATTTTTAGATAAGTTATGCAAATATTTATGAATAAGGAACTTGGAACACTATAGGATGGTTAGCAATGGAGATAAAATGAAACGTTCATAGTAACAGTAAAACAATTATAAATTCTGTAAGCTCAAGGGCTCTGATAGCATGAAAATGACTTAGGAATTCTCGCAGTTTGAAATTGAGAGAAAGTGCTAAATGTATGAGCTTTAGTAATGTATCTGGAGGAGTAACAATAACGAAGGTGTCAAGGGTGTGATTTCCTTGGAAAACTCTCCAAGCCCTTTTGTTAAGTTTTCTCTTATTCAGCAATCAAGCCACTGTTTGAAGAAGGCTGGGGAGTGTCTTTGATCATTCTCCCTGTTTTATAAATAGGTGAATGAACACCCTTATTGTGTGACTCAACTCAATAATGATGGAGTTTTTGTCAAATTATAAGATTTGTGATGGTGAGGGCCCAATAAACACATAACATACTACTTTTCAATATAGCTGGAAACTTAAAAGATGATCAGGATTAGAAAATGACTTTTGGGAGAGTGCTCCCATGTTGGGTAATGGTCATTATTTGCTTTATTTCTGTAGCCATAATTGTTACATCATGTGTTAAATTTCTCCAGGGTCTTCACTGGGGACTCACCATGAGGAGGGTCAGCCTTTGGGTTCACTAGCTTGTCCTTGTTGGTGACAACCCCACTGATACTTCCTCTGGCAGTCTGGCAATAGCCTGTTACCATGCTTTATGGTTTTGAAGTATTCTGCACCATCCAACCTACACTCATTGTCTTGAAATCATTTGAGAATTTGATAAAAGCTAAGGAGTCTCTCCCCAGAAAAAGGTACACACACATAAGTTGTACATACAATTTAGTGGGGGGTCATGACCTCCTGAAGCCTATCCCTGGACCTCAAGGTAGGAAACCAGGAGGTAGATGATAATCTACACACATACAAATACACCTCATCTTCCTTTCTTTCCTTTGACATAAAAAATGAAGACATCTATTTGATATTAACTCTTAAGCAGAGAAGGGGAATATATGAGATTCTGAAATGCCACTTTTTTTTAACTGGACATTGTGGATTAGTCAAGAATTTGAATAGATTGTAACAAGATAACATTGGTAATCATGGAGAGTAATGTTTTCGTTTTCTTAACTTAAGGGAACAAAGTCTTTCTTCTTTTATTCTCATTAAGCCAGCTGCATTTGGGGCAGAATAACTCCCTTCTGAATTCCCAAAGACATTTAGGTACGCTTTTTGGTTGTATATGTGATACCGCACGTTTGAAAACTAAGTCAGATTCTATAGGTGAGTTTCTCCTTGCAATTAAGTGAAATAATTTCAGAAGCATAGGAACCCTTGGGAAGAGCATTCCAGATCTAATGGGACCTCGCCTCAAAAAGTGTAATGCCTTTTTCCGAGGCAAGTATCCAGCCTACTTTCCGAGAATAGCTTGTTTATCCGTTTGGATTTTCTTCATTAGGGATCCATTTACCTTATTGTTTACATTCAGTTTTCACTTCCTAGGTTTTCTCTTTCATCCGTTGCTTTTTTAGAATTTGTGCATGGGATGGAAAACAGCCTCTAGGCACAATTTAGTAAAGTCTATTAAACATTTTTTTCCAAATTTAAATTCCTGGGTCCTTTCACTCAAATACCAGTTGGCCCTTATTTTCTTGTATTCATGAGTGTTTCAGATTAGAGTTGGTTTCAGCTGAAGGTGTCACCAAATCCAAAATAACAGCACCTTACACATGCAGAAGGTTACTCTCACCTACAATGTGCTGGATTCTACCTCATAGTACAATATCAAGCTACCGGAATCATGTCTACATTCCAGTCAGTAAAAAGGGAGCAAAAGGGTACACCAACTTCCTTTAATGGTGTTTTCTAAATGTTGCACGCAGTACTTATTCTCATAGCTCATGGTTATATATTACTGCAGGCAGGCTGAAATGTATTAAAAAAAAAATTCCAAGTGACCTTGTGCCAGCTATAATTGTGGTTTAATTACTAAAGAAGAAGGATGGAATGGATTTTGGGAATGAATAGCAATCTGCTTCAGTAGGTAATAGGGACTTTGCAGGAAGTCTGAAGGGACATAACAAGGTGAGCAGTAGCCTTTGAAGAGTTATATTGCCACCACTTAAAGACACACTATTTGTCATTCATCAAGTCTGATCTGCTGTAGTGCATGTCTGTTTTGACTCACAAGCGAAGCTTATTCTACAATGCTTCATGAACAGTTTGACCTTTTTAAAATTTATATATTTTATTCTCATGTAATCTGAATAAAGGCTACTTTTCTGGCCCAGGTTTTTCTTGGTGAGGCATTCAAGAAACATCAACTCGGTAAATAAAAAATAATCAGAGAAGCAATTTAGATCTTTTCTGAATTGTCTTGACAAAGACCCGAAGGAAATCCATTCGTAACATACTGTAGAACTTTTAAAAATCTTTTCCCAATTCTCTTAAAATCACACACACACACACACATCACAGGGTGTGTTCCCTTTGTTTAACTCCCCACAACTCTTCCCCCAGCCTAGGCATCGCGGACTTTTGTTTTTCTACCCCTCCGCCCTCACCTTCTGATCTCTTCCGCTAATTACTGGCCGCCATCCCTTTGTAAAGTGATCAAACCAGTCTGAGTACAACTTCTGCACCTGATTTATTACCCTAGTTCTCCATGAAACAAGCTGGATTAGATAAAATTGTTCAACAGTCTAGAAGGGTCAGTTAATGCTCATTTATTAGTTTATTCAACCTTGGACACCCATAATAAAACACGTAATCCCTTATATGGAATTACAAAATTCAATACGCTTTGAAAACAAAGTTTTCTTTTAATTTATTTGACCATAAAACCTGACCTGAACTTTGTGAGGATATTTATAGTCTCTCTATATCCCACTTAGTGTAAATATTTTTACATTTCACGAAGAAAATGTTAGGAAGACAGTATTATAGCAATATAGTACCTTTCTAAAGTCCTAATCATTCTGAATCTAAAGTAAGCCACTGAGATGAAGACTTATTTGCAATTATTTCCTGTAATAATGCTCTATTTTATACTCATGTTTATGTAGCAATAAACAAAATTTTCTTTCATTTTTATTATTTATTGTACAAACATTATGTACACTTGATACTGAGGAACATGTATTCCTCAAGAAATAGAATATGTGGTATGTTAAAAATTACTCAAAACTTGGAACTAGACAAACAGAGATCACTGGAGACATTTTTTTTTTTTAAAGAGATTTATTTATTTATTTGTTTTTTGGAGGCGTTGGGTCTTCGTTGCTGCATGCAGACTTTCTCTAGTTGCAGCGAGCGGGGGCTACTCTTCGCTGCAGTGTGTGGGCTTCTCATTGTGGTGGCTTCTCTTGTTGCGGAGCACGGGCTCTAGGTGCGCGGGCTCAGTAGTTGTGGCACGTGGGCTCAGTAGTTGTGGCATGCGGGCTCAGTAGTTGTGGCGCACAGGCTTAGTTGCTCCGTGGCATGTGGGATCTTCCCCGATCAGGGCTCGAACCCGTGTCCCCTGCATTGGCAGGCAGATTCTTAATCATTGCGCCACCAGGGAAGCCCTGGAGACATTTTTTATGAATTACTGAGTATTCTCTAGCAGACACTCTCTAGGGATTATTGATTCCATAAGGGTGTGTAATTTTGGTTGACTTTCTATTAACTAGGCTTTTTTACAACTCTCTTATAAGAGTAGAGGTTAATTTGTAGAAAATGGGTAGGAATGCAAATGATTCTTTTCTGAGAACAATGCAAATGATTCCCAATCAGGGCAAAGCAAAAGAATTTTGTCCAGTAGAGATTCAATTAATTTCCATCAGTTAGAAAATCTGATTTCAAGTATTACAATTTGTTGCCCTGTATATTAACCAGTTTTGCTTCTAGTAGAAAAGTCATTTTAGAATACCTTTGACTGACTATATATTATATATCTGTTCCTCAAATTCTTCTTTAAATTCACTGTAACATCTTAATGGTTCCCTCATTAATTAATGAGTTGAGTGAAATCTTTGACACTTGTTCATTTTATATTTACATGAATGTCATGTTATTAATTTTTTGAAAATTACACTTTAAAAGATGCTTGCACTGTAGGAGCTCACATATTAGTTGACCAAAGACACAGAAAAACCATAAAAGCAGTACATAATAAGTTATCAGTATGGATTTGAGAGTCTGTGGTAGAGTTTCTGGGTGACTCTTCTTTTCATTTACTCTGCATTGCTTTATTCATTTAGCAGACGATTCTATCAATACTTTTCATTATGCAATGCAGAGGAAGGGAATGCAAACACAGATGAGGCACAATCCCTATTCTAGAGTTGTTGACAGTTGTTAAAGGGGGAACCACAGGTCCCAAATGACGTCATCTGTGCTAAAGTCCTGATACCAAACCTAGATTTAATATTAATACTTGACCTAATTGCAATTTTGACCTTCCCCAGGAATATACTCTTTTTTTTTTTTTCCTGGTACGCGGGCCTCTCACTGTTGTGGCCTCTCCGGTTGCGGAGCACAGGCTCCGGACGTGCAGGCCCAGCGGCCATGGCTCACGGGCCCAGCCGCTCCGCGGCATGTGGGATCTTCCCGGACCGGGGCACGAACCCGTGTCCCCTGCATCGGCAGGCGGACTCTCAACCACTGCGCCACCAGGGAAGCCCCCAGGAATATACTCTTAATTGGGCCAGTCTGAAATTTTCTGGTCAGCACTAATGAGGTAAGCTGCATGATTAGACTCTCATTTTTTCCCCCAAAGAAGGTGACCTATCCTGAAACAATTCTTCCTTTTCTTTTGCTAGTAACTTCCTTGCCCCACTCTCCTTCTATAAAAACCCTCCATTTTGTACAACTCCTCAGAGTGCCCTTGTATTTACTAGGTGGGATGCTGCCCGATTAATGAATTGTTGAATAAAGCCAATTAGATCTTGAATTTTGTTTTTTAACATAGTCTAGTGTGGCAGAAAGACATGCACAAATCATTACAAAGTAATGATAATGGGGCTTCCCTGGTGGCGCAGTGGTTGAGAGTCCGCCTGCAGATGCAGGGGCCACGGGTCCGTGCCCCGGTCCGGGAAGATCCCACATGCCGCGGAGCGGCTGGGCCCATGAGCCATGGCCGCTGAGCCTGCGCGTCCGGAGCCTGTGCTCCGCAACGGAAGAGGCCACAATAGTGAGAGGCCCGCGTACTGCAAAAAAAAACCAAAAAAACAAAAAAACAAAGTAATGATAATGGATGGGGATGAGAATAACATTAGAGACCTTACTGTGTTTTTATGCCTTTATATTTATTATTATGCTTTATATTTGTTATTTTATTTAAACTTAAGATTTTGTAGGAATTTTACCCCAGTTTTGTAATTGGAGCACAGACAACTAGCTAATGGCTGTAATCATCATGAATAAGAAGCTATGGGAACCCCAAAGCAATTTTACATGCTTCATTCCCAAGACCAAAGCATTCCCCTCATCTCTCTCTTAGCTCATTTGGTTGACTCTGGACTCAGGTCAAATCCTGCCCAGAAGACCACGGAATGGGAAGCCTGGTGCAGAGTTGGCAAATGAGGACATTGTGTTCCTGCAGGACTTTGGAGTCCTTCTCAAGTTTGGAATCCACCAGGACCAGCTCCTTTCTGGGAAGCCATATGGTCTGGATGGTTGGAGACAGGTAAGGCTAGTTGACTTCCTTGAGCTTTTAGACTTCAATGCTGCTTACAGTCTTAGGATACCTGGTATTTGAGAAAGGGGGAGGAGGTAGCACCCAGAGTTGGGTTTTACTTGGGAAAGCACAAGGAATGCACACCTCCACCCCCACCTCCCCGCCTCTACCCACAATGCTGGAGAGAGTTGCGGAAGGTGGACTGTAAACACTGGCAAATATCGACAGATGTGAAGGTCATGGCAAGACCATTTGGCCAAAATCTGTTGGGGAAAGATCAGCCTGCAGTTCAAAGGGACTGGTCAACTGGATTTGCATAAGCAACACTTGGGCTATTTCTGAAACTGAGTTTTAAAACCGGCAACTCTTTTTTATCACCCCTTTGGGTTTTTGCAAAATCCCTCCTTGTACCAACTTCCTTACAGCTACTCTTATTTCCTGTTGTAGAATTTTTTTTCCTTCCAGGGAAGAGAAATCAAGACAACCCCTTCTCTAGGAAGGAGGTGGTTGGTCTGATCTCAAGTGGTGTGAGAAGACCTATTTTGATCTAAACCAGGATCTTAGGCTGGGTTATTTCCAACCCGGGTCAAACAATTTTGATCGCAAGATGTTTTTCTGGTTTATGTGCTGTCTTGTGGATATGTGGCTGATTTCTGCCTCAGATGGTACGTATGCTTTTCTAAACCTCAGTTTGTAAGGCATGTGATATCAGTTTGTGGATTATGAGGCATTCTATCTGGGGTTTTAATGAAACTGAAGTTTATAAAATATATTTCCTTCATTGAAAAATCTCAAATTACTTGGCCTAATGCTCTGAACTAAATAGGGGCATAGTAAATATTTAATGATTTTGCTCTATGAAGTGGGTCATTGTCTGCTACTTTCCCGTTCTGTTCTGGGAACAAAAAATGTACCAATTTCAAAATCTTGAGAGGTCTTATTTATGATAAACTCCAGGACCACTATTTGGAAAGGGGATTTTTTTTTTAGGAGTGGATAACTTACGGCTGAACTTGAGTAAAACTCCTGTTATTCTTTTGAAAACAAAACTTTGGGAATCCTCGGGCAGGAAGGGATGTGGATGTACATGGACATGGAAGAGTACAAGGAATCAGAATTAATAATCAAGCCAAAAGACACTTGGATGGGGAATCTAGTAAGTGCTTCCTCAGGGCACGTGATATGTCAAACAAATCTTTTTTTTTTTTTTCCCCTCCAACAGAGATCTGTCCAGAACTTCCCCCAGTGGACAATAGCATATTTGTTGCAAAGGAGGGGGAAGGACAAATTCTGGGAACTTACTTATGTAACAATGGCTACCACCTGGTAGGAGAGAAAACCCTTTTTTGTAATGCATCTAAAGGATGGAATGCCTCTGCTCCAGAGTGCTGCTGTAAGTTTGATCTTTCTGCTACTTTGTTCACCTTGTCATCCCTCTGTATTCTTTCATATCGTACCTCCAGTAGGCCATGGTAAGACTTTATAAGAAAGAAAATTCTCAACTTCTTGTAATACATTTTTAAAGCACTCTAGTTGTGGAACTTCTCTTAGTAGGTACATAATCAGCTCTTAGTATTAATTTAGTTGAATTAGTAGACGCAATCATCCCTACAAGAAGGAAAGGATTTCTTTTACATATTAAGACTACTTTTTTGGGGGGGCTGTAATTTGTTTAATATCATATTGCTTTAAAATTTTTAAGTTATGAAAAATTTTAAATATATACAAAAGACAGAACTGTAAAATGAATTCATATGTATGATCAACATGACTTTTTTAATCTACAATTCTGCTTTGCATTATTATTATTTTGAAGTAAATATATCTTATCATTTCATTTCATCCATCATATAATTTTTTTATTTTTATTTTTTTTTGCGGTACGCAGGCCTCTCACTGTTGTGGCCTCTCCCGTTGCAGAGCACAGGCTCTGGACGCGAAGGCTCAGCGGCCATGGCTCACGGGCCCAGCCGCTCTGCAGCATGTGATTTCGTGCCAGACCAGGGCACGAACCCGTGTCCCCTGCATCGGCAGGCGGACTCTCAACCACTGTGCCACCAGGGAAGCCCCTTAATTTTTTTTTTTTAAATAAATTTATTTTATTTACTTTATTTTTGGCTGCATTGGGTCTTCGTTGCTGCACGCGGGCTTTCTCTAGTTGTGGTGAGTGGGGGCTGCTCTTCGTCGTAGTGTGCAGGCTTCTGTTGTGGAGCACAGGCTCTAGGCGCACGGACTTCAGTAGTTGTGGCATGTGGGCTCAGTAGTTGTGGCATGTGGGCTCAGTAATTGTGGCTCGCGGCTCTGGAGCGCATGCTCAGTACTTGTGGCGCATGGGCTAAGTTGCTCCGCAGCACGTGGAATCTTCCTGGACCAGGGCTCGAACCTGTGTCCCCTGCATTGACAGGTGGATTCCTAACCACTGCACCACCAGGGAAGCCCCATCATATAATTTTTGAAATGGGAAAATTTATGTTCTCAATTTACAAATGTGATAACAGAAATCTAAGTGATTTGTTCAGGTTCATAAAACTCATTTGTGGTGTCTGTAGAGATGGAGAATAATTAGTCCACATTCTCTTTATTAATACTGTTTTTAGGAATAGCTGGATTAGTTCTCCTTTAAACCTAGAGTGTAAAGTTCTCCTTTATACCTAAAGCACACCTGTATATTTATCCTTTATTCATACAACCAAATTCACATCCCTTTGTATTCTCCTGTTTTTCTACCTGGGCAGAACAAAAGAAAAGAAAGCAAAAAATGATGACTAATGTGTGTATTTGACAGGATGAAAGGGAAGGAAACATTTGCCTCAAACATGGGCTCAAGAATTTTGAGCAATGCTTAACATAAGAGAATGATGAACATGCTATTGGTAATTTCCAATTACATGCTTAATTTTAGGAAGTTCAAATGTCAGTTGTCACTCTTGTGCATGATCAAGACATTTTCTACCACAGTTAAGGGCAACCCAGTCTTTTCTCATTCTGCATTGATATGGTTTCGTACCATGTACCAGTCCATATTAAAAGGTGCAGTTTTACTTTCTCATTTTCAATTTTCTTGATGAAGCCTAAGGAGGTCTAGCCTTTGCTGTGGTAGGTTTCCGCTTAGCCCTTTCAGATCTCTGCCTGTTTTCTTCTTCAGTGGGCCACTGTCCTGACCCTTTGCTGGTGAATGGTGAGTTTAGTTCCTTGGAGCCTGTGAACGTGAATGACACTGTCACGTTTAAATGCAATGAGCATTACGTCCTCAAGGGCAGCAATTGGAGCAGGTGCCTAGAGAACCACACCTGGGTGCCTCCCTTTCCTGTCTGCAAAAGCAGTAAGTATAAGAGAAAAAAAGGGTAAATCCCAAAGATACTGATCGGCAGTAAAACTCTAGCCATTCACCACATGCCCACAACGCTGTCCTCTTTTTTGTATCTAGAAAGGGTTTAGGATCTAGCAGGCAGCCAAGAAAGTGCCAAGCTCAACACAAGCAATGCATTCTAATGCAATGATCAGCACCCAAACAATAAACAACACCCGCCCCCCCGCCTCCCCTCCCCCAAGTAGGATTCCTGTACTACTAGATCTAACACAGGGTAGTTTGGGACATCCGACTATATTTTTTTAAAATTTCAAGATTATGTGATAACTTTTTTTTTTTTGAAAGATAAACAAAAAAAGGAGGAAAAAAGACCATAACTCATCATTGCAAAATTACATAGAATAAGAGTTGAAAATACCTCCTTTTATCACTATAGTTCATAGCTCTCAGAGGTAATTAGTTGGATGTGTTTAATGACTTTTTATTATGTTTACACAGATATTTTAAATAAATGCACACACACACATACCAATACACATATATACCTACAAAGATGGGACTTTGCTATACATATTTTTTAAATAGCTTCTTTTTTCATATAACAATATACATGGGAATCTTTTTCAGATCAGTATGTATAGCTCTACCTCCTGCTTTTTAACTACATGTGGATATGCCATGATTTATTCCATATCTCTCATATTGATGAACATTTATTATACTTCCATATTTTTGCTATTACAAACAATGATGAAATGAATGTTATTGTATATATATATATGTCTATACACATACATCTTTATGTCTATGCTACTATTTCTATAGGATAGAGTCCTAGAATGATTGGTGAGTCATAGGATATCATTATTTGCAAAATATACCTGAAAAATCCAAGAAATTCTACCAAAAACTTCATTCTTGGATACAAAATAAATACTGAAAAATCAACAGTTTTCACTTTCTAGTAATAGTTATCAGATGGATATTGAAATGTAAAAATAATTCCATTCATGACACCTATAGGAAAATTTACCAAGGGACATAAAATAAGACGTGACTAAAAGAAAAGATCCTGGATGGGCAGACTTGGTATTACAATGCACTCCTAACCAGAATTTTAAATTAAAAAATAGGAAACAAAAAATTAATTTTAAAATCTCATTTGGAATGGTACACGTCTAACATTGCAAATTTATTTATTTCAATACTTTATTTTTTTAGAGCAGTTTTAGGTTTCTAATAAAATTGAGAGGAAGATACAGAGATTCCCCCTGTTGCCCCTGTTCCCACATATGCACAGCCTCCCCCCTGCCCCCCCCCCCATTATCAACGTCACTCACAAGAGTGGTACATTTGTTACAATTGATAGGCTTACATTGACACATCATTATCACTCAAAGTCCATAGTTTACCTAAGAGTTCACTCTTGGTTTTGTACATTCAATGGATTTGGACCAATGTATAATGACATATGTACATGGTTATAATCTCATACAGAGTATTCTCACCACCCTAAAAATCCTCTGTGCTCTGTTATTTATCACTTTACTTCCCCCACCCCTCTCAACCACTGATCTTTTTATTGTTTCCATAGTTTTGCCTTTTCCAGAATATCATACAATTAGAATCATACCTTGTGTGGCCTTTTCAGTTTGTCTACTTTCACTTAGTAACATGCATTTATGGTTTCTCCATGTCTTTTCATGGCTTGATAGCTCATTTCTTTTTAGTGCTGAATAATGTTTCATTTCTGGCTGTACCACAGTTTACTTATCCATTCACTTTCTGAAGGACATCTTGGTTGCTTCCAAGTTTTGATAATTATGAATAAAACTGCTAAAAATATCCATGTGAAGGTTTTTTTTCTATGATGTAAGTTTTCACCCTCTTTGGGAGTTAGATCATGTGGTCAGAGTATATTTAGTTTTGTGAGAAACCACCAAACTGTCTTCCAAAGGGGCTCTACCATTTTGAATTCCCACCAGCAATGTATGAATACTGCTGTTCCAAAATCTTCCCAGCATTTGGTGGTGTCAGTGTTCCAGAGACTGACTATTCTAATAGATGTGTAATAGTATCTCACTGTTGTTTTAATTTGCATTTTGCTGATGACATATGATGTAGAGCATCTTTTCATATGCCATCTGTATATCTTTGGTGAGGTGTCCATTTGGGACACTGGAGTTCCTTAATCAACTCATTGAAATTCTTTTTCCTTTCTTCCACACAACTTTTGAACTCAGGTTTTGATCTTTTAAAAGTTATTTATTAACCGCTCAAGTAATACATCTCTGTTGTGGAAAAATACAGAAAATAAAAGAAGAAAACATTTAATTACCTACAAAACTACCACCCAGAGATAACAGAGTACTTCGGTATATAATTTTCAGACTTTTTTTTTTCTGTTCATATATGTTGGTATGTGCCTGTGTTTTACAAAAATAGTATTATATTATACATGCTCTTTTATGCTTTGCTGTTTTAGTTATCTATTTGTTTTGAAGACTTTGTGTTTCAGTAAATACATAATTATTCTTAATTTAGCTGTTAATCTTTTTTTCTGTGTGTGGTACACGGGCCTCTCACTGTTGTGGCCTCTCCCGTTGCGGAGTACAGGCTCCGGACGCGCAGGCTCAGCGGCCATGGCTCACGGGCCCAGCCGCTCCGCGGCATGTGGGATCTTCCCGGACCGGGGCATGAACCCGTGTCCCCTGCATCGGCAGGTGGACTCTCAACCACTGGGCCACCAGGGAAGCCCAGCTGTTAATCTTGATCAACAAGTTTAGACTCATAACCTAAGAGCTGGAAGGGACCTTAGGGATAATATTATTTAGCCTGCTCATCTTATAGATTAAGAAGGAAGCTGAGGACTTCCCTGGTGGCGCAGTGGTTAAGAATCCACCCGCCAGTGCAGGGGACATGGGTTCGAGCCCTGGTCCAGGGAGATCCCACATGCCGCGGAGCAACTAAGCCCATGCACCATAACAACGGAGCCTGCTCTCTAAAGCCCAAGAGCCACAACTACTGAGCCCACGTGCTACAACAACTGAAGCCTGCGGGCCTAGAGCCCATGCTCCACCACAACAGAAGCCACTGCAGTGAGAAGCCTGCGCACTGCAGTGAAGAGTAGCCCCCGCTCGCTGCAACTAGAAAAAGCCTGCGTGCAGCAGTGAAGACCCAATGCAGCCAAAAGAAAAATTAATTAATTAATTAATTTTAAAAAAAGAAGGAAGCTGAGAAAGGTAAAATGGCTTATTTCATGCCATTGGTCAGTGGAAGAGCCAAAACCAAAACTCACAACATCTAGTACCTTGTCCGACTCTCTTTCCATAATTTTACAGCTTCATTCTCTTTCCTCGCAGCTCTGTTCTCCGTTTTTTGCTGAATCCCTCATATGGTACAACTGTCACACAGGGGTAGTAAACCTCCATTTGAGCTCATGCTATTTACTGTTTCAGGAGTTACTTCTTCCATCTCTACCTATAGCCTAATTTTTCCCTTCTTGTACACTGACAATTAGCATCTCTACAACTTAACCTTCCTTTCCTCAAGTTCCTGCCAATCACAGAGTACTCTCGTATCACTAATGACTCAGAGAATGAGCCAGGGGAGGGAGTCTTTCTCATGGATAAATATGATTTGACCAGAAGGAAATGAATGGAGAACATGTCCCAGATCCCACATGGGCTTGTGAAGGTGGCAGGCGCTGGACTACACAGTTGCACTTAGGGCCCTGGCGTTGTTAATTGAGCATTACTGGACTTCACAGCTGTCATTCTTATACTCCTGTCTCTCAGGAGACTGTGGCCCTCCTGAGAATCCAACTCATGGCTATTTTGAAGGAACAGATTTCAACTCGGGATCTACCATTACTTATTACTGTGAAGCGAGGTAAGTGTATTGCAGCCTTTTAAATATGAGACCTTGCCCATTGACTAGTAGCCTTGTTTTGGAAAAGACCCAGTCTATCTCCGCCTAGTCCCCTGATTACTTAGCACATTCTGATATATATTTTTTTGAATTGATTTTTAAACATTTTTTTAAATTAATTAATTTATTTTTGGCTGCGTTGTTTCTTTGTTGCTGTGCGTGGGCTTTCTCTAGTTGCAGAGAGCGGGGGTTACTCTTTATTGCAGTGCGTGGGCTTCTCGTTGCGGTGGCTTCTCTTGTTGCTGAGCCCAGGCTCTAGGCCCGCGGGCTTCAGTAGTTGTGGCACGTGGGCTCAGTAGTTGTGGCTCGCAGGCTCTAGAGCGCAGGCACAGTAGTTGTGGCTCATGGGCTTCGTTGCTCCGCAGCATGTGGGATCTTCTCGGACCAGGGCTCGAACCCGTGTCCCCTGCATTGGCAGGTGGATTCTTAACTACTGTGACACCAGGGAAGTCCTACACATTCTGATTTTGAGAGCTGCTTTAGCCCACTGCCAGCTCTCCCCAAGCCCTAGAAGACAGACTGATCCTCCTGTTTATCCTAATAGAAGTATCACTCTTTTTTCTCTTAGCTAAGACAAGATAAAATATTTAAAATGTATGTTTTTCTGGGGCTTCCCTGGTGGTGCAGTGATTAAGAATCCACCTGCCAATAAAGGGGACATGGGTTCGAGCCCTGGCCCAGGAAGATCCCACATGCCGCAGAGCAACTAAGCCTGTGCGCTACAACTACTGAGCCTGCGCTCTAGAACTTGTGTGCCACAACTACTGAGCCCATGTGCCACAACTACCAAAGCCCGTGCATCTAGAGCCTGTGCTCTGCAACGAGAGAAGCCACTGCGATGAGAAGCCCACACACCGCAACGAAGAGTAGCCCCTGCTCGCTGCAACTAGAGAAAGCCTGTGCACAGCAAAAGACCCAATGCAGCCACCCCCCCAAAAAAAAATGTTTTTCTAAGCAGTCTCAGTCCCAGAACAAAAAGTCAAAAAAACCCCACAGAATATATGGAAGTACAGATATAGAATTATTTAGAATAGAGATTCTTAGGACATAGTAATTAAAGTCTAACCTTAACTTAGACTGCCTGGTCACCTGCTTACAGATCTCCTAACCTTTTCTTTTCCTGGCCTCAATCTTATTAACCCAGAGTCATGTGACCTCACTGGCATTTCAATCTCATTATTTACCTCCAATGCATTTTGCCATCAACTCTCATGTTTTTCTGATTAAGAGCTGAGGCTCCTTTTAAGCAGTTCCCCAAGATTTATTTCAAGGCTGTCTCTAGCTTTCTACTCCTTTTTAGAGCATAGATGACAGATGCTTTTTTTTTTTTGCGGTACGCGGGCCTCTCACTGTTGTGGCCTCTCCCGTTGTGGAGCACAGGCTCCGGAAGCGCAGGCTTAGCGGCCATGGCCCATGGGCCCAGCCGCTCCGCGGCATGTGGGATCCTCCTGGACCGGGGCACGAACCTGTCTCCCCTGCATCGGCAGGTGGACTCTCAACCACTGCACCACCAGGGAAGCCCGACAGATGCCTTTTTAAAGTACTGAACAATGAAGAGGTTCCCCCCTCACCCTTCCCACCCAAAAACTGTGTGTGTAAAAACACATATTTAGAATTTTTCACTCCTCCATGTCTTACAGTCTGACTCATCACTTGGGTCCTCTCCGCCCCCAGGAGAATGATTTTACTTTATGACTGCTTTGTAATATTGAGATAACTTAAGCATGCATTAGGGCTCTGGGGCAGAAAAGTAGATTCTATTACAGTGTGAAATACTGAAACACTGTTACATAAAACCAGCTTTAGTTGCCCAGTTCAAGAAGTGGAAGTGTAAACGTTGTTGCCATTCTTACTTGCGTCCAGGTACTACCTGGTGGGCACACAGCAGCAACAGTGCATTGATGGGGAGTGGAGCAGTACCCTTCCGGTCTGTGAGTTGATCCGAGAAGCTCCCAAACCAGCTGAGTTGGAGTTGGAGAAGGCACTGGTAAGAGTGGACTCTTTTCTGTCTTATTCACAGCTGTGCCTCCAGGGCCTGGTGTCGCTCTTGGCATATGCTCAGTAAATAGCTGTTCTATTTGCAATGTCTTTGAATGGATTGGTCTTGGCCTGATTGTAGAGTGGGGCCTATAAACTAGTAACTCATGTTTTTGTATATGAATTCCCATTCTCCACCATCGTTAATACCTCATGAGGCCCTTTTGGTAGGGGTTGTTGTCTCATGTGCTTTAAAGAGCAAGGTAGAGCTTCCCTGGTGGCGCAGTGGTTGAGAGTCCGCCTGCCGATGCAGGGGATGTGGGTTCGTGCCCCGGTCCGGGAAGATCCCACATGCCGCGGAGCGGCTGGGCCTGTGAGCCATGGCCGCTGAGCCTACGCGTCCGGAGCCTGTGCTCTACAATGGGAGAGGCCACAACAGTGAGAGGCCTGCGTACCGCAAAAAGCAAAATAAATAAAGAGCAAGTTACATAAACTTATGTCTTAGACTGGAAGTATTGCTGCAAAAAGTCTCTAAAATTTTTCTAGACTTCAAAAAAAAAATCACAAAAATGCTGAACAGATCCATTTTCATTGAGACTCCTCTCTTAGTCTATATTTATTACTGGGATGACAAGTAGATTTAAGCCACTAAATTTTATTTTCAGAAAATAAAAAAGTACCTCAGGGGCAGGCAGTGATAACTTCCCCCAAGACACACCAAGTTGCAAGATTTTATATATATCTCTGTACCCCAGGGAGAAGAGAGGGACACTTGGCAGCATCCTGAAAGGGGCCCTAGGCAGCCCCCAACCAACCTGCAAATTTAAATGATTCATCATGTTGAAGACCCAGATCTGTACTGAAGCTAGCCTTGTTCTGAGCCCCCATTTGGGCACCTAAGCACTACTCATTAGCTTCCGAGTGTAGAGCTGAGTCTCAGTTCTTAAATTGTTAACTTCAAAAAATGTTCTTTCTTCAGCTTGCCTTTCAGGAGAGTAAGGAACTTTGCAAAGCCATAGTGAACTTTACACAAAGATTAAAGAAAAGTGGCTTAACGATGGAGAAAGAAAAATTTTTTCTGGAAATAAGGAAAGCTGAGTTGAAGACAAAAATGTTGCCCTGACATTGTCTGAGCAGACTGAGTAATAGAAATACTCCTATGAATAAAATTTCCTCTTGGCTCTGAAATTGGTTTCAGATTTTTCTTTCTTTGGGCCGAAATGCAACTTCATAGTAACCAGCTGCAGTTGCATGACGCGTGGGGTGTGTGTGTGTGTGTGTGTGTGTGTGTGTGCGTGTGTGTTGGATGTAGAATGATCAAGTGTGGTGATTGTCTAAGACCAGAATTAGAAACGCATTAATGGGAAGGGAAAGGTTTAATTTCCTGTCTGAAAGAGAATGGGAAGCTCAGATCACAGCTAAGGTACATGCCTTATTTTTTTTCTCTTTTCTTCTTTTGGCAGTGCCGCACGGGTTGGGGGAATCTTAGTTCCCCCATCAGGGATTGAACCTGGGCCCTTGGCAGTGAAAGCGTGGAGTACTAACCACTGGACTGCCAGGGAATTACTGTTTCATTTTTTAATATGAGATGCAAATTATTAACAAAAATTAACCCCCAATTAACCAAAACTTATGAGGCAAAAATTAATGTCTCATTTTGGGAAAATAGGCTCAGAACAGCTATAGCCTTAAAATGACTTATGGAGACAAAAGTAGAGTTAGAACCCAAACTCTCGCCTGGATCTCCCAGACATCTTGTTTATAAAACCAGGTTTCCAAACCTTCTGTGGTAATATTGCTCACTGCCTTTTGGATGAAACTTAGCCCTCAATTTGAGATGTTGCAACACATATGAATATATTTTCTTTTTTTTCCTTTTTGCGGTACGTGGGCCTCTCACTGTTGTGGCCTCTCCCGTTGCGGAGCACAGGCTCCGGACGCGCAGGCTCAGCGGCCATGGCTCACGGGCCCTGCCGCTCCGCGACATGTGGGATCCTCCCGGACTGGGGCACGAACCCACGTCCCCTGCATCGGCAGGTGGACTCTCAACCACTGTGCCACCAGGGAAGCCCTGAATATATTTTCTTATTCTTTTTTCAGAGGACGAAAGAAATAAGAATCCTTAGGTTTTCTTGTCAAGATTTTATACTGATCTGGTATGACAAGCTTCTCCCATCTCTGACTCTGACCTCTACTCCAAATGCATAGGAACTCTTGGTAAAATACAAACAAAATACAGAAAAGAGCCTGAAATAATGGAAAATCTCTAGGGGAAGTTATGAGGGAGAACAAGAAACAGCCTCTTGGGTAGCCTACAGTCTGTTAATAGACACATATATACATATCATTAATTCAGTGTGTTTAGAATGAAGCAAACCCCTCTCATGAAAACTGCTATGGGCGCTTGCATGGGAGGAGGCTGACTTCTGTCTTAAGAGGAGGACGAGGCAGGAAAATGGTCAAGGTAGACGGCACAGTATTTTTTTTTTTTTTTGCCGTACACGGGCCTCTCACTGCTGTGGCCTCTCCCCTTGTGGAGCACAGGCTCTGGACGCGCAGGCTCAGCAGCCATGGCTCACGGGCCCAGCCGCTCCACGGCATGTGGGATCTTCCCGGACCGGGGCACGAACCTGTGTCCCCTGCATCGGCAGGCGGACTCTCAACCACTGCGCCACCAGGGAAGCCCAAACGGCACGGTTTTTTGGATCCTTGAAAGTGATTACTATTTAGAGACAAAGATTAGGGAGAAGGATGTTCCAAGTGGAAAGAAGATTTGAGAAATGTAGTAAAAAGTCATAAGCTTTTATTTTTAATTGAAGTAGAGTTGATTCACAATATTATATTAATTTCAGGTGTACAACATGGTGATTCAATTGTTAATAGATTATATTCCATTTAAAGTTACAAAAAAATAATGGCTATATTTCCATGCTCTGTACAATATATCCTTATTGCTTAACTATTTTATACATAGTATTTTGTACTTCTTAATCTACTACCCCTATCTTGCTCTTCCTGCTTCCGTCTCCCCACTGGTAGCCACTAGTTTGTTCTCTATATCTGTGAGTCTGTTTCTGTTTTGTTATATTCATTCATTTATTTTATTTTTTTAGGTTCCACATACAAAGGATAACATAGAGTATTTTTCTTTCTCTGCCTGACTTATTTCACTAAGCATAATACCCTATAGGTCCAACCACATTGTTGCAAATGAGAGTCATAAGCTTTTTAACCAAGTAAATGGTTACTCCTACTCCTACAATTAATCTAAATTGACCAAAATTTCATTCATAGTGATAGAGTGGCATGGACATATATACACTACCAAACGTAAAATAGATAGCTAGTGGGAAGCAGCCGCATAGCACAGGGAGATCAGCTCGGGGGTTTGTGACCACATAGAGGGGTGTGTTAGGGAGGGTGGAAGGGAGGGAGACGCAAGAGGGAAGAGATATGGGAACATATATATGTATAACTGATTCACTTTGTTATAAAGCAGAAACTAACACACCATTGTAAAGCAATTATACTCCAATAAAGATGTTAAAAAAAAGGCCAGTTTATGGAGGCTTTTAAAGGGCAAGTTAGAGAATTTAAGCTTTATTTTGTAGGCAGTGAGTAGAGATGGAAAACTTTCAAGCAAGGAAGTGATAAGGACAGAACATAGATTTCTCTCACAACAGTATGTAGGACAGGTGTAGTAGGAAAAGAACTGAGACAGAGAAACCAATGAAAGGTCTATAGCAATAGATCCACCCGAGAGACAATGATGACCTGAACTGGTTTGATGACATTAGAAATAGAAAAGAGACAGCAGATTTGAGAGACATTGCAAGATCAAAACATCTTGTTAACTGATTGAACGTTGGAGGATGAGGGAGATGAAGTGTTTAAAGGTGAGGCTGAAACTCCATTCCAGGAAGCCTGGATTAACCTTGGGGTCAGAAGGTAAAGTTTCTGGGCAGGAAATGAGAAGTTGTCCTTTGTTGAGTATAAAGGTGCAATGAAAAATGTAAGCCTGAGTTTAGGAGAGTAATGAGAGATAAAGATGTAGTTATGGGGTAGCCCTCTTATAGGGAATAGTTAAAGCCACGAGAACAGGTAAGATAGATGTAAAGAGAAACATTTTTAAAAGGAAGGACTTGGGATTTATCTATATTTAGGGTTGAAAAGTAGGAAGACAGGTAATAACAATGAAAAAAGAGCAGTTAGTAAGATAGGAAAATCAGGAATGTTTAGGGTAATGGGAGCCAAAGGAGAAGAGAGTTTCAGAAAAGAGATGATCTGCAGCATTAGAGGCTGCCGAGAAGTCATAAGTGTTGAGTTAAAGAAATTGTTGATTTGGAGACAAGGGCGCACCTCACAGAGGTGTGTCAGTAAAGGTGGGAGGAAGCCAGATTGAAGACCACAATGGGAGGGGTGGGGAGTGATTATAGAGAAAAAGTAGGCAGGAAACATAGGAGATTATTTTGAGCCGTTCAACATCTCACAACAGAAGAAAACTTGAATTTGAAGTTTTGGCAAGACTGAGGGAACATTGCAGGATGGAAGATACATTGAAAATAAGGAAGGAAAGAAAAGAAACCTCTTCTGAAACAGGAGTGAAGAGGGAAGACAATCTGAGGCAGATAGAAGCTAACGTGGAATGATTTCTTAGTAAAGTAGGAGGCAAGATCATCTGCTGAGAGTAAGACAATTTGGTGACCTGGAGAGAAAAATCTGGAATAGTCACTATGGCAAGTAAAGAAAAGGATTCCAGCTGATTGAGAAATGGTATTTGAAGACCCAGCTTTAAAGGTTATATTTCCTCCAACTTCGTTCTCAAGACTGCATAGTTTTGTATCCTCTTTTATACTCATTCTTGTCAAATCAAAAATCAGCAAATCAGCCTCCCCTTTGTGACTTGGTCCATGCTTAAACGCTTCTCTCTCTCTTTTTTCTTTTGGCCCTGCCACATGGCTTGCAGGATCTTAGTTCTCCGACCGGAGCGCAAACCTGGGCCCAGCAGTGAAAGCACCGAGTCCTAACCTCTGGACCATCAGGGAATTCCTGGTCTATGTTCTCTTTACCTCTAGTATCTTTCTTATTTTCATCTAATAATTTCCACTTGTCATTCAAAGCCCTGCTCAAATCTCCTGTCTTTTGTCAAATCTTCTGCTGTGGTTCAACTCCTTTTCTGAAGACTTTATAGGACTTTTGGTGTTTATTACAGAAAAGGTGAAGTGGTCAGGAAGAATTGCTCTTTAGTAGCAGTCCCCTGAACATACAAACCTTAATCCTGAGGATTAAGAGCTTAATTGGATAATGTCAGGGTTTGTGGTCCTTCTTAGGACCACATGTGATAACAAACATGGCTGGCCCTTTGTTGCATCCTTCTGAGGAACACTCAGTGATAGACCAACTTCTGGAGGTCGTGTATTTCTGGAGTACTGATCATGTGCCAAGCATCTCAGCCTATTGCCGGAACTCTTCACCCTCTGTACTTTCTTGGAGTGGGATGGAGACCAGTACAGGGGAAGGTCATCTGTCCCTGAACCCAAGGAAAGCCTGCTGGACCTAGAATCACAGAAAGTGGATCATTTTTGTGGACCTAGTCTGAACCCTGCAGTATCTAAGGTTTCCAGGCTAGCTGGTTTGCATCTTGTATAACCCTCTTTTGTTTATAAAAAGAAAAAAAAGAATTCTGGCGTCAAATTTATATTACCTTTCCACTTAGGGGAAATGGTTGGCACAGGAGAAAGTAAACAATTGCGACATGTTATCAAGAAAGAGGGCTAGTGAAGAGGAAGGTGATTAGATAAACACGGTTGCTTTACTTATGCTGTTAATCATTCACTGAGCCAGTAGGGAGTCTCTGCCCATCCATTTATATTTGGCCATCCCTGAACAGCCAACCACATGGCTGGAATTCAGGGACTTTTTGGTGGAGCAATTACTAGCCAGCTTCAGGGTGCTCTGGTAAACTCTTATCTGGGGAGGAACTAAGCCTATTACAGAACAAAGCAGTTTTCCTCACTTACACACTACCCAAGGCACGATGACAGAGTCTTCTTCCTCGGCTACCTGCAGGTAGGTGGAGTATCCAGGGCACCTTGGGGGAAAGGCTGGTAGTTTGGCCCTTTAAGGAATACAAGATTAGAAGGATAATGCAGAGACCAAACTTGGGGGTGTTTTCAACAGAAATCTTTTCAGGGATACTGCATTAGGGGACAGTGTGACTTGGAAAGTACTTTTAACCCCTACTGAGCCTCAATTTTCTATTATAAATAGGGGAATAATAATGCATGCTAATAAAATACACTGAAGCAAAAAAGAAGTAAGAAGTTGCTCTTATTATTGCATCTAAAAGTTGAGTGTGTTTGTTTGTTAATCCTTTACTACCTCTCCACGTAGGGCAGCTGAGGCAGGATGTAAGCCAGATGTCCCAAAGAGAGTCACAGGAGACCTGGTTTTCAGAGTCTACATTCTGAAAATTGGTGCAATTTCCTTTAGAGATTTTATTAACCCCTCTACATCTCCTCCACCACTGATAGCAAAGACCTTTAGATTTAATCACAAGGAGGATATTGGTCAGCCTCCAGTTAGTTTCTGAAGCTAGAAGCCTTTATTGCCCTCATCTCCTTTCTCTCCCTCACTTTTTGAATCTGGCAATGTTGATTAACTTCACTTCTTGAAATTCCCTTCTCCCTTGGTTGAGCAAGACGTAATACTTCTCTGGTTTTAGTTTTAATTCTTCAACCACCCTTCTCTTTGCTGACTCCTGTTCTGTCCCTAAATGTAGTACTAAAGGAGAATACAAAGTAGAGTGCCCAGAAGAGGAAGAAGCATCAAAGAAGTTTTGTATTAAGTGTAGAGATACATTTGAATATAATATGGGTACAGAAGGAAGGAGCTGATAGAGAGATAAAGAAATTCTAGGAAAGAAGAGAATTTTGTGGAAGCAAGTTCTTTCTGGAGTCTGAAAGTTATGTGATTGAGAGTGCAGGTGTAAGTCAGGAGACACTCCATCTGAGATTGGAGAAAAATTAATTCTTTCCAGAGGTATCTGAATTTTTAAAAAGGGAGTTTAGATAAAATAAATACATTAACTTAAAAAGTAATCTCTAATGGGAGGAGGAATTTGGAGGCTGAGGATTTTCCCAGAGCCTCTCAAATTGTACTGCCTCGGCAAGTGCCAATGGTATTTTTCATAAGAGACCCTCCATGGTGACTATAGTTCTTGAGCTGGTTTCATTTCTATATGAATTTAAAAGGTGATGATGTCATTGAAATAAGAGGGCATTTGCTAGGGAAGTCTTAGATTTTCAGTGGGCAATTACAGAATTCTAGGGTTTGTAGGGAATAGAAAGATAATCCAAGTTTAATGTCATCATTTTAAGGGTGAGAAACTGAGATCTGAGGAGCTGATGTAGCTTCTTCAAGGTCATAGAAATTGACTGGTATTGCTGGGACTCAAATTCAGGTCTCCTCAGCTCACAAGTCCTAGGCTCCATCTCCATACTCTGTGGTTTGCTGAGTCCTATGCAGGCTCTGCTGAAGGACCACAGTGGGTCGTGATGATGAATTGTAAATGCTACACCTGGCCCACTGAGCCACTGCACATCCTGAGAACTAGTAAGGGAAGTCGAATCACTGAATCATCTCTTCAAAATTTATAAAGCACTTCCTACATATTATTTCATTTGGTCCTCAGTAGGTATTTAGTCATTCTCACTCTGAAGGTAAAACAAAATTAAATTTCATTTATTCATTCTCACTCTGAAGATAAAACAAAATTAAATTTCATTTATTTCACGTTTATTGGATAACTATTATTATGCCAGTTAATATTGGGTTAGAAAGTGGAAGGCTGAATAAACACCCTCTTTGTCTCCAAGGGACCTATAATCTACTGCAAGAGGCAAAAGTGAATAGTTACAATACAGTGTGGTGTTACAATGAAGGTATCAGCAAAGTATTAGGGAAGCATAGCAGAGACTGATATTTCCTGAGGAGAGGGTTGGGCAGTTCTTCACCAAGGAGGTGGCATTTGATCTGGATAGTGCATCACGGGGAGGCTGGAGGTAAGAGTATTCATGCACAAGAGACATCATACGATAATGCTTGAAGGTGTTTAGAAAGTTCCAGGATATGTTTTGGGAAAGGTAAGCACTTACATGTGGTTGAAGCACAATGTTTTAAGTGAGCAGAAGTAGAGGGAGAGTTGGGAGAGTTGTGGGGACCTAGAGAATTGGGGACCATGGATATTTTTAAGTAAATTGCTTTTTAGGAATATAACTGCATCAACATGGAAGGTGGCTTACAGTTGTTGAAGGCTTTTGCTGTGGTGGAGGCTGGGGTGAAGGGAACTAGGAGAACATAAACCAGGACTATGGAAGTGGGTATAAGAGAGAATGACAGATTCTCGCGTTGCTACAGCCAATGGGACAAGACTTGGTGACTCTGAATATGGAAAGGTGGCAAGCGAGAGGAGGCTAGGATGATTCAGGTTTCTAGTCTGGGAGACTGGATGGTGATTATTACCTTGGCTGAGACAGAAAGCAAAGGTGAAGCAGTGTTGAAAGGAAGATAGTGTGTTTAGTTTGGGATATGTTGGATTCAAGGTGCCTGGGAGATACAAATGAAGCAGTTGGAAATACTGAGCTGAACCTTGAGTCGTATTATAACAAATTTTGAAAAAGGGTTTTTGTTTTGGTTTGGTTTTTGCTTAAATAAGAAATCTAAGAAGTGGTTGTCAGGAACTGGGGGGTGGGAGAAACATGGAGAGGTTGGTAAAGGGATATAAGTTTTCAGCTATAAGATGAAGAAGATTTGAGGATTTAATGTTAAACATGGTGATAACACTGTATTGTACAATTGAAATTTGCTAGGAGAGTAGAACTTAAATGTTATTTCCAGAAAGAAAAAAGAAGATACGCTTCTATGTGGAATCTAAAACAAACAAACAACAACAACAAAAAACCCAGAACAAATTTATAGAAAGAGACTTGTTGTTACCAGAGGTGGAGGGTGGGGGTGGGGTGGGGGGAGGAATTGGAAGAATGTGGTCAAAAGGTACAAGCTTCCACTTATGAGATAAATAAGTGCTAGGCATGCAATGTACAACATGATGACTACAGCTAACACTGCTGCATGATATATAGGAAAGTTGTTGAGAATTAATCATGAGTTCTCATCACAAGGAAAAATTTCTCCTTTTTATTTTCTTTGTTTTCTTTTTTTAAATTTTAAGTGTTACTACATTTAAATAAAATATATATATATATATATTTATTTGACTGCATTGGGTCTTAGTTGCTGCACGGGGGATCTTTGTCTTAGTTGCTGCATGGGGCATCTTTGTTGTGGAGTGTGGGCTCAGTAGTTGCAGCACGTGGGCTCTCTAGCTGTGGTGCTCGGGCTCCGGGTGGTTGCCCCAGGGCATGTGGGATCTTAGTTCCCCAACCAGGGCGCGAACCCACATCCCCTGCATTGGAAGGAGAAGTCTTAAATGCTGGACCACCAGGGAAGTCCTCTTTGTTTTCTTTTTATTGTATCTATATGAGAAGATAGAGGTTTGCTGGACCTATTATGGTAATCATTTCACAATATGTGTAAATCAAATCTTCATGCTGTACAACTTAAACTTATGCAATGATGTATGCCAATTATTTTTCAATGAAACTGGGGGAAAAAGATAAATATGTGATGTGATGGATGTGTTAATTAATTAGATGGGGGAGCAGGGGGAAATCCTTTCATAATGTATACGCTTGTCAAATCACCATGATGTACACTTTAAGTATCTTACAATTTAAGTATGTCTCAATAAAGCTGAAATTAAAAAAAAAAAAAGAAATCCAACAGTCAAAAGTTTTAATTTACATTCAGGATTTTAAGTGAAGAAGAAAGTGTAACAATTTATTTTTGGATTTGCAAAGAAAACTCACAAGTATTTATAACTTTCAAAAACAGAATAGTTAATTTAAATATTATCCAAGACAAAAAATAATTTGCTAAGATAACCAGTCAGAATTATAGACTTTTCCAGGGTTGAAGACTATGCTCAAGTGGTAGAGAAACAATCTCCTTTGTTAGATATAACATTTGCAGGTCAATTTTATGATGTAGATATCTGCTTTTCTGTAGCTTCAGGGGAAGAGAAAAAAATTCCTTCTTATTTTGCTGAAATTTCTTTCACCGACTTTTAGAAAGATCCACAGTCATGAGGCTCAGCACAGGAATTTTCTAATGATTAACAAAAGTAAAGGAGGCAGGCCTGAATGGCTCAAAATTGACATGTGGTAAGTAATAGGGCAGAGTAAGGTTTTTTTTTTTTTTTTTTTTTTTTTTTTGCGGTACGCGGGCCTCTCACTGTTGTGGCCTCTCCCGTTGTGGAGCACAGGCTCCGGACGCGCAGGTTCAGCGGCCATGGCTCACGGGCCCAGCTGCTCCGCGGCATGTGGGATCTTCCCAGACCGGGGCACGAACCCGCGTCCCCTGCATCGGCAGGCGGACTCTCAACCACTGCGCCACCAGGGAAGCCCCAGAGTAAGATTTTTTATTAACAATAGAGTTTATGGAACATGTATGTTTCTGCACTTACAGGAGACAACGGGGCCCAGAGGTCTGTGAGTGATTCATGGATGATGGTCAAAGTCATGGGGTGGATGAGTTCCTTACAGGAAGACATCCTGATGAGGGAAGAATAAGCCCAGGACGGACCCTGCCGTGGGTGCCAGCTTTGCTGCTCTGGGTGCGGCACTGGGTTTCGCTGTTATCACGGGCCACAGTGAAGACCTGACCAAGACTTCTGCCCCAAGTCCAGCGTGTTTTCCTCTTCACCAGGGCTTAGCTAAAGTTCCCTGGAATTGCAGCCATTATAATTTTATATCATTATCATGATGATGTTTTGACTCTAGGAGTTCTCATTCTGTCAGAATCACCTTCCGACACCAGTTCTGTCACCCTTTTCCTTAACGTTTCTCATGAATATTTACTATGTGCTGTCCATGCTCCAAACCAAGCCCTCTCATCAATTCTGGGAGACATGTGTAGTTATTTTTATTTTATGAAAAAGGAAATTGAAGCTTAGAGGAGCTTAGAGGGCTGAGTATCTTGCCCATGGGTACACAGTTCCCATGTGGTGGAACCAGCTTTGAACCTGCATGGCCTGGGTCTGATTCCATGCCCAGGGTCTGGCCACACACTATCCTGCTGTGTCCCCAGCACTGTGTCTGTGGCCCTGTTACAAGACTGCGTGATGTAAATCCCTCACCGCAGGGTAGGGTCTGTACGTGTGGCTGCCTTTTCGCTCCTGTCATAACCTGTGGTGTTTGTTTATTCCTTCCCTCCTTACTATCCTATGTTTTATGGTTGATGATATGATAACTTCGGGTTAAGGATGGGGAATAGCCGAGAGTAAAATCGCTAGGGTCTGTTCTTATTAAGATGTGCCTTTTTTTTTTTTTTTTTTTGCGGTACTCGGGCCTCTCACTGTTGTGGCCTCTCCCGTTGCGGAGCACAGGCTCCGGACGCGCAGGCTCAGCGGCCATGGCTCACGGGCCCAGCTGCTCCGCGGCATGTGGGATCTTCCTGGACCAGGGCACGAACCCATGTCCCCTGCATCGGCAGGCGGACTCTCAACCACTGCGCCACCAGGGAAGCCCAAGATGTGCCTTTTTAAAAAATCAGCTAAAATCTGACCTTGACACAGCAAACACTGTAAGAATAGATATGGAACGGTGTTATTTTTCTTTAAAACATATTTTAGCACTAGGTGCTTTTGAGTGTAAATTCAACAAACATTTATTGAGCACTTTGAATGAGGCACGGCGCTAGATACCATGTAGGGCATGATTAAGAGCTCACCTTCTGACTTCAAGGAACTTATGGTCCAGTGGGGAAGACAGACTTCAGATGTCAGTTAAGCCAAGTCAGAATCAGAGTTATACACACTCAATTGTAATTGGAAGTTAGAGTCTGGTCTGGAGGATAGGAGGGGACATTGGAGAAGGGACGGCTACAATAAGTAGGAATTAAAGAGGAAAGTGTGAGAGGGAAGATGATACGGGCAGGGGTAGGAGGTAAGAAAGTGTTTGGAAATGTCAGGGATCCAGGGTGTCCAGACCAGCTGGATTATAACTAAAAAGTTAATCATTGGAAACCAGTTTGGTGAATGCCCATTCCTGAAGGATCAGTTCACTGAAATCGATCTGTTGAATTTATCACATTATCAATTTACTTAATGTTGTTCTAAGATATATTCATTTTGAATACATTCAATGATTATAAATATTCTTTTTGAACATAGCGAATGAATATGTTCTTTGAAGCAGCATTTTCAGTATTTTTGTTACCTGCAACTGTCTCCAGTCTCATGAGACTGCTAGCACAGAAGGAGTAGAGACTAGAGATCAGGATGGAGGTATTAGGAAAAGAGAGAGGGGGAAACAAGAAAGGGGCTCAGAACCCTGGTCCTGGCTCTTCTCAATTCATTCAGTACAAATTCTGCAAACATATTTTTAGTAACCAACGTATTTGATAAATTGTTCAACAGGTTAAACTTATTTTTTGGTGGAATTGTTCTAGTGACCGTGTCCAGAGATCATGGGATAGGATGTACGTGGGGTGGAGTTGCCCACAACTGACAGCAGGTGGAGGACTGAATGTGAGAACTGAGTTTTAGAAAGATAAGTTTAGATGAGTCCTTGCTCAATGAAGAAGTTGGGGCCCTACACATAGTGTGAAGGGCCACTATGAACTTTTTTCCCCTCAGTTTGGGACAGAAACATCTTTGAGGGAAATATTGAGGGGACTCCCTTTATCTAAATGGATATGCAATTAGTATGAATTATGGACACATGTGGAGCGTAAGAATCGTGTGGATCTAACAGAAATATCAGAATAAAAGATGAAATTTAGTATTTCATTGGGACTTAACTTCATATATTCCTTTGAGGACAGAGACTATTTCTAATGTAAATTTAAGGTATACTGTTTATTTCCAACGGGAACAGGAGTGTGGTGAAGAGAAAAACATCCTTCATGATTTTGCTTTAAATATGTCTTTAAATAGTCTGATTAAGTAATGAAAGTACATTTGTCCCATATATTTTTATTTTTGTTTATATATCTATATATATCTACATATATCTATATCTATAGATAAAATGATTTTTTTCCAAAACTGCAAATTGCTTGGTTTATTGCCTTGGTTGACAGTTGTCATGAGGAACTCCCAATGTTATACATACTGATCCAACTCTTTTTCTCTATCTTATCATTTTCTGCTTTAAAAAAATTTTTGAACTATTATTATTTTAATTAAAAAAATATTTTTGGCTGCATTTGGTCTTTGTTGCTGCATGTGGGCTTTCTCTAGTTGCGGCAAGTGGGGGCTACTCTTCTTTGTGGTGTGCAGGCTTCTCATTGTGGTGGCTTCTCTTGTTGTGGAGCATGGGCTCTAGGCACACGGGCTTCCGTAGTTGTGGCACACGGGCTCAGTAGTTATGGCTCGCAGGCTCTAGAGCATGGGCTCAGTAGTTGTGATGCACGGGCTTAGTTGCTCTGTGGCATGTGGGATCTTCCTGGACCAGGGATCTAGTCCGTGTCCCCTGTGTTGGCAGGAGGATTCTTAACCACTGCGCCACCAGGCAAGTCCTGTTTTGTTTTGTTTTACATTTGTTTCCTTTTCTCTAACTCCTCTGCTGTTTCCTTGGTCAGATCATCTTTGTGGCTCACCTGGCCAATCACAATTGTCTTCTTAATCAACCCCTCCATTTCTCCTCTCTGTTCACTTCAATCTATCATGTATGCATCTACTCTAGTGATCTTAAAGCACAATAATGTGTCACTCTAAGGACATATTAAAAACAAATAAAGCAAAACCAAAATCTAAACAACAAACAATGGCTCTTACTCCCGAAAGAATAGTGTCCATAAGTTCCTAACCTTGGCCCTTACAACCCATTCAGACACACCTATGAGCTGCCTCCTACTTAACAACCATCTCCAACACCTTACTTTGCAGCCAAATTGTAGTGTTATCTACTGCTCCCCCAATTTGCCCTGCATCCATTTTCTAACATTTACAGCATACCTGACTCAGATTCAGCCACCTACCATCTCTCCACTTGGAATTAATCTCTCTTAAGAGCAGAGTGCTTCTGCAGAGGTTAACACCCACTGTTTTGTGTTGTAACATTTATGCGCCTATCTTTTCTTTCACTCTAGGCTGTAATTTCTTCAAGACATGGATCCCATAGTATTGATCCTAGTGCTTTATGACAAACAGGAATTCAATGATTGTTTATTAAATTGAGTTCTTTCAGCAGAAAAGTGTCAGTGAAGCAACAGAGAGCTCCAGTTATGATCCTTCATAGAAAGGGGACAATGGCATCTTGGCCTTTCTCTGGGCCCTGGAGAGTCTCTGATCCAATTCTGTTCCAAGTGACCGTGGTTGCTGCTCTGTTGGCTACTGTTCTTGGTGAGTAATAGGGAGACAAGTTCAGATTGTCAACAAACATTCAAGATCATCTACTCATTCACTTTCAAGACTAGCGGAGAGCTGATTAAGCTTTTAGCAGAAATCCAGCTTCAGCAACAAAGGGTTTATTTGATCAGAAGTTTGGAATTCACTTGGAATTCTGAACTTAAGGGGATTTGGAATTATTTAGAATATAAGGGGAATTTGCTTTACCCATAAAAGAGTCCATTTTATAGACATTTTCCGTTAGAATTTCTTCTCCAGGAATTTCCAAAACTATTTGTCCCCAACCAAGACTTGAAACAAATCTGTATTATCTGTCAGCCTGACTAAACAATCTTCACTGTCTGTGGGTTTATCCAGAATGGACAGGGGAAGTATATTATTCTACTGTGGCTCCTGAAAGGTAAATCAGCCCTATATTTCATTCTTGCAGGCAAAGCAGGATGAAGATTTTTATGCTTCAAGGGCTCTATACGTCTCCCTTCAGATCACTCAAAATCCAAAGGGTACAAAAGAGTACAAATGAGAAATGTTATTCTCATCCTTCTCCCAGCCACCCAGTTTCTGTTCCCTGAGTCAACCTATGTTACATAATGTTATTATTAATGAAATAATGTTTCTGTTGAAGGAAATTGTAGGACTTCTGGATTTGCATGGATATATCTGAGTCAGCAGATATGGGGAAACTGATAGGCTGATGAAATCATGTCTGCCATCCTTTTAAGTTAAATCATCTCATTTACAGGAGAGAAGGGGTGAAAAATTTATGGCTTTTATCAGGATCATTGTCATTAATCAACAAACATGTATTACTAATTATTCACTGGATTCACTGAACAGTGGGGATAATAGGAGTTACTATTTTTCTTGATTAGAGGAGAAAAGAATGGTTCCTGCTCTAAAGTAATGCTACTGAAATTTTAAGATGCTGTGTCCCAAGCTATAACTTTTGGTGTTTTGTCATTTTGGTGTCCAGGCAATTGTGGTCCTCCACCTTATTTACAATTTGCTTCTCCAATAAATGAGTTGAATGAGACAGAGTTCGAAACTGGAACTACTCTGAAATACAGCTGCCGCCCTGGCTACAGTAGGACAAGTTCAAGAAGTCATGGTGTTACCTGTGACTCAACAGGCAGTTGGAAATACAGGGAATTCTGTGTCAGTAAGTATGAACATTTATTTTTCTTATTTGTGCTTTTTACTTCTTTGCAAATTTATCTCAGGAACTAAGCTTTATGAATGCAAATGAGTGTCTTGGGTCACTAAGAAACAATTCGGTTTGTCAGTTACTGATTTCAATGTACACATGTGTGCCACTTTTTGAAAAACATAAACAAACAAATGAATAAAACAAAAAAATTGGGAGCCACCTAGTTGCATTGGAAAATGTCTATCCTTTACAATATATTCAGTAAGAAATTTTTTTTGGAAGTGAACTACAAATGCAATTTTAGTACGCTGAAAACTAGATTCACTCTATAAAATTATAAAAAGTTATGTTGCTAGAAAATGGCAATGCAGTTTTCAAAGAAACCTCACCCCAAATATATGCTGTGTTTGGAAGAAGATGCTGTTATTCACTTAGTTGAGAATAAATTCTGTGATGTTTTTCCAGTAGTAGGGGTATACACACACAATCTATACTTTTTTTGTTTCTTTTGTGACCAAGGACATGCATTTTGAGTGGCTTAAGTTCAAAGTACACACTGGAGATGTAGAATGGAGCTTAGCTCCCTGGTCAGTGTGTTAAATCCTGGGCCATAGACTTTATTACCACAGTGATCCATCAGCTCTCTTTTCTAATGCCATATCCATGAGTACATGTAATCACTAATCATCATTTTAATTTTTCTCTCAGAGAAACGATGCGGAAGCCCAGGAGAATTACTTAACGGGCAAGTGACAGCTAAGACAGATTACTCTTTTGGATCACAAATAAAATTCAGCTGTTCAGAAGGGTGAGTGAGAGGCAAGCTAGAGACGATACTTTTCTTTTAAATTAATTTTTAAAAAATAGCTAATGTATTCATATATTAAAAAAAGATGTAGAAAGGAATACATTGAGAATTCTCACTTCCAGTCCATTGCCATTGCACCATTCCTTTCCATCCTTAAACAGGGATCCACCTTTACTGGCTTCTTATGTACCTTTTCAGTGTTTACTTTTACATATACAAGCTAAGAAATTAGTATATATTTTTATTTTGCACCTTTCCAATAAGAAAAGTAGTTTTTGAATCTTGCTTTATTTTTTACTTACCAATATAAACAGGAGATATCTCTATGTTTGTGCATAGAGAGGTCTCTCATTAATTCCCTTTTACAACTGCATAGAATTTTATTGTGTGATGTATCATGGATTAATAATCTCTTTGATGGATCCATGAATATTTCCAATCTTTTGCTGTTCTAAACTATGCTCTAATACATAACCTTGTACATATAAGTCATATCTGTAGGGTAAATTCCCAAGATGGGATTCCTGGGTCAAAGAATACATATATTTGAAAATTTGAAAGTTATTTCCAAATTGCTCTCTGTAGGAGTAACATGGTTTTACAGAGTATACAAATGTCTGTCTCTCCATAAACTTTCCAACTAAGTGTGCTGTCAAACTTTCAAACCTTGTAAAAATTTTGAAAAATTTCCTATTTTGGAGGTAACAATGAAATCTTACTATAGTTTAAATGTATAGTTCACTTATTCTGAGTAAAATTGAGCATATTTTAATATGTTCAAGAGATGTTTACACTTATTGTGAATAAATATTTGTGAATTACTTGGCATGTACTTTGCCTCTTTTTTCTATTAACCTGTTGACCATTTTATTCTTAATTTCTAAGCTATATACATACACATATTCACATGAATCTATGTGTATTAGGGTTTAGACCTTGTTTCTGATATGAGCTGCAACTTTTCCCTCAAGTATATTAGTTTTCTTTTGACTTGGCTTTGGTACGTTTTTTCTTGAAGAGAAATTTCTTTATGTTGTCAAATTTATCAGTCTTCCTTTTAAAAAGGCTTCTGAATTTCAGGTCTTAATTTAAAAGGTCTTCCCAAATACAAGATTTTGAACTATTTGCCTAGATTTCTTCTACTACTTTTTATGCTTTCATATTTATTAATATTTAAAGCTTTGATCCATTTGGAGTCATTATAGAGTATACGGTATGAGGTACATGTCCCAGTCTGTATTTTTCCATATGGCTTTCCTATTATCCATACATTATTTATTAAAAAGTCTATCTTCAATTTACTGATAGGAGAGTGTTTTTTGATACTATATGAAATTCTTATATATATCTGCGTTTATTTCTGGACTTTCTATTCAATGCTGTTGTTTTGCCTATACATTAATATACACATTTCACAGTCATCTACTTACTGATGTTTTATAATATAGTTTAATAATAATATGGGTAGTCCTATCTTATTACCTTTCTTTTCTAGGATTTTCCTGACAATATGTATTTGTATATTTTTCTATGTGAACTTTAAAGTTAGGCATATTTAAAAATCAGTGTTGGACATGGAGGCTAAACAATACATTGCTAAATAAACAAGAGATCACTGAAGAAATCAAAGAGGAAATCAAAAAATACTTAGAGACAAATTACAATGAAAAAACAATGATCCAAAACCTGTGGTATGCAGCAAAAGCAGTTCTAAGAGGGAAGCTTATAGCAATACAAGCCTACATCAAGAAACAAGAAAAATTTCAAATAAACAGTCTAACATTACACCTAAAGGAGCTAGAGAAAGAAGAACAAACAAAACCCAAAGTTAGCAGAAGAAAAGAAATAAAGATCAGAGCAGAAAAAATGATATAGAACAAAGAAAACAATAGCAAGGATCAATAAAACTAAAAGCTGGTTCTTTGAGAAGATAAACTAAATTGATAAACCATTAGCCAGGCTCATCAAGAAAAAGAGGGAGAGGACTCAAATCAATAAAATTAGAAATGAAAAAGGAGAAGTTACAACAGACACCGCAGAAATACAAAGCATCCTAAGAGACTACTACAAGCAACTCTATGCCAATAAAATGGACAACCTGGAAGAAATGGACAAATTCTTAGAAAGGTATAAACTTCCAAGACTGAACCAGGAAGAAATAGAAAATATGAACAGACCAATCACAAGCACTGAAATTGAAACTATGATTAAAAATCTTCCAACAAACAAAAGTCCAGGACCAGATGGTTTCACAGATGAATTCTATCAAACATTTAGAGAAGAGCTAACACCCATCCTTCTCAAACTCTTCCAAAAACCTGCAGAGGAAGGAACACTCCCAAACTCATTCTATGAGGCCACCATCACCCTGATAACCAAACCAGACAAAAATACTACAAAAAAAGAAAATTACAAACTAATGTCACTGATGAATATAGATGCAAAAATTCTCAACAAGATACTAGCAAACAGAATCCAACAACACATTAAAAGGATCATACACCATGACCAAGTGGGATTTATCTCAGGGATACAAGGATTCTTCAATATATGAAAATCAATCAATGTGATACACCATATTAACAAACTGAAGAAGAAAAACCATATGATCATCTCAATAGATGCAGAAAAAGCTTTTGACAAAATTTAACACCCATTTATGATAAAAACTCTCCAGAAAGTGGGCATAGAGGGAACCTACCTCAACATAATAAAGGCCATATATGACAAACTCACAGCAAACATCATTCTCAATGGTGAAAAACTGAAAGCATTTCCTAGAAGGTCAGAAATAGACAAGGATGTCCACTCTCGCCACTATTATTCAACATAGTTTTGGAAGTCCTAGCCACGGCAATCAGAGAAGGAAAAGAAATAAAAGGAATACAAATTGGAAAAGAAGAAGTAAAACTGCCACTGTTTGCAGATGACATGATACTCTACATAGAGAACCCTAAAGATGCCACCAGAAAACTTCTAGAGCTAATCAATGAATTTGGTAAGTTTGCAAGATACAAAATTAATGCACAGTAATCCCTTGCATTCCTATACACTTATGATGAAAAATCAGAAAGAGAAATTAAGGAAAAAATCCCATTTACCATTACAACAAAAAGAATAAAATACCTAGGAATAAACCTACCTCGGGAGACAAAAGATCTGTATGCAGAAATCTATAAGACACTGATGAAAGAAATTAAAGATGATACCAACAGATGGAGAGATATACCATGTTCTTGGATTGGAAGAATCAATATTGTGAAGATGACTGTACTACCCAAAGCAATCTACAGATTTAGTGCAATTCCTATCAAATTACCAACGGCATTTTTTACAGAACTAGAACAAAAAGTCTTAAAATTTGTATGGAGACACAAAAGACCCCGAACAGTCAAAGCAATCTTGAGGGAAAAAAATGGAGCTGGAGGAATCAGACTCCCTGACTTTAGACTATATTACAAAGCTGCAGTGATCAAGACAATATGGTACTGGCACAAAAACCGAAATATTGATCAATGGAAGAGGATAGAAAGCCCAGAGATAAACCCACGCACCCATGGTCAACTAATCTATGACAAAGGAGGCAGTAATGTACAGTGGAGAAAGGACAGCCTCTTCAATAAGTGGTGCTGAGAAAACTGGACAGCTACATGTAAATGAATGAAATTAGAACACTCCCTAACACCATACACAAAAATAAACTCAAAATGGATTTGAGACCTAAATGTGGGACCAGACACTATAAAACTCTTATAGGAAAACATAGGAAGAACACTCTTTGACATAAATCACAGCAAGATCTTTTTTGATCCACCTCCTAGAGAAATGGAAATAAAAACAAAAATAAACAAATGGGACCTATGAAACTTCAAAGCTTTTGCACAGCAAAGGAAACCATAATCAAGACAAAAAGACAACCCTCAGAATGGGAGAAAATATTTACAAACGAATCAACAGACAAAGGATTAATCTCCAAAATATGTAAACAGCTCATGCAGTTCAATATTAAAAAAACAAACAACCCAATAAAAAAAGTGGCAGAAGACATAAATAGACACTTCTCCAAAGAGGACATACAGATGGCCGAGAAGCACATGAAAAGCTGCTCAGCATCACTAATTATTAGAGAAATCCAAATCAAAACTACAATGAAGTATCACCTCACACCAGTTAGAATGGGCATCATCAGAAAATCTGCCAACAAGAAATGCTGGAGATGGTGTGGAGAAAAGGGAACCCTCTTGCACTGTTTGTGGGAATGTAAATTGATACAGCCACTATGGAGAACATTATGGAGCTTCCATAAAAAACTAAAAATAGAATTACCATATGACCCAGCAATCCCACTACTGGGCATATACCCAGAGAATACCATAATTCATAAAGACATATGCACCCCAGTGTTCATTGCAGCACTATTTACAATAGCCAGGTCATGGAAGCAACCTAAATGCCCATCAACAGATGAATGGATAAAGAAGATGTGGTACATATATACAATGGAATATTACTCAGCCATAAAAAGGAACAAAAGTGGGTCATTTGTAGAGGCATGGATGGACCTAGAGACTGTCATACAGAGTGAAATAAGTCAGAAAGAGAAAAACTAATATCACTTATTAATGCATATATGTGGAACCTAGAAAAATGGTATAGATGAACTGGTTTGCAGGGCAGAAATAGAGACACAGATGTAGAGAACAAACGTATGGATACCAAGGGGAGAAACTGGTCGGGGGTGGTGGTAGTGTGATGAATTGGGAGATTAGGATTGACATATATACACTAATATGTATAAAATGGATAACTAATAAGAACCTGCTGTATAAAAAATAGATTAAATTAAATTAGAATAAAAGAAAAAAAATCAGTGTTGGATTAGCTTTTAACTTAATTTTAGGAGAATAGATTTTTTTTTTTTTTTGCAGTACACGGGCCTCTCACTCTTGTGGCCTCTCCCATTGCGGAGCACAGGCTCCGGACGCGCAGGCTCAGCAGCCATGGCTCACACGCCCAGCCGCTCCGCGGCATGTGGGATCTTCCCAGACCGGGGCACGAACTCGTGTCCGCTGCATCGGCAGGCGGACTCCCAGCCACTGCGCCACCAGGGAAGCCCGATTTTTTTTTTTTTTTTTTTTTTAATGTTGAGTCTCCCTAGACAAGAATATGTTACTGTAGGGAAGGGAAAACTTTCCCTTTGCCCTCTTAGGGTCTCTGGCTAGGCTTGAGAATTAAATTAACATAGATTAATAGGAGAAAAGTATATCAATCTTACTTTTACGTACATGGGAGCCTTCACAGGAAAATGAAGAACCTCAAAGTGGTTAGGCCTAAGTGCTTCTATATTAAATTGGTGAAAGAATAGTAGTTGTGGAAAAGTATCAAAATATATAGGGAGGCTAAAGGGAGATAAGCATTATTTTTAACAAGGCCTTCAGTACAGATTTCTCTGTGAAATCAATACTCCATCTCTGGTGACAAAAATGTTCTTTCCTCCTGGTATAGAAAAGGCATCTTTCACTTGGGAGTTTGATCTGCTTTCAGGAAGAAAAGGGGAGGTCAAGAACCTCTTCTTGCATCTGCTGATTTTCAGGTGTCTTTAGCTGAAAATAATCCTGATGCCAAAGTGGGCTATTTTGGGGTGGCATGTTCTGCCCCATTCATTTTAGTGTTTTTCTCTTGTTTCTTCAGGAATGTTTCAACATTATCTTAACATAGATTTTGCATTTCTTGAAGTGTTTAAACCTAGGCATTTTATTTTTGCTATTTTAAATTGGGTCTTTTCGTCCATTAAATATTCTAACATTTTATATATATATATATATATATATATATACACTATTGATTTCTGCATGTTAACTTTCTGAATTCTTTTATTATTTATAATAGTCTTACAGTTGAATTCTCTTGGGATTACCCAGTTTGCAATCATATCCTCTGCAAATAGTGATTATTTTACCTCTTACTTTCCATTTTTTATGGTTCTTTTATTTTAATTTATTTTTCTTGTCTATTTATATCAGTTAGTTATATTAGTCAGGACTCATTCAGAGAAATATAAATAATATTATATCTGTTTCATATATAAATGTATATAAAAAAACCAACCAGTGAGGGTTAGGGTTAGGCTTATATATACATAAATATAAAATAAGGGATTTACTACAGGAATCTGACTTGATACAGTACTGGCAGCTGGTGAAACAGTGTAGAGGAGGCTGTTTCTTCTATGTTTGCTAACGTGGCCTGAGGTCCGCAGGGCAGGCAGTCAAAAAGGGAAGGTGAATGTGAAGTGGGAGATGCAAAACCAAAATGGGACCCACATGGTTGAGTGGAGTATAGACTGGAAGTCACAGTAGGGATTAGAGTACACCCATGAGTACTGACTGGGGTTCACGTTGTTCTTTCACTGCCTCTTAGCCTTCAGCTTCAAAGATGGGTATGTCTTGTAGAAGCTGTTGCCCTTCCCCACAGTGCTAATGTACTTGGATCAGGAGTTGGAGTACATGAAGGAGGACATCCTCCAGGAGCTGGGTTTGCTGTAGTCCTGGCTGTGCCCAATGCCAACAAGGTGATAGCACAGAGAAGCAACAATATGTGTGAACTGCAGTCACGTCTTGTGCTCTGCTCTGATCTTTCAAGCATATACAGAACTTGGGTATTAATTCACTTCCATCGTCTCTTATGGACAACACTAACTTGGCGCTATGCATGGAAGAAAATTCTGGAAAAAGTAATTTCTGCTTAGTTAAGTTGACATAATTTGAATCTACCAGGGTCCATCCCTTGTCAAATTTGGTATTTATACACACTTGTTTTAACCATACTTAGCTTAACTTCCAGATAAAAGCAATGGCAAAATTATGCTTCCAACTTACATAATGCAACTATACCTCATAAAACTGAAAACATGCTAACTCTCTCCCCCAAAGACGATCCTCTTTAAGCAAAGTCATACCTCCCCTTTGATATCCTGTAATTTAAATACTGAGATATAAGCTAAACTACTATTAACGCATCTTGTTTAGATGTTAGAGGAATGAAAAAATAAAGAGAAAAAATTTAATTTAGACCAAATCTATTCATATGAAAATAAGAAAGAAATGTTTATAACTATTATGGTTCTTATTTCTGCAACTGGTCATGTGGTTGTAGTTAGTATTTATAACTACCTGCTTCTATTACTCATTCCATATCCACTTTACCCTCAGTAACCACTTCATCTGATCGTGGTTCCTTGCGTAATGGGATCACCTGAACTTTATTTTTTTTCGGTACGCGGGCCTCTCACTGCTGTGGCCTCTCCCGTTGCGGAGCACAGGCTCTGGACGCGCAGGCTCAGCGGCCATGGCCCACAGGCCCAGCCGCTCCGTGGCACGTGGGATCTTCCCGGACCGGGGCACGAACCTGTGTCTCCTGCATCGACAGGCGGACTCTCAACCACTGCGCCACCAGGGAAGCCCCGACCCATGTATTTTTTTTGTTAAAATTGCTACTACATTTTTTGGTACATAAATATTTATAGCTCTTCACTGCAAAGCAAAATCTTTAACACCATAATATGCCCGTTTTGTGTAATTTAAGGATCTTGATTCTGATGTCCAGTTCATAGGATATTAAAACCAGTATCCCTTATTTTCTTTTTGTTTGCATTTGCTTTATATAACTTTGCCCCTCCTTTTGTTTTTAACCTATCTGAGGTACTTTTAGATTTGTCTCCTGTATACAACATAGAGTCGAATTTTGTTGCAACTAAAAGGTCTTTTTCTTTCAAAAGGAGACAAGTCCAATTACATTTATTGATATTAGTGATACTTATAGGTTTAATTTTCTCATATTATTTCATATTTTGTACTATATGTATATATGTGCAGTTATATATATATATATATATATATATATATTTAGGAGAGTTCAAATTTTGATTCTAGTGGTTACCTGTATATAATTATTATATACCTTTATATAATTATATATACCTTTAAATACCTTCTTTATTTCTGTCTTTATTTTTAAACTTGTTCCTTGTTATAAGTTACAGTAAACTTATCTTGTACTCTCTCCTTCCCTCCCCACCCCTCTGTCTTTTCTACCAGTAAATTTATGTCATTTGTATTATCTTAGTGTTTGCTTTGTATTCAACATTAATGTTAAGTACTTATATATGTCTATAGCTTGATTTTACTTCCAGCTCTTACAGATGAGGCAATCAATGAGTTTGGTTTTTTTCCACTCTGTCCCTCATCTCCTTTTCTTTTTTTTACAATTATCCATTTTATTTATAGGCATTTACTTATTAAGGAAAGATACTAAAGAGCACTAGACCAACTGTGAAATCACTTAGAAAGTTCTATGAGAGCAGAAACCATATGGACTATTTCCATTTCATCCTACCACCACTATACGCCCCCCAACTCAGGACCTGTGGCTTAAAGATTTTTTTTTTGCACACAGAGGTTATTCTAAACATAGTGATTGCAGACTGCAACAACAAGGCTGTAACTCTAGACTCTTACTCCATGAATACATCATGGCTTTTTGTTCTCAAGATATATTACCAAGATGAAATGGCCTAAATTGTTTATATATTACAATTAAACCCAACAATCACTTTGCATTGAGAAAGCCAAGTAATTTTATATTAAATAGTAAATAGGCTTAAAATGACCTTTGGGATTGGAAGGGCTCAAACTGACAAAATTGAAAGTTACAGCCTATCTTAGTGTCCCATAATCTCTTAGGATTATTCGAAAGCAATGCTTAAGTATACATAGTAAGGGAAATAAACAATTATAGAGAAAGAAGAGAAAAAATGAGTGTGGTTAAAAGTTATCCTACATTAAAAGAATTTTAATATCCTGCATTTCATGCATCTGTAATGAAACCACAATTTTGTAGGTGTTTCATTCTTTTAAGATGAAAAGGTTTTTAATATATATTTGGACAAGGAATGATATCTATATCCATGTATCTATATATCTATATCTCATATAGATATATGTGCTGGTTTTTAAATGAGTAAAGATAAGCTATATTGACATAGTGAAGAATGTGCCAGTTTTGGCAATACAGAAGGACTGAATAGAAAAAGCATTTAAATTTAAATCAGTAAACTACACTTCTGGTTCTAACACAAACTGTGTAATCCTAAACAGATCAAACTAACTCTTTGCAGGTCCTTTTCTTCTCTGTGTTTCCCACTCAGAGAAGTTCCTTTAGCATTTGTTGTAGAGATGGTTTGGTGGTGCTGAATTCTCTTAGCTTTTGCTTGTCTGTAAAGCTTTTGATTTCTCCATTGAATCTGAATGAGATCCTTGCTGGTAGAGTAATCTTGGTTGTAGGTTCTTCCCTTTCATCACTTTAAGTATATCATGTCACTTCCTTCTGGCTTGTAGAGTTTCTTTTGAGAAATCAGCTGTTAAACTTATGGGAGTTCCCTTGTATTTTATTTGTCATTTTTCCCTTGCTGCTTTCAATAATTTTTCTTTGTCTTTAATTTTTGCCAATTTGATTACTATGTGTCTCAGCGTGTTTCTCCTTGGGTTTATCCTGTATGGGACTTGCTGTGCTTCCCAGATTGGGTGGCTATTTCCTTTTCCATGTTAGGGAAGTTTTCGACTATAATCTCTTCAAATATTTTCTTGGGTCCTTTCTCTCTCTCTTCTCCTTCTGGGACCCCTATAATGTGCATGTTGTTGTGTTTAATGTTGTCCCAGAGGTCTCTTAGGCTGTCTTCATTTCTTTTCATTCTGTTTTCTTTATTCCGTTCCGCAGCAGTGAATTCCAACATTCTGTCTTCCAGGTCACATATCCATTCTTCTGCCTCAGTTATTCTGCTATTGATTCCTTCTAGTGTAGTTTTCATTTCAGGAATTGTATTGTTCATCTCTGTTTGTTTGTTCTTTAATTCTTCTAGGTCTTTGTTAAACATTTCTTGCATCTTCTTGATCTTTGCCTCCATTGTTTTTCTGAGGTCCTGGATCATCTTCACTATCATTATTCTGAACTCTCTTTCTGGAAGGTTGCCTATCTCCACTTCATTTAGTTGTTTTTCTGGGGTTTTATCTTGTTTCTTCATCTGGTACATAGTCCTCTGCCTTTTCATCTTGTCTATCTTTCTGTGAATGTGGTTTTTGTTCCGCAGGCTGCAGGATTGTAGTTCTTCTTGCTTCTGCTGTCTGTCCTCTGGTGGATCTCCTATTTTTGTTAATTATATCATCTCAGCTTGTCAGAGCACATAACATTTATATTTCATTCAGTCACTCTTAACCACACCTTTTTGTCTTAGATCTGCATGCTCAGTACTCACTATCAGTTGTTTTTTGTTTTTGTTTTTGCTAGTTTCTCCTGTAATCTCTGGGTTGGCTATAGTTTGTCCTCTGGTGATTTCGAAGGAAAAGTCTCTGAGTGAAAATTACTGTTGAATTATTGCAGTTTTAAATACTGTCTGAGGCTTTGCTATTTAAAAGATAATGTGGCTGGATATAAAGTCCTTGGCTCATACTTTCTTTTCTTGAATATCTTATAGATATTGCTGTGTCTGTTTTTCTGGAGGATGTTGCTTTAGAGAACTCTGGGTTTTTTACTCTTATATGTGACTTAGCCTTTGCTTGGCTGTCCAAAGATATTCTGTACCTTTTAAATCTAGTAATCCTACCCTTAGTTGTTTTGATATGGACAATTTGGTTCAATTTTTCATTGCTATATGATGTACAATTTTAAAATGTAGATTAAAATATTACTTTATTTCTGTAACATTTACCAGAAATATATCTAAAGATAGCTATTTTGTTCTGTTTTGTGTTCCTTCTTCAGGTTGTCCAATTAAGTATATGTTGATTCTTCTATGCTTGTCATCTATATCTAACATTTTTTCTCCACTTTTTGGATATTTTTGTTTCATTTTGTTTGATTTTCTCATGTTTCCCTTACTGTGTATGGCTTCCAAGAGGGAAAGTGAGAAGATTCAGAACTAACATCCTGTTGGAACACCAAAGTGTTCCTATTGGAATAACCAAAAACAACACTTTTCACTTGATTTCCTGGCTAGGTTAGAAAAATTACATTTTTAAGAAATTTCAAGATAAAGAAATGCTTAATTCTTATTGTAGTTTACCTTATTAAAATTACTATTAAATTATCATTAAAAAGTTATTAGTAAATAAATTTCAGGACCTCTTAGATTGCTGAAGGTAACATTTATATTAGTGTTCAGTCACATTATAGGTTTATTCCTTGATAATAGTACAATTTGAAATTGTACTAATGATGCTTTTTTTTTTTCTGTTACCGTAACTCATATGGGGTAATAAAACAAACTGAAGAAAGCTTAGGACTTGTCAAGTGCCATAGAAATGGGGGGTCATGAAGTGGGAGTTAATGGTGTATGAGAGAGGGCAAGCATCTGGACGTCAGGAGGTGACAAAGCAGAGGACAAGAGAGTTTGGCGCCAGTTATCTGGCTGGTACACTCATCCAAAGAAAATTGCAGAACACACTCAAATGAGTCTTTTACTCTACATTGTCCTGCTTGAGCTCTGAATGAACTCCATGCCTGATATCTAGTCAGCGTCCAATAATAGATTACAGAATAAAAGAACAAGTGAACACACACATCTCATTGCAGTGATAACATTTTACAAAATGGAGTTCTCAATAGGAAATGTTACCTGAAAAAACATTATTTCTTCATTTTTAATATTGAGTAATAAATCCATTTGTTCAGACTCGTTTATTCAACTTAATTTATAGTAGGAATAATTCCATTAAAATCTTTGATCCTATCTTACTCAGGTATATCTTAATTGGCTCAGCCACTAGTTTTTGTGAGATCCAAGATAAAGGAGTTGGCTGGAGTGATCCTCTCCCCAGTTGCGAAAGTAAGTAAAGACTTTTTTTGACTTGCCTCTAAACCTAAACCATGTTACGTAATAAAACTCCTGTGCATCTTTGCTGCTTCTTATACCCTTCATTAGAATTTGCATCATGAATGTTAGATTTGTAAGGATGCTTTCCCTAATTATTTCTTCCTCTTCACTCACTCATCTCAGTTGTCAAGTGTGAGCCTCCTCCAGCCATCAGCAATGGGAAGCACAATGGTGGAGATGAAGACTTCTACACTTATGGCTCTTCTGTCACCTACAGCTGTGACCCTGACTTCTCAATGTTAGGCACAGCCTCCATTTCTTGCAGACTGGAAAATAAGACAATAGGTGTCTGGAATCCAAGCCCTCCTATTTGTAAAAGTAAGTCATAATGATGAATTTTGGTTTGAATTTTTTGTTTAAAAGAAAAAGGAAGGTAAATGTATTGGGGGAAGTGAAATGATTCAAAGACAAACTAATTATTGCAATGATGCAGTATTTTTTTGGTAAACTGATGCTTATGCATGAAGTACCAGTATGTGGTAATAAATAACACTGATATCTCATTGGCTTTGTGAAGTAAAAGGTTTTTTTTAAATTAAAGTATCAATATAATTGACTCACAATATTATATTAGTTTCAGGTATACTACACAGTGATTTGATATTCTTATACAGTACAAAATGATCACCACAAATCTGGTTACCATCTATCACCTTAACACTATTACAATATTATTGACCATATTCTTTATGCTGTATGTTACATCTTGAGATGTATTTATTTTATAGCTGAAAGTTTGTACCCCTTAATTCCCTTCATCTATTTTGCTCTGCACCCCCTTCCCCCCGCCACTTCCCTTCCTTGTGGTGACCAACAATTTGTTCTCTGTATCTATGAGTTTGTTTCTGTTTTATGTTTGTTTGTTTTGTTTTAGATTCCACACATAATTGAAGTCATGTATTTGTCTTTCTCTGCCTGACATTTCACTTAGCATAATACCCTCTAATTCCATCCATGTTATTGCAAATGGCAAGATTTTATTCTTTTTTTATGGCATATATATATATATGGCACATCTTCTTCATCCATACATCTATTGATGGACATTGTGGTTGCTTCCATATCTTGGCTATTGTAAATAATGCTTCAATGAACATTGGGGTCACATATATCTTTTCAAATTAGTGTTTTTGTTTTCTCCAGTTAAATAGTAAGGAATGAAATTCCTGGATTGTATGGTAGTCCTATTTTTAATTTTTTGAGGACACTCCATACTGTTTTCCATAGTGGCTATACCAATTTACATTCCCATCAATGGTGCACAAGTGTTCTTTCTTTATCCGCATCCTTGCCAACGGTTTTTATTTCTTGTCTTTTTGATAATAGCCATTCTGACACATGTGAGGTGGTATCTCATTGTGGTTTTGATTTGCATTTCCCTGGTGATTAGTGATGTTGAACATCTTTTAATGTGCCTGTTGGCTATCTGTATGTCTTTTTTGAAAAAAATGTCTATTCAGGTCCTCTGTCCATTTTTTAATCAGATTTTTTATATTGATTTGTATGAGTTCTTTATGGATTTTAGACATTAGCCCTTATTAGATATATCATTTTCAAATATCTTCTCCCATTCAGTAGGTTGCTTTTTTGTTTTGCTGTTGGTTTCATTTGCTGTGTGAAAGCTTTTTGGTTTGATGCAGTCCCATTTTTTTTTTTTTTTTTTTTTGCTTTTGTTGCCCATGCCTGAGGAGACAGATCCAACTAAAAAAATACTGATAAGACTAATGTTAAAGAGGTCACTGACTATGTTTTCTTCTAGGAGTTTATAGTTTCAGGTCTTACATTTAAATATTTAATCGATTTTGAAGTTATTTTTGTATATGGTGTAAGAAAGTGGTCTAGTTTCATTCTTTTGCATGTAGCTGTCCAGTTTTCCCAACACTATTTACTGAAGAGTCTGTCTTTTCCCCACTGTATGCTCTTGCCTCCTTTATCCTAGAAAAATTGACCATATAAGCGTTTATTTCTGGGCTCTCTGTTTTGTTCCATTGATCTGTGTGTCTGTTTTTGTTCCAGGACCATATTGTTTTGATTACTAAAGTTTTACAGTATAGTTTCAAATCAGTGAGCATGATAACTCTTGCTTTGTTCTTCTTTATCAAGATTGCTTTGGCTATTTGAGGTCTTTTGTAGTTCCATACAGATTTTAGGATTATTTGTTCTAGTTCTGTGATAAATGCCATGGGTATTTTGATAGGGATTGATAAATCTGTAGATTGCTTTGGGTAGTATGGACATTTTAACAATATTAATTCTTCCAATCTATGAACACATTATATGTTTCCATTTTCTGGTGTCATCTTCAATATATTTTATCAACGTTTTGTAGTTTTCAGTGTACAGGACTTTCACTTCCTTGTTTAAATTTATTCCTAGATATTTTATTCATTTTGATGCAGTTGTAAATGGGATTGTTTTCTTATTTCTCTTTCTGATAGTCTGCTATTAGTGTATAGAAATTAAACAAATTTCTGTATATTAAATTTGTATCCTGCAACTTTAATGAATGCATCTCTTAATTCTAATAGTTTTATTTTTGTGGAGTCTTTAGGTTTTCTATATATAGTATCATGGCACTGGCAAATAGTGACAGTTACTCCTTCCCTTCCAATTTGGATTCCTTTTATTTCTTTTCTTGTCTGATTGCTGTGGCTAGGACTTCCAATACTATGGTTAATAAAAGTAGTGAGAGGGGGCATCCTTGTCTTATTCTTAATCTTTGAGAAAAAGCTTTCATCTTTTAATGACTGATTTTGATATTAGCTATGGGTTTGTCATAAATGGCCTGTGATATCAGTTGTAACTTCTCTTTTACTTTTGAGTTTGTTTGAGCCATCTCTCTTCTTTTTCATTGCTTTTTCCTATATTTTTTAGTCATTATTTTATTTACTTTCACTGTGATTTTTATTATTTCATTTCTCCTACTAATTTTAGGGTTTTTTTTTCTAATTCTTTTGGGTCTTTTAGGTGTAAAGTTTGATCATTTATTTCAGATTATTCTTGTTTCTTGATGTAGACCTATATTGCTGTGAACTTCCCTCTTATAACTGCTTTTGCTGCAACCCATAGATTTTGGAAAATTGTGTTTCCATTTTTATTTCTCTCAATGTACTTTTTGATTTTCTTTTTGATTTCTTCATTGACCGATTGGTTGTTTAGTATCAGGTTGTTTAGCCTCCACATGTTTATATTTTTCCATTTTTCTTCTTATAATTGATTTCCAATTTCATATCATTGTGTTTGGAAAAGAGAACTCAATCTTCTTAAATTTATAGAAACTTGTATTGTGGCCTAATATGTGATCTATTCTGGAGAATGTTCTATATGCACTTGAGAATGTGTATTCTGCAGTTTTTAGATAGAATGTTTTGTATATATCTATTAAAACTATCTGATCTAATATGTCATTTAAGGTCAATATTTCCTTATTAATGTTCTGTCTTGATGATCTATCCATTGATGCAAGGCCATACTACCCTTTGCCAGATGTTACTTGCCCATTTATATAGGCATTTGAGAGAGACAATTGGACTTGTTCCTTTAGAAAGCCCTAACATTATTTGATTCCATGCATATATGCAGTGTATATTCTATGCATATACGCACACTATTATTGCATTACTATCAGTTTCTCCCTTTGTGTTTGTGAACATTTGTTTAATATATTGTATTTAGGTGTTTCTACGTTGGGTGCATTGATATCTATAAATGTTATATCCTCTTCTTAGATTGACCCTTTATTATTAAGTAATGTCTTTCTTTGTCTTTTGTTATAGTATTTGTTTTAAAGTCTCTTTGGTCTGATATGAGTATTGCTATCCCAGCTTTCCTGTTGTTTTCATTTGCATGGAGTATCTTTTTCCATCCCTTCACCTTCAGTCTGTGTATGTTTAGCTCTAGAATGAGTCTCTTTTAGGCAGTATATAAAAGGGCCTTTAAAATTTTTTTTATTCTTTCAGCCACCTATGTCTTTTAATTGGTCCATTTAGTCCATTTACATTTAAAGTGATTATTGATATGAATGTACTTGCTGCTATTTTGTTAATTGTTTTCTGTTTTGTTTTGGTTTTTTATAGTAGTTCTTTTTTGTTCCTTTCTTCTTCTCTTAGTCTTTTCCCTTGTGGTTTGATGATTTTCTCTAGTGTTATGTGTTATGATTTTCTCTAGTGTTATATGTTATGATTTTCTCTAGTGTTATGTGTTAAACTGATATATATCTTTTTATTTTAAATTGAGTCACTTAAGTTCAGATGAATTCTAAGAGCACTATATTGTTTCTGCCCCCCCATTCTACATTTTTCACATTAGAGTTTACAACTTTTTATTTTGTTTATCCTTTAAACTACTTATTATAGTTATAGTTGATTTTGCTACTTTTGTCTTTTACCTTTTATACTACTATTTTAAGTGGCAGATCCACTGCCTTTACTATATATTTGCCTTTACCAGTGAGATTTTTTTCTTTCATATATTTTCT